>NC_134358.1:262503267-263824002 GCF_048569485.1 Anomaloglossus baeobatrachus | reverse complement strand
GTATCATGCACGGACAGACACTCTACAATGCAAGACCCAACAGAAAGGGGCCTGGCTGTATCCTGTACAAACAAAAAAATATGAGCTTTTTGTTGGTGTTTATGGCCATAAAACGTAAGCCTACACCCTCGTCACGGGACCTCATGTCTGTAGGTCCCTACACTAAATATAAAAATAGCAACAAAAAGAGGACAATGGCCTCCAAAAATTAAGTATTACAGCAAGTTGGGCTGCAGTGTGTACATCGCCCAGGCCAAAAGCTAATGCTCTACCAGGATACAGCTAAACCCCCACTTATGTGGAAGCATCACAGGTGCAGGAGAAGCAGATCACACACACACCTCCATGGAATGGAGGGGAGGTGAATGCTAGATCATAAAACTGCACACTAGTGGCTTGCATAGAGCGCTGTTCACATGCAGATGGCACAGTCACAAACCCGCAGCCTATTAGGTGACGCCCTTCTATTAGATCAGGCGAGCTGCCAAGCCGTACCCCACTGTGTATCATGCACGGAAAGACACTCTACAATGCAAGGCCCTGATCGCACTAGCCACCCACGTGGACCTCCGTTTTCAGGAACGATCCAAAGAGGTGTCCCGCGAGAGACGTCCGATAAGGCATTCCTCTCCTCCGCAGAAGCCCGTCGTACCTCAGTCGGCGTTGTCTGGCGTCTCTGTCCACGAGCCCATGCAGATTGATCGTTTGCGGAAGTCCGAACAACGCCGAGCAGAACGGCTCTCCAAGGGCCTCTGCTTCTACTGCGGAGAGGGCACACACCTACTACGTTCCTGTCCAGAGAGGCCGGGAAACTCCAAAGCCTAGGGTTGGTAGGAGAGGCCACCCTAGGTACTGGGACTCTCTCAGACCCGGTTACGTGGACTGTTCAAGTGACAGCGGGAGAGACGCGGTTCACGGCAGAGGCGTACCTCGATTCCGGGGCAGCAGGCAATTTCATCCAGCAGGCCACGGTGGACAAGTACCAGGTGCCGTTTACTCCACTTGACAAACCCCTCGTGATTGCCTCTGTAGACGGGAGACCCCTCTCTGACACCATCTCGTGGATCAGCAAGCCGGTAGAACTATGTATCAGTGCCCTGCACACTGAGAAAATCACTCTCTACGTCCTCCCGCACATGTCTCATCAAATCCTGCTGGGACTCCCCTGGTTACGGACACACGAACAGTCGGTCAGCTGGCGTGCTGGCGAAATTACCCGATGGGGCTCTTCTTGCCACGAGAACTGCCTGAAGTCCATACAGCCCATCCGACGACCTCCGGTTCCGGAGTCCCTACCAGGACTGCCTTCGGCCTATTGGTCCTTCGTGGACGTTTTTGATAAAAAAGAGTCAGAGGTACTGCCGCCACATCATCCTTACGACTGTGCCATCGACCTACTCCCGGGAACCACACCACCTCGAGGACGGATATATCCTTTGTCCCCTGTTGAAACAAGAGCCATGTCTGCCTACATCACTGAGAACCTGGCAAGGGGATTCATCCGGAGATCCTCCTCTCCTGCTGGAGCAGGCTTCTTCTTCGTTAAGAAGAAAGAGGGTGACCTGCGCCCCTGCATTGACTACCGGGGATTGAACTAAATCACCGTAAAGAATAAATACCCCCTGCCGCTCATCCCCAAATTGTTTGATCGGCTTAGAGGAGCTTGTGTGTTTACCAAGTTGGATCTTCGTGGTGCCTACAACCTGGTCCGCATCCGCTCTGAGGACGAATGGAAGACTGCATTTAACACTCGCGATGGGCACTACGAGTATTGTGTGATGCCCTTCGGCCTGTGTAATGCACAGGCAGTCTTTCAAGAATAAGTGAACGACGTGTTCCGGGACCTTCTCTACATCTGTGTGGTGGTATATCTGGATGACATCCTGGTCTTCTCTCCGGACCTCCAGACCCACAAAGAGAACGTGCAGCTGGTACCACAAAGACTGAGAGAGAATCGCCTGTATGCCAAGTATGAGAAGTGTGTCTTCGAGCAGTCTTCTCTTCCCTTCCTGGGTTACATAATCTCCGATACCGGCCTGCAGATGGACCCGGAGAAGGTCTCTTCCATTCTCAACTGGCCCCCTCCTTCCGGACTGAAGGCAATTCAACGTTTTCTTGGCTTTGCGAACTATTACCGACAGTTCATCCCTCACTTCTCTGCCCTGACTGCGCCTCTCTCTGCCTTGACCAAGAAGGGGGCTAATCCGAAGGACTGGTCACCGGCGGCCGCCGCCGCGTTTGGCTCCCTGAAGCGGGCATTTGCTTCCTCTCCTGTGCTCCACCGTCCTGAGTTAAACCGGCAGTTCACCTTGGAGGTGGATGCCTCCTCCTCTGGAGCCGGGGCAGTGCTCATGCAGAAGTCCTCCACCGGGAAGATGGTTACTTGCGGTTTCTTCTCCAAGAGCTTCTCAGCTCCTTAACGCAACTACACCATCGGTGACCGAGAGCTATTAGCAGTCAAGCTGGCTCTGGAAGAATGGCGCTACCTACTGGAGGGAGCAGTGTACCCCGTGATCATTTACACGGACCACAAGAACCTGGAATACCTGCGGTCTGCTCAGCGACTGAACCCATGACAAGTCAGGTGGTCCTTGTTCTTTGCCAGGTTCGATTTCCAACTCCATTTTCGGCCCGCAGATAAGAATGTGCGAGCAGATGCCTTGTCCAGGTCATTCGTGCCCATGGAACAGGAGGAGGAGACATCCCAATCCATCATCTGCCCAAGTAAAGTCATTCCGGTGGCTCCTGTCACTCTGGCCCACATACCGCCCGGGAAGACCTGTCTCTGAAACTGACAGACAAAAAGTCCTGCACTGGGGCCATGCCTCGAAAATAGCCGGCCATGCCGGTCAGAAGAGAACATGGAGTACAATTGTACGTCACTATTGGTGGCCATCCCTTCGCACGGACGTCACGTCCTTTGTCTCAGCCTGCTCCTCTTGTGCCCGGAACAAGACACCCAAACACCTGCCATATGGTCGTCTTCTGCCGCTGCCAATTCCCTCCGTTCCGTGGCAACACATTGCAATGGACTTTATTACGGACTTGCCCTTGTCCTCCGGACACACGGTCATATGGGTCGTGGTGGACCGTTTCTCCAAGATGGCTCATTTCGTCCCTATGGTTGGACTGCCCTCTGCCCAGGAGCTCGCGGACGCCTATATACAGCACATCTTCCGGTTGCATGGCTTTCCATCACACATTGTGTCCGACAGAGGAACTCAGTTTACCTCGCGCTTCTGGAGGGCTCTCTGCAAACATCTGGGAGTGGCTCTGGACTTTTCTTCGGCCTACCATCCTCAGTCGAATGGCCAAGTGAAACGAGTCAATCAGATCCTGACCTCCTTCTTGCGTCACTACGTTAACACCCATCACGACGATTGGTCCACACTCCTTCCCTGGGCTGAATTCTCCCATAACCATCACATCAGTGAGTCCTCCTCCAGCTCTCCCTTCCATGTCGTTTACGGACTTCAGCCTTCCGTCCCATTACCTGTATCTTCTTCCTCGGATGTCCCTGCTGCTAATACCGTAGTCCGTGACTTTTCAACAATTTGGGACTCTGTCAAGACGTCCCTTGGACGCGCTTCCCTGTGGATGAAGAGACACGCGGACAAGAGGCGTCTGGATCCTCCGTGTTTCTCCCCAGGAGATCTGGTCTGGCTTGCTTCCAAATATGTCCGATTGAAGCTACCATCGTACAAGCTGGGTCCTCGATACGAGGACTCCTACAAGCTGCAGCTCCCGGCCACGATGAGGATACCCAACTCCTTCCACGTCTCCCTGCTCAAGCCAGTTGTCCTTGGTCCCTTCTCCGCTGCTGCCAGTTCTGCTCCTCCTCCTATTGCTGATGATGACATCTATGCGGTAAGGGATATCGTGGCCATGAAGACCGTGCGGGGCCGACAGTTCTTCCTGGTGGACTGGGCTGGGTATGGTCCTGAGGATAGGTCCTGGGAACCCCGGGAGAATGTGGGTACTCCTCTGATACGTGCCTTCCTGTCCCGGTTGCGGGGAGGGGGGCGTGGGGGAGGGGGTACGGTCACGCTCCCCGGCTCCCCTGCCACGCTTCCCGGATCCCGTGCCACGCTTCCCCGCTCCCGTGCCATGCTCCCCCGCTCCCGTGCCATGCTCCCCGGTCCCCCGCTCCACAGCCTTCATGCTCCCTCACCTGCGTCTTCCAGGCAACCCGGTCACCGCTTCCGGCGCCCGTCTGCGATGCTCAGCCAGCCCGGCACTCCTGCCTCCTGTGCACCGCTTCCTGCTCTGGCTTCTGGCACCCGGGCCTCGCGCATGCGCATTTTCGGTCATTGACCCTCTCTTAAAAGCCCAGCGTCCTCCAACAGGATATTGAAGATCCAGGTACAGGGTATATAGGGGGATCCTTTCCAAGTGGGCAGGGCCTGTTCTTCGTGTTTGCTAAGCTAGGAGTCAGGTCTCCCTGTGCTTTGTACCGTACTCACCTATCTCTCTTGTAGAGTCGCTCCTGTCTCGCCAACCGGTCCTGACGGTTCCAGAACCCCGAACGGTGACTGTCCGCCATCTCGTCAGTCCCTACCGTCTCCGATCCCTGGATCCGCGGGGTGACCGACCTCCTCGCTCAGCTGGTTCCGAACTCTGCCTGACATCATCTCGGCCTCCGAACCTGAGCTCCGTCACCTGGACTACCTTCAGAGACTCCGTGGTCCCAGGGACTTCTTCACTCCACTCCTCTGAACGGACTGTCCTGCTACCCGTAGTGCTCCGGCTACCAGGCACCTTGCCCTCGGTGGGGTGCTCAGTCCAGTGGATCCACCTCCTGGGCCTACCCGTCCGCCTGGTCCTAACACAATGCAAGAAGCCTGACCAATAAGATGGAAGAACTGGAGCTGGTAATGTATGAGGAAAAATACGACATAGTAGGAATAGCTGAGACATGGTTAGATGACAGTTATGACTGGGCGGCTAACCTGCAAGGATATGAATTGTTTAGGAGGGATCGTAAAAAAAGGAAAGGGGGTGGAGTCTGTCTATATATAAAGTCCAGTTTAAAGCCCAGACTAAGAGAAGATATCCAAGAGGGAAATGAAGAAGTGGAGTCTCTATGGGTGGAGATACAAGGAGGGAAAACTAATAAAATCCTCATAGGGGTTTGTTATAAGCCACCAAATATAACAGAAACCACAGAAAATGTATTATTGAAACAAATAGACAAAACAAAAAATCACAATAAGGTGATTATTATGGGGGACTTCAACTACCCCGATATAGACTGGGAAACTGAAACCTACGTATCTCAGAAAGGAAACCGGCTTCTGTCAGTGACTAAGGATAATTATCTGTCCCAACTTGTGCTGGGCCCAACTAGAGGGGCAGCCCTTCTCGACTTAATTTTAAGCAACAGGCCAGATAGAATAACAGACGTACGAGTGGATGGGCACCTAGGGAATAGTGACCACAATATAATACAATTCCACTTGTAATTCAGTAAGGTGCCTTGGAGGGTTGTTACAAAAACGCTGAATTTCAGGAAAGCAACGTTTGATCAGCTTAGAGAAGACCTTTGCCAAATTGATTGGGACAATGTCCTCAAAAATGGGAGCACAGAAAATAAGTGGGAAATTTTTAAATCGGTATTAAACACCCACTGCGAGCGAGCCATACCATACGGAAATAAAAGGGCTAGGAACAGGAGAAAACCAATGTGGCTAAATAAGGATGTAAAAGGGGCAATGAATAATAAGAAAAAGGCATTTAAAAAGCTAAAACAAGAAGGCAGCGAAGAAGCATTAAAAATATATAGAGAAAAAAATAAAATGTGTAAAAAACAAATACATTTAGCAAAAGTAGAAACTGAGAGACTCATTGCTAAGGAAAGCAAAACAAATCCCAAACTATTCTTTAATTATATAAACAGAAAAAAGATTAAAATTGATGGTGTTGGCCCT
The DNA here is from genome assembly GCF_048569485.1 of Anomaloglossus baeobatrachus. NCBI lineage: Eukaryota > Metazoa > Chordata > Amphibia > Anura > Aromobatidae > Anomaloglossus > Anomaloglossus baeobatrachus. The sequence goes on along the minus strand of NC_134358.1, from coordinate 263,818,075 downwards.
TTAAAGAATAATGAGGGTAAAATCATAGAAAGCGATGTGGGAAAAGCAAATGTTTTAAATGCTTTTTTCTCACCTGTGTTCACACAGGAAAAGCATATGCCACGGGAAATGCAGAGTGATCATGTAAACGCTTCATTAAATATGACCTGCCTAACCCAGGAAGAAGTGCAGAACCGACTTAGTAACATTAAAATTGACAAATCACCAGGCCCTGATGGCATTCACCCTCGGGTATTAAGGGAGTTAAGTAATGTGATAGATAGGCCTCTATTCCTTATATTTAAAGACTCTATAGAAACTGGGTCTGTTCCACTGGATTGGCGGCTAGCAAATGTGGAACCAATATTCAAAAAAGGGTGTAAAAGGGAACCTGGAAACTATAGGCTGGTAAGCTTAATATCTGTTGTGGGTAAAATGTTTGAAGGATTTTTAAGGGATACTATTATGGAATGTCTCAATGTTAATAATTGTTTAACTCCATATCAACATGGATTTATGAAGGATCGCTCCTGTCAAACTAACCTGACCAGCTTCTATGAGGATGTAAGCTCTCACATGGACCGAGGAGAATCATTGGATATCATTTATCTCGACTACGGTAAAGCATTTGACACTGTCCCACATAAAAGATTGATAAGTAAAATGAGAAAGCTTGGGCTCGGGGAAAATGTGTGTAGATGGGTAGGTAGCTGGCTTAATGATAGAAAACAAAGAGTGGTTATTAATGGCGCATACTCAGATTGGGCCAAGTTACTAGTGGGGTGCCACAGGGGTCTGTATTGGGCCCCCTACTATTTAATATATTTATTAATGATCTGGTGGATGGTTTACAGAGTAAAATATCAGTATTTGCAGATGATACAAAACTATGTAAGGTAGTTAACACAAAGGAGGACAGTTTGGAACTACAGATGGATTTGAGTCAATTGGAGAATTGGGCTGAAAAATGGCAAATGAGGTTTAACACAAATAAGTGTAAGGTTATGCACATGGGAAGGAGAAACAGATGCTACGATTACTTACTAAATGGAAAACTGCTGGGGAAATTAGACATGGAAAAAGACTTAGGCATATTAGTCAATAAGAAGCTAAATTGGAGTGCCCAGTGTCAGGCAGCAGCCACCAAAGCAAATAGGGTGATGGGATGCATTAGAAGAGGTCTGGGGGCACGAGATGAAAACATCATTCTCCCTCTGTACAAATCACTCGTCAGACCACACTTGGAGTATTGTGTGCAATTTTGGGCGCCGGTGCTCAAGAAAGACATTACTGAACTTGAAAGGTTTCAGAGGCGGGCTACTAAAATAATAAATGGAGTGGGTGCATTACAATACACGGAAAGGTTATCAAAATTAGGTCTATTTACTCTAGAAAAGAGAAGACTTAGAGGAGACCTAATAAATATGTACAAGTGTCTCAGAGGGCCATATAAAGATCTCTCCCATGATCTGTTTGTACTAAGGACTATGACAAGAACAAGGGGGCATTCTCTACGATTGGAGGAAAGAAAATTCCTACATCAGCATAGAAGAGGGTTCTTCACGGTAAGAGCAGTGAGGCTCTGGAACTCTCTTCCTGAGGAAGTGGTGATGGCCAACTCACTGAATGAATTTCAGAGAGGAATGGATGCTTTCCTTGATAGCAAAAGTATAGAAGGTTATAAATAGCATAATCTTACAGGTAGATAGAAGAGTGACCAAGATTATTAGAGGAATGGGTGGGCTGCAATACCTAGACTGGTTATTAAACTTGGGGGTTATTTAGTTTGGAAAAACAAAGGCTTAGGGGGATCTAATCACAATGTATTAACATATGACGGGACAGTACAGAGACCTTTCCAAAGATCTCTTTACACCTAGGCCTGCGACTGGAACACGGGGGCATCCACTACATCTTGAGGAAAGAAGGTTTAATAATAATCACAGACGAGGATTCTTTACTGTATGAGCAGTGAGACTATGGAACTCTCTGCCGCATGATGTTGTAATGAGTGATTCACTACTAACATTTAAGCAGAGCCTGGATGCCTTTCTTGAAAAATGTAATATTACCAGTTATGCATATTAGATTTTATGACAAGGTGTTGATCCAGGGAACTAGTCTGATTGCCGTATGTGGAGTCAGGAAGGATTTTTTTTTCCCCATTGGAGCTTGTTTGCCACATTGGGGTTTTTTTGCCTTCCTCTGGATCAACATGTTAGGCTATGGGTTGAACTAGATGGACTTAGAGTCTCCCTTCAACCTTAAAAACTATGAAACTATGAAACAGATGCCAGGTCTGTAGGTGGGTGGGGGAAGCAGTGAATATAGATGATCAATAATGAGCAGCCCCAGAAGAAGAGTAAGCAGCCTGGAAGCAGTTATAGCTGCGCCGGAGACTTGGTAATTATAGCGCACTTTCTTTATTTTTATTTTTCCTTAACTTATTTTTTTATTTCCCAAGTTGACGGACCCTGATCATTAGCCAGTGTTCCCGGTGAACTCTGAGCCAGGGACCAGCACCCGGATACTTTGGAACCATGCGGATCTGAACTTTTACAACTTTTACAATTCGGGTCCGCCCATCACTACTAACAATTATTTAGAATATGAAAGCTCCTAAAAATCTAAATTTAAATTTTTATTATTTTGTAAATCCTTTATATTGGCTATTAGATTTTGCTTACTCATGTGTTGGAGATCACTCATAGTTAACACACAAGCACACACTTATTAAAAAGTCCAACAGTTTATTCACATTACAACATAAACCACACTTGTTATACACAACACAGGTTTCATGTCCGTAAATCCAGCGATTCACCAGTACAGGCTTTGGTACACTTCTCAAGTATCCCATTGACCTCGGCCAGTATGCATAACAAGGATTTCAGTTAAGGCCCCTTTACACACTGCAACATCGCAAACGACATCGCTGTAACGTCACCGGTTTTGTGACGTAATAGTGACCTCCCCAGCGACATTGCAGTGTGTGAAACACATCAGCGACCTGGCCCCTGCTGTGAGGTTGCTGATCACTACAAATCTCTCAGGACCATTCTTTGGTCCATTGTTTCCCGCTGTGCAGCATGATCGCTAGAAAGTTTCAGTGTGTAAAGGGGCCTTTACAGCAACTTTGTTAGTGACTTCCCTTTCAAAAAGCTGCCTTACAATGTCCCCAATGAGTAGCTGGATCGTTCTGCAGGTCTGTATCGCTGTTGCGTCGTTTTCCAGGTTTGCCTGTTTGACAGCTCACCAGCGACTCACCAGAGACTTTGTAGCGATCCCGGCCAGGTTGGGATCGCTGGTGGGATCGCTAGAAAGTCTCAGTGTGTAAAGGGGCCTTTAGTTTCCCTCAGCAATTTACCTGCGCAGGTTTGAATACAGTCCTTCCAGTATCCAACTGAAGCTCACTCATCCTCCACTCACTGACTTTCCATCAGTTAAAGCGAACCCTCACCTTCCTCTGCTGAGGTCTCTTCCAGAAGCTTCCATATCTCTATGAGGGTTTAGCAGCCTGAACACACTGGCAGTGCACACACTCTCTTAGAGGCTGCTTCTCACACAGTGACTCCTCACACTCACTGAACACAATGTGCCAAACAACCTGTCTCCATTTTACAGACATGTGACACACATCCAACACACCCATCGGTGGGGAATGTAGGTATCCAGACCCACCTTTCTCTCCAGCTACCTGTGAACCTGGCCCTGTAAATACTTTAGCAAAACATTTGGCACTACACATGCCAGAATGGACCTCTAGGTTCACATCACTTCAATGGTACAAACAGATGAAACCAGAAGTTTACATGCACTGTCTAAAAACACACATATGCATGTTTTTCTCAATATCTGACATGAAATCAGAATAATCTTTTCCCATTTTAGGTTAATTTGGATTATTTTGGATTATTTATAGTTGCCAAATGCCAGGATAATGAGAGAGAGAATGTTTTAAGGCATTTTTATTACTTTATGCGATGTCAAAAGTTGAAATACATTTCATTAGTATTTAGTACCATTGCCCTTAAACTGTATGACTTGTATCAAACATTCGTGATATCCTTCCACATGCTTCTCACAATACTTGGTAGGAATTTGGGCCCATTCCTCCAGACAGAACTGGTGTAACTGAGCCATCTTTGTAGGTCGACTTGCTCGCACCGGCCTTTTCAGCTTTGCCCATAAATTCACAATAAGATTGAGATCAGGGCATTGTGATAGCCACTCCAAAATATTAACTTTGTTATCCTTAAGTAACTTTATAACCAGTTTGGCAGTATGCTATGGGTCATTGTCAATTTAGAAGACGAATTTCCACCCAAGCTTTAAGTTCCTGGCTGATATCTTGAGATGTTGCTTCAGCATTGCCACATAATCTTCTTTCCTCATGATGTCATCTATTTGAAAAGTGTAACAGTCCCTCTTGCAGCAAAACAACTGCACAACATGATGCTGCCACCCTCGTGTTTCACAGTTGGGAAGGTGTTCTTAGGGTTCAAAGCTTCTTCGTTTTTCCTCCAAACGTAAATATGGTCATTATGGCCAATCAGTTCAATTCTAGTTTCATCAGACCACAGGACATCTCCAAAAATTAAGGTCTTTTTTTCAGTGTGAATTTGTAAACATTAATATGGCTTTTTTTATATTTCTTTTGGACTAATGGCTTCTTCCTGGCAGAGTGGCCTTTCAGCCCATGTTGATACAGTACTCAATTCACTGTGGATAATGACACAATTTTACCAGTTTCCGCCAACATCTTCACAAGGTCTTTTACTTTTATTCTTGGGTTGATATGCACATGTCTGACCAAAGCACATTTATTTCTGATACACAGAACCTGTCTCCTTCATAAGCAATATGATGGCTGGACATTGCCTTATTGTTTGTACTTGCGTGTAATTGTTTGTACAAACAATTCTTTGTACGTATGAACAAGGCACCTTCAGGTATCTGGAACATACAGCCAAGGATGAACCAGACTTTTGCAAGTCCACAATTCTGTTCCTGAGATCTTGGCTGATTTCTTTTGCCTTTCCCATGATGCTACACAAAGAGCAATGTTTTTCAGGTGTGCATTTAAATACATCCCCAGGTATATATCTAATTATCTCAGTTGTTGCCAATAAACCTATCAGAAGCTTCCAAAGACATCACATCATCATATGGGCTGTCCCATATTCTTAGTGTAATCTTTTGACTTTTCAGAAATAAAAATGCCTTAAAATATTCTCTCTCTCTCTCTCTCGCTCTCTCTCATTATTCTGGCATTTGTCAAATAGAAATAATTTATTGTTGTTTCATGTCAGATAGTGAAAAAAACATGCATATGTGTCTTTTTAGATAGTGTATGTAAACTTCTGGTTTCAACTATACCTGCCATTTACAACGTATCCAGTAATCATCTTACACTGGTTTTCAACACTGCCTGAATCCTTAGGTGCATGCTTTTGATCAGATTCAAGCATGTCTTGACCAAAATCTGTTTCAAGGTCTCTTTTACACATTACTAATGTTGGTTCATACTGGTTACTTGGGTTTGTATACAGCTATTTCTTCAACTCTACCCACAAGTGTTTGGCTGGGTTGAAGTCTGGGACCTGTGTTGGCCAATCCAGCACCTCTACTTCATTATCATTGAAACATTTTTTTGGCCACTTTTGACATACGCTTTGGGTCATTATTCTGTTGGAACACTATGTCATAATTTTCATACAAATAGTGCTTGAATGTACAAAGTAACCAGTCTTGTAGGATACTTGCATATAGACCAGCATTGCTACCACCATCGATATTGGTCAAGTATATAAAGCCCTTTGCTGTGAAATAACCCTGTATGATCAGACTTCCTCCACCAAACTTAACAGTTCCTTCCATTTCTCAAACCGTTAATCCTTTTTACCTTGTTTCTTCCAGACATATTTGCACCCATGAGAGCCTAGTCTGTTGACTTTCGTCTGATCGCTCCAACTCACCCATTTCCAATCTTCTACTGTCTACTTTTCATATTTGAATACTCAACATGACACTTCTTGTGATGATATTGAAGCCAAGGCTTCTTCACCGTTTTCAGACCACCATTCCAGACTTGTGCACTATGCTTTTCACAGTGCTTGCATGGATGTTTGTGATCTCACTATTATGAAGCATATAAGCCACCTCCACTAACTCCACAAGAATTGATAGACCTTGAGATGAGGTGACTTGTTAACTCTGATATTTTGCCTAAATGTCCACTTCTTGGCTTTGGAATGGATGGACAAACTTCATTTTGAGTTTTTCCAACTGCCGTGGCACTTACGATGATGCATGATGCAGTTTCCCAATTTTCTTGTCTGGGAGGCCGCTATCGATGAGCTGGATGATGCTATTTCTCTTTTTTTGGGAAATCTTCTTCTTGGCTCCTCCTCAATTTCAACCAGTGACCTTTCACTTGGGGATCAACCTGAAAACACACTGAGCTGTTAGTGAATGTGAGAACAGGTTGTAATTTGTAGTATATAGGAAGGAAAAGATATTTTCCACCACCAGGAGCGCAACAGTAATAATGCAGTGACATGACAAGAATCTGCAAAACTAATCATATGCTAAATAGTTCCAAGATAAATTTATGTATGAGATAGCCAATATGATTATCTACAAAACGATTGTAGTCTCCCGATGGAAGCTGTAGTGGATGGTGAAATATGGAGCTGGGGGTGTGAAATTCCACTGACATATTCACTTTAAAAAGTTGCTTTTACACAGTGATTTTCCGATCAATTTGAATGGTCATGAAGAATTGCAACTAAAACCAACTATTTGTGATAATAAAAACCACTATTAAAATTATATAAATTATTATTAGGAACTGTGCACATAAGGTATATAAAACTAACCTAATAAGAATCAGCATATGTAAAACAGGACAAAAAAAAAAAATGCGATTTGTACAGCACTCCCTTTTCTTGTATTAGCATGTAATGAATTTCTATAAAATATGTAATTAAACTAGATGTACAAACTGTTATATGGAAAAATATAACAGATACTGTATAACATAAAGCATTTGCCTTTGTTCAGTTTTGGCTTTCCTATGCACTGCCTATTACTAATATCCATTGAAGAAATACCATCTAAATAAAAAAGATATATTTGCTCTATATATTATATATTTGTTCAAAACAGAGTAGTTCAAAACAGTTCCTTTTTGGAAAATGAAGGTCTATAATTGATTCACTGATTTATAAATTGTTGTCCACTTATCAGTAATTATGCTTTCCCATGGGTCTCTTAATGGCTTTTTATAAAAAATAATATATATAAGAAGACCTTTTTGCTAATACTGAAGGCAAAAGAGCATTTTAAAAGAGGACTTTCTGAATTGAAATTGCAATTAAAGGGGTATTCCTATCTCGAAACTTTAAAACATATACAGTTAGGTCCAGAAATATTTGGACAGTGGCACAAGTTTTGTTATTTTAGCTGTTTACAAAAACATGTTCAGAAATACAATTATATGTATAATATGGGCTGAAAGTGCACACTCCCAGCTGCAATATGAGAGTTTTCACATCCAAATCGGAGAAAGGGTTTAGGAATCATAGCTCTGTAATGCATAGCCTCCTCTTTTTCAAGGGACCAAAAGTAATTGGACAAGGGACTCTAAAGGCCCCATCACAATAAGCAACATCGCTAGCAACATCGCTGCTAACGAACAACTTTTGTGACGTTGCTAGCGATGTTGCTGTGTGTGACATCCAGCAACAACCTGGCCCCTGCTGTGAGGTCGTTGGTTGTTGCTGAATGTCCTGGGCCATTTTTTAGTTGTTGCTGTCCCGCTGTGAAGCACAGATCGCTGTGTGTGACAGCGAGACAGCAACAACTAAATGTGCAGGCAGCAGGAGCCGGCTTCTGCGGAGGCTGGTAACCACAGTAAACATCGGGTAACCAAGAAGCCCTGTCCTTGGTTACCCGATATTTACCTTTGTTACCAGCCTCCGCCGCTCTCACTGTCAGTGCCGGCTCCTGCTCTGTGCACATGTAGCTGCAGGACACATCGGGTTAATTAACCCGATGTGTGCTGTAGCTAGGAGAGCAGGGAGCCAGCGCTAAGCAGTGTGTGCTGCTCCCTGCTCTGTGCACATTTAGCTGCAGCACACATCGGGTAATTAACCCGATGTGTGCTGTAACTAGGAGAGCAGGGAGCCAGCGCTAAGCATTGTGCGCTGCTCCCTGCTCTGTGCACATTTAGCTGCAGCACACATCGGGTAATTAACCCGATGTGTGCTGTAGCTAGGAGAGCAGGGAGCCAGCGCAAAGCGATGTGCGCTGCTCCCTGCTCTCTGCACGTGTAGCTGCGTGCGCTGGTAACCAAGGTAAATATCGGGTTGGTTACACGATATTTACCTTAGTTACCAAGCGCAGCCTCTTCCACGCGGCGCTGGGGGCTGGTCACTGGTTGCTGGTGAGCTCACCAGCAACCCGTGTAGCGACGCTCCAGCGATCCCAGCCAGGTCAGGTTGCTGGTGGGATCGCTGGAGCGTCGCAGTGTGACATCTCACCAGCAACCTCCTAGCAACTTACCAGCGATCCCTATCGTTGTTGGGAACGCTGGTAAGTTGCTTAGTGTGACTGGACATTAAGGGATGCAATTAACTCTTAAGGCGTCTCCCTCGTTAACCTGTAATCAATGAAGTAGTTAAAAGGTCTGGGGTTGATTACAGGTGTGTGGTTTTGCATTTGGAAGCTGTTGCTGTGACCAGGCAACATGCGGTCTAAGGAACTCTCAATTGAGGTGAAGCAGAACATCCTGAGGCTGAAAAAAAAGAAAAAATCCAACAGAGAGATAGCAGACATGCTTGGAGTAGCAAAATCCACAGTCGGGTACATTCTGAGAAAAAAGGAATTGACTGGTGAGCTTGGGAACTCAAAAAGGCCTGGGCGTCCATGGATGACAACAGTGGTGGATGATCGCCGCATACTTTCTTTGGTAAAGAAGAACCCGTTCACAACATCAACTGAAATCCAGAACACTCTCAGTGAAGTAGGTGTATCTGTCTCTAAGTCAACAGTAAAGAGAAGACTCCATGAAAGTAAATACAAAGGGTTCACATCTAGATGCAAACCATTCATCAATTCCAAAAATAGACAGGCCAGAGTTAAATTTACTGAAAAACACCTCATGAAGCCAGCTCAGTTCTGGAAAAGTATTCTATGGACAGATGAGACAAAGATCAACCTGTACCAGAATGATGGGAAGAAAAAAGTTTGGAGAAGAAAGGGAACGGCACATGATCCAAGGCACACCACATCCTCTGTAAAACATGGTGGAGGCAACGTGATGGCATGGGCATGCATGGCTTTCAATGGCACTGGGTCACTTGTGTTCATTGATGACATAACAGCAGACAAGAGTAGCCGGATGAATTCTGAAGTGTACTGGGATATACTTTCAGCCCGGATTCAGCCAAATGCCGCAAAGTTGATTGGACGGCACTTCATAGTACAGATGGACAATGACCCCAAGCATACAGCCAAAGCTACCCAGGAGTTCATGAGTGCAAAAAAGTGGAACATTCTGCAATGGCCAAGTCAATCACCAGATCTTAACCCAATTGAGCATGCATTTCACTTGCTCAAATCCAGACTTAAGACGGAAAGACCCACAAACAAGCAAGACCTGAAGGCTGTGGCTGTAAAGGCCTGACAAAGCATTAAGAAGGAGGAAACCCAGCGTTTGGTGATGTCCATGGGTTCCAGACTTAAGGCAGTGATTGCCTCCAAAGGATTCGCAACAAAATATTGAAAATAAAAATATTTTGTTTGGGTTTGGTTTATTTGTCCAATTACTTTTGACCTCCTAAAATGTGGAGTGTTTGTAAAGAAATGTGTACAATTCCTACAATTTCTATCAGATATTTTTGTTCAAACCTTCAAATTAAATGTTACAATCTGCACTTGAATTCTGTTGTAGAGGTTTCATTTCAAATCCAATGTGGTGGCATGCAGAGCCCAACTCGCGAAAATTGTGTCACTGTCCAAATATTTTTGGACCTAACTGTATATCTATAAGATTTGCCATAAATATCTGCAAGATGGGAATATTGCATGCTTTCTCTATTTTTTTCTAAATGAGTTCCAAAAATTGTAACGCAAGATTGCTTTAGAATATTCAGAACTCCCAAAGAATAAAGCCATGTGCACAGGCTGAGTATTGGGTGAGTTTTTTTCCTTAGTATTAGAACAGTTAAAAAAGAAACACAGCACCACTTCTGCATTTTTTTCCCACTCCTGGTTTTGGCTTACAAATAGGTCTAAGCCACACGGCATGAAAATCGGAGCGAGTGGAAAGCAATGTTTTATCGCATTCCACTTGGGCCAATATTAGCCTATGTCCCAGCACCCATGAGCGATTATTTTCTCAGCCCTAATCGGACAAAGAAAACAAACGCAGCATGCTGCGATTGTAATGCGAGTCTTGTTTCTCTCGCACCAATTCAAGTCTATGGGGAGAGAGAAAAATCGCACTGCACTCGCGAGTGCAGGGCAAGAATGGCAATAGCTGGCTACGAAGGAGAGATGGAGATAAATCTTTCCCTCTCCTCCTCAGAGCCGGCCTGCCCCTCCTCAGGGCTGGTCCACCCCCCCGCAGCTGAGGTCCGATCACATGATCGGACCTCAGTCGCAGTGACACTCGCATGACACTCGGCTCTGCTGTGCTGCCAGGGTGAGCCGAGTGTCATGCAGGGATCGCAGTAGATCCTGGTGTGGTCCCGGTCATACTGAGGAATAATACTGACCAAGTACTGAATGTGTGCATGTAGCCTTCCTTTCTGCTGTTTTTCCAGAAAAATGTCTTTCCATTGACTTGACTATTTCAGATTACTTTTTTTAAGTCAAAGAGATGACTTTAACATTAAAACAAAGTTTCTGAAAAAAACTTTTTTTAATCTAAGTTCTTATTCACACATCAGTACTTGTTCAGTATTTTACATTAGTATTTATAAGCCAAATGAGAAGTAGACCTACAAAGAGAAAACCTATAATTAACTATTCCCAGCCCTTCTGCGTTTTTGTCGGACTCCTATCTGGCTTTACTTATACTTCTGATGTGCGATAAAACCCTTAACTTGGAAAACCCCTTTATAGATCTGTTCTAAGTTAATAATGCCAGACTATATGCTTAATAATCAACTGTACTATATTATTTGGAACACACCACTAAAAGAGGTTTTGTGGAATTAACTATCAATGACCTATTCATGCATAAAGATAGGTCATCAATTGGTTCAGGGATTGGTGATGACCCGACACTCTACAACCCATTGATCAGCAGAAAACTGAATTGGTATTAACTCTAATAAATTGAGGCATGAGGTAGTTATTATTATTATTATTATTATTATTATTATTTATTATTATAGCGCCATTTATTCCATGGCGCTTTACAAGTGAGAGAGGGTATACGTACAACAATCATTAACAGTACAAGACAGACTGGTATAGGAGGAGAGAGGACCCTGCCCGCGAGGGCTCACAGTCTACAGGGAATGGGTGATGGTACAATAGGTGAGGACAGAGCTGGTTGCGCAGTGGTCTACTGGACTGAGGGCTATTGTAGGTTGAAGGCTTGTTGGAAGAGGTGGGTCTTGAGGTTGCTCTTGAAGCTTTCCATGGTAGTGGAGAGTCTGATGTGCTGAGGTAGAGCGTTCCAGAGTATGGGGGATGTACGGGAGAAATCTTGTACGCGATTGTGGGAAGAGGAGATAAGAGAGGAGCAGAGAAGGAGATCTTGTGAGGATCTGAGGTTGCGTGCAGGTAGGTACTGGGAGACTAGGTCACAGATGTAGGGAGGAGACAGGTTGTGCATGGCTTTCTATGTCATGGTTAATGTTTTGAACCGGAGTCGTTGGGCGATGAGAAGCCAGTGAAGGTATTGGCAGAGTGGCGAGGCTGGGGAGTAGCGAGCGGAGAGGTGGATTAAGCGGGCCACAGAGTTTAGGATAGATTGGAGGGGTGCAAGAGTGTTGGAAGGGAGGCCAGAGAGCAGAAGGTTGCAGTAGTCAAGGCGGGAGATGATGAGGGCATGCACTAATGTTTTTGCTGATTCTTGGTTAAGGAAAGCACGGATCCGGGAGATATTTTAGAGTTGTAATCGGCATGAGTTGAAGAGGGCTTGGATGTGTGGCTTGAAGCATAGAGCAGAGTCGAGGGTTTCTCCAAGGCAACGAGCTTGTGAGACTGGGGTGAGTGAGTGAGGAGGAGGAAAGACAATGAACTCTGTTCTGTCCATGTTAAGCTTTAGGAATCGCGCAGAGAAGAAGGATGAAATAGCAGACAGACATTGTGGAATTTTGGTTAGTAGAGAGGTAATGTCAGGTCCAGAGAGGTAGATCTGTGTGTCATCGGCGTAGAGATGTTACTGGAAGCCGTGGGACTCTATGAGCTGTCCCAGGCCGAAGGTGTAGATGGAGAACAGCAGAGGTCCAAGAACTGAGCCTTGGGGGACACCGACAGATAGGGGGCGAGATGAGGAAGTGGTGTGAGAATGGGAGACGCTGAAAGTTCGGTCGGTTAGGTATGAGGAGATCCAAGATAGGGCCAAGTCTGTGATGCCCAGAGATGAGAGAATCTGTAGTAGGAGGGAATGATCTACTGTGTCGAAGGCAGAGGACAGGTCCAGGAGGAGGAGGATAGAATAGTGTCGCTTGGCTTTGGCGGTTAGTAGATCATTGGTGACTTTGGTTAGGGCAGTTTCAGTAGAGTGATGAGGTCGGAAGCCAGATTGAAGCCGGTCAAAGAGGGAGCAGGAGGAGAGGTATGAGGACAATTCAAGATGGACATGGTGTTCCAGTAGTTTTGAGGCATAGGGCAGAAGGGATATGGGGCGATAGTTTGACACAGAGGATGGGTCAAGGGAGGGCTTTTTGAGGATGGGTGTAATAGAGGCATGTTTAAAGCATGAACGGAATACACCAGTTGTTAGTGATAGGTTGAAGAGATGGGTTAAGGCTGGGATGAGGACTGCGGTGATGTTGGGGATGAGGTGCGATGGGAGCGGGTCCAGTGCACAGGTGGTTAGATGTGATCTTTTGAGTAGAGTGGAGAGATTGTTTTCTGTCATGGTGGAGAAGCTGGATTTGGAGGAAGAGGGATGAGTAGCTATGATGAGGGGCTGTGGTGATTGTGGGCCAAAGCTTGCTCTGATGTTGTCAATCTTCCGCTTGAAGAAAGAGGCAAAGTCTTCAGCTGAGAGGAGAGGAGAGGGAGGTGGTGCCGGAGGACGGAGGAGAGAATTGAAAGTGTTGAATAGCTGTTTAGGGTTGTGAGAGAGAGAAGATATGAGGGAAGAGAAGTAGGTTTGTTTTGCAGCAGTGAGTGTGGACTTGAAAGTGGTGAGGGACTGTTTATATGCAATGAAGTGCTCAGTGGAATGAGACCTCTTTCATCTGCGCTCAGCAATTCTGGAAGCCCATCTTAGTTCTTTAGTCTGCCTTGTGTGCCAGGGTTGCCTGTTGATTGTGCGAGTTTTGATGTGTGTGAGGGGGGCAGCTGATTCGAGAGCTGCAGAGATTGTAGTGTTGTATAAAGTTGCAGCGACATCTACATCATGTAGAAATGTAATGTCTGTGAAGGGGAGAAGGGACTGAGAAAGGGCGTGTAAATCAATGTGTTTGATATTTCTGCGAGGGTGTGGAAGTTTGTGGAGGGGGGGTTGCATACTTGGAGAAGAGAGGGAAGAGAATGTGAGTAGGTTGTGGTCAGACAGGGGGAGAGGCGAGTTAGAGAGGATAGATAGGGAACAGAGGCGAGTGAAGATGAGGTCCAGCATGTGGCCATCTTTGTGAGTAGCTGCAGAAGACCATTGGGTGAGGCCGAAGGAGGAAGCGAGTGTTAGAAGTTTGGAGACAGGTGAGTGGGAAGTGTCTATGGGGATATTGAAATCACCCATGATGATGGTGGGGGTGTCAGTGGAAAGGAAGTGTAGTAGCCAGGTGGTGAAATGGTCAAAAAAGGCAGTTGCTGGCCCTGGAGGGCGATAAATGACAGCCAGTTGAAGGTTGGAGGGGGCGTAGATGCGTATGGAGTGCACCTCAAAAGAGGGAAGATTAACAGAGGGCGGTAGTGGAATTGGTGTAAAGGAGCATTGGTCGGACAGGAGCAAACCAACTCCTCCACCATGCTTGTTACTGGGGCGGGGTGTGTGAGAGAGTTGGAGACTGCCATAAGAAAGTGCAGCAGGAGAGGCTGTGTCAGAGGGGGTGAGCCAGGTTTCTGTGATGGCGAGGAAAGAGTTTATTAGTGATGAAAAGATCGTGAATGTAGGATAGTTTGTTGCAGACAGAGCGAGCGTTCCATAGAGCTCCTGTTAGTGGGACTGGGGGAGCGGGGGCTGGGTGAATGGGTATGAGGTTTGCGAGGTTGCGGAAATTTGTGTTAGGTTGTTGAAGAGGGTTTGAAGTGACAATAGGGATGTGGTGAGGAGGACCAGGATTTGGAGCAATATCCCCAGCAGTGAGGAGAAGCAGTGAGAGTGTTAGTAAGTGGGAGCAGGAGAGGCCATGAGATGGACGTGTGTTTCTGGAGACACTGGGTGAAATGTGGAGGAAAATATCTGAGGGGAAGGTAAGATGGGTGGGGAGGATGGAGGGAGAGATGAATAGTTCATTACTGGCTTTAGGGATCAGAGGGTGCAGTAGAAAGGGAAGTATTATAGGGGTGAAAGTGAATAGAAACACAAACATTGTTTACATTGACTATGTATGCTGTTACCTTCCGGTCACTTCCGGCCCAATTCTGGCCTAATTCAATGCATCATACTTATATGGTGCCCTTAGGGTACGGTTCTGTGACGCCCTGGCAAAGCCAGGCTGTCACAGAAAGAGTTAATCCTCCTTGGTAACCTGATCCCACACCGATGCAGCAGGACAAACCACAGCCCCGAGTGTAAGAGAAAAGCAGAGCAGAGGGGAGGGGCTGGAGCAGAGTGTAAGGAGAGGCAGACAGAAGAGGAGTCTGGAGTTGTAGCTCCCAGGCTGAAAGTGAAGCGTGCTCCGAGAGGGCCGGGACAGGCTGCGAGTGAGGAAGGGGCCAGAGGTAGCCGGAGCAGGGTAGTGGCCCCCCGGTACCTGGGTGACCCGGATCACTGCAGGGGAGTGTATTCCCCGTTCCCGGCTGAGGGGAAGGAGGAAGAGAGTAGAGAGAGAGGCACCTGGCTGCAGGGAAACAACAGGAGCTGCTGCACCGTGTGTGGGACACTAACACCCCGTACCGAAGGCTGCGGACACCGGCAATTCCTAGTTACCAGTGACTCTGTGTGAACTACTTGTGAGTACGCCCGTGCCTTCAGGCACCGCACCGCAGCACTGCACCCTGCTTACCCCATCACCGGGCCCCGGGACAACCAACCCCCCTACCCACGGAGGGGAGAAATAACAACCAAGCTGCTCCCTGTCACCGCTCCCGGGATCCCCATAAAGAGCAGCGGTGGTGTCCACAATCACCACAACCGTGGGTGGCGTCACGGACAATCTCCCTTAACAAACCCCCTTTTACTGTGGAGCCTGGGATCACAGACCGGGTCACGCTACCGTGATACCCACAGAAGTGACCTCGTGGCCCGGATCTGAGTACCCCCTGGTCCCCGGGCGACACATTTGGCGTCACGAACAGGATCGAACCCATCCAGTTACCTGGAGGAAGTGCGCCTTGTTCTGGACTGTCAGCGTGTTCCGCTGCAAAAATTGTGAAAGTCGCCATCTTTGCCGCCATTTTGGACGCGAAAATCTCCCGCCCAGCGCCTTCTTCCCCAAGCGGTGGGCGCGAAAAAGAGGCTCCGCCCCCTGAGAACGCAGGCGGAAGTGAAGCTCCGGAGGACCGGAAGCGAAAGGAAAACTCTAAAAGTTGCTAGAAGGACTGCTCCCGAGTACCAAGGGGGAGCAGGAGGAAGGAACCGCAGTTTATGTTACCAGGACTGTAAAGGCAGGGACGCCAGGACTTTGCCTAATTCCGTTCCTGGACAAGCAGTAGCCGCAACCCCAATGACATCTTACCCGGCTCCGGCAGTCCGCCCAGCCGCCACGGTGATGACGTCGGCTCCGGCAGTCCGCCCGGACGCAACGGAGGTGGCACCCGATTGGAAGTCTGCCCCAGATGTGGCGCCAGCCGCTCCCAGGTACCCCGTCACGGCTGTGGAGCAGCCGGAGTGCACCTGCAGAGAGGAGGAGCAGGCCAGTGAGAGATGGAGCCCTCGGCAGTTAGCGAGGCCGGTTGTAGCCGGCGCCGAGGGCATCCAAGTGGGCCTGGCTTCTGAGCAGGAGGCAGAGCACGGAACCCGTGCCCCGTACTGGGAGTGGCGGCAGCGGTAGTGGAGCATGGACGGCTACCCACAAGTTAAAAAGTTGACTGTTTTATGGACTGTCACCCCTGTTGAACGCCCTCAAGTTCAGGAGGAGGCCATCTGCTCCGCAGGTGTGGGGTAGCAGAACGGTTTAAAGTTTTAGAAAACGTACCTCCCGATGTGGGAAGATGTATGATTGTAATGTGTTGATTTTTCCAGTTTTAATAAATGTTGGTGGCCAGACGGCCCGAGGACGGGCCATGTTTTACCAAGGGGGTGTGTGACGCCCTGGCAAAGCCAGGCTGTCACAGAAAGAGTTAATCCTCCTTGGTAACCTGATCCCACACCGATGCAGCAGGACAAACCACAGCCCCGAGTGTAAGAGAAAAGCAGAGCAGAGGGGAGGGGCTGGAGCAGAGTGTAAGGAGAGGCAGACAGAAGAGGAGTCTGGAGTTGTAGCTCCCAGGATGAAAGTGAAGCGTGCTCCGAGAGGGCCGGGACAGGCTGCGAGTGAGGAAGGGGCCAGAGGTAGCCGGAGCAGGGTAGTGGCCCCCCGGTACCTGGGTGACCCGGATCACTGCAGGGGAGTGTATTCCCCGTTCCCGGCTGAGGGGAAGGATGAAGAGAGTAGAGAGAGAGGCACCTGGCTGCAGGGAAACAACAGGAGCTGCTCCACCGTGTGTGGGACACTAACACCCCGTACCGAAGGCTGCGGACACCGGCAATTCCTAGTTACCAGTGACTCTGTGTGAACTACTTGTGAGTACGCCCGTGCCTTCAGGCACCGCACCGCAGCACTGCACCCTGCTTACCCCATCACCGGGCCCCGGGACAACCAACCCCCCTACCCACGGAGGGGAGAAATAACAACCAAGCTGCTCCCTGTCACCGCTCCCGGGATCCCCATAAAGAGCAGCGGTGGTGTCCACAATCACCACAACCGTGGGTGGCGTCACGGACAATCTCCCTTAACAAACCCCCTTTTACTGTGGAGCCTGGGATCACAGACCGGGTCAAGCTACCGTGATACCCACAGAAGTGACCTCGTGGCCCGGATCTGAGTACCCCCTGGTCCCCGGGCGACACAGTTCCACTTGGGTTTTGCACAGACGAGTGCAATCCGATAAAACATCGGACTACACTTGCATCAGTGCAAAACTATGGGGCAGTATCCATCTGCGACTGAGCTCTCATGTCATATCAGCCTGAGAAATGAATTGCAGCATGTTGCATTTGGCAGCGACTCTCTGTTCACGCAACCCGATACAAGTCTATGGGTGAAACATCGCACTGCACTTGCATGTCATATGACTGCAGTGCGATGTACGCAGAGACAGGCCACGGAGGAGATGGGGAGAAAGTTCTCCTTCCCTGTTTTAAGCAGCTGTGATACGATCACAAGATCGCATAACAGTCGCATGACCCTCGGCAGATGCTCGCAGCAGAGACTAATTTGCATATCGCTTCCGATGCTCTCGCATCAGAAGCTATGTGCAAGTGGAACCGTACCCTTAACATTATACTGTGAGTCTGTGACTACTGATGAATACTGCTGTTTACATCCCATTCAAATGAAAGGAATCTAATATGCAGGACTAGGCAGCACCCACCCAACAATATAGGGATTCTTTGTTACACCATAAATCATTCACAGGGAATCTGTCATCATGTATTTATCTCCCTTTTTGTTACCAGCTTGATGTGGTGGCAGAAACCTTAATTCTAGCAATGTGGCATTTACTGAGCTGCTTCCTCCACTCTTCATAAAATCACTTTTATTTGCTACAAATTTATTACTTGAACAAAGGCCTGGCACTCCAAATCTTCTGGAATTTTTTAGAATTTATTCCACATATATTTCCGCATATATTACTCGGACACGTGCACTTTGGATTGTGTGCTGCCTGGAACACTTGTTTCTACAGATTTATTAGTTATCTAAATTCTGAGGTCTCTATAACCCTACTCAAACACCTTAATGACAACTTTCTGTGTACACTGATTGTTACGACAGGTTAGGCCACGTGTGGTGGCAGTGGATGCACCAAGCCCATTGGTCTGGGTGAACACACGAACAATAGAGCAGCAACCAAATGGATAATATGGTACACAGATGAAAAACACTAAACAATAAAGAAAAAAATGAACATCCAGCAAGGTAGGAACCTGACCACAAAGGAGGACAATGAGATAACACCTCACTCAATTTTTTTCTCATTAATGTACATTCTGCACCCCATCTTGTCAGAAAAAAAAACAGAAATGTAGAAATGTTTGCAAATTTATTAAATAAGAAAAATTGAAATATCACATGGTCATACGTATTCAGACCCTCTGCTCAAACACTGATATTTAAGTCACATGCTGTCCATTTCCTTGTGATCCTCCTTGAGATTGTTCTACTCCTTCTCCATTGGAGTCCAGCTGTTTAATTAAATTGATAGGACTTGATTTGGAAAGGCATACACTTGTCTATATAAGACCTCACAGCTCACAGTGCATGTCAGACAAAATGAGAATCATGAGGTCAAAGGAACTGCCCAAGGAGCTCAGAGACAGAATTGTGGTAAGGTACAAAACTGGCCAAGGTTACAAAATATTTTTTGCAGTACTCAAAGTTCCTAAGAGCACATTGGCCTCCAGAATCCTTAAATGGAAGAAGTTTGGGACCACCAGAACTCTTCCTAGACCTGGCCCTACAGCCAAACTGTGTAATCATGGGAGAAGAGCCTTAGTGAGAGAGGTAAAGAAGAACCCAAAGATCACTGTGGCTAAACTAAAGAGATGCAGTAGGGAGATGGGTGAAAGTTCCACAAAGTCAACTATCACTGCAGCCCTCCACTAGTCTGGCCTTTATGGCAGAGAGACCTGATGGAAGCTTCTCCTCTGTGCAAGACATATGAAACCTGCATAGAGTTTGCAAAAAAACACATGAAGGACTCCCAGACTATGAGAAATAAGATTCTCTCATCTGATGAGATGAAGATAGAACTTTCTTGATGATAATTCTAAGTGGTATGTGTGGAGAAAACCAGGCACTGCTCATCACCTGCCCAATACAATCCCAAACGTGAAACATGGTGGTGGCACCATCTTGCTTTGGGGGAGTTTTTCAGCTGAAGGAAAAGGATGACTGGGTGTAATTGAAGGAAAAATGAATGCGGCCAAGTACAGACATATCCTGGAAGAACACCTCTTCCAGAGTGCTCTGGACCTCAGATTTGGCCAAAGGTTCACCTTTCAACAAGACAATGATCCTAAGCACACAGCTAAAATAACAAAGGAATAGCTTCAGAACAACTCTGTGACCATTCTTGACTGGCCCAGCCAGAGCCCTGACCTAAACACAATTGAGCATCTCTGGAGAGATCTGAAAATGGCTGTCCACTAACGTTCATCATCCAACCTGATGGAAATGGAGAGGATCTGCAATATAGAATAGCAGAGGATCCCCAAATCCAGGTGTGAAAAACTTGTTGCATCATTCCCAAGAAGATTCATGGCTGTACTAACTCAAAAGGGTGCTTCTACTCAATACTGAGTAAAGGTTCTATGACCATGTGATATTTCAGTTTTTCTTGTTTAATACATTTGCAAACATTTCTACATTTCTGGGTTTTTTTTCTGTCAAGATGGGGTGCAGAGTGTACATTAATGAGAAAACAAATTAACTGTTTTGAAGTTAACAAATGGCTGCAATGAAACAAAGGGTGAAAAATTTAAAGGGGTCTGAATACTTTCCGTACCCACTATATACATGTATACTCCAGAAGACACACAATCTTGTAATATCCGTGTCTTCACCCATCCAGATTTTGCTGAAAGCGGATTAATACATTCTCTGCAGATGCCGAATAACATCCTTGCAGACGGAATTCCAATGTTGAACAAAATTCTTATTAACTCCTTACTTTCCTTAGGAGCCACAATAAAAGTCCATAGTATACCTAACTAGAGTCACCCTGTTAGCATTTTCAGTTATTATGCCCTCAACGTCACTAAAAACGCACTACCTTTGAATGGAGGAAAATTTGGGGCACATTATATTGTATGGAGGACTATTTAGAGTCTATTATTCTATATGGAGGACTGTGTGGGGCCCATTATATTGTATGGAGGACTATTTGGAGCCCATAAATATGTTTGGAGGACTTGGTGGGGCCCATTTTTCTGTATGCAGGACTATGGTGGAGAGCAGCTTTGTTCAATATCAATTTTGGCCCTCCGTGTATTTGAGTTTGACATTCCTGCTCTATTCTATGTCATCTACTATAGTCATAGGTGACGGGGAAATACTTAATACTTAATAGCTCAGCTATTAAGGCTATATTCAGATGTTGCATTTTTGCGGCATTTTTAATGAGTTTGATGCAAATTAAAGCTGATTTCACAGATTCAGCAAAAGCAGTGAGATTTCATAAAGCTAATGCACATTGTTGTTTATTTTGCCTGAAAGAAATGGGAAACTGCTGTATTTTTGATAGAACACTAAGTGTAAATATATTCAATGGGGTGGAGCAGGCGGTTTTTCTCACTGGTTAAAATTTGCCTTAGAAACAAAGCATTATACAGGAAACAAGGTTTTCTAACATTTTGTTCATTAACATTTGTTTTATCATCGGTTTTGTACGTTTTATTGTTAGTCTATGAAATGGGCGTAATACTCTGACAACATTGTTTTCAGCAGTGACTTGGGAGTCAGTGATTTCCAGTCCCCCTTCTGACTTCACGGGGGTCTGCCGGAAAAATGCTTGCGTTATGCTCATTACTTCAAGATGAGCACCTGAGCAACAGAAATTGCTTGGCTTCAAGTAACGAGCACCTGAGCATTTTAGTGCTCGCCCATCACTATTTATAACACATGAGATAATTTGATATAACTGATGCTGAGTTAAGACAACAAAAAAGTGTTGAATTGATTTTCGTAATTATTTAAAACTATTTCCTCGCACCAGACACAACAGTTGTTAGACAAAATTATTATTGGCCTTTTAGTCAATCAACTTGAAAGTCTTGCAAAATGTGTTGTAAATACTTTTCTGCTCTTTTACCATCTATCAAGAAAGCAGATTAAACCGAAAACAAAATACCTTTGACGAAATTAGTAAATTGTATGATTTCATCTACACATATTTTGAATTCTAAATAACCCTTGCAATAACTGCATAGGCTGTACCAGGATAGGAGTCTGAATCTTTTTACAATTGACACAATATGTAGCCACATGCCTTCCTCTCCATCTCTTGCTGCGGGTACTACAATTCGTCTTTGGAAATCTAGGTAGGTCTTGATCTAAGTGCCTAGCCTTTGCCAGTTTTGGAGTCAGATTTTTTGTAATTTTGTACCATAATTGTATCTGAATCTCTCCTTCACGTCTCTTTCTGGATATATTCCGGTCCCTCCTTCTACTTTTTCACAGCCCTGGCTCTTAGTGCATAGGCTTTACCAGTCTAGAAGTTCCACTCGATAAGAATGAGCAAAAAAATGTGTCTTGAAATCCTCCTGTATGTGGCTTTCAGGTGTTATTGCAGTTTTTCCTACTACTTTTTGCAGTCTTTGCCCATAGTGCATAGCCTTTATGAGTGGAGCAGTAAGACTAGCTAACCATTTTAACAGAATATGTATGAAGTACTCCTTTATGTCTAATACAGGGTGTATCGGAGTCCCACTTTCTTCTAATCTTTACCAGTTGTTGTATTGCCCGCATAGGCTTTGAGTTCCTGAGTCCCTCCTTCGTAAATTTAACAGGATGTTATTGACCATGTCACACACCACAGGCCGCAGATAACGTAGTAAATTGTAAAAATCTCGTCTACCTGTGACTACCGGCAGGTGAAGTTTTATTTTTCCTTATAACACATTTGTCAAACTCTGGCCTTTGACACCAATCTGGCACGCAGGCCGATTTTATTTGGTCCGCGATGTTTTTCTTTATGGAGGGCTATGTGGGGCACATTATTCTGTATGGAAGACTATTTAGAGCCCATTAATCTTTTTGGAGGACTATAAGGGGCCCATTAATTTGTATGTAAGAAAATGTGGGGACCATTTTTCTGTATGCATGACTATTTGGAGCCCATTATTCTTTATGGAAGACAATTTGGATGCGACTATTCTGTATGGAGGACTTTGTGGGGCCCATTATTCTGTCTGGAAGATTATGTGGGGCCCATTATTCTGTCTCGAAGATTATGTGGGACCCATTATTCTGTATGGATGACTATTTGGAGCCCATTATCCCCTTCAGCCCCCAGCCTATTTTGATCTTACTGACCTCGCCATTTTGCGCAATTCTAACCAGTGTAGCTTTATGAGGTTATAACTCTGGAACGCTTCAACGGATCCTGGCGATTCTGACATTGTTTTTTGTGACATATTGTACTTCATGAAAGTGGTAGATTTAGGCCGATATTTTTTGCGTTCATTTTTTAAAATTTCGGAAATTTGGTGAAAATTTAGAAAATTGCGCAATTTTCAAAATTTGAAATTTTATGCCCGTAAATCTGAGAAATATGTCGCACAAAATAGTTACTAAATAAAATTTCCCACGTGTCTACTTTACACCAGCGCAATTTTCAAAACAATTTTTTTTTTTGTTAGGAAGTTAGAAGGGGTCAAAGTTCATCAGCAATTTCTCATTTTTCCAACAAAATTTACAAAAAACTTTTTTTAGGGACCACATCACATTTGAAGCGACTTTGAGAGGCCTAGGTGACAGGAAATACCAAAAAGTGACCCCATTCTAAAAACTGCACCCCTCAGGCTACTCAAAACCACATCCAAGTTTATTACCCCTTTAGGTGCTTCACAAGAATCAAAGCAATGTGGAAGGAAAAAATGAAAATTTACTTTTTTTACACAAAAATGTTACTTTAGCCATAAAATGTAGCATTTCACAAGGGTATCAGGAAAAATTACACCATAAAATTTATTGTGCAATTTCTCCTGAGTACACAGATACCTCATATGTGGTGGAAATCAAGTGTTTGGGTGCACGGCAAGGCTCGGAAGGCAAGAAGCGCCATTTAACTTTTCAAACGCAAAATTGTCTGGAATCATAAGGGGACGACATGTTGCGTTTGGAGACCCTCTGAGGTACCTAAACAATGGAACTCCTGCACAAGTGACCCCATTTTGGAAACTAGACCCATCATGGAATTTTTTTTTAGAGGTTTAGTGAGCCCTTTGAACCCCTGGGGGCTTCACAGAAGTTTATAACGTTGAGCCGTGAAAGTATTTATATCTTTTTTTACCACAAAATTGTTACTTCAACCAGGTAGCTTTTTTTCACAAGGGTATCAGGAAAAATTACACCATAAAATTTATTGTGCAATTTCTCCTGAGTACACAGATACCTCATATGTGGTGGAAATCAAGTGTTTGGGTGCACGGCAAGGCTCGGAAGGCAAGAAGCGCCATTTAACTTTTCAAACGCAAAATTGTCTGGAATCATAAGGGGACGACATGTTGCGTTTGGAGACCCCCTGAGGTACCTAAACAATGGAACTCCTGCACAAGTGACCCCATTTTGGAAACTAGACCCATCATGGAATTTTTTTTAGAGGTTTAGTGAGCCCTTTGAACCCCTGGGGGCTTCACAGAAGTTTATAACGTTGAGCCGTGAAAGTATTTATATCTTTTTTTACCACAAAATTGTTACTTCAACCAGGTAGCTTTTTTTCACAAGGGTATCAGGAAAAATTACACCATAAAATTTATTGTGCAATTTCTCCTGAGTACACAGATACCTCATATGTGGTGGAAATCAAGTGTTTAGGTGCACGGCAAGGCTCGGAAGGCAAGAAGTGCCATTTAACTTTTCAAACACAAAATTGTCTGGAATCGTAAGGGGACGCCATGTTGGGCGCATGGCAAGGCTCGAAAGGCAAGGAGCGCTATTTGACTTTTGGAGCTAATTTTCCATTCAAAAAGTCAGATGGCGCTCCTTGCCTTCCGAGCCCTGCCGTGCACCCAAACAGTAGTTTATAACCACATATGAGGTATCTATGTACTCAGGAGAAATTGCCGAACAAATTTTAGGATCCATTTTATCCTGTTGCCCATGTGAAAATGAAAAAATTGAGCCTAAAAGAAAATTTGTGGAAAAAAAAAAAAAGTACTTTTTCATTTTTACGGATCAATTTGTGAAGCACCTGGAGGTTCAAAGTACTCACTATGCATCTAGATAAGTTCCTTGGGAGGTCTAGTTTCCAAAATGGTGGTCACTTTTGGGGGAGCACCAATGTGTAAGCACACAGGGGCTCTCCATACGCGACATGGTGTATGCTAACAATTTGAATGGAAAATTAGCTCCAATTATTTACGGACACCATGTGGCGTATGGAGAATATGTAGTGTATGTCAGGTTGGTGTGTGTGTGAGTGTAGTGTAGTATACGTCAGGTTGGTGTGTGTGTGTGTAGTGTAGTATACATCAGGTTGGTGTGTGTGGTGTTTACCACACACACATCAACCTGACTTACACTACACCCCACACCAAACTAACATACACTACACCCCACACCACACACCAACCTGACTTAGTGTATGTTAGGTTGGTGTGTGGTGCATGTCAGGATGGTGTGTGTGGTGTATACTACACCACACATACCAACCTGATGTACACTACACCACACACACATCAACCTGAACTACACTACACCACATACCAACCTGACGTAGTTGCGTCAGTTTGGTATGTGTGGTGTAGTATACACCACACACACCATCCTGACATGCACACTTTACTGTGGGTCTTCCTTCATGGCCTCCGGCTTCTTCTCCTCCCGGCCTCCGGCTTCTTTTCCTCCCGGCCTCCGGCTCTTCTCCTCCCGGCCTCCGGCTCTTCTCCTCCCGGCCTCCGGACGATTTCTTGTCCTGCGACGTCAAGTCTGTGTCACTGGAGGAGGAAGAGTGGGAGAAATAGAGAAAAGTGGGACCCTCTCCCTCACTATGAGCTACGGAAGGACGAGCAGGACATTTGTGTGCGCGTGTGCAAAAAAACCCCAAACCCTAAACTTTATTTTAGTGTGCGTGTGTATGTGCAAGTTTTTGGTGAAACTTTCTACTGCAGGAGAGGGCTGAGGAGATGCAGGAGCCGTAATCACTGGGGCGCAATCACCGGGATGCAGGGGGATGCAATCACAGGGGGATGCAATCACAGGGACGCAATCGCAGGGTGATGCAATCACAGGGGGATGCAATTGCAGGGGTGTAATTACCGGGGCGCAGGGGAATGCATAATCACAGGGGCGCAGTCGCAGGGATGCATAATCACAGGGGCGTAATCACTGGGGCACAGGGGGACGCAATCGCAGGGGCGCAGAAGGGATGCAATCGCAGGGGCGCAGGTGGGGCAATTGCAGGGGCGCAGATCGCAGGGGCGCAGATCGCAGGGGCGAAGGTGGGGCGATCACAGGGGCGCAGATTGCAGGGCTGCAGATCGCAGGGGCGCAGGTGGGGAGATCACAGGGGCGCAGGTAGGGCGATCGCAGGGGCGCACATCGCAGGGGTGATCACAGGGGCGCAGATCGCAGGGGCGCAGGTGGGGCGATCGCAGGGGCGCAGGTGGGGCGATCGGAGGGGCGCAGATCGCAGGGGCGCAGGTGGGGCGATCGCAGGGGCGCAGATCGCAGGGGCGCAGGTGGGGCGATCGCAGGGGCGCAGATCACAGGGGTGCAGGGGGTCCGGGTGATCACCCCCGTGCTGCCCAGTGATCAGCCCCCTGCTGACCAGTGATCATCCCCCTGCTGCCCAGTGATCACCCCCCTGCTGCCCAGTGATCACCCACCTGCTGCCCAGTGATCACCCATCTGCTGCCCAGTGATCAGCCCCCTGCTGCCCAGTGATCACCAGGGCGGGGGATTGATCACTGGCAGCAGCAGCAGTCACTTACACCAGTCGGGTGTCAGAAGCAGGACACCGGCGGAGAGTGATCACAGGAAGTGGAGGTCAGGGAAGGCAGTGGAGGTCAGTGTGGGTTGTAGGGGTAGAATCGGACGGCGGGGGGAGCAAAGGTCGGGGTGGGGTTGGGATCGGACAACGGGGGGGGAACGGAAGACGGCGAGGGGGGGAATAGAAGACAGCAAAGGGGAGCGCGGAACCGCACAGAAGGGAAGGGGAAGACCGCACAGAAACAAAGGGAAAGACAGCAAAGAGGGGAGAAAAACTTACCAGATGGTGATCGGTGGCGGCAGATCGCGGTGGCAGCAGTAGCAGGTGACCCTCCTCTTCAGCGTCGCAGTCCACAGTCAGAATGAAGCTGAAGGGGGAGGGCACCCACCGGTCACATCGCTCCTC
Source organism: Anomaloglossus baeobatrachus (assembly GCF_048569485.1). NCBI lineage: Eukaryota > Metazoa > Chordata > Amphibia > Anura > Aromobatidae > Anomaloglossus > Anomaloglossus baeobatrachus. The sequence goes on along the minus strand of NC_134358.1, from coordinate 263,791,474 downwards.
CACATCTGATTGGAGGGATAGCGTCACATGGATGCTACCTCCAATCAGATGGGGGGAGCATTACACGGAGCTCTCCCTGCTGCAGCCAATGGCTGATGATATTGCATCATCAGCCATGGCTGGATTGTAATATTTCACCAAGTTTGATTCCTGAAATATTACAATCGTTCTGATTGAATGTGAAAGTGAAAGTGACACTTTCAACAGCCAATCAGAGCGATCGTAGCTATGGGGGGGCAAAGCCACCCCCCCTGGGCTCATCAACAAGTCCTTATGTACCTGCAGTGCTGGTGACATTTCAGTAAACCCGGTCACCAGCGCTGCAGGAACGGAAACCCACCATGACGCATACGGTGCGTCAAAGGTCGGGAAAGCACAAGGTTTCATGACGCATATGGTGCATCAAAGGTCGGGAAGGGGTTAATCTGTATAGAGGATTATGTGTAGCCCATTTTTCTTTATGGCAGACTATTTGGACCCTATTATTCTTTATGGAGCCCAATAATCTGTTTGGATGACTATGTGGGGCACATTATTCTATATTGAGGACTATTTGGAGCTCATTAATCTGTATGGAAGGCTATGTCTGGCTCAAAATTTTGTATGGAGGAAGGTTTTGGGCACATTATTCTGTATGGAGGACTATTTAGAGTCCATTAATCGATATGGAGGACTATGTTGAGCCCATTATTTTGTAAGGAGGATTATTTGGAGCCCATTAATATGTTTAGATGACTATATAAGGCCCAATATTCTGTATGAGGGACTATGTGGGGCCTGCGACTATGGTGGCCAGCAACTTTGCCCAATATTAATTTTGGCCCTCGGTGTATTTGAGTTTGATATCTTTGCTCTTTACTATGTCATCTACTATCGTCATAGGCAACGGGGAAATACGGTGAGCGATGGCTCAGCTATTAAGGCTACGTTTAGATGTTGTATCACAAAATAGTCTTCAGAATACCAAACAGTACTCGATACAAAATGTATCACACAATTTTCAGCACATATAAGCTAAAAATAAACCAGTGACAAAGTCAAACATTTTTTTTTAAAAAATATATTTATTAAATATACCGTATTTTTCACTTTATAAGATGTACTTTTGTTCCCCCAAATTTTGGGGGAAAGTAGGGGGTGCGTCTTATAATCCCAATATACGGGGGGTGTGTATATATATATTCATATATATATATATATATATATATATACACTGCAGGTTCCAGGGAAGGTGGGGGCAGCTCTGCAGTGGTGTTGGGCGCTTGTGAAAGCTGCAGGAGGGAGCCTTTGATCTCCTGCTGCCGCTCATATAATATGCACTGCCGCTGTCCATCACTGTGGTGCTGAAACCTCACCGCGGTGATGGGCTAGGGCAGCGGTGCATATTATATGTGCCTGCGCCTGCCTTTGATGGCACATGATCCCCCTATGTTAGATATGGCCCCTATACTGCTGCCCATAGTAAAATAAAAAAAGCTTTACTTGCCTCCAGCGCTGATCTCCCGATGTCTATGCTGCCGCTGTGATCAGGCACGCAGAGATGATATCACTCTGCTGTGCCGATCACATGACCAGCACCGAGAACCAGGAAGTGGAGGAGGAGCAGCAGCATGGAGAGCGACACGAGGCGGGACAGCGCTGAGAAGTAGAGATGAGCGAACCGGTCCCGGCTCGGCTCGAGGTCGGTTCGCCGAACGGAGGTCCCGTTCGAGTTCGGCTCGTCGAACGTTCGACGAACCGAACTCGAACTGCATAGGAAAAAATGGCAGGCAATCACAAACACAGAAAAACACCTAGAAAACACCCTCAAAGGTGTCCAAAAGGTGACAAACAACTCACAACACATGGGAAAGTGACAAGGACATATACTCATGTGAAAACAAAAGAGCTGGACAAGGAAAAAGAGGAGGACACACAGATATATGAGTATATGCAAGGAAACATCGATTCCATTATTGTGCAACTTGAGCCCTGCTCATTTTAGGCTTCCAATCTTGATAAATTACCTGAGCTCGCCACGTACGCCTTGGGGATCTTGTCGTGTCCTGCAGCCAGCGTTCTCTCGGAACCTGTCTTCAGTGCTGCTGGGGGTCTGCTGGCAGATAAGCACACATGTCTGTCCACTGACAATGTGGACATGGCTCTCAGAGGATTTTTCTTCCCCTGGGTCAGCCAGGGGACGGGAAAGGCACGCGTATTTTTGAGAATGCTTCATGCAAAGCATCTTTTTCTTTTTCAAAAGGGGGGTCAACTGATGCCAGTCAAGTGGGGTGTGTGTGGCCCAGTTAGTGGAAACGAGGGAGACTGTGGTTGGAGTCCCCTCGCTGTGTCTCTAAAAGAACCAAGATGAACAAGTCATGGCTCTCAGAGGACTTTTCTTACCCTGGGTCAGCCAGGGGACGGGAAAGGCACGCGTATTTTTGAGAGTGCTTCATGCAAAGCATCTTTTTCTTTTTCAAAAGGGGGGTCAACTGATGCCAGTCAAGTGGGGTGTGTGTGGCCCAGTTAGTGGAAACGAGGGAGACTGTGGTTGGAGTCCCCTCGCTGTGTCTCTAAAAGAACCAAGATGAACAAGTCATGGCTCTCAGAGGACTTTTCTTACCCTGGGTCAGCCAGGGGACGGGAAAGGCACGCGTATTTTTGAGAGTGCTTCATGCAAAGCATCTTTTTCTTTTTCAAAAGGGGGCTCAACCGATGCCAGTCAAGTGGGGTGTGTGTGGCCCAGTTAGTGGAAACGAGGGAGACTGTGGTTGGAGTCCCCTCGCTGTGTCTCTAAAAGAACCAAGATGAACAAGTCATGGCTCTCAGAGGACTTTTCTTCCCCTGGGTCAGCCAGGGGATGGGAAAGGCACGCGTATTTTTGAGAGTGCTTCATGCAAAGCATCTTTTTCTTTTTCAAAAGGGGGGTCAACCGATGCCAGTCAAGTGGGGTGTGTGTGGCCCAGTTAGTGGCAACGAAGGAGACTGTGGTTGGAGTCCCCTCGCTGTGTTTCTAAAAGAACCAAGATGAACAAGTCATGGCTCTCAGAGGACTTTTCTTCCCCTGGGTCAGCCAGGGGACGGGAAAGGCACGCGTATTTTTGAGAGTGCTTCATGCAAAGCATATTTTTCATCTTGAAAATTGGGTCAACTGATGCCAGTCAAGTGGGGTGTGTGTGGCACAGTTAGTGTAAACGAGGGAGACTGTGGTTGGAGTCCCCTCGCTGTGTCACTAAAAGAACCAAGATGAACAAGTCATGGCTCTCAGCGGACTTTTCTTCCCCTGGGTCAGCCAGGGGACGGGAAAGGCACGCGTATTTTTGAGAGTGCTTCATGCAAAGCATCTTTTTCTTTTTCAAAAGGGGGGTCAACCGATGCCAGTCAAGTGGGGTGTGTGTGGCCCAGTTAGTGGCAACGAAGGAGACTGTGGTTGGAGTCCCCTCGCTGTGTTTCTAAAAGAACCAAGATGAACAAGTCATGGCTCTCAGAGGACTTTTCTTCCCCTGGGTCAGCCAGGGGACGGGAAAGGCACGCGTATTTTTGAGAGTGCTTCATGCAAAGCATCTTTTTCTTTTTCAAAAGGGGGCTCAACCGATGCCAGTCAAGTGGGGTGTGTGTGGCCCAGTTAGTGGAAACGAGGGAGACTGTGGTTGGAGTCCCCTCGCTGTGTTTTACATGCTTCTAGAAGGGCATGACATGGCTTGGAGGTTGACTTTCATCATCTGCAAACTGTTGGCTACCAAAATGCTGCCTTTCCAACAACTGTGGTTATAGACAATGAGGAACATACTGATGAAGATGAGACGCAGATACCCGATTGGGATGACAACTGAAATATTCGGTCAGGGCAAGAAGAGGCTCGGTCTGAGGGGGAGGGGAGTGCAAACACAACAATTGATGATGAAGTTCTAGATCCCACCTACTGTCAACCCACAGTCAGACACTCGAGGAGGTCAACAGAGGCGGTGGAGGAGGATGCAACCGACGACGAAGTAACCTTGCGCCTTCCTGGACACAGTCGGAGCACTGGTAGCACGTCTACAACTGCATCCTCAGCCACCACTCTGCCTCTGTGCATTATTCGGGGTGGATCAACAGGTCGCATGGCCTCTAAGCCTTGCCTAGCCTGGTCCTTTTTTGACATAAAAAAAGATCGCCCAAATTATGTGATCTGTAACATTTGGCATGGTTATCTTAGTAGAGGTCAAAACCTCAGCAGTTTGACAACTTCTTCCATGAATCGTCACATGAATAAATATCATATGGCCTGGTGGGAAGCTCACCGTGCTGCAATGCGGCCTAGCGGAGCCAACCATCCACCGCCTGCCCCTTCCAGTGCATCCGCGCGCTCGTCATCTTCTAGGACTGTGGGGACAGCTGTCACACCTGTTTTTCCACCCACAACTTCCACCACTGTAACCGCAACAGGCAGTTTGCTTGGTAGGTCGTCAGTTGGTTTGGAAGGGGAAACAAGTGATTGTGTACAGCTCTCTCAAACATCGATAGCACCAACGTTGGATGAAGGCAACATCATGTCTCCGCCTGCACTTTCCTCACAAACCTGCATTTTTCCAGGGACACCCTACTCAACACCGTCTACACACAGCAGCCAGATCTCTGTCCCTCAGATGTGGTCAAATAAAAGGCCACTTCCTGCGACCCATGACAAAGCTAAGAGGTTGACTCTATCCCTCTGTAAGCTGTTGGCTACCGAAATGCTGCCTTTCCGCCTAGTGGACACACAGGATTTTAGAGACCTTATGTCTGTCGCTGTGCCCCAGTACCAGATGCCTAGTCGCCACTACTTCTCTAAGAAAGGTGTGCCCGCGCTACACCAACATGTCGCACACAACATCACCGCTTCCTTGAGAAACTCTGTGTGTGAACGGGTGCATTTCACCACCGATACTTGGACCAGTAAGCATGGACAGGGACGTTACATGTCGCTGACTGGCCACTGGGTAACTATGGTGATAGATGGTGAAGGGTCTGCTGCACAAGTCTTGCCGTCCCCACGACTTGTGTGTCAATCCTCTGTCTGTCCAAGTTCCGCCACTGCTTCTGCATCCTCCACCTCATCTGGGTCCTCCACCTCCGCCCCAAGCCTGCCTGGTCAGGCCACCAGCGTTCTCACTGCGCAGAAGGAATCACGCAACCCTCATTACTATGCTGGCAGTAGAGCGCAACGGCATCAGGCGGTCTTTAGCTTGACATGTCTTGGGAATAAGAGTCACAGAGCTGAGGAGTTGTGGTCAGCTCTGCGGTCCGAGTTAAATAAATGGTTGTCTCCACTCAACCTGCAGCCTGGTAAGGCCGTGTGCGGCAATGATGCAAACCTGGCTGCGGGCCATCCTCAGGGCAATGTGACACACGTGCCTTGTATGGCTCACGTGTTGAACCGAATTCTCCAGCAATTTTTAAAACACCATCACGGCCTACATGGACTTGTGCAGCGGGCACGCTCGCTATGTGCTCACTTCCATCGTGTGCACACAGCAGCTCAACAACTTTCATCACTCCGGAAGTCTTAGGGTCTGGCAGTTAAACGCCGGAAATGCGATGTTCCGACACGCAGGAATTGGAATCTGCACATGTTGCAGCGTGTGTGGCAGCACCGCAGAGCCCTGCTGAAATACGGTATGACATATAGCCTGGGATAACTTGATCAAGAGGTGGTGCAGATCACACTGCTGGAGTGGTGTCAGATCAAGGACCTATGCACCCTGCTACACAGTTCACAAATGTCGACGAAGATGTTTAGCACTGGCAATGTCATTCTCAGCGTGACAATTCTGGTCATCTACATGATGGAGCACACTGTAATTATTATTCGGAGTCAGGTGTTGGGACAAGAGGAAGGGGAGGAAGTACAGGAGGAGTCATATGCGGAAGGGATAACAAGATCTACGAGGTCCAGATGGTCAGCGGCACCTATGCGGCATTCATGGTGAGGGAGAGGGATTAACAAGGGCGCATAGTATCAGCAAAAAGTGTTGATGAAAGTGCAGGAGCCCATGAAGAAATGGAGGACGAACTGGCGATGGGCATGGAAGACTCAGCAGATGAGTGAGAGCTTGCTCACATTTCGGTTGTGCGAGGTTGTGGGGAGAGGGCAGAGGAAGGATGCACGATTCTCACCTCTCTGCCACCAACACACCAAGGACTTGGTCCTCCTGGATGCACAAGACACATGAGCGCCTTCTTGCTGCACTACCTACATGACCCTCGGATTGTATGAATTTGAAGTAATCCTGAATACTGGGTTGCCACACTGTTAGATCCCCGGTACAAGACAAAATTTGGCGAACTAATTCCTGCCATAGAAATGGACGCACGTATACAGGAGTATCTGCAGAATGGGGTACGCAATCTTAGATCTACTTTTCCACTAAACACCAGTGCTGCACAGAGTGAATCTCAACGCTTTGTCATGGATAGGAGGAAATGGTCTTTTCCTTGTCCACATCGGAGGGACCGAGGGATGGCTGCTGTGCTGAGATGGCATTGAGTACGGTGTCCCTGCACAGTTGCACTTTTGGTCATATCCCAAAATGAGTTGAAAAAGGACAGATGCTGGTGGAAAGGGGAACAGGTGTGTTGGAAAGGGGAAAAAAGTTTTGGTCCGTGGATTTGGTGGTTAAGCAACTGTAACATTTGCTGAAGAAACACCATCTGTTACAGTGGGACTGGCAGATTTGGATAAAGTGGTATATAATCTGTGGCCGCTATATAACGAAAATTAATAAGAAAAGAAAGAGAAAGGTATATATCCCCATCAGCAGTCAGTGTCCACCGTGCTCCCAGTTGGAAAAGGAGAGGTTGGCAACTGGAAGGTTTGGTGGAGGATACAGAGCTGTGTGGCTATGAAACTAATAGTAGCCTGAACCGAGTTAGACGCCATTCGGATCTGGAGACTGTGAGCCCTGTTAGCGTCACAGGGTCCACATGCCCGCCCAGCCCAGGAACTCCCTGTTAACAACACAGGGGCCATTGAGTACGCTGACCGTGTGCGTAGGGGCACACCTGTGGACAGCAGGCGCATCAGCAGCAGCAGGCCTGTTAATGCCACTGGGCTGCACAAGCAGGACTGGTAGGACAGGAGCTGGTCTTAACCGTTCTGCGTTACCAACTGTGGTGGTGGCCTGCATCGACACCCTATCCCTGCCTACCTCTGGCCTAAAGCCGCAATGGGTTCAACACATGGAGGTGTGCTCTTTCAAAGCAAAATAGAAGACTGCGCACCTCCTTGTTGGCTCCAGCCCCTTTTATAACCTGGGTCCGCCCCAAACCAGGGTGAACCACAATGCACCTCCTGGAGACAAAAGTAGAGTGACACGTCATGAGTGGCATAACTAGCGTCCTATTTGGAACCGCAACTTCAATGATGACCTCATGGCTGCCATGACCCAAACACCTCACCAGTCATCGTCTGACCATCAATAATGCGGTGACAAGTCATAGGTGTGGGCCTCTGCAAGCCATTTGGGAGGACACCTGATGCCCTGTGGTCTATATGGGACCCCCACATCAGGGCCAGGGCCAAAGAGTTCATTACCGGACCTAGTCTCTGATGCAGGAAGTGCCTGAGCATGCTCAGTAGCATGAAATACAGTCTCTGAAAAAAGACTATCAGCTTTAGCATGGTGTCTAGGCACAAAACAGGACTTAGACCCGGCACGGAATGCAAGCACCTGTGCAAAGAGGCTTTTCACACTTAGTGTGGGAGCATGCGCTGTATCCCGAAAAGAAGACTTAGCGTCAGGAATAACACATTCAGGCTGAGCATACTCACTAGGCGAAACACTGTAATTATGCTGCAGCTGGGGTACATCGGCACACGCATGCGCACTAGCTGCCTCTCCACACTTAGACGTGGAGGGGAAATTGCTCTTGGAGATGCTGTCTATGAACAGAAGGAAAAGCTAAAGGAAGCCTGACTTTCTATCCCTCCGAATTATGAAATGCAGCAATGAATTCCATGAGTTTGCTATAACATTAGCGTAGCAAAATGTGCATGAGGGTGTCATGTAGAGGTGCTAGAAATAGCTTGTCACCAGTGGGGCACTAATGGAATACAACAGCCAGTTCTATGATGCCACTAAATGGCAGTATTTTTTGCTATCATTATAGCTTATTAAAAACAGAGCAGGAGGGTGTCATGCAGAGGTGCTGCACATAGATTTGCAGTAGTGTGAATAGACAAAAGTACAATAGCCACGTTTAGGATGCCACTAGGTACACTGAGTGTTTGCTAGTATAATGGCTTAGTTTAAAAAAGTTTGAGTGTGCAATGCAGGCAGACGTGCTGCAAATATGTTTACAATAGTGTGAATAGACAAAAGTACAATAGCCACGTTTAGGATGCCACTAGGTACACTGAGTGTTTGCTAGTATAATGGCTTAGTTTGAAAAAGTTTGAGTGTGCAATGCAGGCAGACGTGCTGCAAATATGTTTACAATAGTGTGAATAGACAAAAGTACAATAGCCACGTTTAGGATGCCACTAGGTACACTGAGTGTTTGCTAGTATAATGGCTTAGTTTAAAAAAGTTTGAGTGTGCAATGCAGGCAGACGTGCTGCAAATATGTTTACAATAGTGTGAATAGACAAAAGTACAATAGCCACGTTTAGGATGCCACTAGGTACACTGACTGTTTGCTAGTATAATGGCTTAGTGTAAAAAAGTTTGAGTGTGCAATGCAGGCAGACGTGTTACAAATATGTTTACAATAGTGTGAATAGACAAAAGTACAATAGCCACGTTTAGGATGCCACTAGGTACACTGAGTGTTTGCTAGTATAATGGCTTAGTTTGAAAAAGTTTGAGTGTGCAATGCAGGCAGACGTGCTGCAAATATGTTTACAATAGTGTGAATATACAAAAGTACAATAGCCACGTTTAGGATGCCACTAGGTACACTGAGTGTTTGCTAGTATAATGGCTGAGTTAAAAAAAGGTGGAGTGTGCAATGCAGGCAGACGTGCTGCAAATATCTTTACAATAGTGTGAATAGACAAAAGTCCAATAGCCACGTTTAGGATGCCACTAGGTACACTGACTGTTTGCTAGTATAATGGCTTAGTTATAATGAGTTGGAGTGTGCAATGCAGGCAGACGTGCTGCAAATATCTTTACAATAGTGTGAATAGACAAAAGTACAATAGCCACGTTTAGGATGCCACTAGGTACACTGACTGTTTGCTAGTATAATGGCTTAGTTTAAAAAAGTTTGAGTGTGCAATGCAGGCAGACGTGCTGCAAATATGTTTACAATATTGTGAATAGACAAAAGTACAATAGCCACGTTTAGGATGCCACTAGGTACACTGAGTGTTTGCTAGTATAATGGCTTAGTTTAAAAAAGTTTGAGTGTGCAATGCAGGCAGACGTGCTGCAAATATCGTTACAATAGTGTGAATAGACAAAAGTACAATAGCCACGTTTAGGATGCCACTAGGTACACTGAGTGTTTGCTAGTATAATGGCTGAGTTAAAAAAAGGTGGAGTGTGCAATGCAGGCAGACGTGCTGCAAATATGTTTACAATAGTGTGAATAGACAAAAGTCCAATAGCCACGTTTAGGATGCCACTAGGTACACTGACTGTTTGCTAGTATAATGGCTTAGTTTAAAAAAGTTGGAGTGTGCAATGCAGGCAGAGGTGCTGCAAATGTCTTTGCACTAGTGGGACTATAGCAAAGTCCAATAGCCACGTTTAGGATGCCACTAGGTACACTGAGTGTTTGCTAGTATAATGGCTTAGTTATAATGAGTTGGAGTGTGCAGAGGACAGGAGGGTACAGTGGCAGGATTGTGGGGCTCTGGGTAGAGGAATGGAAGCCTGCCTTTCTATTCCCTCCTAATGGTGAAATGCAGGGAGGAAATCCCTGACCTTGACTACACAGACGCTGTTGCTGTTTTCAGGACCTGTCACCTATGGCTCTCTGACCCTGCCGGTTTGAGCCCTTAAAAGGACTGCTAGAATGTGCTCTCCCTAAGCTGTCTAACGCTGTGTATGCAGCGCATACAGCTGTATCGGCGATAGGACTCAGGAGGACGGAGCTGCGACAGTGATGTCTGACACCAAAGACGCAGAAGGCAGATAATGGCGTCCTGGAGGAAAATGTCCGTTTTTATAATGCAGGGACATGTGACATGGACATCCTATCACACATGCCGTTGCTTCTCTGGCTAAAAGTCCACTTAGCTGTGTGTGTGTCTGGGATTGGCTGACATGCTGGCCCGCCCCACAAGACGCGCGCGCTTAGGGAAGGAAGACAAGAAAAAAAAAAAAAAATGGCGATCGCCATTATAGAAACAGCAGTGATCTGAAGGCGCTGTTCGCGCACACTATACACTGAAATGTCATAATAGTGTGATTCACAGAGTGACTTACACTATTACAGCAGAAACCAAGCTAGGATTTAGCTGGTTTTTTGCTGCTAGAACCATTCTCGAACGTTTCTAGAACTATCGAGCTTTTGCAAAAAAGCTCGAGTTCTAGTTCGATCTAGAACATGCCCCAAAATCACTCAAGCCTAGAACTGGAGAACCACGAACCACGAACCGCGCTCAACTCTACTGAGAAGGTAAGGAAAGAGTGTTTTATTTTACTATGGGCAACAGCATGGGGGCCATATCTAACACAGGGGATGTGTGCCATCTATAGTGGCCATGGCAGCACACATGGGGGCCATATCTAACACAGGGGAGGTGTGCCATCTTTAGGGCCCATGGGCAGCACACATGGGGGCCATATCTAACACAGGGGAGGTGTGCCATCTATAGGGGCCATGGGCAGCACATATGGGGACCATATCAAACACAGGGGAGGTGTGCCATCTATAGGGGCCATGGGCAGCACAGGGGGATGTGTGCAATCCATAGGGGGCCATGGGCAGCACAAGGGAACATGTGCAATCCATAGGGGGCCATGGGCAGCACAGGGGGACATGTGCCATAAATAGGGGACATGTGCCAGCAATAAGGGATGTGTGTCATCAATGGGGAACATGTGACATCACTGGGGGATGTGTCCCAGCACAAGGGGGCTAAATTCAATATAAGGGGGCCATATCCAGATTAAGGGAGGCTAATTTTAGGATGGGGGGCTATGAGGGACATACAGTTAGGTCCAGAAATATTTGGACAGTGACACAAGTTTTGTTATTTTAGCTGTTTACAAAAACATGTTCAGAAATACAATTATATATATAATATGGGCTGAAAGTGCACACTCCCAGCTGCAATATGAGAGTTTTCACATCCAAATCGGAGAAAGGGTTTAGGAATCATAGCTCTGTAATTCATAGCCTCCTCTTTTCAAAGGGACCAAAAGTAACTGGACAAGGGACTCTAAGGGCTGCAATTAACTCTGAAGGCGTCTCCCTCATTAACCTGTAATCAATGAAGTAGTTAAAAGGTCTCGGGTTGATTACAGGTGTGTGGTTTTGCATTTGGAAGCTGTTGCTGTGACCAGACAACATGCGGTCTAAGGAACTCTCAATTGAGGTGAAGCAGAACATCCTGAGGCTGAAAAAAAAAGAAAAAATCCATCAGAGAGATAGCAGACATGCTTGGAGTAGCAAATTCAACAGTCGGGTACATTCTGAGAAAAAAGGAATTGACTGGTGAGCTTGGGAACTGAAAAAGGCCTGGGCGTCCACGGATGACAACAGTGGTGGATGATCGCCGCATACTTTCTTTGGTGAAGAAGAACCCGTTCACAACATCAACTGAAGTCCAGAACACTCTCAGTGAAGTAGGTGTATCTGTCTCTAAGTCAACAGTAAAGAGAAGACTCCATGAAAGTAAATACAAAGGGTTCATATCTAGATGCAAACCATTCATCAATTCCAAAAATAGACAGGCCAGAGTTAAATTTGCTGAAAAACACCTCATGAAGCCAGCTCAGTTCTGGAAAAGTATTCTATGGACAGATGAGACAAAGATCAACCTGTACCAGAATGATGGGAAGAAAAAAGTTTGGAGAAGAAAGGGAACGGCACATGATCCAAGGCACACCACATCCTCTGTAAAACATGGTGGAGGCAACGTGATGGCATGGGCATGCATGGCTTTCAATGGCACTGGGTCACTTGTGTTTATTGATGACATAACAGCAGACAAGAGTAGCCGGATGAATTCTGAAGTGTACCGGGATATACTTTCAGCCCAGATTCAGCCAAATGCCGCAAAGTTGATTGGACGGCTCTTCATAGTACAGATGGACAATGACCCCAAGCATACAGCCAAAGCTACCCAGGAATTCATGAGTGCAAAAAAGTGGAACATTTGGCAATGGCCAAGTCAATCACCAGATCTTAACCCAATTGAGCATGCATTTCACTTGCTCAAATCCAGACTTAAGACGGAAAGACCCACAAACAAGCAAGACCTGAAGGCTGCGGCTGTAAAGGCCTGACAAAGCATTAAGAAGGAGGAAACCCAGCGTTTGGTGATGTCCATGGGTTCCAGACTTAAGGCAGTGATTGCCTCCAAAGGATTCGCAACAAAATATTGAAAATAAAAATATTTTGTTTGGGTTTGGTTTATTTGTCCAATTTCTTTTGACCTCCTAAAATGTGGAGTGTTTGTAAAGAAATGTGTACAATTCCTACAATTTCTATCAGATATTTTTGTTCAAACCTTCAAATTAAACGTTACAATCTGCACTTGAATTCTGTTGTAGAGGTTTCATTTCAAATCCAATGTGGTGGCATGCAGAGCCCAACTCGCGAAAATTGTGTCACTGTCCAAATATTTCTGGACCTAACTGTATACCCTATATGATTTGTTAGACGGACACTGGCATTATAAGATGGACCCCATTTAATATTAAAAAAAAAATTCTCTTTTCCTTCACCAAATTTGGGGGTGTGTCTTATAATCAGGTGCGTCTTATAAAGCGGAAAAATACGGTAATTAAAACCAGCAAAAGGAGAGCTTAAAAAAAAAAAATAGGTACTCAGACCGCTTCTGATTATACACTATCACAAAGAGATTATATGAATAAATATATAACAGTGTTAAACTACCCAGCAAAGCTATCAAAAAGATAAGTTAGGGGTAACACACTAACAGTGTAGCAATATTGTTCACTTATAAGGTTATCACTGGGGGATAAGGTTCAAACATAATCAATGTCATAACATGTCATGATATACCAATATCCAAAGAAAAATTAAACCACTAACAGTGTAGCACTATCACTTCTTAGTAATGAGACTCATAAGTACGTAGTAAACAAATTCAACCCCAATCAATGTCATACTGTGTAACGAAATGACAGACTACCTGAACTTGTTAATTACAAAAAGGATAATGTTGGACGCTCTACCCCAAGAAGTTAGGACGAATCACAACTTATTGAGCTTCAGACGCTCCCTAAAAACGCATCTTTTTAGGGCGGCCTATCACACTCCCTAGCCAAATTAAATTCACACAGTCCCTCCATGACTTCTCAGAACCTAACCTCACGTCAAACTCCACCGCATTCAAGTGCATCTCAAGGTTCTGGCTGACTGATAAAGGCATCCTTTATCTATCCCCCATTTCCTTGAGATGGCTGGATTGTCATTGTAATAAGCACTTGTACCTTGCCCCCCCACATGTCTCATTTTAGATTGTAAGCTCTCACAAGCAGGGTTGTCTCTTTTTTTTCTACTCTAATTATTGTATTTTCCATAACTGTTATTTGTTTGTATATGATCCTTGTGAATTGTAAAGCGCTGCGGAATATGTTGGCGCTATAGAAATAAACATTTATCATTATTATTATTATGTTTTTATCTCAAACCAGTGGTGGCAATGATAATCCGAACGGGGTTGAGATAGTCTGTTGTGCCGTTACATAGTATGACGTTGACTGGGGTTGAATTCTTTTACTACTTCTGAGTTTTTTTACGAAGAAGTGAGTGTTACACTGTTAGTGGTTTCATTTTTCTTTGTATATCGGTATATCATGACGTGTTATGACATTGATTATGTTTGAACCTTATCCCCCAGTGTTAACCTTATAAGTGAACAATATTGCTACATTGTTAGTGTAAAGGGGGCTTTACACGCTGCGACATCGCTAATGCGGAGTCGTTGGGGTCACGGAATTTGTGATGCACTTCCGGCCGCATTAGCGTTGTTGCTGCGTGTGACACCGATGAGCGATTTTGCATCGTTGCAAAAACGTGCAAAATCGCTCATCGGTGATATGGGGGTCCATTCTCGATTATCGTTACTGCAGCAGTAACGATGTAGTTCGTCGCTCCTGCGGCAGCACACATCGCTATGTGTGACGCCGCAGGAACGAGGAAGCTCTCCTTACCTGCCTCCCGGCCGCTATGAGGAAGGAAGGAGGTGGGCGGGATGTTACGTCCCGCTCAGTTTCGCACCTCCGCTACTATTGGGCGGCCGCTCAGTGACGTCGCTGTGACGCCGCACGGACCGCCCCCTTAGAAAGGAGGCGGTTCGCCGGTCACAGCGACGTCGCCGGGAAGGTAAGTATGTGTGACGGGTCTGGGCGATGTTGTGCGGCACGGGCAGCGATTTGCCCATGTCGCGCAACAGATGGGGGCGGGTACCCACACTAGCGATATCGGGACCGATATCGCAGTGTGTAAAGCCTTTACTCCACCTTATCTTTTTGATAGCTTTGCTGGGTAGTTTAATTAACACTGTTTTATTTATACATATTATCTCTTTGTGATAGTTTTCCTTAATTCTGTTACACTTATACATATTTTTTCAATGTGGGCTGTGTGTGGTCCTTATACCCTTTTACATTTAGTGCATTGTTCACAATTATGATACCTATTGAGGGTTTGTTTTATAATCTGAAGAGGTCCTTGTTCCTATTTTTTTATTTTTTGAACGACTTCTTTAGCTGGTTTTAATTATATCTAATAAATATATTCTTTTAAAAAAAATTAACCATGTCACTGGTTTATTTCTAGCTTATATGTACTGAAAATAGTGTGATTTATGTTCAGATGTTGCATTTTTGCTGCATTATCAATGAGTTTGATGCAAATTAAAGACTGATTTTACAGCCCCAGCAAAAGCAGTGCGATTTCTTAAAGCTAATACACACGGTTGTTTATTTTGCCTGAATGAAATAGGAAACTGCTGCATTTTTGAAAGAACGCTAAGGCTGTGTGCGCACGTTGCCGAATTTCATGCATTTACGCTGTGTATTGCACCGCAGCATAAATGCATGCATCCAGCGTCCCCTGCACAATCTATGAAGATTGTGCATAATCAAACCGCACGTTGCGTTTGAGAGCGCAGTGATTTGGATGCCAAAAGTTTGTTCTAAATTGCTGCGTTCTAAAAAACAATATGTCAATTAATCCGTGTGCTTTGGATGCAGCTCCTGCTCTGTCTATGGGAGAGGCTGCATATAAAGTGCATGAAATCGGCTTTTTTTCTGCAGAAACACTGCATGTTTCTGCAGCAATTTGACGCACACATGTGCTGTCAAATCCCTGCAGAAATTTCTGCAGGGACATGACGCAAGGTGCGCATATAGCCTAAGGGGCACTTTGCACACTACAACATCGCAAGCTGATGCTTGTGATGCCGAGCGCGATAGTCCCCGCCCTTGTCGCAGCTGCGATATCAGGGTGATAGCTGCCGTAGCGAACATTATCGCTATGGCAGCTTTACATGCACTCACCTGCCCTGCAACGTCGCTCTGGCAAGCGAACCACCTCCTTATTAAGGGGCCGGGTCGTGTTGCGTCATAGCGACGTCACACGGCAGGCGGCCAATAGAAGTGGAGGTGCGGAGCTGAGCGGGATGTAAACATCCCGCCCACCTCCGTCCTTCCGCATAGCCGGCGTGAGCCGCATGATGCAGGTAAGGTGATGTTCCTCGCTCCTGCAGCTTTACACACAGCGATGTGTGCTTCCGCAGGAACGAGGAACAACATCGTAACATCGGTCCTTCCGAAATTATGGAAATGACCGACGCTACACCGATGATACGATTTAAACATTTTTGCGCTCCTTAATTGTATCAAAAAGGATTTACACACTACGATATCGACTGCGACACAGGATGTGCGTCACTTTCGATTTGACCCCACCGACATCGCAGCTGCGATGTCGTAGTGTGCAAAGTGCCCCTAAGTGTGAATATATCCAATGGGGTGGAGCAGGCAGGATTTCTCATTAGTTACATTTGCCTTAGGAACAGAGCATTATACAGGAAAGAATATTTCCTAACATTTTGTTCATTAAAATCTGTTTTATCATCGGTTTTGTACGTTTTATTGTCAGTCGGTTAAAGGGGCGTAATACTTTGACAACATTGTTTTCAGCAGTGACTTGGGAGTCAAAGATGTGTCCAGGTATCTCCCCGTGCTGTTCCCATTCTATTTCAGCAGTATTTTCATCTATTTCAGTGATTTCCAGTCCCCCTTCTGACTTCACGGGGGCTACTGGAAAAATGCTTGAGTTATGCTCATTACTTCGAGATGAGCACCCGATCGACAGAAATTGCTCGGCTCAAGTAACGAGCACCTGAGCATTTTAGTGCTCGCCCATCACTATTTATAACACATCAGATAATTTGATATAACTGATGATGAGTCAAGAAAACAAAAAAGTGTTGAATTGATTTTCGTAATTATTTAAAACTATTTCCTCGCACCAGACACAACAGTTGTTAGACAAAATTATTATTGGCCTTTTAGTCAATCAACTTGAAAGTCTTGCAAAATGTGTTGTAAATACTTTTCTGCTCTTTTACCATCTATCATAAAAGCAGATTAAACCGAAAACAAAATAGCTTTCACAAAATTAGTAAATTGTATGATTTCATCTTGTTTTTAGCTCCACAATAAACACACATCATTAATTGTAAACCCCCCAAAAGTTCTTATCATAAGATCATATAATTGTTATAATTGACCTGCAGTTACTATGAAGTTTCTCTTTTTTACTCCAAAAATGTTTCCTTGCTTCGAGTTATAACACAATAGATAAAGAAATAAAACATACCAAGCAATTTCATATTTATGGTTCAATTTTGTAGATAAAAGAAAAATTACTTTAATATTGCATTTGGGACATGAGTATTGTCGATGCTCCGAGCCATTTTTGCTCTCTCATGCAGTGAAAACTTTTAAGAAATAGCGTTCTGTATGGTTATTTCTTATCTGCTTGTATACTTGAGTATTTGTGAAGACCCAAATGACAGATGAGTTATAGGTTATCTAACTGACAGTGAAATCAAGAACAATGGCAAGGAACTTAGACTACTTTCAACTTGAATTTAATGTTATCTTGGAAAGGCTTTCATATCTTTTAACATTCTTCCCTTGCTGTTAGTTTGTATATATCAAGAAGTCTTATGTCATTAAAGCAAAGAAATGAATCAAACTATATATTAAATTAAGAAAATATTGGCATAAAGAATTCTAATTTGTCAGTTTTCTGGACTTTGGCCAGGAAATTTGATTCACAAATTAACCAAATGTAAATAATTTGCTCCACAACCACTTCAGAATCCAGAGAATAATAAATGTATGTTAAAAAAAAATGTACTCACCAAGTGATCATCTCTCCTACTGCAAATGTTATGGAGTATGTAGACAGGACAGGGGCCCCTAGCCTAGCTCGAAGATTAGTTGCCCTGCTCTGTCCCTTACCTCAAAGGTAGGTTCAATGGTAACCAAGTTAGAGCCCCCCAGTGTGACCCTCACTCCTGTCCGGACCCAGATCTTACTCCCCCTCTTCCCCACCCTCGGGGTAGGCAAGACAACACAAAGACAAAACTTCACAAAAGGACATGAACAAGGGAGAATAGAAACTCATATACACAGCACTCAAAACACACAGGAGAGACAATATGTGTACTGGGGGGCAAAGCAAAAGGGGAGGAAGTACAACTGGGAAATGCTCACACCACTCAGAAGCACAGCACGAATTACCATTCACATGAAAAGCACCAAGACTGGGATAGTGGGAGTATAAACTGAAGCTAACATCACCACTTTCTGGATGGAGGCAGTGCCTTAAATAGGGAAGTGGCAGCTGCACGTGGCAATCAGCAACCTGAGCACTTGGGTCCTACTCAGCAGTCTGCAGTAACTAACTACTTCAGGGCTGAAGACCAATGGACCAGATCACATGGCACTGGCTAAACAATCCAGAAGCCTCGGGTTGCTTGACAGACTCTACAGTGTGAACAGAGTCTGATGCTACTGTGCCAGCAGGTGTGTTCAAAGCTTAATATCACATGACAGCAAATCCCTACTCTGGTCTGGTTATGTTGTTCGGTGGTGTGATCACTGGTATGGTCTTCATTGGGCCATCTTGAGCATCATCCACCTCTAGACATCGTTGGTGTCTTCTGGAACTTGGTACCTTAGGGTATGTGCGCACGTTGCTTTTTACCTGCTTTTTACCTGCTTTTTTGCTGCTTTTTCTTCTGCGCTGTTTAATGCCAAAATGGATGTGTTCTTCTATTCAAGCAAAGTCTATGGGAATTTGGGTTTCTTGTTCACACTATGTTGTTCAAAATGCTGCCTTTTTGTGGCAGAACTTTGGTCAAAAACTCAGCTTTTCAAAGAAGCAACATGTCAATTGTTTTTGCCATTTGGGTTTTGCACTGCAAAGTTGAGTTTTTGACCAAAGTTCTGCCACAAAAAGGCAGCATTTTGAACAACATAGTGTGAACAAGAAACCCAAATTCCCATAGACTTTGCTTGAATAGAAGAACACATCCATTTTGGCATTAAACAGCGCAGACGAAAAAGCAGCAAAAAAGCAGGTAAAAAGCAGGTAAAAAGCAACGTGCGCACATACCCTTAGTCAGTTCATCCAATGCCAAAGACATTGAGAGTTGGAAGACGCCAAAGTTGGCCAAGAGTAGACTGTTAGTTAGGTTGTTAGTCCCCATTTTACTGGGCGAGTTGTGCCATTTAAATCTGCAGTCGCTGAACTCATTTGTCGCAGCGCTGTTGATCTGATGTCAGCACAGCAGACAACAGACATTGGGAGAAGCCACCATGACTAAACGCTGGACCTGGCAGGGTAAAAAAAGTGCAATTTATTTTTTTTTTACCTCTAATAGAAAAATCTTTCCTGAAAATGGACAGACCCTGTAATATTTAATATCACAATGTAATCCATTATAAAGGCTTAAATCAGTTATAAAACGCTTAGGAATATAAATTCTAACAACTTATGTTCAAATCAAATAATATATAACAGATCAGTATTGGTATTTGATGTTGATTGTATTGGATGTCAGATAAAATAGTGTGCATTCATGTTTAAAATGTTGAATAAAAGGTCTTTTAACTTCCATAGAAAAGATTGACACCAAAAGACAAATCAAACTGTGCTGTGTTCCTGAAGTAAGTGCAATAATACGAGCAACAAGATGCCAATGACCTGGACTTATTTATAGCCAGACAGAATCAATAACGTATAAATGTGTGTGACCAGACAGCATACATCGTAAACTAGATGAATTCAATGAGGAGTTGATAACAACCTCAAAGAGATATGGGGGATAAGATGGACAGAAGGTGAGCCTGCTAATTATCAAGAGATTTAATAAAAAGCTGATATTAAATATAGACAACAAAAGTAGATCCATAGAACATATGGATACAATGCAACAGGGAGAAGTAATAAAACAGAAGTGAGTGGAAATTCTCTGTATCATGATAAACTTTTGGAGTCATTACATTTATAGGTATTGATTTTCTTAAAGTGACATTCTTAAACTAAAAGTATAATAAACATGTTTTCCTAAATTTTACAATTTTATATAATTACATATATACACACAAAGTTGTTCCCAGCATGATATAGCAGAGAATCACAGCTTTGGGTTGATAAATGATAATATAATCACTTGTTTTTTTATTTTGTTTTATTTTTTCTTTTTGCTGTTCCTGCACATAAAAGGAGTGCTATAAATCATTAGCGGCTGCAGACTCTCAGCATTGCATTAATTCCCCCTCTTCCCTAGGATACAGTATTATGTTAGACACACAATATATATATATATATATATATATATATATATATATATATATATATATATATATATATATATATATATATATATATATATATATATATATATATATATGTATAGTATATAAAACACAGCATCTAAACTA
Source organism: Anomaloglossus baeobatrachus (assembly GCF_048569485.1). Taxonomy (NCBI): domain Eukaryota; kingdom Metazoa; phylum Chordata; class Amphibia; order Anura; family Aromobatidae; genus Anomaloglossus; species Anomaloglossus baeobatrachus. The sequence goes on along the minus strand of NC_134358.1, from coordinate 263,771,357 downwards.
TATGTAATGGACTACTACATTCACCACAGTGATTTGACTACTAAGACGTCAACTACTAGTACTACAATAGGTTACATTTTGATATTCCATGGACATGGATATTACCATCTGTAAAGTGGATCAAAGAAATGTTTTATGATATTCACCAGTCAGGTAAGTGTGAAAGAACAAAGATCACAGACAAAGGGAGTTGAAATGTCTTTAAGAGTGTTTTATAGCAGTACTGAGACTTTGTGCATTACATAGCTCCCTGCCATAGAGTCACTATTAATTTTATCATTCTTGTCTTTCTTGGACACTCTAAAAAGCAATTTAGCTGTATGAGTTTTATTACATTTAACTGTGAATGCACATTGAGAGATAGATTCATTATTATTGATTTACTGCCCATTAGAGATAAATGGCATATCTCCAACCCAACTGAACATGTTAATGCTTATAGCAACATTTATTAGTAGATAAATGCAGAAGAGGCACATTTAATCTCCACCTTCTCGGCTGTAAAGGATATATACCATATAGGTCTTGTTAATGTTTGAGCAAATTTTCTTACAGAAAAAAACACTATAGTAGAGGACTTTGTAAAAAAATAAATATATATTTTATGAAATAATTTTATTTCATTCGTATGGCGCACTGAAGATAGTAGCCTAGCAGCCACAGCAGCAAGCTGTCTAGTTAAGTGTAGCCTGCAAAACAAACTGCAGGTGGTCTACACTGTGGTTAAAAGCAAAATACCCTAATACAAAGATTTAAAAAAAAAAGAATTATATTTCAAAGTCCTGTAACATAATTGTTTTTACTATAAACAGATAAATATAAAGTGTAAAATATTCAGTTTAATTATTTTTTTGGTCTCTGATGATGTGAGAACATATGAATTAAAAAAATCTGTCTTTGACATTGAAATTATAACATAGGATGAATGCACTTTACCTTTCAGGTATACATAGTTATACCATGCCTTGAAAAAGTACATTTTCCACATTTTATGTCTTTACAGCCACAAAATTAAATGTAATTTATTGGAATATTATGTGATATACCTACACAAACTAGCAGCTATTTGTGAGGCCTCTGCCACACTCACGTGGAAATCACGCACGTGCCGCGGGACACGTATTTTCCCTGCATGTTGTGTGTCGTAAGTACGTGTCTCCTATACGTGCGGTCCACGTGTGTTCTCCGTGTGCTATCCGCGATAACACACGGAGAACCTGTAATTTACATACTCACGTGGTCCTCGCTGCTGTCCAGGGTTCTGATCTTCGGCTGCAGCCCCACCCACTCTCCGCTGATGCTGCTTCCGGCTGAGCGGAGGGGCGGAAATTAGAGCCCGTGGCATCACACCCACCTCCATAACACGCTCATAATGAGCGCCGGCCGGCAGCAACTGTTTGGAGCGGAAGATTCTGCAGGGCTTATGGAGGTGAGTATGTGTTTTTTTTATATTTTAAAATAATGACACGTGTTTCTCCGGCGCATGTCACACGGGACCGCATCGACACTATATCCGTGTGGTACGGGTGCGGCTGTGTGACACCCATGCTACCGGAAAAAATGTGGACATGTCGGCGTGAGGAACACACGGACACAAGTAAGCACGGAACGGACACACGTTCCGTTCCAAAATACTTACGTGTGTCCAAACCATTATGAAATCATATGTCCATGTGTGTACGTGCCTCTGGTACGTGAAAAAACTGTCAAACACGTACCAGAGGCACGAACATGTGACAGAGGCCTGAAGTGTAAAGGAAAGCATACAGGGTTTTCTACATTTTTTTAAAATGTAAATCTGAAATTTGTATTCAGCACTCCCTAATTCTTGAGTCAATACTTAGTAGGACCACCTTTTGCTGCAATTACTGCTGCAAGTCTTTTTGGGTAGGTCTCTACCAGCTTTGAATATATAAAGACTAATACTTGTCCCCATTCTTCGTTGCAAAATAGTGCTACCTCAGTAAGATCGGATGGAAAGCATCTGTGAACAGCACTTTTCAAGTCTTACCATAGATTCTCAGAGGGATTTAGGTCTGGACTGTGACTTGGCAATTCACACACATGAATATGCATTGATTTAAACCGTTCCATTGTGGCTCTGGCAGTATGTTTCAGTATGTTTAGAGTCATTGTCCTGCTGGAAGGTGAATTGATACCACAATTTTTGCAGCCTTTAACAGGTTTTCCTCCAGGATTGCCCTGTATTTAGCTCCATCCAAATTCCCATCAACGCTGACCAACTTTCCTGTCCCTACTAAAGAAAATTTTCCTGACAGCATAATGCTGCCATCACCATGTTTGACAGTAGGGATGCTGGTTTCTGAATGATGTGCAGTGTTAGCTTTCTGCCACATATAGCATTTTGAATTTACTTGGCTTTTTGCAAGCTGCAAACGATATTACCATATAAACATTGCCTTTTGTGTTTGTGATTCTACCATTACTCCCCAGCAGCATGCTCAATCTTTTCAGGTTATATTTGACTCAAGATCTCTCCTTCACTGACTATATCTGATCACTAGAGATGAGCGAACCGGTCCCGGTTCGGCTCGAGGCCGGTTCGCCGAACGGGGGTCCCGTTCGAGTTCGGCTCGTCGAACGTTCGACGAACCGAACTCGAACGTATAGGCTATAATGGGAGGCAATCACAAACACATAAAAATGCATTATAAATGTACACAAACAGTTAATAAACATTGCCATAACACTTACCGGTCCTCGCGATCCCTTCTGCACTCTGTCTCCTGCCGCTATTCCATCCGATGATCGCTGAATCCTCCCGGTGATGGCACTGCCAGCAGAGATGCAGGACCTATCGTGACGTCAAAATAGCCATGTGACCAGTCACGTGGCTATTATCTCATTGGCTACAGACTGGTCACATGACTATGACACGTCATGTAGGACCTGCGAGTGCATCTCTCCGGTACACGGTGCACATTTGTGTATCGCCGTGTACCGGCGACATGCTCTAGCACACGGTCGACTCCCCGTTCCGTTAGGGACCGGCTGACACAGCCGGTCATTAACGGAGATCACCGTTGCCATAGCAACGCAGTTAGCGGTGATGTCACCGCTAACCGCGGCTCCGAGAGCACCGTTGCTATGGTAACGCGTCTGTCAGCGTTACCGCTGTTATCGCTGACAGCCAGCACTGATCAATCACGGAGTGAAGGCTGCACGCTGCTTCCCGATTGTAGTGATGATTGTAGTGAGGATGGAGGTTCCCCAGCCCCAAGTGATGAGCTGGTGAATCTCATCCTTCCTCACTACAATCGTCACTACTACTACACTAGTGAGGATTGTAGTGAGGATGGAGGTTCCCCAGCCCCAAGTGATGAGCTGGTGAATCTCATCCTTCCTCACTATAATCGTCACTACTACTACACTAGTGAGGATTGTAGTGAGGATGGAGGTTCCCCAGCCCCAAGTGATGAGCTGGTGAACCTCATCCTCACTACAATCGTCACTACTACTACACTAGAAAGAAAGAAGACAGAAGAGCAGGATCGTGGAGGGCTGACAGGGGGTAATAAAGATGGAGTCTCTAATGTGTCTGTGTATTTATTTCTATTAAAGTATTTTTTCTCTGTGTGGTGTTTTTTTTTAACCCTTTATTGGAGATTCTTAATGGCCGGGTCAAACGTGCCTGACATTAAGAATCTCTGGCTTAATACTGGCTAGTAAAACAAAGCCAGTATTAACTCATGATTACCCAACAAGCCACCCGGCTCCAGGGCTGTTGGAAGAGTTGGATACAGCGCCAGATGATGGCGCTTCTATGAGAGCGCCATTTTCTGGGACGGCTGCGGACTGAAATTCGCAGCAGAGGCGCCCAGAAACCTCGGGCTAACCTGTGCTGCGGATTCCAATCCCCAGCTGCCTAGTTGTACCCGGCTGGACACAAAAATGGGGCGAAGCCCACGTCATTTGTTTTTTAATTATTTCATGAAATAAGTGAAATAATTAAAAAAAAACGGGCTTCCCTATATTTTTGGTTCCCAGCCGGGTACAAATAGGCAACTGGGGGTTGGAGGCAGCCCGTGGCTGCCTGCTGTACCTGGCTAGCATACACAAATATGGCGAAGCCCACGTCATCTTTTTTGTGGGCAAAAAACTTCTGCATACAGTCCTGGATGGAGTATGCTGACCCTTGTAGTTCTGCAGCTGCTGTCTGCTCTTCTCCATACAGACAGACAGCAGCTGCAGAACTACAAGGCTCAGCATACTCCATCCAGGACTGTATGCAGAAGTTTTTTGCCCCCTGAAAAAATTATGTGGGCTTCGCCATATTTTTGTATGCTAGCCAGGTACAGCAGGCAGGTACGGCTGCCCCCAACCCCCAGTTGCCTATTTGTACCCGGCTGGGAACCAAAAATAAAGGGAAGCCCTTTTTTTATTATTTCATGAATTTCATGAAATAATTAGAAAACAAATGACGTAGGCTTCGCCCCATTTTTGTGTCCAGCCAGGTACAACTAGGCAGCTGGGGATTGGAATCCGCAGCACAGGTTGGCCTGTCCAGAAACCTCGGGCTAACCTGTGCTGCGGATTCCAATCCCCAGCTGCCTAGTTGTACCCGGCTGGACACAAAAATGGGGCGAAGCCCACGTCATTTGTTTTTTAATTATTTCATGAAATAAGTGAAATAATTAAAAAAAACGGGCTTCCCTATATTTTTGGTTCCCAGCCGGGTACAAATAGACAACTGGGGGTTGGAGGCAGCCCGTGGCTGCCTGCTGTACCTGGCTAGCATACAAAAATATGGCGAAGCTCACGTCCTTTTTTTTGTAGTTTTTTGGCAAAAAAAATAAAAAATGCTTCCCTGGATTTTCCATTGCCAGTGAAGGTAACACCAAGCAGTGGGGGTTAGCAGCCAGTAGCTGCTTGGATTACCCTTAGCTAGCAATACAAAAAATGCAGCGGGAGCCCATATATATTTTTTTTAATTATTTATTTAAATAACTAAAAATAAAATGGGCTTCCCTGTATTTTGATTGCTGGACATCACAGTGCTGTAAAAATAAATCTTTAAAAAAATGACGTTGGACTCCGCGGTATTTTTGATTCTCAGCGCAGATAAAGCAGACAGCTATGGGTTGCCACCCCCATCTGCCTGCCGTTACCTTGGTTGGCAATCAAAATACAGGGAAGCCCATTAATTTTTTCTATTTAAAAAATAGTTAAAAAAAAAAATGACGTTGGGTCCCCCCATTTTTGATAGCCAGCTAGGGTAAAGCAGACGCCTGTAGCCTGAAAACCACAGCTGGCAGCTTTACCGTGGTTGGGGATCCAATGTGGAGGTCCCCTCAGGCTCTTTTTTATAATTATTTTATAAATATTAATAATTACGCAATAAAAGTAGGGTCCCCCCAAAATTGGATCACCAGCCAAGGTAAAGCGGACAGCTGTGGTCTGGTATTCTCAGGGTGGAAAGGTCCATAGTTATTGGGCCTTCACATCCTAAAAATAGCAGGCCGCAGGCACCCCAGACGTGGCGCATCCACTAGATGCGCCAATCCTGGCGCTTCACCCCAGCTCATCCCGTGCCCTGGTGCAGTGGCAAACGGGGTAATAAATCGGGTTGATACTAGCTGTAAAGTCACCTGAGATCAAGCCCAGCAGTTTGTGATGTCATGGCGTCTATTAGATACCCAACATCATAAACTGTCAGTACTAACAAAAACAAAAAATCGACAAAAGAAATTTATTTGAAAAAACAGTCCCCAAAACATTTCCTCTTTCACCAATTTATTGTAAGAAAAAAAATAAAGGGGTCCCACGACGACTCTGGACCGTCTAGAATATGGGGGGGAGACACTCAGGGAACGTATCCCCCATTTTCTAGGAGTGCGGACCCTTCATGTGAGGAGTGTGGGTGCAATGAATCTGCACTCACTCTCCCCGGGTCCACAGCAGCAGAGTCCATGTCGTAATGGTTGCTACCAAAGCTGCAATGCCCTGCTCATGAGGTAAGGGCATGCCTAATCAGGAGAACTACTGTAGAGGAAGCTCTGCTCACTGGTATATAGGTGCTCAGAGGTAATAATAGATAAAATTAGTGAGTAACCTCGGCACTCTAAATCTCCCAGACTAAGTCAGTAAGTCACAACGGATAGTAATGCAAAATCACTCTTTATTGGTCCGTATTAAGAAAAAAAATTTTTTCATAAGCATATATGTTTTTGTCCAAAACAAGTTACAAATGACGTTTCGGCCTGAGCCTTCGTCAGATTGGACTTATCTGCATGTAATCATGAAAAATGACAATAATCAGTATCACATAAGAGTGAGAGAACAATAACATAAACTCGAACAATGTAGAGGTACAATTGGGATGCAGCAAAAAAATTGCAACACAGCAAGAAATGAAACACATGATACAAATGTCATAATACAGTACAAGGACAATATAGTAATGACAAATATGGGGTCAGAGTAGACTTAGACAGCTCTGGTACGAAAGAGATGTCAATCATAAAGTAACATTTGCAGTAGGTGTAGAGCTACAGTATGCATGGCAGAGCTAATGGGTAGACCGACCATAGAAAAAGAACAGAGAAAAAGTGGAGAAAAAGTGGAGAAAAAGTGGAGAAAAAAGTGGAGAAAAAGTGGAGAAAAAAATGGAGAAAAAGTGGAGAAAAAGTGGAGAAAAAGTGGAGAAAAATTGGAGAAAAAGTGGAGAAAAAAAATGGAGAAAAAGTGGAGAAAAAGTGGAGAAAAAAATGGAGAAAAAGTGGAGAAAAAAAATGGAAAAAAAGTGGAGAAAAAGTGGAGAAAAAGTGGAGAAAAAGTGGAGAAAAAGTAGAGAAAAAAATGGAAAAAAAGTGGAGAAAAAGTGGAGAAAAAAGTGGATAAAAAGTGGAGAATAAGTGGAGAAAAAGTGGAGAATAAGTGGAGAAAAAAGTGGAGAAAAAGTGGAGAAAAAGTGGAGAAAAAGTGGAGCAAAAGTGGAGAATAAGTGGAGAAAAAGTGGAGAATAAGTGGAGAATAAGTGGAGAAAAAGTGGAGAAAAAGTGGAGAATAAGTGGAGAAAAAGTGGAGAAAAAGTGGAGAAAAAGTGGAGAAAAAGTGGAGAAAAAAGTGGAGAAAAAGTGGAGAATAAGTGGAGAATAAGTGGAGAAAAAGTGGAGAAAAAGTGGAGAAAAAAGTGGAGAAAAAGTGGAGAATAAGTGGAGAATAAGTGGAGAAAAAGTGGAGAAAAAGTGGAGAAAAAGTGGAGAAAAAGTGGAGAAATGGTGGAGAATAAGTGGAGAATAAGTGGAGAATAAGTGGAGAAAAAGTGGAGAAAAAGTGGAGAATAAGTGGAGAAAAAGTGGAGAAAAAGTGGAGAATAAGTGGAGAAAAAAGTGGCGAATAAGTGGAGAAAAAAGTGGAGAATAAGTGGAGAAAAAAGTGGAGAATAAGTGGAGAAAAAAGTGGAGAAAAAGTGGAGAATAAGTGGAGAAAAAGTGGAGAATAAGTGGAGAATAAGTGGAGAAAAAGTGGAGAAAAAGTGGAGAATAAGTGGAGAATAAGTGGAGAAAAAGTGGAGAAAAAGTGGAGAAAAAGTGGAGAATAAGTGGAGAAAAAGTGGAGAAAAAGTGGAGAATAAGTGGAGAAAAAAGTGGAGAATAAGTGGAGAAAAAAGTGGAGAATAAGTGGAGAAAAAAGTGGAGAAAAAGTGGAGAATAAGTGGAGAAAAAGTGGAGAATAAGTGGAGAATAAGTGGAGAATAAGTGGAGAAAAAGGGGAGAATAAGTGGAGAATAAGTGGAGAAAAAGTGGAGAAAAAGTGGAGAAAAAGTGGAGAAAAAGTGGAGAAAAAGTGGAGAAAAAGTGGAGAAATGGTGGAGAATAAGTGGAGAATAAGTGGAGAAAAAGTGGAGAATAAGTGGAGAAAAAGTGGAGAAAAAATGGAGAAAAAGTGGAGCACCCTTTGGTGCCTTTCATGTGGCACTAAGGGGTGCTTAGCTTTGTATTTAGCCAAAAAAATGAAAAAAAAAATGACGTAGGGTTCCCCCTAGTTTTGTAGCCAGCTAGGGTAAAGCAGACGGCTGCAGCCTGCAGACCACAGCTGGCAACCTCACCTTGGCTGGTAATCCAAAACTGAGGGCACCCCACGCTGTTATTTTAAATTAAATAAATAATTTAAAAAAAAAACACGTAGGGGTCCCCCAAAATTGGATCACCAGCCAAGGTAAAGCAGACAGCTGGGGCCTGATATTCTCAGACTAGGGAGGTCCATGGTTATTGGACTCTCCCCAGCCTAAAAATAGCAGGCCGCAGCCGCCCCAGAAGTGGCGCATCCATTAGATGCGCCAATCCTGGTGCTTCGCCCCAGCTCATCCCGCGCCCTGGTGCGGTGGCAAACGGGGTAATATATGGGGTTAATACCAGATGTGTAATGTCACCTGGCATCAAGCCCTGGGGTTGGTGAGGTCAGGCGTCTATCAGATACCCGACATCACCAACCCAGTCAGTAATAAAAAAAAATAGACGACAAACACATTTTTATTTGAAAAAACACTCCCCAAAACATTCCCTCTTTAACCAATTTATTAGAATGAAAAACAAATCCAGGTCTGGTGTAATCCAAGGGGTTGCCATGACGACCCACACTGTCCCAGTCAATGAAGAGCAGAATGTTCCCCATTGGCTGGGAGAGCAATGCAGTGACCTGAGCTAACATCAATGGGTCAGCCCAGGTCACTGCAGGGCATGACAAGTGCTGCTGTCAGCGAGGTACATTACCTGCGCTGATCTGCAGCACTGCCGACAGCCCCTGTCACTGAGCTCAATGACCGCCCGGCGCCTTCCCCTCAAGTATCGCGAGAGGTCCGTGACGTCACCGCTAGTCAGTCTCGGGTCGGAAGCGAGAGGTGATGTGACAAGCGGCGGCCATGGAGGACAGTGACAGCGCTGAGGTCGGGATGGCGGGACTTCATCACCGCAGGTAAGCCGAGCGGGGGGGGGTGTATATGTGTGTGTGTGTGTGTGTGTGTATGTGTATGTATGTGTACATGCCGCGGGCAGGAGGGGGTGGAGCGAGCTGAGCGGGGAAGTGTGGGCTTCCTGCACGTAACTAAGATAAACATCGGGTTACTAACCAAAGCGCTTTGCTTGGATACCCGATGTTTATCTTGGTTACCAGCTTGTGGCAGGCTGCCAGCGATGGCTCCTGCTCACTGTAGCTGTAAAAAGCCCTGCTTTTTGCTGCTAGAACCGTTCTCGAACGTATCTAGAACTATCGAGCTTTTGCAAAAAGCTCGAGTTCTAGTTCGATCTCGAACAGCCCCAAAAATCACTCGAGCTTAGAACTGGAGAACCTCGAACCGCGAACCGCGCTCAACTCTACTGATCACTTGCTCGCTCAGGTTCTTCACACCTCAAAAACATCTATAGAATTCAACCTTTGACTCTGCAAAAACTCCTCTTACTGTCACTTTTATTCATTCTAATCTGGATTATTGCAATTCTCGAATAATCAGTCTCCTTCTAACTAAGCTCTTCCCTTGCCAATCCATCCTGAATGCAGCAGCCAGGATCATATTCATCTCCAACTGCTACACTGATGTAGATGCTTTGTCTTTCATGGCCGGTGCGGTTCTCATGCAGAAATCTGACGCAGATAAGATAGTAACCTGAATTTTTTTTCCAGGGCCTTCTCTGCTTCTGAGTACAACTACTCAATTGGCGATCGAGAACTATTTGCGATTAAGATGGCTCTGCAAGAATGGCGATACATTCTCGATGGGGAAATATATCGTCTATTCATCTAAGGTTGAACCCGTGAAGAGGGGAACCGTGTGATGGCCGTCCTTGCTTCCCCTGACTTCTGTATAGATGAATGAGCGGGTGTGAGTCGTTACCTTCAAGATCGTGCACATTTCTCTGTGCTGGAATCCTTGTCTTAGACGGGGTGGAGACGACAGTCTAATAAAAGTAAGTGGAACTTCTTTTTTTCTAGCACAGTCAGTATCCGTACTTCTGGTCCCTAGGACCCCCGTGCAGTGTCCTTCGTCCTTGGGGAAAAACTTTGCTAACTTGCCCTGGACACCTTCCTCCAGCAGCTAAGTCCTGTATACTTTATCTTCCCCTGGTATCTGTTCCTTTGCAGCTGCCGTGTCTCACTCTTACCCACATCCCGGAAGCGCAGCCTCTCCTAGCCGGCACGAGGTCCCACTGAGGTCTCCGAGTCCCCGTTTCCCACCGGTCTGAGGTCGATCTGCAACCAGTCAGCCGGGTGAGGTGTTGACACATATGGATGGATTCCCTCCAGCTCAGGCCTGCCTAGCACAATTCCTGCCGCTCAACTGACCAGATTCTCTCTCTCCACATGCTGTAACTCTCTTCTTACTCTTCCCACCTATCTCTGTCTCCTTGGCAACCCTCTACTGTACTTTCTGTATTCCCTATTCTAACTCTTATGTTAACTACCTATTCCTCCCATCCGCCTCCTGATGCTTGTTCCCTAGTTCCTATCTTATCACTACTACTACACCTATCCTTACCCTACTTTTATACCTGGCCCTGCACTACATCTCCTGCCAAACACAGCACGAGGAACCAATATATGTTATGCACAATATTTACAACATATAAACACATACATTTTCCTCACTACTTAATCCATACCAGCGGTGAACGCTGAGTGGAGCCAAATGACACGTCCATTCAGTTCTGCTACATCTTATCTTTACTGTTATATATACACAATACATATTTACACCACCTTCATAGCTTTAAGTTTGTTCTACATTTCCATCCAGCTGAAAAGATGTCAAGGCAGATGCACTTTCCAGCTGATCAAGAGGAAAAGTCTCAACATATTTTTGAGCCCTCCAAGATGCTCCCTGTGACTCCAGTAAATGTGTTGTAGATTCCACCCAGTAAGATGTTTGTTGCTGAGTCGGATAGGAGACGTGTGTTGCAATGGGGTCAGTCCTCTAAGCTGGCCAGTCACGCTGGATGAAACAAAATAACTTTGCTGATCTCACGACATTATTGGTGACCAATACTGCAGAACGACATCATGTAATTTGTCTTTGCCCGTAACAAAATTCCTAAGAAGCTTCCTGCTGGGTGACTACTCTTTTTGCTGGTACCATCCTCTCCCTGGCAGCACATTTCAATGCACTTCATCTCTGACTAGCAGAGGTCCTCTGGTTGTACCATCATCTGGGTATTAGAGAATATGTTTTCCAATATTGCCCATTTCACTCCACTGTTTGGTTTGCCCTCTTTGCCAGTGCACTTCATACAGCATATCTTTCTACAGTATGGCATACTGCTCCATATTGTGCCCTATCGATGAGTCCAGTTTACATGTCGGTTCTGGAGAGATACTGGTAAGCTGCCGGATGTCACCGTGGACTTCTTATTGGTCTATCATCTACAGTCAAACAGCCAAGTAGGGCAATCAACAAGATCCTGATGAATTTCTTGTGGCACTTAATCAACGAGCACTACAGTGATTGGGTCAAGATTCTTCTATGGGTGGAATTCTTATACAGCACCATGTGAGTGAGTCCACCATTAAATCGCCATTCCACGTAGTGTATGGACAGCATCCCAAAGTCCTGTTCCCTGTGGCGATCACCTCCGACAACCCAGAGGCCAATGTATTCTTCAAAAGTTTTTTTGAAATCTGGACAAAGACCAAATCCTCTCTGGAGTAGTTCTCCATTCGAATGAAGAGATATGCGGATAAGAGACACCTAGACCCTCCATTTTTCCGGAGACAAGATATGGCTTTCTTCTGAGTACATCTGCCGTATTCTACTGTCCTTTATCTTTCCCTTTGTTGTGCTCCAGCGGATCAATGACGTCTAATACAAGTTAAAGCTTGCAGCCTTCTTGCATATTCACAACTCATTTCACAAATTTCTCTTCAAACCTGTCATCCTGAGCCATTATTTCAGGAAGCCAAGTACCTTGCCTTCCCTGATGTAGATATCTTTAAGATAGAATCCATACTTGCAGTAGTCCTCATTTTATTGGACTGGAAAGGGGTTTTGTCCTGAGGAGAGCTCATGGGAGCACAAGGAGAATATTAATGCCCCGCTTCTCCTTAAGAGATTCCTGGAAAAGGGGGTTGTAAGTGGGTGGTACTGTATTGCAGGCTACAACGTCCCCACACAGTTGTGTCCCCCTTTCTGGCAGGGATGCCTGTACACTCACTCTCCACTCAGCAGTGGCTGCTTCATCCCCGGTCCCTGCTGCCAACTCCTGTGGCATTCGCATGCTTCACAGACCTCCAAGAGCACTCTTAGGACTCAAGTGCAAATTTTCTTAAGGGGCCAGTGCGCTCTAACCAAGAAGTGCTTTTTAGCCTATGGTTGAGAGCCACCTTGGCAACATGATCGAATCCTAGAGATGCTTTGCTAGTTGTTCAGGTCCCTTACATATGTGCTGCTTCTGTGTTACTTACACCAGCTGCTTCGGCTACATCTTTCCATATCAGCCTTCCCAGCCACTGCTGTCACATCAAACAACATCGGCCAAGCCTGCTATCCTGGCCGCTGCTGCATCATACCATATCAGCCGAACCTGCCATTCAAGCCACCACTCTATCATCATACTCTATTTGTCCAAGCCAGCTGTACTACCTGCTGTGACATCATACTCCATTAGCCAAGTCTGCTGTTCCAGCTGTTGCTACATTTTACTCTATCAGCCAAGCCTGCATTATCAGCCGTTCTGGCTGCACCTGCCTTGTTAGAGACTGTCCTTGTCTATACCCCTGGGTCAACTGTCACAGCATCCAGTCTTTCTGACTGGCACCTGGTTTCTACCTGCCGCACAATCCACTTTCACTATTAACAGTTCTGGGGAAAATATGATGTGAGCCATAATCATGCCATAGTCAGGTATTCTGTGTGCTGTTGCACAGTGGGTCCACATCTCTATCAAACCCACGAGCATTACAGAACCTTGAGAAATCTGAAAAATACCAAGGCCATTTTGAATAATATAGCTGGTACACCAATAGACTTTTGGAGAGGAAAATTAGCTGTAATAAATAGCGGATGACATGTTGTATCTGCTGAGCCCCTGATGTATCTAAACAGTTTAAAGCCCCAACAAGTGACCCCATTTTGTACACTACAGCTCTCAAGGAATTCATCTAAAGGTGGGCTGAGCAACTTTAACACGCAAATGTTTCACTTAATTTTATAACGTTGAACTGTGAATAAAAAAAATTAAATTTTTCCCGCAAAAATGTTGCTTTAGCCCCAATTTTTATTCTTTTACAAGGGAAGCAGGATGAATTTGACTATACAATTGTTTGTGCAATATCTCTTGAGTATGTGATGCCCTGGACTAGCCAGGGGTCACAGGTAACAACACGCACACACTCCCCCACCCTAGGCAGTTAAAACAGTCAGACAAAAACCCTTGTTGCCTCCCTCCAGGGTCTGATGTCCACACCAGGTGGGGCGGAGCCAGGTGGTTGGCCCCGCCCATCGAGGAGTTCACAGACCTGGAGGCGGGAAAAAGAGCAGATCAGTTTAGGAGTTTGAAGTGAGAGGAGTAAACGACTGTCGTGTCTGGGTTGGAGTCCAGGCACCTACAGCAAGGTTGGCAGACGGTGGTGGCCGTCTGCAGGAGTCAGCGGAACTCTGAGGAACCGTAGGACCAGGGTGGGGTCAGTGGCCCACCGGTACCGAACCAGGGAGCGGAGTGAAGTTCAGCACACAGGAAGGGCCATCGGACCCCGACCAGGCTTGGAGCCGCCGACAATAGTCAAATCTGAGAGTGACAGGAACCCTAGGGGTTTCCTAACTACCCAAGTCCCGTCAGAAGGCAACCGCTCACACCGTGAGGATATACAGCCACCGCCACAGGCTAGAGATCCAAGGGCCAGCACCTGTGAGCAAAAGGGCTCCTACGGTACCTATACGCCAGGGAGTGGACTGCCGTTTGAGAAATCATCGGAGTCAACACAGTACACAAAAGGTGCAGGGAGAGACAGCCACCATCAGCCGTCCGGGGAGAGCACAACATCAACACTGCAGCCGGCTGCGGGACCCGTCCATCCGGCCGTTTTGGTTTACCAGAGACTTTGTCAGTGATTGTCTGAGTGAGTACAGCAGTGCCGTCCGGCACCGCGCCGCGCAGTCCCTACACCACAGCCATCCGGCCTCCCCGTCACACCGCCGGGCCCCGGGGTCACCAGACCCCCTACCCATGGAGGGGACAATATCCCAGCTGCATCCTACCATTGCTCCCGGGATCCCCGTTACCAGCAGCGGTGGTGCCATCATCACCACGTTCCGTGGGTGGCATCACGAACAATTACCCTAACCAAAACCATACCTTTTCACTCACGAGCGAGGAGCGCCGCTCGAGTAACCGGGTCCGGCCCACCGCTTGAGCCACCAAGCAGCAGCAGCAGAAGCCCCGGACCCGAGCATGGCGAGCGCGCCCCGCCGCCTGCGACAAGTACACCGATAACCTATATGTAATTAAAAACTGGTGTTTATGTGCATGGCAGGGTTCAGAAGGGAAGGAGCCCCATTTGAGTTTTGGAGTTCAAAAATTGTCTGAAATAGTTAGCGAATGCCATATCAAGCATGATGTCATGCAGTGACTACAGGGGTTCTGCCAAAAATAAGAAAACCCACAGCAAGCGCCTCAACATACAGGGTACATCAGCAACATGATATAATTGTAGGGTCTAGCAGGGTCACCTCCTGCAATCACCTGAGGCTGTTCCCTGAACTCCCTAACGTCCCTAATGATTTCTTTCACTTTGTCACCAATCGATTGATATGAAAATCTATAGCCAACATCAGATGTTAAAACAAGTAACTGTTTATAACAAAGGGAAGTGGTCCCAAAGAGCTGCACCTGGAAATAAGGCCCCAAAGCATAGTGAGAAATGAAAGAGTCCTTAACCCCTACAGCACCAAATGAAAGCAAATACATTTAAACATAACATGCAAATCTGCACACAATCAGGGGCTGTGACCGTCTGGTCTAAAAGCGGGGTATACCTATGACACATGTAGAGCCCCTGATGTGCCTAAATAGGGGAACCCTCCAAAAATCACCTCATTTTGGAAATCACATCACTCAAAAAATGTATCTAGAGGTGTGGTGAGCATCAACCCTCACATAAGTGACCCCATTTAAGAAACTACACCCCTCAATTAATTCATCTAGTGGTGCATTGATCATATTGACATTACAAGTGTGTCATCAAATTACATTTTTTTAACACAAAAATGTTGCTTTGGCCCCCAATTTTTAATTTTTACAAGCGTAACAGGAGAAAATGAATGCGTACAGTTTGATTTGCAATATTTCCTGAATACACAGATACCCTATATGCGGTGGAAAACTACTGTTTGGGTGCACGACAGGGCTCTGAAAGGATCGAATGCCATTAGACTTTTGGAGTGCAAAATTGCAAGGAATAAATAGCAGACACCATGTCTTGTTTTCAGAGCCCTTGATGTGCCTAAATAGAGGAAATCCCCCACAAGTGATCCCATTTTGGAAATTACACCCATTGAGGAATATATCTAGAGGTGTGGTGAGCACCTTGATCCCGCAGGTGCCTCACAGAATTTTAAAAAGTTAAAAAAAAACTGTGAATATAAAAAATTTAATTTTTCTCACAAAAATATTAATTTAGCCCCAAATGTTTTACTTTCATAAAAGTAGCAAGAGGAGATGGACAGTAACATTTTTTATTTTTTGCATAATTTCTCGTGTGCAAACCAATACCCTATAGTTGATGGAAAGTTACTCTTTGTTCACACAACAGGGCTTAAAAGGGAAGGAGCACCATTAGACTTTTGGAGTAAAAAATGAATTTAGCTAGAGGTGTGGTGGACACCTTGAATCCTCAGGGGCTTTACAGAATTTTATACCATTGATCCATGAAAACAAAAAAAAACCAGAAAAGTACATTTTTTCCCACAAAAATGTTCCTTTACCAAAGATGTTAATTTTTCACAAGGTAACTTGAGAAAGTGGACCACACAATTTGTTGTCATAGTTGAAATCTACTTTTATAGAGCAGATTTTGCTGTTATGGTTTGCAGATGCCATGCCACATTAGTTAAGCCTCTGGGATGCCAGAAAAGGAGAACTCTTCCATAAGTATTCCTTTATTACAAGCTACACCCCTCAATGAATTTATCTAAGAGTGCAAGATCATATTGACATCTCCGGTGTCTCAATTTTTATATTATTGGGCGTTGAAGAAAAAATAAATACCATACGTGGTGAAATATTACCGTTTGGGCGCACGTCAGGGCTCGAAAGGAAAAGAACACCATTACAATTTTGGAGTGCAAAATTAGCTGGAATAGCTAGTAAAAGACATGTCACATTTGGAGAGTCCCTGATGTGCCTAAATAGTGGTAACTCTCACAAGTTACTCCATTTTGGAAGCTACACCCCTAAAAAATGATTTAAAAATAGGGTGAGAAACTTGTACCCACAGATGCTTTACACACTTTTATAAAGTTGTGGCAGGAAATTAAAAAATACATTTTCACCACAAAAATGTTGCTTTATCCCACATTTTTAATTTTCACCAGAGTAACAGGAGAAATGGACCATACAATTTGCTGTGGAATTTCTAACTACAGGGATACCCAATATATTGAGGAAAACTACTGTTTTGGCACCCTACAGGGCTGGGAAAAGAAGAAGCACCAATAAGTTTTTGGAGAGCAAGATTGGATTGAATAATTACCCAACTCCATTTGGGTAATTTATCAAGAGGTGTGGTGAGAACCTTAAAACCTGCAGGTGCTTCACAGTATTGTATAACGTTGAGCTATGAATAAAAATAAATATTTTTTCCCACAAAAATGTTGATTTAGCCCCAAACTTTTTATTATCACAAGGGTAATAGGAGAAAATGGACCATGCAATTTTTGTGACGTTTCTCATGAATATAGATATACCACATACATTGACATGCAAAAAGTAGATTTTGGGTACTCACCGTAAAATCTCTTTCTTGGAGCCTTCATTGGGGGACACAGAGACCATGGGTTGTATGCTGCTGCCACTAGGAGGCGACACTAAGCAAAAAACAAGGAAACTCCTCCTATGCAGTATACACCCACCAACCGGCAATTGTACCTCAGTTAGTGAGAAAGCAATAGGAGACAACAGTAGAACAAAACGCTCAATCATACAGAAGTGGACATTAAACTCAACAGCCAACAGAAACATTGAACAGTAACATATGTCCAACACAAGGGTGGGTGCTGTGTCCCCCAATGAAGGCTCCAAGAAAGAGATTTTACGGTGAGTACCCAAAATCTACTTTTCTTTATCGCTTCATTGGGGGACACAGAGACCATGGGACGTCCTAAAGCAGTCCCGCGGGTGGGTCTAATGTTACTCTCAGGGCTGACCTCGGTCCACTGCAGCCTGCAGGACTCTTCTACCGAGGCTCGCATCGGAGGATGCGAAAGTGTGGACCCTGTAGAACTTAGTGAAAGTGTGGAGCGAAGACCAGGTGGCCGCTTTGCAGAGCTGCAACGCTGGAGCGTGGTGACAGACCGCCCACGAGGCTCCCACCGCCCTGGTGGAGTGGGCCGTAATCCTGAGTGGGCGCGTTATCCCTCTTACCCGGTAGGCTTCCAGTACGGCAGAGCGAATCCATCGCGAAATGGAGGACTTGGAGGCAGGTAGGCCTCTGCGCGGGCCAGACGGAAGTACAAAAAGGGAATCCGACCGTCTGAATTGAGAGGTCCTGGAAATGTACAAACGGAGAGCTCTGACCAAGTCCAGCTTGTGGAGAAGAATCTCACGAGGGTGTGAAGGATTCGGACAAAAGGAGGGAAGAACAATGTCCTCGTTAAGATGGAAGGAGGAAACCACCTTGGGCAGAAAAGAAGGAACCGGACGGAGGACTACCTTATCCTGGTGGAAGACAAGATATGGAGAGCGGCAGGAAAGCGCCGCTAACTCAGATACCCGCCTGATTGACGTGATGGCAACTAAGAAGGCGACCTTCCAAGAGAGGAACATGAGGGACGTCTCCTGCATAGGTTCGAAGGGAGAATGCTGGAGAACAGACAGAACCAGGTTAAGGTCCCAGGGCTCCACCGGAGGTTGAACGGGGGGCGCCGCATGTGCGGCTCCCTGAATGAATGTGCGAACTTGTGACCGAGAGGCAATCCTCCTTTGAAAGAGAATGGAAAGAGCAGACACCTGACCCTTGAGGGAGCTGAGTGCTAATCCAGCCTCTAGACCAGATTGTAGGAATGACAACAGAACTGGTAAGGAGAAGGTCATGGCTGTGACCTGGTTAGCTTCACACCAGCGGAAATAGGCCTTCCACGTTCGGTGGTAAATGCGGGAAGAAGAAGGCTTCCGAGCTTTAATCATTGTCTGGACGACCTGTTCTGAGAATCCCGCGGAAGTTAGTACTGCGGCTTCAACAGCCATGCCGTTAAATTGAGCGACTGTGAATTCTGGTGAAGAAAAGGCCCTTGAGTGAGAAGATCCTGGACGTCTGGAAGTCTCCACGGAACGTCGGCGAGAAGGTGCACGAGCTCTGCGTACCACGGGCGTCGAGGCCAATCTGGGGCCACGAGAATTACCGGAACTCCCTCCGCCTTGATCTTCTTGACTAGCTTGGGTATAAGCGGAAGTGGAGGGAAGAGGAACGGCAGAGAGAACTGCGACCAGGGGATCGCTAGGGCGTCCGTTGCGAGCGCTAGTGGGTCTCTTGCCCTGGAGACGAACTGGGGAACCTTGTGATTCCACCTGGAGGCCAGGAGATCCACGTCGGGGGTCCCCCACCTGGCACAGATCTGTTGGAAGATTCTGGGATTGAGGGACCATTCTCCGGCGTCGAGGCCCTCCCGGCTGAGAAAGTCTGCGGCCCAATTGTCCACGCCCGGGATGTGGACCGCCGATATCGCTGGGATGTTCTGTTCGGCCCAGTCGAGGATTTGAGATACCTCTCTCATTGCCGCACGGCTGCGTGTTCCGCCTTGATGGTTTATGTAGGCCACAGTGGTTGCATTGTCGGACTGCACCCGAACTGGGTGTCCGCGAAGCAGAGCCTTCCAATGAAATAGAGCTAGGCGAACTGATCTGAGTTCCAAGATGTTGATGGGAAGTTTGGTTTCCGGCTCGGTCCAGCGACCCTGAACTGTGAGGTCTTGGAAAGTGGCTCCCCATCCTAGCAGGCTGGCGTCCGTCGTGACGACCCTCCATCGAAGGGGAAGAAATGATCTCCCTTGGAGGATGAGGGGAGAGCATCTCCACCATTCCAATGATTGTCTGACTCGAGGAGGGATCGCAATTGGTCGATCCAGGGAGTGAGGGGACTTGTCCCATGCTGCGAGGAGAAGACCTTGAAGGGGGCGAGTGTGGAATTGACTGTAGGGCACTGCTTCCATTGACGCCACCATCTTCCCGAGGATGCTCATGCAGTATCGAAGGGAGCAGCGAGGTGCGCGTTGGAGCTTCCAAATCCCCCTGAGAATAGCTGTGAGTTTGTCCTTGGGCAGAAGAACCTTCGCTTGCGAGGTATCGAAGATCATGCCGAGAAATGAGATGCGTTGAGACGGGATCAGAGATGACTTTGGTCTGTTGATCAACCAGCCGAGACGGGATAGAGTATCCAGAGTGATGTTGAGACTGTCGCGGCACTCCGCCGCCGAGGGAGCCTTGATCAAAATGTCGTCCAGATACGGGATGGCTAGAATTCCCCGGGTTTGAAGAATAGCCATGACAGTAGCCATCACCTTGGTGAAGACTCTGGGAGCTGTCGAGAGCCCGAATGGGAGGGCAGTGAACTGGAAGTGTTGCCCCTGAACCATGAAGCGTAGGAATCTCTGATGAGCTGGGAAGATCGGGATGTGGAGATAGGCGTCCTGGATGTCCACTGAGCAGAGGAACTCCCCTGGTTCCATGGACGCTATCACTGAGCGCAGAGACTCCATGCGGAATCGCCAGAGGCGGACCCGCCTGTTGAGATGCTTGAGATCCAGGATGGGGCGGACTGCGCCATTCTTCTTCGGTACCACAAAGAGGTTTGAATAAAAACCCTGGAATCTGTCTTGAGGGGGTACGGAGATGATGACCCCAGAGTCTCGCATGGCTTGAATGGCTGCGAAGAAGCCCTTTGTGAGGGAGAGATCCTTGGGGGGCTTGGACTGGACGAAGCGTGAGCGTGGGAGTGAAGAAAACTCTATCTTGTAGCCGTGAGAGACGACGTCTCGAACCCAGGCGTCGTCTATCACGGAAAGCCACGTGCTTCTGAATCTGCGGAGACGACCGCCGACCTTGGGTGGGGACCCGGAGACGGGAGCCCAGTCATGCGGAGGAAAATCTGTGGGATCTGGACCTGGAGGACTTGGACTGCTGGCCACGGGAACGCCAGGAACGCCAGTGGGGTGCTGCCTTAAAGGAGGGCTTTGGAGGAGCACGAGGGGTCCTCTGTTGGGGGAGGAAGGTACTCTTGCCTCCCGTAGCCTCAGAGATGATCTTGTCCAGCTTTTCTCCGAATAGCCTGGTACCGACAAAGGGAAGACTGGTGAGAGACTTCTTGGATGCGGAGTCTGCGTTCCACGCCTTAAGCCACAGGGCTCTGCGGATTGCAGTAATGTTGCCGGCTGCCAGGGCAGCGGAAGCAGCAGTGTCAAGGGACGCAGCGACTAGATATTTTCCGGCGTGAGTGATCTGATCTGCCAGATCTGCCAGCTCTGGTCTGGGAGCATCAGCCAGGATACCACGGCGAAGGATCTTTGCCCAGGCGGAGACAGCCTTGGAAACCCAGGTGGTCGCAAAGGCTGGAGTGATGGCCGAGCCGGAGGCCTCAAAGGCTGACCTGGCTAAGGATTCTATGGTCCTGTCCGAGGGATTCTTCAGGGAGGCTCCATCGGACAGCGGCAGGGTGGTGCTGGACGAGAGTTGGGAGATCGGAGGATCCACTGAAGGAGCCACTGACCACTTCTGGAGAAGTTCCGGTGGGAAGGGATAGAGGACCTGAGCCCGCTTGCGTTTCTGGAAGCGCTTGTCGGGATGTTCCCACTGTCTGGAAAAAATATCCTCAAATTCCCTGTGGTTGCCAAAGCTTTTTGGCAGCTTCTTGGCTCTTTTGAAAGGGACCGATTGACAGGTAGGCGCTGGGTCAATGTTCTGTACCTCTAGGGTCTGATTGACAGCAATGACCAGACTGTCCATCATACCGGTCAGCTTGGATATATGTTCAGAGTCCAGATCGGAGTCAGAAGCAGAGTCCTGGTCCGAATCTGGAGCTGCCGCAGAAGAGACAGGAGACAGCGAGCGTGATGCTCTGGCGGCCCTAGCAGGGCTAGGGGAGCTGGAGGAAGACCCAGAGAGGGACCGCTTCCTAGACCTCCCTTGTGATCTGCCTTGCCGGGCTGGAGGCGCTGCGGGCTCAGACTCGATCTGGGTCGCCGGAGGGACTCCAGAGGAGGAGGCGGACAGCCGGTCTATGGCCAATGCTAAGGACTGAGACATGTCAGTTAGCTTGTCCACGGACTGGGAGAGAGCTGAGGCCCACCCAGGCATGGGGGCCGAGTCCTCGTTAGGGGTGGTGGGGGGCTCCGTAGTAGTCATGTTAGGGGTGCTACAGGCTACGCAGATGGGGGAGGACTGCCCTGAGGGAAACTTCTTTAGGCAAGAGGAGCAGGCGAAGTGAAGCACTATAGCCTGTGGTTGAGAGCGGGTCACTCTTGTGCTGGACATGGGACAGAGAGAGGAAATGAGGGAGAGAAGAGAGGCAGGAGGATGCCAGGTGGGTGAGGTACTGGGGAAGGAGCTGCCTCCCAGTGGCAGAGCTTACCCTGAGTCTGTCGTTCTGTGTTTGATGTTTCTCTGTAAGCAGGCGCTTCCTATCCAGCTATGCAGGCTGAGGGAGCAGAGGTGGGGGCTCCGAGGAGCTGCAGGGACGTGAGGCCGGTGGCTGCACGTGTAGCGTGTCTGCCGCAGAGGAGATGACAGGGCAGTGACTGCTGCTGAGAGCCCAGGCCGGAGGAGGAGCCGAAAAAAGAGCGCGAAAAAACGGCGCGCAGACTGCAGGTATCGGCCGGGAGAGAGAGAGGAGGCCCGTGGTTGGCTGGGAAAGGGCGCGCAGAGGCCTCCCCTGACTGGCTGCTGGAGCGGGCGGGCCTGCTGGAAGAGAGGGCACACGCGATAGGCTGGCCGGGAGGGGGCGTGGCCGGACAGGAGCTAGGCCGGAGAGAAGCCGGGGACTAGATTTTTTATGTGAGGCCGCAGGGGGAGCCGAGGACGGCGCCGAGGACGGGATCGGGGCTGTGTGGGGGAGCCGAGCGTACTGCCTGGAGAACGGGTAAGAACGAAGCCTGATATATAATGATTTAAAGAGACAGTTTTTGTTTTTTTTTTTTTTTTGGAACGGAGCCCCCCATGACCCGGGACAAGGGATGGGTACCTGTCCCGGTGGCTGATAGTCCTCTCTGCTTGATCCTGTCCTCCTTGGCTTGATCCCTGGGAAGGGCATAGGGAGACGGGGTTCTTCCAAGGATTTTTTCGTCTCCCCTCCCTGATCAGGCCGGCTGTGGAGAGCGGGCGTGCAGGGGGAGGGGGGCAAGGACCATCCGCCTGTCCCTCTGTGCGGATGCCCCCCAAACAGTCTTGAGAGTGTTAGGGGGGTAGGGTCCTGCCAGACAGGCACGGAAGTCAACGGAAGTGGCGGACGGACCCCACTTCTGTGCGACCGGCCTCTAGGGGGGAGAGCAGGGTGAGCAATTACACCCTGTCGCCCGACGAGCTGTGTCTGAAAAGAAAAAGGGGAAAAGATTAAAAATACAAACCTGAGGGGCTGGAGCAGCCCCAAGTGTGTCCACCTCCTATGGACACTAAGCTTAAACTGAGGTACAATTGCGCGGTTGGTGGGTGTATACTGCATAGGAGGAGTTTCCTTGTTTTTTGCTTAGTGTCGCCTCCTAGTGGCAGCAGCATACAACCCATGGTCTCTGTGTCCCCCAATGAAGCGATAAAGAAAGGGTAATAATATTTTGAACTTTTGACATTCAAGCTCTATGACTAACCATCCACTGCAGCTTTGACAATAAAACTACCTTCATTTTATAGACAATCATATTGGCTATCTCAAACATAAATTTGACTTTCAACTATTTAGCATATTATTGGTTATGCAGGTTCTTATCAGGTCACTGCATTGTTACTGTTTTGCTCTTAAAATTTTTTACTATTTTGTTAGTATTTTATAAATCCACCTTTGGCTCCGAACACTGCCTAAATCCATCTAGGCATGCTCTCAATCAGATTCAAGCATGTCTTGAACGAAAATCAGAACCTAAGACTCTATTACACGTTCTCAATGGTAGTGCATACTGATTGACTCACTTGGGTGTATCTACAGCTTTTTCTTCAACTGTACCCACAATTATTTGATTCAGTTGAGGTCTGAGGACTGTGGGGGACAATCCTCTGCTTCATTGTCATTGAACCATTTATATGCCAAACTCGAAATATGCTTAGGGTTGTTATTTTGCTGGAACCCTATGTTGTCCTTTTCATACTCATAGTACTCAAATGTACAAAGTAATTAATCTTGTAGGATACTCACATATAGCTTAGTATTGAGAGTACCATTGATCCTGGTCAAGTAACTAATGCGTTTTGCTGTGAAACAAGCTTATATCATCAGGTTTCCTCTACTGAAATTGACAGTTATTTAAATTTATAGATCCATTAGCCCATTTTTCCCTTAATTATTTCAGACCTATTTGCACCCATTCAGAGCCTAGTCTACTGAGTTTCATCTCATCACTCCAATCAGGGTCGGACTGGGGTGAATTGACTCTAGGGAATGGCTCTAAAGCTAATACTTAATTAGCCATTATCCCCGACCCCATTATAGTGGAGCATTAACTGGAAAACACAGGCGGCTTCTGCACAACTACTGTGCACACCATAACTGGGATGTACAGTTACAATAGTTTCAGTAAAGGGTTCTTTGGTGAAAACAAGTTATTAGCGATCCACAGGTTAGTTAGGTGATACGCTTATTGATCAGTGGAATCCGACCAGTGGAAACCGCACCGATTGGAGGAATGTGGAACTTTTATCCCTGACAGGGCATTTTTATCACCATTATAACATGCAGCAGCAGCAGCAAGCCAGTTGTGTGACCGCAGCTTCATTCATCCTCTGTGGAGCAGTCAGATAAAAACAAGTGCAGCACTCACAGCCACTGAGGGAATGTATGGATCAGGGGTCAAGTCGGACATGAGCTCCAATGGGGATAAAACTTGCACATTTAACTGATCAGTGCAGGTTCCATCAATTGGACCTTCACTGATCAATAAGCTATCATTTATCCTTATGCATTTTGCATTGTTCACACTTTCATTATTTGGTAATTATATTACATCAGTATTTGTAGCCAAAACCAGGTGTGGGTGAAAAATGCTAAAGTGGTGCCCGTGTTTCTATTATACTTTTCCTCTGATTTTACCACTCCTGTTTTTGGCTAGAAATGCTGCCCAAATAGTCAACATGTGCACGGGGCCTTAGAAAAGGTGATTACTTGTTTTCAGCAGAGAACCTCTGCAAGTGCATATTTGCTAAAGTGTAATAATCATAGGACAGGGATGGGTTAAACATTAAAGTATTTAATCTTTATTGGAAATAATCTCCCCTTTATAGTTAAAGAGAAAAAGTAACTTCCATACACAACACAGTCCGCTATACCAAGACCAATAATACCACATACAAGGGAGAAATACAGCCAAACTGTGACCAGAAAAGATTACCACCACATAGTGACCGAATACAACCACATACAAGGGAGAAATACTGCCACACCATTACCAGACCACATATTACCACCCCATAGTGATCGAATACAACCACATACAAGGGAGAATGTTATGACCTGGTAACCGTGGACAATCACAAAAAAAACATTAATAAGGAAAAAACAAAACCACGAGAGTAGTTGGAAACTGAGCTGACCGCAATCACCTATCTATCAGACAACACTTGAAGTAGCAGTGGGATGTTCCTAACACACCTAGACACCTCGTCACTGTCTGAGAAACTTGCTACACCTCAAAGATATAAATGAGGAATCATAGCTTGTCTTGGAGCAGTCCCCAAAGGAATAGCCCCCAACATGCAACAACGGTGATGTAAGAAAACACAATTTACTGATAGAAAATATAGATCAGCAAATGGGAGACCCAACTTACTAGATAGAACAGGACAGCACAGATAACTGATTGAGGCCAGCAAAAATTCTTGCAAAAAATACCAAGCTCCTGTTAGGAAAAAAATCTGAGACCACACAGTCTCTCCCCCACTATATCAGGTACTCTTGTGCTAGACACTTTAAACAGAACTGCAGATATAATGAGAGGAAACAAAATCACAGAACAAATAATTTTCTAAAGTGCAAATACTCCAAACATGAACAGGGAGCAAGCTTCCTTTCGTGCTGGAGGAACTGACCTGTTTACAAAAGCAGAAAGACAGATCCTCACAAACAAGAAACCAAACACAGAACCAAATGGAATAAGCAGAAACACTCTTAAGTGCAAATCCAGCAATTAAGCACAGAAACAGTAAACTTATCTGGAGTACATTCAGGCACCAAATAAATAGGAAAAACAGAAGGGAAAACTCCCAGACATCTTCAAAAGCAGGCAGGAACATTTATCAGCAGCGACCGCCAGGTACAAAATGCTCTCCTAAATAAACTAGGCTGATCTGCAATAGGACTTCCTGGATTCCCAATTAATTCCATCACCTGTCTGAATCACAGATTCAAACGCAGCTTCATTACCATTCCTGGCCACCAGAGGAAGCTCCACACCAGCACCCACTCGGATGACATTCACAACAGGAGAATTACCGCGACACTATGACCAGACCACATAATGACCAAATAATACTACATACAAGAGACAAATACCACCAAACCGTGACCAGAGAACATATTACTACCACATAGTGACAAACGATACTCCAATAATGATTATGAACAAAAACCACAATACTAATAACACTAATATTATAACCAGTGATATCATACACAGGAGCTCTGTATATATTCTCAGCGTACAGATAATACAGTGATCACCAGTGACAGTATACACAGCAGATCTGTGTATAGTGTGTTTACATGTAGTGCACTGACTTACCAGTGACGTCTCTAGCTGAAGTCATTCAGCACTTTTCCTCTTCATCTGGCACTTACCGCTATCACTTCTTCCTGCCATGACGCAACTCTACAGAAAATAACATACAGTCACTCATAGCTGGTTACTCCCAGAGCACATTCCACACTTTTTCCCCAATTTCTACACTACGTCAGACTTTTGTTTCCTCATTGAATACAGTTCCTCAAAATTAACTTATATTTAATCAGTAATAATGCCTCCTAATTAGAGATGAGCAAACCGGTCGCGGTTCGGCTCGAGGTCGGTTCGCCGAACGGAGCTCCCGTTCGAGTTCGGTTCATCGAACGTTCGACGAACCGAACTCGAACTGCATAGGAAACAATGGCAGGCAATCACAAACACATAAAAACACCTAGAAAACACCCTCAAAGGTGTCATAAAGGTGATAAACAACTCACAACACAACACAAACACATGGGAAAGTGACAAGGACATATACTCATGCGAAAACAAAAGAGCTGGACAAGGAAAAAGAGGAGGAGACACAGATATATGAGTATATGCAAGGAAACATCGATGCCATTACTGTGCAACTTGAGCCCTGCTCATTTTAGGCTTCCAATCTGGATAAATTGCCTGAGCTCGACACGTACGCCTTGGGGATCTTGTCGTGTCCTGCAGCCAGCGTTCTCTCGGAACCTGACTTCAGTGCTGCTGGGGGTCTGCTGGCAGATAAGCACACGTGTCTGTCCACTGACAATGTGGACATGGCTCTGAGAGGACTTTTCTTCCCCTGGGTCAGCCAGGGGAGGTGAAAGGCACGTGTATTTTTGAGAGTGCTTCATGCAAAGCATCTGTTTCATTTTGAAAAGGGGGATCAAGTGATGCCAGTCAAGTGGGGTGTGTATGGCCCAATTAGTGGAAACAAGGGAGACTGTGGTTGGAGTCCCCTCGCTTTTGAAAAAAAGAACCAAGATGAACAAGTCATGGCTCTCAGAGGACTTTTCTTCCCCTGGGTCAGCCAGGGGACGGGAAAGGCACGCGTATTTTTGAGAGTGCTTCATGCAAAGCATCTTTTTCATCTTGAAAATTGGGTCAACTGATGCCAGTCAAGTGGGGTGTGTGTGGCCCAATTAGTGGCAACAAGGGAGACTGTGGTTGGAGTCCCCTCGCTGTGTTTCTAAAAGAACCAAGATGAACAAGTCATGGCTCTCAGAGGACTTTTCTTCCCCTGGGTCAGCCAAGG
Source organism: Anomaloglossus baeobatrachus (assembly GCF_048569485.1). Classification (NCBI taxonomy): domain Eukaryota; kingdom Metazoa; phylum Chordata; class Amphibia; order Anura; family Aromobatidae; genus Anomaloglossus; species Anomaloglossus baeobatrachus. The sequence goes on along the minus strand of NC_134358.1, from coordinate 263,743,998 downwards.
GACGGGAAAGGCACGCGTATTTTTGAGAGTGCTTCATGCAAAGCATCTTTTTCTTTTTCAAAAGGGGGGACAACTGATGCCAGTCAAGTGGGGTGTGTGTGGCCCAATTAGTGGCAACGAGGGAGACTGTGTTTGGAGTCCCCTCGCTGTGTTTCTAAAAGAACCAAGATGAACAAGTCATGGCTCTCAGAGGACTTTTCTTCCCCTGGGTCAGCCAGGGGACGGGAAAGGCATGCGTATTTTTGAGAGTGCTTCATGGAAAGCATCTTTTTCTTTTTCAAAAGGGGGGGCAACTGATGCCAGTCAAGTGGGGTGTGTGTGGCCCAGTTAGTGGAAACGAGGGAGACTGTGGTTGGAGTCCCCTCGCTGTGTTTTACATGATTTTAGAAGGGCATGACATGGCTTGGAGGTTGACTTTCAGCATCGGCACACTGTTGGCTACCAAAATGCTGCCTTTCCAACCTTTTTAACCGAGGATTTTCGAGACCTTATGCCCATCGCAGTGCCCCAAGAGCCAATGCCCAGGCGCCACTCCTTCTCCAACAAAGGCGTGCACGCGCTACACCAGCATTTTGCTCTAAACATCACTGATTCCTTGAGAAACTCTGTGTGACAGGGTGCATTTCACCACAGATAATTGGCCCAGTAAGCATGGACAGGGGCGTTACATGTCGCTGACTAGGCAATGGGTTACTGTGGGGAGAGATGGAGAAGGGTCTGCTGTACAAGTCTTGCCGTCCCCACGAGTTGTGTCAATCCTTCTTCTGTATGTAGAAGTTAATACACTGCTTCTGCCTCTTCAACCTCGTGTGGGTCCTCCACCTTGGCCCAAACCCTGTGTGGTCCGGCCACCCTTCCTTGTAACTGCGCACAAGGAATACCACACACCTCCTTACTATGCTGGCAGCAGAGCTCAATGCCATCAGGCGGTCAAAGGTTTACTTTGAAATGTATGGGAAATGTGAGTCACACCGCTGAGAAGTTGTGGACGGTTAGCTCTGGAGACCGAGTTTCATCAATGGTTGTCTCCACTCAACCAGCAGCCAGGGAAGGCCGGGTGCGACAATGATGCAAACATGGGTGCGGCCCTTCGCTGTGACAATGTGACACTCGTGCCTTGTGTGGCTCACGTGTTGAACCTGGTTGTTCAGCAATTTTTAAAGCACTATCCTGGCCCACATGGCCTTCTGCAGAGAGCGCGGTGTAACGCCTTTCTTGATCCATACACTCAGATGGGCTGTAAATGATAGGCTAGAGAGAAGCCACTCACCAAGCAGGACCCCTAGAACCCTTAAACCCTTTAACCCCTATACAGGGATTAGGAATTACACAGGGCCCAAGTTGATCAATACCTGTGGAAGGCTGCAGTTCAAGAGAATAGTAGTCAGGCCGGGTCAAAACATTAATTGAGGAACAGGAACAGAATGGGACGGCCAGGACTTAATCAGAAAACAAGCAGAGGTGAAATGCGGATCGGCCAACAAGGTACATAAACAGAAAGCAGGAAAAGTAGTCAGGTAACAAGCACACAAAATCATAAAACTGAACTGGGGGTAAAAGTAACCAGAGGTTCATAGCTATGTCTGGCAGTGGTCTGCAGACAGGATGGGCATAAAAAAGGGTGTGGTGTCTTCCCATTGGTTGTAGCTGAATGATGGTACTTCATCTGTGAGATACCCACCAGCTACATTCAGCCAGAGATTCTGCATCTGTCAAGGTAATGCAGCCCAGTGGGTGAGCATAACCTGCGTCCACCTGCGCCGCTGGCATCGACTCCTCTCCCATCATCAGCACTATGCATGAAAGGAACACGTTGTCACCTGGCGACCGGAGTACAAATTGACGGAGCGGACTCCGTTAGTGACTTAACAGCCGTGTGCGGCAATGATGCAAACCTGGCTGCGGGCCTTCGTCAGGGCAATGTGACACACGTGCCTTGTATGGCTCACGTGTTGAACCTAATTCTCCAGCAATTTTTAAAACACCATCACGGCCTACATAGCCTTGTGCAGCGGGCACGCTCGCTATGTGCTCATTTCCATCGTGCGCACACAGCAGCTCAACAACTTTCGTCGCTATAGAAGTCTTTAGGTCTGGTGGTTAAACGCCTGAAATGCGATGTGCCGACACGCAGGAATTTGAATCTGCACATGTTGCAGCGTTTGTGGCAGCACCGCCGAACCCTGCTGCAATACGTTATGACATATAGCCTGGGATAACTTGATCCAGAGGTGGTGCAGATCACGCTGCTGGAGTGGTGTCAGATCAAGGACCTATGCACCCTTCTACACAGTTTACAAATGTCGATGAAGATGTTTAGCACTGGCGATGCCATTCTCAGCGTGACAATTCTGGTCATCTACATGATGGATCACACTGTAATTATTATTCGGAGTCAGGTGTTGGGACAAGAGGAAGGGGAGGAAGTACAGGAGAAGTCATATGCGGAAGGGATAACAAGATCTACGAGGTCCAGATGGTCAGCGGCACCTAGGCGGCAGTCATGGTGAGGGAGAGGGATTAACAAGGGCGCATAGTATCAGCAAAAAGTGTTGAGGAAGGTGCAGGAGCCCATGAAGAAATGGAGGACGAACTGGCGATGGGCATGGAAGACTCAGCAGATGAGTGAGAGCTTGCTCACATTTCGGTTGTGCGAGGTTGTGGGGAGAGGGCAGAGGAAGGAGGCACGATTCTCACCTCTCTGCCACCAACACACCAAGGACTTGGTCCTCCTGGATGCACAAGACACATGAGCACCTTCTTGCTGCACTACCTACAACATGACCCTCGGATTGTACGAATTCAAAGTAATCCTGACTACTGGGTTGCCACACTGTTAGATCCCCGGTACAAGACAAAATTTGGCAAAATAATTCCTGCCATAGAAATGGACGCACGTATACAGGAGTATCTGCAGAAGGTGGTACGCAATCTTAGATCTGCTTTTCCACTAAACACCAGTGCTGCACAAAGTGAATCTCAACGCTTTGTCATGGATGGAGGAAATGGTCTTTTACTTGTCCACATCTGAGGGACCGAGGGCTGGCTGCTGTGCTGAGATGGCGTTGAGTACGGTGTCCCTGCAGAGTTGCACTTTTGTTCATATACCAAAATGAGTTGAAAAAGGACAGATGCTGGTGGAAAGGGGAACAGGTGTGTTGGAAAGGGGAAAAAAGTTTTTGTCCGTGGATTTGGTGGTTAAGCAACAGTAACATTTGCTGAAGAAACACCATCTGTTACAGTGGGACTGGCAGATTTGTATAAGGTGGTATATACTATGTTACCGCTATATACCGAAAATTATTAAGAAAAGAAAGAGAAAGGTATATATCCCCATCAGCAGTCAGTGTCCACCGTGCTCCCAGTTGGAAAAGGAGAGGTTGGCAACTGGAAGGTTTGGTGGAGGATACAGAGCTGTGTGGCTATGAAACTAATAGAAGCCTGAACCGAGTTAGACGCCATTCGGATCTGGAGACTGGGAGCCCTGTTAGCGTCACAGGGTCCACAGGCCCACCCAGCCCAGGAACTCCCTGTTAACAACACAGGGGCCATTGAGTACGCTGACCGTGTGCGTAGGGGCCACACCTGTGGACAGCAGGTGCATCAGCAGCAGCAGGCCTGTTAATGCCACTGGGCTGCACAAGCAGGACTGGTAGGACAGGAGCTGGTCTTAACCGTTCTGCGTTACCAACTGTGGTGGTGGCCTGCATCGACACCCTATCCCTGCCTACCTCTGGCCTAAAGCCGCAATGGGTTCAACACATGGAGGTGTGCTCTTTCGGAGCATAATAGAAGACTGCGCACCTCCTTGTTGGCTCCAGCCCCTTTTATAACCTGGGTCCGCCCCAAACCAGGGTGAACCACAATGCACCTCCTGGAGACAAAAGCAGAGTGACACGTCATGAGTGGCATAACTAGCGTCCTATTTGGAACAGCAACTTCAATGATGACCTCATGGCTGCCATGACCCAAACACCTCACCAGTCATCGTCTGACCATCAATAATGCGGTGACAAGTCATAGGGGCGGGCCTCTGCAAGCCATTTGGGAGTGGCCTGGCCACATCGTCAGGACACCTGATGCCCTGTGGTCTATATGGGACCCCCACATCAGGGGCAGCGCCAAAGAGTTCATTACCGGACATAGTCTCTGATGCAGTAAGTGCCTGAGCATTCTCAGTAGCATGAAATACAGTGTCTGAAAAAAGACTATCAGCTTTATGGTGTCTAGGCACAACACAGGACCTAGACCCGGCACGGAGTGCAAGTACCTGTGCAAAGAGGCTTTTCGCACTAAGTGTGGGAGCATGCGCTGTATCCCGAAATGAAGACTTAGCTTCAGCAATGGCACAGTCAGGCTGAGCATACTCACTAGGCGAAACACTGTAGTTAGGCTGCGGCTGGGGTAAATCGGCACACGCATGCGCACTAGCTGCCTCTCCACTAGAGTTGAGCGCGGTTCGTGGTTCGTGGTTCTCCAGTTCTCGGCTCGAGTGATTTTGGGGCATGTTCTAGATCGAACTAGAACTCGAGCTTTTTGCAAAAGCTCGATAGTTCTAGAAACGTTCGAGAACGGTTCTAGCAGCAAAAAAACAGCTAAATCATAGCTTGGTTTCTGCTGTAATAGTGTAAGTCACTCTGTGAATCAAACTATTATCACATTTCAGTGTATAGTGTGCGGGAACAGCGCCTTCAGATCACTGCTGTTTCTATAATGGCGATCGCCATTGTTTTTTTTTTTTTCTTGTCTTCCTTCCCTAAGCGCGCGCGTCTTGTGGGGCGGGCCAGCATGTCAGCCAATCCCAGACACACACACAGCTAAGTGGACTTTGAGCCAGAGAAGCAACGGCATGTGTGATAGGATGTCCATGTCACATGTCCCTGCATTATAAAACCGGACATTTTCTTCCAGGACGCCATTATCTGCCTTCTGCGTCTTTGGTGTCAGACATCACTGTCGCAGCTCCGTCCTCCTGAGTCCTATAGCCGATACAGCTGTATGCGCTGCATACACAGCGTTAGACAGCTTAGGGAGAGCACTTTATAGCAGTCCTTTTAAGGGCTCAAACCGGCAGGGTCAGAGCCATAGGTGACAGGTCCTGCAAACAGCAACAGCGTCTGTGTAGCCAAGGTCAGGGATTTCCTCCCTGCATTTCACCATTAGGAGGGAATAGAAAGGCAGGCTTCCATTCCTCTACCCAGAGCACCACAATCCTGCCACTGTACCCTCTTGTCCTCTGCACACTCCAACTCATTATAACTAAGCCATTATACTAGCAAACAGTCAGTGTACCTAGTGGCATCCTAAACGTGGCTATTGGACTTTGCTATAGTCCCACTAGTGCAAAGACATTTGCAGAGCACATCTGCCTGCATTGCACACTCCAACTTTTTTAAACTAAGCAATTTTACTAGCAAACACTCAGTGTACCTAGTGGCATCCTAAACGTGGCTATTGGACTTTGCTATAGTCCCACTAGTGCAAAGACATTTGCAGAGCACGTCTGCCTGCATTGCACACTCCAACTTTTTTAAACTAAGCAATTTTACTAGCAAACACTCAGTGTACCTAGTGGCATCCTAAACGTGGCTATTGGACTTTGCTATAGTCCCACTAGTGCAAAGACATTTGCAGAGCACGTCTGCCTGCATTGCACACTCCAACTTTTTTAAACTAAGCAATTTTACTAGCAAACACTCAGTGTACCTAGTGGCATCCTAAACGTGGCTATTGGACTTTCCTATAGTCCCACTAGTGCAAAGACATTTGCAGAGCACGTCTGCCTGCATTGCACACTCCAACTTTTTTAAACTAAGCAATTTTACTGGCAAAGACTCAGTGTACCTAGTGGCATCCTAAACGTGGCTATTGGACTTTGCTATAGTCCCACTAGTGCAAAGACATTTGCAGAGCACGTCTGCCTGCATTGCACACTCCAACTCATTATAACTAAGCCATTATACTAGCAAACACTCAGTGTACCTAGTGGCATCCTAAACGTGGCTATTGGACTTTGCTATAGTCCCACTAGTGCAAAGACATTTGCAGAGCATGTCTGCCTGCATTGCACACTCCAACTTTTTTAAACTAAGCAATTTTACTAGCAAACACTCAGTGTACCTAGTGGCATCCTAAACGTGGCTATTGGACTTTGCTATAGTCCCACTAGTGCAAAGACATTTGCAGAGCACGTCTGCCTGCATTGCACACTCCAACTTTTTTAAACTAAGCAATTTTACTAGCAAACACTCAGTGTACCTAGTGGCATCCTAAACGTGGCTATTGGACTTTGCTATAGTCCCACTAGTGCAAAGACATTTGCAGAGCACGTCTGCCTGCATTGCACACTCCAACTTTTTTAAACTAAGCAATTTTACTAGCAAACACTCAGTGTACCTAGTGGCATCCTAAACGTGGCTATTGGACTTTGCTATAGTCCCACTAGTGCAAAGACATTTGCAGAGCACGTCTGCCTGCATTGCACACTCCAACTTTTTTAAACTAAGCAATTTTACTAGCAAACACTCAGTGTACCTAGTGGCATCCTAAACGTGGCTATTGGACTTTGCTATAGTCCCACTAGTGCAAAGACATTTGCAGAGCACGTCTGCCTGCATTGCACACTCAAACTTTTTTAAACTCAGCCATTATACTAGCAAACACTCAGTGTACCTATTGGCATCCTAAACGTGGCTATTGTACTTTTGTCTATTCACACTATTGTAAACATATTTGCAGCATGTCTGCCTGCATTGCACACTCAAACTTTTTTAAACTCAGCCATTATACTAGCAAACACTCAGTGTACCTAGTGGCATCCTAAACGTGGCTATTGGACTTTGCTATAGTCCCACTAGTGCAAAGACATTTGCAGAGCACGTCTGCCTGCATTGCACACTCCAACTTTTTTAAACTAAGCAATTTTACTAGCAAACACTCAGTGTACCTAGTGGCATCCTAAACGTGGCTATTGTACTTTTGTCTATTCACACTATTGTAAACATATTTGCAGCATGTCTGCCTGCATTGCACACTCAAACTTTTTTAAACTCAGCCATTATACTAGCAAACACTCAGTGTACCTAGTGGCATCCTAAACGTGGCTATTGGACTTTGCTATAGTCCCACTAGTGCAAAGACATTTGCAGAGCACGTCTGCCTGCATTGCACACTCCAACTTTTTTAAACTAAGCAATTTTACTAGCAAACACTCAGTGTACCTAGTGGCATCCTAAACGTGGCTATTGGACTTTGCTATAGTCCCACTAGTGCAAAGACATTTGCAGAGCACGTCTGCCTGCATTGCACACTCCAACTTTTTTAAACTAAGCAATTTTACTAGCAAACACTCAGTGTACCTAGTGGCATCCTAAACGTGGCTATTGGACTTTGCTATAGTCCCACTAGTGCAAAGACATTTGCAGAGCACGTCTGCCTGCATTGCACACTCAAACTTTTTTAAACTCAGCCATTATACTAGCAAACACTCAGTGTACCTATTGGCATCCTAAACGTGGCTATTGTACTTTTGTCTATTCACACTATTGTAAACATATTTGCAGCATGTCTGCCTGCATTGCACACTCAAACTTTTTTAAACTCAGCCATTATACTAGCAAACACTCAGTGTACCTAGTGGCATCCTAAACGTGGCTATTGGACTTTGCTATAGTCCCACTAGTGCAAAGACATTTGCAGAGCACGTCTGCCTGCATTGCACACTCCAACTTTTTTAAACTAAGCAATTTTACTAGCAAACACTCAGTGTACCTAGTGGCATCCTAAACGTGGCTATTGTACTTTTGTCTATTCACACTATTGTAAACATATTTGCAGCATGTCTGCCTGCATTGCACACTCAAACTTTTTTAAACTCAGCCATTATACTAGCAAACACTCAGTGTACCTAGTGGCATCCTAAACGTGGCTATTGGACTTTGCTATAGTCCCACTAGTGCAAAGACATTTGCAGAGCACGTCTGCCTGCATTGCACACTCAAACTTTTTTAAACTCAGTCATTATACTAGCAAACACTCAGTGTACCTATTGGCATCCTAAACGTGGCTATTGTACTTTTGTCTATTCACACTATTGTAAACATATTTGCAGCATGTCTGCCTGCATTGCACACTCAAACTTTTTTAAACTCAGCCATTATACTAGCAAACACTCAGTGTACCTATTGGCATCCTAAACGTGGCTATTGTACATTTGTCTATTCACACTATTGTAACAATATTTGCAGCATGTCTGCCTGCATTGCACACTCAAACTTTTTTAAACTCAGCCATTATACTAGCAAACACTCAGTGTACCTAGTGGCATCCTAAACGTGGCTATTGTACTTTTGTCTATTCACACTATTGTAACGATATTTGCAGCATGTCTGCCTGCATTGCACACTCAAACTTTTTTAAACTCAGCCATTATACTAGCAAACACTCAGTGTACCTAGTGGCATCCTAAACGTGGCTATTGTACTTTTGTCTATTCACACTATTGTAAACATATTTGCAGCATGTCTGCCTGCATTGCACACTCAAACTTTTTTAAACTCAGCCATTATACTAGCAAACACTCAGTGTACCTAGGGGCATCCTAAACGTGGCTATTGTACTTTTGTCTATTCACACTATTGTAACGATATTTGAAGCATGTCTGCCTGCATTGCACACTCAAACTTTTTTAAACTCAGCCATTATACTAGCAAACACTAAGTGTACCTAGTGGCATCCTAAACGTGGCTATTGTACTTTTGTCTATTCACACTATTGTAACGATATTTGAAGCATGTCTGCCTGCATTGCAAACTCAAACTTTTTTAAACTCAGCCATTATACTAGCAAACACTCAGTGTACCTATTGGCATCCTAAACGTGGCTATTGTACTTTTGTCTATTCACACTATTGTAACGATATTTGCAGCATGTCTGCCTGCATTGCACACTCAAATTTTTTAAACTCAGCCATTATACTAGCAAACACTCAGTGTACCTAGTGGCATCCTAAACGTGGCTATTGTACTTTTGTCTATTCACACTATTGTAACGATATTTGCAGCATGTCTGCCTGCATTGCACACTAAAACTTTTTTAAACTCAGCCATTATACTAGCAAACACTCAGTGTACCTAGTGGCATCCTAAACGTGGCTATTGTACTTTTGTCTATTCACACTATTGTAAACATATTTGCAGCATGTCTGCCTGCATTGCACACTCAAACTTTTTTAAACTCAGCCAATATACTAGCAAACACTCAGTGTACCTAGTGGCATCCTAAACGTGGCTATTGTACTTTTGTCTATTCACACTATTGTAACGATATTTGAAGCATGTCTGCCTGCATTGCACACTCAAACTTTTTTAAACTCAGCCATTATACTAGCAAACACTCAGTGTACCTATTGGCATCCTAAACGTGGCTATTGTACTTTTGTCTATTCACACTATTGTAACGATATTTGCAGCATGTCTGCCTGCATTGCACACTCAAACTTTTTTAAACTCAGCCATTATACTAGCAAACACTCAGTGTACCTATTGGCATCCTAAACGTGGCTATTGTACTTTTGTCTATTCACACTATTGTAACGATATTTGCAGCACGTCTGCCTGCATTGCACACTCAAACTTTTTTAAACTCAGCCAATATACTAGCAAACACTCAGTGTACCTATTGGCATCCTAAACGTGGCTATTGTACTTTTGTCTATTCACACTATTGTAACGATATTTGCAGCATGTCTGCCTGCATTGCACACTCAAACTTTTTTAAACTCAGCCATTATACTAGCAAACACTCAGTGTACCTAGTGGCATCCTAAACGTGGCTATTGTACTTTTGTCTATTCACACTATTGTAACGATATTTGCAGCATGTCTGCCTGCATTGCACACTCAAACTTTTTTAAACTCAGCCATTATACTAGCAAACACTCAGTGTACCTATTGGCATCCTAAACGTGGCTATTGTACTTTTGTCTATTCACACTATTGTAACGATATTTGCAGCATGTCTGCCTGCATTGCACACTCAAACTTTTTTAAACTCAGCCATTATACTAGCAAACACTCAGTGTACCTATTGGCATCCTAAACGTGGCTATTGTACTTTTGTCTATTCACACTATTGTAACGATATTTGCAGCATGTCTGCCTGCATTGCACACTCAAACTTTTTTAAACTCAGCCATTATACTAGCAAACACTCAGTGTACCTATTGGCATCCTAAACGTGGCTATTGTACTTTTGTCTATTCACACTATTGTAAACATATTTGCAGCATGTCTGCCTGCATTGCACACTCAAACTTTTTTAAACTCAGCCATTATACTAGCAAACACTCAGTGTACCTATTGGCATCCTAAACGTGGCTATTGTACTTTTGTCTATTCACACTATTGTAACGATATTTGCAGCATGTCTGCCTGCATTGCACACTCAAACTTTTTTAAACTCAGCCATTTTACTAGCAAACACTCAGTGTACCTATTGGCATCCTAAACGTGGCTATTGTACTTTTGTCTATTCACACTATTGTAAACATATTTGCAGCATGTCTGCCTGCATTGCACACTCAAACTTTTTTAAACTCAGCCATTATACTAGCAAACACTCAGTGTACCTAGTGGCATCCTAAACGTGGCTATTGTACTTTTGTCTATTCACACTATTGTAACGATATTTGAAGCATGTCTGCCTGCATTGCACACTCAAACTTTTTTAAACTCAGCCATTATACTAGCAAACACTCAGTGTACCTATTGGCATCCTAAACGTGGCTATTGTACTTTTGTCTATTCACACTATTGTAACGATATTTGCAGCATGTCTGCCTGCATTGCACACTCAAACTTTTTTAAACTCAGCCATTTTACTAGCAAACACTCAGTGTACCTATTGGCATCCTAAACGTGGCTATTGTACTTTTGTCTATTCACACTATTGTAAACATATTTGCAGCATGTCTGCCTGCATTGCACACTCAAACTTTTTTAAACTCAGCCATTATACTAGCAAACACTCAGTGTACCTAGTGGCATCCTAAACGTGGCTATTGTACTTTTGTCTATTCACACTATTGTAACGATATTTGAAGCATGTCTGCCTGCATTGCACACTCAAACTTTTTTAAACTCCGCCATTATGCTTTCAAACACTCAGTGTACCTATTGGCATCCTAAACGTGGCTATTGTACTTTTGTCTATTCACACTACTGCAAATCTATGTGCAGCACCTCTGCATGACAACCTCCTGCTCTGTTTTTAATAAGCTATAATGATAGCACAAAATACTGCCATTTAGTGGCATCATAGAACTGGCTGTTGTATTCCATTAGTGCCCCACTGGTGACAAGCTATTTCTAGCACCTCTACATCACACCCTCATGCACATTTTGCTACGCTAATGTTATAGCAAACTCATGGAATTCATTGCTGCATTTCATAATTCGGAGGGATAGAAAGTCAGGCTTCCTTTAGCTTTTCCTTCTGTTCATAGACAGCATCTCCAAGACAAATTTCCCCTCCACGTCTAAGTGTGGAGAGGCAGCTAGTGCGCATGCGTGTGCCGATGTACCCCAGCTGCAGCATAATTACAGTGTTTCGCGTAGTCAGTATGCTCAGCCTGACTGTGTTATTCCTGACGCTAAGTCTTCTTTTCGGGATACAGCGCATGCTCCCACACTAAGTGTGAAAAGCCTCTTTGCACAGGTGCTTGCATTCCGTGCCGGGTCTAAGTCCTGTTTTGTGCCTAGACACCATGCTAAAGCTGATAGTCTTTTTTCAGAGACTGTATTTCATGCTACTGAACATGCTCAGGCACTTCCTGCATCAGAGACTAGGTCCGGTAATGAACTCTTTGGCCCTGGCCCTGATGTGGGGGTCCCATATAGACCACAGGGCATCAGGTGTCCTCCCAAATGGCTTGCTGAGGCCCACACCTATGACTTGTCACCGCATTATTGATGGTCAGACGATGACTGGTGAGGTGTTTGGGTCATGGCAGCCATGAGGTCATCATTGAAGTTGCGTTTCCAAATAGGACGCTAGTTATGCCACTCATGACGTGTCACTCTGCTTTTGTCTCCAGGAGGTGCATTGTGGTTCACCCTGGTTTGGGGCGGACCCAGGTTATAAAAGGGGCTGGAGCCAACAAGGAGGTGCGCAGTCTTCTATTATGCTCCGAAAGAGCACACCTCCATGTGTTGAACCCATTGCGGCTTTAGGCCAGAGGTAGGCAGGGATAGGGTGGTGGATGCAGGCCACCACCACATTTGGTAACGCAGAACGGTTAAGACCAGCTCCTGTCCTAACAGTCCTGCTTGTGCAGCCCAGTGGCATTAACAGGCCTGCTGCTGCTGATGCGCCTGCTGTCCACAGGTGTGGCCCCTACGCACACGGTCAGCGTACTCAATGGCCCCTGTGTTGTTAACAGGGAGCTCCTGGGCTGGGTGGGCATGTAGACCCTGTGACGCTAACAGGGTTCACAGTCTCCAGATCCGAATGGCGTCTAACTCGGTTCAGGCTACTATTTGTTTCATAGCCACACAACTCTGTATCCTCCACCAAACCTTCAAGTTGCCAACCTCTCCTTTTCCAACTGGGAGCACGGTGGACACTGACAGCTGATGGGGATATATACCTTTCTCTTTCTTTTCTTATTAATTTTCGTTATATAGCGGTCACAGATTATATACCACTTTATCCAAATCTGCCAGTCCCACTGTAACAGATGTTGTTTCTTCAGCAAATGTTACAGTTGCTTAACCACCAAATCCACGGACCAAAACTTTTTTCCCCTTTCCAACACACCTGTTCCCCTTTCCAACAGCATCTGTCCTTTTTCAACTCATTTTGGGATATGACCAAAAGTGCAACTGTGCAGGGACACCGTACTCAACGCCATCTCAGCACAGCAGCCATCCCTCGGTCCCTCCGATGTGGACAAGTAAAAGACCATTTCCTCCTATCCATGACAAAGCGTTGAGATTCACTCTGTGCAGCACTGGTGTTTAGTGGAAAAGTAGATCTAAGATTGCGTACCACATTCTGCAGATACTCCTGTATACGTGCGTCTATTTCTATGGCAGGAATTAGTTCACCAAATTTTGTCTTGTACTGGGGATCTAACAGTGTGGCAACCCAGTATTCAGGATTACTTCAAATTCATACAATCCGAGGGTCATGTAGGTAGTGCAGCAAGAAGGCGCTCATGTGTCTTGTGCATCCAGGAGGACCAAGTCCTTGGTGTGTTGGTGGCAGAGAGGTGAGAATCGTGCATCCTTCCTCTGCCCTCTACCCACAACCTCGCACAACCGAAATGTGAGCAAGCTCTCACTCATCTGCTGAGTCTTCCATGCCCATCGCCAGTTCGTCCTCCATTTCTTCATGGGCTCCTGCACTTTCATCAACACTTTTTGCTGATACTATGCGCCCTTGTTAATCCCTCTCCCTCACCATGACTGCCGCATAGGTGCCGCTGACTATCTGGACCTCGTAGATCTTGTTATCCCTTCCGCATATGACTCCTCCTGTACTTCCTCCCCTTCCTCTTGTCCCAACACCTGACTCCGAATAATAATTACAGTGTGCTCCATCATGTAGATGACCAGAATTGTCACGCTGAGAATGACATTGCCAGTGCTAAACATCTTCGTCAACATTTCAAAACTGTGTAGCAGGGTGCATAGGTCCTTGATCTGACACCACTTCAGCAGCGTGATCTGCACCACCTCTTGATCAAGTTATCCCATGCTATATGTCATACCGTATTTCAGCAGGGCTCTGCGGTGCTGCCACACACGCTGCAACATGTGCAGATTCCAATTCCTGCGTGTCGGAACATCGCATTTCCGGCGTTTAACTGCCAGACCCTAAGACTTCCGGAGTGATGAAAGTTGTTGAGCTGCTGTGTGCGCACGATGGAAGTGAGCACATAGCGAGCGTGCCCGCTGCACAAGGCCATGTAGGCCGTGATGGTGTTTTAAAAATTGCTGGAGAATTCGGTTCAACACGTGAGCCATAAAAGGCACGTGTGTCACATTGCCCTGAGGATGGCCCGCAGCCAGGTTTGCATCATTGCCGCACACGGCTGTTAAGTCACCAACGGAGTCCGCTCCGTCAATTTGTACTCCGGTCGCCAGGTGACAACGTGTTCCTTTCATGAATAGTGCTGATGATGGGAGAGTAGTCGATGCCAGCGGCGCAGGTGGACGCAGGTTATGCTCACCCACTGGGCTGCATTACCTTGACAGATGCAGAATCTCTGGCTGAATGTAGCTGGTGGGTATCTCACAGATGAAATACCATCATTCAGCTACAACCAATGGGAAGACACCACACCCTTTCTTATGCCCATCCTGTCTGCAGACCACTGCCAGACATAGCTATGAACCTCTGGTTAATTTTACCCCCAGTTCAGTTTTATGATTTTGTGTGCTTGTTACCTGACTACTTTTCCTGCTTGCTGTTTATGTACCTTATTGGCCGATACGCATTTCACCTCTGCTTGTTTTCTGATTAAGTCCTGGCCGTCCCATTCTGTTCCTGTTCCTCAATTAATGTTTTGACCCTGCCTGACTACTATTCTCTGTAATAGCGGTGTGACTCACATTTCCCATACATTTCAAAGTAAAACTTTGACCGCCTGATGGCATTGAGCTCTGCTGCCAGCATAGTAAGGAGGTGTGTGGTAGTCCTTGTGCGCAGTTGCAAGGAAGGGTGGCCTGACCACACAGGGTTTGCGCCAAGGTGGAGGACCCACACGAGGTTGAAGAGGCAGAAGCAGTGTATTAACTTCTACATACAGAACAAGGATTGAAACAACTCGTGGGGACGGCAAGACTTGTACAGCAGACCCTTCTCCATCTCTCACCATAGTTTGCCAGTGCCCAGTCAGTGACATGTAATGACCCTGTCTATGCTTACTGGTCCAAGTATCTGTGTTGAAATACACCCTGTCGCACACAGATTTTCTCAAGGAAGTGGTGATGTTGTGTGCGACATGCTGGTGTAGCGTGGGCATGCTTTTCTTGGAGAAGCAGTGGTGATTGGGCATCTGGTACTGGGGCACAGCGACAGACATAAGGTCTGTAAAATCCTGTGTGTCCACTACGCGTAAAGGCAGCATTTCGGTAGCCAACAGCTTACAGAGGGATAGAGTCAACCACTTAGCTTTGTCATGCGTCGCAGTAAGTGGCCTTTTATTTGACCACATCTGAGGGACAGAGATCTGGCTGCTGTCTGTAGACGGTGTTGAGTAGGGTGTCCCTGGAAAAATGCAGGTTTGTGAGAAAAGTGCAGGCGGAGACATGATGTTGCCTTCATCTTGCCTTCAGATCTGTTCATCTTGTATCATTTTTAAAAAACACAGCAAGCAAGGGTTACTCCAAGCGGAGTCTACCTTTTTTCCAAAAATTGGGCACACAGACACCCCATCAGTGGCAGCACTTGTGCCCTAGTTGCAAACAGGATGTTTTGATTTGCATCAAGCACATTCCAAATCCACAAGCGTTTACTCTCCCCAGAATGACACAGGGGTAGTAAATTCCTTCTGGATCCATGACTTGTTCATTTTGATGAACGTCAGTCTGTCCACATTGTCACTGGACAGACGCGTGCGCTTATCTGTCAGCACACACCCAGCAGCACTGAAGACACGTTCAGAGACAACGCTGGCAGCTGGACACGACAAAATCTTCAAGGCGTAACTGGAGAGCTCTTGACATTTTTCTAGATTTGAAGCACAAAAGGAGCAAGGCTCCATTTGCAAAGTCATTGCATCGATGTTCATTTGGAGATACTCCTGTATCATCCTCTCCATCCGTTGACTATGTGTCAGACTTGTTGTCTCTGGTGGCCTTGCAAAGGAGGGTCTAAAAAAATTATGAAAAGATTCCATAAAATTGCTGTTACCAGCACCAGATACGGTCCTACTGGTACGGGTAGACTGTTGAAGATGACGAGGCCGTCCCATGTTTGTCAAGTTACAACTGGGAGAATCACTCCCTTCACCTGCACGGTTGTTTGGTGGAAAAGCCGAGCTAAGATCGAGTAACAGCTTCTGCTGATACTCCTGCATACGTGCGTCCCTTTCTATGGGTGGAATTATGTCACAAAATTTGGACTTGTACCGGGGATCTAATAGTGTGGCAAGCCAGTAGTCATCATCACTTCTAATTTTGACAATACGAGGGTCATGTTGGAGGTAGTGCAACAAGAAGGCACTCATGTGTCTTGCGCAGCCATGCGGACCAAGTCCACGCTGTGTTTGTGGCATAGAGGTGCTAACCGTTCTTTCTTCCTCTGACATCTCCCCCCAACCTCTTTCAACTGAAATTTGACCAAGGTCCCCCTCATCTGCTGTGTCTTCCATGTCCATGGACAGTTCGTCCTCCATATCTTCATGTCCTCCTGCACCTTCCTCAACATCTCGCCTGCTACCATGCGCCCTTGTTGATCCCTGTCCCCCATGGTCCCATGCCTGCCGCGTTGGTGATGATGAACGTCTGGACCTTGGTGATGTTGTTGTGTCTTGCGCATATGAATCCTCCTGTAGTTCCTCCCCTTCCTGTTGTCCCACCCCCTGACTCCGAATAGTGTTTAGCGTGTGCTCCAGCATGTAAATGACTGGAATCGTCATGCTGATAATGGCATTGTCAGCGCTAAACATATTCGTCGCCATGTCGAAACTGTGCAGAAGGGTGCATAGGTCCTTGATCTGAGATCACTCCATCAGGGTGATCTGCCCCACTTCTGCATCTCGTTGGCCCAGGCTATACATCATGACGTATTGCACCAGGGCTCGCCGGTGCTGCCACAGTCGCTGTAACATGTGGAGAGTTGAATTCCAGCGTGTCGCCACATCGCATTTCAGGCGATGAACCGGCAGGCCGAAAGACTTCTGGAGCGATGCAAGTCGCTCAGCTGCGGCGGTTGAACGGCGGAAGTGAGCACTGCAGACAGTTTCCGTGCCCTGGTCAGAAGGCTATCTAGGCCGGGATAGTGTGTTAAAAATTGCTGGACAACAAGGTTCAACACGTGAGCCATACAAGGCACGTGTGTCACCTTGCCCAGGCGAAGGGCCGCACCCAGGTTTGCAGCATTGTCGCACACGGCCTTACCAGGCTGCAGGTTGAGTGGAGACAAGCATTTATCAAAATCAGTCTCCAGAGCTGCCCACAACTCAGTCGCTGTGTGACTCCTATTTCCAAGACATGTCAAGCTAAAGACCGCCTGATGCCGTTGCGCTCTGCTGCCAGCATAGTAATGAGGGGTGCGTGATTCCTTCTGCGCAGTGAGAACGCTGGTGGCCTGACCAGGCAGGCTTGGGGCGGAGGTGGAGGACCCAGATGAGGTGGAGGATGCAGAAGCAGTGGCAGAACTTGGACAGACAGAGGATTGACACACAAGTCGTGGGGACGGCAAGACTTGTGCAGCAGACCCTTCACCATCTATCACCATAGTTACCCAGTGGCCAGTCAGCGACATGTAACGTCCCTGTCCATGCTTACTGGTCCAAGTATCGGTGGTGAAATGCACCCGTTCACACACAGAGTTTCTCAAGGAAGCGGTGATGTTGTGTGCGACATGCTGGTGTAGCGCGGGCACACCTTTCTTAGAGAAGTAGTGGCGACTAGGCATCTGGTACTGGGGCACAGCGACAGACATAAGGTCTCTAAAATCCTGTGTGTCCACTAGGCGGAAAGGCAGCATTTCTGTAGCCAACAGCTTACAGAGGGATAGAGTCAACCTCTTCGCTTTGTCATGGGTCGCAGGAAGTGGCCTTTTATTTGACCACATCTGAGGGACAGAGATCTGGCTGCTGTGTGTAGACGGTGTTGAGTAGGGTGTCCCTGGAAAAATGCAGCTTTGTAAGGAAAGTGCAGGCGGAGACATGATGTTCCCTTCATCCAAAGTTGGTGCTATCGATGTCTGAGAGAGCTGTACACACTCACTTGTTTCCCCTTCCAAAACAACTGACGACCTACCAAGCAAACTGCCTGTTGCGGTTACAGTGGTGGAAGTTGTGGGTGGAAAAACAGGTGTGACAGCTGTCCCCACAGTCCTAGAAGATGACGAGCGCGCAGATGCCCTGGAAGGGGCAGGCGGTGGATGGTTGGCTCCGCTAGGCCGCATTGCAGCACGGTGAGCTTCCCACCAGGCCATATGATATTTATTCATGTTACGATTCATGGAAGAAGTTGTCAAACTGCTGAGGTTTTGACCTCTACTAAGATAACCATGCCAAATGTTACAGATCACATAATTTGGGCGATCTTTTTTTATGTCAAAAAAGGACCAGGCTAGGCAAGGCTTAGAGGCCATGCGACCTGTTGATCCACCCCGAATAATGCTCAGAGGCAGAGTGGTGGCTGAGGATGCAGTTGTAGACGTGCTACCAGTGCTCCGACTGTGTCCAGGAAGGCGCAAGGTTACTTCGACGTCGGTTGCATCCTCCTCCACCGCCTCTGTTGACCTCCTCGAGTGTCTGACTGTGGGTTGACAGTAGGTGGGATCTAGAACTTCATCATCAATTGTTGTGTTTGCACTCCCCTCCCCCTCAGACCGAGCCTCTTCTTGCCCTGACCGAATATTTAAGTTGTCATCCCAATCGGGTATCTGCGTCTCATCTTCATCAGTATGTTCCTCATTGCCTATAACCACAGTTGTTGGAAAGGCAGCATTTTGGTAGCCAACAGTTTGCATATGATGAAAGTCAACCTCCAAGCCATGTCATGCCCTTCTAAAAGCATGTAAAACACAGCGAGGGGACTCCAACCACAGTCTCCCTCGTTTCCACTAACTGGGACACACACACCCCACTTGACTGGCATCGGTTGAGCCCCCTTTTGAAAAAGAAAAAGATGCTTTGCATGAAGCACTCTCAAAAATACGCGTGCCTTTCCCGTCCCCTGGCTGACCCAGGGGAAGAAAAGTCCTCTGAGAGCCATGACTTGTTCATCTTGGTTCTTTTAGAGACACAGCGAGGGGACTCCAACCACAGTCTCCCTCGTTTCCACTAACTGGGCCACACACACCCCACTTGACTGGCATCGGTTGAGCCCCCTTTTGAAAAAGAAAAAGATGCTTTGCATGAAGCACTCTCAAAAATACGCGTGCCTTTCCCGTCCCCTGGCTGACCCAGGGGAAGAAAAGTCCTCTGAGAGCCATGACTTGTTCATCTTGGTTCTTTTAGAGACACAGCGAGGGGACTCCAACCACAGTCTCCCTCGTTTCCACTAACTGGGCCACACACACCCCACTTGACTGGAATCGGTTGAGCCCCCTTTTGAAAAAGAAAAAGATGCTTTGCATGAAGCACTCTCAAAAATACGCGTGCCTTTCCCGTCCCCTGGCTGACCCAGGGTAAGAAAAGTCCTCTGAGAGCCATGACTTGTTCATCTTGGTTCTTTTAGAGACACAGCGAGGGGACTCCAACCACAGTCTCCCTCGTTTCCACTAACTGGGCCACACACACGCCACTTGACTGGCATCGGTTGAGCCCCCTTTTGAAAAAGAAAAAGATGCTTTGCATGAAGCACTCTCAAAAATACGCGTGCCTTTCCCGTCCCCTGGCTGACCCAGGGGAAGAAAAGTCCTCTGAGAGCCATGACTTGTTCATCTTGGTTCTTTTAGAGACACAGCGAGGGGACTCCAACCACAGTCTCCCTCGTTTCCACTAACTGGGCCACACACACGCCACTTGACTGGCATCGGTTGAGCCCCCTTTTGAAAAAGAAAAAGATGCTTTGCATGAAGCACTCTCAAAAATACGCGTGCCTTTCCCGTCCCCTGGCTGACCCAGGGGAAGAAAAGTCCTCTGAGAGCCATGACTTGTTCATCTTGGTTCTTTTAGAGACACAGCGAGGGGACTCCAACCACAGTCTCCCTCGTTTCCACTAACTGGGCCACACACACCCCACTTGACTGGCATCGGTTGAGCCCCCTTTTGAAAAAGAAAAAGATGCTTTGCATGAAGCACTCTCAAAAATACGCGTGCCTTTCCCGTCCCCTGGCTGACCCAGGGTAAGAAAAGTCCTCTGAGAGCCATGACTTGTTCATCTTGGTTCTTTTAGAGACACAGCGAGAGGACTCCAACCACAGTCTCCCTCGTTTCCACTAACTGGGCCACACACACCCCACTTGACTGGCATCGGTTGAGCCCCCTTTTGAAAAAGAAAAAGATGCTTTGCATGAAGCACTCTCAAAAATACGCGTGCCTTTCCCGTCACCTGGCTGACCCAGGGGAAGAAAAGTCCTCTGAGAGCCATGACTTGTTCATCTTGGTTCTTTTAGAGACACAGCGAGGGGACTCCAACCACAGTCTCCCTCGTTTCCACTAACTGGGCCACAAACACCCCACTTGACTGGCATCGGTTGAGCCCCCTTTTGAAAAAGAAAAAGATGCTTTGCATGAAGCACTCTCAAAAATACGCGTGCCTTTCCCGTCACCTGGCTGACCCAGGGGAAGAAAAGTCCTCTGAGAGCCATGACTTGTTCATCTTGGTTCTTTTAGAGACACAGCGAGGGGACTCCAACCACAGTCTCCCTCGTTTCCACTAACTGGGCCACACACACCCCACTTGACTGGCATCGGTTGAGCCCCCTTTTGAAAAAGAAAAAGATGCTTTGCATGAAGCACTCTCAAAAATACGCGTGCCTTTCCCGTCACCTGGCTGACCCAGGGGAAGAAAAGTCCTCTGAGAGCCATGACTTGTTCATCTTGGTTCTTTTAGAGACACAGCGAGGGGACTCCAACCACAGTCTCCCTCGTTTCCACTAACTGGGCCACAAACACCCCACTTGACTGGCATCGGTTGAGCCCCCTTTTGAAAAAGAAAAAGATGCTTTGCATGAAGCACTCTCAAAAATACGCGTGCCTTTCCCGTCACCTGGCTGACCCAGGGGAAGAAAAGTCCTCTGAGAGCCATGACTTGTTCATCTTGGTTCTTTTAGAGACACAGCGAGGGGACTCCAACCACAGTCTCCCTCGTTTCCACTAACTGGGCCACACACACCCCACTTGACTGGCATCGGTTGAGCCCCGTTTTGAAAAAGAAAAAGATGCTTTGCATGAAGCACTCTCAAAAATACGCGTGCCTTTCCCGTACCCTGGCTGACCCAGGGTAAGAAAAGTCCTCTGAGAGCCATGACTTGTTCATCTTGGTTCTTTTAAAGACACAGCGAGGGGACTCCAACCACAGTCTCCCTCGTTTCCACTAACTGGGCCACACACACCCCACTTGACTGGCATCGGTTGAGCCCCCTTTTGAAAAAGAAAAAGATGCTTTGCATGAAGCACTCTCAAAAATACGCGTGCCTTTCCCGTCCCCTGGCTGACCCAGGGGAAGAAAAGTCCTCTGAGAGCCATGACTTGTTCATCTTGGTTCTTTTAGAGACACAGCGAGGGGACTCCAACCACAGTCTCCCTCGTTTCCA
The DNA here is from genome assembly GCF_048569485.1 of Anomaloglossus baeobatrachus. Classification (NCBI taxonomy): domain Eukaryota; kingdom Metazoa; phylum Chordata; class Amphibia; order Anura; family Aromobatidae; genus Anomaloglossus; species Anomaloglossus baeobatrachus. Next base: position 263,722,554 of record NC_134358.1, on the reverse strand, counting down.
CTAACTGGGCCACACACACCCCACTTGACTGGCATCGGTTGAGCCCCCTTTTGAAAAAGAAAAAGATGCTTTGCATGAAGCACTCTCAAAAATACGCGTGCCTTTCCCGTCCCCTGGCTGACCCAGGGTAAGAAAAGTCCTCTGAGAGCCATGACTTGTTCATCTTGGTTCTTTTAGAGACACAGCGAGGGGACTCCAACCACAGTCTCCCTCGTTTCCACTAACTGGGCCACACACACCCCACTTGACTGGAATCGGTTGAGCCCCCTTTTGAAAAAGAAAAAGATGCTTTGCATGAAGCACTCTCAAAAATACGCGTGCCTTTCCCGTCCCCTGGCTGACCCAGGGGAAGAAAAGTCCTCTGAGAGCCATGACTTGTTCATCTTGGTTCTTTTAGAGACACAGCGAGGGGACTCCAACCACAGTCTCCCTCGTTTCCACTAACTGGGCCACACACACCCCACTTGACTGGCATCGGTTGAGCCCCCTTTTGAAAAAGAAAAAGATGCTTTGCATGAAGCACTCTCAAAAATACGCATGCCTTTCCCGTCCCCTGGCTGACCCAGGGGAAGAAAAGTCCTCTGAGAGCCATGACTTGTTCATCTTGGTTCTTTTAGAGACACAGCGAGGGGACTCCAACCACAGTCTCCCTCGTTTCCACTAACTGGGCCACACACACCCCACTTGACTGGAATCGGTTGAGCCCCCTTTTGAAAAAGAAAAAGATGCTTTGCATGAAGCACTCTCAAAAATACGCGTGCCTTTCCCGTCCCCTGGCTGACCCAGGGTAAGAAAAGTCCTCTGAGAGCCATGACTTGTTCATCTTGGTTCTTTTAGAGACACAGCGAGGGGACTCCAACCACAGTCTCCCTCGTTTCCACTAACTGGGTCACACACACCCCACTTGACTGGCATCGGTTGAGCCCCCTTTTGAAAAAGAAAAAGATGCTTTGCATGAAGCACTCTCAAAAATACGCGTGCCTTTCCCGTCCCCTGGCTGACCCAGGGGAAGAAAAGTCCTCTGAGAGCCATGACTTGTTCATCTTGGTTATTTTAGAGACACAGCGAGGGGACTCCAACCACAGTCTCCCTCGTTTCCACTAACTGGGCCACACACACCCCACTTGACTGGCATCGGTTGAGCCCCCTTTTGAAAAAGAAAAAGATGCTTTGCATGAAGCACTCTCAAAAATACGCGTGCCTTTCCCGTCCCCTGGCTGACCCAGGGGAAGAAAAGTCCTCTGAGAGCCATGACTTGTTCATCTTGGTTCTTTTAGAGACACAGCGAGGGGACTCCAACCACAGTCTCCCTCGTTTCCACTAACTGGGCCACACACACCCCACTTGACTGGCATCGGTTGAGCCCCCTTTTGAAAAAGAAAAAGATGCTTTGCATGAAGCACTCTCAAAAATACGCGTGCCTTTCCCGTCCCCTGGCTGACCCAGGGGAAGAAAAGTCCTCTGAGAGCCATGTCCACATTGTCAGTGGACAGACACGTGTGGTTATCTGCCAGCAGACCCCCAGCAGCACTGAAGACAGGTTCTGAGAGAACGCTGGCTGCAGGACACGACAAGATCACCAAGGCGTACGTAGCGAGCTCAGGCAATTTATCCAGATTGGAAGCCTAAAATGAGCAGGGCTCAAGTTGCACATTAATGGAATCGATGTTTCCTTGCATATACTCATATATCTGTGTGTCCTCCTCTTTTTCCTTGTCCAGCTCTTTTGTTTTCGCATGAGTATATGTCTTTGTCACTTTCCCATGTGTTGTGAGTTGTTTGTCACCTTTTGGACACCTTTGAGGGTGTTTTCTATGTGTTTTTCTGTGTTTGTGATTGCCTGCCATTGTTTCCTATGCAGTTCGAGTTCAGTTCGTCGAACGTTCGACGAGCCGAACTCGAACGGGAGCTCCGTTCGGCGAACCGACCTCGAGCCGAACCGGGACCGGTTCGCTCATCTCTACTCTCCACACTTAGACGTGGAGGAGAAATTGCTCTTTGGGTGTGGACTTGGAGATGCTGTCTATGAACAGAAGGAAAAGCTAAAGGTGTGTGTTACAGCAAGGAGCCACCGCGTAAACACTTCGTTCAATTGTGAGGGGAGTCATGTTGTACTTTGATGATGAGCCCCGTAATGCCAGTGAGCAGCATCCTGTGCCACAGACCAACATTCTTACAGTGCTGTCTATACTGTTTACCGTGAGAGGAGCGTAAAGTCTGTATTTCTGGAAACTGGACAACGGAGTACCCGGGTACGGTAGGCTTTGCCCAGACAATAATGCGGGTACGCAACACTTTGTTTTATTAGCAAAACACATATCTGTTCTGGGTAGGCCGACTATATAGACAATAAAACTTGCTGGCTCTGCACTGTCAGATTGTCACGTACAGTTTAAATCATAGAGGGACAGAAACACATGTTTGCATTCACTGTTGCTTTTCAAGATTTCCATGACTGTGTTGCAGAGCTGTGTGGTTTGCATTCACACTGTTATCATCTGCATTATCTGTGAGGCTTCAGCTAACAAGGGTATTCAGGGGGGGTAATGTGTTTTGACTATGTTTAGGTAGATAACTTGGAAGCTCTTGTGATGCGCCACTGGTAAGTCGTGTTCAAACACACACACACACACACGCACAAACACACAATTACTGCTACACAGATGGATTAGCAGGTAGTAGGCAACAGAATAGATTGTTCAATTATTTAAATTGTATGCATGGTTCTTATTGTTTGTTTTGGTAAAGTTAAACAATCATTTATCAACCCAACTGCCTAGAGTCCTTTTCCTGTTGCCTGGTTTTGCTGCATACTGGGTAGCCCACCCTGTACACAACTTAAAATGAAGCATAAGTCGCAATGTGAATTTCACTGTGCTACAAAGCGGCCTAGCGTGCCTGTGCAACCACCGCCTGCCCCATCAAGTGCATTTGCGTGCTCTTCATCCTCTGTGACTGTGGGGACAGCAGTCACACATGGTTTTTCACACTGAACTTCCACTCCTTTACCCGCAACAGGGAGTGTGATTGGCAGGTCATCACTTGTTTTGGAAGTGGAAACAGAAGGTATTGTTGAGCTGTCAGACATCGAGAGAACCATCATTGGATGCAGGCTACATTATATCCACGCCTGCACCTTCGTCACAGATTGGCTGGACTACCTGCAGTTAATAATTGCATTCCAGAAATGGAAAGGAGTGTAGAATGCACGTGTTGTACCTTGCTTGGCAGCAAAGGAACACTAACTTAGTATTCCAGACAATTTTAGGATGGCAGAAAAAGAGTCAGCTCTTTGGGCAAATTAAATAGAGTGGCAAAAGTGGACAGATGGGTACAGGGGCCGTGTTCTGTGGGTACCAGGACAGTAAAATAAGCCTCACTTTCTATCCCTCCTAATGATCAAATGCAGCAAGGAATTCCATGAGTTAGCTATAAAATTAGCATAGCTAAATGTGCATGAGGGTAGAATGCAGAGGTGCTTGAGATTGCTTGGCACAAGTGGCACAATAAAGGAGTCCAACAGCCAGTTGTATGATGCCACTAAATGGCAGTATTTTTGCTATCATTATAGCTTATTAAAATCAGAGCAGGAGGGTGTCCTGCACAGGTGCTAGAAATAGCTTGGCACCAGTGGGGCACTAATGGAATACAACAGCCAGTTCTATGATGCCACTAAATGGCAGTATTTTTTGCTATCATTATAGCTTATTAAAAACAGAGTAGGAGGGTGTCCTGCACAGGTGCTGCACATAGCTTGGCACCAGTGGGGCACTAATGGAGTACAACAGCCACTTCTTGTATGCCACTAAGTTTACTCAATTTTTGGTATTATAATGTCTTAGTAAGTAACAATGAGTTTGAGTGTGCAATGCAGGCAGAGGTGCTGCAAATATCTTTGCACTAGTGGGACTATACAGAAGTCCAATAGCCACGTTTAGGATGCCACTAAGTTTCCTCAGTGTTTGCTAGTATAATGGCTTAGTAACATTGAGTTTGAGTGTGCAATGCAGGCAGACGTGCTGCAAATATCTTTGCACTAGTGGGACTATACAGAAGTCCAATAGCCACGTTTAGGATGCCACTAGGTTCACTGAGTATTTGCTAGTATAATAGCTTAGTAACAATGAGTTTGAGAGTGCAATGCAGGCAGACGTGCTGCAAATATCTTTGCACTAGTGGGACTATACAAAAGTCCAATAGCCACGTTTAGGATGCCACTAGGTTCACTGAGTGTTTGCTAGTATAATGGCTTAGTAACAATGAGTTTGAGTGTGCAATGCAGGCAGACGTGCTGCAAATATCTTTGCACTAGTGGGACTATACAGAAGTCCAATAGGCACATTTAGGATGCCACTAGGTTCACTGAGTGTTTGCTAGTATAATGGCTTAGTAACAATGAGTTTGAGTGTGCAATGCAGGCAGACGTGCTGCAAATATCTTTGCACTAGTGGGACTATACAGAAGTCCAACAGCCACGTTTAGGATGCCACTAAGTTTCCTCAGTGTTTGCTAGTATAATGGCTTAGTAACAATGAGTTTGAGTGTGCAATGCAGGCAGACGTGCTGCAAATATCTTTGCACTAGTGGGACTATACAGAAGTCCAACAGCCACGTTTAGGATGCCATTAAGTTTCCTCAGTGTTTGCTAGTATATTGGCTTAGTAACAATGAGTTTGAGTGTGCAATGCAGGCAGACGTGCTGCAAATATCTTTGCACTAGTGGGACTATACAGAAGTCCAACAGCCACGTTTAGGATGCCACTAAGTTTCCTCAGTGTTTGCTAGTATAATGGCTTAGTAACAATGAGTTTGAGTGTGCAATGCAGGCAGACGTGCTGCAAATATCATTGCACCTAGTGGGACTATACAGAAGTCCAACAGCCACGTTTAGGATGCCACTAAGTTTCCTCAGTGTGTGCTAGTATAATGGCTTAGTAACAATGAGTTTGAGTGTGCAATGCAGGCAGACGTGCTGCAAATATCTTTGCACTAGTGGGACTATACAGAAGTCCAATTGCCACGTTTAGGATGCCAATAGGTTCACTGAGTGTTTGCAAGTATAATGGCTTAGTAACAATGAGTTTGAGTGTGCAATGCAGGCAGACGTGCTGCAAATATCTTTGCACTAGTGGGGCTATACAGAAGTCCAACAGCCACATTTAGGATGCCACTAAGTTTCCTCAGTGTTTGCTAGTATAATGGCTTAGTAACAATGAGTTTGAGTGTGCAATGCAGGCAGACGTCCTGCAAATATCTTTGCACTAGTGGGACTATACAGAAGTCCAACAGCCACGTTTAGGATGCCACTAAGTTTCCTCAGTGTTTGCTAGTATAATGGCTTAGTAATAATGAGTTTGAGTGTGCAATGCAGGCAGACGTGCTGCAAATATCTTTGCACTAGTGGGACTAAACAGAAGTCCAATAGCCACGTTTAGGATGCCACTAGGTTCACTGAGTGTTTGCTAGTATAATGGCTTAGTAACAATGAGTTTGAGTGTGCAATGCAGGCAGACGTGCTGCAAATATCTTTGCACTAGTGGGACTATACAGAAGTCCAACAGCCACGTTTAGGATGCCACTAAGTTTCCTCAGTGTTTGCTAGTATAATGGCTTAGTAACAATGAGTTTGAGTGTGCAATGCAGGCAGACGTGCTGCAAATATCTTTGCACTAGTGGGACTATACAGAAGTCCAATAGCCACGTTTAGGATGACACTAGGTTCACTGAGTGTTTGCTAGTATAATGGCTTAGTAACAATGAGTTTGAGTGTGCAATGCAGACAGACGTGCTGCAAATATCTTTGCACTAGTGGGACTATACAGAAGTCCAACAGCCACGTTTAGGATGCCACTAAGTTTCCTCAGTGTTTGCTAGTATAATGGCTTAGTAACAATGAGTTTGAGTGTGCAATGCATGCAGACGTGCTGCAAATATCTTTGCACTAGTGGGAATATACAGACGTCCAATAGCCACGTTTAGGATGCCACTAGGTTCACTGAGTGTTTGCTAGTATAATGGCTTAGTAACAATGAGTTTGAGTGTGCAATGCAGGCAGACGTGCTGCAAATATCTTTGCACTAGTGGGACTATACAGAAGTCCAATAGCCACGTTTAGGATGCCACTAGGTTCACTGAGTATTTGCTAGTATAATAGCTTAGTAACAATGAGTTTGAGAGTGCAATGCAGGCAGACGTGCTGCAAATATCTTTGCACTAGTGGGACTATACAAAAGTCCAATAGCCACGTTTAGGATGCCACTAGGTTCACTGAGTGTTTGCTAGTATAATGGCTTAGTAACAATGAGTTTGAGTGTGCAATGCAGGCAGACGTGCTGCAAATATCTTTGCACTAGTGGGACTATACAGAAGTCCAATAGGCACATTTAGGATGCCACTAGGTTCACTGAGTGTTTGCTAGTATAATGGCTTAGTAACAATGAGTTTGAGTGTGCAATGCAGGCAGACGTGCTGCAAATATCTTTGCACTAGTGGGACTATACAGAAGTCCAACAGCCACGTTTAGGATGCCACTAAGTTTCCTCAGTGTTTGCTAGTATAATGGCTTAGTAACAATGAGTTTGAGTGTGCAATGCAGGCAGACGTGCTGCAAATATCTTTGCACTAGTGGGACTATACAGAAGTCCAACAGCCACGTTTAGGATGCCATTAAGTTTCCTCAGTGTTTGCTAGTATATTGGCTTAGTAACAATGAGTTTGAGTGTGCAATGCAGGCAGACGTGCTGCAAATATCTTTGCACTAGTGGGACTATACAGAAGTCCAACAGCCACGTTTAGGATGCCACTAAGTTTCCTCAGTGTTTGCTAGTATAATGGCTTAGTAACAATGAGTTTGAGTGTGCAATGCAGGCAGACGTGCTGCAAATATCATTGCACCTAGTGGGACTATACAGAAGTCCAACAGCCACGTTTAGGATGCCACTAAGTTTCCTCAGTGTGTGCTAGTATAATGGCTTAGTAACAATGAGTTTGAGTGTGCAATGCAGGCAGACGTGCTGCAAATATCTTTGCACTAGTGGGACTATACAAAAGTCCAATAGCCACGTTTAGGATGCCACTAGGTTCACTGAGTGTTTGCTAGTATAATGGCTTAGTAACAATGAGTTTGATTGTGCAATGCAGGCAGACGTGCTGCAAATATCTTTGCACTAGTGGGACTATACAGAAGTCCAATAGGCACATTTAGGATGCCACTAGGTTCACTGAGTGTTTGCTAGTATAATGGCTTAGTAACAATGAGTTTGAGTGTGCAATGCAGGCAGACGTGCTGCAAATATCTTTGCACTAGTGGGACTATACAGAAGTCCAACAGCCACGTTTAGGATGCCACTAAGTTTCCTCAGTGTTTGCTAGTATAATGGCTTAGTAACAATGAGTTTGAGTGTGCAATGCAGGCAGACGTGCTGCAAATATCTTTGCACTAGTGGGACTATACAGAAGTCCAACAGCCACGTTTAGGATGCCATTAAGTTTCCTCAGTGTTTGCTAGTATATTGGCTTAGTAACAATGAGTTTGAGTGTGCAATGCAGGCAGACGTGCTGCAAATATCTTTGCACTAGTGGGACTATACAGAAGTCCAACAGCCACGTTTAGGATGCCACTAAGTTTCCTCAGTGTTTGCTAGTATAATGGCTTAGTAACAATGAGTTTGAGTGTGCAATGCAGGCAGACGTGCTGCAAATATCATTGCACCTAGTGGGACTATACAGAAGTCCAACAGCCACGTTTAGGATGCCACTAAGTTTCCTCAGTGTGTGCTAGTATAATGGCTTAGTAACAATGAGTTTGAGTGTGCAATGCAGGCAGACGTGCTGCAAATATCTTTGCACTAGTGGGACTATACAGAAGTCCAATTGCCACGTTTAGGATGCCAATAGGTTCACTGAGTGTTTGCAAGTATAATGGCTTAGTAACAATGAGTTTGAGTGTGCAATGCAGGCAGACGTGCTGCAAATATCTTTGCACTAGTGGGGCTATACAGAAGTCCAACAGCCACATTTAGGATGCCACTAAGTTTCCTCAGTGTTTGCTAGTATAATGGCTTAGTAACAATGAGTTTGAGTGTGCAATGCAGGCAGACGTCCTGCAAATATCTTTGCACTAGTGGGACTATACAGAAGTCCAACAGCCACGTTTAGGATGCCACTAAGTTTCCTCAGTGTTTGCTAGTATAATGGCTTAGTAATAATGAGTTTGAGTGTGCAATGCAGGCAGACGTGCTGCAAATATCTTTGCACTAGTGGGACTAAACAGAAGTCCAATAGCCACGTTTAGGATGCCACTAGGTTCACTGAGTGTTTGCTAGTATAATGGCTTAGTAACAATGAGTTTGAGTGTGCAATGCAGGCAGACGTGCTGCAAATATCTTTGCACTAGTGGGACTATACAGAAGTCCAACAGCCACGTTTAGGATGCCACTAAGTTTCCTCAGTGTTTGCTAGTATAATGGCTTAGTAACAATGAGTTTGAGTGTGCAATGCAGGCAGACGTGCTGCAAATATCTTTGCACTAGTGGGACTATACAGAAGTCCAATAGCCACGTTTAGGATGACACTAGGTTCACTGAGTGTTTGCTAGTATAATGGCTTAGTAACAATGAGTTTGAGTGTGCAATGCAGACAGACGTGCTGCAAATATCTTTGCACTAGTGGGACTATACAGAAGTCCAACAGCCACGTTTAGGATGCCACTAAGTTTCCTCAGTGTTTGCTAGTATAATGGCTTAGTAACAATGAGTTTGAGTGTGCAATGCATGCAGACGTGCTGCAAATATCTTTGCACTAGTGGGAATATACAGACGTCCAATAGCCACGTTTAGGATGCCACTAGGTTCACTGAGTGTTTGCTAGTATAATGGCTTAGTAACAATGAGTTTGAGTGTGCAATGCAGGCAGACGTGCTGCAAATATCTGTGCACTACTGGGACTATACAGAAGTCCAATAGCCACGTTTAGGATGCCACTAAGTTCACTCAGTGTTTGCTAGTATAATGGCTTAGTAACAATGAGTTGGAGTGTGCAAAGGGCAGGAGGGTACAGTGGCAGGGTTGTGGGTCTCTGGGTACAGGAAAGGAAGCCTGCCTTTCTATCCCTCCTAATGGGGAAATGTAGAGAGGAAATCCCTGACCTTAGCTACACAGACGCTGTCATCTTGTGTAGCTGTTAAACTCTGTTTTCAGGACCTGTCACCTATGGCTCTGACCCTGCTGGTACGAGCCCTTATAAGGACTGATAGAAAGTGCTCTCCCTAAGCTGTCCAGCGCTGTGTATGGAGTGCACACAGCAGTATCGGCGATAGGACTCAGGACGGAGCTGCGCCAGTGATGTCTGACACCAAGGACGCAGAAGAGATAATGGCGTCTGGACGGGCAGATACTCGTTTTTATAATGCAGGGACATGTGACATGGACATCCTATCACATATGCCGTTGCTTCTCTGGCTAAAAGTCCACTTAGCTGTGTGTGTGTCTGGGATTGGCTGACATGCTGGCCCTCCCCACTACACGCGCGCGCTTAGGGAAGGAAGACAAGGAAAAAAAAAAAATGGCGATCGCCATTATCCATACAGCAGTGATCTGAATGCACTGTTCCCGCACACTATACACTGAAATTTCATAATAGTGTGAGTCACAGAGTGACTTACACTATTACAGCGGAAAGCCAGCTAGGAATTAGCTGGGTTTTTTGCTGCTAGAACCGTTCTCGAACGTATCTAGAACTATCGAGCTTTTGCAAAAAAGCTCGAGTTCTAGTTCGATCTAGAACAGCCCCCAAAATCACTCGAGCCGCGAACTGGAGAACCACGAACCTAGAACCGCGCTCAACTCTACTCCTAATGTACCCCTACAGTAATTATGTCCCCACATGCCACCATAAACCAATAATGTATGTTCCTCGTTCTTGATCCATATAGCACTTATGTCCCTCATCCTGGCTCCTTTTGTTTAATAATGTCCCCCATCCTTGCGCTCTTTATTTAAAAATGTCTCCCCTACTGCCCCCTTTATTTAATAATGTCTGGTCAATCAGAAGGGGTTGTTAGTTGCTTCCTGCACAAAATATCCCTCCACACCCTGCTCCTCTTCAAAATAGACCCACAAAGTGCCCCTTTCTGCAATGTCCCCCCAAAACTTGACCATTCTACATCTCCCCCATACTCTTCGCATAAAGTCCCCCCGCTCCTCATTATACTATGCTGCCTTTCACAATCCCCTTCCTAATTGCCTCATAATTAATGACCCTCATTTCCCAATAATGTCCCCTCTAATGTATCAATTTGTTCCACAATCTCCCCCATTTCCTCATACTGTTCCAATTTGTTCCACAATGTCCTTCATTATCCTACAATGTGCCAATTTACTCTAAAATGTCCTTCATTAACCTATAATGTCCCAATATGCTTCATAATAGCCCAATTTCCTCATAATGTCCCAATTTGTTCCATAATGTGCCCTATTAAATCCTCCACTGCCCCATAATGTCCCCAAATGCCCCATTATGTCCCTATTTGTTCCATATTGTGCCCCATTACCACATAATGTCACTTATAAAGTAATACCAGTCCTCCCCCACCAGGCCCTCTGATCTGAAATTATTCTGTCATCTTCGGCTCCTAATGGAGCACTTACTTCCACTTCATCGCTACATGTGCGGCCCTGGTGTAACGCCTGCCTGGATCCACAGACTCAGATGGCTGTAATGGACAAGATAGAGGGAAGCCATCCACCAAGCAGGACCCCCAGAACCCTGAAACCCTTTAACCCCTATACAGGGATTTGGAATTACACAGGGCCCTGGAGATCACTACCTGTGGAAGGCAGCAGTCTAAGAGAGTAGTCGTCAGGCAGGGTCAAACCAGGAATTGCAGAACAGGGACAGAATCGGTAGGTAAGGACGTAATCAGAAAATGTAGCAGAGGTCAAATCTGGATCGGGCAGCGAGGTACATAAACAGCAGGCAGGAGAGGTAGTCAGAACACAAGCAAAAATCAGAACAGAAGAATCACAAAACAGAACTGGAGCTAGAATATCAGAACTATCTCTGGCAGTGGTCAGCAGACAGGAGGGGAATTAAGAAGGGTGTGGTGTCTTCCCATTGGCTGTAGCTGAATGATGGTAACTTCAGCTGGAAGACACATGCCACCTATAGTCAGCCAGTGGTACTGCAGATCCCAAGAAAACCCAGCCCAGTGGATGAGCAGAGCCTGCGCCCACCGATGCCACTGGTATCGACTCCTCTCCAATCACCAGCACCATCCACGGCAGGGACACAGCGTCGCCTGGCGATCGGAGTAGAAGTCGCTGGAGCGGACGACGGTGGACAGCACGATCCCTGCTATGGCCATTTAAATGTGACAGTGCAATCTAAGTGGCAAGGAGGCGCGGGTGGATCACAAATCCACCCTTGCCTGTTAGCCCCACATGTCTACTGTTCAAATCAGCAAACACATGTGGGGATTACTGCCTGGTCATGAAGGGTTAATACTTGGTACATTCTCCTTTGTTGGTGATGAAGCTTCCAGAAGCCTCCTGTAGGGTATGCTCACACGAGCGTCTAAATTGGACAAGTGCAATGCGCGAAAATATTGCATTGCACTCTGACCAATGTTAAGCGGGCTTTACATGCTACGATATATCAAACGATGTCGTCGGGGTCACGTCGTTATTGACGCATATCCGGCCTCGTTTGACATATCGTAGTGTGTAACACAAATGAGCGATTGTGAACGAGCAAAAATACTCACCTTATCGTTGCTCATTGACACGTCGCTCATTTTCAAAAAATCGACCGTCCTTCTGTGCTCCAGTTGTTCATCGTTCCAGAGGCACCACACGTCGCTCTGTGTGACACCCCGGGAACGATGAACTGCAGCTTACCTGCGGCCGCTGGCAATGTGGAAGGAAGGAGGTGGGCGGGATGTTTACGTCCCGCTCATCTCCGCCCCTCCACTTCTATTGGCCGTCCGCTGTGTGACGTCGCTTTGACGACGGACGTCCCTCCCCCTTCAGGAAGTGGATGTTTACCGCCCACAGCGAGGTTGTTCAGGAGGTAAGTATGTGTGATGGGGGTTACTGACTTTGTGCGACATGGGCAACAAATTGCCCGTGCCGCACAAACGATTGGGGCGGGTGCAATCACAAATGCGATCTCACGAGATATCGACGCGTGTAAAGCAGCCTTAAGTCAATGAAGCAGAGCAGGTGGTCAGCTTTTCTCGCATCCAGATTCTGGATGCGAGAAAAGTCGCAACATGCTGAGATTGTAGCCTGAAAATGTCCGAGACTCGCCAAAACAAGTCACTGGGTGCGAGTGAAAAATGATCGCCACGCGGACAGCACACGGACCACCCTAGTGACATCTGTTTTTATGGATGCAATTATATCATGTAGCACAGAGAACTGTAAATACTCTTGTACAGGACTGTAAATTGCTAATAGCTGCTGAGAAAAAAACTGTTTGCACACAGAGAGCACACTGATGAAAAGTGAGAAAAAAAATCGTCCTAGTCTCCTAGACGAAAAAGAGACCATTTTTACATACGTTTGTGTGAGTCCAACCATATAGAGACACTAGTCGCCTGCATTGCTCAGGTGTGATTTTTGGTCCATTCTTCCATACTAACACTCCTCACATCCTGCAAGTCTTGGCTCCTACACTATGAACTCTGAGCTTTAGTTCCTTCCATACATTTTCTATTGGATTTAGCTCTGGTAATCGGTTCGGCCAATCTAGCATATATATTTTCTTTCTCTGAAATTAGTTGAGAGTTTCCTTGGCTGTGTGTTTGGGATCATTGCCTTGTGAAATGTCCACTCTTGTTTCAACTTCATGATCCTGGTAGATGGCAGCAGATTTTTATCAGGAATTTCTCTGTACATTTGTCCATTCATCCATCCTTCTATTATATGAAATTTGCTAGTGTCGTCTGCTGAAAAACAGCAGCACACCAGGATGTTCCCACCTTCACACACCACTGGGGTTGATGTTTTTGAGGTGATTTCTCTTTTAGCCTCCAAACATGGTGTGTATTATGGCTTCCAAACAGTTCAATGTTGGTCTCATCTTACCAGACTATAAACTCCAGTATTTAACAGATATGTGTAACTGTTGTTCAACAAACTTTAAATGGACTTGAATCTGCTCTTTGTTCAGCAATGGAGTCTTACATGGTGAGTGTGCATACAGGAGCGTGCATATAGGCCATGGTGCATTACTTATTGCTTTCTTTTAAACAATGGTACCTGCTGATTCCAGATCTTTCTGTAGTTCTCCACAGGTGTCTTTGGCTCTTGGACAATTCTTCTGATATTTCTTTTCACTCCTCTCTCTGAAATCTTGCTAAGAGCATCTGGTCTTGGCAGGTTTATTGTGAAATTATGTTCTTTCCACTTACAGATTGTAGCCCTAATAGTGCTCACTGGAACATTTAGTAGTTTATAATTCTGTAACCAATGTCGTCAGTATATTTCAGAACAGTAATGTTGTGAAGGTCTTGAGATAGCTCACTGGTTTCACCCATCATGAGCTGTTTCTTGTATGGCACATTGGTAATGAGACACCTTTTTATCGGCCATTAGTGGAACCAGTTGATATTATTTATAACTAGCTGTAGTACCCGGCGTTATCCGGGATAATAACTGTCTCTCTGTCTCTCTCCCAGTCTCTGTCTGTGTCTCTCTCTCTGTTTGTGTCTGTCTCTCTGCCTCTCTCTATATCTGTCTCTCTCTCTTTGTCTGTGTGTCTGTCTCTTTCTCTGTCTCTCTCTCTGTCTGTCTCTGTCTCTCTCTATCTGTCTCTTTGTCTCTTTCCCTGTCTCTCTGTCTCTTTCCCTGTCTGTCTGTCTCTTTTCCTGTCTGTCTCTCTTTCCCTGTCTGTCTGTCTCTCTTTCCCTGTCTGTCTCTCTCTTTCCCTGTCTGTCTCTGTCTCTCTTTCCCTGTCTGCAAATAAGAAAGCCGCGGAGACACCATCACGTGTTTCTCAACGCTGGCAGGAAACTAGCCAGGTCTTTCACCGGGAAGGAACAACCACGGGAAGGGCAGTCTCCAGTCAAGGAGACCACCTATACCAAACATGGTATCCATCCACAGACAGCCGTTTCGGGGTATTTGCCCCTCATCAGTGTGGAGTAGGAATCTGGCTAGTGGGGGCAATGCCTAGAAAAAGACTACTTAAGCAAGCATTGTTGACCTTAGGGAGATCAACATATCCACTGCGGAGACACCATCATGTGTTTCTCAACGCAGTGATTCTAGAGCATTGCCCCCTGGGAAGTATGCAAATAAGAAAGCCGTGGAGACACCATCACGTGTTTCTCAACGCTGGCAGGAAACTAGCCAGGTCTTTCACCGGGAAGGAACAACCACGGGAAGGGCAGTCTCCAGTCAAGGAGACCACCTATACCAAACATGGTATCCATCCACAGACAGCCATTTCAATTCTTATTTGCATACTTCCCAGGGGGCAATGCTCTAGAATCACTGCGTTGAGAAACACATGATGGTGTCTCTGCAGTGGATATGTTGATCTCTTTCCCTGTCTGTCTCTCTCTCTTTCCCTGTTTGTCTCTTTCCTTAGCTGCATTGTGACACGCAAACATTTTATTCAAGGGCGTGGCTGTGCATTGTGACATGCCAACATTCTTCTGAAGTTCTGGCTCCCAGCTCCATTGACTTTAATAGAAGAAGGTTTTTTTGGAGAGTAACTGTAAAGCGCGGGGTTAAAATTTCCCCTCAAAACATAGTCTATGATGTTCCCTGAGTGAAATGGGGGGTCTGTGCAAAATTTTGTGACTGTAAATGTGACGGTGCGGATTCCTTTAGTGGACACACACATGACATGCCATCCAGGGCCGTGGGGCACTCGGAACCGGGACGGTTCTGTTGGGAGGGGTCATGGCGACAGGGCCTGACTCCTTGACCCTGACAGTGTCATTTAAAATGGGTAATTATTTACAGGGGAAATAAGTTGTGACGCCACCTGTGGTATTTGGCAATGTATGGCCGGTGCTGCCTGATGGGACCGCTGGGGCAGCTGGTGATGCAGCAATGATGGTACAGCTCCCCACAAATGGAGCAGGTCCCCAGGGCAACCGTTATAGTCAAAGATGGGGGAATGTTTGTGTAGTGCGGGGCTGGCGGCGCAGACAGTGAATCCAGGACACAATGGGGTGCAGTCATAAAGTTTTTACACACAGTCAGCAGTTCCAGGTTATTGCTGCCCTTGGGGTGCTGAGTTCTGTGGTAACGGTATCCAGCCAATCCCCAGATAACTTGGAGGCATTTGTCTAGTGTCCCTTTCTACAGTCCCTTTCCTTGGTCGTCTTCCTGCACTGGCTTCACCCACCTACCCTGCGCCTTACACACAGTGCCCTGAGCCATTGTCCACGGGCCTTTTCCGGGAGGCTCCTCTGCCCAATCCCCAAGCCCTATGTGGTCACATTTTCAGCAGATTCTCATGTGGCTGCTGCTCCGGCACTTAAAAGATACCTCAGCATCTGGGTTGCTAGCTAACCTTGTTGTTCTCTACTAGTCTGGGGGCAGTTCCCCCTTGCGGCCTAGTCCCTCCACACCGATGCGTCGGATGTTCATGCGAGCCCCAGGGGTGGATCTCTCACTGCCAGTGTCTCTGGGACCTTTTCTTCCTCTCTTGCTTCCTTCTTGTCCCGGGATGAGCTCCTCCATCTCCAGTCCTCAGAACTTCTCCTTCTTTTCCATTCACACTACTCCTCCTTTGACTTCATCCTCTCTTCGCTCTCTACTCCTGTACACTTCCTTGTCTCTTTTTGTTCTCTACCCTTCCTTCTACCTAAACTCCTCCTTCAGCCAGGTCCAGGGGCTGTGCTCTCCCTTAGGAGCAATCTTGCCCTGACTCTGAAACGAAGTCATGTGTGGACAACGGTCTATGCCTCCTCCTTACCCGAGAATGGAGTACCACACCTCTGGCTGAGGTGCAGTACCTCTGTGGCGACTGGATCCTCAGGGGCGACACACACACACACACATACATTCAGCTTTATATATTAGACTAAGACTAATATACTTTACTAATATACTTTACTAATATACTTTACTAATATACTTTACTTTATACTTTACACGCTTTACACGTTGCGACATTGGTAACGATATATCGTCGGGGTCACGTCGTTAGTGATGCACATTTGGCACCATTACTGACATCGCAGCGTGTAAACCTTAGGAGCGATGATCACCGATCGCAAAAACGTCAAAAAACGTTAATCGGTGACACGTCGCTCCTTTTCATTATATCGCTGCTGCTGCTGGTACGATGTTGTTTGTCGTTCCTGCAGCACCACACATTGCTGTGTGTGACACTGCAGGAACGAAAAACATCTCCTTACCTGCCTCCACCGACAATGCGGAAGGAAGGAGGTGGGAGGGATGTTATGTCCCGCTCATCTCCACCCCTCCGCTTCTATTGGCCGGCCGCTTAGTGACGTCGCGGTGATGTCGCAGTGACGCCGAACGCACGTCCCTCTTGAAGGAGAGATTGTTCGGCGGTCCCAGCGACGTCGCCGACCAGGTATGTGCGCATGAAGCTGCTGTAGCGATAATGTTCGCTATGGCAGCAATCACCACATATCGCATGTGCGACGGGGGCAGGTGTTATCATGCTCGACATTGATAGCAATTGCTAGCGATGTCACAGCATGTAAAGCCTGCCTAAGTGACAGGATTGCTTTGTAATTACTGATGGATTTCAGCAGGTGTCAGGACTTTTCATGGCTTTTTTTCACTAACAGCTAATCATTTTGCTATGTATAGAAAATACCAACTCTAAGATGTATATATGTATATCTGCATACATGTACTGATAGTGGTGGTTCTGGTGCTGTATTCATGTACTGATGGTGGTTCAGGTGATGTATTTGTGTTGTATTAGTGGTTCTGGTGATGTAGTCACATACTGATGATTGTTCTGGTGATGTAGTCATGTACTGATGGTGCATCTGGTTATATATTCATGTACTGATGGTGGTTCTTTGAACTAAAGTTGAACCAAGAGACCATGTTGGGTGAGAATAATTCAGCATTTTGAGAATACTTTGTCAGCTGTTCTGGGCATTCCTGTGTATGGGGATGTTAAAGGAAACAGCTATTTCTATGGAAATGCTGACAACCTCCTCACTGACAGCAGCACATCACATCACATTACCCCATTATTGAGATAGATGGCAACATGGTGTTGAAATCCCACAAAGTGCATCTGCAAAAAATGTGTAAGTTCTCCCTGTGTTTGCTTGTGTTTCCTCTGATTTCCTCCTACACTACAAAATATACTGATTGTGAAAGTAGATTTTGATCCCCAATGGGAACAGAGTTGATATCTGTAAGATAAGCTAATAAAAAAATGTGGGACCTCATTTACTATAAATTTATGAGGCTCACCCTATGGCTATATTATCAATGTATGAGTTGATGTCCAATGTTTTGTTAGTGATGGGGTATCCTAGGCTAAGTTCACACTTCCGTTGTTTTGCTTCCGCAAGGTCCGTTGTTGCAATGCAACAACGGATCCGCTGTTTTTAGAGGCAACGGATGTGTTCTTTCACAGGATTCCGTTCACAGGAATCCTGTGAAAAAACTGATCCGTCGTGTCCGTTACAACCATTGTGCGTCCGTTTTTTGACGGATCCGTTGTGATCCGTTTGTGTTTGGGACAGCCCATTGGGTGTGCCAAACATGCTGGGCATGCTCAGTAGAGCATGACGGAATCCAGCATTGGATTCCATCGTGTGACGGATTATGGCGGAATCCAGCACCATAGACATCCATTATAGCTTTTGACGCATGGCGACGGACACCTGCAGAGTCCGTTTTTTTTGCCGCTGCAAAAAAATGTTACATTCAGCGTTGCTCCCGCCTGATGGTCAGTCAGTAAACGACTGATGCGTCACGCGGCCGATGCAATGCAGGGCCATTCATCGCTAATAGAAGTTTATGGAGAAAAAACGGATTCCTGCAAAATATTTTGCAGGATATCGTAATTCCTCAAGGAGACAGATTGCGATGGAAGCAAAACAACGCAAGTGTGAACTTACCCTAAGAGATACAAAAACTCAGAAGGCAGTTTCATGTAAGCTAGGCTAGGAAAGCAAACAGTATTTCACATAAAATTAGGGTTTACACCCAGCTGTTGTTCTCATCAGACGGCAGGTATTTTACATGTTCTTATCAAAAGGCAGAAGTACTAATCAATGATCTTTAATGGGATGTCCAGTGTTAGATATTGACGGTGATTCCTTATACTTTGGATTGGTCCACAGTATTGGACTGCTTTTGGGTCTGACACTTGTCACCTCCCATGTTCAGCTGCTCACAGATCCTGCGGCAGCCAAAAGATATGCAGACCATGAACATATGTACAAACATGCCCGCTCATGTGTTCTGAGTAAACAATGGGGTGGGGGCACCAAAGGGCAACTTGGCACAGGGCACCATTAAGCCTAAGGCCGGCCCTGTATATATACCTATATATATATATCTGGGGGTCATATGCAGTACCATCCAGTCTCCAAACGTCTCGTGTGTGGTTGGCACCAAAGATCTCGATCTTGGTCTCATCAGACCAGAGAACCTTGAACCAGTCTGTCTCAGAGTCCTCCAAGTGATCATGAGCAAACTGTAGACGAGCCTTGACATGACACTTTGAAAGTAAAGGTACCTTACGGGCTCGTCTGGAACGGAGACCATTGCGGTGGAGTACGTTACTTATGGTATTGACTGAAACCAATGTCCCCACTGCCATGAGATCTTCCCGGAGCTCCTTCCTTGTTGTCCTTGGGTTAGCCTTGACTCTTCAGACAAGCCTGGCCTCGGCACGGGTGGAAACTTTCAAAGGCTGTCCAGGCCGTGGAAGGCTAACATTAGTTCCATAAGCTTTCCACTTCTGGATGATGCTCCCAACAGTGGAGACAGGTAGGCCCAACTCCTTGGAAAGGGTTTTGTACCCCTTGCCAGCCTTGTGACCCTCCACTGTATATACACATATATATATATATATATATATATATATATATATATATATATATATATATATATATATATATATATATATATATATATATATATATATATGTCTATATACAGTGCCTACAAGTAGTATTCAACCCCCTGCAGATTTAGCAGGTTTACACATTAGGAATTAACTTGGCATTGTGACATTTGGACTGTAGATCAGCCTGGAAGTGTGAAATGCACTGCAGCAAAAAAGAATGTTATTTTTTTTTTATTTTTTTTTTTAAATTGTGAAAAGTTTATTCAGAGGGTCATTTATTATACAACCCCTCAAACCACAAGAATTCTGTTTGGTTCCCCTAAAGTATTAAGAAGTATTTCAGGCACAAAGAACAATGAGCTTCACATGTTTGGATTAATTATCTCTTTTTCCAGCCTTTTCTGACTAATTAAGACCCTCCCCAAACTTGTGAACAGCACTCATACTTGGTCAACATGGGAAAGACAAAGGAGCATTCCAAGGACATCAGAGACAAGATCGTGGAGGGTCACAAGGCTGGCAAGGGGTACAAAACCCTTTCCAAGGAGTTGGGCCTACCTGTCTCCACTGTTGGGAGCATCATCCAGAAGTGGAAAGCTTATGGAACTAATGTTAGCCTTCCACGGCCTGGACAGCCTTTGAAAGTTTCCACCCGTGCCGAGGCCAGGCTTGTCTGAAGAGTCAAGGCTAACCCAAGGACAACAAGGAAGGAGCTCCGGGAAGATCTCATGGCAGTGGGGACATTGGTTTCAGTCAATACCATAAGTAACGTACTCCACCGCAATGGTCTCCGTTCCAGACGAGCCCGTAAGGTACCTTTACTTTCAAAGTGTCATGTCAAGGCTCGTCTACAGTTTGCTCATGATCACTTGGAGGACTCTGAGACAGACTGGTTCAAGGTTCTCTGGTCTGATGAGACCAAGATCGAGATCTTTGGTGCCAACCACACACGTGACGTTTGGAGACTGGATGGTACTGCATATGACCCCAAGAATACCATCCCTACAGTCAAGCATGGTGGTGGCAGCATCATGCTGTGGGGCTGTTTCTCAGCCAAGGGGCCTGGCCATCTGGTCTGCATCCATGGGACGATGGATAGCACGACCTACCTGGAGATTTTGGCCAAGAACCTCCGCTCCTCCATCAAGGATCTTAAGATGGGTCGTCATTTCATCTAGCAACAAGACAACGACCCAAAGCACACAGCCAAGAAAACCAAAGCCTGGTTCAAGAGGGAAAAAATCAAGGTGTTGCAGTGGCCTAGTCAGTCTCCTGACATTAACCCAATTGAAAACTTGTGGAAGGAGCTCAAGATTAAAGTCCACATGAGACACCCAAAGAACCTAGATAACTTGGAGAAGATCTGCATGGAGGAGTGGGCCAAGATAACTCCAGAGACCTGTGCCGGCCTGATCAGGTCTTATAAAAGACGATTATTAGCTGTAATTGCAAACAAGGGTTATTCCACAAAATATTAAACCTAGGGGTTGAATAATAATTGACCCACACTTTTATGTTGAAAATTTATTAAAATTTAACTGAGCAACATAACTTGTTGGTTTGTAATATTTATGCATCTGTTAATAAATCCTGCTCTTGTTTGAAGTTTGCAGGCTCTAACTTATTTGCATCTTATCAAACCTGCTAAATCTGCAGGGGGTTGAATACTACTTGTAGGCACTGTATATATGTATACACACACACACCGTATTTTTCGTTTGATAAGATGCAACAGATTATGAGACGCACCCCAATTTTGGAAGGAAAGAAACGGTAAAAAAAAATAATATGGGGTCCGTTTTATAATCTATTGGTGTCTTACCAGGGAGAGGGGGCAGCAGCGAAGTTGGGGTCAGAGGAGTCAAGGGCGGTACTGGAGTAGAATAAAGGGGGCCCAGATACTCACTGCGGGTGCTGCTCTGTGCGGGGCCAGTGACACTGCTCTGCTCTATGCGGGGCCTGTGACACTGCTCTACTCTGTGCGGGGTCGGTGACGCCGCTCTGCTCTGTGCGGGGCGGTGTCATGGCTCCTGTGTGCGGGGCGCGGTTAGTCACCAGCCATTCTAAAAATGTTGATGGTTGGCGGTGAGCGCTTTAAATAATGGCGGTCAGAGTCGGCGCGTGCGCAGATGAAAGCTTGAGCTGAGAGCTCCATCTGCACATGCGCTGACCCTAGGTGCCATTATTTCAATCCCTGACCACTGACATCTTCAGAATGACCACACGCAGCACAGAGCAGCCGACCACCGAGTAGAACGGAGCAGGCGAGCGCCGAGCAGAACAGAGCAGTCGAGCGCTGAGCAGAACGGAGCAGTCGAGCGCCGAGCAGAACGGAGCAGCCAAGCGGCGAGTAGAATGGAGCAGCTGTGCACAGAGCAGAGTGGCCCCACACAGAGCAGAGAGGTGCCGCCCAATGTACAGAATAGCATCGCACAGACCAGCAGCGCCGGGAGCACACCACATAGTATTACCTCTGACTCCTTTGACCCCTTTGCACAACCCCCCGGTAAGCTACCGTATTTTTCAGACTGTAAAGGCTACTTTACACGCTGCGATATCGGTCCCGATATCGCTAGCGTGGGTACCCACCCCATCTGTTGTGCGACACGGGCAAATCGCTGCCCGTGCCGCACAACATCGCCTGGACCCGTCACACATACTTACCTGCCCGGCGACATTGCTGTGACTGGCGAACCGCCTCCTTTCTAAGGGGGTGGTCCGTGCGGCGTTACAGCGTCGTCACTGAGCGGCCGCCCAATAGAAGCGGAGGGGCGGAGATGAGTGGCCGGAACATCCCGCCCACCTCCTTCCTTCCTCATAGCGGCCGGGAGGCAGGTAAGGAGAGGTTCCTCGTTCCTGTGGCGTCACACATAGCGATGCGTGCTGCCATAGTAGCGACGAACTACATCGTTACTGCTGCAGTAACGATAATCGAGAATGGACCCCCATGTCACCGATGAGAGATTTTGCACATTTTTGCAACAATGCAAAATCGCTCATCGGTCTCACACGCAGCAACATCGCTAATGCGGCCGGATGTGCGTCAAAAATTCCGTGACCCCAACGACTCCGCATTAGCGATGTCACAGCGTGTAAAGCCCCCTTTAGACTCACTTTTTTTCCCCAAGTGTTGGGGGAAAGTGGGGAGTGCATCTTATAGTCTGAATGCAGGGCTTCGGGGAATGAGGGTGCTGCGGTGAAGCGGGTCATCGGCGGCACGAGCAGGCTGTAGCAGCGCCTGCCGTGACCAAGTGGGCCCGCTCATTTCATATGCATACCCATCCTCCCACCCATCATCTCTCAACGCTTAAGCCGGCACTGACAGGTGGGCGGGGGGTGCACGCATAGTCAACAGCTGGCCCGCATGATCACCCCTGGCAACTACAGCCTGGAGTGATCATGTGTGGCTGTATTAACTGCCCCCCGCGTATCATCATCAGCGTGGGTGGCAGTGAAGAACTAGGGTATACTCACCGTTCCACTGCAGCATCATGATGTCCTCCTTTCTGCTGGCCCGCTGATGTGTAGAGAGCGATGAGCACAGCGATGACGTCATCCTGTGCGCACCGCTAGTCTCCACACACATACACAGCTAGCCGACAGACAGGAGGACATCATGATGCTGAAGGGGAACGGCTCCACACAGGTTAGCAGCACTTTTGCTGACACAGAGAGGAAGATGATCGATGCTGCAGGGAGTGAGGAAAGGTGAGTATAAACGTTTATTTTTTTTTGTGCGATAAGATACAGGCCATATACCAGGATGGGGTATATAGCAGGATGAGGTTATATTATGAGCTGGATGGGGTATATAGTAGGATTGGATGTATATAGCAGGATGGGGGTATTTAGCAGGATGGGGGTATTTAGCAGAGTGGGGGTATTTATCAGGATGGGGGTATATATCAGGATGGGGTATATAACAGGATGGGAGTATGTATCAGGATGGGGGGTATACCAGGATGAGTAACATATATACAAGGATGAGGATCATATACAATGCAGGAGGATCATTACCAGGATGGGGTACCTTAGTGGAGAATTTGAGGACATTACCCTCATAACAGTGTCAGCAGCAGATCCTCGCCCCATAACAGTGTGTCATGACCACATTTTTTGCGTGAAATTTTATTTTCCTATTTTCCTCTTTTAAAACCAGGGTGCGTCTTATGGTCTGGGGCGTCTTACAGTCTGAAAAATACCCCTCCTTTTCCTCCCAAAGTTTAGGGAGGAAAAGTGTGTCCTATAATTTAAAAAATACGGTATATATACTGTTTTTATATATACATATATATATATATATATATATATATATATATATATATATACATATATATATATATGTATATATATATATATATATATATATATATATACACACATATATATATACATTTTTTATTCTATTATCCATGCATGAATATGGGGCTACCATCTTGTTTTAGTTGCTGAGAGCTATAATTTTCTAGCTAAGTTTAGAGGACCAGTGCCAGTATATAGTAAAACATTATTTTAGCATTCATTATAGGCTGAATTTAATTTTCTACGGAAGATTCCCTTTGGCAAGCTTCAGTTTTGATTAATAGTCATCCACACATATTGATTTGTAATTTGAATCCCGTTTGCATTCACCAAACATCAAATACATTGCAGTCCTGAAAGTTGGTTTCTTTATTAGTAGCTGTTAGAGTAAAATATGCTTTTTGAAGGGGAATTAGCTATTCGAGTGAGGCTTCATGCTCTGCTTTAATCACCCTCATTAGCATGTTAATGCGAGAAGATCATTATACTGCATTCGGAAATATACATTTCATACCGTATGTTTGTTCATTTATGTTTGCAGGTGATTTAGTAACATACCTGTATTTATTTTTTAGATCTATTTTTTTTTTGCATTAAAGTCAAGGCAACAGCTTATCATATTTCTACCAGTATAAACATATTTCTATCAATATTCCATAATACGGAGCTAGTAGTCATCTATATGACTATTCCATTAGTTGTTTGCAATACTTTCATTTGTTTTGCAGATGGAATACAGTCCAATGAAGTCCACAAAGAGAAATTATGAAAGATGAAAGAGTTGCATCTGTATGTGATCAGTATCGGAATAAACTTCCAAAGTGGTTTTCCTTTCTATGTTCATATTTAGGGATGATCGAATACCTCACATATTCGGTTTCTCAAATACTTGCCAAATAAATCGCCTCTATTCGACTATTCGCGAATATTCGATGCACAATGCAAGTCTATGGGAAACCGCGAATAACAACTATTCGGATCTATTCGGGCTTCCCATAGACTTACATTGCGCATGGAATATTCGCATAGCGGTGACCTATTCGGAAAATATTTGCGAAGCCGAATATTTGAGGTATTCGATCATCCCCATTTATATTCTCTTATTAACCGATTATCAGAATTACTGATCTGTAATATTGATGCAATATTGATGACAAATTGCTAAAATCCTGACTCAGTCTGATGCAGTATCATTTCCTATTGCAGGTCCATCATATACTCTTTTACACATAGTACATTTACTTCACTAGTTTCTAGAGATGATCAGATCTGACAAAATTCAAGTTTGCCAAAGTGCATGGATTTTACCAGGAAGTTGGATTCCCAGAACAGTTATTTTCTGTTATTTTCCGAGGTCTCTCGGAAGTGATTTGCTTATGGCTCACTGTATGGGGTGTAGACTCAAATTGCCAAACAGTGACTTGATCCGGGGTTTGAGTCAAGTTCGAGCCTATGGAGCTAAGCTCGTTTGCTGCCGGCGAACCGAGCCTCAATGGAACCGCTCATCTCTAGTCTCATATAACCTTCTTGCTGCTCAGATATCTAAAGGAACCGTCACACTAAGCAACATCGCTAGCAACATCGCTGCTGAGGCAGAACTTGCTAGCGATGTTGCTGTGTGTGACATCCAGCAACAACCTGGCCACTGCTGTGAAGTTGCTGGTTGTTGCTGAATGTCCTGGACCATTTTTTAGTTGTTGCTCTCCCGCTGTGAAGCACACATCGCTGTGTGTGACAGCGAGAGAGCAACAAATGAATGTGCAGTGAGTAGGGAGCCGGCTTCTGCGGATGCTGGTAACCAATGTAAATATCGGGTAACCAATAAGCCCTTTCCTTGGTTACATGATATTTACCTTTGTTACCAGCGTCCGCCACTCTTACGCTGTCAGTGCCGGCTCCCTGCACACATAGCCAGACTACACATCGGGTAAATAACCCGATGTGTACTCTGGCTAGGAGTGCAGGGAGCCAGCGCTAAGTGGTGTGCGCTGGTAACCAAGGTAAATATCAGGTTGGTTACCCAATATTTACCTTAGTTACCAAGTGCAGCATCGCTTCCACGCATCGCTGCTGGCTGGCGGCTGGTCACTGGTTGCTGTTGAGATCTGCCTGTGTGACAGCTCACCAGCAACCCGTGTAGCGACGCTCCAGCGATCCCTGCCAGGTCAGGTTGCTGGTGGGATCGCTGGAGCGTCGCTTAGTGTGACGGTACCTTTAGCCTGGAATGAAAACGCTAGTCCACAACTTCTGTCCTCAGGCCATGGAGATCTCTTTGCATATGCAGAGTGGACACCAGGCTGGAACAAAGGGCCACAGGCCACAAAGGTTACTGTGGGTGCAGTAGCCTCATGGAACCTGATTAAGGCTGAAATTCCTATTCTAGAGTCAACACTGGGCTGAAGATGTGTGTCTCTGGTGTTAGTGTAATTCTAGTGATTTTCTTGAAATGAAATGTGATATGGTTAGATTTTTTGTGATGTTGCTGAAAATACTGATTATAGGTTTTTCTTTTAATTAGATAGCAATTTCGCCCCACATTGTGAGAAATGTTTGAATTATTATATACAGTATATTGGATATTCAATAGCATTACACAGGTACGTATCCTTCATGTGTCCAAAGCACCAGCTGTGCATATAAGTTAATTAGGATTACAGATGTGTAACAACAATTTTCAATTACTTATGCAACCAATGAAATGGCAAAAGTTCAAAATGCAGTATATAATCCTTGAGCGGCATTTACTTACACACATACTATATGCACATAAATTACTTCTGTTTTTCAATATTGCCATTTTATTTTAAAAAAACCTTATGCCTACAGTGTTTCAATACCATACAAATGAAGAGAATGCCGTCAAATTTGTGTATTGGTGAAGTATTATATTGCTTTATCATGACTAAAATTATCAACCGTATACTTGTGTATTTATTTACTGTCATATATTCATCCAGTTTATTTCTCTTACGTAGGTTGAAAAAAGACCTAGGTTTATCAAATTCAACCTTTCTAAAAACATTTCAAAAATAAAAAATGAAGAAAAACATATTCCATAGTCTGAAAACAAGAGTGGAGCTCGGCCCCACCATGCAGAAGGAATAAACAAATGACTCACCACAGTCTGACATCCAGAATGAGGATCGTGAGGAGGTGCTCAGTTTATTCAATCCCAGGCAAGGGAAAAATTAAAGATTCAAATAAGAAGGTAAATCATGGCACTCTCTTCAAAGTAAGAAGTCCACATTAATTGCATATCTCTTAAGACATGCCCCCGCATAGGGCATGGCTGTCACTAGGGGAGGGGGAAGTGCAGTAGAGCAAACAAATAATGGCCGATTCATGGTGATATGCGCTTCCACGGATCTGTATGAGTACAGTTTGAACATGACTAAATTTCACTTCCTACACAAAAAGTTAAAATTCTATAAGACAAGATGAAATCATTAGCAATAGATGAAGCCTAAGGAATCCGACTCTTATTGGTGTCCTCTAAAATTAATAGCATTCATAAGAACATTAAAGTGATACAAAAAAATTATTGAAAACACATTTTACAGTAGTGTGGATGAGAATAGTTTTACATTCATTGATAATGTAACATAGATCTACACCAAGGGTCTCCAACCTGTGGCTCATGGGCTGATGATGTGTGGCTTATAGCTGTCTACCAGCTAGGTGTTATTTGTACCAGGTCTTGCAAACAACTATGAAGAGGAGGTCTTCTGATGATGACTTTTGTGAGTAGCCCCACACAGAAGAGCAGATCTGAATGGAGGTAGGAACCCCTGGACATGGTATACTGCCTCAGTATGGTGATTTCTGTGGAAAAGCTTTGATTGTCATTATACTAGGAGTCATTACTGTGAGGGGTGGAAGCTAAATGTGGCTCATGACCCTCTCTCACAGTAAAATGTGGCTCCCAAGATCAGAAAGGTTGGAGACCACTGATCAAAAGTGTGACAAATCTGTGGACCTGTGGCGCCCCAACAGCATTGCCCTTCCAAAGGGTTAATGCTGAGCCTGGAGGTAATTGGGAGGTCCATTGGCCAGCAAGTTTTAACACCCAACGCAGTTCTCCCTCCGGCCAGCAGGGGGAGCTCTGAACCTGGGATTCCAGGGAGCATTCCTTAAGTCTGGCCTGAGGGAGGAAGTAGGGTCAGTCTGTAGAGAGCAGTAGAAGTGAACAGACGCAGAGTGTGCTGTCCTGTAGATCTGGGGCCTGGAGCTGGAACAGCTTGGCCCAGGGAAGCAGGAGTAGCAGAGAGGCAGAGAAGAGACTCGGACATCGGAGTCTGTGGCCGCCAGGGTCTAACATACTACCTGGCAGCCGAATCCGAAGGGCAGGAGAGCTGCAAGCACCTGGCCCATATACATCCCGAAGTTACAGCTGCAGCATCAGGGCCCGGTGCAGACTCCAGCCGAGAGCACCAGAGAGGGCCTGCGCAGCCTGCTACAAAAGGGAAAGGGATGTGCCATCAGTCCCAGCAGCAAAGAGGGCCATTGCTGGATTCAGAAAAGCAGGGTCCTATTACAACCAAAAAAAGCACAGGAGTAGGCCTCATACTCAGCTGGCCAGAAAGACTACCCCGAGTACCTCCAGGCCGGCCGGATCCCCATTACCACCTGTAACGGTCTCCCAGGGCTGGACTGTTTCCACAGTAAAAGAGGAAAAGGTAAAAGAGACTGTTGTTTGTGCCTGGTTCTTTCATTGCCTGTCGGCCCTGCACCGTGGTAGCCACACAACACCATAGACTTCCACGAGCACTAACAGTGTCCCCGGGGCTCCGCTCCACCTGTGGGGAGCAGTACCACCATTGCTGCTATATCATCACCCCGGAGGCCTCACACAGCAGCGGCGGCTTAATAGCCGCAGACCACAGGTGGCGTCACGAACACAAACTTTATTCTTCAAGCCACATATTCTACTGACACCCACCAGGGCCACGGAGCCGGACCCAGCCACCACTGACTACCACCGGACTTGTCCGGCCCGGCACCGGGTGTCCCATAGCCCTGGGGTGGGCGAGTCAACTTTTGGCGTCACGAACAGGATTTCGTGCCCGGTCCCACCGGGTACTGTGCGCCTGCAGAAACTGTGCTTAAAAGACTGTGTTGGTGTTTGCAAACTGCCGCCGCCATTAGCCTTGCCGAGCGCAGGAAGAAGGGGGGCGTGCCTGACAAAGAGCGCGAAGGGAGCGCGCCATCAGAGCAGAGCGCTGTTAACCCCGCGCGACCCAGAAGTGAATTTGAAAAGTGAACGGAGCCTGGTAAGTTTCACTAAGGGGGAGGAAGATGTCCGACTCGGAGGAAGGGCAGGTGGCTGCCATAACCCGAGACGCCGCGGCACCAGCCGAAGCAATCCCAGTCGCCGTCGCCCCAGCCCCCGCTGTAGCGCCGGTAATGACGATCACAATGCCATACATCCCGGGAGCGGAATGGCTGCCGCAGTACTCCGGGGAGTCCCATACCTTGAGCGACTTCAGAGAAAGTCTGCACAGCTTGTTCCGGGTGTATCCGCTGACTGAGAGCCAGAAGGTGGGCATATTAATGGGTCAGCTAGCCGGCGCGGCCCAGCGTGAAGTGAAGTCCTGGCCTGATACAGATAAAGGGACAGCAACCCAGATACTGGCCAAGCTAAAGAGTACTTTTGACACCCGCACCGCAGCAGAAATAAAGATGAGATTCTTTGGGTGCAAACAACGGGCCACAGACAGCATAAGGGACTATGCCTTAAACTTGCAGGAGGCCCTGAAAGCAGTTAAACAGGTGGACCCAGAGAGTGTACGTGAAGAAGACAAACTCCTAACTGAGCAGTTCATAGAGGGGCTCCTGTCAGATGCCCACAAGACACAGCTGCGTATCATGGTCCTGCAGAACCCTGCTCTGGACTTTACAAAGTTTAAGGATCAGGCCATCCGGGTACTGAGAGAATCTAGACCGGATGACCCAGTACCCCTCCGGCCTCTTGCTATCACGTACCCCGGGGTGGTGCCTGCAACACGAGCCGCTGCAGGGGCTGAGGCGCAGTCCCTGGATAAGGATCCCACTGCAGAGCTCAGACAGCAGGTCCAGGAGCTGACCAAGACTGTAGCTGCCCTCGCCAAGACCGTGCAGTCTCTACAAGTGACCCCATCGCCTGCAAGAATCGAGTTGGCCTCCAGCCCAGATGACGTCCCATGGATGCGACAGAGGAGGATTCCGCCGACACGGGGGAAAGACACAGACCGGTATGATTCAACAGGACAACCGATCTGCCGCCGCTGCAGTCAGGCGGGCCACATTGCACGACACTGTCCTTTAAATGGGCCGAGCCTGGGGCCAGGAGCCAACCCCCAGGTGTAAGGAAGCCCGGCTCAACCCCCAGCCGCAGCAAGTATGTAGGAGGACGCCCGGTCCTTCCTATTGTGCTGGATGGGATCCCGTTGAATGCCCTCTTGGACACGGGGTCCCAGGTAACAACCATCCCCTATAAACTGTACAAAAGATATTGGGCTGATTCAGACATTGACCATGGCCCAGATGATGATTTAACAATTGTGGCCAGTAATGGTCAGCCCTTACCTCAAATTGGGTACAAAGAAGTAACCATTAAAGTGGGGCGGGTAGAATTGCCATGTCAGGGGATGATAATTGTAGATATTGATCGCAAAGAATCTAACCCACTGCTAACCATTGGTACAAATGTGATAGAAAATTGTATTGCCGAAGTGATAATTTTGTTGCAACAGGCGTCTGAAACTGCCAGCTCCGGGCAGCAGCGTGCCCTACAGAGGGAGATCAGAGCCCTGGTGAGGAGGCAGCAGGTAGAGCTGGCCGGAGGAGAAATTGGCAGTGTGAGGGTAAGTGACCCCCTCCCCATTGCAATACCCCCAAGAAGTGAAATGTTGATATGGTGTCGGGCAGCAATAGGCCTCAAGGGTCAGGATTACCATGCCTTGGTGGAACCGGTGTATTCAGACAGTAGGCCTGGAGACCTGGTAGCCCGAGGGGTAGCAGACGTCCGCAAGGGGAGAGTGCCCGGCCGTGTCCTGAATTGTGGGGAGGAGGAGGCCAAATTGCCCCGGTACGCCACTGTAGCAAAACTGTACACTGTCAGCAACCATACCATCAAAGCAGTGGAACCCTTGATCCCGTCCGACCAGGCGGAAGACAATGGCTCCAAGGGGCAGCTAGAAGACTGGTGCCAAAAATTACATGTGGGCACCGACTCCACCCCCTCACACCAAAAGCATGGGGTTTACCAGGTGGTACAGGAGTACGAGCGGGTCTTCAGCAAACACCCCCTAGATTTTGGGCAGGTGAAAGGGGTCAAACATCAAATCCCCACGGGTGACCATCATCCCATTAAAGAGAGATACCGCCCTGTACCCCCCGCACAGTATCAGCGTGCCAAAGAGATGTTACGAGAAATGAAGGAGGCTGGGGTTATCAGAGATAGTTGTAGCCCCTGGGCAGCTCCACTAGTGCTCGTAAAGAAAAAAGATGGTATCATGAGAATGTGCGTAGATTACAGGCAAATTAACCGCATTACACATAAAGATGCTTATCAACTACCCAGAATAGAGGAGTCACTAACAGCCTTAAAGTCAGCTAACTATTTCTCCACCTTGGATCTCACCAGTGGGTATTGGCAGGTTCCTGTGGCAGAGGCGGACAAGGAGAAGACTGCATTCACAACGCCAATGGGCCTCTGCGAGTTCAACTGTATGCCATTCGGGCTCTGCAACGCCCCAGGAACATTCCAAAGGTTGATGGAGTGCTGATTGGGCCACCACAACTTTGAAACCGTGCTGTTGTACCTGGATGACGTCATAGTCTACTCCAAGACTTATGAAGACCACCTGAGGCACTTAGCAGAAGTGTTTGAGTCTTTGTCGAGATATGGCCTGAAGATCAAGCCGTCCAAATGTCACCTCTTGAAGCCAAAGGTACAGTACCTGGGTCATGTGGTCAGCGCAGAAGGTGTGGCACCTGATCCAGAGAAAGTCACCGTGATCAAGGACTGGCCAAGACCCACGACGGTAAAAGAGGTGCGGCAGTTCCTTGGGCTGGTGGGCTACTACCGAAGGTAGATAGCAGCGCCCCTTCAAGATCTCCTGTTGGGCCAGCCAAAGCAGGCTAAGAAGCAGAGCCCTCCATTTGAATGGAGCAGCCAAATAGATACATCCTTTGTCCGGCTGAAAGGGGCTCTCACGGGAGAAGAAATTCTGGCCTACCCTGACTACAGCCAGCCGTTTGTACTGTATACAGACGCCAGCAACGTGGGACTGGGAGCAGTTCTGTCCCAGGTGCAGGGAGGCATAGAGAAGGTAATAGCTTACGCCAGTAGGAAGCTGCGGCCCACAGAAAGGAATCCAGAAAACTACAGTTCCTTCAAGCTGGAGTTCCTCGCTATTGTTTGGGCGGTGACTGAACGCTTCAAGCACTATCTGGCATCGGCCAAGTTCACCATCTTCACGGACAACAATCCGTTGACACATCTGGCAACAGCCAAGTTAGGTGCGTTGGAACAGCGGTGGATGGCCCGGCTGTCTAACTTCGACTTTACCATCAAGTACCGGGCTGGCAAGAAGAATAACAATGCTGATGCGCTGTCCAGAATGCCTCACTTACCCAAGTCTGGAGAAGACCTGGATGAACTCGAAGAGATAGAGTTACCGGCTTTCCATCACCAAGGTGTTTCCCAGTGTGAGCATGCTGTATGAGTGAAGCGCTCGAGCCAGCACGAGGTCTCGGTCTACCCATTACTCCACCATAATTGGGAAGAGACACAGAACGGTGACCCGGCCGTGCGATTGGTCAAAGAAAAGCTAGCACAAGCTGAGACCCATCTTGGCCCAGATGCTCCAGAAGAAGCCCAGCAGCTGTGGAAGGAGAGGGGATGACTGTTCACCTACCAAGGCAAGCTCTGCAAGAGATATGTCAACTGGCGAACGAATGAACTCGTCTGGCAGATCGTGGTCCCGCAGAGGGATGCTCCAATGGTCCTAGCAGCTTATCATGATAATGCAGGACACTTCGGGTGGAAGAAGTTGGAGACCCTACTCCGTGATCGTTTCTACTGGGTGCACATGAGAAAGACAGTCGAGAAGTGGTGCCGAGACTGTGGTCCGTGTAACCTGAGGCGGAAAGATGATGCCAGCCAGAGGTCTCCCCTACAGCCAATTGTCACGAAGCAGCCCCTGGAGTTGGTGGCCCTGGACCACGTGAAGTTAACACCAAGCCGGTCAGGCTATGTGTACGCCCTTACCATTGTGGACCATTACTCTTGTTTCCTGGTAGTAGTGCCCGTGAAGGACCAGACAGCCAGAACAGCAGCGAAAGAATTTCAGGCCTACTTTTGTCGACCTCACGGTTACCCTGAAAGGGTACTGACTGATCAGGGTCCTGCATTCGAGGCAGAAGTGTTCCAAGAGTTCTGTAACATGTACGGTTGTAAGAAAATCAGAACCACACCGTACCACCCCCAAACCAATGGATTGTGCGAGAAGATGAACCATGTGGTTATTGATATGCTCAAGACTCTACCTTTGGAAGAAAGAAACCAATGGCCAGAAAAGTTACCAGATCTGGTAGACTTGTACAACCATATCCCGGTAAATTCGACCAACTGCAGCCCTGCTTACCTGATGCGAGCCAGACCTGGCAAGTTACCTGTAGATTTTGAGATGGGGACTGTGTCACCTGAGGCGGTTCAGGAAATAGAGGATTGGGATACAGAGCGGCAGCAGCAGTACCGTAAGGTCCAGGAATGCGTAGAAAGGAGTCTGTCTCAAGCAAGAACGAGACAAGAGCAGCATTACAATCAAACAGCCCCAGCAACTCCCTTAGCACCTGGAGAACAAGTCCTCAAGAAGAAGCGGAGGGCGCATAAATTGGATGATCAGTGGGAGAATGAACCCTACACCATTATCCCCTCCAACTTTGACAATAGTAAGGTATGCCTCATAAGCAAGGATGAAGGCAAGACCTATCAAGCAGTTTCTCGAGACCGCCTGAAAGCGTGCCCTGAACGGTGCAGGATCCAAAGGGAAGTGGAAGAAGTACAAGAAAGTCCCCAAAGTCAAGAAAAAGAGGAGGAGATGATCCAAACAATCCTTGGAAAATTCCCCAAAACTTGGACCCGAATAAACAATGCCATAGTGGTACCAGTTTTGACGTTCCCGCAGTTGGTCGAGCCAGAAACAGAAGAGGTTCCAGATCCACCTAAAGAACCGTCCGCTCCAACACAAGAGGACGCGCCAGCAGTGGAACAGGAGGTTCAACCCCCTGCCAGTGGCGAACCTGCCGTACCCTTGGCGAATCTGAGATCCCGTAGGCAACCAACGTGCATCCCTGTCAGGGTTAGGCCTACCAATAACACGGGGGGGGGCAGACACTCCAAGTAGTCAGGGACAAACCCCAGAGCTACGCCGGTCCCAACGTAGCACTCGGGGACAGCCCCCTCCAAGGTATAGAACATAGAAAATAAAATACCTAACAGAATGTAAATAGTTATGTGAAATGTCTGTCATGTTGTGTATAAAATGCTTTTTGTCTTAGGTGATTAAGTAAATGGACAATTGGGCCACAGGACTATGGGTGGCCAACACCTAAATTGTTCATAGTTAGCACCAGTGTGCTCAACACCCCTGAAGAAAAACCCGTCCGGCGTGCATAGCGTGGGGTCATCAATGCTCTGACGCACGCCCAGAGCCTACGTTGGGGGTTTGATCACGGCGGGTCCCCCATGGAGCAGTGTAATGGACACCCGGAAGGGAGCCACACTGGACTCTATAGTAGTGTTTAAGTTGTAACGTTTAAGTAATGCGCCTCCCACAATGGGATGAAATGTTTGTAACCTGTTTTGTTTTGTTTCTACAGTCCGGGAGTACTGAATTTAACTAAGGGGGAGTGTGGCGCCCCAGGACCTGGTCACCACAACAGCATTGCCCTTCCAAAGGGTTAATGCTGAGCCTGGAGGTAATTGGGAGGTCCATTGGCCAGCAAGTTTTAACACCCAACGCAGTTCTCCCTCCGGCCAGCAGGGGGAGCTCTGAACCTGGGATTCCAGGGAGCATTCCTTAAGTCTGGCCTGAGGGAGGAAGTAGGGTCAGTCTGTAGAGAGCAGTAGAAGTGAACAGACGCAGAGTGTGCTGTCCTGTAGATCTGGGGCCTGGAGCTGGAACAGCTTGGCCCAGGGAAGCAGGAGTAGCAGAGAGGCAGAGAAGAGACTCGGACATCGGAGTCTGTGGCCGCCAGGGTCTAACATACTACCTGGCAGCCGAATCCGAAGGGCAGGAGAGCTGCAAGCACCTGGCCCATATACATCCCGAAGTTACAGCTGCAGCATCAGGGCCGGGTGCAGACTCCAGCCGAGAGCACCAGAGAGGGCCTGCGCAGCCTGCTACAAAAGGGAAAGGGATGTGCCATCAGTCCCAGCAGCAAAGAGGGCCATTGCTGGATTCAGAAAAGCAGGGTCCTATTACAACCAAGAAAAGCACAGGAGTAGGCCTCATACTCAGCTGGCCAGAAAGACTACCCCGAGTACCTCCAGGCCGGCCGGATCCCCATCACCACCTGTAACGGTCTCCCAGGGCTGGACTGTTTCCACAGTAAAAGAGGAAAAGGTAAAAGAGACTGTTGTTTGTGCATGGTTCTTTCATTGCCTGTCGGCCCTGCACCGTGGTAGCCACACAACACCATAGACTTCCACGAGCACTAACAGTGTCCCCGGGGCTCCGCTACACCTGTGGGGAGCAGTACCACCATTGCTGCTATATCATCACCCCGGAGGCCTCACACAGCAGCGGCGGCTTAATAGCCGCAGACCACAGGTTGCGTCACGAACACAAACTTTATTCTTCAAGCCACATATTCTACTGACACCCACCAGGGCCACGGAGCCGGGCCCAGCCACCACTGACTACCACCGGACTAGTCCGGCCCGGCACCGGGTGTCCCATAGCCCTGGGGTGGGCGAGTCAGACCTACTATAGGAATATACTCACAAGTAAAACTTCTCTTAATTACTGACATTACATATTGCACAAGAGATGTTTTTTTCTGGAAAAACCCATGCAATAACACAACAAATGGAGATTGTTAGAGCATCTCAAAAGAAATGAAAACATGTATGTGAAAAGTAGAGTCCAGCACCATTAGCATGACACAATTCAAATCCAGGTACAGAATCAAAAATCGACTTGTTGAGGGATATTCAGGTGCTCCACCTTGCCCAACAGTAATCTGATAACAAAGTGAAAAGAAGGAAAAAAGGTGGCACTCACAATCCCATAAAGACTTTTATTCCCAATCCTGTAAAAACATGGATGCAGGTGCAAGCGGATAGGCTTGCTGTTGTGGATGATGGCTTTTCGCGCACAGGTGTTCTTTAGCAAGTCTTAATACCCAGCAAATGGAGAAGATTAGAGATTCTCCTTTAGGAAAGAAAATCATTTACAATCTCTTACTGCCTTAAGGTAATATTAACCTGCTACATTTATAAATAAAATGGTATATTCTGTTAGTTTGTGAGTTGAACTGAAAGTATAGAAATGTAATACAGTCTCCAAGGGAATCCCATAAGCTTCAAGGTGGCTAGTTCATCTTCATGCAAGAAGTTACAATACAGCAACTCGACATCCATATCGGATAGGGTGGCCCTCTTGGAGAGAGAACCTATAATAGATAGCTTGTTCAAGTAGGTCTGTAGTGTCCTAAACATAGCTGACTGTTTTTCTAACCAGCAAATTAAGGACATCCTCAACCCATCAGAAGTGGGGACAATTCTTTAAAAAAAATATTGGGATGGGTAGAGAGTGTCCTTAGGTTGCTGGTAAGAAAAACAACCAGCTATATTCAGGACACCTACTGAATAAGATAATCACCGTAGGTCCACTCCATGAGGGTATTATCTTAGCCATATTGGAATTCTTGTATTCTAATGTGACGCCCTGGCCTATCAGGTCATCACAGGGTATTGTGCAATCTGCCCTTCTGCACAGTATCCATTCCTCCTTGGTTATGGATCCTGGTCCTTTGGTGTTGCTAACAGCTTAGCCAGTCAAAATCCTAGGAACACTTTACACCGAACCCACCAGACACACCATTGGGGGGCCTGAAGGGAATAGGGCCGCCCATATGGGGGTTTGGTAGGGGGAAGTGAGAAAGTGACAGAGAAGTGAAACAGGAGTGAAAGGAGTAGGAGGTGGAAAGTGACTCTCTGAGAGGGAGAGATCACTGGTCCAGAGCAGGGCTCCTGGAGTTTACTAGGTGGCAGACGGTGGTCTGGGCCTGGTAGGAGCTGGAAACCCGGTCGCAGGGGATCGCGTCAAGGTGCACGGACTGCCGAGGAGGGCAGCCGGCAGCCTTGAGCCATCACCGGGCAGGGGCCAGGGCATGACGGGGTACGTGGACCCCAGGCCGGGAAGTAGCTTCACGCGTCCTGGTAATTTACCCGACGGGGGTGAAGACTTCAAGATTTATCCCCAACCCGCTCCAAAATCGGGGTACTAGCACACCGATGGGATAGGACTTTCCCAAATACACCGCAAAGAAATCCTACGAGTGAACCCTGAGAGCAAGCTCACTCCGTTAGCCATACGGGTGAGCGGTACCCAAAAAGTTTCATGCATAAGGGTCCAACTAGTAGAAGGTGCCACGGAAAAGGGCACAGGCTAACAGCAACACCAAGGGCACGGATCCCAGCGTGCTCCCTCCAGGCTACAGTGGTGCTCAGAATTCTGGTTTACAAGCTGTCGGTGTCAATATTCCTGAACTGAGTGAGTACGCTGAAAAGCCTTTTTTCCACTACCTAATGGCACCCCAAACACCATCTCCCTACGGGCTCTGGGGCACAAACCCCGTAACCACGGAGGGTGTTAAACATCCTGTTGCTACACCATCGCCACCGGGCTCCCCCAACAGCAGCAGTGGTCTCCCACATTACCACACACCTTGGGTGGTGTCACGAACTTTCAATCCCCCTGTAAATACCCCCCTTTTTCTGAGTGGCCGTGCGACCCCTGGGTCCGGAGGCCCCTCGAGCCACCGCGGATCCGGATCCGAGCAGCCCGGCTGCTGGCACGGGGGCAGCACACTAACATCCCACATTAAGTTAGAATAGCTGCCTGCCAGATGTATCTTGAAGTAATTAGCGTTGCTTCTGAGTCAGTATTTTAAATCAAATGAAACTGATATGGGCAGCAAAATGGCACCCCAGTATTACCTTTTCATAATCAAACTTTTTAGCATCCTGCTCTATCAAACCTTTAGGATACTTCAGTAACATGTTAATACTGTGGTCTCTGAAAAAGTACTAATAAAATTAATTGAAAGATTTAATGCATTTCATCCCATCATAAACCTTAAACTGGACCACTAATAAACAGAAATAAACTTTCTAAATATCACCATAAAAATTAATAACATTTCAATGCAGGATGCCAAATGTCCAACTAGGGATCTCTACATTGAAAAAAAAAAACCAGGACAGAAATTGAAAGCAAGGATAAGGTCTCATTGCCACATAGTTACAGATAAGAATACTCATTTACCTATGGGTAAACATTTCTGTGGTCAAAGACATTATATCAATCGAGGGCGGACAGATCATTAGTGCTACCTGTGCAGCCAAAAAGAGGCCCAAAACACAAGAGGACCCATTTCCACTTCCAAAACAGGTGCAACTGTGCATTATGATAAGCTTGTGGAATACAAAGGAACAATAACTGTTCCTGCACAGGCTCCCTCTTCTGTCTGTGTTCACCACTGGTGTCAACCAAATGAAAGTTGTCATATTGAAAGGCAACTTAGAATCACAAAGAAAGAGAACAGTCTGGGAATACAAATTTATGATAGTCTTTGCTACACTTAGCACAGAACTAAATCTGTCACAAGGATTTATCTATTCCTATAACATTTGAGAAATCTGGTTCAAAGACCGTGAGGGCATCAGGTCTTTGATTTGATATTAAATTAGGGCCAATAAAACTTTCACTCTGGTTATCTAAACTAAATTAGAATTTACTCTCTGGGCTTTTTCTGTGTTTTTTTTATTCTCTATTTACTACATCATGTCTTTGCAATACTTGTGTATACTCAATCTGCAACTTCGGATACATTGTCATAACATCATTGATGAAGAGACCAAAGTAGTCTGGAAATATTGCTTAGTAACATCATTTATTATTGTTAACAAAACCTATTAAATAGCTATTGAAACTAACATGTTTACAAGATTAGAGAAACAATAACTGTACAGGGAGAAGAGCACAATAGGGTAAAACTAGTGATGAGCGAATTTATTCGTCACAATTCGCTGTTCGCAGAATAGTGCGGTATTCGTTATAGCGAGTATTGGTGTATTTGCCTGGCTATATTCAGTTGTCTCGCCCAGCCGTTTTGGCGCCTGATTTGCAGCCACTAAACATGTTGGGATTCTTAACCAATCACAGTAATGCTCCAGCTATCTTGGTTGTTGGATTACTGTGATTGGCTAGCCCAGCAGCGTAGTAAGACCTTCCACCACCATTTTATGCACATTGCATCCGCCAGTCTTGTATGAGTATAGGGATAGAGCGAGCAGCTGTTAGGGAGAGTGTAGGTCTCTTAACAACACAAAAAGCCCTTTTGAGGGCTACCTGCAGTGTATAGCAGGTTAGTGTATGGAGGGACAGATTTCCGAGCAGGGACATTGTGTAAAGCAGCGTGTGTCACTACCTCCATAGTACTATCTAGAAACCAGAATACAATAGCTCTTTTAATAGCTGATAGTACTGAACATTGTGAATTAAGTAGGGCATTGGGACCTGTTTCCACAATATTTAGGGGTTTAAAGCCTGCCCTGTGGTGTCCAGATCAGCCACATTAAGACGTTGCTAGCAGCTTTTGCAAATAGTTACAAAGCAGTACTCTAGTATTCAGTGCTGCCTGATACAGTTAAAATACTGGATCTGTTTACACAATATTTAGGGGTTCATAGCCTGACTTGTGCCGTCCGTCCACACCAGCCACATTAATATGTTGCTAGTAGCTTTTGCAAATAGTTACAAAGCAGTACTCTAGCATTCAGTGCTGCCTGATGCAGTAAATATACCGGTCCTGTTTTCACAATATTTAAGGGCTCACAGCCTGCCTTGTGGCATCCAGATCAGCCACATTAATACGTTGCTAACAGTTTTTGTGAATAGTTACAAACCAGTACTCTAGCATGTAGTGCTGCCTGATACAGTAGATGCACCAGTCCTGTTTCCACAATATTTAGGGCTTCACACACAGCTTGCCTTGTGGCATCCACATCAGCCACATTAATATGTTTCTAGTGCTTTTTGCAAATAGTTACAAAGCAGTTCTCTGGCATTCAGTTGCTTTGTGATACAGTAAACGCACCGGTCCTATTTCTGCAATATTTAGGGTTCACAGCATGTCTTGTGGAGTCCACATCAACCCCATTTATACGTTCATAGTGGCCTTTAGAAATACAAAGCAGGACTCTACCATTTTGTACTGCCTGGTACAAAGTACTCACTTGTTCTTTCTCCACAATATTTTTGGGGTCAAAGTTTGCTTGGCTTAGGCTACCAACATCTGCAAATATGTCAGCAAAACCCAAAAGTACAAAAAAGGCAGTTTTTAAGGGACAGGGACATGGATGTGGGCATGGTGTTGTCAGTGGTGGGCGACAAGACTCTGTCTGTGCCAGGTCAAAAGAAGCTTGAAGCATCCACTATGTTCCTTGACAAATTTCAAATTTCCCGGTCTGGGACGTAAACATGTGTGGAAGCCAGAAGAGCGAGAGCAGATTCTGTCTTGAATGGCTGACAAGGCATTTTCGCATTTGTGAAGCAGCAACCAATCTTCCACGACCACGCAGTCTATTGTGGATACAAAGAAGGCTGGCCCATCCAATCCCCAACCTAGTCCTCCTTCCTCCCCCCATCATCAGTCACATGAGACATATGACCCCAAGCTTGGCCACTCTGAGGATCTGTTTTGTACGTACCCTTTGGTTGCCTCTGGCCTCTCAACGCGCAGCAATAAAAATGGACGTGAGGAGGGGGCATGCGTTGATGTGCAAGTATTTGAGGACCTATGGCCAGAAGAAAGCCACTTTGAGGAGCATGATTTACTGTCTCAAGAGGTGAAGGCTGTTGATGATGAGACACAGTTGCCATCAGGTCAGCTTAAAATCTCAAGTGGGAAGGAAGATGAGATAGAAGATGACGAGGTGGTCAATGATGAGTCTAGTGATCCGACCTGGACAGTTGATATGCATAGCTAGCACAGCAACACAGAAGAAGATGGATATGTAGCACCAACACAGGCATGAACTGGTAGTGGTTTCACCAGAGTTAGAACTGAGTCAACTGTTCCCAAGAGCACCCCCACTGTGGTCGGTCAGCCACTGTATGGAAGTATTTTCTGAAAGTCCTTCAGAGAAAAACATTGTAATCTGTAGCATCTGCCATACCAAGTTGAGCAGAGGCCAGGGCAAAGGCAACCTGACCACCAGCAGCCAAGCACCCCAGTAGGTGGGCAGAACACCAAGGTACCAAATTTGCATCTGCAGGTCAAACCACTGCTGTGTCGCCTGTGCTATGTCCTTCACAATCTGCTGTCCAGGAAACAGGAGCTCCTACATCCTGCCCTCAAGGTGTCATAGCACAGACACAGCAAACATCAACCACATCCAGTTTCTTCTCCCAGCGAAGCATCTAGTTGTCTATTCCTGAGATCTTGGAAAGGAAGCGTAAGTACCCAGCCATGTATCCACAGACACAAAACCTAACCTCGCACATTGCTAAATTGCTAGTCATGGAGATGTTGCCGTTTAGGCTTGTGGGAACACAGTGTTTCCGTGATCTCTTGGCTGTAGCTACCCCATTGTTCAGTGTTCCCAGCCGCCATTATTTTGCCTGTTGCACTGTCCCTGCATTACACAAGCACGTGTTAAACAATCTCAACCATGCTCTGACCAATGCCGTAACCTGGAAGGTCCACCTAACAACAGACATGTGGACAAGTTGTTGTGGACAGAAATGATACATATATGTTACGGTACACAGGGTGAACCTGGTGGAGGCTAGGAAAAAAGTTGCACATCCTACCCACGCCAAGAATAGCGGGGCTAACTTCTACCAGCATTTCCGCCTCATCATATGCCACTTCCTGTCTCCTCTCCTCTTCCTCCTCCTACTCCTCATCCTCTGCTGAATTACCCTCCCCATCACTGCCAAGCTGGGAGCTGTGCAGCAGCGCATCAGCAAAACGGCAACATGCTCTGCTGGAGATGATCTGTTTAGGTCACAAACTACACTGTGCAGCAGAACTGTGGCAAGGCATAAAACAGCAGATCGATCAGTTGCTCTCCCTGCTGCACCTGCAACCCGGCCTTGTCATTTGTGACAATGGGCGTAACCTAGTGGCAGCTTTAAAGGTCGGCAATCTGGTGCACCTGCCATGCAATTCCTAGTTGTTCAGGAATTTATGAAAACATACCTTGACTTGTCGTACCTACTTGAGAAGGTGTGCAGTATTAGCGCCCATATCCACCATTCCTCCACCGCTTTTGCTGGTATTACAGTGCTGCAAATGTGCTTGAATTTGCCAAGTCACCGACACATGTGCGACCTGCCCATGTGGTGAAACGCTACATACTATATGTTGGCAATGATTAATGAGCAGTAGAGGTCAGTAGCTGAAAACTAGCTTCAACATGCCCACCACCCACCACGCATAACAACTGTCGAGTAGATGTGGATTGCTGACATTTATGAGGATCTTGAGAACTTTGAGTACTGCACCAAGCTCGTGAGCGATCAGGCTATTATCAACTTAACAATACCGCTGCTGTGTCTGTTGAAACAATCACTACATAATCTCAAATAGGAAACTTAGAGTGCCCAGCATGTGGCTATGGTGCCAGATTTCCCAATGGGTGATGATACTACCCAGCCCAGCCAATATTCTGAGGCAACATTGGGTGATAATGAGGAGAATGAGGAGGAAGAAAACTTGTTTTTCTATGGTACTTACGGAACTCCCAATGCTACACAGGGGACTCTCAACCCCAGCTTCATGTCTGTCCATCATGGATATGCTGGAGAGGAAGAGGAGGAGATGTGTCAGCGTGAGGAGAGGATAGGTGTTGTT
Organism: Anomaloglossus baeobatrachus; assembly: GCF_048569485.1. Taxonomy (NCBI): domain Eukaryota; kingdom Metazoa; phylum Chordata; class Amphibia; order Anura; family Aromobatidae; genus Anomaloglossus; species Anomaloglossus baeobatrachus. The sequence goes on along the minus strand of NC_134358.1, from coordinate 263,680,080 downwards.
CTTTCTGGTGTTGATACAGAACCTTTGCCTGTTTGTAGCTTGGCCCACATGTCACAGTTCATGTGTAAGTGTCTGTGGCCGGACCCTCGTGTAATACACATTTTATCTAACAACTTATACTGTTGACCACCTTTCTGGACCCACGATATAAGGAGAAATTTCTTTCTCTACTTTTGGAGTCACCAAAGGGTTGCACAGTGGAATCCTTCAAGAGGGTAGTTGTAGATCAATTGATGAAAACATCACCCTCAGACAACACTGCCGGCAGAGTTACTGGCTCTTTTCAACACCAAGGATTAATGGGGACGGAAATTAACACCAGGTTTAACAGACGTGGGGAGAAAATGTGCGCAAACTGGGCCATTTCAATAAACCAGAATATCAGCAAGGGCTATCTGTGCCTGTAACAATGCCAAGGAGGGAGAAGTTGCACAACATGGTCAAGGGGTACTTAAGTGACCATACCTGCGTCCTTTCTGATGCTTCAGTTCCGTTTAATTATTGGCTGTCCAAGCTGAACACTTGGCCCGACCTCTCCTTACATGCCTTGGAGGTGCTGGCCTTGCCTGGCTGCTAGTGTGATGTCAAAGCATGTTTTCAGTTCTGCTAGGTCAATTATCACTGATATGTGCTCATATCTCTCCACAGAAAATGTAGACAGGCTAAGGGTAAGTTCACACAGTGCGTTTTTCGCGGTTTTTTTGCGCGTTTTTCGGGTGCGTTTTTGGCCTCAAAACTGCATGACTTTGCTTCCCCAGCAAAGTCTATGAGTTTTCATTTTTGCTGTCCGCACACAACTTTTTTTTTAAGCTGCGTTTTTGAGCTTAAAAAAAAAATGGACATGTCAATTCTTTCCTGCGTTTTTCTGCGATTTCCCCCCATACAATGCATTGGAAAAACGCAGCAAAATGCAGAGATCAAAAACGCCGCAAAACGCAGCCAAAAATGCACCAAATCGCGGTAAAAACGCATGCGTTTTTTGCCGCCTTTTTTTGACGCAGGTGCGTTTTTGTGCGTTTTTAGCGGCCAAAAATGCACAAAACCGCAGCGTCAAAAAAACGCAGCGTGTGCACATAGCCATACATTGCATTGGAAAAACGCAGCAAAACGCAGAGATCAAAAACGCAGCAAAACGCCTCCAAAAACGCACCAAATCGCATGCGTTTTTTGCCCCATTTTTTTTACGCGGGTGTGTTTTTGTGCGTTTTTAGCAGCTAAAAATGCACAAAAACGCAGCGTCAAAAAAACGCAGCGTGTGCACATAGCCTTACTCTGACTAAATTCAACAAGGACTGGATTTCTCCACCGTTTGCAATCACTCCAGATTAGAGCAAGTCAAACTAAATTTCCCCAAAATGTTGATTTTCACTACTGCTTTCACGTCCACCCCTTGCCATACAAAAACGTTTCCTTCCTGCGTCAACCATGACTCAGCCTATAGGGCTTATTTTTGTAAACACTATGCACATTGTTCAGTGGCGGACATACCAGGACAGTACTCCTACTCCAACGTAACTAGTATTTGTCATTGGAGGCTCTTGTGATGGGGACTTCATGTGCCAACCATGACTCACCCTGTAGTGCTAATATTTGTTAAAACTATGCACATTGTGCAGTGGCGGACAAACTAGGAAAGTACTCCTACTCCAGCCTAAATACAATTTCTCATTAGAAGCCCTTGTAATGAGGACTTCCTGCGTCAACCATGACTCATCTCATAGTGCTAAGTTTTGTAAACAGTATGTGCATTGTGCAGTGGTGGACAAACCAGGACAGTACTTCTACTCCAGCCTAACTACTATTTGTCATTGAAGGCCCTTGTGATCGCGACTTCCTGCGTCAAACATGATTTAGCCCACAGGGCTAATTTTTGTAAACAATGCACATCGATGTAACAACCTTATCCGTTCTATTCTGTATGCGGTCCGTTTTATATCTGTGTGCCTTCTGGGGGGTTTTTTGCGGCCTGCAAAAAAACGTAAGGAGGGTTAAATACAGTCAAAAGCTAGAAAGTTAGATAGCTGCATAGGCAGATAGATAGATGATAGATAAGAAAGACATACTGTATATAATGTCCCACTCCCCTGCATTTTGAAATCTTGCACCCTTTAGTGTCTTTCATATAGCACTAAAGGGTGTTTAGCCTTGTTTTTAGCCAAAAATTCATTATTTTCTCCCAAAAAACGATATGGGGCCCCCCCTATTTTTTGTACACAGATAAGTTGAAGCAGACAGCGGCTTGTAATCCAAGACAAAGAGCACCCCACGCTGTTATTTTAAATTAAATTAAATAAATAATTTAAAACCAAAAACGTGTACAGCTCTGGTCTGGTATTCTCAGACTAGGGAGGTCCATGGTTATTGGACCCTCCCCAGCCTAAAAATAGCAGGTCGTAACCACCCCCGAAGTAGCGCATCATCCCAACTCATCCCATTGCCCTGGTGAAGTGGGAAACGGGGTAATATATGGGGTTGATGCCAGCTGTGTAATGTCACCTGGCATCAAACCCTGGAATTAGTGATGTCACGGCATCTATCAGATACTCGACAACACTAACGCAGCCAGTACTAACAAAATAGACAACAAAAAAATATTTATTTGAAAAAACACTTCCCAAAAGATTCCCTCTTTCACCAAGTTATTGAAAAGAAAACACAAATCTGGGTCCAGCGTAATCCACTAAGGGGTCCCATGATGATCCGTACTCACTGTCCCAGTCAATGAAAAACAGAACGTTCTCCATTGGCTGGGAGAGCAGTGCACTAACCTGAGGTAACATAATTACGTCAGGCTAGGTCAATGCAGGGTAAGATTAGTGCTGATGTCATGAGGTTAACTGAGTTCATTACCTGCGGTGATGAACTCCGCTGAACTCGTGATATCAGCGCTCGTCACTGAGTTCCATGGCCGCTGCATTCTCATGCGAACTATCCCGTGAGCCCGTGACATCACCGCTAGTCACAGTCTCAGATCCACCCGCGAGACTTGATGTAAGAACGCGGTGTTATGGAAGTCAGTGATGACCACTGATGTCATGAGCTCAGCAGAGATCATCACTGCAGGTAATTATCTGAGCTAACCTCCTGATGTTGGTGCTCATCATCCCCACAGCTGCTCAGACACTGCTGTGTGATTCTGACACACTGCAATATGAACAGCTGCGGGGCTGGCCAGGGCAGTGTGACATAGACTGCAGGTGCACCGATAGACTGAAATCACATAGAAGTTCTTCCGTGTGGCGTCATAGGATCCCAGTAACCATATGTAAGTCAGAAATGCATGAAGGCATATTTCCAGGCTCTCCCTATTCAGCTGTTTCAAGACTTTCCCATCCATTTCAGCCTTTTCCTCAGGCCCCCAGACCTCTTTGTTGGGTCCAGCAGAATATGACTCGCATTTCCCATTGACTTGCATTGTACTCACTATTCGTAATGAATATACGAATATTACAAAGTATTTATTACGAGTATAGTGAATATGAATATTATGGTATTCGCTCATCTCTAGGTAAAACCCCAATATAGGAGATACAACAGATTTAGCTCACCTAGGGTGGTTGTGTACAGACACCACCACTGTAAAGGTTCATATAACCAGCTACCGCTGTCTCATAGCTTGAAGAGAAATCTACCAAATGGAAGCTTTCCCAACCAGAATCAAAAGTATGTTTAAAATCAGCTGTGCTGCTGGAACAGAGGTTTCTTGCTGCAATATTCCTTGAAGATTTTTTTTTAACCACTACGCATTATCAATTATCACTATGCATGATCACTACCCAATTCATTGCCATACCAACTTTTTTCTCAAGTGTAAAAAAAACAACAGATACCACATACTCTATAGAACAGGTTATTTAATGCTCAATATGGGAGGTGTGCCGATGCTCTGGAGCTGAGCGGTAAAGTTTGAACTGAGCTCCCACCGTCCTGTATATTTTTCTGGGTGTAACTACTAATCTACAGCTTCCCTTGCTCTGTGATACAGCTTCAGGCATGTGATACTCAATAGGCTCCAGGAGGGCTGCTGTAGTGTGGGCTGTAGTCCAGCAGATCCCACTAAACTCCTGCTTCAGGAGGATATGTGAGCAGGCAGCGGCCATTTTGAGTACATTGCCGGTTGTGTTGCTGAGGATCGACCTAGGAGGAATCCTTTTGCCTGGTGACCTCTACTGGGTCAATCTTCAGGGGAGAAGGTGTGGCGAGAGCTCCAGTCACATGGGTCCCATGGTCTCCCTGATTGCTGTGCATTCCTGTTGAGGGTGGTAACCACTTTGACATCTAGGCCAGGCACCAAGTAGGGGAGGAGGGAGTTTCCTGGGGACACCACTCACATCATCGATTACCCGAACAGTCATCATTGCCATATGACCGGCAAAGATATCATAACCCCCAACCTGTATAAAGCGAAACTGTACAATATAGCAATTATTAGATAACTAAGTTTGGTGTATCAATCTCTCATGGATAATTACAGATAAAGCAGCAGAATGAGAATAATACATAAAATGTAACTTTTAATAACTACATAGAAAATTCACATGCAAATATACAGTGATAAAGTGCAAGTGTTCTTAAAAATAATCACCCATATCATATCTCTCTATTGCATAGTTACATAGGTTGAATACAGACCTAGGTCCATTTAGTTCAATATTTCTCCACCAATTATACATTTTGTCACTAAATCATTTGTAACCAACAATGTTGTGTGTACTGAGGAAAACATCCAGCCTTTTTTTAAAAGCTGTTATAGTATCTGCCATTACTACCTCTTGTGGTAGTGTATTCCACAGTCTGACTGCTCTAACTGTAAAGAACCCTGTCCTATTTAGCTGCCGGAATCAGTTTTCTTCCACTCACAGTGTATGCCCCCTGGGCCTTAGTATTTTCTTTGGCAGGAATAAGCCATGTGCCAGTCCTTTATATTGACCACACATGTATTTATACATATAAATGAGATCTTCTATAAGACGTCTTTATTCTAAGCTAAACAAATCCAACTTTTTCAACCTGTCATCATATGGGAGGCCTTCCATTCCTTGTAGTAGTCTAGTTACCCACCTTTAAACTGACTCTAAATTCTGAATGTCCTTTTTAAATGTGGATCCCAAAACTTAATCCCATATTCTAGATGTGGCCTTACAAGTGATTTATAAAGGGTAACAATACATTGAGATTATGGGATCTAATCTCTCTTTTTATACACCCTAAAATCTTGTTTTCTTTTGCAGCTGCTGCCTGACATTGAGTGCTGCTGCTCAGCTTATTTGTAATAAGAATACCCAAGTCGCTCTCCTGTTCTGTAGTCCCGAGTATACATCCATTTAATGTATATGCAGCTATAGGATTACTCCGTCCTAGGTGCATTACTTTACATTTAATTATTGCAAATTAGGAATGAGGTGATACAGTTGAAACAAGATGTTTACACACATATGCATGTTTTACTCACTATCCGACATGAAATCAGAATGAACCTTTCCGGTTTTAGATCAATCAGGATTGCCAAATTAATTTTTTTGTTAAATGCCAGAATAATGAGAAGGAGAGAATGTTTTAAGGCATTTTTATTACTTTCTGCCAAGTCAAAAGTTTATATACATTTCATAATTATTTGGTACCATTGCCCCTAAACTTTATGACTTTTGGATATCCTTCCCAAGCTTCTAACAATAGTTGATAAGAATTTGGGCGTATTTCTCCTGATAGAACTGGTGTAACTGAACCATGTTTGTAGCTGCATTTGTCCATAAGTTTTCAATAGGATTGAGATCAGGGCTTTGGGATCACCACTCCAAAACATTGATTTTGTTATCCTTAAGTCACTTTATAATCAGTTTGGCAGTATGCTTCAGGTCATTCTCTATTTGGAAGACCCACATCCGCCCAAGTTTTCATTTCCTGACTGATGTCTTGAGATGTTGCTTCAGTATTGCCACATAATCTTCTTTCCTCATGATGCCATCTATTTTGTGAAGTTCACCAGTCCCTCCTGCAGCAAGACAACCCCACAAGATGATGCAGCTACTCCCGTGTTTCACAGTTCAGATGGTGTTCTTAGGCTTCAAAGCTTCTCCCTTTCTCCTCCAAACATACCTATGTTCTGTATGGCCAAACTGTTTTAGCTTCGTAAGACCACAGGACATGTCTCCAAAGATACTCACATCTGAGAAGATCAGATGTAATCCAACAAATTCGAAGTAGTTCACAAAAACAAGTCTGAGAGACATTAAAAGAGAAAATTAAAGAAATAAAGAAAGGACAAGTCCCTTGTTCACCAATTCATTCTCAAAAGAACTCCCATGCAGCTCCAATCTAGTCCACATGGAGGTCCAACGATGTTCCCATTGGGAGCTCCATGTTGACAAGGTCAGAGTTGCATGGGACCTCTTTTGAAAATAAATTGGTGAATGAGGGACTGTTCTATTTTTATTAGTTTAATTCTCTCTTTCATGTTTTTTGGTTTCACTGTTGTGAACTACTTTGGATTCTATTGGATTGTTATGCCTTTTTAAAAAAAAATAAATTATTGAATAGAGTTGAGAGGGAGGCTGTTTTTTAAAATAAAAAAAGTGTGTGTTTTTCTTGTTACATATACTGGGTTAGTAATGCGAGTGTCTGATAGATCCCTCTCCATTACTAACACCAGGGCTTAATGCCAGCTGTCAAGTCAAACCTGATATCAATTGCATAATCTTTTACCCCGATTGCCACTGCACCAGGACAATTGGAAAGAGTCAGATAAAGCACCAGAATTTGCAAAACTAATTTATGTGGCACTTTTGAGATGGCTGCAGGCTGCTATTTTTAGGCAAGGAAGGGCTAAACAACCATGGGCCTTCCCATCCTTATAACACCAGCCCCCAGCAGTCTACTTTACCTTGGCAGGTTATCAAAAATACGGGGAACCTAACATCATTTAAAAAAAAAGAAAAAATTAACTAAATAATTTAAAAAATAGCCTGGGGGTCCCCTCTAATTTTGATAACCAGCTAAGGTATAGTAGATATCTGAAGGTTGCAGCCCACAATTACCTGCATTGGTTATCAAAAAAGGGGGACAACACTCCATTTTCAAAGTTAATTATTTATTTATTTGGCTAAATAGCAGTACAAGCTATGTAGCTATGTATCTATGCATCTATCTGTCTACAAGTGCATCTCAACAAATTAGAATATCCTCAAAAAGTTAATTTATTTCAATAATGCAATACAAATAGGGAACTGCATATATTAAATAGTCACTACAAACAGAGTGATCTATTCAAGTGTTTATTTCTGTTAATGTTGATGGTTATGGCTTAAAGCCAAGAAAAACCCAAAAGTCATTATCTCATAAAATGAGAATAATTACCACAAAACACATGTGAAGCATTTAAAATGGTCCCTAAAGCCTGCTTTACACGCTGCAATGTATCTTACAATGTGTCGGCGGGGTCACGTCGTAAGTGACGCACATCCAGCATTTTAAGGTACATTGCAGTGTGTGCCAGGTACGTGCGATTGCGATTGAACGTTAAAACGTTCATCGCATACACATCGTACCTTTCTCTAGAATCGCACGTTAGATTGCATTGCAGTGTGTGACACCCCGGGAATGATGAACAGATCTTACCTACGTCCTGCGGCTCCCGGCCCACAATTCGGAAGGAAGGAGGTGGGCGGGATGTTTACGTCGCGCTTAGCTCCGCCCCTCCGCTTCTATTGGCCGGCTGCCACGTGACGTCGATGTGACGCCGAACGTCCCTCCCACTCCAGGAAGTGGACGTTCGCTGCCCACATCGAGGTCGTATGGAAGGTAAGTACGTGTGACGGGGGTTAATCGTTTGTGTGGCACGTTCAATTGAACATGCCACACATACAATGGGGGCGTTGCAAATCGCATACGATATCGTATGCGAAATTGCAACGTGTAAAGCAGGCTTTAGTCTGGTTCAGTAGGCTACACAATCATGAGGAAGACTGCTGACTTGACAAATGTCCAGAAGGCAGTCATTGACACACTCCACAACGAGGGTAAGCCACAAAAGGTCATTGCAAAAGAAGCTGGCTGTTCACAGAGTGCTGTATATATACAACGACTCCAGGCCTTTGTCAAGGTCAATAATCTATGATTAATGATGAGCGAGCATGATCGGCACTGCTCAGTACTCCATCAAGCATCAGGGTATTCGGAATACTTTGTGGTTCATTGAGTACTGTGGGAGCTTGAGCTGAATACGTAACTCCTTTTCCGGTTACTTGTCCTGACATAGCCCCTTGCCACCACAGTCTCTATCACCCACGTGCAGTAGGCACCAGGCATTGCCTGGCAACCTTCATTCATCTTCCCAACCACCACAGTCCCTATCATTTGGGTGCAGCTGGCTTTGCCTGGCAACATTTGAGCACCATCCAAATTTTCCTCCTGACAACAGTAACTGTCCAAATAGTTCCACTCGAGTCCAGGTTCTGGAAAAGAAAGAGAGATTTATCTTCCAGAATGGGAATTCGAGCCAAACTAACTGTACAGTTACTTTGGCTGGGAAGGGGGGAAATTTGGATGATGCACACAGAATAGAAGTTGCCGGTTGATGCCAGTTGCACTCTTATGATAGGAACTGTGGTGGACGGGAAGATGGAACGGAGGTTGCCGGGCAAGGTCTGCTGACTGCTGCACCTTAATGATGGGGACTGTGGTGGCTAGAGGCTGTATCAGGACAAGTAAAAGGAAGGGGAGTCATGCATTCAGCTTGAGCACCCACAGTACTTAATAAACCACCTACCGTTCCCAGCTCCCCGATGTTCGATCGAGTACCAAGCAGTGTTGAGCATGTTTGCTTATCATTAACCACAGATTATTGACCTGGACGAAGGCCTGGACTTCTGCAAATCAAATCTCCTATTTCTACTGTATATGGATAACATAGGATCCACCATTCAGGAAAAGTAGAAGATACAGCTTAAATTCTTCAGAATAGCTTCACATTGATATTAAAAACCTCTGTTTTAACTGGCACCATAAATGAGTAGATTATGAATTTATAAATTAGCAACATGTGCATGATTTTAATCTATCTACTTATTTAAGGCTTTGTTTATGTCTGTAATGTATGTTTAGTTTAGAATTGAAGCATTTCTTACAGTGTCTCACAAGAGCTCTTTCATAATACTGGAAAATCTCTTTGGGTTTAGATTTCCTTTTCTCTTGGCATATAGAATATTGTTATCTTGAACTTGAAGGTAATATTTACAATAAGAAGTTCAACACAGTGTCACAGTGTTAAGGCCGCTTTACACGCTGCGATCTCGCTAGCGAGATCGCTAGCGTGCGTACCCGCCCCCATCGGTTGTGCGCCACGGGCAAATCGCTGCCCATGGCGCACAACATCGCTCGGACCTGTCACACTACTTACCTGCCTAGCGACGTTGCTGTGACCGGAGAACTGCCTCCATTCTAAGGGGGTGGTTCGTTCGGCGTCACAGTGACGTTACTAAGCGGCCGCCCAATAGAAGCGGAAGGGGCGGGGATGAGCGGGACGTAACATTCCGCCCCCCTTCTTCCTTACTCATTGCCGGCAGCCGCAGGTAAGGTGACGTTCCTCATTCCTGCAGTGTCACACATAGCGAAGTGTGCTGCCGCAGGAACGACGAACAACATCGTACCTGTAGCAGCAACGATATATGGGAACTGGACAGCATGTGAATGAGCAGCGATAAGGTGAGTATTTTTGCTTGTTAGTGGTCTCTCGTACGTGTCACACACAACAACGTCGCTAACAAGGCCAGATGTGCGTCATGAATTCCGTGACCCCAATGACATTGCGTTAGCGATGTCGTTGCGTGTAAAGCGGCCTTTAGATGTCATGGCACTGAATTGTAAAGGGTGGAAAGATATGATGCATAGCAAAATAATTACACAATTTTATTGTATTCATTGTTTTGGATAAAAAAATATACATTTAACTGCCCTGTGCAGTATCAGCATTGGTATTTCCTGAAATGGAAGTTAAAATGCATTCCAACCCATTCATTTGAAATCCAATACCCCCCACACTGTTGCCAAACTGTTTTTGAAACCATTTTCTTCTCTTTGTTGGCATATAACAATAAAAATGGGTAAAATGTGGTTTCTGTGGTTGATTACACAGATCTGCAATTGTAAAATTGTTTGAAAAATAAGAGATGGTTTTGATATACTTTTGATAGCTGAATCAGTAAAACTAATGAAAAAAATCCATTACTGGGGATGAGCGAACCCGAACTGTAAAGTTTGGGGTTCGTAGTAGACACCTTGTCTGTGTTCGATTTCGAAGTTCAGATGCTTATCGGATGCTGAATAAAGTTTGTTGAAAGGCTGAAAGGCAACCTATTAACATGTTTTCTGGCTTTGGGCATTTCCACTGTCACAACCATGCCGAGTATTGGCATGACTGTGATTGGCTGATGCACCAAGTTACCTGGCCTGCACAACAGGTCACTGGTGGTGCTGCCATTGTGTTCTCACTAGTGTAAGGACAGTATGCTGCTCGAGTGAGAGACAATGTTAGGATATGTGCCCACATAGCAGATTTGTGTGCTGGTCACGCTGGGTATTTTAGAGGTTAATAAATTGGTGCAAGAGGTTGTTTTTTTATTTCTTTTTTTAATAAAGGAATTTTCTGTGTTTGTGTTTATTTCTTTTTACTTATAGGATTAGTGGTGGTGAGGTCTCATAGATGCCTACCCATCACTAATCCAGGGCTTAGTGGCAGCTGTGAACTACCAATAACCCATTTTTACCCCGATTGCTACCGCACCAGGGCAATTGACAGAGCTGGCTAAAGTGCCGGGACTGTCACATCTAATGGATGCAACAATCTTGGGCGGCTGCAGGCTGATATTTCTAGGCTGGGGGGCAATAAAAATCATTCTCCCCAGCCTTACAATACCAGCCCCCAGCTGTCAGGCTTTATCATGGCTGGGTATCAAAATTGGGGGGCACTGCAGATTGTTTTTTTTAAATTATTATTTAAATAATTTAAAAAAAAACTGCATGTGGTTCCTCCTGCTTTGATACAAAGCCACGATCAGCGCATGGCTGGGGGCTGCAGCCTGTAGTCATGGCTTTATCTGTGCAAGCATCAATACAGGGGGCACCCTATAACATTTTTATTTATTTATTTATTTATTTATTTATTTATTTATCACCAGCATAAGGACACAGACAGCATTTGTAATTCCAACCAATCACAGACGCTGTCTCAGAGGGTGGGGGCGTAGTCCAACGGCAGCCAATCAGAGGCGCTGGTGGAAGGGGAAAGCAGTGAATATGCATTAGAGATAATTATCAGACTCAGAAGTAGTGCTGCAGCCGCAGGAACTTGGTAAGTCTGTGCTGCTTTAACCCTTTTTTATTTTATTTCTTTTACAGCCCCCTACACCATTTTACAATACATCACTTTTGCTTCCGTTGAATTTAATGGAAGAATTGACATTCTTTTTTTCAGCACCAAAATCTGCAAGGAAAAAAGAAGCAACATGTGCACAGGAAGTCAGAATTCTCATAACTTTGCTGGGATGCGTATTTCAATGCAGTATTGATTAAAATCTACAAGAAAAAAAAATGCATGAAAAAACACAATAAAAATTGTGCACACAGCCAAAGGGTTCTTTCAGACATCCTTGAAACACGGTCTGTGCACACACTAGAATTGCACGGTCTGGCCTCAGCTCTCCCAACCAGAGCTTGACAGCTTCATATATTTCTATGAGGCTGTCACACTCAGGTCAGGAAACCCCTCGAGCAGTCTGTTACATTGCGGTCCCTGTATGGATTGACCACAAGTTTCCTGTGCCAAATGTGACAGCCTCATAGAAATATATAAAGCTGTCACCCTCTGGTTGGGAGAGCCACAGACAGTCCATGCATTCTGGTCTGTGCTTGGACCGTGTTGCAGAAGCATCTGAAAGAGCTCTCAGGTTACTCCTTTTGCTTCTCTCTCTGCATACTCATAAAACAGGCTCTCTGTGAGCACTCTGCACCAGGCTCTGTGAGGGTACTCTTTAAAAAGGCTCTGTGGGTGTACTCTTAAAAAAGCACTGTGGGGATACTCTTAAACAGGCTCTGTTGGGTCACTCTGCTCCAGGCTTTGTGGGGGTACTCTTAAAAAAGGATCTGTGGGGGTACATTTAAAAAAGGCGCTAAGGTGGTACTTTGAGAAAAGACTCTGAGTGGTCAATCTGCACCAGGCTCTGTGGGGGTACTCTTAAAAAAGGCTCTGTGGAGTTACTCTTAAAAAAGGCACTGCATGGGTACTTTTAACATAGGCTCTTTGAGGGTACTCTTAAAAAATGCACTGTGGGGGCACTCTGTACCAGGCTTTGTGGGAATACTCTCAAAAGAGACTATGTGTGGGGTACACCTAAAAAAGTCTCTTTGACGGCACTCTTAAAATTTTGACTCTGTGGGGAAACTCTGAAAACAGGCTCAGTGGGGGCACTCAAAAAAATATATATATTTTCTTTCTATTTATCCATGATTGCTATGGTGACAGAACCGCTATAATGTAAGTATTTCCCTATCTATATTTGATTTCAGGGCAATTGTCCTACTCTTGCCTTTATTTTGCAGCCCCTTAGCCCTTAATATGACTATTTTACAGCACAAAAGTTTTGGTCCTCATTGTATTCTATGGTGTTCGGGGTTCGGGACAAGTTCAGGTACCAAACCAAACTTTTAACTACAGTTCAGCGAAACATGGCTGACCCGAACATCCACAGGTCCGCTCATCCCTATCCATCACATACAGTTTACCCACAAACACTGACTCAATAGGCTTTTTCTTGCACCATACTTTGACCCCTTTGTGTGTGTTTTGGTGGATGTTTTTGGTGTCATTAGATTGGTTAGAGATTAATGGACACTGTGCAGCAATTGGCGGCTGTGGGCAGAGATTTTTTTAACCCAACTTACAAAAAATGTGGTGGTGTCCATAGCATTCAATCATAGCATATCTTTCATGTTCTTTTGTTTTTCATGGTACAAAAGCAGAGAAAAGGAATTCCTTCCATGCCTTTCTGGTAAATCATCAGAAATATCACCCTTTTTTTGTTGTGACTGCAACTGAATAGAATCAAAATTATACCTTCTAAACAAAGGGACTGAAACTATACAACTTCAATGAATAAAACTGATTTTTTTTTATTTACATAACAAAATCAAAAATACAAAATATTAACGTATTTTTCGGACTATAAGATGCACTTTTTCCCCCCAAATGTTGGGGGAAAGTAGTGGGTGCGTCTTATGGTCTGAATATAGGGCTGCAGCCCGGAATGAGGGTGCTGAGGTGGAGCGGGTCATCGGCGGCACGAGCAGGCTGTAGCAGCCTGCCGTGACTACGTGGGCCCGCTCATTACATATGCACGCCCATCATCCCGCCAATCTTCTCTCAGGGCTAAAGCCAGAGCTGACAGGTGGGTGGAATGATGGGCAGGGGTGCGCATATTAAACAGCTGGCTGTGTTCACCCCTGGCAACTACAGCCTGGAATAAGTACGGTACACTCACCCATCACCGTTCCCCTGCAGCACCGCGATCTTCTCCTGTCTGTCGGCCAGCTGATCTGTGTAGCAAGCGGTGAGCACAGAGATTACGTCATCCCTGTGCGTGCTCTCCACACACATCAGCCGGCAGACAGTAGGACATCGCGATGCTGCAGGGGAACGGCTCCACACAGGTCAGCGAATCAGTACACTCACCCGTCACCGTTCCCCTGCAGCACTGCAATCTCCTCCTTTCTGCCGGACAGCTGATCTGTGTAGCGAGCGGTGAGCACAGCGATGACGTCATCGCTGTGCGCGCCACTAGTCACGCAGGTCAGCTGACCAGCAGATGAGCGATGTTGAAGGGAACAGTGACGGCTCCACACAGATCAGCGGTGCTATTGCCGCCACAGACAGGGGGAGTAGCGATTCTGCATGGAGCGAGGACAGGTGAGTATAAACGTTTATTTCTTTCTGTGATACAGGATACATGCCATATAGCAGGATGGGGCCATATAGCAGGATGGGGCCATATAGCGGGATGTGGCCATATTGCAGGATAGGGCCATATAGAAGGATGGATGAGGGTATATAGCAGGATGGATGGGGTATATAGCAGGATTAGGGCATATAGCAGGATGGCAGTATATAGCAGGATGGGGTTATATAGCAGAATAAGGGCATATACCAGGATGGCAGTATATATCAGGATGGGGAGCATATAGCAGGATGGCAGTATATAGCAGGATGGGGGTATATAGCAGGATGGGGATATATAGCAGGATGCCAGTATATAGCAGAATAAGGGCATATACCAGGATGGGGTACATACAGTTAGGTCCAGAAATATTTGGACAGTGACACAAGTTTTGTTATTTTAGCTGTTTACAAAAACATGTTCAGAAATACAATTATATATATAATATGGGCTGATAGTGCACACTCCCAGCTGCAATATGAGAATTTTCACATCCAAATCGGAGAAAGGGTTTAGGAATCATAGCTCTGTAATGCATAGCCTCCTCTTTTTCAAGGGACCAAAAGTAATTGGACAAGGGACTCTAAGGGCTGCAATTAACTCTGAAGGCATCTCCCTCGTTAACCTGTAATCAATGAAGTAGTTAAAAGGTCTGGGGTTGATTACAGGTGTGTGGTTTTGCATTTGGAAGCTGTTGCTGTGACCAGACAACATGCGGTCTAAGGAACGCTCAATTGAGGTGAAGCAGAACATCCTGAGGCTGAAAATAAAGAAAAAATCCATCAGAGAGATAGCAGACATGCTTGGAGTAGCAAAATCAACAGTCGGGTACATTCTGAGAAAAAAGGAATTGACTGGTGAGCTTGGGAACTCAAAAAGGCCTGGGCGTCCACGGATGACAACAGTGGTGGATGATCGCTGCATACTTTCTTTGGTGAAGAAGAACCCATTCACAACATCAACTGAAGTCCAGAACACTCTCAGTGAAGTAGGTGTATCTGTCTCTAAGTCAACAGTAAAGAGAAGACTCCATGCAAGTAAATACAAAAGGTTCATATCTAGATGCAAACCATTCATCAATTCCAAAAATAGACAGGCCAGAGTTAAATTTGCTGAAAAACACCTCATGAAGCCAGCTCAGTTCTGGAAAAGTATTCTATGGACAGATGAGACCAAGATCAACCTGTACCAGAATGATGGGAAGAAAAAAGTTTGGAGAAGAAAGGGAACGGCACATGATCCAAGGCACACCATATCCTCTGTAAAACATGGTGGAGGCAACATGATGGCATGGGCATGCATGGCTTTCAATGGCACTGGGTCACTTGTGTTTATTGATGACATAACAGCAGACAAGAGTAGCCGGATGAATTCTGAAGTGTACCGGGATATACTTTCAGCCCAGATTCAGCCAAATGCTGCTAAGTTGATCGGACGGCGCTTCATAGTACAGATGGACAATGACCCCAAGCATACAGCCAAAGCTACCCAGGAGTTCATGAGTGCAAAAAAGTGGAACATTCTGCAATGGCCAAGTCAATCACCAGATCTTAACCCAATTGAGCATGCATTTCACTTGCTCAAATCCAGACGAGGAAACCCAGCGTTTGGTGATGTCCATGGGTTCCAGACTTAAGGCAGTGATTGCCTCCAAAGGATTTGCAACAAAATATTGAAAATAAAAATTTTGTTTTTGGGTTTGGTTTATTTGTCCAATTACTTTTGACCTCCTAAAATGTGGAGTGTTTGTAAAGAAATGTGTATAATTCCTACAATTTCTATCAGATATTTTTGTTCAAACTTTCAAATTAAACGTTACAATCTGCACTTGAATTCTGTTGTAGAGGTTTCATTTCAAATCCAATGTGGTGGCATGCAGAGCCCAACTCGCGAAAATTGTGTCACTGTCCAAATATTTCTGGACCTAACTGTATATGTTAGGGCCAGATGGACGGGCAGACCCGGGAGGTGGATCCACTGGGCCGAACTCCCCGTTGAGGGAAAGGAGTTCGGTAGCCGGAGCACTTTAGGTAGCAGGACAGTCCGTGCACTGGAACACAATGGAGAAGTCCCTGGGACCACGAGGTTACTGATGGTGGTCCGGGTGACGGAGCTCAGGTTCGGAAGCCGAGATGATGTCAGGCGGGGTCCGGAACCGTTGGAGCAAGATGACGGGTCACCGCAGGGAACCGAGATGGTACGGACTGTCAGGATGGCAGATGGGCAGCGTTCGGGGTTCGAGACACAGCAGGACCGGATGGCGATGCAGGATCGGCTCTAGAAGACAGAGAGGTAAGTATCTCACAGAACACAAGGAGACCTGACTCCTAGCTTGGGAAAACACGAAGAACAGGCCCCGCTCCCTTGGACATTAACCCCCTATATACCCTGTACCTGTGTGCCTCATTTCCTGTTAGTGGACACTGGCCCTTTAAGAAAGGGTCAGTGACCGCGCGCGCGCCCTAATGCGCATGCGCGCGGCCCGGGTGCCAGAAGCCATGGCAGGAAGCTGAGAGGAGGACGCAGGAGAGCCGGCCAGGGACTGGGAAGCCGACGGGCGCCGGGAGCGGGGACCAGGGGGCCTGGGGAGCGCGGACACCGGAGGCTGGAGAGCGGGAAGCGTGGCAGGTGAGCCGGGGAGCGGAGCAGAGGACCCGGGGAGCGGAGCAGAGGACCCGAGGAGGGGAGCAGAGGACCCGGGGAGCGTGACAGTACCCCCCCCCACGCCCCCCTCCCCGCAACCGGGACAGGAAGGCACGGATCAGAGGAGTGCCCACGTTCTCCCTGGGCTCCCAGGACCTATCCTCAGGACCATACCCCGCCCAGTCTACCAGGAAGAACTGTCGACCTCTTCATGACCACGATATCCCTTACCGCATAGATGTCGTCCTCAGCAATAGGAGGAGGGGCCGGACTGGCGGCAGCGGAGAAGGGACCAAGGACAACCGGCTTGAGCAGAGACACGTGGAAGGAGTTGGGTATCCTCATCGTGGCCGGGAGCTGTAGTTTGTAGGAGACCTCATTGATCTTGCCGAGGACTTTAAACGGTCCGATGTAGCGAGGTCCCAGCTTGTAGGATGGTATCTTCAATCGGATGTATTTGGAGGCAAGCCAGATGAGATCTCCCGGAGAGAAACACGGAGGATCCAGACGTCTCTTGTCCGCGTGTCTCTTCATCCGCAGGGATGCACGTGCAAGGGAGGCCTTAACTGAGTCCCAAATGGATGTAAAGTCACGGAGTACTGCATCAGCAGCAGGGATGTCCGAGGAAGAGGATACAGGCAATGGGACAGACGGCTGAAGTCCGTAGACGACATGGAAGGGAGAACTGGAGGAGGACTCACTGACGTGGTGATTATGGGAGAATTCAGCCCAAGGAAGAAGCGTGGACCAATCGTCATGATGGGCGTTGACGTAGTGACGTAAGAAAGAGGTCAGTATCTGATTGACCCGTTCTACTTGGCCGTTCGACTGAGGATGATAGGCCGAAGAAAAGTCCAGAGTCACTCCCAGATGTTTACAGAGAGCCCTCCAGAAGCGGGAGGTGAACTGAGTTCCTCTGTCGGACACTATGTGTGATGGAAAGCCATGCAAGCGGAAGATGTGATGTATATAGGCGTCCGCGAGTTCCTGGGCAGAGGGCAGTCCAGCCATAGGAACGAAATGGGCCATTTTAGAGAACCGATCCACCACGACCCATATGACTGTGTGTCCGGAGGATAATGGCAAGTCTGTAATAAAGTCCATCGCTATGTGTTGCCAGGGAACTGATGGTATGGGCAGAGGCAAAAGACGGCCATATGGCAGGTGTTTGGGAGTCTTGTTCCTGGCACAGGAGGAGCAGGCAGAGACAAAAGCAGCGACGTCCGTGCGAAGGGATGGCCACCAGTAATGACGTACAATGGCACTCCATGTCCTCTTCTGACCTGCATGACCGGCTGTTTTCGAGGCATGGCCCCAGTGTAACACTTTTTTCCTGTCGGTCTCAGAGACATAGGTCTTCCCAGGCGGTATCTGGGCCAGGGTAACAGGAGCCACCGGAATGATCTTACTAGGACAGATGATGGGTTGGGATGTCTCCTCCTCCTGCTCCATGGGCATGAAAGA
The DNA here is from genome assembly GCF_048569485.1 of Anomaloglossus baeobatrachus. Classification (NCBI taxonomy): domain Eukaryota; kingdom Metazoa; phylum Chordata; class Amphibia; order Anura; family Aromobatidae; genus Anomaloglossus; species Anomaloglossus baeobatrachus. The sequence goes on along the minus strand of NC_134358.1, from coordinate 263,661,991 downwards.
CCTAGACAAGGCATCAGCGCGTACATTCTTGTTCGCGGGTCGGAAATGAAGCTGGAAGTCGAACCGGGCAAAGAACAAGGACCACCTGGCTTGCCGTGGGTTCAGTCGCTGAGCAGTCCGCAGGTATTCCAGGTTTTTGTGGTCCGTGTAAATAATGACGGGGTACACTGCTCCTTCCAGAAGATAGCGCCATTCCTCCAGAGCCAGTTTGACTGCTAATAGCTCTCGGTCACCGATGGTGTAGTTGCTTTCAGGCGCAGAGAAGCTCTTGGAGAAGAAACCGCAAGTCACCATCTTCCTGGAGGAGGACTTTTGCATGAGCACTGCTCCGGCTCCCGAGGAGGAGGCATCCACCTCTAAGGTGAACTGGCGGTTTAACTCTGGACGGTGGAGTACAGGAGAGGAGGCAAAGGCTCGCTTTAGAGAGCCAAACGCGGCGTCGGCCGCAGGTGACCAGTCCTTGGGATTAGCCCCCTTCTTGGTCAGGGCGGAAAGAGGAGCAGTCAGAGCCGAGAAGTGAGGAATAAACTGGCGGTAATAGTTGGCGAATCCCAGAAAGCGTTGGATTGCCTTCAGTCCAGAAGGAGGAGGCCAGTTGAGAACAGAAGAGACCTTCTTTGGATCCATCTGCAGTCCGGTATCGGTGATGAGGTAACCCAGGAAGGGGAGAGAAGACTGTTCGAAGACGCACTTCTCGTACTTGGCGTACAGACGATTCTCTCTTAGTCTTTGTAGAACCTGTTGCACGTTCTCTCGATGGGTCTGGAGGTCCGGAGAGAAGACAAGGATGTCATCCAGATATACCACCACACAGACGTAGAGAAGGTCCCGGAACACATCGTTCACTAATTCTTGGAAGACTGCTGGTGCGTTACACAGGCCGAAGGGCATCACGCAGTATTCATAGTGTCCATCGCGTGTGTTGAACGCGGTCTTCCATTCATCCCCTGAGCGGATACGGACCAGGTTGTAGGCACCCCGAAGATCCAACTTGGTGAACACACGAGCTCCTCTGAGCCGATCAAACAATTCGGGGATGAGCGGCAGGGGGTACTTGTTTTTTACGGTGATTAGGTTCAATCCCCGGTAGTCTATACATGGGCGTAGGTCGCCCTCTTTCTTCTTTACGAAGAAGAAGCCTGCTCCAGCAGGAGAGGAGGATCTCCGAATGAATCCCTTAGCCAGGCTCTCTGTGATGTACGTAGACATGGCCCTTGTTTCGGCTGGAGACAGTGGATATATCCGTCCTCGAGGTGGTGTAGTACCCGGGAGCAGGTCAATGGCACAATCGTATGGACGATGTGGCGGAAGTACTTCGGACTCCTTCTCATCAAAGACGTCCACGAAGGACCAATAGGCTGAGGGCAGTCCCGGTAGGGACTCAGGAACCGGAGGTCGCCGGATAGGTTGTATGGTCTTCAGACAGGTCTCATGGCAAGAAGACCCCCATCGAGTGATATCGCCAGTGTCCCAGCTGACGGAAGGCTCGTGTGTCCGCAACCAAGGAAGGCCCAGCAGGATTTGATGTGACATATGTGGGAGAACGTAGAGAGCGATGGTCTCGGTGTGCAGAGCGCCGATACGCAGTTCCAGCGGCTTGGTGATCCAGGAGATGGTGTCAGAGAGGGGTCTCCCATCCACAGAGGCAATCACCAGAGGTTTGACGAGTGGAGTAACAGGCACCTGGTACTTGTCCACATTGGCCTGCTGGATGAAATTGCCTGCTGCCCCAGAATCGAGGTATGCCTCAGCCGTAAACCGCGTCTCTCCCGTGGTCACTTGCACAGTCCATGTAACTGGGTCTGAGAGAGTCCCAGCACCTAGGGTGGCCTCTCCTACCAACCCTAGGCTTTGGAGTTTCCCGGTCTCTCTGGGCAGGCGCGTAGCAGGTGTGTGCCCTCTCCGCAATAGAAGCAGAGACCCTTGGTGAGCCGCTCTGCTTGACGTTGTTCAGACTGACGTACACGGTCGATCTGCATAGGCTCATGGACGGAGACACCAGAGGCCGTTGACTGGAGTACGGCGGGCTTCTGTGGAGGAGAGGAATGTCTTACCGGACGTCTCTCACGGGACACCTCTTTGGACCGTTCCTGAAAGCGTATGTCCACTCGAGTCGCTAGGGTAATCAGGGCGTCCAGGGTGGACGGTACGTCACGTCCAGCCAGCTCAGCTTTGATTCGATCTGAGAGACCTTCCCAGAAGGCGGCGGTTAGGGCCTCGTTATTCCACCCGAGTTCTGAAGCCAAGGTGCGGAAACGGATGGCGTATTGACCCACCGTCAGAGGTCCCTGACGTAACCGGAGAAGAGATGAAGCAGACGCGGAGGCGCGTCCGGGTTCGTCAAAGGTGCTGCGAAAGGCCTGCAGAAACTCCTGGAGGTTTTTGGTCATAGGGTCCTCCTTCTCCCACAAGGGGTTCATCCACGCCAGTGCCTCGCCCTCTAGGTGAGACATGATGAAGGCGACCTTGGCTTGGTCGGAGGCAAACAAATGTGGCAGCTGCGTGAAATGGAGGGAGCATTGGTTTATAAACCCCCTGCAGGTCTTGGGGTCTCCGGCGTACCGGGGTGGTGATGCCAAACGAAGTCTGGAAGTATCTGAAAATGTCGCCACGGGAGCTGGAGCCGTGGATTGACTAGTGGAAGCCCGGGATGCTGAAGACGTAACTGCCTCTTCTAGCGTGTTCAGGCGGGTGTCCACAGAAGACATGAATTGCAACATGCGGGTCTGAGTCTCACGCTGGCGTTGGAGTTCCTCCTGTACGGCTGCTAGTGCTGCAGCGGGATCCATGGCCTGTTCTTACTGTTAGGGCCAGATGGATGGGCAGACCCGGGAGGTGGATCCACTGGGCCGAACTCCCCGTTGAGGGAAAGGAGTTCGGTAGCCGGAGCACTTTAGGTAGCAGGACAGTCCGTGCACTGGAACACAATGGAGAAGTCCCTGGGACCACGAGGTTACTGATGGTGGTCCGGGTGACGGAGCTCAGGTTCGGAAGCCGAGATGATGTCAGGCGGGGTCCGGAACCGTTGGAGCAAGATGACGGGTCACCGCAGGGAACCGAGATGGTACGGACTGTCAGGATGGCAGATGGGCAGCGTTCGGGGTTCGAGACACAGCAGGACCGGATGGCGATGCAGGATCGGCTCTAGAAGACAGAGAGGTAAGTATCTCACAGAACACAAGGAGACCTGACTCCTAGCTTGGGAAAACACGAAGAACAGGCCCCGCTCCCTTGGACATTAACCCCCTATATACCCTGTACCTGTGTGCCTCATTTCCTGTCAGTGGACACTGGCTCTTTAAGAAAGGGTCAGTGACCGCGCGCGCGCCCTAATGCGCATGCGCGCGGCCCGGGTGCCAGAAGCCATGGCAGGAAGCTGAGAGGAGGACGCAGGAGAGCCGGCCAGGGACTGGGAAGCCGACGGGCGCCGGGAGCGGGGACCAGGGGGCCTGGGGAGCACGGACACCGGAGGCTGGAGAGCGGGAAGCGTGGCAGGTGAGCCGGGGAGCGGAGCAGAGGACCCGGGGAGCGGAGCAGAGGACCCGAGGAGGGGTGCAGAGGACCCGGGGAGCGTGACAGTATACAAGGCGGGAGGATCATTACCAGGATGGGGTACCTTAGCAGAGAATTTGGGGACATTACTTCCATAACAGTGTAGGCAGCAGATCCTCGCCCCATAACAGTTTGTCATGACCACATTTTTTGCTTAAAATTTTATTTTCCTATTTTCCTCCTCTAAAACCAGAGTGCGTTTTATGGTCCGGAGCGTCTTATAGTCCGAAAAATACGGTAATTTACTAATCAATTTTGACAGATTACCTACCTATGCAAAATCCCGGTAAAAAAAATATTAGATAACCTCTACATTTTGTTAGTAATGTACAAGTGACTTAAATAGATACAAAAAAAATATTATTAATTTAAAAAATCTTCAATAGAATTCAATAAATAAGTATGAAATGATTAAATTATCAATATCCATCCCATAAATAAAGCCTCAATATACAACCCTTTCAAAACTCTTAAATCAATAATAATAAATTACCAGTGTGTGACTCTGCTACATACAATAATTTTGAATAATACAATAAATTAATTCATATTAATACACATATTATTTAGGGGATAAATGATTCTGGAACCAATATTGCACTTTTTACACATGTATGAGGCATCTGCATATATATCAAAGGACCAGTGTCAAAATTAACCTACAAAGACAGACAAAACATAATTACTTCTCATTACCTGTATATGCCAGTGTCTCTGCGTGCCTCACTCTCCGACGTGCGTTTCATATGTCACATCATCAGGGAGCGGTGAGAATGAAGGAATTTAGCTAGTTTAAATAATGACACCACCGATCAGCTGACAGCCTATCACATGGTGTCGGGAGATGTGTCAGGATGAGGCTGTGACGTATGCAAAGTCACATGACCAACTATTTTTAAGCACAAAGCATTATACTAAGTCAGCTGACCACAGGTCCTGCCGCTATTCAGTATACAAGCTGGTCAGCTGACCGCAGGTCCTTGAATACCGGTAATTTTATTGCAACTACTCTAACATATTAACTGGCCAAATGAAAATCACTGATTAAAGGATTATTGGTGTATTTACAGTGAACAACCACTGCTTAATCAGTGTAAGTGATAATCTCAATATTTGGCGCTGTTATCATGTGATGCCTATCTTAATAAGGAATGCCAGCTTGCAGACCTCGACCAGCTCACCACCAGTCCGTCAATCAAGCGGCATTGATGTACAGCCTAGTCAAACCGGCCGCAATTACTGGAAGTCAGGAAGGCAGCATCATGCGCAGCACACAAAGAAATTCACAACTGTTTACTATATGTAGAACAATCTTATTAATGTAGTGTATGTACCCTGTGTGGTAAATAAATGATTGCTAATTTCTGTGCAATTGATGTGTGTCAAAAAAGGAACCTCTTGACATAAAAGGAGTGATTGCCACCTATGTAAAATGTGTTGTACAAAACATTAAGTGACGCTTAAAAACGTGTATTGTAAATGTTTATTATTCTATTACATTAATATCATTATAATAACCATTATGTAAGTGAGTGCCTAGTGTATGTTAAGTCAATACATATATTACAGAGTGTTATGTGAATCATAAAAATATTTAACCTCTTGTGTTGTAAATAGTGATGGTCGAACCCCCACGATGTTCGGGATCGGGAGCCTCTTCCATTCTTTTTATAAAGATCGAGTTCGGGGTGGGAGAAAACGTGAACTTGAGTCTGAACCCCGAGCTAGGACTTTACAGTTATGGGATGGGGCAGGGGGTACTGTAAAATAAACAATATAGTTAATAAACATTGTCATTATACTTACCGGTCTCGTGATGCATCCTACAGACCCGCTCAGCCGCTGTCACCCGGCCGCTTCTGCTTCCGGGTCTGATCATTAACTTCCGGTAACAGAGAGCAAAAGAGAAGGGTGTTTGATACTGCGCCAAAGGATCACAGGAACAGATGTTTAGATTAATGCATCTTTATTTCATCCAGGTCTACGCGTTTCCGGAGCCACTGCCCCCTTCCTCAGGACCGTCAGGAAAGACAAAACATCAAATGGTGATTTGATGTTTTGTCTTTCCTGACGGTCCTGAGGAAGGGGGCAGTGGCTCCGGAAACGCGTAGACCTGGATGAAATAAAGATGCATTAATCTAAACATCTGTTCCTGTGATCCTTTGGCGCAGTATCAAACACCCTTCTCTTTTGCTCTCTGTTATCTGCCAATTGGGTGGCTGCAGCCTTGGATCAGATTCTACATGCGAATACAGTTGTTGTGACTCTCACAACGACATCTGGTGAGTAGTTTCACCCTCCTCCCACCCCTTATATACTGGGGTAAGACCCTATATGCGCTTTTCTCTCCACAGATTTCTTATCATTAACTTCCGGTGGTATTCACTGCACTGCTCTCTATTCGTTAGTCTTCGGCGTGACGACATGGACTCTCATGGGTTAAAGTTTCTTAACATTCAGCCAGACTATTGTTCTTATGTGTGCTAAGTCATGTTTGCTTAGCTATTGTATCTCCAGTCTCTTCCAGTAATCATTGTATTGTAGTTGTGTATTGATAATGTAATTACCTTAGTAGCCATTGTCTAGTCGGTGACTTGCCGACTCCATGTAGATATACTGAGTCTTTCTATGCACATCATTTAAATGAACATTATCCATGAAGCTTGAAATTCATCCAATGGGAGAAGCAATCTTGTCCAACCAATCGATGAGGATGCAGTGTATCCTAAGGGAAGGTTATGGCTATAAAAGGGACTTCTTTAAGCCACCAGGGTTGATGAAAGTTGATGGATGCTGATGGATCCAGTCTAAGCTCTTTGGAGCTGACTAGAGGAACAGGATATCTTATGGCTTCAATCTAGGGACTCCGGATCCGGTTGGAGACCATATCCACAGCCTAGGGATTTCGACTCCGGCTGCCAGGATTGTAACATTATACCAGGACTACCTAAGGAGGACACTCAGATTGGGACAGTTCAGTCACCTGTTACAGACTTTGCAGACCTCACACAGCTTCCTAAATCTGGCGTTATTCCTTTCTCAGTGGGTGCCCGCCAAAAGCGGGGTGCTGCTGGACTGGAGTAAGCGGCCCTGGAAGCTCTGAGGCATGGACATTCTAAATCCCTGGTGAGCCAGCGGAAGGGTGAGACTCTGTTGCCTGTTACATTTGTGTGTTTTGCTGATTATGTGTTATGTGTCGTTAATTGTTTGGGGATCCAGTAAAGTCTAATTATTGTGGTTCCCTCACCCTGTGCTGTCTGAGTAGTGTTACGTCCACGGTTAAGGAGGCCGGCGTTCAGTTGGGATGAGCCCTGAGCCCGCTGTCTTTCTAAAGGCGGCGGGTTTTAGTGGACGAGAGCAGCCACTGAGCCCCGTGTCACCACATTTGGCTTTTTACTGCCATGTTCACAGTGATGTCAGGGTTCACCCGAGTCCATGGCTTAGCCATGGATGCGATTGAACTTTGACTGTTACTGTCAGCTTGCTTCTTGCTCTGTAGAGATTCTTGTCTGTATAAAGCGATGAAGCAGAGCTGACATTGCTCTCTAAGTGAACTGTCTGACTAAGGATTTTTTTATAATAAAGATGGAGTTTCTAATTTTTTGTTTTGTTTTACTTCAAATAAAAAAATGCTATCTGTTGTGTTTATCTTTTTACTGTGTACTAGAAATTCATGGTGGCCATGTCTACTTTGGCGTGACACCATGAATTTCGGGCTTAGTACCAGCTGAGAATACAAAGCTGGTATTAACACTTTTATTACCCAGCGTTTCACCACCATCAGGCCGCTGGACGAGCCAGGTAAAGTGCCTGGAAATGGCGCTAAGAAGCAATGCGCCATTTACAGGGTTGGCTGTGGGCTGCGAAGAATCCCAGCCCCCAGCTGCCTGGTTTTACCTTATTAGCGATTAAAATATGGCGGGAGCCCATGCATTTTTTTTAAATAATCTTTTTAAATTATTAAAAAAATAAAATATTTGGCTTCCCAGTAATTTGATTGCCAGCCAAGGTAAACCAAGGCATATGGGAGATGGTGGCCTGTAGTCGTCCGCTTTATCTGGGCTGAGAATCAAAAATACCGTGAAGAGCTAAATCATTTGTTTAATTATTTATTTATTTTTAACACTACTATATGTGTGAGGGAACCAACAGCCAATCTCAGATGCTGTCATGCAGAATGGCATCTGTGATTGGCTGTTGGAGTAACCTGGAATCTGCCTATATATTCTAGATGCTAGAGTGTATGGGCTGGTTTCAGCATCCAATCGCAGATCACCACTCTGTGACAGTGTCTGTGATTTTCTGTTATTTTAACAGTAAAATAAAACAACAATAGAGAGAAATAAATATTTTATTAGAAATAAAACAGAAGACATTTAGGACTCCATCTTTATTACCCAAAAACAACCCCTCCATCGTAGTCGAAAGGCAGGCGAGCATCTTCAGCTCTGCTACATCTCTTCGTGAAGACAAACACATGTCTGCTCACACAGAATCAGCTGAGAGCTGTCAGAGACTTTACCCGAGTGCACAACTGAGACTTGCGTATAACTCCTGCGAGTCTCGCATCGGTTTCACCAGTCACGGCGCACACTCTCCTGACAGGAGCACCTCAGCTGCATGGAAATACATACAGCCGACCCACTCCTGTAAGGAGAGTGTACGCCGTGCCGGGTGATACAGATGCAAGACTCGCACAGTGACAGTCAGAGTTAAATCGAGTCCATGCTCATGCACTCGGGTGAACCCTGACGTCACCACGAACAGGGCCGAAAAAGCCGAAAACTGCCAAGTGACGAGCAGTGCAGTGAATACCACCAGAAGTTAATGATCGGACCTGGAAGCAAAAGCGGCCGGGAAACAGCAGCTGGGCAGGTCTGCAGGACTCGTCGTGGGACCTGTAAGTATAATCATAATGTTGTTTACTAATGTGCTTTTTTTTACAGCCCTGGACCTGAACTGGACCCGAACTGTAACACGAGCTTCCCAGGAAAAACTTGTGTTCGGGATCGTGTGCATGAACACTATGTGTCTGGTATGGACCCCGAACTTTACAGTTTGGATTCACCCATCACTAGTAACAGCTTGATGGAATATCGCCTGCTTCCCTGTGTTTGTCTAGAACAGCAATACCACTTTCTCCCAGTTATGCTCATGCAGACGCTATCTATTACAGCTTCTTTAAGCAGCATACATGTGTCCTCCTTCTTTGGCTTTATTCTTGTCTTAGAAGGACACTGTATATCAGTGCAGTCTCTTTCTCTTTTCACCGTCTTCTATATCCAAGAAAATCATAAAGTCAAACTCCCCTTTGTAACCTGGGGCAGCATGAATTTTAAGATATTTCCATTGTTCATCTGCTAGCCAATGCTCAAAAATATGTTTTTTTCTCACATGCCCTCTGCAACTTATACAGAATAAATGGATGCAAGCATCAAAATCATCTCTGTGCCCCTCACACATTGTCTGTCAAGCCTTCCTCAGTCTACAGGACAACAGACGTTAACTCCTTAGCATTAGGCACACACCACACACAGAAAATGAAGGGAAACACATAAAGAATGAACCAACAATTAAACATAAACAAGTACAATGAACATGAATCTATGTACCTAAAAATGTAAGGTGCAAAAGAAAAATGCTAAATTATAAGAGAAATATTATGAATATATAATAATAAAGCTTTACTGGCAAGAAGGTGGTTATGACCCACTGTCAGGAATATGTCACGAAAGGGGGGTATAGGAAGCGGGAGTTACGTCCTTCCTTTCTACCACCCGTCCGACCGACAGAGCACGTGATGCGCTCTCTAGCGCCCCTCTTATAGTCAGGCCAATTATGGAATTGCCCAACAATAAGCAAGGAGGCCGCTCTTCTACTTATGCCAATGATTGAAGAGCTCCCGGTGAGAGTAGGGTATATATTCCCCCGACCTCAGCGGACGGAATATATAAAAACCTCCCCAAATCTCACTGGCCGCCCCACAATACTCCTTGGCACAAACTCGCTGCCACCAACCGATTTATGGTAACTATTAACCGAGCACACAGACGTGGGATTCAAGATCGAGATAACAGAACAGCCCAAAATTAATTATATATTTTAATCAGCCTAAGGCACACTACAAACTACAATATATGCAATATGGAATCTACAGGATATACATAGGTCAGAGTACAGTTACAAATAAAACATGATTTACAAACAAGCATACAGTTCAAGCAGTTACCTTCTGCGTCTGGCCACAGGGGGGCGCTGTAGACCAGGATTCCAGGAATTTTCCCACAGGTGTATCCACAGGTGACCCCCAGCAAAGAACAGCTAAAAAATGGCTGCACTGAGGTTATCAACTTGGCTCAATCCCTGTCCCCTCCTACCTTAGTGACCTCAGAGGGAGCACTGCTCCACCCCTGGCTGGAGTCAAAATAATATCCCAAAAGGGAATATTGGCCATAACTTTGCTTGGGAACGTCGTAGGCGGACGTCAATGCTCTCATTTTGACAGTTATGATTTTAGCTTCAAAATGGTAGGACGCATGGCTGGTCTGCTGGTTCCCCACTGGCCTATATCACATTTGAGGTACTTCCCAAGGCCCCACTTCCATATAAAATATGTGCTAACATTGTCCGCATGCTGAGACACCATTTTTATGCTTGCCATATTTCTAGGAAGCACGGCGCACGAAATATTAACCATATTCTACTGGAGCCTGGCTGTCTGGATACTTCCAAGCTTGCTAAGTAGATAGGAACTTCTGCTACAGTGTCACGGAAGGGGGTCTTCCTCTCTCTTTGTGTTCCCAAGGCTAACCTAATTTCCATATCATAGACTTTTTCCTTTGTCACACCACTGCTAAACAGACAGATTCCTCAGATTCATTAGCATTCTGATTGAAGCTTGACAAGATGGCGGCTATAGGAATATGGCTTCATACTCAGAATATATTCCTATGTCCTCACACCCACCTTCACCCTTTTAACACTAGAAGTCCCAGAGAGGGATCATTTGACATTTCTACCATTGGAACCCTATGGAGCTCGAAATTCCTGGGACTTCTAGTGTTAAAGGCAAATATGGCCACCATAGTAAACAAATTGAAGGGGAGGGAAAAAACTATAGATCTGACCACCTTGGCCATAATTTTAATAGCTGCAATAACCTTTTTACAGTGATTTTCCTATAGCAAATACCCATTCTGAATTAGATTACTGAGATAACATGCATTAAACTTCAAGTTAATTAATTCTGCTCATGCGGCAATTGGAAAATCAGGAAGAAATGAAAAACAGATTATTATCACCTTTAAAATTGAGTTGAAATGAGCTTTTATGACACTTACCAAGGTTTTTTTGTGCCTTCTCAATCAGTGACCTTGTACCAGATTTCCTTTTATTTGGTAATCTTGAATTAAACCCTTGGCCTTTGCCTTCATCAATTGTAATCCCTTAAATTAATGAAAAAATATTGGAACCTATGAAATAGGATAAAGTAAACACATTCTTTTTCTTCCAAGTGCTAACATCTAGTTAAAGAGAGACTGTCAAATTATCAGATGGGACTCCCTAAGATTTATTTCTCACCTGTAGACTTCATAGACACAAAACTCATCAAAAATTAGTGGATGTCAGCTTTTACTATATAAATTAGATAAATAGCAAACAAAAATTGAATGTTGGAATGCAATGTTTCCAACTTTGTGTTTTATTACCATAGTGAAATTGTATATACAAAACAGATTATTCAATTAGGTTCAAGACTATAAAGTAAAAAAATGAAAATTGTTCTACTTCAGGTCCACACACGATGAGAGATCAATACACCAAAAGCATAAAATAAGATGTAGCTTAGAAAAATTAAACATGTAAAATCTTTTTTTACAACTGAAAAAATGGCAAAAAATTGCCAACAATGGAGACATGATGATACCCAATTTCCCATTCATTAACACAGCTGCAGGAAGCTGCAGCTGCTAGAAAGTACTACATTCATTTGAAAAACACATTGTGGACCTAGATCGAAAGTCTACACCAGTGTTCCCCAACTCCAGTTCTCGAGAGCCACCAACAGTGCATGTTTTAAAGGGGTTATCCGGCTTCTTTGACATTTTTATTTGTATTTCCCTATCGGGCTACATTGGGGCAGGTAAGTAGATAGAGACCACTTACCTGCCCTGCTGTCAGCCCCTCTCCCCTGGCTCAGAGCGGTCATGTGACCGCTCCTGCCGCGATTTTGCTGCTTCCGGTCATTTCATGTCAACATGGGCAGGGCCATGTTGATATGCAAATGTGGAACAGCATGTCGCCTCCCTGCTGGGCTGTACTGTGCGAGGAGTCACCGCCCCCTTCCCTGCACCCTCCCACACATTCCCCCTCACCTCCAGTAACCTCCCCCTGCACTGCTGTGGGGTCCGTGACCTGGGGGCGGGGCCTGGCGGCAGCTGCCGTGGTGTCAGCGCCAGCACTGGGCCCCCTGCCCAGGATCGCACATTCAAATATACTGGCATCACAGATCACCGGTGCCGGTACATTTGAAAGTGCTGATGAGAAGCAGCGCAGCGCTGCTTCTCATCACTGTCCCTCCCGCTGTCTGTGCTCTCTTCAGCACAGCGGTGACGTCACTACTGTGCTGAAGAGAGCACAGACAGCGCACGAACGTGCAGGAGCTGCGGGGACCGAGGACAGGTGAGTATGTACTCCACATGTGTTCCCGATGGGGATGGGGATGGGGGGGTTGCAGAGCCATATGTGTGCGTGTGCGGTACAGAGCCATATCTGTGTGTGTGCGGTGCAGAGCCATATGTGTGCGTGTGCAGAGCCATATGTGTGCGGTGCAGAGCCATATGTGTGCGTGTGCGGTACAGAGCCATATGTGTGCATGTGCAGAGCCATATGTGTGCAGAGCCATATGTGTGCGGGTGCGGTGCAGAGCCATATGTGTGCGTGTGCAGAGCCATATGTGTGCGTGTGCGGTGCAGAGCCATATGTGTGCGTGTGCGGTACAGAGCCATATGTGTGCGTGTGCGGTGCGGAGCCATATGTGTGCGTGTGCGGTACAGAGCCATATGTGTGTGTGTGCGGTGCGGAGCCATATGTGTGCGTGTGCGGTACAGAGACATATGTGTGCGTGTGCAGAGCCATATGTGTGTGTGTGCGGTACAGAGCCATATGTGTGCGTGTGCGGTACAGAGCCATATGTGTGCGTGTGCGGTGCAGAGCCATATGTGTGCGTGTGCGGTGCAGAGCCATATGTGTGCAGAGCCATATGTGTGCGGTACAGAGCCAAATGTGTGCCTGTGCGGTGCAGAGCCATATGTGTGCGTGTGCGGTGCAGAGCCATATGTGTGCGTGTGCAGAGCCATATGTGTGCGGTACAGAGCCATATGTGTGCGTGTGCGGTGCAGAGCCATATGTGTGCATGTGCAGAGCCATATGTGTGCGTGTGCGGTACAGAGCCATATGTGTGCGTGTGCGGTACAGAGCCATATGTGTGCGTGTGCGGTACAGAGCCATATGTGTGCGTGTGCGGTGCGGAGCCATATGTGTGCGTGTGCGGTACAGAGACATATGTGTGCGTGTGCAGAGCCATATGTGTGCGTGTGCGGTGCAGAGCCATATGTGTGCGTGTGTGGTACAGAGCCATATGTGTGCGTGTGCGGTGCGGAGCCATATGTGTGCGTGTGCGGTACAGAGACATATGTGTGCGTGTGCAGAGCCATATGTGTGCGTGTGCGGTACAGAGCCATATGTGTGCGTGTGCGGTACAGAGCCATATGTGTGCGTGTGCGGTGCAGAGCCATATGTGTGCGTGTGCGGTGCAGAGCCATATGTGTGCAGAGCCATATGTGTACGGTACAGAGCCAAATGTGTGCGTGTGCGGTGCAGAGCCATATGTGTGCGTGTGCGGTGCAGAGCCATATGTGTGCGTGTGCAGAGCCATATGTGTGCGGTACAGAGCCATATGTGTGCGTGTGCGGTGCAGAGCCATATGTGTGCATGTGCAGAGCCATATGTGTGCGTGTGCGGTACAGAGCCATATGTGTGCGTGTGCGGTACAGAGCCATATGTGTGCGTGTGCGGTACAGAGCCATATGTGTGCGTGTGCGGTGCGGAGCCCGATGTGGGGCTGTTATTTGCAATGCTGTAGTGATACGAGGTCAGGTGCTGGGGAAGAATATACTGACAGGGAATGTGTGTGCAGGGGGCGGGCAGAGGGTGAGGCTGGACACTGGGGTGGGGCTTGACACTGAGGCTGGGCGGTGACAGCTCTGACTGAGGTTTTGCACAGGAAGTGGTCATGTTTGCTGGATCTGAATGTAAACAAGAAACTGCAGAGAATAAAGGGATAATTAAAGAGGAACAAAAGTTAGAAAACAAAAAATAACAATGTAGGTGTGATTTATATGACAATACAGCACAGATAAACTCAAACATTTTTGTTAAGCTAATGTCGGACAACTCCTTTAAGGATTTCCTTAGTACTGCACAATTGATCATTTAGCTACCTGCACAGGGAATGAGTCCAAAACCTCAATGCTATGGAAATCCTGAAAACATGTGTGCCGCCCCCGTGTCAGCAGCCGGCGCTGCTCGGATCCGGGCCTTCAGGGGTGGTGGCTCGAGGCTCTCCGGACCTGGGGGTCTGGGGGACCTCGCGGACACGCCGAATAAAATAGGGGACGTAGGTGTACGGGCTAGGCCGTAATAGGTTCGTGACGCCACCCATGGTGTGTGGTGAGGTGGGACACCATCGCTGCGCTGCTGTTACAGGGCACCCGGGGGGAGATGCTGTGCAGCAAAATGTTAACCCCTCAGTGGGCACGGATGGTGGCCCCGGGACCCGGTGGCTCTGGTGCAGGGGAGATGACGACCACAGGGGGTGCTGGTGTACTCACTGTTAGTAAAACACACAAGTCTCTGGTAAACCAAGGTGGTGGTGGCCGATGCCGCAGCCGGTTGCGTTCAGGATCCCCCACCCGGCTGGTGGTCTCTATCCTGTTCCTGCACCATTGTGTAAGGTGGTCTTTCCCAGTATAAAACTCAGGAGTCCGCTCCTGGCTGGATGTGGCCTAAGGAGCCGTGCCCGCAGACGCTGGCCAGTGGAATCTATGGGCCTTGGTGGTGACCTCTTATCCCTAGTCGGTGGGCTGTTGTCTTCTATGAGGGACTTTGGGTGGGACAGGACCTCTAGTCCTGGCCCCAGTCAGTTAATTAACCAGTTCCACTTGTTTCTGGCTTCAGGGTCCGAGTACCCCCCTTTGTGCTACGGTTTCCGGGTCGGTTCCCCGTGTCGGTACCAGCGGGCTACAACCCTGGCCTGGTCCACCTCGGTTCCACCGAGCCGTCTTCCCTTCTCCTGCTGACGGAGACCACCGTCTGGCTCCTAGCCAGGGCACCAGAGCTCCTACCCTGGCACCGCTCAACTTGGACTTCACTGCTGGAGCTACTCCTAGCTCCAGCCCACACTCCTCTCCAAACTGAACTCTAAAACAAAACTGTCTTACTTTCCCGCCCCCGGACTGTCTGTACCCTTGGGTGGGCGTATCCCAACCGCCTGGTCGCGCCCACTGGTGTGTCTGTCTGTCCTTAAGAGGGGTGACTAGGGTTTTATGGTTGGCTGTGTGTTTCCTAATGAGGGAAGGTGTTATGCAGGGTTCTTTTTGTGACTACCTGGTTTTGTCAGGGCATCACACTCCCCCTTGGTTAAACACAAACCGTCCGCGGGCTGTTCGACCACCACCGGTTTATTTTTTTTTACTGCAAAGAGATAAAACGGGTAAAACATTTTACAAATATAATAACATATTTACATTTCAAGAATATTTTTGTTTTTCTTCCCTTACAGGAGGCATGTTGCTTAAACGTTGAACAAACATTACCGGGATGGGACGGACCGGGTCCTTTTCACTTCACCCACCCAAAACAACCTAGCCCTGGTGCCATTACTAAAACACAGGTTGGCACCCCTTGCCCTAGTCCAGGGTAGGTCCGGGTGTTGCCCAAACGGGCCCCAGTCTTTTCAAGGACCCCACATCCTGTGGACCCCTGACCCGGTCTTGCAGGTGACTGGGCCTCGGCGGACTCTAGCCCAGGCCCATCCTCCAATTAGCCTCCCCAGAGACTGCAATTTGGTGAAAAGTTTGGTCTCAGGAGTATTTACAAGGCCCAATAGTTTATGGGTTGGTCTGCAAGTTCTCAGCCATTGTCTTTGTTTTTAACTGCAGAAACAGGACATTAGACGGTCCCAACGGGGACTGAACTTGTGGGTAGCTGGGAACTGCTACCTAAACATCTGGATCTGGTGACAGCCTCGGTTGATTGGTATTCATTCACACTCGTATTTATACAATTCACAGACACTACTCACTAGATTGCGGTCTCCCTGTACCTAAGTGGTGGCTGGCCCAAGTTAGGGCGCGTGGACCTTCTGGGCCCTCTAGGTTGAAATGGAACCGGTGGGGGAGCTGGGTGTTAAAACCCCTCTTCCCCAATGTCAGGCATGGCGGGCAGAGACCTATGGGGTCGGGGTGTAGGTGCATCCCTGGGTGCTGGTGTGGGTACACTGCTGACAGGCTCTTCTGGCTTTCTTCCACAGGTTGTGGGAACATGATAACGGGAACAATCACCGCTCCATTCTGCATAGGCCAATCAGCCAGAAAATCACCCATCACGGTGTGAATCACCTCTTTCTTTTGCTCCACGTTCGGTGTAGGAGGGAGGACCTCTTCCATCCCCCTTAGGGGTTCTTGGCACTTCTTAAGGTGGTCTCTGGAAAAAGTGGCCGTAGTTCTTCCCTGATCTCGACTGACAAGGTATGTTTTCTGGTCTTCCCATCCAGTGGGTTGGATAACGTAAGGGGTTCTTTCCCACTGGTCGTCCAGCTTGTGCGTCCTTCTCTTCCTTTTCAGTACCACATCTCTGGGTCCAAAGGGAGTAGCCCGAGCCCGCTTGTTAAAATGCTGCTCTTGACTCTCTCTGTTCTGGTGCAGGTTCTTCTCTACATATTGCTTAATCTGCCGATACTGCTTCTGGCACTTGACGTCCCAATTGGCAGTGGGGGAGATGGTCTCAGGTACTTCAACGTCCAATTCTAGGTCCACCGGCAACTTCCCAGGCCGGGCTCTCATCAGGTATGCAGGCATGCACTTCGTGGAACCGCAGGGAATATTATTGTACATGTCCACTAGGTTGGGCAGTTTCTTGGGCCACAAGTTTCTCTCTTCCAGATGCAAGGTCTTGAGGAGATTGAGAACCAAGTGATTCATTTTCTCACACATCCCGTTAGTCTGGGCATGGTAGGCCGTGGTCCAGATCTTCTTGCACCCATACAAGTTGCAGAATTCTTGAAAAACCTCTGCCTCGAATGCCGGGCCCTGGTCCATAAGCACCATTTCCGGGTAGCTATGCGGCCGGCAGAAGTACGCCTGGAAAACACTTGCTGCCGTGCGGCGTGTTAAGTCCTTGACGGGGACCACCATCATGAACCTGGAGTAGTGGTCTACAATGGTCAGGGCATACGTATATCTGCTGCGGCTAGGCATGAGCTTGACAAGGTCCAGGGCGACCAACTCCAACGGCTGGCGGGTGACAATCAGCTGCAGCGGGGCCTTCTGACTGGTTACGTCATGATAAGCCTTCAGGACCTTGGGTCCATATGCCTGCGGCACTACCAGCTGGCGGACCTTCTCTTGCGTCTTCGGGTT
The DNA here is from genome assembly GCF_048569485.1 of Anomaloglossus baeobatrachus. NCBI lineage: Eukaryota > Metazoa > Chordata > Amphibia > Anura > Aromobatidae > Anomaloglossus > Anomaloglossus baeobatrachus. The sequence goes on along the minus strand of NC_134358.1, from coordinate 263,644,739 downwards.
GATTAATCCCCTGTACAGCTTACCCTGTTGCAAGTAAAGGCGGTGCCTCTCTTTCCACAACTGCTGAGCCTCAGAGGGGGCTGTAGGCTCTAACCTGGAAGCATCTTGAGCAATCATTGTTTTGACTAGCCGGACCGCGGGTTCCTGATCTTGGGCTTCTCGCCATCCATGGCAGGGTAACGGGTCAAAGTTCGCCTGCTGCTAGCAGACATAGGGCATTTCGTCCTTTGGCTGATGGAATGCGGGCAGCTCGATTTCCTCCAAACCATCTTCCTCCACCCCTTCATCGGATAAGTGCAGCATCTGGGACAATGCATCCGCGCTGGTGTTCTTGCGGCCGGCCCTGTACTTAATGGTGAAGTCATAGTTGGTTAGCCGGGCTACCCATTGCTGTTCCAGGGCCCCCAATTTTGCCGTGTCCAGGTGTGTCAAAGGGTTGTTGTCCGTATATGCAGTGAACTTCGCCGATGCCAGGTAATGCTTGAGACTCACCGTTATCGCCCAGACGAGTGCCAAGAACTCCAACTTGAAAAAGCTGTAATTCTCGGGGTTCCTCTCCATCGGCCGGAGCTTGCTGCTTGCATAGGCAATCACCTTTTCCCTGCCATCTTGTATCTGGGACAGGACAGCACCCAAGCCCACATTGCTGGCGTCCATGTAGAGAATGAACGGGAGACCATAGTCGGGATAAGCCAGGATTTCTTCTCCAGTTAGGGCCGACTTCAGTTGCTGGAAGGACTTCTCTTGCTTCTCACCCCAGGCAAACGGGGGTCTGGAATTTCTGCCATTCTTGGTCTGTCAAACGAGGAGGTCTTGCATGGGTGCGCCATCTTGGTGTATCCCTTGATGAAGCGACGGTAGTAGCCCACCAGGCCCAAGAACTGCCGCACCTCTCTAACCGTGGTAGGCTGCGGCCATCTCGGGATGGCAGTGATTTTCTTGGCATCCGGGGCAACACCTTCAGCACTCACCACATGCCCGAGGTACTGCACTCTGGGTTTCAGCAGATGACTCTTAGAGGGTTTCAATTTCATCCCGTACTTGGAGAGGGCTTCAAACACTTCCGTGAGGTGTTCTAGATGGGCTTCATACATCTTGGAATAAACAATCACATCATCCAAGTACAGCAGGACCATCTCGAAGTTGCGATGTCCCAAGCAGCACTCCATTAGCCTCTGGAAGGTTCCCTGGGCATTACACAGCCCAAAAGGCATGCTGTTGAACTCGCAGAGTCCCATCGGGGTAGCGAATGCAGTCTTTTCGCGGTCTTCCTTCGCAACTGCCACCTGCCAGTAGCCACTAGTGAGGTCAAGGGTAGAGAAATAGTTAGCAGTCTTCAGCGCGGCCAATGACTCTTCAATGCGAGGAAGAGGGTATGCATCTTTATGCGTTATCTGATTATTCTTCCAGTAATCCACACACATTCTCATAGTACCACCCTTCTTCTTTACCAGGACCAACGGAGCTGCCCAGGGACTACAACTATCACGAATGACCCCTGCCTCCTTCATGTTCCTCAACATATCTTTGGCGCACTGGTAGTGTGCAGGTGGAATCGGCCTGTACCTCTCTTTAATAGGTGGATGTGTGCAGGTGGGAATACGGTGCTGAACCCCCTTAATCCTCCCGAAGTTTAACGGGTGTTTACTGAATACCTGCTCGTACTCTTGCACTACCTGGTACACCCCCTCCTTGTGATGTGGATGTAGATTCGGTGCCGACATGTAGCTCCCGGCACCACTCCTCTAGCTGTGCGGGTAGGGTGTCACTGCCCGACTGTGATGCAGTGATGGTGGAGGTTGCTACGTGAATGGCATCTGCGTCTACAGTAAATAATTTAGCAATGGTGGCATAGCGGGGTAGCCTAACCTCTTCCTCTCCGCAGTTCATCACTCTCACGGGTACCCGTCCTTTCTTGACATCAATCAACCCTCTGGCTGCCATCACTGTAGGCCAATGCTCGGACGGCAGAGGCTCCACCACTGCCGAGTAATCCTGTCCACGGGGACCTACTGCTACTCTACACCAGATCATCATTTCACTCCGCGGAGGCACCACTAGGGGCGAAACATCCATCAATCGCACGCCACCAATCTCTCCACCTGACATGTTCACTTGTTGCCGCTGCTGGAGGGCCCGGATTTCATGTTGCAGAGCCCTCTGCTGCCCTCCTCCTGCTGTGACAGACAGTTGTTGCAATAGGTGCAGCACTTCCCCCATGCACTACTCGATCATGTTGGTCCCTAGGACCATTTTTGGTGTTCGGTCACTAGGGTCATTTTGCACCACAATTAGCCCTTGGTGCTTCAGCTCTATCCGACCCACCTTCAAGGTTACCTCCTTAAACCCCACCTGGGTCATAGGGAGTCCGTTAGCTGCAATGATGGTTAAACTGGGGTCCGGGGGGGTGAGGTCACTATCAGACTAGTATTGCTTGTACAGTATATAAGGCATTGTTGTTACCTGCGAACCGGTGTCGAGAAGGGTGTAGGTCGGGATACTGTCCACCGCAAGGGAGATGATGGGGCGGCCTCCAACGTATCGATCATGCCAATCGGCTGGGCCTTGAGGGTCTATTCCTGAGGATTGGCCCTTGGCCTCAGGGGTTGCTTGTTTAAAGGGCACCAGCGAGAGTAGTGACCAGTCTTGTTACACTTATAGCAGACGAGTGGTCCATACCGGCTGTCATTGTTCCTCCTCTGCTGCATCCACGGGATGTCCTCCGGGATGTCAGCAAGCTGTATCTTCTCCACTGGCTTGGCTTTTGGTGGTAGCTGTACGGCGGCGAGGATCCTGGCGACGTCATCACTCAGGCGCTGTACTTGCGACGACAGGTCCTTTGAGGTGCCGGCTGCTGCTGCTGCAGGAGCTGGCAGAGCCAACAAGGGGGGCGCTACCGAGACAGGAGCGGTGTCAGCGGGCCAGGTGGCGGGTCAGCGGTGCCAGCATCAACCGTCTGCAGCGCTTTAATAGCTCTTTCTTTTAGAACCGCAAAGCTCAAATCCGCGTGTTCCAGAGACCACAGCCGTAATTGTTTACGATCTTCGACGGAACCCAGTCCTTGAAGGAACTGCTCCACCAGCATTTTGTTGCTCTCGGCCTCATTAATGGGGTCCACCTGCTTCAGGGTGCGTATGGCCGTCTGCAGCTCAGGGCATAGTCTCGGATGCTGTCCTGCGGGCGCTGTCGGCAATTATAAAACTGCATCCGCAGCTCCGCTTCAGTACGGGTCTCAAAAGCGACTTGCAGTTTGTCAAAAATGGCGGTTACCGAGACCCGGTCGGCCTCTGCCCAGGTCTCCACCTCCTGCTCAGCGGCGCCGGTCAACTGCCTGAGTACCACAGATGCACGCTGCTTGCCAGTCATGGCATACAAATCGAGGATAGTACAAATTTTCTTCCTGAACATCTGCAGGGCATCGGGCTTCCCGTCATAAGGGGGTAGCCAGGCAGCACCGCACACGTATGGCAAGGAGATCGGCATTAACTGAGTGACCGCCGGGGCCACAGCTCCCCCTGCTCCTGTGACAGGAGCGAGAGCCACCACATTTCTGTCATCCACGGGCGCCGCCGCTCCAGCGACCGGCGCCACTCCGCCATCGGGGTTAGGCACGAACATCTTCCCGCTGCTCCCTCTTGGTCTTTTGCCGGCACTCCTCTTTCAGGCCTGCTAGTTTCGTTTTGCGACTTCCGGCCTCGCTTTCTGGCCACGTTCCCAGGGGGCGGGGCTTCGGCTTTCGTGTCCTTTTCGCGAGGAAGAAGACGCTGAGCTGTAGTTTTTCATGCCAAAATGTCGACCAAAATGGCGACGTCTGAAAATTTGGCAACGTATCACCGCTGACTGTCAAATACAAGGCGCATTTCCACAAGGTAAGTGGATGGGTAAGTATCCTGTTCGTGATGCCAAGTTTCGGGGTGTGCCGTCCCCGTTCCAGCAGCCGGCGCTGCTCGGATCCGGGCCTTCAGGGGTGGTGGCTCGAGGATCTCCGGACCTGGGGGTCTCGCGGACACGCCAAATAAAATGGGGGACGTAGGTGTATGGGCTAGGCTGTAAAAGGTTTGTGACGCCACCCACTGTGTGTGGTGAGGTGGGACACCACCGCTGCTGTTACGGGGCACCCGAGGGGAGATGTTGTACAGCAAGATGTTAACCCCTCCATGGGCACAGATGGTGGCCCTGGGACCCGGTGGCTCTGGTGCAGGGGAGATGATGACCACAGGGGGTGCTGGTGTACTCACTGTTAGTAAAACACAGAAGTCTCTGGTAAACCAAGGTGGTGGTGGCCGGTGCCGCGGCCGGTTGCGTTCGGGATCCCCCACCCGGCTGGTGGTCTCTATCCTGTTCCTGCACCGTTGTGTAAGGTTGACTTTCCCAGTATAAAGCTCAGGATTCTGCTCCCGGCTGGATGTGGCCTAAGGAGCCGTGCCCGCAGACGCTGGCCCGTGGGATCTATGGGACTTGGCGGTGACCTCTTATCCCTAATCGGTGGGCTGTTGTCTTCTATGAGGGACTTTGGGTGGGTCAGGACTAGAGATGAGCGAACCGGTCCCGGTTCGGCTCGAGGCCGGTTCGCCGAACGGGGGTCCCGTTCGAGTTCGGCTCGTCGAACGTTCGACGAACCGAACTCGAACGTATAGGCTATAATGGAGGCAATCACAAACACATAAAAATGCATTATAAATGTACACAAACAGTTAATAAACATTGCCATAACACTTACCGGTCCCCGCGATCCCTTCTGCACTCTGTCTCCTGCCGCTATTCCATCCGATGATCGCTTAAACCTCCCGGTGACCTGCACTGCCAGCAGAGATGCAGGACCTATCGTGACGTCAAAATAGCCATGTGACCAGTCACGTGGCTATTATCTCATTGGCTACAGACTGGTCACATGACTATGACACGTCATGTAGGACCTGCGAGTGCATCTCTCCGGTACACGGTGCACATATGTGTATCGCCGTGTACCGGCGACATGCTCTAGCACACGGTCGACTCCCCGTTCCGTTAGGGACCGGCTGACACAGCCGGTCATTAACGGAGATCACCCTTGCCATAGCAACGCAGTTAGCGGTGACGTCACCGCTAACCGCGGCTCCGAGAGCACCGTTGCTATGGTAACGCGTCTGTCAGCGTTACCGCTGTTACCGCTGACAGCCAGCACTGATCACTCACGGAGTGAAGGCTGCACGCTGCTGCACGATTGTAGTGAGGATTGTAGTGAGGATGAGGTTACCCAGCCCCAAGTGATGAGCTGGTGAATCTCATCCTTCCTCACTACAATCGTCACTACTACTACACTAGTGAGGATTGTAGTGAGGATGAGATGCCCCAGCCCCAAGTGATGAGCTGGTGAACCTCATCCTTCCTCACTACAATCGTCACTACTACAACACTAGTGAGGATTGTAGTGAGGATGAGATGCCCCAGCCCCAAGTGATGGGCTGGTGAACCTCATCCTCACTACAATCGTCACTACTACTACACTAGAAAGAAAGAAGACAGAAGAGCAGGATCGTGGAGGGCTGAAAGGGGGTAATAAAGATGGAGTCTCTAATGTGTCTGTGTATTTATTTCTATTAAAGTATTTTTTCTCTGTGTGGTGTCTTTTTTTTAACCCTTTATTGGAGACTCTTAATGGCCAGGTCAAACGTGCCTGACATTAAGAATCTCTGGCTTAATACTGGCTAGTAAAACAAAGCCAGTATTAACTCATGATTACCCAACAAGCCACCCGGCTCCAGGGCTGTTGGAAGAGTTGGATACAGCGCCAGATGATGGCGCTTCTATGAGAGCGCCATTTTCTGGGGCGGCTGCGGACTGCAATTCGCAGCAGAGGTGCCCAGAAACCTCGGGCTAACCTGTGCTGCGGATTCCAATCCCCAGCTGCCTAGTTGTACCCGGCTGGACACAAAAATGGGGCGAAGCCCACGTCATTTGTTTTTTAATTATTTCATGAAATAAGTGAAATAATTAAAAAAAACGGGCTTCCCTATATTTTTGGTTCCCAGCCGGGTACAAATAGGCAACTGGGGGTTGGAGGCAGCCCGTGGCTGCCTGCTGTACCTGGCTAGCATACAAAAATATGGCAAAGCCCACGTCATTTTTTTGGTGGGCAAAAAAATTCTGCATACAGTCCTGGATGGAGTATGCTGAGCCTTGTAGTTCTGCAGCTGCTGTCTGCTCTTCTCCATACAGATAGACAGCAGCTGCAGAACTACAAGGCTCAGCATACTCCATCCAGGACTGTATGCAGAAGTTTTTTGCCCCCTGAAAAAATTATGTGGGCTTCGCCATATTTTTGTATGCTAGCCAGGTACAGCAGGCAGGTACGGCTGCCCCCAACCCCCAGTTGCCTATTTGTACCCGGCTGGGAACCAAAAATAAAGGGAAGACCTTTTTTTATTATTTCATGAATTTCATGAAATAATTAGAAAACAAATGACGTAGGCTTCGCCCCATTTTTGTGTCCAGCCAGGTACAACTAGGCAGCTGGGGATTGGAATCCGCAGCACAGGTTGGCCTGAGCTTTCTGGGCCCCACTGCTGCGAATTGCAGTCTGCAGCCGCCTCAGAAAATGGCATTTTCATAGAAGCGCCATATTCTGGCGCTGTATCCAACTCTTCCAGCACCTGCCTGCTATACCTGGCTAGCATACAAAAATATGGCGAAGCTCACGTCCTTTTTTTGTAGTTTTTTGGCAAAAAAAATAAAAAATGCTTCCCTGGATTTTCCATTGCCAGTGAAGGTAACACCAAGCAGTGGGGGTTAGCAGCCAGTAGCTGCTTGGATTACCCTTAGCTAGCAATACAAAAAATGCAGCGGGAGCCCATATATATTTTTTTTTAATTATTTATTTAAATAACTAAAAATAAAATGGGCTTCCCTGTATTTTGATTGCTGGACATCACAGTGCTGTAAAAATAAATCTTTAAAAAAATGACGTAGCGCTCCGCGGTATTTTTGATTCTCAGCGCAGATAAAGCAGACAGCTATGGGTTGCCACCCCCATCTGCCTGCCGTTACCTTGGTTGGCAATCAAAATACAGGGAAGCCCATTAATTTTTTCTATTTAAAAAATAGTTAAAAAAAAATGGCGTTGGGTCCCCCCATTTTTGATAGCCAGCTAGGGTAAAGCAGACGGCTGTAGCCTGAAAACCACAGCTGGCAGCTTTACCGTGGTTGGGGATCCAATGTGGAGGTCCCCTCAGGCTCTTTTGTATAATTATTGTATAAATATTAATAATTACACAATAAAAGTAGGGTCCCCCCCAAATTGGATCACCAGCCAAGGTAAAGCGGACAGCTGTGGTCTGGTATTCTCAGGGTGGGAAGGTCCATAGTTATTGGGCCTTCACAGCCTAAAAATAGCAGGCCGCAGGCACCCCAGACGTGGCGCATCCACTAGATGCGCCAATCCTGGCGCTTCACCCCAGCTCATCCCGTGCCCTGGTGCAGTGGCAAACGGGGTAATAAATCAGGTTGATACTAGCTGTAAAGTAACCTGAGATCAAGCCCAGCAGTTTGTGATGTCATGGCGTCTATTAGATACTCAACATCATAAACTGTCAGTACTAACAAAAAAAAAAAAAAAATCGACAAAAGAAATTTATTTGAAAAAACAGTCCCCAAAACATTTCCTCTTTCACCAATTTATTGTAAGAAAAAAAATAAAGGGGTCCCACGACGACTCTGGACCGTCTAGAATATGGGGGGGAGACACTCAGGGAACGTATCCCCCATTTTCTAGGAGTGCGGACCCTTCATGTGAGGAGTGTGGGTGCAATGAATCTGCACTCACTCTTCTCGGGTCCACAGCAGCAGAGTCCATGTCGTAATGGTTGCTACCAAAGCTGCAATGCCCTGCTCATGAGGTAAGGGCATGCCTAATCAGGAGAACTACTGCTCACTGGTATATAGGTGCTCAGAGGTAATAATAGATAAAATTAGTGAGTAACCTCGGCACTCTAAATCTCCCAGACTAAGTCAGTAAGTCACAACGGATAGTAATGCAAAATCACTCTTTATTGGTCCGTATTAAGAAAAAAATTTTTTTCATAAGCATATATGTTTTTGTCCAAAACAAGTTACAAATGACGTTTCGGCCTGAGCCTTCGTCAGATTGGACTTATCTGCATGTAATTATGAAAAATGACAATAATCAGTATCACATAAGAGTGAGAGAACAATAACATAAACTCGAACAATGTAGAGGTACAATTGGGATGCAGCAAAAAAATTGCAACACAGCAAGAAATGAAACACATGATACAAATGTCATAATACAGTACAAGGACAATATAGTAATGACAAATATGGGGTCAGAGTAGACTTAGACAGCTCTGGTACGAAAGAGATGTCAATCATAAAGTAACATGTGCAGTAGGTGTAGAGCTACAGTGTGCATGGCAGAGCTAATGGGTAGACCAACCATAGAAAAAGAACGGAGAAAAAGTGGAGAAAAAGTGGAGAAAAAGTGGAGAAAAAGTGGAGAAAAAATGGAGAAAAAAGTGGAGAAAAAGTGGAGAAAAAGTGGAGAAAAAGTGGAGAAAAAATGGAGAAAAAGTGGAGAAAAAGTGGAGAAAAAAATGGAGAAAAAGTGGAGAAAAAAGTGGAGAATAAGTGGAGAATAAGTGGAGAAAAAGTGGAGAAAAAGTGGAGAATAAGTGGAGAAAAAGTGGAGAAAAAGTGGAGAAAAAAGTGGAGAATAAGTGGAGAAAAAGTGGAGAAAAAGTGGAGAAAAAGTGGAGAAAAAAATGGAGAAAAAGTGGAGAAAAAGTGGAGAAAAAGTGGAGAAAAAGGTGTAGAATAAGTGGAGAAAAAGTGGAGAAAAAGTGGAGAAAAAATGGAGAAAAAGTGGAGAAAAAGTAAAGAAAAAGTGGAGAAAAAGTGGAGAAAAAGTGGAGATAAAAGTGGAGAATAAGTGGAGAAAAAGTGGAGAAAAAGTGGAGAAAAAGTGGAGAAAAAAGTGGAGAATAAGTGGAGAAAAAGTGGAGAAAAAGTGGAGAATAAGTGGAGAAAAAGTGGAGAAAAAGTGGAGAAAAAATGTAGAAAAAGTGGAGAAAAAATGGAGAAAAAGTGGAGCACCCTTTGGTGCCTTTCATGTGGCACTAAGGGGTGCTTAGCTTTGTATTTAGCCAAAAAAATGAAAAAAAAAATGACGTAGGGTTCCCCCTAGTTTTGTAGCCAGCTAGGGTAAAGCAGACGGCTGCAGCCTGCAGACCACAGCTGGCAACCTCACCTTGGCTGGTAATCCAAAACTGAGGGCACCCCACGCTGTTATTTTAAATTAAATAAATAATTTAAAAAAAAAAAAACACGTAGGGGTCCCCCAAAATTGGATTACCAGCCAAGGTAAAGCAGACAGCTGGGGCCTGATATTCTCAGACTAGGGAGGTCCATGGTTATTGGACTCTCCCCAGCCTAAAAATAGCAGGCCGCAGCCGCCCCAGAAGTGGCGCATACATTAGATGCGCCAATCCTGGTGCTTCGCCCCAGCTCATCCCGCGCCCTGGTGCGGTGGCAAACGGGGTAATATATGGGGTTAATACCAGATGTGTAAGTCACCTAGCATCAAGCCCTGGGGTTGGTGAGGTCAGGCGTCTATCAGATACCCGACATCACCAACCCAGTCAGTAATAAAAAAAAATAGACGACAAACACATTTTTATTTGAAAAAACACTCCCCAAAACATTCCCTCTTTAACCAATTTATTAGAATGAAAAACAAATCCAGGTCTGGTGTAATCCAAGGGGTTGCCATGACGAACCACACTGTCCCAGTCAATGAAGAGCAGGATGTTCCCCATTGGCTGGGAGAGCAGTGCAGTGACCTGAGCTAACATCAATGGGTCAGCCCAGGTCACTGCAGGGGATGACAAGTGCTGCTGTCAGCGAGGTACATTACCTGCGCTGATCTCCAGCACTGCCGACAGCCCCTGTCACTGAGCTCAATGACCGGCTTCACACCAAGTATCGCGAGAGGTCCGTGACGTCACCGCTAGTCAGTCTCGGGTCGGAAGCGAGAGGTGATGTGACAAGCGGCGGCCATGGAGGACAGTGACAGCGCTGAGGTCGGGATGGCGGGACTTCATCACCGCAGGTAAGCCGAGCGGGGGGGTGTGGGTGTGTGTGTGTGCGTGTGTGTGTGTGTGTGTGTATGTGTACATGCCGCGGGCAGGAGGGGGCGGAGCGAGCTGAGCGGGGAAGTGTGGGCTTCCTGCACGTAACTAAGATAAACATCGGGTTACTAACCAAAGCGCTTTGCTTGGATACCCGATGTTTATCTTGGTTACCAGCTTCTGGCAGGCTGCCAGCGATGGCTCCTGCACACTGTAGCTGTAAAAAGCCCTGCTTTTTGCTGCTAGAACAGTTCTCGAACATATCTAGAACTATCGAGCTTTTGCAAAAAGCTCGAGTTCTAGTTCGATCTCGAACAGCCCCCAAAATCACTCGAGCCCCGAACTGGAGAACCTCGAACCACGAACCGCGCTCAACTCTAGTCAGGACCTCTAGTCCTGGCCTCAATCGGTTAATTAACCAGTTCCACTTGTTTCTGGTTCCTGGCTTCAGGGTCCGAGTACCCCCCTTTGGGCTACGGTTTCTGGGTCGGTGCCACTTGTCGGTGCTGGCAGGCTACAACCCTGGCCTGGTCTACCTCGGTTCCACCGAGCCGTCTTTCCATCTCCTGCTGATGGAGACCACCGTCTGCCTCCTAGCCAGGACACCAGGGCTCTTACTCTGGCACCGCTCAACTTGGACTTCACCGCTGGAGCTACCCCAAGCTCCAGCCCACACTTCTCTACAAACTGAACTCTAAAACAAAACTGTCTTACTTTCCCGCCCCCAGACTGTCTGGACCCCTGGGTAGGCGTGTCCCAATCACCTGGTCACGGCCACTGGTGTGTCTGTTTGTCCCTAAGGGGAGTGACTAGGGTTTTCTGGTTGGCCGTGTGTTTCCTAAAGAGGGAAGGTGTTATGCAAGGGTCTATTTGTGACTACCTGGTTTTGCCAGGGCGTCACACATGCACTGTTGGTGGCTCTCGAGGACTGGAGTTGGGGAACAATGGTATACCCCATAGATATTTTTTGACTGAACCCTCTTTGGCCTAAAAGCTATATCTTCTGACTCCACCATAAACATGTATGGTTGTTTATTCCAAGCATCCATATGTTTTCAATGGAGAAAGGGAAGGCTCCACTGGGGGGTGGCAACTAGCGACGAGTGTGTACCGAAATATTCATAATTGCTATACTTGTAATGAGAACTTTGCAATACTCGTGTATTCATTCTGAATAGCAAGTACAATGCAAATAAATGGGTAATGCAAGAAATTTCCTGCTGGACCCAAAAAAGAGGTCTGGGGATGTCAAAGTGTTGAAACTGAATGGGGAGAGGATATGCCTGTATGCATTTGTGACTCACCTCTCTCTCTCTCTCTCTCTCCCCCCCGCTCCTGTGATCGGTAAGTGTAAAGCGTGGCCAGCCTATCACAGTAATGCCAAAACCAAGATGGCTGCGGCATTACTGTAATTGGTTAAGAAGCCAAGTATGTTCACTGGCTGTAAATCAGGCGCCAAACATACAGGTTGAGACATACGAATATAGCGAGGCTCAGAAACGCGCAATGTAACGACTAACGAGTAACCCGAATACTGTACTATCCATGAGAGTAGCGAATACAAAACATTACACTCACTCATCACTACTGGCAACCTTTCTAAAATGGAAACAAAAGGGTTGGGTGTTGAACTTCCATGAGTCCAGTCTGTCTCTCTACCTACAAATAATATCTGCAGGCTTCTTTTCATATGATTTTGTCGGCTGTTCCAAACCTTCGGTTTGGCCAACTTCTCTGTAACTTGCCTAATATGTGTAAAGATTTCTAATGTAGTTGGAGGTATTAAAGCTTTAAACAGCCACAGACATGTTGACAGCTTTAATACAATATCAATAAACATATAAAGGAAGCTGTGGTTCCTTCATATTCCTCCAATTGCCAATATAGACATACAAAATCGGAAATAAAATACAGGTGTGGAAAATACAGCTATAATGTCATGCATTCTGCACCACTCAGAATGGATATGATAAACAGCTACCTACACAGGCTTTTTTGGTTTGTTTTTCGCATTCTAGCCTTCTGCTATAAATTATATGCAAAAGAAAAAAAATTATATAACTACAAATTTAAATCAAATTTTAAATCAATACTCAATATATTCATAATAGATATGTAGATTTTTTTTTGGTTCTAAGGCAATATATATGGTTACATACAATATGTTATATAATTAACATTTAAAGTGTACTAATGCAGTCACCATCAGTTGAATGCATTTTCCGTGTTTCTAAGAAGTTTATAAAGTAAAGAGAAATTATTATAGCAAAGAAAATCAAGACACATAGGTAAAATACACATTCTTAAAACCTTCTATTTAGGTTAGAGGTACTTAAAAGACATCAGGTTTTAGCAAAACACATTAACTCCTTAGTATTTGGTGTTCTCGAAAAGATTCCTTCATCTGGAAGAGATACAAAGGGACGATCTATTTGGATACTAAATGTAATTATTTTTGTTTGCATATGGATACAAAGATCAAGACAATCTATTATGCCTGAAAGATGGCATGTAGTCTGTCTCAGGATGGGAGATAAAGAAGAGCTACCTGTAATACAGATAACACTTTAATTATTTATGGATCAATACTTGTCCATCAAGAAAATCAAAACAATGAAAACATACTGGATTTCACAATGGAAAGACACACAAGGGATATTCTAGAGAAACCTTCTTTAATTTTCAGTTGATAACAGAGAGAATAGCGGAAATGGGTTTTAAAAACCGCGCCAGAGATCCAGATGTAAACTTGATCAATGTACACTTTATTTCGGCATAGGTCTACGCGTTTCTGGGGTCTCAGCCCCCTTCTTCAGGACCAGCAAGCACAAGATACAAAAAATCTGCAGAGTCACATGTATACAGACAGTATATACCCAGTGGAACATCAAAGAACCGCCCTCAAAAGAAAAAAATCGGCGGGAAAAACATCCACCCCTGCAAGGAGTGACGTGGTCCGGTGAAAAAACCAAAGAAAGTGAACTGTATTGACAGCAACAGTCTCTTTGTTAATAAAATGACCAATGTCAAACAAAAACAATTAAAATAATTAACATGAGCAAAAATACGTCATTGTTGAATAAAAATATATATAACCATACATATATATGTGTTTATTGTGTCCCAGAATACATTAGCAATTATACTGCGGAAAGAGGGTATAGAACCCACACCTAATTTTGGCCATCAATCTTCATGAGGACCAAGGATTGTGAAGCGGTAAGTCCACACAACCAGACCGGTGTGCGGTACAAGGTTCATGATCTAATGAAAAGTGAAGAAACCATAGAAAAGGGAATTAATAAAAATTATAATAATAAAAAATAAGAAAAATAGGAGAAAAATCTATTCCAATATTAATTAAATACGGAATGGATGTTGGTGTCAAAAAAAAAACCAAAAATATATATCCCATAGATAAATTAAATAGTGAGCGCGAAATGAGCGCACCCAATGAAACTAACATAGCATATACGCAAAAATTGTATCCTACAAATATCTCTTAAAAAACCTATAAGTGTGGTGACCCATATATAAAGGGGTTAAAATGATACAGAAAGTTAAAGCGGCCAAATGTATCAAGCCGAAAAACAAGTGTATATATTTATGTGAAGAACTAATCAAACTGCTATTAAAACTGTGCAGTGAATATGATAAAAAACCGTAAAAGGAAGGGACTACAAGAAAAAGATAGGGGTGATTGGATTACAGGAGCATGGGAAAAAAAACCACTACGCATGCGTATAACAACATGAGAGATAGGGGTGACGAAAGTTCAGAAGCGTGGGAAAAACCATAGTACGCATGCGTTAGATCAAAGGCAAGAAGCCGGTGCACTGAATGGACCAATAATTAGAGCTAGGGTGAGCGGAGTTCATAGTATAAAGAGAAATTAAGAAAAGAAGGAATTGAAAGGACAGGAACCCTAGAAAACAGAAAATGAATTTTAGATACCGTGCAAGAAAACACATATATATCTATATATGACGGACCTGAAAAAAGATCCCGTCTGATAAATTTCTAGAATAATCGGCAAGGAGTCTATCAGAAGGAATACATATCCATCTGGATAAAAACACTAGACTCTGATCACGATGCAAGACAATTTGGATCTATGAATTAAATATTATAAAGAAATATAAAATAACAATTATAAAATATGTTATATAATATATAAATATCACAATATATCAGTTATCCCTCTGGGCAACAACTAGCCTCTAATACTATATGACGTTAATTAGATAAAATATATAATATAGAGTGTGACATATAAAATGTGAAAAATTACCCATAAGCAATGGAAAAGAAACTAACATAGCATGGATGATGATCAAGTAAAAATAGATAAAAATACAACACTATTCAAAACCAATAAAAATCAATAAAAACAGTCAAAACAATAAGACCAATAATAAAATATTAAAAAATTACAGTAATATAAATATCTAAATCACTCATGAAAGATGTCCGTGATTTCATTGAGACCCCTTGGTTTAAGAGTATCAAGCTTGTATATCCAGAAAGTTTCTTTTCTGTTTAGAACCTCCATTCGGTTATGGACATATGGAGGAATATGCTCAATAGGGGTCACTTTAATCCTAGTAGCCTTTTTATGTTGCAAATTAATATGCCTAGACAGACCATGCAACATAAATCCAACTTTAATGTTGTGTCTATGTGAGTTGATACGGTTATGAAGCGGCTGTATCGTCCTGCCAATATACCTCTTGTCACACTCGCATTCTATAAGATAAATAACATGATCTGTCTGGCAAGTGAGATGACTTTTAATGTTAAATTCCACCCCTCCTGGATTGAGGCCGAAATGTAGCCTCCCATGTTGTATGTCATTGCAACATAAACACTTCTTTATGCCACATTTGTAAACCCCTATCGGTTTATCGGACATAGTGGTAGGAAGCACCTCTTTTAACCTGCTTGGGGCTAACATGTTTTTTAACGTGGGCGCTCTCCGATAAATGATCCCAGGAGTAGCCGGCAGAGCTCCCCTCAGGTAGGGATCATTCCGAAGAACATTCCAATGTCTTCGGATGATATTTTTAATAAATTCACCGTCCTTACTATAAGTGGTAAGGAAATGAGAGGAAAAATCATTCCCAGGATCGGGACCATTTTTTATCCCAGGATTAACACTCCGTGTGGTCAACTCACTCTGGCTCAGATCCTTGTTCACCTGATATGCCCTCTTGATTAGCGATGGGGGGTATTTTTTATCTAGAAACCTATTCTTAAGAACCATAGCCTGTTCCTTGTAGTCACTATCAAGGGTGCAATTCCTCCTCACCCTCTGAAATTGATTCCTGGGCACATTGGTAAGCCATTTGTTGTAGTGGCTACATGTAAAATCGATGTACCCATTGCTGTCGACCTTTTTGAAAAAGGTTTTAGTATAAATTGTCCCTCTGTCGTGTGAAATGGTGAGATCCAAGAAATCAATAGATCCCCTTTCTATAGTGGGTGTGAATGTTAGACCCCAATCATTGTTTGTAATGCATTTCAAAAAGTCGTGCAGGTTTCTACCTGAATCATCCCATATAATGAACAGGTCATCGATGTACCTTTTGTACACGATGACATGTCTAAAGAGATCGGAGGAATAAATGTGTGACAACTCAAACAGACCCATGAATAGATTTGCGAAAATAGGTGCAGCCCTCGAGCCCATCGCTGTGCCACAGCGTTGATGGTACAATACGTCTTGAAAAGTAAAGAAGTTATTCATCAGAATAAACCTCATACCCTCCAGCAAAAACTTTTTCTGCGGAATAGGCAATCTTTCATCAACTTCTAGGAATTGTCTGAAGCATTCCAGCCCCAATTCATGTCGGATATTAGTTGTCACACATTTATTCCTCCGATCTCTTTAGACATGTCATCGTGTACAAAAGGTACATCGATGACCTGTTCATTATATGGGATGATTCAGGTAGAAACCTGCACGACTTTTTGAAATGCATTACAAACAATGATTGGGGTCTAACATTCACACCCACTATAGAAAGGGGATCTATTGATTTCTTGGATCTCACCATTTCACACGACAGAGGGACAATTTATACTAAAACCTTTTTCAAAAAGGTCGACAGCAATGGGTACATCGATTTTACAAGTAGCCACTACAACAAATGGCTTACCAATGTGCCCAGGAATCAATTTCAGAGGGTGAGGAGGAATTGCACCCTTGATAGTGACTACAAGGAACAGGCTATGGTTCTTAAGAATAGGTTTCTAGATAAAAAATACCCCCCATCGCTAATCAAGAGGGCATATCAGGTGAACAAGGATCTGAGCCAGAGTGAGTTGACCACACGGAGTGTTAATCCTGGGATAAAAAATGGTCCCGATCCTGGGAATGATTTTTCCTCTCATTTCCTTACCACTTATAGTAAGGACGGTGAATTTATTAAAAATATCATCCGAAGACATTGGAATGTTCTTCGGAATGATCCCTACCTGAGGGGAGCTCTGCCGGCTACTCCTGGGATCATTTATCGGAGAGCGCCCACGTTAAAAAACATGTTAGCCCCAAGCAGGTTAAAAGAGGTTCTTCCTACCACTATGTCCGATAAACCGATAGGGGTTTACAAATGTGGCATAAAGAAGTGTTTATGTTGCAATGACATACAACATAGGAGGCTACATTTCGGCCTCAATCCAGGAGGGGTGGAATTTAACATTAAAAGTCATCTCACTTGCCAGACAGATCATGTTATTTATCTTATAGAATGCGAGTGTGACAAGAGGTATATTGGCAGGACGATACAGCCGCTTCATAACCGTATCAACTCACATAGACACAACATTAAAGTTGGATTTATGTTGCATGGTCTGTCTAGGCATATTAATTTGCAACATAAAAAGGCTACTAGGATTAAAGTGACCCCTATTGAGCATATTCCTCCATATGTCCATAACCGAATGGAGGTTCTAAACAGAAAAGAAACTTTCTGGATATACAAGCTTGATACTCTTAAACCAAGGGGTCTCAATGAAATCACGGACATCTTTCATGAGTGATTTAGATATTTATATTACTGTAATTTTTTAATATTTTATTATTGGTCTTATTGTTTTGACTGTTTTTATTGATTTTTATTGGTTTTGAATAGTGTTGTATTTTTATCTATTTTTACTTGATCATCATCCATGCTATGTTAGTTTCTTTTCCATTGCTTATGGGTAATTTTTCACATTTTATATGTCACACTCTATATTATATATTTTATCTAATTAACGTCATATAGTATTAGAGGCTAGTTGTTGCCCAGAGGGATAACTGATATATTGTGATATTTATATATTATATATCATATTTTATAATTGTTATTTTATATTTCTTTATAATATTTAATTCATAGATCCAAATTGTTTGCATCGTGATCAGAGTCTAGTGTTTTTATCCAGATGGATATGTATTCCTTCTGATAGACTCCTTGCCGATTATTCTAGAAATTTATCAGACGGGATCTTTTTTCAGGTCCGTCATATATAGATATATATGTGTTTTCTTGCACGGTATCTAAAATTCATTTTCTGTTTTCTAGGGTTCCTGTCCTTTCAATTCCTTCTTTTCTTAATTTCTCTTTATACTATGAACTCCGCTCACCCTAGCTCTAATTATTGGTCCATTCAGTGCACCGGCTTCTTGCCTTTGATCTAACGCATGCGTACTATGGTTTTTCCCACGCTTCTGAACTTTCGTCACCCCTATCTCTCATGTTGTTATACGCATGCGTAGTGGGTTTTTTTCCCACGCTCCTGTAATCCAATCACCCCTATCTTTTTCTTGTAGTCCCTTCCTTTTACGGTTTTTTATCATATTCACTGCACAGTTTTAATAGCAGTTTGATTAGTTCTTCACATAAATATATACACTTGTTTTTCGGCTTGATACATTTGGCCGCTTTAACTTTCTGTATCATTTTAACCCCTTTATATATGGGTCACCACACTTATAGGTTTTTTAAGAGATATTTGTAGGATACAATTTTTGCGTATATGCTATGTTAGTTTCATTGGGTGCGCTCATTTCGCGCTCACTATTTAATTTATCTATGGGATATATATTTTTTTTTTTTTTTTGACACCAACATCCATTCCGTATTTAATTAATATTGGAATAGATTTTTCTCCTATTTTTCTTATTTTTTATTATTATAATTTTTATTAATTCCCTTTTCTATGGTTTCTTCACTTTTCATTAGATCATGAACCTTCTACCGCACACCGGTCTGGTTGTGTGGACTTACCGCTTCACAATCCTTGGTCCTCATGAAGATTGATGGCCAAAATTAGGTGTGGGTTCTATACCCTCTTTCCGCAGTATAATTGCTAATGTATTCTGGGACACAATAAACACATATATATGTATGGTTATATATATTTTTATTCAACAATGACGTATTTTTGCTCATGTTAATTATTTTAATTGTTTTTGTTTGACATTGGTCATTTTATTAACAAAGAGACTGTTGCTGTCAATACAGTTCACTTTCTTTGTTTTTTTCACCGGACCACGTCACTCCTTGCAGGGGTGGATGTTTTTCCCGCCGATTTTTTTCTTTTGAGGGCGGTTCTTTGATGTTCCACTGGGTATATACTGTCTGTATACATGTGACTCTGCAGATTTTTTGTATCTTGTGCTTGCTGGTCCTGAAGAAGGGGGCTGAGACCCCAGAAACGCGTAGACCTATGCCGAAATAAAGTGTACATTGATCAAGTTTACATCTGGATCTCTGGCGCGGTTTTTAAAACCCATCTCCGCTATTCTCTCTGTTATCTGCCAATCGGGGTACTGCTGCCGTTGATCAACATATGCGGTTACAGGAGTTGTGCCTTTCACAACTCTAATAGGTGAGTAGGATTACTCTTATTACACCCCCTGTTTATCAGGGTAAGACCCTATGCGCTTTTTGCCCACAGGTTTCTTGCTTTTAATTTTCAGTTGGGAAGGTTGGGAAGGGTATCCAGAGAGAGTACCTACACTATTATGATGTTACAGACATATGTGCGTGTGTTTATATATATATATATATATATATATATATATATATATATATATATTTTTTATATACACATATACATATAGTCCAGGCCAAAAGTGTTGGCACCTTTGAAATTGTTCCAGAAAATTAAACATTTCTCCCAGAAAATAATTGCATTTGCACATTTTGTCAACGATAGATATGCCGCAGATTTATCTCTGTGTGTGACAGGGCCTTAAGAAAGAGCTTTTGGTAAAGCACATACACTGACGACCAAAAGGGTACTAATGTTTTGAATTTTTGAAATTCCAGCTCCATATCTCATCAACCACAACAAGCGTGAGACTATCTCTATTTTACAGACAATCATCTTGGTTATTGTGTCGCCCCTGAGGCTTCAGTCGCCACAGAGTATTGCATCTCACTTAAGGTGCAGTACTTGTGGGGAGCCGAACCATCTGAGCTGCGACACCATCGGCCCCAGAGGACAGCACCCACAGCAGCAGTTAATCCCTGGCCGCACACCACATGCGGCATCACAAGACAACTACTCCAAACATCCTCAACCCCTTCATCCCCACAATCATCCCATCACCGGTCCCTTTTATTGACACCGACGGGGGTCACAAAACCGGGCAGGGCCACCCGTGACATCCCCTGACCCTCACTGGCCCATTAATGAGTATTCTCAATACCCTGTGGGTCCGTCACTATCATATACATAAATTTCACATACGACTATATAGCATAGGATTAATTATGCAGAGTCTTGTCATGTCACTGTATTGTCACTTTTTTCTAATGGTGGAAACATCTTTTTCATCCTATATACTACAAATTACAAACTGTTCTCACATTTCATTGTACAGTAGCTCAGTGTATTACTAGGTTGATTCCTAAGTGAGAGATCACTGTTTTGAATCAAGGCGCGCTATTAAAAAGATTTCTCAAGAAAAGAGAAACAGCATCATTCAGCTCAGCTCAGTGGTTTCTCGAACAAGAAAATTCATAAACCACATCATGTGAGTGCCATGACTATTGGAAGAATACAACATGAAATCCATCTATACATTCAAAAGCCAAGAGGTGGATGTCCAGGCAAAATGACAAAATGATCAATCAGTTCTTGTTTAACAAATACAGCATTGGAGGTGGTTCATATGCTTTGTAATAGTTAGTGAGATCACTGCAGGCACTGTGCGACACACGTTATACAAGTCTGGAATGGTGGCCCAATAAAAAAGTGAACAAGCCTCAAGTTCAATATCGTCATAAGAATTGTTGCCTCAAGTTTAGAAAAAAGTACGAAAAATGGACTGTAGAAGATTGGAATGGGTGATTTGGAGAGATGAGATGAAGGTCAATAGCCTAGTCTCTGATCGGTGAAAGATGAATTACTTTGTGCACTCAAGTACTATGGGTATGAAAAGGACCACATAGTATCCAAGACCGATAATGACTCAAAGCAATCATTGAGATAAGAGAAAAACTGGTTTAATGACAATAAACTAGAGGTGCTTCTTTGGCCACCACAGTCCATAGACCTCAATCCATTTGAACACTTGCGGAAAAAATTCAAGAAGAAGCTGCATGCATCGTCATGCTCGCCACCAGGGATGGTGCTGCGGTGAGCTAGAAGTGGACCCACTGGACCACAAGGAGACCCCGGGATTACCTTTATGTGGGGTAGAGGACTGTGGCAGCTGACCCCCAGGACAGGGGCAGACACAAGAGCAGATGGGACAGAGTCTGAAGTGCAGAGAGGGACCACCAGGGTGGCTCAAGACAGACAACAAAGGCAGAATGGAAAGGCAGAGTATTTAGCACCAACAGGGCAGGACGGACAGGCAAAGTCACTAGCAAGTCAGATGGCATGGCCAGGACAGATAGACAGAGTCTCTATTACCTGCAGGGCAGGACAGACAGGCAAACTCACTAATACAAACAAGGCAGTGAAGACAGGCAGCAGGTATGGGTGGGACAAGACTGGAACCAGGTGCTAACAGGCAAGATGGTCTGGTAGCCAGGTATGGGCAGGGACAGGATTTGAACCAGGTGTCAACAGGCAGGATGGGCTGGTAGCCAGGTACCATCAGGGACAAGACTGGAACAAGGTGACAACAGGCAGATGGGCTGTTAGCCAGGTACAGGATAGGATGGAACATGGTAAAGGCAGGAAAAGAACAGGACAGACAGGAAGAGCGACCTGACAACTGACTAGACAAGACCACCAGGCTAAACTGATGGTGTTTAACAGACCATTTCTCTAGTGAAAATGTGATGCCCTCGCACTGCCAGGTGGTCACAGAGGAGCACTACACCCCACATAACACCATCCCACAACAGGTTCCATCAGCCACAAAATCATAGCCACCCCCCTCAGGGTAGGAAGGACACACCAGTGGGCAGGACCAGGCGAATTGGGAGCACCCACATAGGGGTCTTGAGTCTCTGGGGGAGGGAACCAGTCAGTCTAAGTTGAAGTCAGAGTTGAAGTGGAGAGGAGTGGAAGTGACAGTGCGAGGTCAAGGCTGTGGCTATTGGAGGGTAGCCAGGGTAGTGGCCCTGGTCTACTAGCTAGGTGGCAAGCAGTGGACCATGTCCAATGGCGTTGGAAGTCCAGTCAAGGGAAATCCAAAGTGGACCGGGACAGGGTTGGAGCCTGCCGGTACCGACAGCAGAGATCCAGTCCGGAAACCATGCACAGGCGGAGTACCTGGACCCTAGTTAGAAGATGGTTGCAAGTCCCTTCTCTAATTAACCAGGCTGGGAGCAAGGTTCCAGACGTTGTTCCAGAAGTCTTAGGGGTACTTTGCAGGTTGCGACATCGCTACTGTGATATCGTCGGGGTCAAATCGAAAGTGACGCACATCCGGTGCCAGTAACGACGTTGCAACGTGTAAAGCCTAGAAGCACCGATAAAGGATCGCAAAAGCGTCGTAAATCGGTGATCTGTGTAGTGTCGGTCATTTCCATAATTTCGCAGGAGCGACAGGTATGATGTTGTTCCTCATTCCTGCGGCAGCACACATCGCTGTGTATGAAGCCGCAGAATCGAGGAACATCTCCTTACCTGCTCCCGCCTGCAATGAGGAAGGAAGGAGGTGGTCGGGATGTTTACGTCCCGCTCATCTCCTCCCCTCCGCTTCTATTGGCCGCCTGCCGTGTGACGTCGCTGTGATGCCGCACGACCCGCCCCCTTAGGAAGGAGGCGGGTTGCCGACCAGAGCGACGTCGCAGGGCAGGTAAGTGCATGTGAAGCTGCCGTAGCGATAATGTTCGCTACAGCAGCTATCACAAGAGTTCGCATGTGCGACAAGGGCGGGGACTATCGCGCTCGGCATTGCTACAATCGGCTAGCGATGTCGCAGCGTGCAAAATACCCCTTAGCCTTCAATATGGTCTTCATAATAGTCTGGTTTTATATATATAGGAGCCCTTCAAAAAACTTTTAAGGGTTAGAAAACAAAGTACTGCACACACGGAATCTCAAAAGCAAATGTATAAAGCTGGAGAAGATCGACACTATTTATGTCACATTTTCAGTATTTTGAAGACATTTATAAATCCCACTGACAAATAAAAGCCAGGAGTACAATTTAATATTTAACATTAAAAAACAATTTCAAAAATATATCAAATGTTTAAGATTATATCTAAACTAACTGTAAAAAAGAAAAGTCTTAACATCACTTTTCCGCTAACATAGAGCTGGTAAAATTTAAAAAAAAAAAAGAAAACGTTAACATATCACATTAAATAAATCTGATGCAATCTCCAAATATAATTTCTATTTCTAAATCCTTGTTTGTTAAAGGAACTGAAATAACAAAGATACTTTAGATATTGAACCTTAAAGGAATTCCACATGAAAGATATTTTGAAATATTTCTTATTTGCATATTTATTGCGAAAATTATACTTAAAATGTATTAGTATCAGTTGAAAATAACCCTGTTTCCAAAATCATAGCAATCTATATTACACACTAGGTTACAACACAAATAACATAAAAACAACAGTTGTTAATAAGAAAGCAGGGTAAAGAATGTGCATGATCAGCTTATGCCTTTCCACAGTTCACCAATAGAACTAATATACAGTCATATGAAAAAGTTTGGGCACCCCTATTAATGTTAACCTAAGTAGTGATGAGCGAGCATGCTTGTCACTACTCGGTACTCGCACGAGTATCGCTGTACTCGGGCTGCTCGGCGGGGACCGAGTAATCTCGCGATACTCGTGCTGTACTCGTGGTCTTCATTTCTGCATGTTGGCGCTCTTTTGAGAGCCAGCCCTCATGCAGGGATTGGCTGGCAGACCACTGCAATGCCACAGCCCTGTTAGTTGTGGAATTGCAGTGATTGGCCGGCCTGCACAGCGTGACCGAGCCTTTATATCGGCCGGCGCGCTGTGCTCTGCTCACAGCTATCCAGACAGTGAGTGCAGGGAGAGTGTCGCTGATTCAGGGAAAGCTTTGCGGCCCTTTATAGCTTTTTCAGTTGCAGGGCTGCAAACAGTGTGACCAAAAGTCCTTCTCAGGACTATTCTAGTTGTATACAGGCAGGCAGGGTATAGCCAGGTCGGAGTACAGTAGCAGAGTCCTTCTCAGGACTATTGTTGCTATATACAGGCAGGGTATAGCCAGGTCTGACTACAGGCTAGTGACCAAAAGAGTCCTTGTCAGGACTATTGTACCAGTATACAGGCAGGCAGGCAGGCAGGGTAGTGGTGACCGTATACCAGCCTTCATCATATCTGGGGCTGGTGTACACAGTGTAAAACAGTCCAGATAGTGTCTGACTTGTCTGTAATTGTCGCTCCCCAAAAAAACCTGTTAGGTTCTTATTGCGTCCGTGCTTGGTTTTTAAAACCGCACGTGTGTGCCTGTTGGTGGCAGCGTACAGGTGCACTTGTGTGCAATTTCCAGAAACTTTGATATAACGCACAAGTAGTGAATATACACGTCAGCAGTGCACAGCATTGCAAAATGCGCAAGGGCATTGGCAAGGAACAAGGAAGTGGACGTGATGGTGGTGCAGGCAGAGGCCGAGGTCGTGGGCAAGCTCTAATTTCGCCACAACAAAGGGCCACATCTAGTCGCTCGCACGTCCTGTCCCAAATTCTTGGGGACCGCAGCAGTACACCGCTCTTGAACCAAGACCAGTGTCAACAGGTTGTTAGTTGGATAGCAGATAATGCTTCCAGTCAGATTGGCACCACCACAAACACTCTGTCTTCCACACGGTCAAGTGTCAGTAGCCGTGATACTGCACCGCACATTTCTGAACCTGATCCTCCTTCCTACCACCAGGCTGAGTACACGTCCTCCTCGGACATTAATGATCCCACACTTGGACACTCGGAAGAGCTGTTCACGTTTCCATTCACACATTCTGGCCTCTCGCCAGCTCATATTGAAGTGGGTCATGAGGAGATCGTCTGTACAGATGGCCAAATATTTGAGCAGCCACGTTCTCACGAAGTTGGCAATGTGTCTCAACAAGTGGTGGACGATGATGAGACACAATTGTCAGCAAGTCAGGAGGAGGAGCAGGGTGCGGAAGAGGAAGACGACGTGGTGGATGATCCAGTAACTGACCCAACCTGGCAGGAGGATATGCAGAGCGAGGACAGCAGTGCACAGGGGGAGGGAGGCGTAGCATCACAACAGGCAGTAAGAAGCAGGGTGGTGGCCCCAGGCAGAAGTCAGGCAACCGTTCCCCGGAACAACACGACGACACAAGGTGCCTGTACAAATGTTAGGTCTTCCCGAGTCTGGCAGTTTTTTCAGTTGGATCCAGATGATTCAAAAAAGGCCATTTGCAACACCTGCCGTGCCAGCATCAGCAGGGGTACCAAAACTAGCAGCCTGACCACCACCAGCATGATCAGGCACATGTCAGCCAAGCACCCGACTTTGTGGGAAGTACAACAGAGTCGAGGAGCAGTGCTTGCTGATGTCACTGCTACGTCTTCGCTGGTTGTGCATGCGAGCCAATCCTCTGTCCATGCTGCCTGCGAACAAGCCTCCTCCACTCCTGCACCTGCAGTTGCCTACGCAGAAATAACACCATCATCAAGCACGTCCTTGTCCCAGCGCAGCGTTCAGTTATCCATTCAGCAAACCTTTGAACGCAGGCGCAAATACACTGCCAACACCCCACATGCCACAGTTCTAAATGCTAACATTTCGCGACTGCTTGCGCTGGAAATGTTGCCTTTTAGGCTGGTGGAGACAGAAGCATTCCGTGACCTGATGGCGGCAGCTGTCCCACGTTACTCGGTCCCCAGCCGCCACTATTTCTCCCGGTGTGCCGTCCCCGCGTTGCATAACCACGTGTCACAAAACATCACACGTGCCCTGAACAACGCTGTTTCACCCAAGGTCCACCTAACCAAAGACACGTGGACAAGTGCTTGTGGGCAAGGCCGCTACATCTCGTTGACGGCACACTGGGTTAATATTGTGGAAGCTGGGACCCAGTCTGAGCGAGGGACGGAACACGTCCTTCCCACACCAAGGTTTGCAGGCCCTACCTCAGTCAGTGTTTCACCCACACTCTACAGCTCCGGAATGTCATGCTCTTCAGCCTCCTCCTCCTCCTGCGCATCCTCATCCACTGTGCCCTCCACACCAGTCACAAGCTGGAAGCACTGCAGCACTGCCTCGGCGAAGCGGCAACAGGCTGTGCTGAAGCTAATCTGTATAGGTGACAAACCCCACAATGCAGAAGAGCTGTGGACAGCTCTGAAACAGCAGGCAGATCACTGGCTCACACCTCTGAACCTAAAGCCAGGAAAGGTCGTGTGTGACAATGGCCGGAACCTGGTGGCGGCTTTGAGGCGAGGCCAGCTGACACATGTTCCATGCGTGGCCCATGTGCTCAACCTCGTGGTTCAGCGGTTTATAAAGTCATACCCAGAGCTGTCTGATCTGCTGGTAAAAGTTCGCCGCCTGTCTGCACATTTTCGAAAGTCACCTACTGCTTCAGCCGGCCTTGCCGGCTTTCAGCGCCATTTGCATCTTCCGGCTCACAGACTGGTGTGTGATGTCCCCACGCGTTGGAATTCAACTCTGCACATGTTGGTCAGGATATGTGAGCAGAAGAGGGCAGTTGTTGAGTACCTGCATCACCTAAGCCGTCGGGAAATGGGTCAAACTCCACACATAACACCTGAGGAGTGGAGATGGATGTCAGACCTATGTACCATCCTCCAAAACTTTGAGGACTCCACCAAGATGGTGAGTGGTGATGACGCCATTATTAGCGTCACCATACCGCTGCTCTGCCTTCTAAAACGGTCTCTGCTGAAAAACAAACATGATGCATTGCAGGCGGAGCGCGATGAGTTGCAGCAAGAAACAGTAGTGGGTGTGGGTGATAACACACAGCCCAGCCTCGTCTCATCACAACGTTCAGTGGAGGACTATGACGAGGAGGAGGATGAAGACATGGAGCAACTCTCCGGCCAAATTGAGGATATGACATGCACACCAGTCATATCCTCGGTTCAGCGTGGCTGGCCAGAGGACAGGGTAGATGAGGAGGAGGTAGAGGGGGAGGAGGAGGAGGAGGACAGCATGTTCAGTCATCTTGTTGGTCAGGCTACTGAAGTCCTGGCTGTTAAGAGTCTGGCGCACATGGCTGACTTTATGGTAAGCTGCCTGTCTCGTGACCCTCGCGTTAAGAACATCTTGGCCGACAATCATTACTGGTTGGTAACACTGTTAGACCCACGCTACAAGGAGAACTTTTTGTCTCTTATTCCCGTGGAGGAGAGGTCAACCAAAATGCAGCAGTTCCGGAAGGCCATACTCACGGAAGTAGGCAAAGCATTCCCCTCACAAAACGCTAGCGGCATAGGTCAGGAATCAGTGGACAACCGAGGCGTACAGCCGAGAGAGGCACAAGTCCAATCCGCCAGAGGTAGGGGAACAGTCTTTAAGATGTGGGACAGTTTTCTCAGCCCCTCACGTACCACAGCCCCTGAGGTGCGGGGTAGTGCCACAAGAAATCCTAAGTTTGCCCAGATGCTGAAGGAGTACCTTGCAGATCGAACAACTGTACTCCGACATTCCTCTGTGCCTTACAATTATTGGGTATCCAAGCTGGACACGTGGCATGAATTGGCTCTCTACGCCTTGGAAGTCCTGGCCTGCCCTGCTGCTAGCGTTTTGTCAGAGCGTGTTTTTAGTGCCGCAGGTGGAATCATTACAGATAAACGCACCCGCCTGTCAACTGAAAATGCTGACAGGCTGACTCTGATCAAGATGAACAAGGGTTGGATTGGGCCAGACTTCACCACACCACCAGCAAATGAGAGCGGAATTTAAAGTTTGCCATGTACCTCCACTCACCCATGGGTACACACTTCTGGACTTTGGATAATCGCTGGACTGCTCCTCCTTCTCCTCATGCGCCACCATGATGATGACCGTTACAAATTGCAATACTTAGGCCTTTGTTTCAGGTATACCCCCAGTGGTAAATTTTTTCGCCCATTCTTTGCAGAATGGACATTACAACAACCGGAGACCCGCTCCTTTGCAATGGGAACAATGTTTTGAGGCCCTCATGCACGTCTCTACCCAGGGACAACGTGGAGCCTCCCAATTTTTGGCTGCCCTGCCTAAGGGATATACTATAATACACCCACTTCCTTAAAATGGACACTTAATGTTTTGAGGCCCTCATGCACGTCTCTACCCAGGGACAACGTGGAGCCTCCCAATTTTTGGCTGCCCTGCCTAAGGGCTATACTATAATACACCCACTTCCTTAAAATGGACACTTAATGTTTTGAGGCCCTCATGCACGTCTCTACCCAGGGACAACGTGGAGCCTCCCAATTTTTGGCTGCCCTGCCTAAGGGCTATACTATAATACACCCACTTCCTTAAAATGGACACTTAATGTTTTGAGGCCCTCATGCACGTCTCTACCCAGGGACAACGTGGAGCCTCCTAATTTTTGGCTGCCCTGCCTAAGGGCTATACTATAATACACCCACTTCCTTAAAATGGACACTTAATGTTTTGAGGCCCTCATGCACGTCTCTACCAAGGGACAACGTGGAGCCTCCCAATTTTTGGCTGCCCTGCCTAAGGGCTATACTATAATACACCCACTTCCTTAAAATGGACACTTAATGTTTTGAGGCTCTCATGCACGTCTCTATCCAGGGACAATGTGGAGCCTCCCAATTTTTGGCTGCCCTGGCAAAGGGCTATACTGAAATAGACCCACTTCCTTACAATGGGCACTTCAGGTTTACAGGCCATCATGCACGTCTCTATCCAGGGACAATGTGGAGCCTCCCAATTTTTGGCTGCCCTGGCAAAGGGCTATACTGAAATAGACCCACTTCCTTACAATGGGCACTTCAGGTTTACAGGCCATCATGCACGTCTCTATCCAGGGACAATGTGGAGCCTCCCAATTTTTGGCTGCCCTGGCAAAGGGCTATACTGAAATAGACCCACTTCCTTACAATGGTCACTTCTGGTTTACAGGCCATCATGCACGTCTCTATCCAGGGACAATGTGGAGCCTCCCAATTTTTGGCTGCCCTGGCAAAGGGCTATACTGAAATAGACCCACTTCCTTACAATGGGCACTTCTGGTTTACAGGCCATCATGCACGTCTCTATCCAGGGACAATGTGGAGCCTCCCAATTTTTGGCTGCCCTGGCAAAGGGCTATACTGAAATAGACCCACTTCCTTACAATGGGCACTTCAGGTTTACAGGCCATCATGCACGTCTCTATCCAGGGACAATGTGGAGCCTCCCAATTTTTGGCTGCCCTGGCAAAGGGCTATACTGAAATAGACCCACTTCCTTACAATGGGCACTTCAGGTTTACAGGCCATCATGCACGTCTCTATCCAGGGACAATGTGGAGCCTCCCAATTTTTGGCTGCCCTGGCAAAGGGCTATACTATAATACACCCACTTCCTTAAAATGGACACTTAATGTTTTGAGGCCCTCATGCACGTCTCTACCCAGGGACAACGTGGAGCCTCCTAATTTTTGGCTGCCCTGCCTAAGGGCTATACTATAATACACCCACTTCCTTAAAATGGACACTTAATGTTTTGAGGCCCTCATGCACGTCTCTACCAAGGGACAACGTGGAGCCTCCCAATTTTTGGCTGCCCTGCCTAAGGGCTATACTATAATACACCCACTTCCTTAAAATGGACACTTAATGTTTTGAGGCTCTCATGCACGTCTCTATCCAGGGACAATGTGGAGCCTCCCAATTTTTGGCTGCCCTGGCAAAGGGCTATACTGAAATAGACCCACTTCCTTACAATGGGCACTTCAGGTTTACAGGCCATCATGCACGTCTCTATCCAGGGACAATGTGGAGCCTCCCAATTTTTGGCTGCCCTGGCAAAGGGCTATACTGAAATAGACCCACTTCCTTACAATGGGCACTTCAGGTTTACAGGCCATCATGCACGTCTCTATCCAGGGACAATGTGGAGCCTCCCAATTTTTGGCTGCCCTGGCAAAGGGCTATACTGAAATAGACCCACTTCCTTACAATGGTCACTTCTGGTTTACAGGCCATCATGCACGTCTCTATCCAGGGACAATGTGGAGCCTCCCAATTTTTGGCTGCCCTGGCAAAGGGCTATACTGAAATAGACCCACTTCCTTACAATGGGCACTTCTGGTTTACAGGCCATCATGCACGTCTCTATCCAGGGACAATGTGGAGCCTCCCAATTTTTGGCTGCCCTGGCAAAGGGCTATACTGAAATAGACCCACTTCCTTACAATGGGCACTTCAGGTTTACAGGCCATCATGCACGTCTCTATCCAGGGACAATGTGGAGCCTCCCAATTTTTGGCTGCCCTGGCAAAGGGCTATACTGAAATAGACCCACTTCCTTACAATGGGCACTTCTGGTTTACAGGCCATCATGCACGTCTCTATCCAGGGACAATGTGGAGCCTCCCAATTTTTGGCTGCCCTGGCAAAGGGCTATACTGAAATAGACCCACTTCCTTACAATGGGCAGTTCAGGTTTACAGGCCATCATGCCCGTCTCTATCCAGGGACAATGTGGAGCCTCCCAATTTTTGGCTGCCCTTGCAAAGGGCTATACTGAAATAGACCCACTTCCTTACAATGGGCACTTCAGGTTTACAGGCCATCATGCACGTCTCTATCCAGGGACAATGTGGAGCCTCCCAATTTTTGGCTGCCCTGGCAAAGGGCTATACTGAAATAGACCCACTTCCTTACAATGGGCACTTCAGGTTTACAGGCCATCATGCACGTCTCTATCCAGGGACAATGTGGAGCCTCCCAATTTTTGGCTGCCCTGGCAAAGGGCTATACTGAAATAGACCCACTTCCTTACAATGGGCACTTCAGGTTTACAGGCCATCATGCACGTCTCTATCCAGGGACAATGTGGAGCCTCCCAATTTTTGGCTGCCCTGGCAAAGGGCTATACTGAAATAGACCCACTTCCTTACAATGGGCACTTCAGGTTTACAGGCCATCATGCACGTCTCTATCCAGGGACAATGTGGAGCCTCCCAATTTTTGGCTGCCCTGGCAAAGGGCTATACTGAAATAGACCCACTTCCTTACAATGGGCACTTCAGGTTTACAGGCCATCATGCACGTCTCTATCCAGGGACAATGTGGAGCCTCCCAATTTTTGGCTGCCCTGGCAAAGGGCTATACTGAAATAGACCCACTTCCTTACAATGGGCACTTCAGGTTTACAGGCCATCATGCACGTCTCTATCCAGGGACAATGTGGAGCCTCCCAATTTTTGGCTGCCCTGGCAAAGGGCTATACTGAAATAGACCCACTTCCTTACAATGGGCACTTCAGGTTTACAGGCCATCATGCACGTCTCTATCCAGGGACAATGTGGAGCCTCCCAATTTTTGGCTGCCCTGGCAAAGGGCTATACTGAAATAGACCCACTTCCTTACAATGGGCACTTCTGGTTTACAGGCCATCATGCACGTCTCTATCCAGGGACAATGTGGAGCCTCCCAATTTTTGGCTGCCCTGGCAAAGGGCTATACTGAAATAGACCCACTTCCTTACAATGGGCACTTCAGGTTTACAGGCCATCATGCACGTCTCTATCCAGGGACAATGTGGAGCCTCCCAATTTTTGGCTGCCCTGGCAAAGGGCTATACTGAAATAGACCCACTTCCTTACAATGGGCACTTCAGGTTTACAGGCCATCATGCACGTCTCTATCCAGGGACAATGTGGAGCCTCCCAATTTTTGGCTGCCCTGGCAAAGGGCTATACTGAAATAGACCCACTTCCTTACAATGGGCACTTCTGGTTTACAGGCCATCATGCACGTCTCTATCCAGGGACAATGTGGAGCCTCCCAATTTTTGGCTGCCCTGGCAAAGGGCTATACTGAAATAGACCCACTTCCTTACAATGGGCACTTCAGGTTTACAGGCCATCATGCACGTCTCTATCCAGGGACAATGTGGAGCCTCCCAATTTTTGGCTGCCCTGGCAAAGGGCTATACTGAAATAGACCCACTTCCTTACAATGGGCACTTCTGGTTTACAGGCCATCATGCACGTCTCTATCCAGGGACAATGTGGAGCCTCCCAATTTTTGGCTGCCCTGGCAAAGGGCTATACTGAAATAGACCCACTTCCTTACAATGGGCAGTTCAGGTTTACAGGCCATCATGCCCGTCTCTATCCAGGGACAATGTGGAGCCTCCCAATTTTTGGCTGCCCTGGCAAAGGGCTATACTGAAATAGACCCACTTCCTTACAATGGGCACTTCAGGTTTACAGGCCATCATGCACGTCTCTATCCAGGGACAATGTGGAGCCTCCCAATTTTTGGCTGCCCTGGCAAAGGGCTATACTGAAATAGACCCACTTCCTTACAATGGGCACTTCAGGTTTACAGGCCATCATGCACGTCTCTATCCAGGGACAATGTGGAGCCTCCCAATTTTTGGCTGCCCTGGCAAAGGGCTATACTGAAATAGACCCACTTCCTTACAATGGGCACTTCAGGTTTACAGGCCATCATGCACGTCTCTATCCAGGGACAATGTGGAGCCTCCCAATTTTTGGCTGCCCTGGCAAAGGGCTATACTGAAATAGACCCACTTCCTTACAATGGGCACTTCAGGTTTACAGGCCATCATGCACGTCTCTATCCAGGGACAATGTGGAGCCTCCCAATTTTTGGCTGCCCTGGCAAAGGGCTATACTGAAATAGACCCACTTCCTTACAATGGGCACTTCAGGTTTACAGGCCATCATGCACGTCTCTATCCAGGGACAATGTGGAGCCTCCCAATTTTTGGCTGCCCTGGCAAAGGGCTATACTGAAATAGACCCACTTCCTTACAATGGGCACTTCAGGTTTACAGGCCATCATGCACGTCTCTATCCAGGGACAATGTGGAGCCTCCCAATTTTTGGCTGCCCTGGCAAAGGGCTATACTGAAATAGACCCACTTCCTTACAATGGGCACTTCTGGTTTACAGGCCATCATGCACGTCTCTATCCAGGGACAATGTGGAGCCTCCCAATTTTTGGCTGCCCTGGCAAAGGGCTATACTGAAATAGACCCACTTCCTTACAATGGGCACTTCAGGTTTACAGGCCATCATTCACGTCTCTATCCAGGGACAATGTGGAGTCTCCCAATTTTTGGCTGCCCTGGCAAAGGGCTATACTGAAATAGACCCACTTCCTTACAATGGGCACTTCAGGTTTACAGGCCATCATGCACGTCTCTATCCAGGGACAATGTGGAGCCTCCCAATTTTTGGCTGCCCTGGCAAAGGGCTATACTGAAATAGACCCACTTCCTTACAATGGGCACTTCAGGTTTACAGGCCATCATGCACGTCTCTATCCAGGGACAATGTGGAGCCTCCCAATTTTTGGCTGCCCTGGCAAAGGGCTATACTGAAATAGACCCACTTCCTTACAATGGGCACTTCAGGTTTACAGGCCATCATGCACGTCTCTATCCAGGGACAATGTGGAGCCTCCCAATTTTTGGCTGCCCTGGCAAAGGGCTATACTGAAATAGACCTACTTCCTTACAATGGGCACTTCAGGTTTACAGGCCATCATGCACGTCTCTATCCAGGGACAATGTGGAGCCTCCCAATTTTTGGCTGCCCTGGCAAAGGGCTATACTGAAATAGACCCACTTCCTTACAATGGGCACTTCAGGTTTACAGGCCATCATGCACGTCTCTATCCAGGGACAATGTGGAGCCTCCCAATTTTTGGCTGCCCTGGCAAAGGGCTATACTGAAATAGACCCACTTCCTTACAATGGGCACTTCTGGTTTACAGGCCATCATGCACGTCTCTATCCAGGGACAATGTGGAGCCTCCCAATTTTTGGCTGCCCTGGCAAAGGGCTATACTGAAATAGACCCACTTCCTTACAATGGGCACTTCAGGTTTACAGGCCATCATTCACGTCTCTATCCAGGGACAATGTGGAGTCTACCAATTTTTGGCTGCCCTGGCAAAGGGCTATACTGAAATAGACCCACTTCCTTACAATGGGCACTTCAGGTTTACAGGCCATCATGCACGTCTCTATCCAGGGACAATGTGGAGCCTCCCAATTTTTGGCTGCCCTGGCAAAGGGCTATACTGAAATAGACCCACTTCCTTACAATGGGCACTTCTGGTTTACAGGCCATCATGCACGTCTCTATCCAGGGACAATGTGGAGCCTCCCAATTTTTGGCTGCCCTGGCAAAGGGCTATACTGAAATAGACCCACTTCCTTACAATGGGCACTTCAGGTTTACAGGCCATCATGCACGTCTCTATCCAGGGACAATGTGGAGCCTCCCAATTTTTGGCTGCCCTGGCAAAGGGCTATACTGAAATAGACCCACTTCCTTACAATGGGCACTTCTGGTTTACAGGCCATCATGCACGTCTCTATCCAGGGACAATGTGGAGCCTCCCAATTTTTGGCTGCCCTGGCAAAGGGCTATACTGAAATAGACCCACTTCCTTACAATGGGCAGTTCAGGTTTACAGGCCATCATGCCCGTCTCTATCCAGGGACAATGTGGAGCCTCCCAATTTTTGGCTGCCCTGGCAAAGGGCTATACTGAAATAGACCCACTTCCTTACAATGGGCACTTCAGGTTTACAGGCTATCATGCACGTCTCTATCCAGGGACAATGTGGAGCCTCCCAATTTTTGGCTGCCCTGGCAAAGGGCTATACTGAAATAGACCCACTTCCTTACAATGGGCACTTCAGGTTTACAGGCCATCATGCACGTCTCTATCCAGGGACAATGTGGAGCCTCCCAATTTTTGGCTGCCCTGGCAAAGGGCTATACTGAAATAGACCCACTTCCTTACAATGGGCACTTCAGGTTTACAGGCCATCATGCACGTCTCTATCCAGGGACAATGTGGAGCCTCCCAATTTTTGGCTGCCCTGGCAAAGGGCTATACTGAAATAGACCCACTTCCTTACAATGGGCACTTCAGGTTTACAGGCCATCATGCACGTCTCTATCCAGGGACAATGTGGAGCCTCCCAATTTTTGGCTGCCCTGGCAAAGGGCTATACTGAAATAGACCCACTTCCTTACAATGGGCACTTCAGGTTTACAGGCCATCATGCACGTCTCTATCCAGGGACAATGTGGAGCCTCCCAATTTTTGGCTGCCCTGGCAAAGGGCTATACTGAAATAGACCCACTTCCTTACAATGGGCACTTCAGGTTTACAGGCCATCATGCACGTCTCTATCCAGGGACAATGTGGAGCCTCCCAAATTTTGGCTGCCCTGGCAAAGGGCTATACTGAAATAGACCCACTTCCTTACAATGGGCACTTCTGGTTTACAGGCCATCATGCACGTCTCTATCCAGGGACAATGTGGAGCCTCCCAATTTTTGGCTGCCCTGGCAAAGGGCTATACTGAAATAGACCCACTTCCTTACAATGGGCACTTCAGGTTTACAGGCCATCATTCACGTCTCTATCCAGGGACAATGTGGAGTCTCCCAATTTTTGGCTGCCCTGGCAAAGGGCTATACTGAAATAGACCCACTTCCTTACAATGGGCACTTCAGGTTTACAGGCCATCATGCACGTCTCTATCCAGGGACAATGTGGAGCCTCCCAATTTTTGGCTGCCCTGGCAAAGGGCTATACTGAAATAGACCCACTTCCTTACAATGGGCACTTCAGGTTTACAGGCCATCATGCACGTCTCTATCCAGGGACAATGTGGAGCCTCCCAATTTTTGGCTGCCCTGGCAAAGGGCTATACTGAAATAGACCCACTTCCTTACAATGGGCACTTCAGGTTTACAGGCCATCATGCACGTCTCTATCCAGGGACAATGTGGAGCCTCCCAATTTTTGGCTGCCCTGGCAAAGGGCTATACTGAAATAGACCTACTTCCTTACAATGGGCACTTCAGGTTTACAGGCCATCATGCACGTCTCTATCCAGGGACAATGTGGAGCCTCCCAATTTTTGGCTGCCCTGGCAAAGGGCTATACTGAAATAGACCCACTTCCTTACAATGGGCACTTCAGGTTTACAGGCCATCATGCACGTCTCTATCCAGGGACAATGTGGAGCCTCCCAATTTTTGGCTGCCCTGGCAAAGGGCTATACTGAAATAGACCCACTTCCTTACAATGGGCACTTCTGGTTTACAGGCCATCATGCACGTCTCTATCCAGGGACAATGTGGAGCCTCCCAATTTTTGGCTGCCCTGGCAAAGGGCTATACTGAAATAGACCCACTTCCTTACAATGGGCACTTCAGGTTTACAGGCCATCATTCACGTCTCTATCCAGGGACAATGTGGAGTCTACCAATTTTTGGCTGCCCTGGCAAAGGGCTATACTGAAATAGACCCACTTCCTTACAATGGGCACTTCAGGTTTACAGGCCATCATGCACGTCTCTATCCAGGGACAATGTGGAGCCTCCCAATTTTTGGCTGCCCTGGCAAAGGGCTATACTGAAATAGACCCACTTCCTTACAATGGGCACTTCTGGTTTACAGGCCATCATGCACGTCTCTATCCAGGGACAATGTGGAGCCTCCCAATTTTTGGCTGCCCTGGCAAAGGGCTATACTGAAATAGACCCACTTCCTTACAATGGGCACTTCAGGTTTACAGGCCATCATGCACGTCTCTATCCAGGGACAATGTGGAGCCTCCCAATTTTTGGCTGCCCTGGCAAAGGGCTATACTGAAATAGACCCACTTCCTTACAATGGGCACTTCAGGTTTACAGGCCATCATGCACGTCTCTATCCAGGGACAATGTGGAGCCTCCCAATTTTTGGCTGCCCTGGCAAAGGGCTATACTGAAATAGACCCCCTTCCTTACAATGGGCACTTCTGGTTTACAGGCCATCATGCACGTCTCTATCCAGGGACAATGTGGAGCCTCCCAATTTTTGGCTGCCCTGGCAAAGGGCTATACTGAAATAGACCCACTTCCTTACAATGGGCACTTCAGGTTTACAGGCCATCATGCACGTCTCTATCCAGGGACAATGTGGAGCCTCCCAATTTTTGGCTGCCCTGGCAAAGGGCTATACTGAAATAGACCCACTTCCTTACAATGGGCACTTCTGGTTTACAGGCCATCATGCACGTCTCTATCCAGGGACAATGTGGAGCCTCCCAATTTTTGGCTGCCCTGGCAAAGGGCTATACTGAAATAGACCCACTTCCTTACAATGGGCACTTCTGGTTTACAGGCCATCATGCACGTCTCTATCCAGGGACAATGTGGAGCCTCCCAATTTTTGGCTGCCCTGGCAAAGGGCTATACTGAAATAGACCCACTTCCTTACAATGGGCACTTCAGGTTTACAGGCCATCATGCACGTCTCTATCCAGGGACAATGTGGAGCCTCCCAATTTTTGGCTGCCCTGGCAAAGGGCTATACTGAAATAGACCCACTTCCTTACAATGGGCACTTCAGGTTTACAGGCCATCATGCACGTCTCTATCCAGGGACAATGTGGAGCCTCCCAATTTTTGGCTGCCCTGGCAAAGGGCTATACTGAAATAGACCCACTTCCTTACAATGGGCACTTCTGGTTTACAGGCCATCATGCACGTCTCTATCCAGGGACAATGTGGAGCCTCCCAATTTTTGGCTGCCCTGGCAAAGGGCTATACTGAAATAGACCCACTTCCTTACAATGGGCACTTCAGGTTTACAGGCCATCATGCACGTCTCTATCCAGGGACAATGTGGAGCCTCCCAATTTTTGGCTGCCCTTTCAAAGGGCTATACTGAAATAGACCCACTTCCTTACAATGGGCACTTCTGGTTTACAGGCCATCATGCACGTCTCTATCCAGGGACAATGTGGAGCCTCCCAATTTTTGGCTGCCCTGGCAAAGGGCTATACTGAAATAGACCCACTTCCTTACAATGGGCACTTCAGGTTTACAGGCCATCATGCACGTCTCTATCCAGGGACAATGTGGAGCCTCCCAATTTTTGGCTGCCCTGGCAAAGGGCTATACTGAAATAGACCCACTTCCTTACAATGGGCACTTCAGGTTTACAGGCCATCATGCACGTCTCTATCCAGGGACAATGTGGAGCCTCCCAATTTTTGGCTGCCCTGGCAAAGGGCTATACTGAAATAGACCCACTTCCTTACAATGGGCACTTCAGGTTTACAGGCCATCATGCACGTCTCTATCCAGGGACAATGTGGAGCCTCCCAATTTTTGGCTGCCCTGGCAAAGGGCTATACTGAAATAGACCCACTTCCTTACAATGGGCACTTCAGGTTTACAGGCCATCATGCACGTCTCTATCCAGGGACAATGTGGAGCCTCCCAATTTTTGGCTGCCCTGGCAAAGGGCTATACTGAAATAGACCCACTTCCTTACAATGGGCACTTCAGGTTTACAGGCCATCATGCACGTCTCTATCCAGGGACAATGTGGAGCCTCCCAATTTTTGGCTGCCCTGCCAAAGGGCTATACTGAAATAGACCCACTTCCTTACAATGGGCACTTCAGGTTTACAGGCCATCATGCACGTCTCTATCCAGGGACAATGTGGAGCCTCCCAATTTTTGGCTGCCCTGCCTAAGGTCTATACTACAATAGACCCACTTCCTTACAATGGGCACTTCAGGTTTACAGGCCCTCATGCACGTCTGTATGCAGGGGCATTGGTGAACCTCACAATTTTGGACTGCCCTGGCAAAGGAAAATACTACAAAGACTCACTTCCTCAAAATGGGCACATTAGACTCAAGAGGCCTTCATGTACGTCTCTTCTCAGGGACATCGGAGTGCCACACAATGTTTTCACGTAAAATCTTTCATGTATTAATCTCAAAAAGTAACATACACCAGCTCTATCTCACTATTGGGTATGTGCCCTTAACATTTCTGCCATGAAAAATCATTTTGGGGTCATTTTGGAAGGTTTTCTGGTGAGTCCGTAAAAATGGCGTGAAACGCGGACAAAATTGTTCACAGCTGTGACTTTTGAGTGATAAATGCTTCAAGGGGTCTTCCCCATGCTGTTGCCATGTCATTTGAGCACTCTTCTGAGACTTTTGTGACATTTTTAGGGTTTCTCCATGCTGCCGGGGGGTCATTTCACAAAAATACTCGGGTCTCCCATAGGATAACATTGGGCTCGTTGCTCGGGCCGAGTACACGAGTATCTTGGGAGGCTCGGCCCGATCTTCGAGCACCCGAGCTTTTTAGTACTCGCTCATCACTATTAACCTTTTTTCTTTATAACAATTTGGGTTTTTGCAACAGCTATTTCAGTTTCATATATCTAATAACTGATGGACTGAGTAATATTTCTGGATTGAAATGAGGTTTATTGTACTAACAGAAAATGTGCAATCCGCATTTAAACAAAATTTGACCGGTGCAAAAGTATGGGCACCTCAACATAAAAGTGACATTAATATTTTGTAGATCCAACTTTTGCAAAAATAACAGTTTCTAGTCACTTCCTGTAGCTTTTAATGAGTTCCTGGATCCTGGATGAAGGTATATTTGACCATTCCTGTTTACAAAACAATTCCAGTTCAGTTAAGTTTGATGGTCGCCGAGCATGGACAGCACGCTTCAAATCATCCCACAGATGTTCAATGATATTCAGGTCTGGGGACTGGGATGGCCAATCCAGAACATTATAATTGTTCCTCTGCATGAATGCCTGAGTAGATTTGGAGCAATGTTTTGGATCATTGTCTTGCTGAAATATCTATCCCCTGCGTAACTTCAACTTCGTCACTGATTCTTGCACATTATTGTCAAGAATCTGCTGATACTGAGTTGAATCCATGCGACCCTCAACTTTAACAAGATTCTCGGTGCCGGCATTGGCCACACAGCCCCAAAGCATGATGGAATCTCCACCAAATTTTACTGTGGGTAGCAAGTGCTTTTCTTGGAATGCCGTGTTTTTTTGCCTCCATGCATAACGCCTTTTTGTATGACTAAACAACTCAATTTTTGTTTCATCAGTCCACAGGACCTTCTTCCAAAATAGAACTGGCTTGTCCAAATGTGCTTTTGCATACCTCAGGCGACTCTGTTTGTGGCGTGCTTGCAGAAACGGCTTCTTTCGCATCCCTCTCCCATATAGCTTCTCCTTGTGCAACGTATTGTTGACCGATGCACATTGACACCATCTGCAGCAAGATGAAGCTGAAGGTCTTTGGAGGTGGTCTGTGGATTGTCCTTGACTGTTCTCACCATTCTTCTTCTCTGCCTTTCTGATATTTTTCTTGGCCTGACACTTCTGGGCTTAACAAGAACTGTACCTGTGTTCTTCCATTTCCTTACTATGTTCCTCACAGTGGAAACTGACAGTTTAAATCTCTGAGACAACTTTTTGTATCCTTCCCCTGAACAACTATGTTGAATAATCTTTGTTTTCAGATCATTTGAGAGTTGTTTTGAGGAGCCCATAATGCCACTCTTCATAGGAGATTCAAATAGAACAACTTGCATGTGGCCACCTTAAATACCTTTTCTCATGATTGGATACACCTGCCTATGAAGTTCAAAGCTCAATGAGGTTACAAAACCAATTTAGTGCTTTAGTAAGTCAGTAAAAAGTAGTTAGCAGTGTTCAAATCAAGAAATTGATAAGGGTGTCTATATACTTTGGCACCGGTCAAATTTTGTTTAAATGTGGATTGCACATTTTCTGTTAGTACAATAAACCTCATTTCAATCCAGAAATATTACTCAGTCCATCAGTTATTAGATATATGAAACTGACATAGCTGTTGCAAAAACCCAAATTGTTATAAAGAA
Organism: Anomaloglossus baeobatrachus; assembly: GCF_048569485.1. NCBI lineage: Eukaryota > Metazoa > Chordata > Amphibia > Anura > Aromobatidae > Anomaloglossus > Anomaloglossus baeobatrachus. The sequence goes on along the minus strand of NC_134358.1, from coordinate 263,604,266 downwards.
AAAAGGTTAACATTAATAGGGGTGCCCAAACTTTTTCATATGACTGTACCTATTCATAACTCTGTGGCTCTCTTAAGCCAATCAGTGGCTATTTTGCAGGGCTAGTCTTCCAAGTTGAAATCTATTATTCTTGATTAAACTATATCTATATATCACATGTTTAGTTATAACTATATTAGTGGCACCTACTATTGGTAGTAGCACATTCAATTATGTTATTTTTGTTAAGTTATAGCTTTTTATTATTTCAATGTATGAGTTTTACACTTTGTTAGAATACCCACTTTTACATTATGCACTAAAATATATACATTTTTCAAATGCTTTACTGTTATATAACTATTTTGTCTTTATGTACAATCATGGGCAAAAGTGTTGGCACCCTTGAATTTGTTCCAGAAAAAGAAGTATTTCCCAATAAATTATTCAATTACAAGTTTTGTTATACACGTTTATTTCCTTTGAGAAAAAGGGCAAGTTGGACATAGTTTAAGACAAAACCCCCAAAATGGAAAGAATAAAATTGTTGGCACCTTTCCAAAACTGTGGGTAAATAACTTTGTTTCAAGCATGTCATGCCCATTCAAAATCACTTGGGGTAAATAACAGGTGTGGGCAATATGAAAATCACACCTAAAACCAGATAAAATGAAATGTTGATCCAAGCTTTGTGCAGTGTGTGTCTGTGTGTGCCACACTAAGCATGGAGAACAGAAAGAGGAGCAGAGAACTGTTTTGAGAACTTGAGAACCAAAATTGTTGAAAAATATCAAAAATCTCAAGGTTACTGGTCCATCTCCAGAGATCTTGATGTTGCTTTGCTCATGGTGCGCAACATAATGAAGAGGTTTACAATCTATAGCTCTGTAGCTAATCTCCCTGAAAGTGGATGGCAGAAAAAAATGATGAAAGCTTGCAACATAGGATAGTCTGGATGGTGAATAAGCAGACCCATTTAAGTTTCAAAGAAACTCAACCTCTCCTGGAGACTCAGGGTGCATGTCAGCAAAAACTATTTGTCGACATTTGAATGAAATTAAATGCTGTGGCAGGATGCCCAGGAGGTCCCCACTGCTGACACAGAGACATAAAAAAGCCAGGCTGAAGTTTGCCAAAATGCACTTGAGTAAGCCAAAATCCTTCTGGAAAAGCATCTTGCGGAAATGTGAGACCAAGATAAAGCTTTTTGGTAGAGCAAATCATTCCAATGTTTACCAAAAATGAATGGAATGAGGCCTACAAAGAAAAGAACAAAGTACTTACAATAAAATATGGTGGAGGTTCAAAGATTTTTTCAATTGTTTTGCTGCCTCTTGCACTGGATGCCTTGATTGTAAAGCATCATGAATAGGGATGATTGAATAATTCGATTATTCGGGTTTGCGAATATTTTACGGATACCTTGCCGCTATTCAACTTTTCGTGAATATTCGATGCGCAATGTAAGTCTATGGGAAACCTGAATAACTACTATTCGGATTTATTCGGGCTTCCCATAGACTTACATTGCGCATCGAATAGTCGATTAGTGGCGAGGTATTCAGAAAATGTTCACGAAGCCGAATAATCAAAGTATTCGATCATCCCCAATCATGAAATATGAAGATTTAAAAAGGATTTTGGGTTGCAATGTAGTAATGTCATTGGTCAAGGGTATTCTAGCAGGACAATGATGCCAAACATAGATCAAGAAGCACCCAGAAATGGATAGAAACAAGGTACTTGGGAGTTCTAAAGTGGACAGCAATGAGTAAGCGTTACTTTACACGCTGCGACATCGGTAACGATTGATAGCAATGTTGAGCGCGATAGCACCCGCCAACGTCGCTCGTGCGACATTTGGTGATCGCTGCCGTAGCAAACATTATCACTACGGCAGCGTCACACACACATACCTTGTCAGCGACGTTACTGTGACCGCCGAACAATCCCTCCCTCAAGGGGGAGGTGCGTTAGGCGTCGTAGCGATGTCACTGCGGCGTCTCTAAGCGGCCGGCCAATAGAAGCGGAGGGGCGGAGATGAGCGGGACGTAACATCCCGCCCACCTCCTTCCATCCTCATTGCCGGTGGACGCAGGTAAGATGTTCATCGCTCCCGCAGTGTCACACATAGCGATGTGTGATGCCGCAGGAACGACGAACAACATCGTACCAGTGGCTGCAGCGATATTATGGAAATGAACGACATGTCAATGATCACCGTTTTGAAACGATTTTGCGATCGTTGATCATCGCTCATTAGTGATACACACTGCGATGTCGCTACCGGCGCCGGATGTGCGTCACTAACGACGTGACCCCGACGATATATCGGTAGCGATCGCAGCGTGTAAAGTACCCCTTAGGATCTAAATCCCATTCAACAGTTGTGGCAGTTGTCGAGAAATTGCTGTTTGATAAAGGTACCCTTCAAATATCAGAGACGTGGAGCTTTTTGCAAAAGAGAGATCCAAACTTCCAGTTGAGAGGTGTAATAAGCTTGTTGATGGTAGTAATAAGCAATAGATTGCTGATATTTATTCTAAAATATGCAAAACCAATTAAGTTGAGGGTACCAACAATTTTGTGCAGCCCATTTTAGAAGTTTTGTCTAAACTTATTTCCAATTTGAATCTTGTTCTAATTTTGTTGAAATGTTCCAATACACACAAAGGAAATAAATGTGTATGACAAAACATGTGTAATTGCAATTATTTCTGGGAGAAATACTTAATTTTTTTAAACAATTTCAAAGGTGTCAACACTTTCAAAGAAAGGTGAAGAGTCCAGCTTCGAAATAGGATAAAAATTTCAAACTTTAATAAATCTTTTACAATCTTTTACAATGTAGAGGTCAATATAATTGATGGCTCTTGAAGTATGCTGTATATTTTAAGGTATTTATTAGAGATTGGAATTATTATTGAGCTGGTTTTTGTCCTTTTGTTTGTCAACACTTTCGACCATGACTTAATAATATTGTGAAAACCTACAGCAGCCTAAGTTACTTTGCATGTTCATTTGCTGTCCCATAATGATCACAGTTGCAGTGGGTGTGACCATAACCAAGCCCACAAAAAAATAATTTATTTATTTGTATTTAGGTTTTTTTTGAAATGTGTTAGAAAAGAGAACTTGGATGAAAAACATCATTAAAGGATGAGGGCCAATATTGTGGACATTATTAAATGACATGGACCAGGATAGGCTACAATATTAAAGAAAGGGAACAGGACGGGGAACATTATTAAACTACAGGGGCCAGGACAGGGATCATTATTAAAGAAATGAGACTAAATGGTGGATATTCTAAAAGAAAAGGGACAGGATGGGGGCATTATTAACTGAAGGGGCCTGGATGTGGTTAGTTGGGTAACATAAATAAAGATTTGGGGCTACAATGGAGAACATTATTAAAGAAAAAGCCTGAATGGGGGACATTATTAAAAGATGGGGACTGGGACCACATTAAAGGGTGGGGCCCAAGATGTGGAACAGTGTTATAGGTTTTGGGATAGGATGGGGGGCATTATTAAATAAAGAGGCCAGAATGGGAGACATTATAAAATAAAAAAGCCAGGAGGAGGAACACTACTAATTAAAGGGGCTTGGATGTTGCACATTTTTGGAAGCCAGTATAAACAACATTATTAAATGATTGGGTTCAGGGTGTGGGAAATTATTACAAAAAATGGCCAGCATGAGAGCCATTATTAAAAGATGGGGGCCAGGATATGAGATATAATTAAAGAATGGGGGCCTGCATGGGGAACAACATTGAAGCAAAGGGCGAAGATGAGGGTCACCAAAATGAAAAAATCCGTATGGGAGACATTTTTAAAGGATCAAGGCCAGAATAGGGGGCAGGATGGTGGACCATATTAAAGAAAGAATCCAGAATGGGAGTCATTATTAAATAAAGGGGTCAAGATGGGGGGATATTGATATAGGATTAGAGCAATGAATCTGTACAATATTTCGGAATGGCGGCCAGGATGGGAGGCATTTTTACCAGATGGGTGATATAATTACTGTGAGTTCAGAATGATTAACATACATTATTAGTTTATGGTAGCAAGTGTGAGATATAATTACTGTAGTTGGCCAATTGGGGTACATTGTTACTGTATGGGGGCCAAAATGTGGGACACTATTTATTACTCCACAATGGGGGAAATTGATACTACTTCTCATTCTGGCTAATACGGTCACAGGTGTGTCATGGGTTATAGACAGTCCTGTGGTGTCCGGCTATAGAAGTTCAAAGTGCTTGGCTTTACAAACTGCTACCTGACCTTCTATAATTTCTGCTTGATTTTCATCTATTTCACTTTAGGACCTGGGACATTGTTTAGTCTGTCAGCTGCTGTTCATCAGTACTTTCTTTATCTATGTATACCTTCACTTCCTATTTCTTGGTGATAATGATATTTGATACATCTTTATCAAGTCTTCAGTGCCAGCAGGCGGCTTGCATACATCAGGAAAATCTTCGTTGTTGTTGCAGCTTTTCTTCCAGAGACAACTAGAGTTAACTTATTTGTGAGTTTACCTTGTTGTTATCCCTTTGTCTTGTTTAGTGCCTAGAGGGGTTGTCGAAGAGCTCATCCCATCTACTCCCTACCTAGGGCCCATATCAGGGTCAGCCTAGGGTCAGGTATCCGGCTCGGCGCATAAGTTCGGAACCTATCTAGAGCGGTGACAGAACCCAGGGCCCAGCAGTAGGCTTGATCAGGGGTCACCATCTCCCGCTTCCCTAGACACAGGGTTTCCCTTCCCTTTCCTTTTGCCATTCGCTAGGAACTTCCCTGTACCTAGCGTGACATATACATAATAGATTATTAATTTATTGAGCCATAAGATAGGATGTTTCAACCGTATCAGAGGCAAAACAAGGTGAACAATATAACTCTATGGGAGCATAAATGGTGAATGTTGCAACTATATTGTTACTACTGTAGAGACATCATTACTGTTGTATTTGAACAAAAAGACTGACGTCCCTAGTGTCTAGGGCAGAGCCAGTTCCAGGTTTTTGTGGGCCCCGGGCAAAAGACACTCAGTGCGCCCCATCCAAATGTAAACACGCACATACACAGACACAGATACGTACATATACAAACATCCATACTTACATATACATATTTAAAGACAAATTCAGAAAAACACATCTAAATAAACATAAATACATACACAGTCATATACACTGACATACATAGATACAAACATCATACATACAGACACAAACACATTAGAGATATTTCTAATCTAAGGAAGCCGGCAGCAGCCTCACTCCCCTCCCCTGCTTGTTGCTCATTCAGCTCCTCCTGGGCATGTGGCTGTGCCACGCTGATTGGTGGCCATGACTAACAGACATGGCCATGCACAGTGCACACTGACACTACTTTATATACATTACAGGAGGCACTGGAGATATACAGCATTAGGGGGACATACAGCTCTAGAGGGGGACAGTCAGCTCTTGAGGGGGTATACAACACTGGGGTGGAGGGGACATACAGCTCTGGGGTGGTATACAGTACTGGGGTGGGGGGACATATAGCTCTGGGGGGTATAGAGCACTGTGGTGGGAAAACATACATCTCTCTTGATGTAGAGCACAAGAGTTAGGGGGGACAATGCTCTAGGGGGTATACAGCACTGGGATGGGGGACATACAGCTCTGGTGGTATACAGCACTGGGGTGGGGAGACACATAACTCTAGAGGGGGGTATAGACCACTGGGGTAGGGAGACATACAGCTCTGGCGGTATACAGCACTGGAGTGAGGGGACAGACAGTTGTGGGGGTATGCAGCACTGGGGTCAGGGTACAGACAGTTTTGGGGGGTATACAGCACTGAGGTCAGGGGACAGACAGTTCTGGGTGGTATACAGCATGGGGTCAGGGGACAGACAGTTCTGTGGGTATACAGCACTACGGTGGGAGGGAGACAGTTCTGGGGTTATAGAGCATTGGGGTCAGGGAACAGATAGTTTTGGGAAATATACAGTACTGGGGTCAGGGGACAGATAGTTCTTGTGGGTATACAATACTGGGATCAGGGGACAGAGTTCTGGGGAGGGTATACAGCACTGTGGTGGGGGGCAGACAGTTCTGGGGGTATACAGCACTGGGTCAGGGGACAGACAGCTCTGGGGTGTATACAGTACTGGGGTCATGGGACAGGACAGTTCTTGGGGGTATAAAGCACTGGGGGTCCGGTGACAGACAGTTCTGGGAGGGTATACAGGACTGTGGTGGGGGGCATACAGTTCTGTGGGTATACAGCACTGGGTCAGGGGACAGACAGCTCTGGGATATATACAGTACTGGGGTCATGGAACAGGACAGTTCTGGAGGTTATACAGCACTGGGGGTCCGGTGACAGACAGTTCTGGGAGGGTATACAGGACTGTGGTGGGGAAGAGAGTTCTGGGAAGATATAGAGCACTATGGTTGGGGCAGACAGTTTTGGAGAGGGTATATAGAACTGTGGTGGTGGCAGACAGTTCTGGGAGGGTATACAGCACTGTGGTGGGGGAAAACTGTTCTGGAAGGATAGACAGCACTATAGAGTGGGGCAGACAGTTCTTCAGGGTATATAGCACTGGGGGTCAGGGGACAGAGTTCTAGAGGGTATACAGCACTGGGATCAGGAGACAGACAGTTCTGGAGGGTATACAGCACTGGGGTCAGGAAACAGAGCTCTGGAGGGTATACAGCACTGGGGGTCAGGGGACAAACAATTCTAGGAGGGAATACAGCACTGGGGTCAGGGGACAGAAATCTAGAAGGTATACAGCATTGGGGTCAGGGGACAGACAGTTCTAAAGGGGACATACATCTCAGTGAGATGTTGTTGCTGTGGCTCCTCTCTTCATGGTAGATGCAAGGGTAGATGCTAGAGTGTATGGGCTTCTTCCAGGTACCTTCTCTTCATCTGTGGGATGGGACTTCAGCACACTGTGCGTTAGCTCCACCCAGTGATGAACTTCAATGTCCCTGCACACAGCGCTTAGCAGTAACACGCAGCGTGCAGTTAAGTGCAGCTGCTGCCTGAGCACTGCAGTCTCTGGAACTCAGCCCGGGGGCTGCATGATACATCACCACCCCTGTCAACAGCAAGTGGGTCCCCCCGGAGGTCCAGGGCCCCGGCACTTGCCCTGGTGTGCTGGGTGCTGACGCCGGCCCTGGTCTAGGGACATAGAAAGGAATTTTATTTTTGCATGGAGCCACAAAAGGGGATAATATGACTTAATATTGCATTGGGACAACTGAGGGGGACACAAAGGGAGCCATTGCTACTTTATCGTATTTTACCATTGTGGATATTACCATGGATGAAACTAAATCATATTATTGCTACTGTGCAGGGAACTAAGCTGATACTATGCCAACTGCCAATTTTCTTATTTATCTTCCGCAGTGTATAAATAGGAAAAAAGTGGAGAAGTTGCTGTAGTAGCAATTAATTATTGATGAATTGTATATATGTTACTATTGGAAGAATTCATATAAGTCTGTACTGGATGAAGATATAAAAAGAAAAATAATTACTTTAATTAAAGGTGTCACCACAAAGAGTCATAGATGAACATTTTGGCACCCTTTAAAATTGTTCCAGAAAATGAAGTATTTGTCCCAAAAAATTATTGCAATTACATGTTTTGTCTTACACAGGTTTAATTCCTTTGTGTGTATTGGAAAAAACACAAAATAACAGAGAAAAAATACAAATTGGCCATAATTTCACACAAAACCCCCAAAATGGGCAAATAAAATTGCTGTCACCTTTCCAAAATTGTGGATAAACACCTTTCTTTCAACCATGGTCATTCAAACTCACCTGTGACAAGTAACTGGCATGGGCAACATGAAAATAACACCTGAAACCAGGTAAAGATAGGAGATCTGGATGTTCTTTTGTTCACGGTGACCATCATGATCAATACGTTTTTAACGCATGGCACTGTAGCTAATATACCTGGATGTGGGTGACAGAGAAAAAATGATGAAAGATTGCAATGCAAGATAGTCCGGATGATGGATAAGCAAGCCGCAATTAAAGCTGCCCTAAAGGCTCCTGGTACATCAATGTTAGTGCAAACTATCCGTTCACATTTATATGCAATTAAATGCTTTGGCAGGAGACCTAGGAGGACCCATAAAAAGGAAATAAATATGGGTAATTAAATTAATTTTCTGGTAAAATACTTTATTTTTTGGAACAATTTCAAGGGTGCCAACACTTTCGGCCATGGCTGTACGTTATACTATCTTCAGAGTTCTTGTGTATAACTGTCAGTGGCGGTAATATTAACCCCTTCACTCCCTGTCAATTTTCCATTTTTTCGATTTTGTTTTTTGCTCCCCTTCTTCCAAGATCCTTGCCATATGAGGGCAAGTTTCATGTGCGACAAGTTGTACTTTTAAATTAAACCATGAGTTTTAGGAAATTTGTACTGGAAAATGAAAATGAAATTCCAAGTGCGCAAAAATTGCAAAAAATTGGGATTGCACGATTGTTTTGGGGGTATTTTATTCACCATACTCATTATTTGATAAAACTGATGTGTCGGTGTGATGCCTCAGGTTTACTTTTATCTAAGGGGTTAAAAAAATTCAGAAGTTTGTCTAAAAAAGTGGTCACTTTTTGCGCCATATTCCGCAACCCATAACGTTCTCATTTTTTGGGATATGGGGCTCAACGACAACTTATTTTTTACATCTTGAGCTGACATTTTTAATGGTACCATTTTTGCACAGATGCTACATTATGACCGCCTGTTGTGCAAAATTTGCTGATCCCTCTTTGTCCTCCACTTCTCTCTTCTATATGGTCCCTTTGCGCAAAATTTGCAATGACCAAAAAGCATAATTTTGGCTTTTGGAGTTTTGTTGCCGATAAGCCATTTACCAATCGGATTAATTAATTTTATAATTTAATAGATTGGGCATTTCTGAACTTGGCGATACTTCAATTTTCAATGGGGCAAATGGAGCTTGATTTGAACTATTAGGTTTTTTTATTTTTTTTATTTTTTTAAAACTTTTTTTATGTTTTTTAATTTATTTTGCTAGTTCCCTAGGGGACTATAAGAATCAGCAGTCTGATCATTTGTTCATTTCTGCTGATCATAGCTGCATAGCTCAGATCAGCAGAAATGCTCGTCTTCTGTTACAGCCAGTTCTCTCCCGGCAGTAACAGGAAGTGAGTCATGATAGCGACAGGAGTCATCACATGACCCTGTGCTACTATGGCAACCATCAGCTCCCTGTGATCACATCAAGGGGCCTCTGATGGCAGCAGGTAAGTGCGCATTACTCACTGCAGTACTTTAACTCGCGCTGCTACATTTTGACAGCAAGCTCTAAGGGGTTAACAGGTGCGGGTGGATCGTACATCCACCTGCACCTGATAGCCATATATGTCTGTTGTACAAATTAGCAGACATGTATGGGACTTACTGCCAGCTCTCTACAGCAGCCGGTGGTGATTACATCGACATGAGCCAAGACGTACCCAGTATGACAAACGTTGGTAAGAGGTTAACTTTAGTATTGTGGTTTTTAACAATGATCAGTATTGTTTTATTATTCAGTTAATATGTGGTGGTAAAATAAGGTCTTGTCATGGTGCGCTTTTATCACTTGTATGCGGTATTATTGTTCAGTAAACGGATGGTGGTTATATCAGACAATAGGTGATGATGATATATAGTCATTGTGTGATGGTAGTTATCCCCTCTATGTGGTTTAATCTTGGTATATTAGTTTTGGTATAGAAGACTTGTCCAGTAACAGTATGGTAATACGTATTATTTGGTAACTAAATGACAACTATTTTGAAGTATTACTTGGAAAATGTTTTATATATTTTATATGTGATTGTATTTTTTTATTTGAGAAGATCGAACACATATGCCTTTATTGGATCTAGAAAACAACAAGGACGAAATTTTACACAGGGTCCCATTTCACTCTAGTTATGTCACTGTTCAAGTACTATTCTTTTTTTCATTACAGTTTAAAGTAATGCAACTGTAAAAATAATCAGTTATTAAGTGTAAATAGAGCAAACAGCTCAATGCAGTTATTAAAAACATATTCTAAAAAAATCTATATCCACTGTGTATTCATATTGATTGTTATAGATTTTTCTGCAGTACAAGATGCCTGCCCCAACATGAACAAATGTAATATGAGTGTGGTGCTCTCACAATGTCAATTTACAAAGAAAGATTGACATGTTCAAATAATCCAGTGTGAAATTACATGCAATCAGACCATAGTCTACACTGAAATTCTGGTAGTTGGGAAAATCATTGGCTATGATTTTTTTTTTATTTCACGCATTTCCTCTTAGATTTTTAAATTATATAGTCATTTCAGTTGGAGAAGTGTAGGCATCTGTAAGGTATTTGAAGTGAGTTTTCCCACAATATCTTCAAAATGATTCTTATTTATTTGCAATCCTCAACTTTGAAATTGCAACACTGAGAAAGAAAACTGGTGCAATTATAGCAATGGATATATTAATGATGTGTAAATGATAAGAAATGCATTTTAAAAACATCTTGATTTATTAAGTAGTGAGTATGAGCCCAAAAATAAACACTTACATGTGTTGACATACTATCAATGAGGTTATTAACGGTGTTCTCCCACATTAAATGTACTTGAGTTCAGAAAACATCAAGATCTGCTTCTGGCAGCTCCCTTTACAAATACCGACCAATGATGTCATCAATGGGAAGCAAATATGGAGACACTGTAGGCCATGGTAGCATAGTTAGGCTAGGCAGTCACAGTAGCACAAGCAACACGCAGCCTAGAGTGAGGAAAATGGTTCGCAAAACACTGGAGAAATGGTCAAACTACTGATTCCGCAATAAAATCAATGAAATGCTGAGTTGTTGGTATACCCAAAAGAAGATGATAGGGGTCCTGCTTCCATACATTATGCTACTCCACACCATAACTACAGTACAGGAGTAGGACCAGCATGATGTTCTCTCTTCATGGTGAAACTCAAGTGATCTCAGCAGATTTGAAGAATGGCACATAGAAATCCAACTGTACTGAAAGGGAAATTAGTGGCCATATAGCTAGCTTAAGGTGATCAAGAGTGTCTATACAAACCCTCAGAAGGCTTTGCACAACTTTGGGCTATGAGTGAGACATCCAATCCCAAGTGTTCCATTAAAGTCATGCCATTGCTCTCAATCGCAATGAAGGTACACAGCATGATGGCAATGCAAGCTTAAAAAAGGTATATCCTTTTCATTCATAAGTCACATTTTTGTCTTGGATGCAATAACAACCAAAGATTGGTCTGCTGACTTTTACGAGGGTACATGAAACATCTCCCAAAAATATTTAGTGTACAGTACAATAAAAAAGAAACTTTTATGTCATCCTACAGTCTCAATAGGATTTTGTTCTGGATTTTGATCTAATTTTTTCCATTTTAGCTCTAGCTGTATGTTTAGGGACATTGATCTGTTGGAAGGTGAACCTCCACCCCAGTTTCAACTCTTTTTCAGCCTCTAAGACCCGCAACACACATCCGTTTAACTTGTACGTGTGCGGTACGTATTTGCACGTACCGGAGACACGTACACACGGAGACCCATGTTATTCTATGGTAGATGGCACACACACGTAAAATCACACGGAACGTGTGTCCGTGTGGTAAGTATGTGTGTGCGCTTTTCTACACGGACAACATGTCTGTTTTTGGCCGGCAGCACGCAGGCACGGACCCGCTTTAGTCTATGGGTCCGTGCCTGCACGTACCGCACACGGAGTATGTCCGTGTTCAGCACGTTTTGTGCGTGTGCGTTTTTACACTAGCGATCTTATTTTTTGTTTTTTTTAAATTAAATTCAGTATACTTACCTTTTTTTCTGCGGTTCTCAGTCATACTTACATTGGCGCTCGGTTTTTTTCTTCCCCCGGCTCATACCGCTCCCCGATCACGAGCGCAGCGAGGAACAGCTGTGCAGAGAATATGCGGCAACAATTAGTTTGAATATGCCGGCCGCTCATTAATCAATCTTGTATTCCCTGTTTTCCCCACCCACAGGCGCCTGTGATTGGTTGCAGTCAGACACGCCCCCCACGCTGAGTGACAGCTGTCTCACTGCACCCAATCACAGCAGCCGGTGGGTGTGTCTATACTGTGCAGTAAAATAAATAAATAAATAATTAAAAAAAACGGCGTGCGGTCCCCCCCAATTTTAATACCAGCCAGATAAACCCATACGGCTGAAGGCTGGTATTTTCAGGATGGGGAGCCCCACGTTATGGGGAGCCCCCCAGCCTAACAATATCAGTCAGCAGCTGCCCAGAATTGCCGCATACATTTTATGCGACAGTTCTGGGACTGTACACGGCTCTTCCCGATTTGCCCTGGTGCGTTGGCAAATCGGGGTAATAAGGAGTTATTGGAAGCCCATAGCTGCCAATAAGTCCTAGATTAATCATGTCAGGCGTCTCCCCGAGATACCTTCCATGATTAATCTGTAAATTACAGTAAATAAACACACACACACCTGAAAAATCCTTTATTAGAAATGGATGTGTCTTCTGCAGCTCCGGTCACCTTCATGCAGCACAGCTGGAAGCGACGCTGGACCATCCTGGAGTACGCCAGACATGGAGGGCTTTTTCGGGCTTATTAAATTGGTGAACAAGGCAATTTGTTAGTGTTTTTTTTTAATAAACGAATTTTCAGGTGTGTGTGTGTTTATTTACTGTAATTTACAGATTAATCATGGAAGGTATCTCAGGGAGACGCCTGACATGATTAATCTAGGACTTATTGGCAGCTATGGGCTTCCAATAACTCTTTATTACCCCGATTTGCCAACGCACCAGGGCAAATCGGGAAGAGCCGGGAACTCCATTTTTATGTGCAGACTCTGCCATTGTTTTGATTTCTGTCCTATCCTAATATGCTTGGCATAAACCTTGGTCTGCCTTGTATTTAGGGTTGGGTATTGAATCATGGATTTGTCGCTGCCCTTCATACTAATGGGCTTTATACACATGTGCTCGGTAGGGCTGTTTTCCCACCTGCGATGTGGGGCGACGGCCCTACTATGTCTATGGGTGTACTCCGTGAAGGGTTAAATACCCTCTTACCATTTGGTTGATGGATGAGTTCGATAAGTGTACAGAACCTGTGGGAACCAATATATGGGAATAGAGATGTACCAATCTTTCTTCATGTGTAACCAAACACCATAAAAGGTTAAAATACTCTGTACTAGCGGCTCTATTTTCTCCTGTCTCTCTCTAATCTTAGTGCAGAATGTACTATAGTTTGTGTATATGAAGAAACTTTTAGTGACTGCTTTTGCATGAAAGCGTGTGTCTATTGGCACACATAAGGGAAGCTCATATATTACACGTCTATATGTAATACTTGTAACATTACGCGCTGTATAGGATTACAATCTGACGGCACTTTGAGCACTAGCGCATGCGCAGTACAAGATGAGGACGTTCCTCTTTCAGATCATGTGATGTAAACTAGACAGTCGGCGTTGTACAAGTGTACATACGTAATCGATGACAGAAATGCATTCTCTCAAGCGCCGCTAGAATATATACCAGTATTTAACATACTTAGGGTCATATATTAGTACTTTTGATAAAGCGCTGCCCGTTCCTATGGCCAGCGCATGCGCAGTAGGAGCTGGGGGCCTGTACTTGTCTGTCACATGACCTAAGCAAGATGGCGGCCGCCATCAGAACGCTGCAAACACACGAGATTCTCCAGCTGCAGTACTGGTGAGTCTTAATGTATTCTCTTTATATAGGGCACATACGGAAGCGTTGCACAGCTTTCTCTTTTCCCCTGAGGAAGCCACCCTTAGAGGTGGCGATACGCGTGGGGTAATCCCGTGGGAAACCCTCTCCTTACGCTACCTTTATTTGCACGTCTCTTTGTGTATTTTGCTGGCATCTCACCGATAGTGAGTATAGACTAAAGGGACCCTGAAGGCTTGGTGTAGGACAACTGCTCTGATTTATTCTGGGTTACACTGGATTGTGGTCATGTTGTCTCAGTATAGTCAGATTCCTGTAGCCAGTTAATGATCTAGGATATTAGGATGTAATACTGCAGCTCGATGTTAATGTAGCATCCTTTATTTACATCTCTTGGATATTATTGGAGGTTTAGGCCGTTACTAAATTGTATGTAGTATTGTAAATCCTGTCATCATCTGTGGTGGATCCAACTGATCAATTATTTTGGATAAACTTGGTAGAAATGTAACGTGTAGATACTGTTTGAAATATATGTATGGTGCATTAAGGAGAGGTTACTAATATTATATTGATATACAATTTTCTCATTATATGTATTGTTTCCCAACGTGATAGGTCTAACATGCCATAGGCTTTTTAAGTGTTTTTATTATCTTTTGTATGTGCCACACTTCCGGTGCGGACATGTGTTTTTTTTGTACAATAAAATTAACTCCTTGTATTAATTGACAATGTGGTGATCCCGTGCTTGGTATACCTCTTTTCTCTTACATTAATTGGCTGTTTCAGGGATATGTGCAGTATTAATTTTCTTCCACATATAACATTTCGGAATAAGCCCCAAAATTTCTACTTTGAAGTCATCTGATAACCTTCTTCCAGTTGCTAGCTGATTCCCCTACATGGCTTTTTACAAAATACAAATGGGACTATTTATGGTTTGCTTTCAAACATGGGATTCTTCTTGTTATCCTTCCATAAATGCCAGATTTGTGGAGTATATGACTAATGGTTGTCCTGTGGTCAGATTTTCCCACCTGAGCTGTGGATCTCTGCAGCATCCCCAAAGGGACCATAAGCCCCTTAGTTATTTCTCAAATTAGTGATACTCCTTGCTTGGGATGCCAGTTAAAGTGGATGACCAAGTCTCGGTAGGTTTGCAGTTGTGCGATATTCACTCCAATTTTTGATGATGGATTGAACAGAAATGTTTAGAGCTTGGGCTCTTTTTTTTATAACCTAATCCTGCATTATTATTATTCTCCACCATTTTATTGCCGACCGTACTGGTGAGTTCCTTGATTTTCATGATGTTGTTTGAACCCTGATGTTCTCAAACAAACCTTTAAGACCTTCACAGAACAGCTGTAATACTTAGAATAAATTCCACACAAGTAGACACAATTAAAATACTAGATGACGTCTGGATGCAAATGGTCACCTAAGATTTTAATTAGGGTATCAGACAACAGGGGGCTGAATATAATATCACAATTTTCAGATTTATATTTAAAAAAAAAAAAAATAGAAAACAATGTATCAATTATTTTACACTTTACAAATACTTGATTCTTTGTATTAGTATCACATATGAAATTTCAATTACTTTAAATATATTTGTGGGTATAACGAGGAAAGAATGGGGAAAAGTTGAGTATCAATACTTTTTCAAGGCACTATATGCAATGTGCTTAATGTTTCCTTTATTAACTTCACAAATCTGTCTGCAATAAATGAAGTAAAACACTACTAGAAATGTATCTACGTTTCTGTGTGCATGTTACAGGGACAGTTTGCTTGGTAGCCAAAGGGAGGTGGGTAAACTGCGTCAAAATATGGTGGTCTGCAACAAAAGCAGAAATGTCAGGCAGATGGATTGGCAGAATATGGGCTGATTCAGCAATACATACTACATTATCGACAGAATCAAACGAACAGGTTTGAATCAGGTCTAGAAGAAATAGGGAATAGGAACTCAGAATAATAAATAGTCAGCACCACTGACAAGGGTTACATCATGGATGTTAGGAAGAAAGCAGGGGACAGGGGCTCCTAGATTGGGCATCAGGCTAGGGGGGCTCTAGCTATCCCTGATCTCACAGTTACCTCTGAGGGTGAGGATGTCTGAGCTGCCTTCCTGACCCTGCTCCGGACCAGCCCTGATCTTATACCCCCTTCCTTTCTACCCCAAGGTAGGGCCAGCACAGGAGTGTCAAAAAACTAACAGAAATAGATAAACAGGGGAAATCAAAACTCTATCTCACAGCATACCCACACAGAGGCATAAGATGTAAAGAGGAGAATTAGAGTAGGGAGGAAACAAGACAACAGGAGAATTAAACAACAACTCCAAGCACCACACAATATACTCACCAGCAGGACGTGGATACAACAGCACACAGACCAACACAGCAATAGACTATAGTCAGCATGGGAAGACAGAGTCCACCATATTAAAATGATAGGGAGCAAATGTAATAGGTTTCCAAAAATATGTGATCCCAAAGGTAACAAGCAGGCTAGCAGAGTTTAACTCTTGCTAGCCTATGAATTTTCACATTGCTGGTAGATGGCTAAGCCTGCCTGGGTGAAACACAAGCGAAACCTTAGGGTGGAGTGACAGAATCTGTAGTATAAATAGTGTCTGATGCTGCTGTTACAATCAGCAAGTTTTTAGCAAAACTCCATGTGACAGGTTAACAGCAGGAATCCAAAGGTTGAAGTGATCCCTAAGTTCTTGGCAAAGATGACACCACCTTTTCCATAGAATAAAACAGGATCAACATGATGTAGCTCAGCATTGCCTGCAACAAAGGCATGCCATTGTCCAGTGATAGGTATGGAAGTAGAGAGACCTGGCACCAACACCATTGTCACAGTGGGTGTGTGCATTTGTGTGTGCATTTGAAAAAGCACCTATTAATGGTATAATACCTAAGTAGAGCAAACAAAATAGTATGTCTGCTAAAAAAAATGTCCTTTTTTTCAATTAGTTTAGTTTTGGTTCGAGTCTAGAGGGATGAAAACTGCATGATGTAATTGATAACATAATTACATTGTAAGCCTTTGCATTTGATTCAGGAACAGTTGGCAGTCCTAATTGCAAAGACAGGGGGGATCACTATAAGATTCTGCAGATTAAAGTGCCTACACACTTAGTACTGTTTTCCATGTACCAATATACTGAGCACTCATTTTCTTACAAAATGCAATCCATGTTGTAAAGGAAAGTTAGTTAAAGATAAAGTAATCAGGGTCTATTCACAAAAACGTACCTTTTCACTGCAAACAAATATGTAGTTAAATAGGGGCTTATTCAAATTATAGGTAACCGCACACGGTATTTGTGTACTTAGCTAAAACTATACTCTAAAGCTTTTCCATTATGATTAAAGAGAACCACTGACACCATTTTACTGAAGCCCACGAAAGTTCAATCTGTGCCAGTGCCGTTCACAGTTAGGACGATATCAGAGTAAAATTTAAAACAAGAAGCAAGATAATGACAGCAGAGACATCAGAGGAGTTGAAAACCCTTCACACACTCCCACCTCATGGTCCTGCCTCAATGAACCGAAAGCTGAGGAAAAGCAAATATCTAATGATTGTTTAAACAAGAACCAACTGATTTCTTCATGGATATCTATTGAATCAGTATAAGGGCACGTGCGCGCGTTGCGTAATTTCATGCATTTACACAGCGTTTAGCACTGCAGCGTAAGCGCATGCGTCCTGTGTTCCCAGCACAATCTATGGAGATTGTGCATAATCCGTGCGCACGATGCTTTTTTGAACGCAGAGATTTGAGTGTCAAAAATTTGACAAAATCTCTGCGTTTAAAAATGTAGCATGTCAATTATTCCGTGTGCTTTCGATGCAGCTCCCACTCTGTCTATGGGAGAGGAAGCATCCCGAGCGCATGAAATCGGCAATTTTTCTGCAGAGACAATGCATCCATGATGTAATGTTTCTACAGCAATTTGAATCGCACTTGAGCTGTCAAATCACTACAAAATGTTCTGTTTGCTGCTGCTTCAGAGCCGATTGCTTATTCTCATGCATATTCATGTATGCAGCCACAGCCGACCCGGAAGTAGCTGCAGTGGGGGCGGAAACACAGCAGAGCCGAAGAGTTCAGCACCACGGACAGCAGGAGCGGGGACAGGTGAGTTTATTTCCATGTGCAATCATGGATAACGGGGGATGTCACGATTGCACATGGACAACCCACATGTGCCATGAACCACGGCACATGGAGGCACATATGCGTTTTTAACATGTCAGTGAAAAATATCTGTGTTCACATAGTAATTTTCTGGAGACTGTGATAAATATTTTTGTTTGCAATGGGCCTTAAAGGGGGACAGATGCATGGAAATCCATCCAGACTATGGTCACAAATGCAGTTTAAGGCCCTGTGTGCACAGTGCAGTTTTTGATGCATTTTTGGTGCAGTTTGTTGCCTTAAACTTCATGTAGTCCATTCCCAGCAAAGTCTATGAGAATTCAGAAAGGCTGTGTGCACGTTGCTTCTTTTTTGCCTGCTGTTTTGAGTGCAGAAAAAAGAAGCAGCATGTCAATTCTTTTTGCATTTTCCCTACGTTTTTCCATTGAATAGAGTGAAAAAATGCATGGACAAAAACGCACTGAAACGCATCAAAAATGCACAAAAAACGAGTCAAAAATGCATGCATTTTTTATGGGTTTTTTTAAGCCAGAGGGTGTGTTTTTTGCTGAAGAAACAAAACTGCAGTGTACGCACATAGCCTTACTTAGCCTTATGTTAATAAATATGCTGGTAATGACGAGAGTTTTTGATACAGCTAAAATGAGAACAATTTTACAGAATCTCAATTAATATCTGCCATTGAGCATGTTTTTGACGTATTTTTCTAAATTAATATCAAAACTAGAGCTTTTCCATGATTTTTAGGACTGCCTCATAAATTATGTGGTTTTACCAAAGATTTGACACAATTTCCAATGTGTGAAAGTTACCTTATGTCGTCTAGTCCTTTTATTTTCATATCTGGTTTACTCTTCAGAAACTGCTTAAAAAAACTTGAATAAAACCCACACAAAATCTTTTAATCACATAAGCTATGAATCACATGACAAAATCAAAATGCAGGTACTAATACAAATTAGTACAATCAAAAGGCACCAAGTTCTAGAGAACCAGGGAATTTTTCATGACAAAACAGACCAGCAAAATGTATGAGTGTAAGTAGCCTGTAATGGTAAGTAGAGTTGAGCGAGTATCTAACTATTTGTACTCGCTATACTCATAATTAGTATTGTCTAAAACTCACATATTCATTCCGAATAGCATGTGCAATGAAAGTCAATGGGGGAAAACTCGTAATGTAACGAGTAACCTGAATGTCGCACTATTCGCTACTCACACGAATAGTACGTCATTCGGGTTGCTCGTTTCTTTGCGAGTTTTCCCCATTGACTTGGATAGCACATGCTACTCGGAATGAATACGTGAGTATTAGACACTAGTCGTTATGAGTATAGCAATTACGAAATGTTAGGTACTCGTTCAGCATTAATGGTCAACTTTTCCTCTATGCTGTCTATCCTCTGTATGTCTGTATCCTTTGTTTTTGTCTAAAAAAAATACTATTTTCAATAAAATAAATGGGTGCTTGCTGGTTCACCTAGCAGGTATTGATCAGTGTCTCAGCTGTCAGGGAAGCTTAGATCAAGGACCCAGGTGCTAAGGAGGCTTCACAATAATTCAGTTCGCTTTGTAGACACATTTTCTCTGCAACAAGGCTTGCTGACTTTATATTAAATTATTTTTATGTTTTATAGTAATTCAGGTTTTCAAATATAAACACAAAGCCACTCATTTAATACTACATTTACCGTGTGAAAGTTACTGTGGCAAAATCAGCTATTTACAGAGAGTATTTGCAGTGAAGTCTATGGCAATAAAATATGAAACTGAGCTTCAAAATTCTGCTTTTGATTAAAAATTTTGAAATTCTGCAGGTATGCATACAGATTAGCTCCACTAGCCCCATGGTAGAAAATAATTACCAAAATCTGCAAGGCTTTACTATTCAGCACTGTCTACACAGCTCCTGAAATAAACAGATTGTTTTTTTTAAATTTGCCGTCGAAGAGCCTCAGATTTGCTTCATCTCCGTGTAAAAAAAAAATAAAAATGCATTCATACAATGGGAGAAAGGCCCAAATTCACCTTTTATGTGAATACATTGACAAAGAACTTATGGTGTTCTTTCCCTGGGATAGATTCGAGAATTTCCCCTCACAGGCTTGATGAATTTTCATGGGCAATAGTTTCTAAGGATATAAAATAAAGTTTGGAAACCTCTGCTCAATCTTTTTGAAGCCTCTTAAGGGTGCTTTACACGCTGCGACATCGCTACCGATATATTGTTGGGGTCATGTCGTTAGTGACTCACATCCTGCGCCGGTAGCGACATCGCAGCGTGTAACACCAAGAAGCAATGATCAACGATCGCAAAATACTCCAAAAACAGTGATCGTTGACACGTCACTCCTTTCCTTAATAACATTGCTGCTGTAGGTATGATGTTGTTTGTCGTTCCTGCGACAGCACACATCCCTATGTGTGATGCCGCAGGAACGACAAACATCTCCTTACCTGCATCCACCAGCAATACGGAAGGAAGGAGGTGGGCGGGATGTTATGTCCCTCTCATCTCCGCCCCTCCGCTTCCATTGGATGGCCGCTTAGTGACATCGCGGTGACGTTGCTGTGACGCCAAACGCACCTACCCCTTGAAGGAGGAATTGTTCGGCGGTCACAGTGACGTCGCCGACCAGGTATGTGCGTGTGAAGCTGCCATAGCGATAATGTTCGCTATGGCAGCGATCACCAAATGTCGCACATACGTCGGGGGCGGGTGCTATTGCACTCGACATTGCTAGCAATTGCTAGCGATGTCGCACCGTGTAAAGCACCATTTAGGCTGACTCATGCTCTGATCTGTCACTGGAAGAGCTGTGCCCACGTTAGCTGGAGCAAAATTGGGATCTGATGTCTGAAGGTCTTTGTTGTACTACTTGTACTCTAAGTAGTGGCCTCGGGACTCCTTGTTATTAGTCAAAGAAGTCTCACTCCTTCTAAATGTAATTGTTTTCTGAGGCGCTTCTCTGCGCATGTTCCATGATGTATTGGAGTTCCTCCTTATAATTTTGGGCAAGCTTTGCACATAGAGCAAACCCTTTACCAGTCTAGAAGTCCCACTCCTTCCAAGTGGTAAAAAAAAAAATTCTGAGGCTATTCTCCTCATGTATTCCATGGTGTTTCGCAATCCTACCTTTCAATTTTTGATACACCTTACACTTAGTGGATAATCTTCATCAGTCTAAAGGGGGCTTTAAACGCTAGGGATGTTGCTCATGAAAGCACCCGCCCCCGTCGTTTGTGCATCACGGGCAAATCATTGCCCGTGGAGCACAATATCGCTAGTACCCGTCACACTACTTACCTACTAAGCGACGTTGCTTTGGGCGGCAAACAGCCCCTTTTCTAAGGGGGCGGTTAGTGCGGCGTCACAGCGACGTCACATGGCAGGCGTTAACTAGAAGCGGAGGGGCAGAGAGCAACCGCATGAAAGTCATGCCCACCTCGTTGCTGGCAGGACGCAGGTACGTTGCTGTTCTTCGTTCCCTGGTTGTCACACGTAGCGATGTGTGCTGCCTCAGGAGCGACGAACAGTCTGCGTCCTGAACCAGCAATGATTTTATGGAAATGAACGACGTGTCAACAATCAACTATAAGGGGAATAATTTTGATCATTGTCGGTCGCTCGTACGTGTCACACGCAATGACGTCGCTAACGAGGCCGGATGTGCATCACGAATTCCGTGACCCCATCGACATCTTGTTAGCGATGTCATTGCGTGTAACGGGGCATTAAGAGTCCCACTCCTTACAAATGGGAAAAAAAGAAATTTCATGCACACAATTCCTTTTTTTTTGTCCTTACTGAAATTAAAAAAATGTGTCATCTTTTAAAGAAAGAGCATGCCAATGCTTTAAAGTGGTTTTTTTTTTGCATAACTTTGGCATTTATTTCACTATAGAAAGCACTGAGAGTTCAAAAATGCATCAAAAATGCTATATGTGAACACAGCCTAAGGGGTGGTGGAGGCGTTTTTTCTCTCCAGTTAAATTAGCCTTATATACAAGTCATTATACAAGAAGGAGTGTTCCCTAACATGCATTTTACATGGAAAAAATGTTATCTTCGCTTTGGTATGTTTTATTGTTGCATAAGTTGCATAATACTCTGACAACATAATTCTTAGCAGTGACCGGGGAGTCAAAGAAGTGTCCAGTCATCTTCCATATGTTGTGCCCATTCCATTTGAGGGCTGCTTTCATCCATTTCACCAATTTATTTATTTTTTTGCCCTTTCCCCAGACCTCCTGGGGGGAGTCTTCTGGAAAAATGCTTGAGTTTCCCATTGACTTCCATTATGCTCGTTACTTGAGATGAGCATCTGAGAATTGTAATTTGCTTTATTCGAGTACCGAGAACCCGAGTATTTTGCATTTTAGTGCTCACCTATCACTAGTCAACAACGATACAAACAGTACAAGCTGCTCATAATGTGTTCCTGCATCTAAAGAAAATGTGTTTCTTTCCAAAAGCACAAGTAAAGTAATAAAGTCAGAATCGCAAAATTTATGTTTTATGCTACAGAAAGCAGCAAAAGTCTCACTTTAGATAATGACTCCTGGGTGCAGAATGTTTATACTTTTACATCTAAAAAATAGACCATTTTTACAAACTGACACATTAAATTTAACAAACTGCACAGTTTAGATATATTTTCCAACATATACCACTGATGACTAAGTGAATTTTAGCTGCATCCCTGTAGTAAAATGTAACTGTGCCTAACATTTTCTCAGTACTAAGAGTTAGATGTAGTGGGTTCATAAGCCTGTCAAATCTGTACACTACTGACTGCTTCTCTTGTAGCATTAGTAAGGACTAATTTAGTTCTCTGTTTGGGCCATGTTATAGCAGCTACATTAATGAAATAAATATATGCAAGACTTCTTTTTATAAAGTGCCAATCGTTCAATGTTTATTATATACTGTTGTGCTTCATAATTTAAAATTGAAATTTACAGTAGATATTGACATTATAGAGCTTCTTTTTAGATCCAATTCAGAAACTGAACAAAAACAAAACAGTTTTTGTTGTTTATTTAAATAGAAAGAAATATACAATTTTGTTAGTACTCACTAAACAAAATTTGTATTTAAAGAGGAAAAAAAACTACATGATAGGTTTTATTTTGAAAGTAGATATATAATTCACAGCAAGGTAATTACAACTTAAACATTTATTATGACTCACCCCTTGAGAAAGCTAGCGCGAAACATGCGTTGGGGTGTTTCCCCGGGGAATTTCGTACAGTCACCTTATTATGGGTAAGTTTACTGTTACATAATTTGGTATATTTATTTAACTGTAATAATCAATTGCCACATTTCCCTCCCGTTGTTTTTAATGAATGGATAGAGATGAGCAAACCTGAACTTTAACCCCTTCAGCCCCCGGGCACTATCCGTTTTTGCGTTTTTGTTTTTTGCTCCTTTTCTTCCGAGAGCCGTAACTTTTTTATTATACCGTCAATCTTGCCATATGAGGGCTTGTTTTTTGCAGGACAAGTTGTACTTTTCAACCATAAGTTTTACCATATATTGTACTGGAAAACAGCAAAAAATTCCAAGTGTGGAAAAACTGCAAAAAAAGTGTGATCGCACAATAGTTTTTGGGATGTTTTATTCACCGTGTTCACTATATGGTAAAACCGATGTATCTATGTGATGCCTCAGGTCGGTGCGAGTTTGTAGATACCAAACATGCATAGGTTTACTTGTATCTAAGGTGTTAAAAAAATTCACAAGTTTGTCCAATAAAAGTGGCGTATGTTTTGCGCCATTTTCCGAAACACGTAGCGTTCTGATTTTTCGGGATCTAAGGGCTCAGTAATGGCTTATTTTTTGCGTCTCGAGCTAATATTTTTAATGGTACCATTTTTGCGCAGATGCCACGTTTTGATCGCCTATTATTGCATTTTGCGTAAAACATGCGGCGACCAAAAAACGTAATTTTGGCGTTTGGAAATTTTTTGCCACTACGCTGTTTACTAATCAGATTAATTGATTTTATATTTTGATAGATCGGGCATTTCTGAACGCGGCGATACCAAATATGTGTATATTTAATTATTTTTTAACCCTTTAATTTTCAATGGGGTGAAAGGGGGGTGATTTGAACTTTTAGGTTTTTTGTTATTTTTTTATTTTTTAAAACTTTTTTTATACTTTTTTTTTTTATTTTACTAGTCCCCCTAGGGGGCTATAGCGATCAGTAATGCGATCACTCTTATCTATCTGCTGATCACAGCTATACAGCTGTAAACAGCAGATTCAGTCACTTCCGGTTTCCCTCTGCTCTGTGCCGAGGAAAAACGAAAGTGAAACTTCGTAGCTGCAGGCGTCATCACATGACACTGTGCTACGATGGCAACCACCAAACGTCACGTGATCACTCACGTGACTTCCGGTGGGGGCGGCGGTAAGTAAAAAACATGGCCGCGTGCATATAGATCTCGCTGCCAGACTTTGGGAGTGATATTTAAGGGGTTAAATGTTGCGAGTGGAAGCGATTCCACTCGCAACATGCAGGCACACATGTCAGCTGTTGAAAACAGCTGATATGTGTGCCGACCACCGCCGCCTGCCCGCGGCAGGGGGCGGGGCTTAACGGGACACGATCCTTGATGGATAGATCCGTCCAAGGTCGTGAAGGGGTTAAAGATCGAGGTTCATATCGAACATGGACTTTTAAAAAAACGCAATATCCAAGTTCAGGTGCTGTCCATTTGCTGACCACTCGATTGAGCATCTTAGTGCTTGGATGTGCTCAGTTCTCTTCTCTGCGAGCCATAAGCAGTCTCTGAATGGCTCTTATGGGGTTAGAACAATATTTTCGGATGCTGTGTCTAAAAAAAAAACTTGATCTCCCTTCCCCATTAATGCTCTGTTTGTGGGTGGTTGTATGTTGAGTGGAGCCAAACTGCTCATTCATTAACTTGCAATGGGGCTCGGGCTCCGGGATCAAGCTCAGGTCAAGTACAGGTCTCAAACTGAACTTTATTTACAGTCTTGCTGAAATCAGCAAACCCTATGGATAAATAAATAAATAAATAAATGACAAAGCTTTTCCTATTCTTTACAATGTTAAATACGGACAACAATCAGATGGTACACAAATGACAAGAAAAGTTAAAAAAAAATGGGATACATTTAGTGTGTATTAGTGATGAGCAAGCATTCTCGGCGGTGCTCGATACTCAGTCAAGCATTGGAGCATTGGAGTGCTCATGCATGTTCATTACTCAGCCAAGCATGTTTTAGACAGCCAATAAAAATTCAGGGATTGCCTGTCATACATGGTAGTGCTATATCCTTGTTGGCTACTGGCATTACTATGATTGGCCTGCAGCATTGTATGATCGGGTGAGTTGGCGGTGATCCCCGCACTTGTCTGCTGATTTCAACAGCAGACATGTGGGGCTAACAGGCACGGGTGGATCCGCAATCCACCTGCACCTGTTTTCCCCTTAGATTGTGCTGTTAAAATGTGACATGGCGATTTAAATTACTGTGGCAGAGATAGCGGGAGCCAATTGTTGCAATGGTAGTTATGGGTCATGTGATGACCTCTGTCGCTATCATGACATAGTTCGTCTAAGAGCCAACAAAGCGGCAGTTCTTAAAGGAACAGTGCATTTTTACTTATCAGAGCTGTGCAGCTCTGATTAGCAGAAATATACAGGTGATCAGTCTATGAATCCATAAAATCCCCTGGGGGGGCTAGTAAAATAAATAAAAAATGAAAAAAATGTTTATCAAAAAACTAAACATGCTAATTACCCCCCATTCACCACATTGAAAATGAAACAATAATAAAATAAAAAATATACACATATTTGGTATCCCAGCATTCAGAAACGCCTGACCTATCACAATATAAAATAAATTAATCTGATCGGTACACAGCATAGCGCCCCAAAAAATTAAAACGCCAAAATTACGTTTTTTTGGTCACCACAATTTGCATTAAAATGCAATAACTGGCGATCAAAATGACACGTGCACAAAAATAGTATCATTAAAAATGTCAGCTTGAGACACAAAAAATAAGCCATCACTGAGCCCCAGATCCCAAAAAGTGAGAACGCTATGGGTTGTGGAAAATAACACAAAAAGCACAACTCTTTTTTTGACAAATTTCTTAATTTTTTTCACCACTTAGATGAAAGATGACAAGATTGTCGAAAAAATAAAAAAGTTATGGCTCTTGGAAGAAGGGGAGCAAAAAACAAAAATTAAAAATAGAAAATCGCCCTGGATGAAGGGGTTAAATGAGACCTGGGGCGCAATACTTGGCACACGGTCTGGAAGTAGCTCAGGCCTAAAACACACTTCCGCAAAAAAAAACGTCCGTATGACACGGTCTGTTTTTCGGGTCCGTGTTCCGTATTTTTGGGGCATTTCTCCGGTTCGTATGGTATCCGTGTGATGGCGTATGCGAGCCGTGTGTGCGTGTGGAATGTCCATATTGAAATAAAATACGTACGTGTGCTGTCCGTGTGCTGTCCGTTTATAAAGGCCTGTATTCTTACCCAATTAACGTTGTTAATCATTCATCATGAGATCTTGGTGTTTTTGTTTGCCATCAATTGACCTGATAGATTGGTAACAAGTGTTTCAAATTTTGTGATGAAAAACGGACACGGACGATACGTGCTGAACACGGACATACTCCATGTGCGGTCCGTGCAGGCACGGACCCATAGACTAAAGCGGGTCCGTGCCTGCGTGTTGCCGGCCAAAAACGGACATGTCGTCCGTGTAGAAAAGTGCACACACATACTTATGACATGGACACACGTTCCGTGTGATTTTAAGTGCGTGTGCCATCTACCATTGAATAACATGGGTCTCCGTGTGTACGTGTCTCCGGTACGTGCAAATACGTACCGCACATGTAGAAATTACACGGATGTGTGTTGCGGGTCTCAGGGAGAGTTGATGTGGGAGGGGAGCTTAGATTAAAGTAGGGTTGGTACACTCGCACCTTTTAGTGCCTTTCATGGGGCAGTAAAGGTTGTTTTAGCCTTGCTTAACCTAAAAAATGATTAATTTAAAAAAAAACAACAAACTATTTTTGAAAACCAGCCAAGGTAAAGCAGACAGCTGAAGGCTCATATTATAAGGCTGGGAAGGCCCACTGTTATTTGGCCCTACCCAGCTCAAAAATATCAGCCTGCAGCTTCCCTAGAATTGGTGCATCACATTAGATACACTAGTTCTGGCATTTTACCTGGCTCTTCCTGATTGCTATAGTGCAGTGGTTAATATTTTTGGGGGTTGATGTCAGCTGTGTAATGTCAACTGGCAGCAAGCTCAGGGGTTAGTAATGGAGAGGTGTCTATCAGAAATCCCCATTACTAACCCAGTAATAAAAAAAACCACACAGGAAAACATTGTTTTTGGAAAAAAAACACTAGCCCACACTATTCCTTGTTCACCAATTAATTATCAAAAATGTTCCCACAAAGCTCTGCCATCATATAACAGAGGACAGAGTGTGCAGCTGTGTGCATCTGTATGTCAGTGTGACACGTCCGTGTGACCAGCACCGGTAAAAACGCATGATATTGAAATTAATGGGTTTTTTTATGTGAAAAATATATGTGCAAAGCCAGGAAAATGATAGACAAATAATAGACAGCTAGATAGATAATATATAGAAATAGATGAAACCCCCGAATACAACCCTTGCTAACCAATTTAAGATTTTTAAAAAAGTTTAAATAAAGTCTGTCGTAATCCATAGCAATGTGCCACAACGTACCCCAAAATCGAATCTAAAAGACATGAAAGGAGAAAATTATTTAAAAAATAAAAACAAAAGACACCCTCATTCATCAGTTTATTTCCATGCAAAAACCCTAATTCAAGGCTTGGTTAAATCCAAAAGGGGTCCAACGACATTCCAAGACTCACTGTCCCTGCCAATGAAGAACAGTTTGTTTCTCATTGGCAGGGAGAGCAACAACTGTAGGCTCACACACTGCTTTGTGAGAACCACTTCAGTTAGCTGAGATGATCTCATGAGGTCACCCCAAGTGACCGAGTGGTGACAGCATGAGTACACTGTGGGTCAGTGCCCGCAGCTTTCGTGACAAGTACTGCGAGAGCCTGTGTCAATGAACTTCAGCAAACTCATGGGTGCAACTAATTCTCTATTTGCGGTTCTTACGCCAAGTATCGCAAGAAGGCTCTTGTGATACTTGGCGAGAGAACAGCCACGGGCATTGAACCGCAGTAAATTCATGCTGTTACTGCTTGTCACTGCCCTTGGCCGCTCGCTCATACTCTACTGTGTGACCTGCATCTGTGACCTGGGGTGAACGCACAAGGTCATTACAGTTCACTGCAGTGGTTCTCACACAGCAGTTTGTGAGCTACGGTGGCTGCTCTCCCTGCCAATGAGGAACGATCTGTTGTTCATTGGCTGTGATAATGAGTCATGGAATGTCATGGGACCTTCTTTTGGATTACTCCGGACTTTGGATTAGGGTTTTTTAAAGGAAATAACTTGGTGAATGAGGGCATCTTTTGTTTTTATTTCTTTAATCATTTTCTCTTCTTATGTCTTTCAAATTTGCTTTTTGGGAACATCATGGGGCATCATTTTGGATTATGGAGTTTTTAAATACATTTTTAATAAATTGGTGAATGGGGGCTGTAGGTGGGGGTTGTTTCTTCCAAAAAATATTTTATTTTTTTACTGTTTTCCACTACTGAATTAGTAATGGGGGTGTCTAATAGATGCCAACCCATTACTAATACCAGGGCTTTATGTCATCTGGAAAGTCACAGCTGGCATCAACCCCACATATTACCCAGTTTGCCACTGCACCACAACAATGGGAAGAGCTGAGTACAGCACCAGATTTGGCGCATCTAATAGAGGTTCCATCTCTGAGGCTATTACAGGCTGCTATTTTTAGGCTAGGAAGGGCCAAATAACCATAAAAACTTTTATTTCAGTTACATTCATTTTTTTTTCGATATGTGTCACACGGATGTCACACAGATACCATCCATGTGATTTCCATATTTGACCTGTGCTGCCAGAAAAAAAAACTTATCTCCTTGTGAATCACCTGGACACATACAGTAGGTGGTTCACAAGGATACAAAGGCCAAGTGAAAACACAGAGGTGAGAAGGTCTCTCTTGACAGGAGAGATGGAGGTGTGAAGGAGGCCTAACGCAGTGTATGTGAAACGCCCATGCTGGGGCTTGCAGGGCTCGCATGGCCACCGGGCCGGTGGTGTTCGGGGTCAAGCTGTAAGTGGCCCAACCTGGCTTCCATGACCTCGGAGGGTTTCATTAAAGAGTTCGACAGTCCAGTGTTGCAAGGGGGTAATGGAAAGAGGGTGACGGGGTTCCTGGGGAGCATGTCACCGGTTGCAGCGATGACTGGAGCCGCTATGCTATTGTACTCTGCTCCCTTTTTTGCTATGTAGCTGGGGCAGCGTGACCACCTCCTCTTCCTTCAAACTGCGTATGTCACTCAGATGGCTTTGACTCCATGTGGGATCTAGGACTTCATTGTACGAGCAGTGAGACTATGGAACTCTCTGCCGCATGATGTTGTAATGAGTGATTCACTACTAACATTTAAGCAGAGCCTGGATGCCTTTCTTGAAAAATATAATATTACCAGTATGTATATTAGATTTTATGACAGGGTGTTGATCCAGGGAACTAGTCTGATTGCCGTATGTGGAGTCAGGAAGGAATTTTTTTCCCCATTGGAGCTGTTTGACACATTGGGGTTTTTTTGCCCTCCTCTGGATCAACATGTTAGGCTATGGGTTGAACTAGATGGACTTAGGCGGGCTTTGCACACTACGACATCGCAGGTGCGATGTCGGTGGGGTCAAATTGAAAATGACGCACATCCAGCATCGCATGCGACATCGCAGTGTGTAAAGCCTGGATGATACGATTAACGAGCGCAAAAGCATCGTAATCGTATCATCGGTACAGCGTCGGCGTAATTCATAATTACGCTGACGCAATGGTCCGATGTTGTTCCTCGCTACTGCGGCAGCACACATCGCTGTGTGTGAAGCCGCAGGAGCGAGGAACATCTCCTACCGGCGTCACTGCGGCTTCCGTAGGATATGCGGAAGGAAGGAGGTGGGCAGGATGTTTACATCCTGCTCATCTCCGCCCCTCCGCTCCGATTGGCCGCCTGCCGTGTGATGTCGCAGTGACGCCGCACGACCCGCCCCCTTAACAAGGAGGCGGGTCGCCGGCCACAGGGACGTCGCACGGCAGGTGAGTGTGTGTGTGAAGCTGGCGTAGCGATAACTTTCGCTACGCCAGCTATCACCACATATCGCTGCTGCGACGGGGGCGGGGACTATCGCTCTCGGCATCGCAGCATCGGCCTGCGATGTCGTAGCGTGCAAAGCCCGCCTTAGAGTCTCCCTTCAACCTTAAAAACTATGAAACTATGAAACTATGAAACTATCTTTCACATCATCTTCCACCAACTCCTCACCCCTGCCCTCTTTGCAGAAAGTCGCAGCAATTGTCACCTTTGTTTTATCATCATCAGATGTCGGTGGTCTGCAGAATGTGTTCACTAGCCCTTCCATATACTCATCCCCAAACACAATTGGATGGTCATCAGTGCACTCAATATTTTCCACTTCTGGGGAAGAGCAAGGAGGATGGGTCACAAAATGCCCCCCGGCGGAGTCATCAAAAGTTGAAGTGATTGCTGCATGACTTGGGGCTCAGGCTGCTTTGCTGATTTGCAAGGGGGTGAAGTGCAGAACAGATGCAGACACAGGTGCAACAATGTTGAAGGCCCTCCAGAGCCTGTTTACAGAGTTAACTTGTAGCACTCACGGGGCAAGGGTTAAATTACTCGTCGCTGGGCCTGGTGATGTCGGGTCTGGGGATGTGATGGGTGGTCCTTGTGCCCGGTTTCGTGGCCCAGAGGTGTACAATAAAGAAGGTGAGGGATGGGATGATGATGGAGGTTTAATTCGTAATGCCACCTGCAGTACGCGTCCAGGGAATTAGCCGCTGCTGCTGTCGCCATCCTCCGGGGCTGATGGTAGCAGCAGCTAAAATGTTTCTGCTCCCCACAGGTGGAGCAGGCCCCGGGGAAGATGATGAGGAGAGCAGTAATGGTGGATGCCGAAATATGGGGCGCTGGTGCCGGCAAGGACAGACAGACACAGTCTCTGTGGGTTCAAGGTTTTCTTTACTCACAGTCCTGGTTGTGCCCAGAAGATGCTAGTCATGGTCCCTCCAATCCCGGTGTATGTGAAATATGTAACGGGACGTGGGTGTTCCTTGCATTCATCGCAGACCCTGAGATCCCATGCAGCTATAGAGAACCCGGGCTAAGCTGGAAGCTCCAAGCCACGGGTCCTATGGCGCTCTGTGTGAAGTGTGAGGTAAAGGAAGATTGGACCGAGGTCCCAGGTGTGTGTCTCACCCCAAGCTGTGCCAGGGGCTAACTGACTATGTGTGAAGATGCTCATTCCCTTTTCCCCAAGTGGTGCCCGCCCCCCAGGTGGCTGTCCCAGTGACCGGGAAAGTCCTATGCTTCGTGATGGCCACCCCCCCTATATACTCCAGGCTACCCCCGCAGTGAGAAGGCACCTAACTGTGTTTTGTGTGTGAATGTGAGAATCACCAGCGATTAGCTTCTCCTTACCCAGGATGAGTACATCTTAAGGGAGATGCAGTACCCTGTGGCAACTAAAGCCTCAGGGGCACCACAAACCCACATACCCAAAATTGGAATAGTTCCTCCACAGAACAACAATGTTAAAATGCCCACACAGAGCCTGTGTTTGGAGGTCACCCACACAGACAAAATTGGAAGAGTTTTAACATAGAGCACATGTGGTGCCCTGGACTAGCCAGATCGTCACAGGAACTGCAGCACACACACCTCCACCCCGAGACAGGCACATCAGCCAGACACAAAACCCTTGTTGCCTCCCTCCAGGGGCTGATGTCCACACCAGGTGGGGTGGAGCCAGGCGGTTGGCCCCACCCACTGAGGAGTTCACAGTCCTGGAGGCAGGAAAAGGCAGTCAGTGGAGTTGAGTGAAGTTGAGTAGAGTTGAGAGACAGAGGAGTTCAGGAGAGGAAAGTGAGAGGAGTGCCTGCTGGTGTCTGGGTGTGTGGCCCAGTCACTGACAGCAAGGTTGGCAGATGGTGGTGGCCGTCTGCAGGAGAGGCGAATAAACACGGAACCGTAGGACCAGAGATGGGCGACGGCCCGCCGGTACCGACCGGGGAGCGAAGTGAAGCCAGCACACACAGGCAGGGCCTGCGGACCCCAACCAGGCTTGGAGCTGCCGAAAAGGTCAAATCTGCTAGTGACCGGAACCCTAGGGGTTTCCTAGCAGCCAAGGCCTGATAGAAGGCAACTGCCTGACCAGCAAAAGGAAATACAGCTACCGCCAAAGCTAGGATTCCAAGGGCCAGAGCCTGCGGGCAAAAGAGCTCCTCCGGCACATATATACGCTGCGGAGCGGGTTACCTGTGGGAAGCCACCGTTGTCGAACAAACACTAAGGTGCAGGAAAAGGCAGCCATCACCAACTGTCCGGGAGAAGACACAGCAGCCGGCTGCGGGACCCGTCCATCCAGCCGTTTGGTTTACCAGAAACCTTGCGTACATTTGTGGCTGAGTGAGTACAACCTTGCCATCCGGCACCACGCTGCGCAGTCCATGTGACCCTGCACCTTGCCAACCCTGCCTCCCCGTCACCTCACCGGGCCCCGGGACCACCAACCCCTACCCACGGAAGGGGAAAACAACATCCCAGCTGCTCCCTACAATCGATCCCGGGATCCCCGTCACCAGCAGCGGTGGTGCCCAACCTCACCACAACCCGTGGGTGGCGTCACGGACCAAATCCCCAAACCAAACCACCCCTTTCCCTCACGGGCGAGGAGCGCCGCTCAAGTCCCTGGATCCGGCCCACCGCTCGAGCCACCGAGCAGCAGCAGCAGCGCCGGACCCGAGCGTTAGCGAGCGCAGCGCCCCGCTGCCCGCAACAACTTGGCGTCACGAACAGGATCTTACCGCTCTGCCGGCTGGTAGAGGTGCACCTTGTGTTCCCCCGCCGGTGGTGTCTGGCCGAAAAATTCCAGATTCCGCCATCTTGTGCGCGTAAGATTTTCCCGCTCGAGCGTCTTCCCGAGCAGTGGAGGCGCGAAAGCCGAAGCCCCGCCCCTGAAGAGGAGGTGCCGAGAAAAGACCAAGGGGGGGTGGTAACAAGATGTCTGCGCCCGACGGAGCCGCTGGAGGAGTGGCGGTCGCAGCCGCAGCGGCACCCGTGGATGGAAATGGGCCAGCCCGTGCTCCGGTCGCACGAGCAGGGGGAGGCTGTGGCCCCTGCCGTTGCTCAGGTGATGCCGTTCTCTTTGCCCTATGTGCCCGGAGCTACCTCGCTGCCGCAGTACGACGGGAAACCTGATGCTTTACAGGTCTTCCGGAAGAAGCTTAACCCGGTCCTTGAATTGTATCCTCTGACGTATAGACAACGTGCAGCGGTAGTGCTGGGGCAGCTAACCAGCACGGCTGAGCAGGAGATGGAGACCTGGACTGAGGGGGACCGGTCCTCAGTGGCCACCATCTTTGAAAAACTTCAGATTGCTTTCAAGACCCGCACCGAAGCAGAGCTGCGGATGCAGTTTTTTCAATGTAGACAGCGGCCTGCAGATAGTATCAGAGACTATGCCTTGCGCCTGCAAACCTCCCTCCTTGCACTGAAGCGGGTGGACACCATTAATGATGCGGACAGCAACAAAATGTTAGTTGAGCAATTTGTACAGGGACTGGGATCCCCGGGGGACCGCAAGCAGCTCCGGCTGTGGGCCCTAGAACACCCTAACGTTGACTTTGCTGTGCTGAAAGAACAGGTCATCAAAGCTCTGCAGCCCCCAGCATCAGACGTCCCTGAAGCGGTCCCATTGCCAGCTGAGACGGCTCCCATCTTGGTAGCAAATCCTCTCCCAGCTCCCTCGGCCCTTGCAGCCCGTGGCGGAATGATGGAGGAGCTGGCTGCTCAGGTCCGTCGCATGGATGGACACCTCGCCAAGATCCTCGCCGTGCTCCAGCCTCCGAAAAGATCCAAGCCCCCTGGGAGGATGCAGTTCGCCGACAGCCCGAAGGACGTCCCCTGGATGAAGCGGAGAAGGACCAATGACTCACGGTATGGACCTCCGATTTGTTACAGGTGCAGCAAGCCCGGCCACTACTCCCGACGGTGTCCGTTAAACGAGCAACCCCTGGGGCCAAGGACCAATCCTCAGGAGTAGAACCCAGTGGCCCCCCAGACTGGCGGGACCGGTACATCGGAGCCCGGCTCATCATCCCTCTGGCAGTGGACGGCATCCCACTGGTGGCACTCCTGGACACTGGATCCCAGGTAACCATGATACCGTACACACTGTATCAGCGGTATTGGGGGAATGATGAACTTGCCCCTTCAGACGGTAGCACGACACTGGTCGCAGCCAATGGACTCCCCTTAACCCAAGTGGGATACAAACAAGTGGCCATGACCGTAGGACGGGCTGAACTGCAGCACCAGGGAATGATTGTGATAATGAATGAACCCAGCGACCATAACCAGAAGGTAGTGCTAGGGACTAATGTGATGGAGCACTGCATGAGTGAGGTGCTGACCCTACTGCAGCAGCTGGCCGCCACCGCAGCAGGAGGCCAACAGAGGGCTGTGCAGCGTGAGATCCGGGCCTTGATGTATCAGCAGCAAGTGAACTCAACAGGAGGGGAGATTGGGGGAGTGAGAGTGATGGATGCGGCCCCTTTGATTGTGCCTACCAGGAGTGAAATGATGATTTGGTGCAGGGCAGTGGTAGGTCTCCAAGGGCGTGATTACCCAGCCATGGTAGAGCCCATGCCCTTCGAACACTGGCCCACAGTAATGGCCGCCCGAGGGGTGGTAGACGTCAAGAAAGGGAGAGGGCCCATAAGGATGTTAAATTGCGGGGAGGAGGAGGTCAGGCTTCCCCGGTACGCTACCCTTGCCAAGCTGCTTACCCTAGATCCCCACACCATCCAGGAGGCCGTTCCCCCGACCTCACCACCTTCTGCCAGTCACCACACATCCCCTGAGCAGTTAGATGAGTGGTGTCAAGAGTTACATGTAGGCACTGACGATACCCCCACACATTACAAAGAAGGGGTATACCGGGTGGTACAAGAGTCCGAGCAGGTTTTCAACAAACATTCACTACATTTTGGGCGGATTAAAGGGGTCCAACACCACATCCCCACCGGCGAGCATCCCCCTATTAAAGATAGATACAGACCTATCCCACCCGCACACTACCAATGCGCCAAAGACATGTTGAGGAACATGAAGGAGGCGAGGGTTATTCAGGATAGCTGCAGTCCCTGGGCCACCCCGCTGGTGCTGGTAAAGAAAAAGGATGGCACCATGAGAATGTGTGTGGATTACCGGAAGATTAACCAGATAACGCATAAAGATGCCTATCCTCTGCCCCGTATTGAAGAGTCACTGGCCGCGCTGAGAACCGCTAACTACTTCTCTACCCTTGACCTCACCAGTGGGTACTGGCAGGTGGCCGTGGCGTCTGAAGACCGTGAGAAGACTGCCTTTGCTACACCCATGGGACTCTGTGAGTTCAACAGCATGCCGTTCGGGCTGTGCAACGCCCCTGGAACCTTCCAACGGCTGATGGAATGCTGTCTGGGACATCTGAATTTTGAGATCGTCTTGCTGTACCTGGACGATGTAATTGTATACTCACAGACGTATGAAGCCCACCTGGAGCACCTGGCTGAGGTGTCTGCGTCCCTTGCCAAGTATGGGATGAAATTGAAGCCCTCCAAGTGCCATCTATTGAAGCCCAGGGTGCAGTACCTCGGACATGTGGTGGGCGCGGAGGGCATCGTCCCTGATCCCGAAAAGATCACCGCCATTCAGGACTGGCCCCAGCCAACCATGGTGAGAGAAGTGAGACAGTTCCTGGGTCTGGTAGGCTACTACCGCTGCTTTATTAAAGGATACACGAAGATGGCTGCCCCTATGCAAGATCTCCTCATGGGACAGACCAAAGGCGGCAGAGCTCCAGGGTCCCCGTTGGTGTGGGAAGAGAAACACGAAGAGTCCTTCCGCCGGTTGAAGACGGCCTTGACCGGGGAAGAGATCCTAGCATACCCGGACTACAGCCTCCCGTTCATCCTCTACACTGATGCCAGTAATGTGGGCTTGGGAGCCGTGTTGTCCCAGGTCCAGGATGGAAGGGAGAAGGTGATCGCCTATGCTAGCCAGAAACTCTAACCTATGGAAAAGAATCTTGAGAACTACAGCTCTTTCAAGCTTGAGCTGTTAGCACTGGTGTGGGCCATCACCGAGCGATTCCGCCATTACCTAGCGGCAGCCAAGTTTACCGCTTATACGGACAATAACCTGTTAACCCATCTGGATACAGCTAAGCTGGGTGCATTGGAGCAGCGGTGGGTGGCCAGGTTGGCTAACTATGACTTCACCATCAAGTACCGAGCCGGCCGTAAAAATGCTAACGCAGACGCACTCTCCCGGATGCCCCACCTGTTGGGAGTAGAGTTGAGCGCGGTTCTAGGTTCGTGGTTCTCCAGTTTGTGGCTCGAGTGATTTTGGGGGCTGTTCTAGATCGAACTAGAACTCGAGCTTTTTTGCAAAAGCTCGATAGTTCTAGATACATTCGAGAACGGTTCTAGCAGCAAAAAAACAGCTAATTCCTAGCTGGCTTTCCGCTGTAATAGTGTAAGTCACTCTGTGACTCACACTATTATGACATTTCAGTGTATAGTGTGCAGGAACAGCGCATTCAGATCACTGCTGTATGGATAATGGCGATCGCCATTTTTTTTTTTTTTCCTTGTCTTCCTTCCCTAAGCGCGCACGTGTAGTGGGGAGGGCCAGCATGTCAGCCAATCCCAGACACACACACAGCTAAGTGGACTTTTAGCCAGAGAAGCAACGGCATGTGTGATAGATTGTCCATGTCACATGTCCCTGCATTATAAAAACGAGTATCTGCCCGTCCGGACGCCATTATCTCTTCTGCGTCCTTGGTGTCAGACATCACTAGCGCAGCTCTGTCCTGAGTCCTATCGCCGATACTGCTGTATGCGCTCCATACACAGCGCTGGACAGCTTAGGGATAGCACTTTCTATCAGTCCTTTTAAGGGCTCGTACGGGCAGGGTCAGAGCCATAGGTGACAGGTCCTGAAAACAGAGTTTAACAGCTACACAAGATGACAGGAGGGAATAGAAAGGCAGGCTTCCATTCCTCTACCCAGAGCCCCACAACCCTGGCACTGTACCCTCCTGTCCTCTGCACACTCCAACTCATTATAACTAAGCCATTATACTAGCAAACACTGAGTGTACCTAGTGTCATCCTAAACGTGGCTATTGGACTTCTGTATAGTCCCACTAGTGCAAAGATATTTGCAGTACGTCTGCCTGTGACTCGCCCACCCCAGGGCTGTGGGACACCCGGTGCCGGGCCGGACTAGTCCGGTGGTAGTCAGTGGTGGCTGGGCCCGGCTCCGTGGCCCTGGTGGGTGTCAGAGAATATGTGGCTGATGACTTTAAGTTTGTATTCGTGACGCCACCTGTGGTATGCGGCTATTAAGTCGCCGCTGCTGTGTGAGGCCACCGGGATGATGTTATGGCAGCAAAGGTGGTACTGCTCCCCACAGGTGGAGCAATGCCCGGGGCACAGTTGGTGCTTGTGGAAGTCTATGGTGCTGTGTGACTAACACGGTGCAGGGCCGACAAGCAATGAAAGAAACAGGCACAAACAGTAGTCTCTTTACCTTCTCCTCTTTTACTCGGCAGAAACTTAGTCCAGGGAGACCGTCACAGATGGTAAAGATGGTCCGGCCGGCCTGGAAGTGCCTGGGGTGATCTTTGGCCAGTTGAGTACGAGGCCTACTCCTTAATCTTTCTCTGCTGTTTTAGGACACTGCACTTTGGGTTTGCAATTGCCCTCTTGCTGCTGGGACTTGTTGTTCGTCCCCTTTTCTGTGTGGTAGACTGCGCAGGCCCTCTCTGGTGCTTCTCTGCTGGAGTCCACACCGGGCCCTTGGAATGCAGCTGTACCTTCAGATTACTTCTGGGCCAGGGGCTTGCAGCTCTCCTGCCCTCCGGATTCAGCTACCATGGATGGATTTTATGCCCTGGCAACTACAGACTCCGATGTCCGAGTCTCTGCTGTGCCTCTCTGCACCTCTTGCTTCACTGGGCCAAGCTATCCCAGCTCTAGGCCCCAGTTTCACAAGGCAGCACTACTCTCAGTCTGTCCTCCTTCACTCCTGTCTCCAGACTAACCACCCCTTCCTCCTTCCAGCCAGACTTAAGGAATGCTCCCTGAAGTTCCAGGTTCAGAGCTCCCCCTGCTGGCCGGAGGGAGAACTGCGGTTGATGTTACACTTACTGGCCAATAGATCTCCCAATTACCTCCAGGCTCAGCATTAACCCTTTGGGAGGGCAATGCTGTTGTGGCGACCAGGTCCTGGGGCGCCACACTCCCCCTTAGTTAAATTCAGTACTCCCGGACTGTAGAAACAAACATGTTAAAACATTTCATCCCATTATGGGAGGCGCATTACTTTAACGTTACAACCTTAAACATTACTATAAGAGTCCAGTGTGGCTCCCTGCCGGGTGTCCATTACACTGCTCCATGGGGGACCCGCCGCGGTCAAACCCCCAACGTAGGCTCTGGGCGTGCGTCAGAGCATTGATGACCCCACTCTATGCACGCCGGACGGGTTTTTCTTCAGGGGTGTTGAGCACACTGGTGCTAACTATGAACAATTTAGGTGTTGACCACCCATAGTCCAGTGGCCCAATTGTCCATTTTCGCAATCAAAGAAAAAGAACAACATTTTGTACACAACCTTACAGACGTTTCGCATAACTATTTACATTTTAATAAATACTCTTTCTTTTTTCCTTATACAGTTGACTCTCTATACCTTGGAGGGGGTTGTCCCCGAGTGCTGCGTTGAGACCTGCGTAGCTCTGGTGTTTGCCCCTGACTACTTGGTGTGTCTTCTACCTCAGCACTACCGGTAGGCCTAACCCCGATAGGTAAGCGTGATGATTGCCTATGTGGTCTAAGAGTCGCCAAGGGTATGACAGGTTCACCACTGACAGGGGGTTGATCCTCCTGCTCCACTGCTGGCGTGTCATCTCGTGTTGGAGCGGACGGTTCTTTAGGTGGATTCGGAACCTCTTCTGTTTCTGGCTCGACCAACTGCGGAAACGTCAAAACTGGTACCACTATGGCATTGTTTATTCGGGTCCAAGTTTTGGGGAATTTTCCAAGGATTGTTTGGATCATTTCCCCCTCTTTCTCTTGACTTTGGGGACTTCCTTGTACTTCTTCCATTTCTCTTTGGATTCTGCACCGTTCAGGGCACGCTTTCAGGCGGTCTCGAGAAATTGCTTGATAGGTCTTGCCTTCATCCTTGCTTATGAGGCATACCTTACTATTGTCAAAGTTGGAGGGGATAATGGTGTAGGGCTCGTTTTCCCACTGATCATCCAATTTATGCGTCCTCCGCTTCTTCTTGAGGACTTGTTCTCCAGGTGCTAAGGGAGTTGCTGGGGCTGTTTGATTGTAATGCTGCTCTTGTCTCGTTCTTGCTTGAGACAGGCTCCTCTCTACGCATTCCTGGACCTTACGGTACCGCTGCTGCCGTTCTGTATCCCAATCCTCTATTTCTTGAACCGCCTCAGGCGACACAGTCCCCATCTCAAAGTCTACAGGCAACTTGCCAGGCCTGGCTCGCATCAGGTAAGCGGGGCTGCAGTTGGTCGAATTTACTGGGATATGGTTGTACAGGTCTACCAGATCTGGCAACTTCTCTGGCCATTGGTTCCTTTCTTCCAGAGGTAGGGTCTTCAGCATATCAATAACCACATGGTTCATTTTCTCGCACAGTCCATTGGTCTGGGGGTGGTACGGTGTGGTTCGGATTTTTTTACAGCCGTACATGTTACAGAACTCTTGGAACACTTCGGCCTCGAATGCAGGACCTTGATCAGTCAGTACCCTTTCCGGATAACCGTGAGGCCGACAAAAGGATGCCTGGAACGCTCTAGCTGCGGTTCTGGCTGTCTGGTCCTTCACAGGCACTACTACCAGGAAACGAGAGTAATGGTCCACAATGGTGAGGGCGTACACATAGCCTGACCGGCTTGGTGTTAACTTCACGTGGTCCAGGGCCACCAACTCCAGGGGCTGCTTCGTGACAATTGGCTGTAGGGGAGACCTTTGGCTGGCATCATCCTTCCGCCTCAGGTTACATGGGCCACAGTTTCGGCACCACTTCTCGATCATCTTTCTCATGTGCACCCAATAGAACCGATCACGGAGTAGGGCCTCCAACTTCTTCCACCCGAAGTGTCCTGCGTTATCATGATAAGCTGCTAGGACCATTGGAGCATCCCTCTGTGGAACCACTATCTGCCAGACAAGTTCATTTGTTCGCCAGTTGACATATCTCTTGCAGAGCTTGCCTTGGTAGGTGAACAGTCGTCCCCTCTCTTTCCACAACTGCTGGGCTTCTTCTGGAGCATCTGGGCCAAGATGAGTCTCAGCTTGTGCTAGCTTTTCTTTGACCAATCGCACAGCCGGGTCACCGTTCTGTGTCTCTTCCCAATTATGGTGGAGTAATGGGTTAACCGAGACCTCGTGTTGGCTCGAGCGCTTCACTCCCACAGCATGCTCACACTGGGAAACACCCTGATGATGGAAAGCCGGTAACTCTATCTCTTCGAGTTCATCCAGGTCTTCTCTAGATTCGGATAAGTGAGGCATTCTGGACAGCGCATCAGCATTGTTATTCTTCTTGCCAGCCCGATACTTGATGGTAAAGTCAAAGTTAGACAGCCGGGCCATCCATCGCTGTTCCAACGCACCTAACTTGGCTGTTGCCAGGTGTGTCAACGGATTGTTGTCCGTGAAGATGGTGAACTTGGCCGACGCCAGATAGTGCTTGAAGCGTTCAGTCACTGCCCAAACAATAGCGAGGAACTCCAGCTTGAAGGAACTGTAGTTTTCTGGATTCCTTTCTGTGGGCCGAAGCTTCCTACTGGCGTAAGCTATCACCTTCTCTCTGCCTCCCTGCACCTGGGACAGAACTGCTCCCAGTCCCACGTTGCTGGCATCCGTGTACAGTACAAACGGCTGGCTGTAGTCAGGGTAGGCCAGAATCTCTTCGCCCGTGAGAGCCCCTTTCAGCCGGACAAAGGATGTTTCTAGTTGGCTGCTCCATTCAAATGGAGGGCTCTGCTTCTTAGCCTGCTTTGGCTGGCCCACCAGGAGATCTTGAAGGGGCGCTGCTACCTTGGTAAAACCATCAATGAACCTTTGGTAGTAGCCCACCAGCCCAAGGAACTGCCGCACCTCCTTTACCGTGGTGGGTCTTGGCCAGTCCTTGATTACGGTGACTTTCTCCGGATCAGGTGCCACACCTTCTGCGCTGACCACATGACCCAGGTACTGTACCTTTGGCTTCAAGAGGTGACATTTGGACGGCTTTATCTTCAGGCCATATTTCGACAAGGACTCAAACACTTCTGCTAAGTGCCTCAGGTGGTCTTCATAAGTCTTGGAGTAGACTATAACGTCATCCAGGTACAACAGCACGGTTTCAAAGTTGTGGTGGCCCAAGCAGCACTCCATCAGCCTTTGGAATGTCCCTGGCGCGTTGCAGAGCCCGAATGGCATACAGTTGAACTCACAGAGGCCCATTGGTGTCGTGAATGCAGTCTTCTCCTTGTCCGCCTCTGCCACGGGAACCTGCCAATACCCACTGGTGAGATCCAAGGTGGAGAAATAGTTAGCTGACTTTAAGGCTGTTAGTGACTCCTCTATTCTGGGCAGTGGATAAGCATCTTTATGTGTAATGCGGTTAATTTGCCTGTAATCTACACACATTCTCATTGTACCATCTTTTTTCTTTACGAGCACTAGTGGAGCTGCCCAGGGGCTACAACTATCTCTGATAACCCCAGCCTCCTTCATTTCCCGTAACATTTCTTTGGCACGCTGGTACTGTGCGGGGGGCACAGGGCGGTATCTCTCTTTAATGGGATGATGATCACCCGTGGGGATTTGATGTTTAACCCTTTTCACCTGCCCAAAATCTAGGGGGTGTTTGCTGAAGACCCGCTCGTACTCCTGTACCACCCGGTAAACCCCATGCTTTTGGTGTGAGGGGGTGGAGTCGGTGCCCACATGTAAGTTTTGGCACCAGTCTTCCAGCTGCCCCTTGGAGCCATTGTCTTCCGCCTGGTCGGACGGGATCAAGGGTTCCACTGCTTTGATGGTATTGTTGCTGACAGTGTACAGTTTTGCTACAGTGGCGTACCGGGAAAATTTGGCCTCCTCCTCCCCACAATTCAGGACACGGACGGGCACTCTCCCCTTGCGGACGTCTGCTACCCCTCTGGCTACCAGGACTCCCGGCCTACTGTCTGAATACACCGGTTCTACCAGGGCATGGTAATCCTGACCCTTGAGGCCTATTGCTGCCCGACACCATATCAACATTTCACTTCTTGGGGGTATTACAATGGGGAGGGGGTCACTTACCCTCACACTGCCAATTTCTCCTCCGGCCAGCTCTACCTGCTGCCTCCTCATCAGGGCTCTGATCTCCCTCTGTAGGGCACGCTGCTGCCCGGAGCTGGCGGTTTCAGACGCCTGTTGCAACAAAATTATCACTTCGGCAATACAATTTTCTATCACATTTGTACCAATGGTTAGCAGTGGTTCAGATTCTTTGCGATCAATATCGACAATTATCATCCCCTGACATGGCAATTCTACCCGCCCCACTTTAATGGTTACTTCTTTGTACCCAATTTGGGGTAAGGGCTGACCATTACTGGCAACAATTGTTAAATCATCATCTGGGCCATGATCAATGTCTGAATCAGCCCAATATCTTTTGTACAGTTTGTAGGGGATGGTTGTTACCTGGGACCCCGTATCCAGGAGGGCATTCAAAGGGATCCCATCCAGCACA
The DNA here is from genome assembly GCF_048569485.1 of Anomaloglossus baeobatrachus. NCBI lineage: Eukaryota > Metazoa > Chordata > Amphibia > Anura > Aromobatidae > Anomaloglossus > Anomaloglossus baeobatrachus. The sequence continues at coordinate 263,561,252 of NC_134358.1, read as the reverse complement.
ATAGGAAGGACCGGGCGTCCTCCCACATACTTGCTGCGGCTGGGGGTTGAGCCGGGCTTCCTCACACCTGGGGGTTGGCTCCTGGACCCAGGCTCGGCCCATTTAAAGGACAGTGTCGTGCAATGTGGCCCGCCTGGCTGCAGCGGCGGCAGATCGGTTGTCCCATTGAATCATACTGGTCTGTGTCTCTGCCTCGGGGCGGCAGAATCCTCCTCTGTCGCATCCAGGGGACGTCATCTGGGCTGGAGGCCAACTCGAGTCTTGCAGGCGATGGGGTCACTTGTAGAGACTGCACGGTCTTGGCCAGGGCAGCTACAGTCTTGGTCAGCTCCTGGACCTGCTGTCTGAGCTCTGCAGTCCCTTATCCAGGGACTGCGCCTCAGCCCCTGCAGCGGCTCGTGTTGCAGGCACCACCCCGGGGTATGTGATAGCAAGAGGCCGGAGGGATACTGGATCATTCGGTGTAGATTCTCTCAGTACCCGGATGGCCTGGTCCTTAAACTTTGCAAAGTCCAGAGCAGGGTTCTGCAGGACCATGATACGCAGCTGGGTCCTGTGGGCGTCTGACAGGAGCCCCTCTATGAACTGCTCAGTTAGGAGTTTGTCTTCTTCACGTACACTCTCTGGGTCCACCTGTTTAACTGCTTTCAGGGCCTCCTGCAAGTTTAAGGCATAGTCCCTTATGCTGTCTGTGGCCCGTTGCTTGCACCCAAAGAATCTCATCTTTATCTCTGCTGCGGTGCGGGTGTCAAAAGTACTCTTTAGCTTGGCCAATATCTGGGTTACTGTCCCTTTATCTGTATCAGGCCAGGACTTCACTTCACGCTGGGCTGCGCCGGCTAGCTGTCCCATTAATATGCCCACCTTCTGGCTCTCGGTCAGAGGATACACCCGGAACAAGCTGTGCAGGCTTTCCCTGAAGTCGCTCAAGGTATGGGACTCCCCGGAGTACTGCGGTAGCCATTCTGCTCCCGGGATGTACGGCATTGTGATCGGCATTACCGGCGCTGCAGCGGGGGCTGGGGCGACGGCGACTGGGATTGCTTCGGCTGGTGCTGCGGCGTCTCGGGCTATGGCAGCCACCTGCCCTCCCTCCGAGTCGGACATCTTCTTCCCCCTTAGTGAACCTTACCAGGCTCCGTTCACTTTTCAAATTCCCTTCTGGGTCACGCAGGGTTAACAGTGCTCTGCTCTGATGGCGCGCTCCCTTCGCGCTCTTTGTCAGGCACGCCCCCCTTCTTCCTGCGCTCAGCGAGGCTAATGGCGGCGGCAGTTTTCAAACAAGGAAACACGCAGTAACACAGTCTTTTAAGCGCAATTCTTCAGGCGCACAGTACCCGGTGTGACTGGGCACGAAATCCTGTTCGTGACACCAAAAGTTGACTCGCCCACCCCAGGGCTGTGGGACACCCGGTGCCGGGCCGGACTAGTCCGGTGGTAGTCAGTGGTGGCTGGGCCCGGCTCCGTGGCCCTGGTGGGTGTCAGAGAATATGTGGCTGATGACTTTAAGTTTGTATTCGTGACGCCACCTGTGGTATGTGGCTATTAAGTCGCCGCTGCTGTGTGAGGCCACCGGGATGATGTTATGGCAGCAAAGGTGGTACTGCTCCCCACAGGTGGAGCAATGCCCGGGGCACAGTTGGTGCTTGTGGAAGTCTATGGTGCTGTGTGACTAACACGGTGCAGGGCCGACAAGCAATGAAAGAAACAGGCACAAACAGTAGTCTCTTTACCTTCTCCTCTTTTACTCGGCAGAAACTTAGTCCAGGGAGACCGTCACAGATGGTAAAGATGGTCCGGCCGGCCTGGAAGTGCCTGGGGTGATCTTTGGCCAGTTGAGTACGAGGCCTACTCCTTAATCTTTCTCTGCTGTTTTAGGACACTGCACTTTGGGTTTGCAATTGCCCTCTTGCTGCTGGGACTTGTTGTTCGTCCCCTTTTCTGTGTGGTAGACTGCGCAGGCCCTCTCTGGTGCTTCTCTGCTGGAGTCCACACCGGGCCCTTGGAATGCAGCTGTACCTTCAGATTACTTCTGGGCCAGGGGCTTGCAGCTCTCCTGCCCTCCGGATTCAGCTACCATGGATGGATTTTATGCCCTGGCAACTACAGACTCCGATGTCCGAGTCTCTGCTGTGCCTCTCTGCACCTCTTGCTTCACTGGGCCAAGCTATCCCAGCTCTAGGCCCCAGTTTCACAAGGCAGCACTACTCTCAGTCTGTCCTCCTTCACTCCTGTCTCCAGACTAACCACCCCTTCCTCCTTCCAGCCAGACTTAAGGAATGCTCCCTGAAGTTCCAGGTTCAGAGCTCCCCCTGCTGGCCGGAGGGAGCACTGCGGTTGATGTTACACTTACTGGCCAATAGATCTCCCAATTACCTCCAGGCTCAGCATTAACCCTTTGGGAGGGCAATGCTGTTGTGGCGACCAGGTCCTGGGGCGCCACACCTGCATTGCACACTCAAACTCATTATAACTAAGCCATTATACTAGCAAACACTGAGTGTACCTAGACTGCTGAGACCAGATTACCCTCAACCAAAACCCTCCCATGTCCGATTAACCACTCCGAGACAAGTTAACCAAAATACAAACTTTATTAGGAGAGCTTTATAAAATCAGTAAACAACTCTCATCTTTTGTTGTGGATGGAGGTCGGTCACAGCACAATTAACCATTATAAATAACCACTTTCAAAACGAAACTTTGTGCCAGGCCGGACTTCCGGCGCACTTTAGCTTTCGTAATTGAACTGTGTTCCTTGAAACCGCTGTGACTGTAAAAGAATAACTAAAAACTAGGGAGGGAGGGTGGGACAGCACCGTCCGGATCTCACAAGGTGAGGAGAGACCGGATACAGGAAAAGAGGGAATATTTATAGGGGGAAAGAAAGGGATTATGGGAACATTCCCATTGGATAAACCCCTTGGAAGGGGAGGAGGGAGAATCGGACATGAGAGGGGAACTTAACCCCTTACTACCCGGGCACAGCAGTCAGGGTGCATTCAGTAAAACACTGACATGCCCCTGAAGTGTCATCCTAAACGTGGCTATTGGACATCTGTATAGTCCCACTAGTGCAAAGATATTTGCATCACGTCTGCCTGCATTGCACACTCAAACTCATTATAACTAACCCATTATACTAGCAAACACTGAGTGTACCTAGTGTCATCCTAAACGTGGCTATTGGACTTCTGTATAGTCCCAGTAGTGCACAGATATTTGCAGCACCTCTGCCTGCATTGCACACTCCAACTCATTATAACTAAGCCATTATACTAGCAAACACTCAGTGTACCTAGTGGCATCCTAAACGTGGCTATTGGACTTCTGTATAGTCCCAGTAGTGCACAGATATTTGCAGCACCTCTGCCTGCATTGCACACTCCAACTCATTATAACTAAGCCATTATACTAGCAAACACTGAGTGAACTTAGTGTCATCCTAAACGTGGCTATTGGACTTCTGTATAGTCCCACTAGTGCAAAGATATTTGCAGCACGTCTGCCTGCACTGCACACTCCAACTCATTATAACTAAGCCATTATACTAGCAAACACTGAGTGTACCTAGTGTCATCCTAAACATGGCTATTGGACTTCTGTATAGTCCCAGTAGTGCACAGATATTTGCAGCACGTCTGCCTGCATTGCACACTCCAACTCATTATAACTAAGCCATTATACTAGCAATTTATGCTGCCAGTTTAAGGGCCGTAGTTGCATTGTCAGGGATATTTATTCTTTATTATTCTGCTGTTAATAAAGCTAGACCACCGCTGCAATCTACACCACCTCTCAATTTTTACTACCACATTTTCAGTCCACAATCTTGTCGCAATCAACATGAGTGGCAAAATGACAGATGCTGGTGGAAAGGGGAAGAGGCGTGGTGGAAAAGGCAAAAAAGGTTTTGTCTGTGGGGAAGGTGGCAAAGCTCCATTATCATCTGCTGAAGATAGACCATCTACCAGCAAAAGTAAGATGTCTACTACTTACCGTGGACAATCCGATGTGCTCCCTTTTTTACGGACACGAACAACAGGAAGAAAGGTAGATGATGGGCAAAAAAGGAAAATGCTTGAATGGATCTCAAGTGGTCCAACAAGTGCCCTCTCAGCCACTTCAAGTACCGCATCCAAAAAACACCAGTCCTCTGAGTTGTCATCCCAATCACACTTGATTTCTCCCAGCTCTGAAGTCTCCATCAGCCCTGCACAGTATGGTGGAACTGAGATGGCTGAGTCTGCAGAGCTGTTCAGTCACACTATAGCCTGGGAATCAGAGGTCTGCTCCCAAGCTACAGTGAGTACAGACCAGGAAATGGTCTGCAGTGATGCCCAGAACCTTTGTGACTCTGATGCAGGCCGTGAGGACCAAGTTTCTGAGCATAATGTTGACCCTTTGTCACAAACTGTAACACCTGTGGTTATAGACAATGAGGAACATACTGATGACGATGAGACGCAGATACCAGATTGGGATGACAACTTAAATGTTCGGTCAGGGCAAGAAGAGGCTCGGTCTGAGGGGGAGGGGAGTGCAAACACAACAATTGATGATGAAGTTCTAGATCCCACCTACTGTCAACCCCCAGTCAGGCACTCGAGGAGGTCAACAGAGGCGGTGGAGGAGGATGCAACCGACGACGAAGTTACCTTGCGCCTTCCTGGACAGAGTCGGAGCACTGGTAGCACGTCTACAACTGCATCATCAGCCACCACTCTGCCTCTGAGCACTAGTCGGGGGGGCTCAGCAGGTCGCATGCCCTCTAAGCCTTGCCTAGCCTGGTCCTTTTTTGACATAGAAAAAGATCGCCCAAATTATGTGATGTGTAAAATTTGTCATGATTCTGTTGGTAGAGGTCAAAACCTCAGCAGTTTGACAACTTCTTCCATGAATCGTCACATGAATAAATAACATAGGTCCCGGTGGGAAGCTCACCGTGCTGCAATGCGGCCTAGCGGAGCGAACCATCCACGGCCTGCCCCTTCCAGTGCATCTGTGCGCTCTTCATCTTCTAGGACTGTGGGGACAGCTGTCCCACCTGTTTTTCAACGCACAACTTCCACCACTGTAACCGCAACAGGCAGTTTGCTTGGTAGGTCGTCAGTTGGTTTGGAAGGGGAAACAAGTGAGTGTGTACAGCTCTCTCAGACATCGATAGCACCAACGTTGGATGAAGGCAACATCATGTCTCCGCCTGCTCTTTCCTCACAAACCTGCATTTTTACAGGGACACCCTACTCAACACCGTCTACACACAGCAGCCAGATCTCTGTCCCTCACATGTGGTCAAATAAAAGGCCATTTCCTGCAACCCATGACAAAGCTAAGAGGTTGACTCTATCCCTCTGTAAGCTCTTGGCTACCGAAATGCTGCCTTTCCGCCTAGTGAACACACAGGATTTTAGAGACCTTATGTCTGTCGCTGTGCCCCAGTACCAGATGCCTAGTTGCCACTACTTCTCTAAGAAAGGTGTGCCCGCGCTACACCAGCATGTCGCACACAACATCACCGCTTCCTTGAGAAACTCTGTGTGTGAACGGGTGCATTTCACCACCGATACTTGGACCAGTAAGCATGGACAGGGACATTACATGTCGCTGCTGGGCACTGGGTAACTATGGTGATAGATGGTGAAGGGTCTGCTGCACAAGTCTTGCCGTCCCCACGACTTGTGTGTCAATCCTCTGTCTGTCCAAGTTCCGCCACTGCTTCTGCCTCCTCCACCTCATCTGGGTCCTCCACCTCCGCCCCAAGCCTGCCTGGTCAGGCCACCAGCGTTCTCACTACGCAGAAGGAATCACGCACCCCTCATTACTATGCTGGTAGCAGAGCGCAACGGCATCAGGCGGTCTTTAGCTTGACATGTCTTGGGAATAGGAGTCACACAGCTGAGGAGTTGTGGTCAGCTCTGCGGTCCGAGTTTAATAAATGGTTGTCTCCACTCAACCTGCAGCCTGGTAAGGCCGTGTGCGACAATACTGCAAACCTGGGTGCGGCCCTTCGCCTGGGCAAGGTGACACACGTGCCTTGTATGGCTCACGTGTTGAACCTTGTTGTCCAGCAATTCTTAACACACTATCCCGGCCTAGATGGCCTTCTGACCAGGGCACGAAAACTGTCTGCTCACTTCCGCCGTTCAACCGCCACAGCTGAGCGACTTGCATCTCTCCAGAAGTCTTTCGGCCTGCCGGTTCATCGCCTGAAATGCGATGTGGCGACACGCTGGAACTCGACTCTCCACATGTTACAGCGACTGTGGCAGCACCGCCGAGCCCTGGTGCAATACGTTATGATGTATAGCCTGGGCCAATGAGATGCAGAGGTGGGGCAGATCACCTTGATGGAGTGGTCTCAGATCAAGGACCTATGCACCCTTCTGCACAGTTTCGACATGGCGACGAATATGTTTAGCGCTGACAATGCCATTATCAGCATGACAATTCCAGTCATTTACATGCTGGAGCACACGCTAAACACTATTCGGAGTCAGGGGGTGGGACAACAGGAAGGGGAGGAACTACAGGAGGATTCATATGCGCAAGGGACAACAACATCACCAAGGTCCAGACGTTCATCATCACCAACGCAGCAGGCATGGGACCATGGGGGACAGGGATCAACAAGGGCGCATAGTAGCAGGCGAAATGTTGAGGAAGGTGCAGGAGAACATGAAGAAATGGAGGACGAACTGTCCATGGACATGGAAGACTCAGCGGATGAGGGAGACCTTGGTCAAATTTTAGTTGAAAGAGGTTGGGGGGAGATGTCAGAGGAAGAAAGAATGGGTAGCACCTCTATGCCACAAACACAGCGTGGACTTGGTCCGCATGGCTGCGCAAGACACATGAGTGCCTTCTTGTTGCACTACCTCCAACATGACCCTCGTATTGTCAAAATTAGAAGTGATGATGACTACTGGATTGCCACACTATTAGATCCCCGGTACAAGTCCAAATTTTGTGACATAATTCCAGCCATAGAAAGGGACGCACGTATGCAGGAGTATCAGCAGAAGCTGTTACTCGATCTTAGCTCGGCTTTTCCACCAAACAACCGTGCAGGTGCAGGGAGTGATTCTCCCAGTTGTAACTTGACAAACATGGGACGGTCTCGTCATCTTCAACAGTCTACCCGTACCAGTAGGACTGTATCTGGTGCTGGTAACAGCAATTTTATGGAATCTTTTTATAATTTTTTTAGACCCTCCTTTGCAAGGCCAACAGAGACAACAAGTCTAACACATAGTCAACGGCTGGAGAGGATGATACAGGAGTATCTCCAAATGAACATCGATGCCATGACTTTGCAAATGGAGCCTTGCTCATTTTGGGCTTCAAATCTTGAAAAATGGCCAGAGCTTACGCATTGGAGATTTTGTCGTGTCCAGCTGCCAGCGTTGTCTCTGAACGTGTCTTCGGTGCTGCTGGGTGTGTGCTGACAGATAAGCGCACGCGTCTGTCCAGTGACAATATGGACAGACTAACGTTCATGAAAATGAACAAGTCATGGATCCACCAGGAATTTACTACCCCTGTGTCATCCTGGGGAGAGTAAATGCTTGTGGATTTGGAATGTGCTTGATGCAAATCAAAACATCCTGTTTGCAACTAGGGCACAAGTGCTGCCACTGATAAGGTGTCTGTGTGGCCCAATTTTTTGAAAAAAGGGAGACTCCGCTTGGAGTAACCCTTGCTTGCTGTGTTTTTTAAAAATGATCCAAGATGAACAGAGCTGGGATAAGGAAAGACTTTGCTACCTTCCCCGGTGTCATCCTGGGGACGGTTAAGTATGGCGTATTTTTGAATGTGCTTGATGCAAATCTAGCTGTGAAGTGTACAACTAGGGCACAAGTGCTGCCACTGAATGGGTGGGTGTGTGTGGGGCCCAATTTTTGGAAAAAAAGGGAGACTCTGCTTGGAGTAACCCTTGCTTGCTGTGTTTTTTAAAAATGATCCAAGATGAACAGAGCTGGGATTAGGAAAGACTTTGCTACCTACCCCGGTGTCATCCTGGGGACGGTTAAGAATAGCGTATTTTTGAATGTGCTTGATGCAAATCAAAACATCCTGTTTGCAACTAGGGCACAAGTGCTGCCACTGATAAGATGTCTGTGTGGCCCAATTTTTTGAAAAAAGGGAGACTCCGCTTGGAGTAACCCTTGCTTGCTGTGTTTTTTAAAATTGATCCAAGATGAACAGAGCTGGGATAAGGAAAGACTTTGCTACCTACCCCGGTGTCATCCTGGGGACGGTTAAGTATGGCGTATTTTTGAATGTGCTTGATGGAAATCTAGCTGTGAAGTGTACAACTGGGGCACAAGTGCTGCCACTGATGGGGTGTCAGTGTGGCCCAATTTTTGGAAAAAAGGGAGACTCCGCTTGGAGTAACCCTTACTTACATTGTTTTTAAAAATGATCCAAGATGAACAGAGCTGGGATCAGGAAAGACTTTGCTACCTACCCCGGAGTCATCCTGGGGACGGTTAAGTATGGCGTATTTTTGAATGTGCTTGATGCAAATCTAGCTGTGAAGTGTACAACTGGGGCACAAGTGCTGCCACTGAAGGGGTGTCTGTATGGCCCAATTTTTGGAAAAAAGGGAGACTCCGCTTGGAGTCACCTTGCGGTGTTTTCCATGATTTTAGAAGGGCATGCCATGCCTATATCTGTGTCTCGTCCTCTTTTTCCTCGTAACGCTCTTTTGTTTTCACATGAGAATTTGTCCTTGTCACTTTCCCATGTGTTTGTGTTGTGAGTTGTTTGTCACCTTTTGGACACCTTTGAGGGTGTTTTCTAGGTGTTTTTATGTGTTTGTGATTGCCTGCCATTGTTTCCTATGCAGTTCGAGTTCGGTTCGTCGAACGTTCGACGAACCGAACTCGAACGGGAGCTCCGTTCGGCGAACCGACCTCGAGCCGAACCGCGACCGGTTCGCTCATCTCTAGTTGGGAGGGGGGCCGGAAGATGATGACCTCGAAGAAATCGAGTTGCCTGCGTTCCACCGGCCGCCACCTGAGAAGTTGTATGTCCAGCAACAACAGGTGAACTTGGACCCACTGCCCAGCCAAGTGTGGCAAGAAGCCCAGGACCAGGCGCCTGCCGTCCACTTGGTCAAGACCATGGGGGAACAAGGTTCTGCTGGAATAGACCCTGCCGCTCCCTCCGAGGCCCAACGACTGTGGAAGGAGCGAGCCCGGCTATACCTGCACCAGGGGAAGCTGTATCGGGAATTGATCAACCCGAAGACCCATGAGAAGGTTCGCCAGCTGGTGGTTCCCCAGGCTAACGTGCCCACTGTTTTGCAAGCATACCATGACGGTGCCAGGCACTTTGGGTGGAAGAAGCTGGAGATGCTGTTGAGGGAACGGCTCTATTGGAGTGCGATGCGAGAGTCGGTAGAGGCCTGGTGCCGGGAGTGTGGTCCCTGCACGCTGAAAAGCAGGGATGAAGCCAGCCAGAAGGCCCCCCTACGCCCAATAGTTACCCATCAGCCACTGGAGCTGGTCGCCCTGGACCACGTTAAGCTCACCCCTAGCCGAAGTGGGTACACTTATGCCTTGACCATCGTGGACCACTATTCAAGATGCATGGTGGTTGTCCCAGTTAAAGATCTGACTGGGCGTACTGCAGCCAAAGCCTTCCAGGCCTACTTTTGCCGACCACATGGGTACCCGGAGAGAGTGCTGACCGACCAGGGTCCAGCTTTTGAAGCAGAAGTGTTTCAGGAATTCTACCAGTTGTACGGCTGTAAAAAGATTCGGACCACCCCGTACCACGCCCAGACTAATGGCATGTGTGAAAAGATGAATTATCTGGTCTTGGACCTCCTTAAGACCCTGCCGTTGGAAGAGCGGAACTTATGGCCGGAAAAGCTGCCCGATCTGGTAGACATGTACAATAACATCACTACCAAGTGCATGCCCGCGTACCTAATGAGAGCCCGACCAGGCCGGTTGCCGGTGGACCAAGAAATGGATTTTAATGCTCCAGAGGCCCTTCCTTCCACTGCTGACTGGGACGCCCGGTGGAGGGCGCAGTACCGACAGGTCCAAGAATACGTAAAAAAGAACTTGTGTCAGAGTCGGGGAAAGCAAGAACAGTGCTTCAACAGGAAGGCTCCTGCGGGTCCCTTTCAGCCTGGAGATGTAGTGCTGAAGCGAAAGAGAAGAACCCATAAGCTAGATGACCAATGGGAGAAGACCCCGTATGTTATACAACCTACTGAATGGGAGAATGGGAAGGCCTACCAGATTAGTCGTGACCAGGGGAAGACTTTGGCCACGGTTTCCAGGGACCACCTGAAGAGGTGCCCACCCCCGTTGAGGGTGGCAACTGAAGTTCCGGCCCCCAGACCAGCCGGGGAGAAAGAAAAAGAGGTAATCCACATCGTGATGGGCGATTTCCCAGCAGACTGGCCTATGCAGAACGGCGCAGTGATTCTTCCAGTGATACTGTTCCCACAACCCGTGGAGGAAAAAGAGATGGAAGTAGCCACCAATGAACCAATGCCCAGGGATGCACCTGTACCCAGCCCCCTTATGTCTCCACCTGCCCCACACGATAGACGGGAAGGGGAACCAGTTGTTTCCTCTGCCCCACTGCCTGTCACCACTGACATTGGGCCCCGAAGGTCCACGCGCCCCAACCTAGGCCGACCCCCGCTTAGGTACAGGGAAACTACCATTTAGGGGGGGTTATACGTTGAGTGTGTAAATAAGTGAATGAATGACTCAAACCGTACAAATCACCTGATTGGCCGTCCGAGAAGAAGAGAACCGTCCCCGTTGGGACTGGAGTTGTCCCTGTTGTACCGTTAACCCCCACCGTGCATGAGAAACTGCTTATGGACAAGTCCGAGAACTTGCCAGGCACCCACGAACTGGTGGGATTGTAAATAAGTTGGGGGCATGCTTTCCATTGCCGCCTCCGGAGAGGCAGATTTGGAGGATGGGCCTGGAGGAAAGTGATGGCCCAGGCCCGCCACTACCGCAACCGGTGACGATCCTCCGGGGGTCAGGGGTCCCCCATGGACGTGGGGTCCCCTGAAGTGACAGCCGGGTGCGAGTCACCGTACCCGTTCCCGCTCGGGCAGCCTGGATCTGGACTGGGGTCAAGGGGTGCTGCCCACTTCTTAGGGGCAGCATCAGGGCTAGGTTGCTTGGGTGGGAGAGTGGAAGCCGTCCGTCCATTATTATTAAAAATGTATATATATATATATATATATATGTGTGTGTGTTTTGCAATGTTTAAGTGACATGCCTCCCGTAAGGGAAGATTTGAAATGCATACTGTTTTGTTGTTTTTATATTTTTACAATTAAAAAGAAAAATAAAACCAGTGATGGACGGGCAGCCCGCGGATGGTCTGCATTTAACAAAGGGGGAATGTGGCGCCCTGGACTAGCCAGGTCGTCACAGGTACTGCAACACACACACCCCCACCCCGAGACAGGCACATCAGCCAGACACAAAACCCTTGTTGCCTCCCTCCAGGGGCTGATGTCCACACCAGGTGGGGTGGAGCCAGGCGGTTGGCCCCACCCACTGAGGAGTTCACAGTCCTGGAGGCAGGAAAAGGCAGTGGAGTTGAGTGGAGTTGAGTAGAGTTGAGAGACAGAGGATTTCAGGAGAGGAAAGTGAGAAGAGTGCCTGCTGGTGTCTGGGTGTGTGGCCCAGGCACTGACAACAAGGTTGGCAGATGGTGGTGGCCGTCTGCAGGAGAGGCGAATAAACGCGGAACCGTAGTACCAGAGATGGGCGACGGCCCGCCGGTACCGACCGGGGAGCGAAGTGAAGCCAGCACACACAGGCAGGGCCTGCGGACCCCGACCAGGCTTGGAGCCGCCGAAAAGGTCAAATCCGTTAGTGATCGGAACCCCAGGGGTTTCCTAGCAGCCAAGACCCGATAGAAGGCAACCGTCCGACCAGCAAAAGGAAATACAGCTACCGCCAAAGCTAGCATTCCAAGGGCCAGAGCCTGCGGGCAAAAGGTCTCCTCCGGCACATATATACGCTGGGGAGCGGGTTACCGGTGGGAAGCCACCGGAGCCGATCAAACACTAAGGTGCAGGAAAAGGCAGCCATCACCAACCGTCCGGGAGAAGCCACAGCAGTCGGCTGCGGGACCCGTCCATCCAGCCGTTTGGTTTACCAGAGACTTTGCGTACATTTGTGGCTGAGTGAGTATAACCGTGCCATCCGGCACCGCGCTGCGCAGTCCATGCGACCCTGCACCTTGCCAACCCTGCCTCCCCGTCACCTCACCGGGCCCCGGGACCACCAACCCCTACCCACGGAGGGGGAAAACAACAACCCAGCTGCTCCCTACCATCACTCCCGGGATCCCCGTCACCAGCAGCGGTGGTGCCCAACCTCACCACAACCTGTGGGTGGCGTCACGGACCAATTCCCCAAACCAAACCACCCCTTTCACTCACGGGCGAGGAGCGCCACTCGAGTCCCCGGATCCGGCCCACCGCTCGAGCCACCGAGCAGCAGCAGCAGCGCCGGACCCGAGCGTTAGCGAGCGCCGCCTGCGACACACACATGACCACTTTCACATAACATAGAAAAAAAAATGTCTGACCCAGGAGGTGGAGGTCCAAGTGGAGGAGGAGGTAAACATGGCAGTGTAGGTGGAAGAGGCGGAGGAGATAACCAACAATGTGTTTTTTTTGTTGTGTCTTTGTTTAGAAAAAAAATATTGAAAAACGCATAATAATAGACAATAAAAAAAAATCTTTATCTATGAGACGAAGGTTCAAGTCAAGGAGGAGGTCGAGTTGGATGCGGTGGTATAGGTGGAAGAGGAGGAGGTAGCCAAGACTGTTTTTTGTTTTTTTTTTAAATTGGGGAGGCCTCAAAACACAGGGAATGGAAAATAGAATATAACAAAGGCTGGGCATAGTTCTCTAGTTTGGATAAGGTACGAATATGTCCTGTGTGATCCATGCTTGGTTCATTTTAATGAATGTGACCCTGCCCACATTGGCTAAACACACTTTCCGGCAGTTCTCTTGCCAGAGGGAAGGCAAGCACCTCAAAGGCATAAGGGGCAATATCAGGCCATGTGTCCAATTTTGAGAACTTGAAGTTAAATGGGGCAGACCCATCAATCAGTATGTGGAGACATGTTAACTCATACTATTTCACATTGTTATTGAAATGCTGTCTCCTGCTAATATGGAGTGCATCAGATGTTAATGCTAGATGTTATGGTGTACTGAGGAAGCTTTTCCACATTTTGGCCAGGTTAACTCCTCCTCCGAGGTGGTGCTGGCGCCTCAATTGTGTTGTTGACTTCCTTCTCCTCTTCTGCCTTGTGCTTCTACTGAGCCCCCACTGTCAGGTTGAAATGCCATCATTAGTATGTACTCTTATATTCCTCCATTTTCCAATCATGCTCCAGTGATGGAACTAAGCATGGCACATTGTCCTTAGAGCGGGGATTCAGCAGGGTGGCCATTCAGTAATAAGTACGGGTAACTATCCAGACAACTCAGTGGTGGTTGCGCAGGCACTGCAGCAAGTATTCATTCATATGTGGAAGGTTGCCCAGAGGCAACAACCAGCTGTTCTTGGTGGGACGTGTATGGTCTGTGTCCTATTTATCCCCCCAGCCATGCTCTAGTGATGCCCCTTAACTGCTTTGAGTGCCAACCTGCTGTGAACGCTGCATGGACACTACAGTGCAAAGAGGTGATCAGCAGCAGGCTAAGGCAGGCTTTGCACACTACGACATCGCAGGTGCGATGTCGGTGGAGTCAAATTGAAAATGACGTACTTCCGGCATCGCATGCAACATGTGTGTAAAGGTTCGATGATACGATTAACGAGCGCAAAAGCGTCGTAATCGTATCATCGGTGCAGCGTCGGCGTAATCCATAATTATGCTGACGCGACGGTTCGATGTTGTTCCTCGCTACTGCGGCAGCACACATCGCTGTGTGTGAAGTCGCAGGAGTGAGGAACATCTACCTACCGGCTTCACCGCGGCTTCCGTAGGATATGCGGAAGGAAGGAGGTGGGTGGGATGTTTACATCCCGCTCATCTCCGCCCCTCCGCTCCTATTGGCCGCCTGCCGTGTGACGTCGCTGTGACGCCGCATGACCCGCCCCCTTAATAAGGAGGCGGGTTGCCGGCCAGAGCGACATCCCAGGACAGGCGAGTCCATGTGAAGCTGCCGTAGCAATAATGTTCGCTACGGCAGCTATCACAAGGATATCGCAGCTGCGACAGGGGCGGGGACTATCGCGCTCGGCATCGCAGCATCGGCTTGCGATGTCGCAGCGTGCAAAGTACCCCTAAGATTGCTGAAAGAGTGCATAGACAGCCCCACCTTCATCAGCAGCTCTGACTTATATGAGTAATTTTTAAAGACGCTCTGAACCCCTAAATTCAGCATAAGTGGCAGACATTGGAGGAGCATCAAACCAATTAGTCCCAGAGCTGCTATGAGATTTTGCCCATTATCACACACCACCAGGTTTGGCTTGAGGTTCACTGGCACCAACCACTCATTTATTTGTTGCTTGATCTCCGTCCAAGCTGTATTAGGGCAGTATGCTCCTGGCTGTATTAGGACAGTATGCACCAGGCTGTATTAGGGCAGCCTGCACCAGTATCTATTGGAGCAGTCTGTATCAGGCTCTATTAAGACACTTTGCACCAGGCTGTATTAGGGCAGTCTGCACCAGGCTGTATTAGGGCAGTATGCACCAGGCTGTATTAGGGCAGACTGCACCAGGATCTATTGGAGCAGTCTGCACCAGGCTCTATTAAGACAGTTTGCACTAGGCTGTATTAGGGCAGTATTCACCTGGCTGTATTAGGGCAGCCTGCACCAGGCTTTATTGGGGCAGTTTGCGCCAGGCTGTATTAGGGCAGTATGAACAAGGCTGTATTAGGGCACTCTGCACCCAGCTGTTTTAGAGCAGTCTGCACCAGGTTGTATAACTTTTCTGTTTGAGTTTGCTTATCCATATTGCTGATATTTAAGAGACAGACCATTTTTAATCGGAGCTCTAGTTAAGTACTAGGAACTCTATTCAATATTGCACTATTCGTAGAATGAGATGTTTGTATTAATAGTATTCAGTTGGTGATATATCCACTCAATGTAGCATTGAGCCAGTATTCAATGAGTAAGTTCCACAAGGAAAATAGGTCTTCTTTCCAGGGATTGCAGTGAGGAGAGCTTTATCTTTCTGACCAGATTAGCATTTAAAAGAGATGTCCAGTGTAAATCCTCACAACACATGCACTGTGCACTGTGATTATTCGCTGGTGTCAAAGCCTGGAATGGCGGTGTTGTGGCCACGAATATGCAATATATATACTGAGGACCACAATCAAAGACGATGGGTGTGGCCTCGATCAATAAACTTGCTGTGATGGTGGGATATGGGGGGAGTTGTATTTTGCTGTAGAGATTCCAATTTCAAGCTTGGTTCACTGTCTTATTTGTACTGCTTCTGTGTACATTTCTATTGTTTGTAAGTAATCACCCCATACAGTGCAAGGTTATAGTCTCTTGAGATGCTTCCATCCCTGGGTGTAGGGGGAGGTGGGCCTAGAGTCCAGCCAACTGTAAAAACTTTGTTTACCTGGGAGATTCAGGCAGTCTGTTTGAGAACTTGAAGGAAGAAGGATTGATCCTTTGGGAGAAGCTGGGACTTTTCAGAGAGAAACTGGACATTTATTTATCGCTTACTGGACTATATTTGTGTTACTGGACTAATTTTACCCTCTGTTTTGTGGATTATGTTATGGACCATTTGATTTTCTTGGAATAAATGCTCTTTGGATTGTACCGCCATCTCTCGCTCTGTTGATTGTGTGATATGGGAGAAGGACCCTGTGACACTTGCATTGAAAGAGATTAGGAAAAGCAGAGCAGTGTATATGGACTTCATTAGGAGTAGAAGGCAACAACTTCAAGAGTTATGCACAAATAGAGAAGATTGGAAGTCTTTAAATTTGCCTACGTATCAGTATATCCCAAGGTCAATAATTAGCGAAAAATAAACGCTATAGTGCACATAAAAAGTTTTATTAGACACAAGGTACATGGGGTATATAATATAATAGAACGTACAAAACAGGTTTAGACAAAGACAGGCGAAAAAAATCCCCATGTGGGGCCACATGCAAAGTAATTCATATATTGTCTCCCTGATATACAAAGTGCTGAGTGCTATATCCAAGCCTATGCATGAAAACAACTGCCAGCCTTTACTTAATACAATGTACTGAACAAAGTCAGATAGTTACAGGCTAGAAAAAACACAGTGAGCCATAGAGAACCACAACAGCACTGAAGAACAGTACAGGGAGCTTACCAATGGAGACAGATAGCATGTGAACACACATGGGGACATGTCCCAACACGTATTTTGTGTGACTTCCTCAGGGGACCGTGGACAACAATGGGTAAGTGGATTTATATACTTGCCGTAGTCACATGAAATTTGCAGCACCTGTCGCAGTTCAAAAGGTCTCAGGGATGCATAACGCTGGTGTGGGCGGCTGCTCCGGCGTCACCTGGGTAGGGAAAACCCCTAATGACGTCAGTTTACCCAGAAGACGCTGAGAGGAGAGCTGCTCCCACCGCGCATGCGCAATCCCCGCACCCGGAAGTGCAATCGCAAATGCCATGCCAAGTACTGGCAAAGATAAGGGCAAGTCACACCGCTATAGGGGGAGGCATAAGGACATCACATAAGCATATAAACATGGTAAAAATGAACCTAGAGAGCACCACAGGAGCGATTAGCACAGTTTTCATATATCAGATCAGGCATAGTACATAACAGCATATAATTTACAGGGCGTTAACATAGTATTGCTCAAGACTGTGCAGGATCAACTAAGCAGGGTAAAGTGGTGATCATAGGTAGTTTTTTCCTCTCCTCTCCTTTATCCTCCTCCATTTTATTGCTTTTTTCTGAGCGGCGGGACATGAACTCCAAATTTAACATGGGAAAATCCGGCAAGGACACAAAAGGGGGCACATGACAAAGTGAACTGTGAAAGAAAGGGACACAGAAGAGGTCAATTAAAAAAAGGGGAAATAAACATTCTTTGATTAAAAGACTCAGAGGCCAATCATTACAGGAAAATGGCAACCAAATGATACCAACATACATCCCACTAAGGAGAGTCAAAAATTCAAACCGCAGAACGAGTGTTTAATGGATTACAAAAAAGACGTAAAGGTCTGTCTCTCGTTCAACCTATCGGGTGTCACAGTACCGAGAAGGAATATCCAGCGACATTCCACCCGTGCCAACGCCTTATGAATATCCCCACCCCTCAATCCAAGGTGCACACGGTCGATCCCCCTAACCTTGAGGCTTGAGGGGTCCGACCCGTGATGCATCCTGAAATGGCGGGGGTTGGTCCTAAGGGTGTCAATCTCCTCCGGCTTAGCCTGCTTAGCGGCAACTATGTCCCTAATGTGCTCCCTCGTCCGGACTCTAAGTTCACGACTTGTGAGTCCGACATATATTAAACCACACCCACACGTTGCATAATAAATTACGCCCGTGCTAGTGCAGGAAATATAATGTCGGATCTCAAACGTTTTGGATCCGTCAGAGGAAGTGAAGGATGTGGCCCTGATGATATTGCCATGCCGACAAGCAAGACATGAACCACAAGGGAAAGACCCACACCTAGGACGTCCTGTGGAGAATGGTACCCTGTTTTGCGTCACATAATGGCTGTGAACCAGCATATCGCGCAGGCTCCGGCCCCGACGAGCTGTCATAAGGGGTCGCTCCGGTAGGATATCCTTCAACAAAGGTTCTGTTTGTAAAACAGACCAGTGTTTTGTAAGGATTAAAGATGAGCGAACCGGTCCCGGTTCGGCTCGAGGTCGGTTCGCCGAACGGAGGTCCCGTTCGAGTTCGGTTCGTCGAACGTTCGACGAACCGAACTCGAACCGCATAGGAAACAATGGCAGGCATTCACAAACACATAAAAACACCTAGAAAACACCCTCAAAGGTGTCCAAAAGGTGACAAACAACTCACAACACAACACAAACACATGGGAAAGTGACAAGGACATATACTCATGCGAAAACAAAAGAGCTGGACAAGGAAAAAGAGGAGGACACACAGATATACGAGTATATGCAAGGAAACGTCGATGCCATTACTGTGCAACTTGAGCCCTGCTCATTTTAGGCTTCCAATCTGGATAAATTGCCTGAGCTTGCCACGTACGCCTTGGGGATCTTGTCGTGTCCTGCAGCCAGTGTTCTCTCGGAACCTGTCTTCAGTGCTGCTGGGGGTCTGCTGGCAGATAAGCACACGTGTCTGTCCACTGACAATGTGGACATGGCTTTCAGAGGCCTTTTCTTCCCCTGGGTCAGCCAGGGGAGGCGAAAGGCACGCGTATTTTTGAGAGTGCTTCATGCAAAGCATCTTTTTCATCTTGAAAATTGGGTCAACTGATGCCAGTAAAGTGGGGTGTGTGTGGCCCAATTAGTGGCAACGAGAGAGACTGTGGTTGGAGTCCCCTCGCTGTGTTTCTAAAAGAACCAAGATGAACAAGTCATGGCTCTCAGAGGACTTTTCTTCCCCTGGGTCAGCCAGGGGACGGGAAAGGCACGCGTATTTTTGAGAGTGCTTCATGCAAAGCATCTTTTTCTTTTTCAAAAGGGGGGGTCAACTGATGCCAGTCAAGTGGGGTGTGTGTGGCCCAATTAGTGGCAACGAGAGAGACTGTGGTTGGAGTCCCCTCGCTGTGTTTCCGAAAAGAACCAAGATGAAAAAGTCATGGCTCTCAGAGGACTTTTCTTCCCCTGGGTCAGCCAGGGGAGGCGAAAGGCACGCGTATTTTTGAGAGTGCTTCATGCAAAGCATCTTTTTCATCTTGAAAATTGGGTCAACTGATGCCAGTCAAGTGGGGTGTGTGTGGCCCAATTAGTGGCAACGAGTGAGACTGTGGTTGGAGTCCCCTCGCTGTGTTTCTAAAAGAACCAAGATGAACAAGTCATGGCTCTCAGAGGACTTTTCTTCCCCTGGGTCAGCCAGGGGACGGGAAAGGCACGCGTATTTTTGAGAGTGCTTCATGCAAAGCATCTTTTTCTTTTTTAAAAAGGGGGGTCAACTGATGCCAGTCAAGTGGGGTGTGTGTGGCCCAATTAGTGGCAACGAGAGAGACTGTGGTTGGAGTCCCCTCGCTGTGTTTCTAAAATAACCAAGATGAACAAGTCATGGCTCTCAGAGGACTTTTCTTCCCCTGGGTCAGCCAGGGGACGGGAAAGGCACGCGTATTTTTGAGAGTGCTTCATGCAAAGCATCTTTTTCTTTTTCAAAAGGGGGGTCAACTGATGCCAGTCAAGTGGGGTGTGTGTGGCCCAATTAGTGGCAACGAGAGAGACTGTGGTTGGAGTCTCCTCGCTATGTTTTACATGATTTTCGAAGGGCATGACATGCCTACGAGGTTGAGTTTCATCATCTGCAACTTGTTGGCAACAGAAAGGCTGCCTTTACACCCTTTTGAGACCGAGGATTTTCGAGACCTTATGCCCATTGCAGTGCCCCAAGAGCCGATGGCCAGTCATCACTCCTTCTCCAAGAAAGGCGTGCCCGCGCTACCACAGTAGGTTGCACACAACCTCACCAATTCCTTGAGAAACTCTGTGTGTGACAGGGTGCATTTCAACACAGATACTTGGACCAGTAAGCATGGACAGGGGAGTTACATGTTGCTGACTGGGCACTAGGTAACTATGGTGAGAGATGGAGAAGGGTTTGCTGTACAAGTCTTGCCGTCCCCACGACTTGTGTGTCAATCCTTCCTCTGTATGTACAAGTTCCTCCACTGCTTCTGCCTCCTCAACCTCGTGTGGGTCCTCCACCTCGGCCCAAACCCTGTGTGGTCAGGCCACCCTTCCTTGTAACTGCGTCCAAGGAATCCCACACACCTCCTTACTATGCTGGCAGCAGAGCTCAAGGCCATCAGGCGGTCAAATGTTTACTTTGAAATGTAGGGGAAATGTGAGACACCGCTGAGGAATTGTGGACGGTTAGCTCTGGAGAGTGAGACCGAGTTTCATCAATGGTTGTCTACAGTCAACCAGCAGTCAGGGAAGGTCGGGTGCGACAATGATGCAAACCAGTCTGCGACCCTTCTTCAGGGCAATGTGACACACGTGCCTTGTATGGCTCAGTGTTGAACCTGGTTGTCCAGCAATTTTTAAAATACCATCCCGGCCTACATGGCCTTGTGCAGCGGGCACGCTGCTGTGTGCTCACTTTCATCCTTCGCACCCAGCAGCTTAACAACTGTCATCGCTCCGGAAGTCTTAGGGTCTGGCGGTTAAACGCCGGAAATGCGATGTTCCAACACGCAGGAATTGGAATCTGCACATGTTGCAGCGTGTGTGGCAGCACCGCAGAGCCCTGCTGAAATACGGTATGACGTATACCCTGGGCTAACTTGATCCAGAGGTGGTGCAGATCACGCTGCTGGAGTGGTGTCAGATCAAGGACCTATGCACCCTTCTACACAGTTTACAGTTTAGATGTTTAGCACTGGAAATGCCATTCTCAGCGTGACAATTCTGGTCATCTACATGATGGAGCACACTGTAAGCATTATTCGGAGTCAGGTGTTGGTCCAAGAGGAAGTTGAGGAAGTACAGGAGGAGTCATATGCAGAAGGGATAATAAGATCTACAAGGTCCATACGGTAAGCGGCACCTAGGCAGCAGTTATGGTGGGGGATAGGGATTAACAAGGGCGCATAGTATCAGCAAAAATTGTTGAGGAAGGTGCAGGAGCCATGAAGAAATGGAGGACGAACTTGCGATGGGCATGGAAGACTCAGCAGATGAGTGAGAGCTTGCTCACATTTCGGTTGTGCGAGGTTGGGGGGAGAGGGCAGAGGAAGGAGGCACGATTCTCACCTCTCTGCCACCAACACACCAAGGACTTGGTCCTCCTGGATGCACAAGACACATGAGTGTCTTCTTGCTGCACTACCTACAACATGACCCTCGGATTGTAGGAATTCGAAGTAATGCTAACTACTGGGTTGCCACACTGTTAGATCACCGGTACAAGACAAAATTTGGCGAAATAATTCCTGCCATATAAAGGGACGCACGTGTACAGGAGTATCTTCAGAAGGTGTTACGCAATCTTCGATCTGCTTTTCCACTAAACACCAGTGCTGCACAGAGTGAATCTCAACGCTTTGTCATGGATAGGAGGAAATGGTCTTTTACTTGTTCACATCTGAGGGACCGAGGGCTGGCTGTTGTGCTGAGATGCCATTGAATACGGTGTCCCTGCAGAGTTGCACTTTTGGTCATATACAAAATGAGTTGAAAAAGGACAGATGCGGGTGAAAAGGGGAACAGGTGTGTTGGAAAGGGGAAAAAAGTTTTGGTCCGTGGGTTTGGTGGTTAAGCAAAAGTAACATTTGATGAAGAAACACCATCTGTTACGGTGGGACTGGCAGATTTGGATAAGGTGGTATATACTATGTTACCGCTATATAACGTAAATTAATAAGAAAAGAAAGAGAAAGGTATATATCCCCATCAGCAGTCAGTGTCCACCATGCTCCCAGATGGAAAAGGAGAGGTTGGCAACTGGAAGGTTCGGTGGAGGATACAGAGCTGTGTGGCTATGAAACTAATAGTAGCCTGAACCAAGTTAGACGCCACTCGGATCTTGAGACTGGGAGCCCTGTTAGCGTAACAGGGTCCACACGCCCACCCAGCCCAGGAACTCCCTGTTAACATCACAGGGGCCAATCAGGACGCTGACCGTGTGCATTGGGGCCACACCTGTGAACAGCAGGCGCATCAGCAGCAGGCCTGTTAATGCCACTGGGCTGTACAAGCAGGACTTGTAGGACAGGAGTTGGTCTTAACCGTTCTGCGTTACCAACTGTGGTGGCGGCCTGCATCGACGCCCTATCCCTGCCTACCTCTGGCCTAAAGCCGCAATGGGTTCAACACATGGAGGTGTGCTCTTTCGGAGCATAATAGAAGACTGCGCACCTTCTTGTTGTCTCCAGCCCCTTTTATAACCTGGGTCCGCCCCAAACCAGGGTGGACCACAATGCACCTCCTGGAGACAAAAGCAGAGTGATACGTCATGAGTGGCATAACTAGCGTCCTATTTGGAACCGCAACTTCAATGATGACCTCATGGCTGTCATGACCCAAACACCTCACCAGTCATCGTCTGACCATCAATAATGCGGTGACAAGTCATAGGGGCGGGCCTCTGCAAGCCATTTGGGAGTGGCCTGGCCACATCGTCAGGACACCTGATGCCCTGTGGTCTAAATGGGCCCCCCACATCAGGGGCAGGGCCAAAGAGTACATTACCGGACCTAGTTTCTGATGCAGTAAGTGCCTGACCATGGTCAGTTGCATGAAATACAGTCTCTGAAAAAAGACTATCAGCTTTAGCATGGTGTCTAGGCACAACACAGGACTTAGACCCGGCACGGAGTGCAAGTACCTGTGCAAAGAGGCTTTTCGCACTAAGTGTGGGAGCATGCGCTGTAGCCCGAAATGAAGACTTAGCCTCAGGAATGGCACAGTCAGGCTGAGCATACTCACTAGGCGAAACACTGGAGTTAGGCTGCGGCTGGGGTAAATCGGCACACGCATGCGCACTAGCTGCCTCTCCACACTTAGACGTGGAGGAGAAAGCAGCCAGCTGGACAACCCGAGGCACAGGCCTAAATGGCAGCTGATGCCTGGGCGCAACTGAAACTGCAGCAGGCTGCTTGCGTTTAAGGCGTCACCGTTTTGTAACAACAAATAACATCAAAAAGAACAGGTGTACTTCTTCCCATGGATAATCTGATATGATCCCTTTTTTCATGGACACTACCATCGCTAACAAATGTAGATGAGGCCAAATCAGCAGCTGCTTCAATGGATCTGAATTGCTCCATAAAGTGGCCTCTCCTCCACCCCAATTTCAAGATCCCAAATACTCCATTCCTCTGTGGTGTCAATCCAATCGCACTTGCTTCCTAACAGCTCTCAAGTTTCCACCAGCCCTGCTGAGTATGGGGTGACAGAGATGGTTGAGTTTGCATAGCTGTTCAGTCGCACTATAGCCTGGGAATCAGAGATCTGCTCCAAAGCTGCAATGAGTACAGACAAGGAAGTTATTATTATTTTTATTATTATTGATTTATAGAGCACCATTGATTCCATGGTGCTGTACATGAGAAGGGGGTTACATACAGAATACATATACAAGTAACTATAGACAGACTGGTACAGAGGGAAGAGGGCCCTGCCCTTGCGGGATTACATTCTAAAGGATTTTTGGGAGGAGACAGTAGGAGTTGTTTAGGTTGAGCGTCAAGTACGTATGGTGGTGGTGTCATTGAAGGTTATAGTCATTTCTGAACAGATGAGTTTTCAGATTCAGTTTGAAGCTCGCGTGTGTAGCATATAATCTAACGTGTTGAGGTAGCGAGTTCCATGAGACAGGGGAAATGATCTGCGCAGATAGCCTGAAGCTTTGTGACTGGGATCCAGGCCCCGATGAAGAAGGTGCTGTGCCTAATCTACACCCTCATTTCCAAAAATGAAATCCTCCTGGTGGAGACAATGGGGAACATGATGAGGAGCACAGATACCTGATTGGAAGGACAACTTTACTATTCGGTCAGGGCAAGAAGAGGTTGTCTCGGAGGACTCCGGACGAAGGGAATGAAAACACACAGGGTTATTGATGAGGTTAGAGACAACACTTACTGTCAAACCAAAGTCAGCCAGTCGATGAGGTCAGCAGAGAAGGTGGAGGAGGATGCTACTGACGACGAGGTTACGTTGCGTCTTCCTGGCTAGAGACAAAGTACTGGAAGCACGTCAACAACTGAATCCTGGACCACAACTTTGACTCTGAGCAGATGTCGTGTTGGCTATGCAGGTCGCATGGGCTGTAAGCCTTTCCTAGCCTGTGAATTTTTGGACATCGCAAAGGATCACCCAAGTCATGTAATCTGTAAGATTTGTCAACAATCTGTAAGTAGAAGGCAAAAACTCACACTTTTGAGTACTTCCTCCATGAAGTATCACATGGATATGAATTGACAGCGTGAAGGTGTATTGCTCAGCTTTAGCAACTGTCAACGCAATATGCTTATTTGCCGTTCATTGCATGCATTGTTGCAGACTACACACAAGGGGCTGCTGTTTTTTTGGATCTACCTTTGGTCATTATAGCAATATAAAATTGCTCTTCGGGTGTGGACTTGGAGATGCTGTCTATGAACAGAAGGAAAAGCTAAAGGTGTGTGTTACAGCAAGGAGCCACCGCGGAAACACTTTGTTCAATTGTGAGGGGAGTTGTGTTGTACTTTGATGATGAGCACTGTAACGTCAGTGAGCAGCATCCTGTGCCACAGACCAACATTCTTACGGTGCTGTCTATACTGTTTACCGCGAGAGGAGCGTAAAGTCTGTATTTCTGGCAACTGGACATCACAGTACCCGGGTACGGTAGGCTGTGCCCAGACAATAATGCGGGCACGCAACACTTTGTTTTATTAGCAAAACACATATCTGTTCTGGGTAGGCCGACTATATAGACAATAAGACTTGCTTCCTCTGCACTGTCAAATTGTCACGTACAGTTTAAATCATAGAGGGACAGCAACACATGTTTGCATTGACTGTTGCTTTTCAAGATTTCCATGACTGTGTTGCAGAGCTGTGTGGTTTGCATTCACACTGTTATCATCTGCATTATCTGTGAGGCTTCAGCTAACAAGGGTATTCAGGGGGGGTCATGTGTTTTGTCTATGTTTAGGTAGATAACTTGTAAGCTCTTGTGATGCGCCACTAGTAAGTCGTGTTCGCACACACACACACACACACACACACACGCACAAACACACAATTACTGCTACACAGAGGGATTAGCAGGTAGTAGGCAACAGAATAGATTGTTCTATTATTTTAATTGTATGCATGGTTCTTATTGTTTGTTTTGGTAAAGTTAAACAATCATTTATCAACCCAACTGCCTAGAGTCCTTTTCCTTTTGCCTGGTTTTGCTGCATACTGGGGAGCCCACCCTGTACACGACTTAAAATGAAGCATAAGTCGCAATGTGAATTTCACTGTGCTACAATGCGGCCTAGTGTGCCTGTGCAACCACCGCCTGCCCCATCAAGTGCATCTGCATGCTCTTCATCCTCTGTGACTGTGGGGACAGCAGTCACACATGGTTTTTCACACTGAACTTCCACTCCTTAACCCGCAACAGGGAGTGTGATTGGCAGGTCATCACTTGTGTTGGAAGTGGAAACAGAACGTATTGTTGAGCTGTCAGACATCGAGAGAACCATCATTGGATGCAGGCTACATTATATCCACGCCTGCACCTTCGTCACAGATTGCCTGGACTACCTGCAGTTAATAATTGCATTCCAGAAATGGAAAGGAGTGTAGAATGCACATGTGTTGTACCTTGCTTGGAACACTAACTTAGTATTCCAGACAATTTTAGGAAGGCAGAAAAAGAGTCAGCTCTTTGTGCAAATTAAATAGCGTGGCAAAAGTGGACAGATGGGTACAGTGGCCGTGTTCTGTGGGTACCAGGACAGTAAAAGAAGCCTCACTTTCTATCCCTCCTAATGATCAAATGCAGCAAGGAATTCCCTGAGTTTGCTATAAAATTAGCATAGCTAAATGTGCAGGAGGGTGTCATGCAGAGGTGCTAGACATAGCTTGGCACCAGTGGGGCACTAATGGAATACAACAGCCAGTTCTATGATGCCACTAAATGGCAGTATTTTTTGCTATCATTATAGCTTATTAAAAACAGAGCAGGAGGGTGTCATGCAGAGGTGCTAGAAATAGCTTGGCACCAGTGGGGCACTAATGAAATACAACATCCAGTTCTATGATGCCACTAAATGCCAGTATTTTTTGCTATCATTATAGCTTATTAAAAACAGAGCAGGAGGGTGTCATGCAGAGGTGCTGCACATAGATTTGCACAAGTGGGGCACTAATGGAGTACAACATCCAGTTTTGCTATCATTATAGCTTATTAAAAACAGAGCAGGAGGGTGTCATGCAGAGGTGCTAGAAATAGCTTGGCACCAGTGGGGCACTAATGGAATACAAAAGCCAGTTCTATGATGCCACTAAATGGCAGTATTTTTTGCTATCATTATAGCTTATTAAAAACAGAGCAGGAGGGTGTCATGCAGAGGTGCTAGAAATAGCTTGGCACCAGTGGGGCACTAATGGAGTACAACAGCCAGTTCTATGATGCCACTAAATGGCAGTATTTTTTGCTATCATTATAGCTTATCAAAAATAGAGCAGGAGGGTGTAATGCAGAGGTGCTAGAAATAGCTTGGCACCAGTGGGGCACTAATGGAATACAACAGCCAGTTCTATGATGCCACTAAATGGCAGTATTTTTGCTATCATTATAGCTTATTAAAAACAGAGCAGGAGGGTGTCATGCAGAGGTGCTGCACATAGATTTGCACCAGTGGGGCACTAATGGAGTACAACATCCAGTTCTATGATGCCACTAAATGGCAGTATTTTTGCTATCATTATAGCTTATTAAAAACAGAGCATGAGGGTGTCATGCAGAGGTGCTAGAAATAGCTTGGCACCAGTGGGGCACTAATGGAATACAACAGCCAGTTCTATGATGCCACTAAATGGCAGTATTTTTTGCTATCATTATAGCTTATCAAAAACAGAGCAGGAGGGTGTCATGCAGAGGTGGTAGAAATAGCTTGGCACCAGTGGGGCACTAATGGAGTACAACAGCCAGTTCTATGATGCCACTAAATGGCAGTATTTTTTGCTATCATTATAGCTTATTAAAAACAGAGCATGAGGGTGTCATGCAGAGGTGCTAGAAATAGCTTGGCACCAGTGGGGCACTAATGGAATACAACAGCCAGTTCTATGATGCCACTAAATGGCAGTATTTTTTGCTATCATTATAGCTTATAAAAAACAGAGCAAGAGGGTGTCATGCAGAGGTGGTAGAAATAGCTTGGCACCAGTGGGGCACTAATGGAGTACAACAGCCAGTTCTATGATGCCACTAAATGGCAGTATTTTTTGCTATCATTATAGCTTATTAAAAACATAGCAGGAGGGTGTCATGCAGAGGTGCTGGAAATAGCTTGGCACCAGTGGGGCACTAATGGAATACAACAGCCAGTTCTATGATGCCACTAAATGGCAGTATTTTTTGCTATCATTATAGCTTATTAAAAACAGAGCAGGAGGGTGTCATGCAGAGGTGCTAGAAATAGCTTGGCACCAGTGGGGCACTAATGGAGTACAACAGCCAGTTCTATGATGCCACTAAGTGGCAGTATTTTTTGCTATCATTATAGCTTATTAAAAACAGAGCAGGAGGGTGTCATGCAGAGGTGCTGCATAGATTTGCACCAGTGGGGCACTAATGGAGTACAACAGCCAGTTCTATGATGCCACTAAATGGCAGTATTTTTTGCTATCATTATAGCTTATTAAAAACAGAGCAGGAGGGTGTCATGCAGAGGTGCTAGAAATAGCTTGGCACCAGTGGGGCACTAATGGAATACAACAGCCAGTTCTATGATGCCACTAAATGGCAGTATTTTTTGCTATCATTATAGCTTATTAAAAACAGAGCAGGAGGGTGTCATGCAGAGGTGCTGCACATAGATTTGCACCAGTGGGGCACTAATGGAGTACAACATCCAGTTCTATGATGCCACTAAATGGCAGAATTTTTTGCTATCATTATAGCTTATTAAAAACAGAGCATGAGGGTGTCATGCAGAGGTGCTACAAATAGCTTGGCACCAGTGGGGCACTAATGGAATACAACAGCCAGTTCTATGATGCCACTAAATGGCAGTATTTTTTGCTATCATTATAGCTTATTAAAAACAGAGCAGGAGGGTGTCATGCAGAGGTGCTAGAAATAGCTTGGCACCAGTGGGGCACTAATGGAGTACAACAGCCAGTTCTATGATGCCACTAAATGGCAGTATTTTTTGCTATCATTATAGCTTATTAAAAACAGAGCATGAGGGTGTCATGCAGAGGTGCTAGAAATAGCTTGGCACCAGTGGGGCACTAATGGAATACAACAGCCAGTTCTATGATGCCACTAAATGGCAGTATTTTTTGCTATCATTATAGCTTATTAAAAACAGAGCAGGAGGGTGTCATGTAGAGGTGCTAGAAATAGCTTGGCACCAGTGGGGCACTAATGGAGTACAACAGCCAGTTCTATGATGCCACTAAGTGGCAGTATTTTTTGCTATCATTATAGCTTATTAAAAACAGAGCAGGAGGGTGTCATGCAGAGGTGCTGCACATAGATTTGCACCAGTGGGGCACTAATGGAGTACAACAGCCAGTTCTATGATGCCACTAAATGGCAGTATTTTTTGCTATCATTATAGCTTATTAAAAACAGAGCAGGAGGGTGTCATGCAGAGGTGGTAGAAATAGCTTGGCACCAGTGGGGCACTAATGGAGTACAACAGCCAGTTCTATGATGCCACTAAATGGCAGTATTTTTTGCTATCATTATAGCTTATTAAAAACAGAGCAGGAGGGTGTCATGCAGAGGTGCTGCACATAGATTTGCACCAGTGGGGCACTAATGGAGTACAACAGCCAGTTCTATGATGCCACTAAATGGCAGTATTTTTTGCTATCATTATAGCTTATTAAAAACAGAGCAGGAGGGTGTCATGCAGAGGTGCTGCACATAGATTTGCACCAGTGGGGCACTAATGGAATACAACATCCAGTTCTATGATGGCACTAAATGGCAGAATTTTTTGCTATCATTATAGCTTATTAAAAACAGAGCAGGAGGGTGTCATGCAGAGGTGCTAGAAATAGCTTGGCACCAGTGGGGCACTAATGGAGTACAACAGCCAGTTCTATGATGCCACTAAATGGCAGTATTTTTTGCTATCATTATAGCTTATTAAAAACAGAGCAGGAGGGTGTCATGCAGAGGTGCTAGAAATAGCTTGGCACCAGTGGGGCACTAATGGAGTACAACAGCCAGTTCTATGATGCCACTAAGTGGCAGTATTTTTTGCTATCATTATAGCTTATTAAAAACAGAGCAGGAGGGTGTCATGCAGAGGTGCTGCACATAGATTTGCACCAGTGGGGCACTAATGGAGTACAACAGCCAGTTCTATGATGCCACTAAATGGCAGTATTTTTTGCTATCATTATAGCTTATTAAAAACAGAGCAGGAGGGTGTCATGCAGAGGTGCTGCACATAGATTTGCACCAGTGGGGCACTAATGGAATACAACATCCAGTTCTATGATGCCACTAAATGGCAGAATTTTTTGCTATCATTATAGCTTATTAAAAACAGAGCATGAGGGTGTCATGCAGAGGTGCTAGAAATAGCTTGGCACCAGTGGGGCACTAATGGAGTACAACAGCCAGTTCTATGATGCCACAAAATGGCAGTATTTTTTGCTATCATTATAGCTTATTAAAAACAGAGCAGGAGGGTGTCATGCAGAGGTGCTAGAAATAGCTTGGCACCAGTGGGGCACTAATGGAATACAACAGCCAGTTCTATGATGCCACTAAATGGCAGTATTTTTTGCTATCATTATAGCTTATTAAAAACAGAGCAGGAGGGTGTCATGCAGAGGTGCTAGAAATAGCTTGGCACCAGTGGGGCACTAATGGAGTACAACAGCCAGTTCTATGATGCCACTAAATGGCAGTATTTTTTGCTATCATTATAGCTTATTAAAAACAGAGCAGGAGGGTGTCATGCAGAGGTGCTAGAAATAGCTTGGCACCAGTGGGGCACTAATGGAATACAACAGCCAGTTCTATGATGCCACTAAATGGCAGTATTTTTTGCTATCATTATAGCTTATTAAAAACAGAGCAGGAGGGTGTCATGCAGAGGTGCTAGAAATAGCTTGGCACCAGTGGGGCACTAATGGAGTACAACAGCCAGTTCTATGATGCCACTAAGTGGCAGTATTTTTTGCTATCATTATAGCTTATTAAAAACAGAGCAGGAGGGTGTCATGCAGAGGTGCTGCACATAGATTTGCACCAGTGGGGCACTAATGGAGTACAACAGCCAGTTCTATGATGCCACTAAATGGCAGTATTTTTTGCTATCATTATAGCTTATTAAAAACAGAGCAGGAGGGTGTCATGCAGAGGTGCTAGAAATAGCTTGGCACCAGTGGGACACTAATGGAATACAACAGCCAGTTCTATGATGCCACTAAATGGCAGTATTTTTTGCTATCATTATAGCTTATTAAAAACAGAGCAGGAGGGTGTCATGCAGAGGTGCTGCACATAGATTTGCACCAGTGGGGCACTAATGGAGTACAACATCCAGTTCTATGATGCCACTAAATGGCAGAATTTTTTGCTATCATTATAGCTTATTAAAAACAGAGCATGAGGGTGTCATGCAGAGGTGCTAGAAATAGCTTGGCACCAGTGGGGCACTAATGGAATACAACAGCCAGTTCTATGATGCCACTAAATGGCAGTATTTTTTGCTATCATTATAGCTTATTAAAAAGAGAGCAGGAGGGTGTCATGCAGAGGTGCTAGAAATAGCTTGGCACCAGTGGGGCACTAATGGAGTACAACAGCCAGTTCTATGATGCCACTAAATGGCAGTATTTTTTGCTATCATTATAGCTTATTAAAAACAGAGCAGGAGGGTGTCATGCAGAGGTGCTAGAAATAGCTTGTCACCAGTGGGGCACTAATGGAATACAACAGCCAGTTCTATGATGCCACTAAATGGCAGTATTTTTTGCTATCATTATAGCTTAATAAAAACAGAGCAGGAGGGTGTCATGCAGACGTGCTGCAAATATCTTTGCACTAGTGTGACTAGACAAAAGTCCAATAGCCACGTTTAGGTTGCCACTAGGTACACTGAGTGTTTGCTAGTATAATGGCTTAGTTAAAAAGAGTTTGAGTGTGCAATGCAGGCAGACGTGCTGCAAATATCTTTGCACTAGTGTGACTAGACAAAAGTCCAATAGCCACGTTTAGGATGCCACTAGGTACACTGAGTGTTTGCTAGTATAATGGCTTAGTTAAAAAGAGTTTGAGTGTGCAATGCAGGCAGACGTGCTGCAAATATCTTTGCACTATGTGACTAGACAAAAGTCCAATAGCCACGTTTAGGATGCCACTAGGTACACTGAGTGTTTGCTAGTATAATGGCTTAGTTAAAAAGAGTTTGAGTGTGCAATGCAGGCAGACGTGCTGCAAATATCTTTGCACTAGTGGGACTAGACAAAAGTCCAATAGCCACGTTTAGGATGCCACTAGGTACACTGAGTGTTTGCTAGTATAATGGCTTAGTTAAAAAGAGTTTGAGTGTGCAATGCAGGCGGACGTGCTGCAAATATCTTTGCACTAGTGGGACTAGACAAAAGTCCAATAGCCACGTTTAGGATGCCACTAGGTACACTGAGTGTTTGCTAGTATAATGGCTTAGTTAAAAAGAGTTTGAGTGTGCAATGCAGGCGGACGTGCTGCAAATATCTTTGCACTAGTGTGACTAGACAAAAGTCCAATAGCCACGTTTAGGATGCCACTAGGTACACTGAGTGTTTGCTAGTATAATGGCTTAGTTAAAAAGAGTTTGAGTGTGCAATGCAGGCAGACGTGCTGCAAATATCTTTGCACTAGTGGGACTAGACAAAAGTCCAATAGCCACGTTTAGGATGCCACTAGGTACACTGAGTGTTTGCTAGTATAATGGCTTAGTTAAAAAGAGTTTGAGTGTGCAATGCAGGCAGACGTGCTGCAAATATCTTTGCACTAGTGGGACTAGACAAAAGTCCAATAGCCACGTTTAGGATGCCACTAGGTACACTGAGTGTTTGCTAGTATAATGGCTTAGTTAAAAAGATTTTGAGTGTGCAATGCAGGCAGACGTGCTGCAAATATCTTTGCACTAGTGTGACTAGACAAAAGTCCAATAGCCACGTTTAGGATGCCACTAGGTACACTGAGTGTTTGCTAGTATAATGGCTTAGTTAAAAAGAGTTTGAG
Organism: Anomaloglossus baeobatrachus; assembly: GCF_048569485.1. Classification (NCBI taxonomy): domain Eukaryota; kingdom Metazoa; phylum Chordata; class Amphibia; order Anura; family Aromobatidae; genus Anomaloglossus; species Anomaloglossus baeobatrachus. Next base: position 263,529,162 of record NC_134358.1, on the reverse strand, counting down.
TGTGCAATGCAGGCAGACGTGCTACAAATATCTTTGCACTAGTGTGACTAGACAAAAGTCCAATAGCCACGTTTAGGATGCCAATAGGTACACTGAGTGTTTGCTAGTATATTGGCTTAGTTAAAAAGAGTTTGAGTGTGCAATGCAGGCAGACGTGCTGCAAATATCTTTGCACTAGTGGGACTAGACAAAAGTCCAATAGCCACGTTTAGGATGCCACTAGGTACACTGACTGTTTGCTAGTATAATGGCTTAGTTAAAAAGAGTTTGAGTGTGCAATGCAGGCAGACGTGCTGCAAATATCTTTGCACTAGTGGGACTGGACAAAAGTCCAATAGCCACGTTTAGGATGCCACTAGGAACACTGAGTGTTTGCTAGTATATTGCCTTAGTTAAAAAGAGTTTGATTGTGCAATGCAGGCAGACGTGCTGCAAATAACTTTGCACTAGTGGGACTGGACAAAAGTCCAATAGCCACGTTTAGGATGCCACTAGGTACACTGAGTGTTTGCTAGTATAATGGCTTAGTTAAAAAGAGTTTGAGTGTGCAATGCAGGCAGACGTGATGCAAATATCTTTGCACTAGTGGGACTAGACAAAAGTCCAATAGCCACGTTTAGGATGCCACTAGGTACACTGACTGTTTGCTAGTATAATGGCTTAGTTAAAAAGAGTTTGAATGTGAAATGCAGGCAGACGTGCTGCAAATATCTTTGCACTAGTGGGACTAGACAAAAGTCCAATAGCCACGTTTAGGATGCCACTAGGTACACTGAGTGTTTGCTAGTATAATGGCTTAATTAAAAAGAGTTTGAGTGTGCAATGTAGGCAGACGTGCTGCAAATATCTTTGCACTAGTGGGACTAGACAAAAGTCCAATAGCCACGTTTAGGATGCCACTAGGTACACTGTGTGTTTGCTAGTATAATGGCTTAGTTAAAAAGAGTTTGTGTGTGCAATGCAGGCAGACGTGCTGCAAATTTCTTTGCACTAGTGGGACTAGACAAAAGTCCAATAGCCACGTTTAGGATGCCACTAGGTACACTGAGTGTTTGCTAGTATAATAGCTTAGTTAAAAAGAGTTTGAGTGTGCAATGTAGGCAGACGTGCTGCAAATATCTTTGCACTAGTGGGACTAGACAAAAGTCCAATAGCCACGTTTAGGATGCCACTAGGTACACTGAGTGTTTGCTAGTATAATGGCTTAGTTAAAAAGAGTTTGAGTGTGCAATGCAGGCAGACGTGCTGCAAATATCTTTGCACTTGTGGGACTAGACAAAAGTCCAATAGCCACGTTTAGGATGCCACTAGGTACACTGGCTGTTTGCTAGTATAATGGCTTAGTTAAAAAGAGTTTGAGTGTGCAATGCAGGCAGAGGTGCTGCAAATATCTTTGCACTAGTGGGACTATAGCAAAGTCCAATAGCCACGTTTAGGATGCCACTAGGTACACTGAGTGTTTGCTAGTATAGTGGCTTAGTTATAATGAGTTGGAGTGTGCAGAGGACAGGAGGGTACAGTGCCAGGATTGTGGGGCTCTGGGTAGAGGAATGGAAGCCTGCCTTTCTATTCCCTCCTAATGGGGAAGTGCAGCGACGAAATCCCTGACCTTGGCTACACAGACGCTGTCTCTGATTTCAGGACTAGAGATGAGCGAACCGGTCGCGGTTCGGCTCGAGGTTGGTTCGCCGAACGGACCTCCCGTTCATGTTCGGTTCGTCGAACGTTCGACGAACCGAACTCGAACTGCATAGGAAACAATGGCAGGCAATCACAAACACAGAAAAACACCTAGAAAACACCCTCAAAGGTGTCCAAAAGGTCACAAACAACTCACAACACATGGGAAAGTGACAAGGACATATACTCATGCGAAAACAAAAGAGCTGGACAAGGAAAAAGAGGAGGACACACAGATATATGAGTATATGCAAGGAAACATGCCATTATTGTGCAACTTGAGCCCTGCTCATTCTTGGCTTCCAATCTTGATAAATTGCCTGAGCTCGCCACGTACGTCTTGGGGATCTTGTCGTGTCCTGCAGCCAGCGTTCTCTCTGAACCTGTCTTCAGTGCTGTTGTGGGTCTGCTGGCAGATAAGCACACGTGTCTGTCCACTGACAATGTGGACATGGCTCTCAGAGGACTTTTCTTCCCCGGGGTCAGCCAGGGGACGGGAAAGGCACGCGTATTTTTGAGAGTGCTTCATGCAAAGCATCTTTTTCTTTTTCAAAAGGGGGCTCAACCGATGCCAGTCAAGTGGGGTGTGTGTGGCCCAGTGAGTGGCAACGAGGGAGACTGTGGTTGGAGTCCCCTCGCTGTGTTTCTAAAAGAACCAAGATGAACAAGTCATGGCTCTCAGAGGACTTTTCTTCCCCGGGGTCAGCCAGGGGACGGGAAAGGCACGCGTATTTTTGAGAGTGCTTGATGCAAAGCATCTTTTTCTTTTTCAAAAGGGGGCTCAACCGATGCCAGTCAAGTGGGGTGTGTGTGGCCCAGTGAGTGGCAACGAGGGAGACTGTGGTTGGAGTCCCCTCGCTGTGTTTCTAAAAGAACCAAGATGAACAAGTCATGGCTCTCAGAGGACTTTTCTTCCCCGGGGTCAGCCAGGGGACGGGAAAGGCACGCGTATTTTTGAGAGTGCTTCATGCAAAGCATCTTTTTCTTTTTCAAAAGGGGGCTCAACCGATGCCAGTCAAGTGGGGTGTGTTTGGCCCAGTGAGTGGCAACGAGGGAGACTGTGGTTGGAGTCCCCTCGCTGTGTTTCTAAAAGAACCAAGATGAACAAGTCATGGCTCTCAGAGGACTTTTCTTCCCCGGGGTCAGCCAGGGGACGGGAAAGGCACGCGTATTTTTGAGAGTGCTTCATGCAAAGCATCTTTTTCTTTTTCAAAAGGGGGCTCAACCGATGCCAGTCAAGTGGGGTGTGTGTGGCCCAGTGAGTGGCAACGAGGGAGACTGTGGTTGGAGTCCCCTCGCTGTGTTTCTAAAAGAACCAAGATGAACAAGTCATGGCTCTCAGAGGACTTTTCTTCCCCGGGGTCAGCCAGGGGACGGGAAAGGCACGCGTATTTTTGAGAGTGCTTCATGCAAAGCATCTTTTTCTTTTTCAAAAGGGGGCTCAACCGATGCCAGTCAAGTGGGGTGTGTGTGGCCCAGTGAGTGGCAACGAGGGAGACTGTGGTTGGAGTCCCCTCGCTGTGTTTCTAAAAGAACCAAGATGAACAAGTCATGGCTCTCAGAGGACTTTTCTTCCCCGGGGTCAGCCAGGGGACGGGAAAGGCACGCGTATTTTTGAGAGTGCTTCATGTAAAGCATCTTTTTCTTTTTCAAAAGGGGGCTCAACCGATGCCAGTCAAGTGGGGTGTGTGTGGCCCAGTGAGTGGCAACGAGGGAGACTGTGGTTGGAGTCCCCTCGCTGTGTTTCTAAAAGAACCAAGATGAACAAGTCATGGCTCTCAGAGGACTTTTCTTCCCCGGGGTCAGCCAGGGGACGGGAAAGGCACGCGTATTTTTGAGAGTGCTTCATGCAAAGCATCTTTTTCTTTTTCAAAAGGGGGCTCAACCGATGCCAGTCAAGTGGGGTGTGTGTGGCCCAGTGAGTGGCAACGAGGGAGACTGTGGTTGGAGTCCCCTCGCTGTGTTTCTAAAAGAACCAAGATGAACAAGTCATGGCTCTCAGAGGACTTTTCTTCCCCGGGGTCAGCCAGGGGACGGGAAAGGCACGCGTATTTTTGAGAGTGCTTCATGCAAAGCATCTTTTTCTTTTTCAAAAGGGGGCTCAACCGATGCCAGTCAAGTGGGGTGTGTGTGGCCCAGTGAGTGGCAACGAGGGAGACTGTGGTTGGAGTCCCCTCGCTGTGTTATACATGCTTTTAGAAGGGCATGACATGGCTTGGAGGTTGACTTTCATAAAATGCAAACTGTTGGCTACCAAAATGCTGCCTTTCCAACAACTGTGGTTATAGGCAATGAGGAACATACTGATGAAGATGAGACGCAGATACCCGATTGGGATGACAACTTAAATATTCGGTCAGGGCAAGAAGAAACTCGGTCTGAGGGGGAGGGGAGTGCAAACACAACAATTGATGATGAAGTTCTAGATCCCACCTACTGTCAACCCACAGTCAGACACTCGAGGAGGTCAATAGAGGCGGTGGAGGAGGATGCAACCGACGTCGAAGTAACCTGGCGCCTTCCTGGACACAGTCAGAGCACTGGTAGCACGTCTACAACTGCATCCTCAGCCACCATTCTGCCTCTGAGCATTATTCGGGGTGGATCAACAGGTCGCATGGCCTCTAAGCCTTGCCTAGCCTGGTCCTTTTTTGACATAAAAAAAGATCGGCCAAATTATGTGATCTGTAACATTTGCCATGGTTATCTTAGTAGAGGTCAAAACCTCAGCAGTTTGACAACTTCTTCCATGAATCGTCACATGAATAAATATCATATGGCCTGGTGGGAAGCTCACCGTGCTGCAATGCGGCCTAGTGGAGCCAACCATCCACCGCCTGCCCCTTCCAGGGCATCCGCGCGCTCGTCATCTTCTAGGACTGTGGGGACAGCTGTCACACCTGTTTTTCCACCCACAACTTCCACCACTGTAACCGCAACAGGCAGTTTGCTTGGTAGGTCGTCAGTTGGTTTGGAAGGGGAAACAAGTGAGTGTGTACAGCTCTCTCAGACATCGATAGCACCAACTTTGGATGAAGGCAACATCATGTCTCCGCCTGCACTTTCCTCCCAAAGCTGCATTTTTCCAGGGACACCCTACTCAACACCGTCTACACACAGCAGCCAGATCTCTGTCCCTCAGATGTGGTCAAATAAAAGGCCACTTCCTTCGACCCATGACAAAGCGAAGAGGTTGACTCTATCCCTCTGTAAGCTGTTGGCTACAGAAATGCTGCCTTTCCGCCTAGTGGACACACAGGATTTTAGAGACCTTATATCTGTCGCTGTGCCCCAGTACCAGATGCCTAGTCGCCACTACTTCTCTAAGAAAGGTGTGCCCGCGCTACACCAGCATGTCGCACACAATATCACCGCTTCCTTGAGAAACTCTGTGTGTGAACGGGTGAATTTCAGCACCGATACTTGGACCAGTAAGCATGGACAGGGACGTTACATGTCGCTGACTGGGCACTGGGTAACTATGGTGATAGATGGTGAAGGGTCTGCTGCACAAGTCTTGCCGTCCCCACGACTTGTGTGTCAATCCTCTGTCTGTCCAAGTTCCGCCACTGCTTCTGCATCCTCCACCTCATCTGGGTCCTCCACCTCCGCCCCAAGCCTGCCTGGTCAGGCCACCAGCGTTCTCACTGCGCAGAAGGAATCACGCACCCCTCATTACTATGCTGGTAGCAGAGCGCAACGGCATCAGGCGGTCTTTAGCTTGACATGTCTTGGGAATAAGAGTCACACAGCTGAGGAGTTGTGGTCAGCTCTGCGGTCCGAGTTTAATAAATGGTTGTCTCCACTCAACCTGCAGCCTGGTAAGGCCGTGTGCGACAATGCTGCAAACCTGGGTGCGGCCCTTCGCCTGGGCAAGGTGACACACGTGCCTTGTATGGCTCACGTGTTGAACCTTGTTGTCCAGCAATTTTTAACACACTATCCCGGCCTAGATGGCCTTCTGACCAGGGCACGGAAACTGTCTGCAGTGCTCACTTCCGCCGTTCAAGCGCCGCAGCTGAGCGACTTGCATCGCTCCAGAAGTCTTTCGGCCTGCCGGTTCATCGCCTGAAATGCGATGTGGCGACACGCTGGAATTCAACTCTCCACATGTTACAGCGACTGTGGCAGCACCGCAGAGCCCTGGTGCAATACGTCATGACGTATAGCCTGGGCCAACGAGATGCAGAGGTGGGGCAGATCACCCTGATGGAGTGATCTCAGATCACGGACCTATGCACCCTTCTGCACAGTTTCGACATGGCGACGAATATGTTTAGCGCTGACAATGCCATTATCAGCATGACGATTACAGTCATTTACATGCTGGAGCACACGCTAAACACTATTCGGAGTCAGGGGGTGGGACAACAGGAAGGGGAGGAACTACAGGAGGATTCATATGCACAAGACACAACAACATCACCAAGGTCCAGACGTTCATCATCACCAACGCGGCAGGCATGGGACCATGGGGGACAGGGATCAACAAGGGCGCATGGTAGCAGGCGAGATGTTGAGGAAGGTGCAGGAGGACATGAAGATATGGAGGACGAACTGTCCATGGACATGGAAGACTCAGCTGATGAGGGGGACCTTGGTCAAATTTAAGTTGAAAGAGGTTGGGGGGAGATGACAGAGGAAGAAAGAACGGTTAGCACCTCTATGCCACAAACACAGCGTGGACTTGGTCCGCATGGCTGCGCAAGACACATGAGTGCCTTCTTGTTGCACTACCTCCAACATGACCCTCGTATTGTCAAAATTAGAAGTGATGATGACTACTGGCTTGCCACACTATTAGATCCCCGGGAAAAGTCCAAATTTTGTGACATAATTCCACCCATAGAAAGGGACGCACGTATGCAGGAGTATCAGCAGAAGCTGTTACTCGATCTTAGCTCGGCTTTTCCACCAAACAACCGTGCAGGTGAAGGGAGTGATTCTCCCAGTTGTAACTTGACAAACATGGGACGGCCTCGTCATCTTCAACAGTCTACCCGTACCAGTAGGACCGTATCTGGTGCTGGTAACAGCAATTTTATGGAATCTTTTCATAATTTTTTTAGACCCTCCTTTGCAAGGCCACCAGAGACATCAAGTGTGTCACATAGTCAACGGATGGAGAGGATGATACAGGAGTATCTCCAAATGAACATCGATGCAATGACTTTGCAAATGGAGCCTTGCTCCTTTTGTGCTTCAAATCTAGAAAAATGTCAAGAGCTCTCCAGTTACGCCTTGAAGATTTTGTCGTGTCCAGCTGCCAGCGTTGTCTCTGAACGTGTCTTCGGTGCTGCTGGGTGTGTGCTGACAGATAAGCGCACGCGTCTGTCCAGTGACAATGTGGACAGACTGACGTTCATCAAAATGAACAAGTCATGGATCCAGAAGGAATTTACTACCCCTGTGTCATCCTGGGGAGAGTAAATGCTTGTGGATTTGGAATGTGCTTGATGCAAATCAAAACATCCTGTTTGCAACTAGGGCACAAGTCCTGCCACTGATGGGGTGTCTGTGTGCCCAATTTGGGGAAAAAAGGTAGACTCCGCTTGGAGTAACCCTTGCTTGCTGTGTTTTTTAAAAATGATACAAGATGAACAGATCTGAAGGCAAGATGAAGGCAACATCATGTCTCCGCCTGCACTTTTCTCACAAACCTGCATTTTTCCAGGGACACCCTACTCAACACCGTCTACAGACAGCAGCCAGATCTCTGTCCCTCAGATGTGGTCAAATAAAAGGCCACTTACTGCGACCCATGACAAAGCTAAGTGGTTGACTCTATCCCTCTGTAAGCTGTTGGCTACCGAAATGCTGCCTTTACGCGTAGTGGACACACAGGATTTTACAGACCTTATGTCTGTCGCTGTGCCCCAGTACCAGATGCCCAATCACCACTGCTTCTCCAAGAAAAGCATGCCCGCGCTACACCAGCATGTCGCACACAACATCACCACTTCCTTGAGAAAATCTGTGTGCGACAGGGTGCATTTCAACACAGATACTTGGACCAGTAAGCATAGACAGGGTCATTACATGTCACTGAATGGGCACTGGCAAACTATGGTGAGAGATGGAGAAGGGTCTGCTGTACAAGTCTTGCCGTCCCCACGAGTTGTTTCAATCCTTGTTCTGTATGTAGAAGTTAATACACTGCTTCTGCCTCTTCAACCTCGTGTGGGTCCTCTACCTTGGCGCAAACCCTGTGTGGTCAGGCCACCCTTCCTTGCAACTGCGCACAAGGACTACCACACACCTCCTTACTATGCTGGCAGCAGAGCTCAATGCCATCAGGCGGTCAAAGTTTTACTTTGAAATGTATGGGAAATGTGAGTCACACCGCTATTACAGAGAATAGTAGTCAGGCAGGGTCAAAACATTAATTGAGGAACAGGAACAGAATGGGACGGCCAGGAAAGAATCAGAAAACAAGCAGAGGTGAAATGCGTATCGGCCAACAAGGTACATAAACAGCAAGCAGGAAAAGTAGTCAGGTAACAAGCACACAAAATCATAAAACTGAACTGGGGGTAAAATTAACCAGAGGTTCATAGCTATGTCTGGAAGTGGTCTGCAGACAGGATGGGCATAAAAAAGGGTGTGGTGTCTTCCCATTGGTTGTAGCTGAATGATGGTATTTCATCTGTGAGATACCCACCAGCTACATTCAGCCAGAGATTCTGCATCTGTCAAGGTAATGCAGCCCAGTGGGTGAGCCTAACCTGCATCCACCTGCGCCGCTGGCATCGACTACTCTCCCATCATCAGCACTATTCATGAAAGGAACACGTTGTCACCTGGCGACCGGAGTACAAATTGACGGAGCGGACTCCGTTGGTGACTTAACAGCCGTGTGCGGCAATGATGCAAACCTGGCTGCGGGCCATCCTCAGGGCAATGTGACACACGTGCCTTTTAGGGCTCACGTGTTGAACCGAATTCGCCAGCAATTTTTAAAACACCATCACGGCCTACATGGCCTTGTGCAGTGGGCACGCTCGCTATGTGCTCACTTCCATCGTGCGCACACAGCAGCTCAACAACTTTCATCACTCCGGAAGTCTTAGGGTCTGGCAGTTAAACGCCGTAAATGCGATGTTTCGACACGCAGGAATTGGAATCTGCACATGTTGCAGCGTGTGTGGCAGCACCGCAGAGCCCTGCTGAAATACGGTAAGACATATAGCCTGGGATAACTTGATCCAGAGGTGGTGCAGATCACGCTGCTGGAGTGGTGTCAGATCAAGGACCTATGCACCCTGCTACACAGTTTTGAAATGTCGACGAAGATGTTTAGCACTGGCAATGTCATTCTCAGCGTGACAATTCTGGTCATCTACATGATGGAGCACACTGTAATTATTATTCGGAGTCAGGTGTTGGGACAAGAGGAAGGGGAGGAAGTACAGGAGGAGTCATATGCGGAAGGGATAACAAGATCTACGAGGTCCAGATGGTCAGCGGCACCTATGCGGCAGTCATGGTGAGGGAGAGGGATTAACAAGGGCGCATAGTATCAGCAAAAAGTGTTGATAAAAGTGCAGGAGCCCATGAAGAAATGGAGGACGAACTGGCGATGGGCATGGAAGACTTAGCAGATGAGTGAGAGCTTGCTCACATTTCGGTTGTGCGAGGTTGGGGGGAGAGGGCAGAGGAAGGATGCACGATTCTCACCTCTCTGCCACCAACACACCAAGGACTTGGTCCTCCTGGATGCACAAGACACATGAGCGCCTTCTTGCTGCACTACCTACATGACCCTCGGATTGTATGAATTTGAACTAATCCTGAATACTGGGTTGCCACACTGTTAGATCCCCGGTACAAGACAAAATTTGGCGAACTAATTCCTGCCATAGAAATAGACGCACGTATACAGGAGTATCTGCAGAATGTGGTACGCAATCTTAGATCTACTTGTCCACTAAACACCAGTGCTGCACAGAGTGAATCTCAACGCTTTGTCATGGATAGGAGGAAATGGTCTTTTACTTGTCCACATCGGAGGGACCGAGGGATGGCTGCTGTGCTGAGATGGCGTTGAGTACGGTGTCCCTGCACAGTTGCACTTTTGGTCATATCCCAAAATGAGTTGAAAAAGGACAGATGCTGTTGGAAAGGGGAACAGGTGTGTTGGAAAGGGGAAAAAAGTTTTGGTCCGTGGATTTGGTGGTTAAGCAACTGTAACATTTGCTGAAGAAACAACATCTGTTACATTGGGACTGGCAGATTTGGATAAAGTGGTATATAATCTGTGACCGCTATATAACGAAAATTAATAAGAAAAGAAAGAGAAAGGTATATATCCCCATCAGCAGTCAGTGTCCACCGTGCTCCCAGTTGGAAAAGGAGAGGTTGGCAACTTGAAGGTTTGGTGGAGGATACAGAGCTGTGTGGCTATGAAACTAATAGTAGCCTGAACCGAGTTAGACGCCATTCGGATCTGGAGACTGTGAGCCCTGTTAGCGTCACAGGGTCCACATGCCCACCCAGCCCAGGAACTCCCTGTTAACAACACAGGGGCCATTGAGTACGCTGACCGTGTGCGTAGGGGCCACACCTGTGGACAGCAGGCGCATCAGCAGCAGCAGGCCTGTTAATGCCACTGGGCTGCACAAGCAGGACTGTTAGGACAGGAGCTGGTCTTAACCGTTCTGCGTTACCAACTGTGGTGGTGGCCTGCATCCACCACCCGATCCCTGCCTACCTCTGGCCTAAAGCCGCAATGGGTTCAACACATGGAGGTGTGCTCTTTCGGAGCATAATAGAAGACTGCGCACCTCCTTGTTGGCTCCAGCCCCTTTTATAACCTGGGTCCGCCCCAAACCAGGGTGAACCACAATGCACCTCCTGGAGACAAAAGTAGAGTGACACGTCATGAGTGGCATAACTAGCGTCCTATTTGGAAACGCAACTTCAATGATGACCTCATGGCTGCCATGACCCAAACACCTCACCAGTCATCGTCTGAGCATCAATAATGCGGTGACAAGTCATAGGTGTGGGCCTCTGCAAGCCATTTGGGAGGACACCTGATGCCCTGTGGTCTATATGGGACCCCCACATCAGGGCCAGGGCCAAAGAGTTCATTACCGGACCTAGTCTCTGATGCAGGAAGTGCCTGAGCATGCTCAGTAGCATGAAATACAGTCTCTGAAAAAAGACTATCAGCTTTAGCATGGTGTCTATGCCCAAAACAGGACTTATACCCGGCACGGAATGCAAGCACCTGTGCAAAGAGGCTTTTCACACTTAGTGTGGGAGCATGCGCTGTATCCCGAAATGAAAACTTAGCGTCAGGAATGGCACAGTCAGGCTGAGCATACTCACTAGGCGAAACACTGTAATTATGCTGCAGCTGGGGTACATCGGCACACGCATGCGCACTAGCTGCCTCTCCACACTTAGACGTGGAGGGGAAATTTGTCTTGGAGATGCTGTCTATGAACAGAAGGAAAAGCTAAAGGAAGCCTGACTTTCTATCCCTCCGAATTATGAAATGCAGCAATGAATTCCATGAGTTTGCTATAACATTAGCGTAGCAAAATGTGCATGTGGGTGTGATGTAGAGGTGCTAGAAATAGCTTGTCACCAGTGGGGCACTAATGGAATACAACAGCCAGTTCTATGATGCCACAAAATGGCAGTATTTTGTGCTATCATTATAGCTTATTAAAAACAGAGCACGAGGTTGTCATGCAGAGGTGCTGCACATAGATTTGCAGTAGTGTGAATTGACAAAAGTACAATAGCCACGTTTAGGATACAACTAGGTACAGTGAGTGTTTGCTAGTATAATGGCTGAGTTTAAAAAAGTTTGAGTGTGCAAGGCAGGCAGATGTCCTGCAAATAACGTTCCAATACTGTGAATTGACAAAAGTACAATAGCCACGTTTAGGATACAACTAGGTACAGTGAGTGTTTGCTAGTATAATGGCTGAGTTTAAAAAAGTTTGAGTGTGCAATGCAGGCAGATGTCCTGCAAATAACGTTCCAATACTGTGAATTGACAAAAGTACAATAGCCACGTTTAGGATACAACTAGGTACAGTGAGTGTTTGCTAGTATAATGGCTGAGTTTAAAAAAGTTTGAGTGTGCAAGGCAGGCAGATGTCCTGCAAATAACGTTCCAATACTGTGAATTGACAAAAGTACAATAGCCACGTTTAGGATACAACTAGGTACAGTGAGTGTTTGCTAGTATAATGGCTGAGTTTAAAAAAGTTTGAGTGTGCAAGGCAGGCAGATGTCCTGCAAATAACGTTCCAATACTGTGAATTGACAAAAGTACAATAGCCACGTTTAGGATACAACTAGGTACAGTGAGTGTTTGCTAGTATAATGGCTGAGTTTAAAAAAGTTAGAGTGTGCAATGCAGGCAGATGTCATGCAAATAACGTTCCAATACTGTGAATTGACAAAAGTCCAATAGCCACGTATAGGATGCCACTAGGTACACTGAGTGTTTGCTAGTATAATGGCTTCGTTATAATTAGTTGGAGTGTGCAACGCAGGCAGATGCGCTCTGCAAATGTCTTGGCACTAGTGGGACTATAGCAAAGTCCAATAGCCACGTATAGGATGCCACTAGGTACACTGAGTGTTTGCTAGTAAAATTGCTTAGTTTAAAAAAGTTGTAGTGTGCAATGCAGGCAGACGTGCTCTGCAAATGTCTTTGCACTAGTGGGACTATAGCAAAGTCCAATAGCCACGTATAGGATGCCACTAGGTACACTGAGTGTTTGCTAGTAAAATTGCTTAGTTTAAAAAAGTTGTAGTGTGCAATGCAGGCAGACGTGCTCTGCAAATGTATTTGCACTAGTGGGACTATAGCAAAGTCCAATAGCCACGTATAGGATGCCACTAGGTACACTGAGTGTTTGCTAGTAAAATTGCTTAGTTTAAAAAAGTTGGAGTGTGCAATGCAGGCAGATGTGCTCTGCTAATGTCTTTGCACTAGTGGGACTATAGCAAAGTCCAATAGCCACGTTTAGGATGCCACTAGGTACACTGAGTGTTTGCTAGTATAATGGCTTACTTAGAATGAGTTGGAGTGTGCAGAGGACAAGAGGGTACAGTGGCAGGATTGTGGTGCTCTGGGTAGAGGAATGGAAGCCTGCCTTTCTATTCCCTCCTAATGGTGAAATGCAGGGAGGAAATCCCTGACCTGGGCTACACAGACGCTGTTGCTGTTTGCAGGACCTGTCACTTATGGCTCTCTGACCCTGCCGCTTTGAGCCCTTAAAAGGACTGCTAGAATGTGCTCTCCCTAAGCTGTCTAACGCTGTGTATGCAGCGCATACAGCTGTATCGGCTATAGGACTCAGGAGGACGGAGCTGCGACACTGATGTCTGACACCAAAGACGCAGAAGGCAGATAATGGCGTTCGTGAAGAAAATGTCCGGTTTTATAATGCAGGGACATGTGACATGCAGATCCTATCACACATGCCGTTGCTTCTCTGGCTCAAAGTCCACTTAGGTGTGTGTGTGTCTGTGATTGGCTGACATGCTGGCCCGCCCCACAAGACGCGCGCGCTTAGGGAAGGAAGACAAGAAAAAAAAAAAAAAAATGGCGATCGCCATTATAGAAACAGCAGTGATCTGAAGGCGCTGTTCACGCACACTATACACTGAAATGTGATAATAGTTTGATTCACAGAGTGACTTACACTATTACAGCAGAAACCAAGCTAGGATTTAGCTGTTTTTTGGCTGCTAGAACCGTTCTCGAACGTTTCTAGAACTATCGAGCTTTTGCAAAAAGCTCGAGTTCTAGTTCGATCTAGAACATGCCCCAAAATCACTCGAGCCGCGAACTGGAGAACCACGAACCACGAACCGCGCTCAACTCTATTCAGGACCTGTCACCTATGGCTCTGACCCTGCCGGTACGAGCCCTTAAAAGGACTGATAGAAAGTGCTCTCCCAAAGCTGTCCAGCGCTGTGGATGGAGCGCATACAGCTGTATCGGCGATAGGATTTAGGACTGAGCTGCGCCAGTGATGTCTGACACCAAGGACGCAGAAGGCAGATAATGGCGTGCTGGAGGAAAATGTCCGGTTTTATAATGCAGGGACATGTGAAATGGACATCCTATCACACATGCAGTTGCTTCTCTGGCTAAAAGTCCACTTAGCTGTGTGTGTGTCTGGGATTGGCTGACATGCTGGCCCGCCCCACTACACGCGCGCGCTTAGGGAAGTAAGACAAGGAAAAAAAAAAAAAAATGGCGATCGCCATTATACAAACAGCAGTGATATGAAGGCGCTGTTCCTGCACACTATACACTGAAATGTCATAATAGTGTGAGTCACAGAGTGACTTACACTATTACAGCGGAAAGCCAGCTAGGAATTAGCTGTTTTTTTGCTGCTAGAACCGTTCTCGAACGTTTATAGAACTATCGAGCTTTTGCAAAAAGCTCGAGTTCTAGTTCGATCTAGAACAGGCCCCAAAATCACTCGAGCCTAGAACTGGAGAACCTCGAACCGCGAACCGCGCTCAACTCTAGTAAGGATTACTCTGATATAGTCCCACTGGTGGTTAAAAGATGAGACAAATCGGACCTTAGTCTCAACAGGTCGCATCCTCTCAGGATTAAAACGCAACAGAGCTGGTCTCGTGGAGCCGATTTGGCGCGTCTATATGCCTTTTTTATGGATCTAGCGCTATATCCTCTTTCCATGAATCTGTCACGCATCTCACCGGCCCGATCCTCAAACACACTCATATCAGAACAGATCCGTTTTAAACAAATAAACTGTCCAGTTGGAACAGCATAAATTGTGGATTTGGGATGGCCTGAGGATGCGTGCAGCAAAGCATTCACTGATGAGGGTTTGCGATAGATATCAGTAATCAAAACACCCTGATCACCAATAGATATACTGATATCCAAAAAATCCACCCTAGCTAAGTCAGCCTGAAACGTAAGAAAGATGTTGTATGGATTGGAGTTCAAGTGGCGCACAAAGCCCTCAAGCTCCAAGGCGGCTCCTCCCCAGATGACAAAAATATCATCAATAAAGTGGAGCCAGCACTGCTCATGGGAGCTAGCCGGCAAACCGCCGCCGAAAACCTCCCTCCCCCAGTAGCCCAGGAAGAGGTTTGCGTATGACGGCGCGCAAGCCGCCCCCATCGTAGTGCCGCGCCGCTGGAGGAAGAACCGCCCCCCGAAGGTGAAGGCATTGTGCGTCAGTGCGAACTCCAATAATTCCAAAATCAGGTGTTTTAAGGAGGGTTCCCAATTGCTCATACTCAAGAAGTACTCAACTGCCTGAAGGCCATGTTCGTGACGAATATTGGTGTAGAATGTCTCGACATCCAAAGTCACCAGTGACACACCACCGTCCACTGTTAATCTATTAAGCCTCCTCAGGACGTCCGAAGTGTCTCTAACATGGGAGGGCATCGTCTCAACCAAAGGCTGGAGATAGAAATCAATAAACTTGCATATTGCATCACACAGCCCTCCCATGCCAGAGACAATAGGATGCCCAGGAGGAACCCGAGGGTTCTTGTGAATTTTTGGTAGTAAGTAGAAGGTGGGTGTCACCGGCGCCTTCGGAAGGAGACCATCATAGACCTTTTTAGTGATGGTACCTGAGGCAAGAGCATTCTCGAGTATTAGAGTCAATTGGGTCATGTAAGTGTTTGTCGGGTTTGAAGGAAGGGTCTGGTAAAAGTCAGCATTCTTCAATTGCCTGTACACTTCGCGCTCGTACATAGCAGATGGCCACACCACCATGTTACCCCCTTTATCCGCTGGTTTAATCACTACCCCCTCCAGATTCCTTAGTTCCTCAAGTGCCCTTTGGTGTTTAACAGCAAGGTTCTTGCTTGGATATCTCTTGGGTAATGATCTTAGGTCTCCCATGACTAAGTCATGGAAGATCTGGACTTGGGGGCAAAGCGAAAACGGGGGAGACGTGGTGGAGCGCGGATATAAATATGTAGGGAAGATGCCGGAAAGCTCACCAGACGCCTGTCCTTCCAGTTCCTCAAGAGTACGTACAGCCTCCTCCTCAATCTCGTCAGCGCAAGAGCCAGGCCTGGGTTTTTTTGAATGAAGTTTGTGGAGGACCAATTTCCTAAGGAACAGGTTCAAGTCCTTTGAGACTGTGAAAAGATCAAAGTTACAGTCAGGTACAAATGTCAACCCAAGCTTTAGAACTTCAACCTGGTCATTAGTTAGTACAATTTTGGAAAGATTAATCACCTCCAGTTCATTTGTGTTGCCCCTCTTAGCGGCTGAGCCTGATATAAATTTAGCGGGGCCAGGAGGAGCCTTCCCTGGTCGATTTTTGCCAACAAAACCTCTAGTGATGGGCCTGGTTGAAGATTCAGATACCAAGTTCTCATCTTCCACTGAAGAGATGGAGGAGGCCGACACAGAAGCTGCAAGACCGACAAAGTGTCTCCTGCGACGTACTGTCCCCCTCCAGCGATACACCTGCTGATTGTTATAATCAGTCACATCACGTTGATATTTTTTGGTTTTATTAGAGACCAACTCCTTCTCCCATTTTGCAAATTCCTTATTCATGGTCTCATGAAAATTTGAAAGTTCCTGGGGACTCAGTTCTTTAGATAAACGTTCCTGTAGGGTGGTAATCTCTATATCAATGTCCCGGAGGGTGGTCTCGTTGTTTTTAATAAGCAATTGCATGAAGGTCTTGGAGCATACAGAAGCTGCATCCTCCCAGTCCTTTTTAAAGACCTCGTCCGAGACGCTGAAAGAGGGAAAGACCTGTACCCTAAGGCCTAAGGCTATATCCATAGGCTTGGATATAGCACTCAGCATCTTGTATATCAGGGAGACAATATATGAATTACTTTGCATGTGGCCCCACATTGGGATTTTTTTCGCCAGTCTTTGTCTAAACCTGTTTTGTACGTTCTATTATATTATATACCCCATGTACCTTGTGTCTAATAAAACTTTTTATGTGCACTATAGAGTTTATTTTTCGCTAATTATTGACCATGGGATATACTGATATGTAGGCAAATTTAAAGACTTCCAATCTTCTCTATTTGTGTATATCTCTTGAAGTTGTTGCCTTCTACTCCTAATGAAGTCCATATACACTGCTCTGCTTTTCCAAATCTCTGTGTTTCTGTGTCTTTTCACAGTATTTTTTCTGAGCAGTATGGACTACAAAGTCAGTGAATCTACGTGGCAGACCCAGTTAAACCAGGTTTTTGACATTGAGGGCGAAGTGGACAACTCTGCTGACTCGAGATCACACAGGGAACTCTGCAACCAAACCAAATTGTTATTCAACCGCAGAATGAGATTATGGTGGAATAAGGCTTTCATGCAACGTTATGTCGACCGGGGTTTAATACCCCGAGGCCTTAGGGTACAGGTCTTTCCCTCTTTCAGCGTCTCGGACGAGGTCTTTAAAAAGGACTGGGAGGATGCAGCTTCTGCATGCTCCAGGACCTTCATGCAATTGCTTATTAAAAACAACGAGACCTCCCTCCGGGACATTGATATAGAGATTACCACCCTACAGGAACGTTTATCTAAAGAACTGACTCCCCAGGAACTTTCAAATTTTCATGAGGCCATGAATAAGGAATTTGCAAAAAGGGAGAAGGAGTTGGTCTCTAATAAAACCAAAAAATATCAACGTGATGTGACTGATTATAACAATCAGCAGGTGTATCGCTGGAGGGGGACAGTACGTCGCAGGAGACACTTTGTTGGTCTTGCAGCTTCTGTGTCGGCCTCCTCCATCTCTTCAGTGAAAGATGAGAACTTGGTATCTGAATCTTCAATCAGGCCCATCACTAGAGGTTTTGTTGGCAAAAATCGACCAGGGAAGGCTCCTCCTGGCCCCGCTCAATTTATATCAGGCTCAGCCGCTAAGAGGGGCAACACAAATGAACTGGAGGTGATTAATCTTTCCAAAATTGTACTAACTAATGACCAGGTTGAAGTTCTAAAGCTTGGGTTGACATTTGTACCTGACTGTAACTTTGATCTTTTCACAGTCTCAAAGGACTTGAACCTGTTCCTTAGGAAATTGGTCCTCCACAAACTTCATTCAAAAAAACCCAGGTCTGGCTCTTGCGCTGACGAGATTGAGGAGGAGGCTGTACGTACTCTTGAGGAACTGGAAGGACAGGCGTCTGGTGAGCTTTCCGGCATCTTCCCTACATATTTATATCCGCGCTCCACAACGTTCCCCCCATTTTCGCTTTGCCCCCAAGTCCAGATCTTCCATGACTTAGTCATGGGAGACCTAAGATCATTACCCAAGAGATATCCAAGCAAGAACCTTGGTGTTAAACACCAAGTTCGCTTGAGGAACTAAGGAATCTGGAGGGGGTAGTGATTAAACCAGCGGATAAAGGGGGTAACGTGGTGGTGTGGCCATCTGCTATGTACGAGCGCGAAGTGTACAGGCAATTGAAGAATGCTGACTTTTACTAGACCCTTCCTTCAAACCCGACAAACACTTACTTGACCCAATTGACTCTAATACTCGAGAATGCTCTTGCCTCAGGTACCATCACTAAAAAAGTCTATGATGGTCTCCTTCCGAAGGCGCCGGTGACACCCGCCTTCTACTTACTACCAAAAATTCACAAGAACCCTCGGGTTCCTCCTGGGTGTCCGATTGTCTCTGGCATGGGAGGGCTGTGTGATGCAATATGCAAGTTTATTGATTTCTATCTCCAGCCTTTGGTTGAGACGCTGCCCTCCCATGTTAGAGTCACCTCGGATGTCCTGAGGAGGCAAAATGGATTAACAGTGGATGGTGGTGTGTCACTGGTGACTTTGGATGTCGAGACATTGTACACCAATATTCGTTACGAACATGGCCTTCAGGCAGTTGAGTACTTCTTGAGTATGAGCAATTGAGAACCCTCCTTACAACACCTGATTTTGGAATTATTGGAGTTCGCACTGACGCACAATGCCTTCACCTTCGGGGGGCGGTTCTTCCTCCAGCGGTGCGGCACTGCGATGGGGGCGGCTTGCACGCCGTCATACGCAAACCTCTTCCTGGGCTACTGGGGGAGGGAGGTTTTCGGCGGCGGTGTGCCGGCTAGCTCCCATGCGCAGTGCTGGCTCCGCTTTATTGATGACATTTTTGTCATCTGGCGAGGAGCTGCCTCGGAGCTTGAGGGCTTTATGCACCACTTGAACTCCAATCCATACAATATCTTTCTTACGTTTCAGGCTGACTTAGCTAGGGTGGATTTTTTGGATATCAGTATATCTATTGGTGATCAGGGTGTTTTGATTACTGATATCTATCGCAAACCCTCATCAGTGAATGCTTTGCTGCACGCATCCTCAGGCCATCCCAAATCCACGATTAATGCTGTTCCAACTGGACAGTTTATTCGTTTAAAACAAATCTGTTCTGATATGAGTGTGTTTGAGTATCGGGCCGGTGAGATGCGTGACAGATTCATGGAAAGAGGATATAGCGCTAGATCCATCAAAAAGGCGTATAGACGCGCCAAATCTGCTCCACGAGACCAGCTCCTGTTGCATTTTAATCCTGAGAGGATACGACTTGTTGAGACTAAGGTCCGATTTGTCTCATCTTTTAACCACCAGTGGGACTACATCAGAGGAATCCTTACAAAACACTGGTCTGTTTTACAAACAGAACCTTTGTTGAAGGATATCCTACCCGAGCGACCCCTTATGACAGCTCGTCGGGGCCGGAGCCTGCGCGATATGCTGGTTCACAGCCATTATGTGACGGAAAACAGGCTACCATTCTCCACGGGACGTCCTAGGTGTGGGTCTTTCCCTTGTGGTTCATGTCTTGCTTGTCGGCATGGCAATATCATCAGGGCCACATCCTTCACTTCCTCTGACGGATCCAAAACGTTTGAGATCCGACATTATATTTCCTGCACTAGCACGGGCGTAATTTATTATGCAACGTGTGGGTGTGGTTTAATATATGTCGGACTCACAAGTCGTGAACTTAGAGTCCGGACGAGGGAGCACATTAGGGACATAGTTGCCGCTAAGCAGGCTAAGCCGGAGGAGATTGACACCCTTAGGACCATCCCCCGCCATTTCAGGATGCATCACGGGTCGGACCCCTCAAGCCTCAAGGTTAGGGGGATCGACCGTGTGCACCTTGGACTGAGGGGTGGGGATATTCATAAGGCATTGGCACGGGTGGAATGTCGCTGGATATTCCTTCTCGGTACTGTGACACCCGATGGGTTGAATGAGAGACAGACCTTTACTTCTTTTTTGTAATCCATTAAACACTCGTTCTGCGGTTTGAATTTTTTAACTCTCCTTAGTGGGATGTATGTTGGTATCATTTGGTTGCCATTTTCCTGTAATGATTGGCCTCTGAGTCTTTTAATCAAAGAATTTTTATTTCCCCTTTTTTTAATTGACCTCTTCTGTGTCCCTTTCTTTCACAGTTCACTTTGTCCTCTGCCCCCTTTTGTGTCCTTGCCAGATTTTCCCATGTTAAATTTGGAGTTCATGTCCCGCCGCTCAGAAAAAAGCAATAAAATGGAGGAGGATAAAGGAGAGGAGAGGAAAAAACTACCTATGATCACCACTTTACCCTGCTTAGTTGATCCTGCACAGTCTTGAGCAATACTATGTTAACGCCCTGTAAATTATATGCTGTTATGTACTGTGCCTGATCTGATATATGAAAACTGTGCTAATCGCTCCTGTGGTGCTCTCTAGGTTCATTTTTACCATGTTTATATGCTTATGTGATGTCCTTATGCCTCCCCCTATAGCGGTGTGACTTGCCCTTATCTTTGCCAGTACTTGGCATGGCATTTGCGATTGCACTTCCGGGTGCGGGGATTGCGCATGCGCGGTGGGAGCAGCTCTCCTCTCAGCGTCTTCTGGGTAAACTGACGTCATTAGGGGTTTTCCCTACCCAGGTGATGCCGGAACAGTCGCCCACACCAGCGTTATACATCCCTGAGACCTTTTGAACTGCGACAGGTGCTGCAAATTTCATGTGACTACGGCAAGTATATAAATCCACTTACCCATTGTTATCCACGGTCCCCTGAGGAAGTCACACGAAACACGTGTTGGGACTTGTCCCCATGTGTGTTCACATGCTATCTGTCTCCATTGGTAAGCTCCCTGTACTGTTCTTCAGTGCTGTTGTGGTTCTCTATGGCTCACTGTGTTTTTTTCTAGCCTGTAACTATCTGACTTTGTTCAGTACATTGTATTAAGTAAAGGCTGGCAGTTGTTTTCATGCATAGGCTTGGATATAGCACTCAGCACTTTGTATATCAGGGAGACAATATATGAATTACTTTGCATGTGGCCCCACATGGGGATTTTTTTCGCCTGTCTTTGTCTAAACCTGTTTTGTACGTTCTATTATATTATATACCCCATGTACCTTGTGTCTAATAAAACTTTTTATGTGCACTATAGCGTTTATTTTTTGCTAATTATTGACCATGGGATATACTGATACG
Source organism: Anomaloglossus baeobatrachus (assembly GCF_048569485.1). Classification (NCBI taxonomy): domain Eukaryota; kingdom Metazoa; phylum Chordata; class Amphibia; order Anura; family Aromobatidae; genus Anomaloglossus; species Anomaloglossus baeobatrachus. The sequence goes on along the minus strand of NC_134358.1, from coordinate 263,508,015 downwards.
TAGGCAAATTTAAAGACTTCCAATCTTCTCAATTTGTACTTGCATTGAAAGAGGCAGTGCCCATCTACTCAGAATGTGGTCTGGAGTGTGCATACTCGCATAGAGTGACACATAGAATGATTGTAGACTTCTGGATTTAAACCAATCATCCTCTATAAGGAGCATATTGTGTTTAAAACTGGTCATGGTGCTTTCAATCATATTATGGTGTTTTCTAGGTTTACTATGTTGATGTAATGCAAGTCACTACTTATGGGTAGTACAGACGGAAGAGTAGTCAGGAAACCCAGGGTCTGGTAACAGGAGGACATGTATTGATACAGGGAGAAAACAGAGGCATAGTCAGGTCACATTCCGAGGGTCAGAATTAGAAGAATGCACGTAATAGATACAGGGAGTAAACTGAAACGTGGTAAGATAACGGTCCGAGATAAAAGCCAGGAGGTCATGACAGGAACAGGGAGCGGGCAGAGAGGACTCAAACAACAGTCTGGGGTCAGAAAACAAAGATCAGAATACTTTCAGCAAGTCAGGCCAACAGAACAACAACTGAACCAGAATGTACGACTGTCAAAGTTCAGACAGAGCATGCTCAGTAAAGAAGCTGTCATGGTTCGCCTCCCTGTCCACATGGCTAGGGGGCAGAGCCTTCTCTCGAGCCTCACTTCCAGACCCTGGATGCCTTAAAATCTGTCATTTCCAGTGAATCAGTGCCGGCTATAAGCTTAGCACTGCTTTGCCTGTGATTGCTGGTCCTGTGAGTGATATCCTGATCTGTCTGTTCCTGTGCCCCGTGCCCTTGTCTGTGTTCCATCCCCTGGTCATCCCTCCTGTCCTCTGTCCCCTCTCCTATTTCCCCACTTGGTTGCTTCCTCCGGTACTGAGCTTGGCCTGACTTTGACTCCGCTTTTGCTCGTCCCTCCGGTCCTGCTTCTGCCCATACGGTGTTTGACCCAGCCTGTCTGACTATTCCTTGCATGCTCTGCAGCTCTGCTTCTCAGCTGTGCTTTGAGGTAATGCATGAGAATGCTGTGAATTCACTTCCTGGTTCTCATTGCTCTGTGAAGTGTATTATGCTACAGAGCTCTGGCTCCCCCTGGTGGCAGCATTACAGTATAGCCCGCCTCTATAGACTTTATCTCCCATAGGGAAAAAAAAATAAAAAAATAAGACATTTATTTCTTGGTAGTGGGATCCAACTTTACAGCATAAAAAACTGTAATGGATCCACTCAGTACCTTGTGCAAGCAAGTAGCCAACCTTACGCAGCTGGTTCAGGATTTGGCTGCAGAGCATCGCACCCTGGTAGCTTCACACAATATGCTGCAGAGTGAGGTCTCAGCTTCTGCGAGGGCCACCTAAGTGGCAGCTACCTCACAAATCGTAGGACAGCATAGTCCCACGGATGTCCAACTGACCTCCCCCGAACCCACGGTGATGCTCCCCGATAAATTCTCGGGGAAGAAAAACCTATTTCGGACATTTAGGGAGAGTTGCAGGCTCCTTTTCACTCTCCGTCCTCGGTCCTCGGGGAATGAGACCCAGCGGGTGGGGATCATCATGTCGTTATTTAGAGGGGGTCCCCAGACCGTGGCGTTTTCCCTACCCCCTTCGGCCCCGGAATGGCATTCGGTTGACCTCTTCTTTGACTCCCTCGGGGTGATATATGACGAACCAGACCATGTACGAGTGGCTGAGGACAGGATCATGTGTCTCACTCAGGGAAATCACACTGCTGAGCTATATTGTTCTGAGTTTCGGCAGTGGTCCACTGAGGTACGGTGGAATGATTCTGCACTTAGGTGCCAATTCCGGAGAGGTCTTTTGGACTCACTGAAAGACGCTTTGGCTCTACACCCACCTCCCAGCACCTTGGATGATGCGATGACGGAGGCAGTTCGTATGGACCGCAGATTACGGGAAAGAAGGGGCACCATGCGTGAGATTCTGCCCCCTCTACCCAGGGCACCTTCTTTGCCGGCTACGGAACACATGGAAGTTGGAGCCATCAGTCCGGATAAGGAGAGGAGAAGACGCTGGGATCTCAAGCTGTGCTTCTATTGTGGACACCATGGACACTGGAGGAAAGACTGCCCGGCTTGCCCCTCCGCTAAACAGTCATCGGGAAACTTCTAAGTCTGGGTAACGGTCAAGGAGGTTGCCCAGACTATCAGTTACCTTTCCTCTCCTCCAATAAGATACTTCTGAATATTGACCTCCGGGTCAAGGAGTCGGTCTGGTCTGCTACTGCCTTTGTTGACTGTGGGTCCGCTATGAACTTCATTGACTCTGAGTTGGTCCAAAGATTAGAGTTAGGGACAGTGAGGTTAGAAGGACCCATTCAACTCCTGGAAATTGATAAAACACCGCTGCCTCAAAACCTCATTCGGTTTGCTACTGAAAAATGTACTCTTGTGATCGGGTCTCTGCATTCTGAAACTATTTCTTGGTTTGTAATGGCCAATCTCCCTGCTGGATTAGTGTTGGGGTATCCATGGTTGATGTTACATAATCCCGTTATTGATTGGGAGTGTCGTACCATAGTCAAATGGAGTCCTGCTTGTCATAAAAGATGTTTACAATCGGTACCTGTGTTCTCCGTAAGTCCTTAGGGTCTTCCGGAATACCTGAGGGACTACGGAGACGTATTCTCGGAAACAGAGGCTGAGGTTTTGCCACCTCATCGCCCATATGACTGTGCCATCGATTTGCTTCCCAATACCAAATTGCCCAAGGCCCATTTATATCACCTCTCGGGTCCAGAAAGGGCTGCTATGAAATCAAACATATCTGAGAGTATACGTAAAGGGCATATCCTTCCTTCTTCTTCCCCTGTGGCCGCTGGGTTCTTTTTTGTAAAGAAGAAGGACGGAGGATTAAGGCCATGTCTCGATTTCCGAGAATTGAACAAATTTACTGTGAAAAACACGTATCCGCTTCCACTCATCCCTGATCTCTACAACCAACTATCTGAAGCCCGGTGGTTTACTAAACTAGATCTCAGGGGGGCCTATAATCTTATCCGTATTAGAGAAGGGGATGAATGGAAAACGGCCTTTCTGACGTCAGAGGAGTTATTTGAGAATTTGGTTATGCCTTTTGGTCTAACAAATGCCCCTGCGGTGTTTCAAAATTTCATAAATGATATCTTCTCTGATTTTCTTGGTCGTTTTGTGGTCATCTATCTCGATGACATTTTGATTTATCCTGCCAATAAGGATACGCATATTATGCATGTTCGCTCAGTATTACAGAGATTACGTGATAACCATCTGTTTGCTAAACTTGAAAAATGTGTTTTCTCTGTTCAGGAAATAGCCTTTTTTGGGTTACTCCTTTCTCGTGATGGGTTTAAAATGGACCCAGGAAAGGTGCAGGCTATCGTGGATTGGGTGCAACCCAGGGATATCAAGGCGCTACAACGCTTTTTGGGTTTCGCAAATTATTATTGACGGTTCATTAAGGGGTTTTCTCAAATTGCCAAGCCATTGACTGACCTTACACGGAAAGGGGCGGATCTGCAGAACTGGTCGCAAACGGCTGTCCAGGCCTTTCTTGAGTTAAAGGACCAGTTCAGGTCCGCCCCAGTCCTGGTACAGCCTGACCTCGAGGCGCCGTTTATTGTGGAGGTGGATGCCTCAGAGTTGTGGGTGGGAGCTGTTCTCTCTCAGGGCCCTGCTACTCTGACTAATCTGCGACCATGTGCGTTCTTCTCCAAGAAATTCACTCCGGCTGAGAGGAATTATGATGTGGGCAACCGTGAATTATTGGCAGTAAAATTGGCATTTGAAGAATGGAGGCATTTTTTGTAGGGTGCTGTTCACCGTATTACTGTCATCACCGATCATAAAAACCTCGCGTATATTGAGTCCGCCAAGAGATTGACGCCTCGATAAGCGAGGTGGGCTCTTTTTTTTTTCTAGATTCCATTTTTGTATTACTTTTCGTCCGGGGTCTAAAAACGTGAGGGCAGATGCACTGTACCGTAGTTTGGACCCGGTGTCACCTCCAGAGCCTCCTTCCTCCATTCTTCCGCGAGGGGTGGTGGTCGCTGCCTTGTCATCCGAGTTGGAGGCTGAGGTCAGGGAGGCCCAGTCCTCAGCGCCATCTTCCGCTCCAGACACTAAACTGTTTGTCCCTTTGCACCTCCGGTTACGGGTACTTCAAGAGTTCCATGAGTCCGTACTCAGCGGCCATCCTGGAATTACAGCCACTCGCAGGGCTGTTGCTCGACTGTTTTGGTGGCCATCTCTTCACTCAGATATTGCTCAGTTTGTGTCTGCCTGTGCTACATGTGCCCGTGCTAAGGTATGTCGTAACCGGCCGGCCGGGGAACTGGTTCCATTACCTGTTCCTGAAAGACCATGGACCCACTTGTCCATGGATTTCATTACGGACCTCCCTGTCTCAAATGGTATGACTGTGATCTGGGTGGTGGTGGATCATTTTAGTAAACAGGCATATTTTGTTCCCCTCTCCGGTCTACCTAATTCTGCGGCCCTTGCCAACCACTTTATTGACCAGGTGGTTCGGTTACATGGGTTGCCCCTGAATATTGTGTCTGACAGGGGGGTACAATTCATTTCTCGGTTTTGGAGGGCCTTGTGCAGGCGGTTGGGAATTGAGTTGTCCTTCTCGTCCGCCTATCATCCCGAGTCCAATGGGCAGACGGAAAGGACGAATCAGACCCTTGAGCAAATCCTGCGGTGCTGGGTTTCTGCTCAGCAGGAGGATTGGTGTATGTTTTTGCCCCTTGCGGAGTTTGCATTCAATAGCAGAGTCCATCAGTCTACAGGAACTTCTCCCTTCTTCTGTAATTATGGGTTTCACCCTCACTTCGGGACCTTCTCTAGAGTGGATTCGGGGTGTCCAGGGGCCGAGTCCGTCGTTCAGCATCTGGGGAAGGTGTGGAAGGGGGTACAATGGTGCGTCAAGACGGCTCAACAGTCCCAGAAAAGCCAAGCGGACAAACGCCGTTCTCTGGGACCCCCCTTTCGGGTGGGGGACAAAGTGTGGCTGTCCACTCGGAATATTAGGCTTAGGGTTCCATCTGCTAAGTTGGGTCCTAAGTTTATAGGTCCCTATGAGATCATCGAAGTGATCAACCCGGTGGCCTTTCGGTTGCAACTGCCCCAGACCTTGCATATTCCTAACGTATTTCATACCTCCTTGCTTAAGCCATTTGTTCCATCGGTGGTGGATTCTCAGACCCCTCCGGCTCCAATATTGGTGGACGGTGAGGAGGAGTACGAGATCCAGCGTATCATCGATTCTCGTTGGGTTCATCTTTCCCTCCAGTATCTGATCCATTGGAAGGGTTACGGTCCGGAGGACAGGTCATGAGTGCCGGCTCGATCTGTTCGGGCCGATCGGTTAATTGCGGCTTTCCACCGGAAGTATCCTGGGAAGCCTGGGGGTCCGGTGGCCCCTCCTTGAGGAGGGGGTACTGTCATGGTTCGCCTCCCTGTCCACATTTCTAGGGGGCGGAGCCTTCTCTCGAGCCTCACTTCCAGACCCTGGATGCCTTAAAAGCTGGCATTTCCAGTGAATCAGTGCCGGCTATAAGCTTAGCACTGCTTTGCCTGTGATTGCTGGTCCTGTGAGTGATATCCTGATCTGTCTGTTCCTGTGTCCCTGTGCCCTTGTCTGTGTTCCATCCCCTGGTCGTCCCTCCTGTCCTCTGTCCCCTCTCCTATTTTTCCACTCGGTTGCTTCCTCCGGTACTGAGCTCGGCCTGACTTTGACTCCGCTTTTGCTCGTCCCTCCGGTCCTGCTTCTGCCCGTGCGGTGTTTGACCCAGCCTGTCTGACTATTCCTTGCATGCTATGCAGCTCTGCTTCTCAGCTGTGCTTTGAGGTAATGCATGAGAACGCTGTGAATTCACTTCCTGGTTCTCATTGCTCTGTGTAGTGTATTATGCTACAGAGCTCTGGCTCCCCCTGGTGGCAGCATTACAGAAGCAGAGCAATTACCAGGATGAGGAAACACCTGAGCAATCAATCAACCTGCCAGCTAAGTAGTCCAGTAAAACACAGTAGAACATCTCCTAGTGTGCAAAATGCTCTGCACAGAGGAATCGTGAGACTACCAGCTCAGTAGTCCAGATAAACGTAACAGAGCATCTCCTAGTTTGCAAGATGCTCTGCACAGAGGAATTGTGACAGTTGAGGGATGCGTCATATGTGATCTAAGAAGTTGGAGACAGCAGAACTGAGTGGGGAAGGGACATGGGGGGTAGAAAGAAGTGGTTACTTTACTGAACTTGGAATTTGGTCAGAAAGGATTTTTTTCCATTGACATACAGAAATGTATGAGGGCTTGTTGTTTTACAGGAAAAATGGTAGTTTGGAATGATAGCATTAATTTGGAGATAAAATTGGGAAAAAAATCCAATTGAGGTGAAATGGTGAAAAAATGTAATTCTGCCATTGCTTTTTGGGTTATGTTATTACAGCAGTGAGCCAGCCAGTGAACTGTCAGTCAAGAAGAGGAAGGTTTGTGTGTTCAGAGAAATCAGCTGGGGATCCAAAAGCTTGGGAAGTGCTTTCACACTCCCAGAGCACTTCTGGCTCATCTGAATATCAATTAGAACAGCATTTTTATGTCACAGAGCAGATTGCATAAGTAAAGGAGTTTAGGATATTATCTTTCAGAGAGCGATATGATCATATAAAGAGTTGGACAGTGTAATCGTTTTGACAGATTCCTTTTAAATTTGCTGAACATATCCAGTGTTTATGCTTCAATGGAAACTTTCATGATAAATATGCAGAACAGTTTGCAGGCTTCATAATATACAGCAGGTGGAGTTGAGCGAATGAATATATAGTTTTGTGAAAAAACATTAATTATAACACTTGTTTTAATCAATAAAACCGCTGCTCTTTCTGAGATTTTTTTGCCCAGTGGGTGGAACTATCAGTGATTGACAGTTTCTTTGTATAAGTGTACATACAGAGGTAGCTGTCAATCACTAATAGGACTGCCCACTGCACCGAAACTCCCATAAGGAGCAGAGGTTTAAATGAGTAAAACAGGTTATACTGAATTATTTCTCACAAACCTGTATATTAATCTGCTCAGCTCCCTCTGATATCTAACATGGTGCATGCAGATTGGACGGTATTTTCATGGTGTCAAGTTTTCTTTAAAGGGAACCATTCACCAGGATTTTCATATATAAGCTAAAGCCAGTGCTATACTGGCACTATCAGGCTGATTCTCTACATACCATTAGTGGTCAGGTTGGATGTGTAGGTTTTGAAATCCAAAAAAGTAAAGTTTATAAAATTATCTGCTTGATGAATGACAGCAGCAAAGGAGCAGCTAATATATTCATACTTATCCCCACCGCCTGCTAGAATTAGCATAAGAATTATACAAACGACTCACTTTGTCTCTTGCAGGACCTGTGTGAAGTCATACCCATGTGACCAGAAGGGGCAGGGCCTCAGCCAACAAAGCTGGGTACCAGGTCACATGAGTATGACTTCACACAAGTCCTGCAACAGACAAAAGTGAATCATTTGTATAATACTTATGCTAATTCTAGCAGGGGTAGGGGATAACTATGAATATATTATCTGCTCCTCAGCTGCTGTCACTCAAAAAGCAGCTAATTTTATACTTTACTTTTTTGGATTTCAAAACTTATACATCCGAGCTGACCACTACAGGTATGTATAGAATGAGCCTGATAGTGCCAGTATAGCACTGCCTTTAGGTTATATACGAAAATCCTGGTGATTGATTCCCTTTAAGACATGTAACAAATTATAAAGAAATGGTTACAGATCACGTCAGAGTTCTACAACATATATTTCTATAGTACTTTATATAAAAGACCCAGATGTACTATTTTACATAAAGTCACTCACAGCTTACATAAAAGCAAAGTCCATTAAATGCATTTTCCTTCGGTTTTTGTGTCTATTTACAACCTCTTTCTTCCCATTGTGCTGATAATATTGCACCCTTTTGTGCACTCAATGCTGAATTACAGAACCTTATTTCCTTTATTTTTCAAGAGATAAGGACAAAAACAGCATTCCTTTAAAGAACTAATGGGGTCTGACTTGACTCAAAGGAATCAAAATGTTTATTTCCCCGGTAATCAAACACCTAAATGCCATAAAACTAGAAATGCTGCCTCATAAATGTGCAAATATTACCTCAGAGGTTATTTTATGTTCATGTAAATTTTGGATTGCAGAAAAGGCGATGCCAATCACGCATTCACATTTTACAGATTTGCGTCTCACGCGGCTCAAATTGCTCAACATTAAGAGCTGCCTTGCAGGGTACATAACTCTTTCCAACGTGTTCTCACAATGTGCACCCCGATGTGTGCTTCTTTGCAATAAAAATTGTACATTGAAAAGTACATAAATGCTCTTGAAGCAGTCACTAGTTCAAATGACCTGCCGGTGTGACAAGCCAACAATGGTTACAGGGCTGGAAAACAAAAAAAACAAAAAATCGGCAACAAAGCTGTTATTTTATTCTAAATAGAAGTAATGCTAAGAATCTTTACAGTAAAACATTTTACAGTTGGTGTCATCTTTTTCAAGGTTAATTAAATGAAATTACGAGTATATACTAAACGGTCCTAATTCTGCATTCCCACGTTAAGATTCTGTCTAATTATATGGACTTTGACAATTTACCATATGGTCATGCTTTATGAATGTCAAAGAAGCATCAGTGGAATGAAGTTTGTGTTTTGTTTTGCTAAAATAAAGCAATTTAAAAAATAGGATGCCAAGGTCACCTTTATTGAGTCTTCACATATCAAAGGAGTGACGTTCTCTGTTCTTATAGATTAGGGCTGCTGTCAGAAATGTAATCATAAATCTGTCTTCAGTAAGTTTCTTTCTTTTTATTGGGGGCTGACGAAAAAGATTTAATTTTGTGGTGGTTGCAGTCCTCCTGTGGATGGGGTAGTATCAATTTTAGGACTGTTTCAGAACTCAGTGATTTTGGTACGTATGTGCTAATTTTTATATGTACCAAAACCACGGACATACGCAGACCCTTTATAATCAATGGGTCTATTCTTACATCAGTGATTTTTCACTGACCGTGTCTCCGTACGGCGTACACGCATTTCCGTGATTGCCGCACGGAGCCATGTCCATTTTATTCTGGCATCACTGATGTCCCATGGATCACACTATGGTGTGATCTGTCAAACACATACCAGAAAAACACGGACATTGAAAATAAAAAAGCTCACGTGTCTCCAGCGCTGCTTGTCTTCAGCCTCTACTGCCTCTGCTTCAGAGCTGGCTACATATTATCATACATATTAATGTATGCAGGCACAGCCAACCCAGAAGTAGCTGCAGCGGGGGCGGAAACACAGCAGAGCCGAAGAGTTTAGCACCAAGGACAGCACGAGCGGGGACAGGTGAGTTTATCTCTATGTGCAATTATGGATAATGGAGCAAGGATCACGGATTGCACATGGACAACCCAAGTATGCCATGAATCACAGCACATGGCGGGACATATGCATTTTAACACGTTAGTGAAAAACATCTCTCTGTTTTTTACTGATGCGTGAAACAGGCCTTAGGTTGGATTAACACGATGTGAGTGCATCGGATGAGATATCTAATGACCCTCACCTCCCACTGTGCTGCCAGAGTGAGCTGAGTGTCATGCAACTCTGATCCAATTTTGCGATCAGCTGCGGAGGAGAGGGAGGGATTCATCTCCCCATCTCCTCCATTGTCAGCTGATACGATTATCGCATTGCACTCGGATGTCATCCAAGTGCAGTCTGATGTGTCACTCCCACCCATAGACTTATATGGGTGCGAATGCCACGTCTCGCAGCATGCTGCAACGTTTTGCTCATACCGAATCTGGATGAGAAAAAAGCTGACCATCTGCTCTCCCTCATTGAATAACATTGGTCTGATTGCAAAGCAAGATTTTTTTGCATTGCACTTTTCCCGAGTCATACACTCGTGTGAGTGTACACTTATTACTAGAATGGCAGGCAGATGAACAAAACGTGCCAAGAGTTAATGGTAGAGATGGGTGGATTTTTAAAGTGAAATTGAATTCTATTAAAATTTTGCAAAAAAAATAACATTTTGGAAAATACAGAATTTCAATAGTTTACTCTTTGTAAATTTATCAAAATGGAAGCCACCTGTGGACGACATCTTAATGAGCAGTAGAGGACTAGTAAAAGGTTAAAAAAGTAAAAAAAAAAACATACCTCACGAGTCACCTTTCTGGTCACCCTCACAGCTCCCTTTCATCTGTCCAGTACTCCTGTCACATTCCCATCTCTGGCCTCGCATTCTGGCCATGGAATTCATTGTACATGCACCAGGGCTTATTCACAGCCAAATGTCCTGGTCTACAGTGAACACCGTGCCATGGCTTCCGGCTGTAGGACACTGGCCTGTTTTCAATTATAAGTCCCTACTTAGAGTCAATGCTAGGCCAGAGATGTTATGGAACAGAGACTGGACAGTGGGTAGGGAGTAGCGTTGATCGAACGGCCAATAATCCGGTACCAGCGGATCACTGCCAGATTTTAAAAAGAGTCTGATCCGCTCCGGAATCCGGTGCCCATATAAGTCAATGGGGACCGGAATCTGGAGGTTAAAAATGTTTGTGGAGGGTATAGGGGGGTAGGAGCGAGTGCGGCATACTCACCGAGGCGCTGTCATGGCGGCACACTCCTTCCGGGTCACGGTGTTACCTTCCGGAGCCAACAATTCCATATTCATTGTTTTCCCCGCCCACTGGCGCGTGTAATTGGTTGCAGCTAGACGCGCCCCCACCCTGAGTGTCAGCATGTCAGCTAACTGCAACCAATCACAGGCGCCAAGATGGCCGGGGGGCAGGGAAAGCAGTGCAAGTGTCTGCCAGTCAGCATGGTGGTAAAAAATAAACAATCGGCAGCACAGATATAGCTCGCGCTGCAGCCCCAGCTGTCAGGCTGTATCTGTGCGGTGTATCCAGTCACTCGTGCAAAGCTGCCGGTTGATGCCATGGCAGACTCGCGCGAGTCCCTCGCATGTGTGACTGCGGTGAAACCGCATGCGGCTTTTTTTTTTTTAAATTTAAATAAATAATTTAAAAAAAACTGAGGTGCGGTTCCCCCTAATCTTCATCCCCAGTCAAGATAACGCCTCCTGGGAGCTGGTATTCCAGCCCGCAGCTGCCCGGTATTGCCGCATCTATTAGATGTGACAATCCCGGTGCAATACCGGCTCTTCCCAGAGGCGTGATGCGGTGTCAATCGGGGTAATAGCAGGGGTTAATAGCAGCACACAGCTGCTACTAAACCCTAGGTTTGTGATGGCACAGGCGTCTATCAGATACCTGCATCACAAACCTGTACATGAATGTAAATAAACACAAACAGAGAAAAATGCTTTATTTGGAATAAAATACAAACACCCCCTCATTCACCTCTTTATTAACCCCCCAACACCCTGCAGCTCTGACATAATCCACAGGAGGTCCCACGGCTCTTCAGCTCTGCTACATCTGAATATCACAGAGAGAGGCATGACCAACCGCTCTCTGTGAGCTCCAAAGAATGAATGAGCTGCGCATTTAGCGGTGACGTCACACAGGTCATTTGCAGTCACAGCTGGAGGTTCCCACTGTCCTTCATCTGTGATCGCAGGTAATCTGACCTTTCGTGGAGATCACTGACTTCACAGACCTGCATCTCCTAGCAGAAAAATCGCAGTTTTTTTGACCAAGAGATGCAGATTTGGTGCTGAAATTTTGGCACCATGTTCACCTCCTGGCAAAAAACTGGGGTGTTTTGATGCATTTTTTGCCGTGGTTATTTTTTCACTATTTTTGCCGCAGTTTTTTGCTAGAAGGTGCACATTTGGTACTGAAATCGTCTGCACCAGATTTCAGCACCAAATTAACAACTGCTGGCAGGAATTTTTTTTTCTTTTTACAGCTGCCATTCTCTGAACATGAGCGTGCTTGTACCTAGAAACACATGCATGCTCCTGTCAGAAGAGTGCTGCTGTGTCGGTGATGTCAGACTCATGCAGGTCTGCCAAGCATGAAATCACCCGGCACAGCCTGCCATTCTCTGAGCATGAGCGTGCATGTACCTAGAAAAACATGCATGCTCCTGTCAGAAGTGTGCGGCTGTGCTGCAATGTCAGACTCACGGGAGTCCCTTGCATGTAGCTTTTTTTTTAATTTAAATAAGTAATTAAAAAAAAATCTGACGTGCGGTCCCCCCCCAGTTTTCATCCCCAGCCAAGATAACGCCGGCTTGGTCTGGTATATTCTCAGCCCGCAGCCGCCCGGTATTGCCACATCTATTAGATGTAACAATTCCGATGAGATATCGGCTCATCTCTATTGCCCTGGTGCGCTGGTAATCAAGATAATAGCAGGGATTAATAACAGCGCACGGCTGCTACTAAACCCTAGGTTTGTGATGGCACAGGCGTCTATCAGATACCTGCATCACACTAACCTGTACATGAATGTAAATAAACATAGACACAGAGAAAAATCCTTTATTTGAAATAAAGTACAAAACTCTCCCTCCTTCACCTCTTTATTATCCCCAACACACGCCTCCAGCTCCGGCGTAATCCACACGATGTTCTACGGCAACACATCAAGCTCTGTTACATGTCAGAGCGAACAGGCATAGAGCACGGCTGCCCGCTCTGAGTGCATCCTATTACTGAGCCGCAATAAGCGATGACCGCGGCAGAGACTGTGACAGGCTGGGGGCGCATCAGCCAGGAACCAATCACAGATGAGAGGACTGCCATTGGGCGGGGCAAGCACGGAAAGCTGTGTGATTGCGTGCACAGTACAGGAAGTGAATGCGCGACCCGGAAGCAGTGTGCTGCCATGACACCGAATCTTGGTAAGTATGAAACTCTCATTTATTTCTAATTTTGTTTATTTTTAATAATTGCCGATTCCGGATCGCGCACCCGGAATCCCGTGCAAGGGTACGACACAGATATCGCGCTGAAACTGCGCGGATCCGGACTATTACAGTCCGGGTCCTCTCAGCCCTAGTACGGAGCATTGGGAGAAGCCATAAAAGTCAGTGGCGAGTTGACTATAAGTATTTTACTTATGTTTTACATCTTATGTTTATTATACTTTGGGGGTCTGAAGAGACACCAGAGCATAAAAAGGGATATTAGATTTGCAAACATTAACTTCTCTGCAAAGAAAATTTTGTTGTAAAACTCCACACGTACAGGCAAATCTGTATTGATCTCATCTCTTGTTAATGCCTTTACAAGCAAACAATTTTAGATAACATAAGAAAGCAGGCGAAATAAAATGTGGCCTGTTTTTCAGAAAGCATCAAACACCATTGACAGATTCTGAACTCTTGTGAATGGAAATGTCGCGGACGGGGAGGAGGGTGTCAGCACACTACGCTCACCCCTTCTGCTTGGGTCCGGCGGTTGCTGCTCAGTGGTGGCTCGAGCTGTGGGCCGGATCCCGGGGGTTTCTCGAGCGGCACTCCTCGCCCGTGAGTGAAAGGGGGTTGTTGGGTGTGGGGATAGTTTATTGTCCATGACGCCACCCACGGTTGTGGTGATTTCACCACCGCTGCTCAATGTGGGGATCCCGGGGATGGTGATGCGGAGCAGCCAGGTGTTGTGTTGCCCCTCCGTGGGTAGGGGTTGGTGATCCCGGGGCCCGGTGATGAGATGGGAGATGCAGGGCCTGGTGGGCGCAGGGACGCGGGGGCAGCGCTGTGCCTTGCGGCACTGTGGTACTCACTCAGCCTGAGACGTTGACACAGTTTTACGGTAAACCACACGGCTGTAAAGACGGTTCCCACGGACGGCTGCACTTGCTCTCCCAGTAGGTGACGGTGATGTCCCTTTTCCTTGCACCTTTGTTTCTGTGTTGGTAGCGATGGGTTCCCACCGGTAACCCGCTCCCCGCCTTCAAGCTGGACCGGAGGAGCTCTACTCTTTGCCCGCAGGCGCTGGCCCTGAGAAACTGGTGCCTTGGCGGTGGCGGTGTTTCTGCTACACTGGTTGGGCTGTTGCCTTCAATCGGGACTTGGTTGTTGGGGGATCTACGTCCCCTTCACTGATGGATTTGGCAAATTATGGCGACTCCTAGCCTTGCCGGGGTCCGAGAGGTCCCTGCCCTGGTGCTGACTGTCCTTTGGTACACTGCTCCAGACCGCCGGGCCACTACCCGTCCGCGGTCCTTCCAGGAACTTCCAAACGGTCCCCCTCCAGACAGTCACCGCCGTTGCTGACCTTGCTGACCCTGTCCTGCACACAGCTGGACTCTCTTCAGGCTTTCTTTTCTGTCACCTTTCACCTTCCTTCAGTTTCTCCTACTCCTCCTTTACCACTTCCACTTCACTTCCTTTCACTTAGCTGTTTACTCAAGCTCTTCCCTGAGCTGACTGCACTCGAGCCCTGCCTGGGCTAATCTGCCTGGTACTTCCTGCCTCCAGAACTGTGTACTCCTCGGTGGGTGGAGCCAACCGCCTGGCCCACCCCCTGGTGTGAACATCAGCCCCTGGAGGAAGGCAACAAGGATTTTTGGTTAGCCTTGATGTACCTAACTGGGGTGTAGGGTGTGTTGGTGCAATGACCTGTGACCCCTGGCTTGCCCAGGGCGTCACAGAAAGAGATGACAGAAACTCTCAATATGTGATTATACCCATCCAAACTACAAAAAGAAGGGCAACATAATATGCCACATTCACAACGCAAGGAAGTACAGTATGAATACATAATGGTAATAAAATTCATATGTCAATCTGTTGTAAAACAACTAATACAATCAAGAAAGGTATAGATTAATAGAGGGTGGGTGGCTTATTCCCTTATATTCATTCCATCATATAAGGTACTGAAGAACAGCTACTATAAAAAATAGTAACAAAATAAGAACTGATCTATAGTACCCAGCTGTGGTCACTAAACACTGTATGCAGCTGTAGGATTCTGCTCCGTACACTTCCTACATTTGGCCTCTACCAAAGATGAAAACAGCTAATCATGGGGGGATGAGAAGTGTCAGACCCCCACTGATGTATAGTCAATAACCTATCCTATGGAAAGGTTATCAATAAAAAAGTAACATACTATCCATTTAAACACTTGACGACAGCTGCTCTATATGTACAGTGGCCATATGCAATGTTTTATGGAGCAGGTTCAGGATTATGATTGTTGACTCCAATCTACTTCCAATCTCATCACTTTAATCCTTTAAATCCTGCTGTCAAAACATGAAGATAACATTTAAGAAGCTTCAATATCGCACCTTCTAGTGGCCACAAGCACATTACATGGCACAAATTTGGGGTGTCAATTGGTTTCCATGGCAGGCAAGTATTTTTTGAAGGCCTCCATTCCTGCCATTTTAAA
The DNA here is from genome assembly GCF_048569485.1 of Anomaloglossus baeobatrachus. Classification (NCBI taxonomy): domain Eukaryota; kingdom Metazoa; phylum Chordata; class Amphibia; order Anura; family Aromobatidae; genus Anomaloglossus; species Anomaloglossus baeobatrachus. Next base: position 263,492,626 of record NC_134358.1, on the reverse strand, counting down.
TTTCCTATGAAACCTAGTCTTTAAATGAACACTTAGGAAATGAATGATCTCATAATACACTGTATTGTATGTACAACCGATTTAAACTTTATAATGAGACCAATTAAAAAATGGGACAACCCCCTCACTCTTCAAAAAGAAGAGAAAAAAAAATAATCACCCTCATGCCCTTTTTGCCAAATGAAACTAGCAAAATGGAAAAAAATGAAACATCATTTACATATTTGGTATTGTTGCATTTGAATTGCCTGAACTATTAAAATATATAAAACTATTTATCCCTGTTCTTTACCCTAAAATGGAAAAAAATTGAAAAGCTACAAATGTCATTTCTTGGTTGCTGCATTTTTGAAAGAAAATCAAAAGAAAAAGAATGAAAATGTGGTATATACTCCAAAATGGTATCAATAAATATATCTGCTTGTCATGCAAAACATAAGCCTATACACGGGTCTAAAAACAGAAAAAATTTAACTTTACGGGTCTCAGAACCAGCCCTTTCTTTGTAAACAAAGATCTGAATTCTAAAAATATTTTTATATAATTATATAATTAAACTATATATATATATATATATATTTATTATATTTGTTTGGTATCGCCATAATCCCACTGATCTGGAGAATCATATTGCCAGGTCATTTTTACTACAAAACAAACACCATAAAAACAATATTGGAATTATATTTTTACCATTTCAACATCTTTTTCCTGTTTTTCAGTGCATTATATTGTAAAATATATGGTGTCTTTCAAAACTACAAGTAGTCCAGCAAAAAGCAAGTCCTCATATCAAAGTGCTTCTCCATAAATTAGAATATCATCAAAAGTTAATTTATTTCAGTAATTCAATAGAAAAAGGGAAACGCATATGTTATATAGAGACATTACACGCAGAGTGATCTATTTCACGTGTTTATTTCTGTTAATGTTGATGATTATGGCTTCCAGCCAATAAAATCCCAAAAGTTATTACCACAGAAAATTAGAAAAATTATCACAAACACCTGCAAAGACTTCTTAAGTGTTTAAAATGGTCCCTTAGTCTGGTTCAGTAGGCTGCACAATCATGGGGAAGACTGATGACTTGACAGATGTCCAGAAGGCAGTCATTGACACTCCACAAGTAGGGCAAGCCACAAAAGGTCACTGCTAAAGAAGCTGGCTGTTCATGGTGCTGTGTCCAAGCATATTAATGGAAAGTTGAGTGGAAGGAAAAAGAGTGGTACAAAAAGGTGCACAAGCAATCGGGATACCAGCAGCCTTGATAGGATTGTTAAGAAAAGGCCATTCAAAAATTTGGGGGAGATTCACAAGGAGTGGACTGCTGCTGAAGTGCTTCAAGAGCCACCACACACAGACGTATCCAGGACATGCGCTACAACTGTTGTATTCCTTGTGTCAAGCCACTTATGACCAATAGACAATGCCAGAAGCGTCTTACCTGGGCCAATGAGAAAAAAAAATGGACTGTTGCTCAGTGGTCCAAGGTGTTGTTTTCATATGAAAGTAAATTTTGCATTTGATTTCGAAATCAATGTCCCAGAGTCTGGCGGAAGACTGGAGAGGCCACAATCCAAGCTGCTTGAGGTCTAGTGTGAAGTTTCCACAATCAGTGATGGGGAGCCATGTCTTCTGCTGGTGTAGGTCCACTGTGTTTTATCAATGCCAAAGTCGGCACAGACGTCTACCAGGAAATTTTAAAGCACTTCATGTTTACTTCTGCTGACAAGCATTTTGGAGATGGAAATCTCATTTTCCAGCAGGACTTGTCACCAGTCCACACTGCCAAAAGCATAAATATCTGGTTTAATAATCACAGTATCATTGTGCTTGATTGGCCAGCAAACTTTTCTGACCTAAGCCCCATAGAGACTCTATGGGGTATTGTCAATAGGAAGATGAGAGACACCAGACCCAACAATGCAGAGGAGCTGAAGGCTGCTATCAAAGCAACCTGGGCTTCCATAACACCTCAGCAGCGCCACAGGCTGATCGCCTCCATGCCACACCACATTGATGCAGTAATTCATGCAAAAGGAGCCCCATTCAAGTATTGAGGGCATTTACTGTACAGACTTTTCAGTAGGCGCCAACATTTCTGAGTTTAAAATCATTTTTTCAGTTGGTCTTATATAATATTCTATTTTTCTGAGATAATGACTTTTGGGTTTTCATTGGCTGTAAGCCATAATCATCAACATTAACAGAAATAATAACTTGAAATAGATTACTCTGTGTGTAATGAGGCTATATAAAATATGCATTTCGTTTTTGTATTGAATTACTGAAATAAATTAACTTTTTGATGATATTTTAAGTTATTGAGAAGCAGTTGTAGCTATGCTGATAGAAAAATAAAAAGTTCTAGCTCCAAGAAGGAAGGGAAGAAAAAATGGAAGCACAAAAACAAGGAAACACTGCTTTACACGCAGAGACATCGCTAGCAATGTCACTCGTGGAAGCACCCGCCCCCGTCGTTTTGTGTCACAGGCAAATCGCTGCCCGTGGCGCACAATATCGTTAGTCCCCGTCACACATATTTACCTGCCTAGCGACGTCGCTGTGGCCGGCGAACAACCTCTTTGTTAAGGGGGAGGTTCGTGCTCCGTCACAGCAATGTCACACAGCGGCCGACCAATAGAAGCGGAGGGGCGGAGACCAGCCGCATTAACGACACGCCCACCTCGTTGCCGGAGGACGCAAATAAGCTGTTGTTCGTCATTCCCGGGGTGTCACACATAGCGATGTGTGCTGCCTCAGGAACGACGAATAACCTATGTCAACAACGACCAACGAGATTTTGAAAATGAACGACGTGTCAACGATCAACGATTAGGTGAGTATTTTTGATCGTTAACAATCGCTTGGAGCTGTTACATGCAACGACGTCGCTAACGACGCCGGATGTGCGTCACGAATTCAGTAACTCTGACGACATATCGTTAGCGATATCGTTGTGTGTAAATGGGCCTTTAGACCGTAAGAGGTTTCAAATTTAGTTGTGAATACAAAACAAGACAAAGAACAAAGTCAAAATCAGTAAATCAACAAAACAGCAAGGTGTAAACTTTTATTGAGGTACAACTTATTTGTGAAAATAATGTTATATGGAATCGTATATAATATATGCACATTTGGTAACAAACATTAATAGGCTTCTGAAAATAATCATACATTTCTTAGCTATACAGAGAGCATGGATGCAGAAGAGATTCATCAGCTTTTAGGAATGCATGCAGTTCTTCATGCTCACACTGGCCAAACATGATTGATTTCCTGTATGTCTTACCAAGCGCAAGTCTCACTTTTTAGCATAAAAAGTCTTGTGGTCGGCAGTGGAGCATCACTAAATTGAATCAATAGTATTCAATTAATATGTTATTTGCTTGGGTCACTACCACTAAGTTTTCTTGACTTCTATTTAGAGCATAACTGAGAATGTAAAATGATATTTACCACATCAAGAACACAGCAGACCTTAAAGACTTGCATAATCAAATGCTACTGACCCCTGTTGCAAATTAATTCACAAATTAAACAAGAGAAACGAGCACCCTGTTCCTAAGATCTCACAATGGATAAGGAAATAGGGCTTATTTAGCACTATAATGATTGTCCTGACATCTATTATCTAATATGTAAAGCTGAGTGTATGTATGTGTGTGTATGTATGTGTGTATATGTGTATGTATGTATGTGTGTATGTGTGTATGTGTGTATGTCCGCTAAAGGAATCCGCACCGTCGCATTTACAATCACAAAATTTTGCACAGACACCTCATGTGATTCAAGGAACGTCATACACTATGTTTTGACAGGAAAATTTAACCCTGCGCTTTACAGTTACTCTCCAAAAAACCTGCTCCATTAAAGTGAATTGAGCTGGGAGCTGCAAGCTATTAATAGCAGCTGTGGTTGGTTGCTATAGGAACAAAGGACATTCATAGTATAAGAAGCTTATGTGTGAGGTAATATGATGTCAGTGGGTAGACAGACAAAGACAGACATAGACTGAGAGACAGACAGACAGGCACAGACAGACAGGGAAAGAGACAGAGACAAACAGATAGAGACAAATAGGAAAAAAAAGCCAGACAAACACATAGACAGACGGAAAGACATATGGGGAAAGAGACAGAGACAGACAGACAGATAGAGGCAGACAGGGAAAGAGACAGGGAAAAAGGCAGAAAGACAGAGACAGACAAACAGAGAAAGAGACAGATAGAGGCAGATAGGAAAATAGACAGAGACAAGCAGACAGAGACAGAAAGGGGAAAATGGCAGACAGACAGGAAAAGAGACAGACAGGGAAAGAGACAGACAGGGGAAGAAACGGACAGACAAAGACAGAAACAGACAAAGAAATACAGAGACAGACAGGGAACGAGACAGACCTGGAAAGAGACAGACAGGGAATGAGACAGATGGGGGAAAGAGAACAGACGGGGGAAGAGACAGACAGGGGAAGAGACAGACAGGGGAAGAGACAAACGGGGAAGAGACAGATGGGGAAGAGACAGACGGGGAAGAGACAGACAGAGAGAGACAGGCAGAAAGAGACAGGGAAAGAGACAGACCTGGAAAGAGACAGACAGGCAAAGAGATAGACCTGGAAAAAGACAAACAGGGAAAGAGACAGATGGGGAAAGAGACAGACGGGGAAAAAGACAGATGGGGAAAGAGACAGATGGAGAAAGAGACAGACGGGGAAAGAGACAGACGGGGAAAGAGACAGACGGGGAAAGAGACAGGCAGGGAAAGAGACTGACAGACAGATACAGAGATAGAAAGAGACATACACAGAGATATAGAGAGACAGACAGACATAGAGTGAGAGAGACAGACAGACATAGAGAGACAGACAGAGAGAGACAGAAAGACAGAGAGAGAGACAGAGAGATAGACAGACAGACACAGAGATAGAGAGAGACAGACAAAGATAGAGAGACCGAGATAGACACAGACAGACAGACATGGATAGAGACAGAGACACACATAGACAGACAGAGACTGGGAGAGAGACAGGGACAGACAGACACTGGGAGAGAGACAGACAGAGACATACAGACAGAGACTGGGAGAGAGACAGAGAGACAGTTACTATCCCGGGCAACGCCTGGGTACTACAGCTAGTACTGAATAAGTTAGTGCATAAGTAATGGCTGCCACCAAAACAATGTGAAGAGATTATCAGATCCTTGATTAATTTTTCCACAAAATTGAATTAATTGCAAATTAATTTTAAATCTCAAATACTGCAAGTTTCCAATTGCCCTGAAAAGATGAGTGAAAAATCTCAAGAGGTCTCCTAGGACTGTAATCAACCCATTTCAAGCTCTATAACACAATCACAGCTTAAGTAATGCAAAATACCTCACAGTAAATGTCAATGTCAATTCCAATTAGTTCATGGTGTCCATGATGTCCACAGCCTATTTTCCTCTTGTAGAACCTGCACATTGCAAAAGCTTTCTTGGTAAGCAATGTGGAAAATAAACCCACAAATCACACACATTAAAATTACCACTATTTCCATGACTAAAGCTTTCAAGCCTTGTTGAGCCTCTTTCACCAATTGTGAAATTATGGTATCACAAGTTCCTAATCTTAATAAAAAAACAGAGATGTCCCCAGATGTTGAAGTAACATTTACTGGCCTTTAATTTCCAGGCTGAGATTTTGTCCCTTTCTTGCATACTGACACCACACTTGCAATGAGCCACTCCTGTGGTACAGAAACTGTTATTATAGATAATAGGTAATATTTAAACTAGTGGTCTGTATCACAGTACTTAATTCCTGCAGTACTCAAGGGTGTGTGCCATTAGTTTGTGGTGATTTGTCTTCTTTAGTGTAATTGGGGTGATGCTACATTTCTTGCTGGGTTAAACAATTGACATTTATATTGAAGACATTTAATTTTTGAAAAACATAATTAAACAGTCAGCTCACCAAAATGTAGTCTTATGTAGTAAAACGGAAATGACAAGGAAAGAGGGGGTGCAGATAGTGTCTTATCTGATGGTAACACAAAGAATTAAATTAGATGCACTAACCTGGTGTGGTTGTGTTACAGATGCAACCACTATAACCCCATTTTGAGGAAGGCTGCTGCAGAATCCAGGAGGGTAGCATTGGAGAAGATGGAAGAGAATCTGCGCTGCCAGAGAAAGATCACTGAAGATCAGTGGAGATTAAGATATTTGATTTTATTGTTCGACACATTTTGGAGCCATGTGACTCCTTCTTCAGGAACAAAATGAATGTACATTATTGATTTTTGTACCAGAAGGAGTCATAAAGCTCTGAAACGCGTCAAATAATAAAATTAAATATACTAATCTCCATTGATCTTCAGTGGTCTTTTACTGGCAGGGTGGATTAACCCTTTTCTTCCATCTCCTCCAACAAAATGTAGGCTTTGGAAATGGTGTTGAAAGAGCAAAAAATCCAGGGATCCTCATAAAAAAAATGTTGAAGCAACAACAGTACCAAAAAATAGAAAAAAGTCCATTGTGGAACCAGGATTCCCAAAATTAAAACATAACATTTAGTATGTATCCATAAAACAAGGACAAACAAAGGTTGGCAGTACACATAAACAGTCAAAAGAAGAGACTTCATCATGATCTAAAAGTCTGCTTTGATAGGTGCCTTATAAATAAAACAGGACAAGACATCACCAATAACTCACTTATTAAAAATGGGAGAAGTGCATAAACATTTAATTTACTAGTGTTCTAAAAACCTTGCATGCAAAAACAAAGATATTATGCCTGAATAAATAGTATATAATATAAACAAAAGAGGACATTAACATATATATATATATATATATATATATATATATATATATATATACACAGTTAGGTCCAGAAATATTTGGACAGTGACACAATTTTCGCGAGTTGGGCTCTGCATGCCACCACATTGGATTTGAAATGAAACCTCTACAACAGAATTCAAGTGCAGATTGTAACGTTTAATTTGAAGGTTTGAACAAAAATATCTGATAGAAATTGTAGGAATTGTACACATTTCTTTACAAACACTCCACATTTTTGGAGGTCAAAAGTAATTGGACAAATAAACCAAACCCAAACAAAATATTTTTATTTTCAATATTTTGTTACGAATCCTTTGGAGGCAATCACTGCCTTAAGTCTGGAACCCATTGACATCACCAAACACTGGGTTTCCTCCTTCTTAATGCTTTGCCAGGCCTTTACAGCTGCAGCCTTCAGGTCTTGCTTGTTTGTGGGTCTTTCCGTCTTAAGTCTGGATTTGAGCAAGTGAAATGCACGCTCAATTGGGTTAAGATCTGGTGATTGACTTGGCCATTGCAGAATGCTCCACTTTTTTGCACTCATGAACTCCTGGGTAGCTTTGGCTGTATGCTTGGGGTCATTGTCCATCTGTACTATGAAGCGCCGTCCGATCAACTTTGCAGCATTTGGCTGAATCTGGGCTGAAAGTATATCCCGGTACACTTCAGAATTCATCCGGCTACTCTTGTCTGCTGTTATGTCATTAATAAACACAAGTGACGCAGTGCCATTGAAAGCCATGCATGCCCATGCCATCACGTTGCCTCCACCATGTTTTACAGAGGATGTGGTGTGCCTTGGATCATGTGCCGCTCCCTTTCTTCTCCAAACTTTTTTCTTCCCATCATTCTGGTACAGGTTGATCTTTGTCTCATCTGTCCATAGAATATTTTTCCAGAACTGAGCTGGCTTCATGAGGTTTTTTCAGCAAATTTAACTCTGGCCTGTCTATTTTTGGAATTGATGAATGGTTTGCATCTAGATGTGAACCCTTTGTATTTACTTTCATGGAGTCTTCTCTTTACTGTTGACTTAGAGACAGATACACCTACTTCACTGAGAGTGTTCTGGACTTCAGTTGATGTTGTGAACGGGTTCTTCTTCACCAAAGAAAGTATGCGGCGATCATCCACCACTGTTGTCATTCGTGGACGCCCAGGCCTTTTTGAGTTCCCAAGCTCACCAGTCAATTCCTTTTTTTCTCAGAATGTACCCGACTGTTGATTTTGCTACTCCAAGCATGTCTGCTATCTCTCTGATGGATTTTTTCTTTTTTTTCAGCCTCAGGATGTTCTGCTTCACCTCAATTGAGAGTTCCTTAGACCGCATGTTGTTTGGTCACAGCAACAGCTTCCAAATGCAAAACCACACACCTGTAATCAACCCCAGACCTTTTAACTACTTCATTGATTACAGGTTAACAAGGGAGACGCCTTCAGAGTTAATTACAGCCCTTAGAGTCCCTTGTCCAATTACTTTTGGTCCCTTGAAAAAGAGGAGGCTATGCATTACAGAGCTATGATTCCTAAACCCTTTCTCCGATTCGGATGTGAAAACTCTCATATTGCAGCTGGGAGAGTGCACTTTCAGCCCATATTATATATATAATTGTATTTCTGAGCATGTTTTTGTAAACAGCTAAAATAACAAAACTTGTGTCACTGTCCAAATATTTCTGGACCTAACTGTATATATATATATATATATATATATATATATGTATATATATTAATGTTGCAAGATCAAGTCTTGCCTGTTATTGAGACCTCTAGGAAAGAGGTTTTCAAGTGTAAAATTCCATCTAGTTTCTTTTCGATTCAGAAGTTAGAGCCTGTGGTTTCCTCCTTTCAGAGGTTGGGTATAGCGTCGTCATCCCTGCATTGCTCAACCTCCTCCCTGCAAGGATGCCGATCCACTTACCATCGCGTCTGGCCTTCATTGGCTTGGCTGGCATCCTCATGGTCCTCCAGGAGGGTCTACCCTGCTTTCTGCTCCCAGGGCCTGTGCACGATGAACAGATCATAATGGAGTGAACCTAGAGCGTGCACATGCACCGCCGCCCTTCTCTTAAAAAACTAGCATAACATTTCATTGAAGTGCCTTTCAGTAATCGCTGAGAGACACTGGGTATTTAAGGCTCCCTCCCACTAGGGGAGGTGCCTGATCAATGTGTTTAGTTAGTAGACTGTGTCCTAGCCAGCTAGTTGTCAGGTCCACTTGTCCACTGTGCATCCCGGTTTCAAGGTACACTACCTTTGCTTGTCCCCTGTTACTGGTCTGTTCCAGATGTTTCACCAGCCATCCAATCCAATGCTAGCCTGCAGCTGCTACACTAGTGACTCTGTTCATACAGCCTGGCCATACCATCTGCCCCAGCTATCCCTGCTGCACGCAATACAGTAGTAACTCTCTCCATCCAGCCTGGCCAGCCATCCTGGCTGCACCTGCTACACTAGTGACTCTATCCGTCTAGCCTGGCCTAACATCTGCCTCAGCTGTCATGGCCGCACCTGATATACTAGTGACTCTATCCGTCTATCCTGGCTGTACCATGTGCTTCAGCGATTTGAGATGCACCTGCTACACTAGTTACTCTGTCTGTCCAGGCTTTAATATCCGCTTCAGCCATACTGGTGGTCCTTATGTACACTAGAGATTCTGTCTCTGTTCTCGCCCTGGGGGTCAGCTGCCACAGTCCCGGTCACTGCCCTGGAAGTGGTACCAGGCATCTGTCTCATTGTGAGTGCTTAGACTGGCCCCTATCATTAAAGGGTAAGTCATGGTCCCCCCTGTGGTCCAGTGGGTCCACTTTTGCTTGCTGCCTTACCATATCCAGGACAAGCGTTACTTTGGGTCACTTCTTTTATGCCACTGAATAGATAACCCATCAAGTTTCTGCTGTGTACCCTGGCAAAATGCTTGCACACTGTAGATGGCGACATTGCCAAGGGATTAATAGCATCAGAGAGCTATCTCCTGATGCATACTTTGAGGAGCCCAGTGGTACAGCCTACATATTGAATCTGACAGATGGTACATTCAATTAGGTAAATTATATTATATATGTACAGCTAAAACCAAACGTTTACATATGCTATCTAAAAAGACACATATACATGTTTTTCTCACTATCTGACATGAAATCAGAATAAACCTTTCCTGTTTTAGGTCAATTAAAATTACCAAAATTATTTGCATTTTCAAATTCTAGAATAATGAGTCGCAGAATGTTTTAAGGCAATTTTATTACTTTCTGCAAAGTACTATTGTTGCGCCCCTGACTATATCAGTGTGCTACAGGGAATTGCATTTTGTCCCCCAGGGTGCAAGACCCAACCCCCATTGTTCCAGGTTCCCAATAACCGGTGTCACAACATCAGCACTACAAATCCCAACCACACCTCACATCAAACCTGTCAGACACACCAGTGGGATGGTCAAGCTGGAGTAGGGCCAACCACCTAGGGGTCAGGCAGACTGGTGGGAGAGAAGTTCCAGAGAGTCTGGAGGAAGTGAGCAGAGTCGAGAGTAGCCCTCAAAGAGTGAGGAGCTAGGAGTAGTAGGTCCCAGGGAGTGAGACCAAGGTTGGGTCGCAGACGGTGGTCCAGGACCACAGGGGGTCAGCTGCCACAATCCCGGTCGCTGCCCTGGAAGTGGTACCAGGCATCTGTTTCATTGTGAGTGCTTAGACAAGCCCTTATCATTAAAGGGTAAGTCCTGGTTCCCCCTGTAGTCCAGTGGGTCCACTTTTGCTCGCTGCCTTACCATATCCAGGGCAAGCGTTACTTTGGGTCACTTCTTCTATGCCACTGAATAGATAATACATCAAGTTTCTGCTGTGTACCCTGGCAAAATGCTTGTACACTGTAGATGTGACACTGCCAAGGGATTAATAGCATCAGAGAGCTATCTCCTGATGCATACTTTGAGGAGCCCAGTGGTATAGCCTACATATTGAATCTGACAGATGGTACATTCAATTAGGTAAATTATATATGTACAGCTAAAACCAAACGTTTACATATGCTATCTAAAAAGACACATATGCATGTTTTTCTCACTATCTGAGATAAAATCAGAATAAACCTTTCCTGTTTTAGGTCAATTAGAATTACCAAAATTATTTGCATTTTCAAATTCTAGAATAATGAGTCGCAGAATGTTTTAAGGCAATTTTATTACTTTCTGCAAAGTACTATTGTTGCGCCCCTGACTATATCAGTGTGCTACAGGGAATTGCATCTTGTCCCCCAGGGTGCAAGACCCAACCCCCATGGTTCCAGGTTCCCAATAACCGGTGTCACACCATCAGCACTACAAATCCCAACCACGCCTCACATCAAACCTGTCAGACACACCAGTGGGATGGTCAAGCTGGAGTAGGGCCACCCACGTAGGGGTAAGGCAGACTGGTGAGAGGGAAGTTCCAGAGAGTCTGGAGGAAGTAAGCAGAGTCGAGAGTAGCCCTCAAAGAGTGAGGAGCTGGGAGTAGTAGCTTCCAGGGAGCGAGACCAAGGTTGGGTCGCAGATGGTGGTCCGGGACCACAGGAGTCGGGGACCGGTGGCAGTGACATTGGAAATGGTGCAAGGGACATAGTCTACTAGGACTGTCGGCATCAGAACCCCAAAAAGAACTGACCGATACCGAGCACGACGGGCTACAGGACCCTAGGTCGGGAGAGCTGGGAGTAGTAGCTTCCAGGGAGCGAGACCAAGGTTGGGTCGCAGATGGTGGTCCGGGACCACGGGAGTCGGGGACCGGTGGCAGTGACATTGGAAATGGTGCAAGGGACATAGTCTACTAGGACTGTCGGCATTAGAACCCCAAAAAGAACTGACCGATACCGAGCACGACGGGCTACAGGACCCTAGGTCGGGAGCAGGTTCATCCGTCCTGATAATTAACCTGGGAGGGAGAGTATCTTCATGAACTTCCCTAAGAGCTCAGAGATTGAAGGCATCAGCACAACGCGGGGAGAGGGTTCTCCAAAAGAAAAGCAGCTCAATTGAAATCTCATGTGCCAGCCATCAAGAGCACAGCTGCCCTACACACAGGTAGCGGGGCCCCAACAGCTTCATGCCAAGGGGCCACAACAGGCAAGTAAAATTGTGCACGGAGGCAGGATAAAGTGACACCGGTGGGAGCGGACACCTGGACGGGCTCCCTTGTATAAACTGTGATGCACAGAGACTCTGGTTTATCTTCAGTGTGAGTGTCTGCTTTGTAATCCTCATCCTGCACCACGACTACACACAGTGAGTACTCTGTTCCCCTGCACGCAGCGCTTTCAAATATCCCACACCATTACCTCAGAGGCCGGGGCCTTCTCTACCTGTGGAGGAACCGACACCTTGCTGCTGCACACCATCTTCCCCAGTACTCCCTCCAGCAGAGGCGGTACTCCCATTACTGCAACCTACAGGTGGCGTCACGAACTTCTCCCCTGTAAATATCCCTTTCCAAGGATCGGAGTCTTAGCCAAGCCCCGGTCCGGACCCCTCGAGCCACGACAACCCCGGATTAGAGCACCCCAGTCTGTGCCGGGGCGGCACACTATGAGTACTAAGTACTGAGAGTACTATGCCCTTAAACAATATGGGACAGCCCATATGATGATGTCATGTCTTTGGAAGGTTCTCATAGGTTTATTGACATCTGAGTTAATTAGAGATACACCTGTGGATTTATTTTAATGCACACCTGAAACACACTTCTTCTTTGTGTAGCATCAAAGGAAAGTAAAAAGAAATCAGCCAAGATCTCAGGAAGAGAATTGTAGGCTTGCACAAGTCTGGTTCATCCTTGGGTGCAAATTCCAGATACCTGAAGGTGCATTGTTCATCTGTGCACACAATTATAAGCAAGTACAAACAAGATGGGACTATCCAGCCATCATACCGCTCAGAAAGGATACGGGTTCTCTGTACCAGAGATGAACATGCCGTGGTCAGACATATACAAATTAACCCAAGAACAAAGGCAAAAGACATTGTGGAGATGATGGCAGAAGCTGGTAATATTGTGTCATTATTCACAGTGAAATGAGTACCAAAAAAAAGCCATTACTCCAAAAAAAATACAAAAAAACAAATTTTTGTTCCAAATGCACACAGGAATAAAGACCTTAATTTGTGAAGACATGTCCTGTGGTCTGACGAAACTAAAATTAAACTGTTTGGCCATAATGACCATCATTACGTTTGGTGGAAAAAAGGAGAAGCTTTGAAGCCTAAGAACACCATCCCACCTGTGAAACACGTGAGTGGCAGCAGCATGTTGTGGGGTTGTTTTGCTGCAGGAGGGACTGATGCATGTCACAAAATAGGTGGCATCTTGAGAAGATTTTATGGCAATACTGAAGCAATATCTCAAAACATTAGCCAGGAACTTAAAGTTTGAGCAGAAATGGGTCTTCCAAATGGACAATGACCTAAAGCATACTGCCAAACTGGTTACAAAGTGGCTGATAAAGGCTGACATGATGACAAAGTCCATGTTTTGGAGTGGCCATCACAAACCCCTGATCTCAATCCTTTTGAAAATTTATGACAAAGCTGAAAAGGCAGGTGCAAGCTAGGAGACATACAAACATGGCTCAGTTACACCAGTTCTGTCAGGAGGAATGGGTCCAAAATCCTACCAACTATTATGAGAAGCTTGTGGAAGGATATCCAAAACATTTGACCCAAGTCATGCAGTTTAAGGTCAATGGTACCAAATACTAATGACATTTTATGTAAACTTTTGACTTTGCAGAAAGTAATACAAATGCCTTAAAACATTCTCTAGCTCTTAATATTCTGGCATTTGACAAATATAAATAATTTTGGTAATCTTAATTCACTTAAAAAATATAGGTTTATTCTGATTTTATGTCAGATACTAAGAAAATAATGCATAGGTGTCTTTCCAGATAGTGTATGTAATCGTCTGGTTTCAACTGTAAACAAAAAGTGGGGGACACTGCTGCTGTAAGGAAGGAGATGGAAAATGAGTCAAGTATTTATGAATAAAGGGATCAGAGATCTAGGTGAATTAAAATAAACTATTTATTGAAAAAAATATAATGTGATAAGAGTGTAATAATTCTTATACACTTGGGAGCTGCAGGTAGTAGGCAGGGTCCGCGTAGAGGCTGTCAGACAAGAAGGTAAACAAGAGAAAGTACTACTTCACTACCATACACTTGGTGAGCTAGCAGGTCAGCAAATGAAAGGTGTAATGCCTGAGGGATTAAGAAGAAATTAACCCAGAGGTTGAATGGTTCAGGCCCAGGTAGCAAGTACTTGTTGCAATAATATAAAGAGGGTTAAATTAAATATATACTACAAATAACCTATGCATCAAAATATTCTAGTTTAAAAAATGCTAAAATTAATGTAAAAAACTTTGCTTATAGTTGAATGACCAAATTGGTTGCTCAACTATAAGGTTTTCGATGGAGAGTTCCTTGAACCCCCAGGTGCATCACAGAATATTATACCGTTAAGCTGTGAAAATGAAAAACTATATTTTTAACACAAAAATGTTGTTTTAACTCCAAATCTTTCATTTTTACAGGGGTAAAAAGGAGAAAATGTACCATATACTTTGTTGTACAATTTCTCCTGAATGAGTCGATACCCCACTCCGTCCGCATCTACCCCCCCTCCAACCTCCAACTGGCTATCATTTACCACCCTCCAGGGCCAGCTCTAAATTGTTAACACTTACTTCGTCCTTCGGCCTCACCCAATGGTCCTCTGAAGCTACTCACAAAGATGGCCACACGCTGGACTTCATTTTCTTTTTTTTTTTTAAATCAGATACTTTTTTATTAAAACAGAGTACATACAACAGAATAACAAATCGGCATCCAAATTAAATTTATCACATCTATTACCCCTTTAACTCCCCCTCCCGCCCCCTCCCCCACCCCGGCAGCAACACTTCTCCCCGATACTACATCCCATATAGTACACACTTATAATACCCTTCAACTGTAGTATAGCAACCATCCCGTTGTGCAGGAGGAACAACTAGTAACACAAATAAAACAAAACATACACATCAGAGGTCTCAGACGGCTATCCCCGTCCCATATCAGTTTACTGGTCCATCACTCGTCCTATCCGCATTGCAGCCAAGGAGACCAGAGCTTCTCAAACATTTTAACATTCCCCCTTCTTTCATACACTCCCCGTTCCAGCTGAAGAATACATTTCACCCTTTTAATGTACCCTCCCCTGGTCGGGGGGTCTTTTTTAATCCAGGACCTGGCGATTAGCTTTCTTGCCGCATACAGCAGCCTAGCAATGACAATTTTCATAGTATTTTCCACCTCAAGCTCCTCAACATATCCCAATAGGCAGATCACTGGTTCCCTGGGGAGAACACACCCATATGTTCTTCCTATCTTGTGGATAACCTTAGTCCAAAAGGAGACCAGTCTCGGACAAGACCACATCATGTGAAAAATACCTGCGTCAGATCCATGACACCTTGGACACTCCGAATTCCTTTTCAACCCCATTTTAAACATCAGTAAGGGAGACCTATATACCCGGTGAATCACGTATAGGTGAGACAGTCTGGCCGGTTCGCTCATGGAAAGTTTAGGGACATACGCCAGGATACTCTCCCACACCTCCTCCGTTATCGGCCCAACTTCCTCCTCCCATTTAGATTTAGTTTTAATTG
This sequence comes from Anomaloglossus baeobatrachus, assembly GCF_048569485.1. NCBI lineage: Eukaryota > Metazoa > Chordata > Amphibia > Anura > Aromobatidae > Anomaloglossus > Anomaloglossus baeobatrachus. The sequence continues at coordinate 263,477,113 of NC_134358.1, read as the reverse complement.
GGTATTCTAACAGAAAGGTATGTAGTATATCTTTATACGTGCCAGAAATGATCCCTTTAGTGCTTCCTCCGCCCTTACACACATACTCCAGTACCAGGTCAGTCTGTATGGCCACACTTTGTTTAGCCGCTTGGGCTGCAATCGCATGTTTTAATTGTCTGTAGTGAAGCCAGCCGGACGCCAGTAACTGAAACTCACTCTGTAACTGCGGGAACGATTTCACAATTCCTCCATCCAATATCTGATGCATGTATATCACACCCTTGCGTCTCCACTCCTCAATATTCCCCATTTTCTGAATCTCCGGGAGATTACTGTTATCCCAGATAGGTGAAAACTTAGTTAACCGGGTCACCCCTCTCACCCTTTTCAGCCTATCCCAGGTCTTATTTATAAGTGCCATTGTAGGAGATGTTCTACCCAGGAGCCCCACCGCACCATCCTCTAGTCCCATTACCAATGGACTTCTACCCACTATGTACTCCAGTACTTCTTTAATGCCTCCATCTTTCTCTCGATCAGACCAACCCCTGAGGTGTTGACATTGCGCCGCTATATAATACAATTCCGGATTTGGGATTGCTAGACCCCCCTCATCCTTCGGCCTTTGTAAAGTCTCTAATCGCACCCTAGGCTGCTTTTTCCCCCACACCAGGTCCCTAAACAGCGAGTTTATCCCTTTAAATCTTTTCCTTGAAATACAAACAGGGGCATTGTGCAGTATGTATAGGAGTTTAGGCATTACTACCATCTTTAGTAAATTAACCCTTCCAACAACTGACAAATGTAGCTTGTTCCAGGCATCCACCTTGGTTCTCAATTTTTTAAGGAGCGGCCATAAGTTCACCTGTATGTATTTTTCTACTGGCAGAGATATCTGGATACCTAGATATTTAAATTCGTCCACATTCTTCAATTTGTTAGCCCCAGTATCCTCATTTGTCCAGGCTACTTCCCCATCCACCTTAAAGAGGCTCGATTTAGACCAATTAATGGTCAGTCCCGAAACTTCTCCAAATTTCTCTATTATCTGCATGGCATGATCCAATGAGGCTGATGGATCCCCCAAGAAAAGTAATAAATCGTCAGCATAAAGAGCTATTTTCTCCTCTAAATGCCCATACTTAAATCCATGGATCTCCTTTGTTTTCCTAATGGCTGCCGCCAGAGGCTCTATTGCAATAGCAAATAGGAGCGGCGATAGTGGGCAGCCCTGTCTCGTTCCCCGGTGCAACTCAAACGCTGAGGAGGTCATACCGTTAACTCTAACTTTAGCAGTAGGCCTATTATACAACAGCTGCACCCACTTTACAAACCGTGGGCCAAAACCCATATGCTGCAACACTTTCCACAGATACCCCCACTCAACACTATCGAACGCTTTCTGGGCATCTAACGAAGCGATCACCCTCCGGCCAGGGTTGTCAGGCGGCAACTGTAGATTAAGGTACAATCTCCTGATATTAGCAGCTGTCGACCTATTGGCCATGAACCCTGATTGGTCCATATGGATTAGGTTAGATATAACTCCAGTCAGCCGGTTTGACAACACCTTAGCCAGAAGCTTCACGTCCGCTGTTAATAACGAGATGGGTCTATATGAGTCTGGAAGCCTCGGATTTTTATCCTCCTTAGGAATTACTACTATTATTGCTTCTCTCATAGATTCAGGCAATACACCTTCCCCCTCCGCCACCTCAAAGACTTTCAATAGTTTGGGTAATAGGATTTCTTCTAACTGTTTATAAATTTCAACTGGTAGCCCGTCTGCTCCCGGTGCCTTGTCATTGCTCATGCCATGCAGAGCGCCCTCCAGTTCATCAATAGTAATAGGTGACTCCAGTTTATCTCTATCCGCCACAGACAACACCGGAAGCTCACCTCGCTCAAGAAATGAGTCCACCTCTTCCACCCTCATCTCTCCGCTAGAAGAATATAGCGTGCGATAGAAATCTTTAAAGACCCCAAGGATCTCCTCAACCTCAGTGACCTGTGTCCCCTCCACCGTGTCCATACCATGCACAAATGAACTACTCCTTTGAGCTGCAGCTATGACCGATAATAGATGACCAACTTTTTCCCCCTCCTCATAAAAATGCAATTTTTGGAATGCCTGCTTCCTTACCGCCTTCTCCAAAAGCATCTTATTAACCTGTTCATGCGCCTGCCTAAGATTTTGCTTCGCGTCCGTAGTAGTACTCCGGATTGCTTCCAGCTCTGCCTTATCTAAGGCCTCCAGCCTATCTTTCTCATCCTGCCTCGTCTGTGTTTTACGTTTACAGATATCCCTGAACAGGAGCCCCCTGAGGTATGCCTTCATCGCATCCCATACCACCAGCGGACCAGTGCTACCCTCGTTGTGGATAAAGAAGTCCCCAAGGTCCCGTTCTATATTCCCCATATTAATATGACGGATCCATGCTGGATGAAGCTTCCACTCTCCCCTCCTTCCCCCTGTCAGGGTCCCCCGTCGTATGGACACTAGAATTGGGCTATGATCTGAAATCACTCTTGTCAGATATTGCACGTCACTTATCATTGCATCCATCAGATCACTAGCTAGAGCCATGTCAATGCGGGACAGAGTGTTATGTGAAGCCGAATAACAAGAGAAGCAGGATACCCTCCCATTCCTCACTCGCCAGGCATCCACCATTCCAAGTTCCCCAATAAGAGTGCCAAACGAAGTCATACAACTATCCTGAATACCTGGAGGTCTACTACTCCTATCCCAGTACAGGTCTATCACATTATTGAAGTCCCCCACCAGTAAAAAAGGGATTACTCCCCCCTTCTCAGAGAACTCCCTTATCTCCCTTAGTTTGGTGCACTTATATGGAGGTGGTATATATATTGCAGCTATACACATGAGTCTGCCAAATATTTTACACTTGACGGCCACACACTGTCCCTCTTTATCCACATACACTTCTATCTCTTCATATTGCACAGAGTTATGGATCAGCAGTGATACACCCCTTGCATAGTTGGAAAAGGTGGAGTGATAGGCCTTCTGCACCCATCTCCTATTTAAAACATGTGTTGTCTCCTTTGTTAGATGCGTTTCTAGTAGACATATTACTGACGGGTTCTGGTCTTGAACATATTTAATTATTGCCGCTCTCCTAGACCTATCTGATAACCCTCTAATATTCCAACTCAACACCTTAATTCTATCCCCCATTATCCCACCCAGTAAAACCATCAAACCTTGTAGTATCTCCCCATGCTGCCTCTACCCTACCCCTTTCCCCCCTCCCCCCCTGCTCCCCTCCCCTCCTACTCCCCACCACTTCCTGTTTTCGAGTACTCCCGTGAAGCATCGGGTTTTCCAAACCTGGTCCATAATCCCTACTAAATTCCCCCCTACCTCCCTCGCCTTCCCCTCTTAGACACATTTTAAAACTCGTCCCTTTTCCAACAATTCTCCACTCCCCCCCTTTCTATGTATAATCATATTCCACTCAACCAATATAACAGTAAAATGGCGAACAGTAATTAAACTGGAATCTCAAATTGTAAATACCCCCACCGCGCCAAATTAGGCAGTCCCCATGTCCTGCGAAGCTCACATCAAACCCTTCGCGTTCCCCCTGCATACTACCTCAATCCCAAAGGGAAGGAGAAAAAAAAAAAAAAAAAAAAAGAAAAAACAAGAAGGGTCCCCTGTAAGCTCCTAAGGATGTTGTAGAGCCTCAGCCGGCCTTCTCCAACACACTGCAGATTCAGACAGTCAGCTCATTCCTTCAAACGGATCCGCTTTTCGTTTGCGTCCAACCACTGCATGGCTTCCTCTGGAGTTGTAAAAAAGTGCACCCGCTCCAACGCCGTCACTCTTAGCTTTGCCGGGAACATCATTGAGTATTGCACCCCCATCTCTCGCAGGCGCCTCTTTACTCCTGTAAAAGTCATACGTAGCTTTTGAACAGAAATGGAGTAGTCCGGGTATATGGAAATTCTCTGGCCGTCAATCATAAGATCCTCCATGTCTCTTGCCTTTCGCAGTATAGTGTCCCTGTCTCTGTAGTTGAGGAGCTTGGCTAGCATAGTGCGAGGGCCCCTGCCTGCTGGTTGTGGCTGCATCGGGACTCTGTGTGCACGTTCCACAGCATAGAGCTTGGATAAGACATTAGCACCCATTTTCCCCCTGAGCCAGTCTTCTACATATTCAGTGGGGTTTCTTCCTTCCGCTTTCTCAGGGATGCCGACAATTCGGATGTTATTTCTTCTAGAGCGGTTCTCTAAATCATCATTTTTTGCCGTGATTTCAGCTATCTGCTGTGCAAATGTTTTTTCAGACTTTTGTAGTTTTGTAATATGATCCTCTGTTATCCCCACTCTCTCCTCTACAGCCGTTGTTCTCAGGTCTGCTTTCTTGAGGTCTTTCTTAATGTCAGCAACCTCTGCCTGTAATCCCTTAACTTGCTTCGTCAGGGAAGTCAGAGCCTCTTTACAAAAAGACACCACTGCAAAAATGTCCTTTAAAGTGGGGTTTTCTGGAGCCTGGTCTGCACTATGTGCTTCCTCTACTTCTCCTGTCTTATCTTGCTGCTGTTCACCATCCCCCATCTCATCAGAGCTGGCATTGTCTTCTCCCTCCTCACCTCTGTTATCTGTATGCTGATGTGATTTCTCTGAAGTCCGGGCAAATTTCTCCAGCCTTGCCGCGACCTGCATCCTCTCCTGACAGGCTGCATTAACCTTCTCAGCTTCCTGCCTTATCATGGCACCATCCTGAGAGCTGGGGACTTTCCCGCCTCCATTATCTTTTTGCCTGTGACGGACCATGGCACCTCTCTGCATCCACCAGACTCACTCCAGATAAGTCCTCACCACCTTATCTTCCTGACAGCTGCCTGAGGCAGTGATAACAGCGGTATTCAGGGATTTATCAAGGGAGTTTGCAGGAGAGCTCCACAAACACGTCTCTTCACATTGCCGTCCAGGCCACGCCCCCCTGGACTTCATTTTCACTCGTCTCTGTTCTCTATCTAACCTCTCAATCTAACCTCTTCCGCTGTCTGACCACAACCTACTCACATTCTCTTCCCTCTCTTCTCCAAATACATAACCCCCCTCCACAAACTTTCACACTCTCGCAGAAATCTCAACCACCTTGATTTACACTCACTTTCTCAGTCCCTTCTCTCTCTCGCAGACATTGCTTCTTTACACGATGCAAATGCTGCTACCAATTTATATAACACTACAATCTCTGCAGTTGTCGAATCAGCCACCCCCTCACGCATACCAAAACTTGCATAATCAACCGGAAACCTTGGCACAGGAGCCAAACTTAAGAACTGAGACGGGCTTCCAGAATTGCTGAGCGCAGTTGGAAGAGGTCTAATTCCACCAAGCACTTCATTGCATATAAACAGTCCCTCACCACTTTCAAGTCCACACTCACTACTGAAAAACAAACCTACATTTCATCTCTCATATCCTCCCTTTCTCACAATCCTAAACAGCTATTCAACACTGTCAATTCTCTCCTTCGTCCTCCAGCACTACCTCCCTCTCCTCTCATCTCAGCTGAAGACTTTGCCTCTTTCTTCAAGCAGAAGATTGACAACATCAGAGCAAGCTTTGGCCTACAATCCCCAAAGTCCCACATTATAACTACTCAGCCCTTTTCCTCCAAATCCAACTTCTTCACCATGACAGAAGATAATCTTTCCACTCTACTCTCAAGATCACATCTCACCACCTGTGCACTTGACCCACTCCCGTTGCACCTCATTCCCAACATCACTGCAGTCCTCATCCTGACCCTAACCCATCTCTTCAACCTATCACTCACAACTGGTGTATTCCCTTCATGCTTTAAACATGCTTCGATCACACCCATCCTCAAAAAGCCCTCTCTTGACCCATCTTCTGTGTCTAGCTACTGCCTTATATCAATTCTCCCCTATGCCTCAAAACTACTGGAACAGCATGTCCATCTTAAAATGTCCTCCCACCTCTCCTTCTGCTCCATTTTTGACCAGTTACAATCTGGCTTCCGACCCCATAATTCCACCGAAACTGCCCTAACTAAAGTCACCAATGACCTACTAACCACCAAAGCCAAGCGACACTACTCTGTCCTCCTCCTCCTGGACCTGTCCTCTGCCTTCGACACAGTGGACCACTCCCTCCTATTACAGATTCTCTTGTCTCTGGGCATAACAGATTTAGCTCTATCTTGTCTTCATACCTAACTGACCAAACTTTCAACATCTCTTATTCTCACACCACCTGCTCATCTCACCCTCTGTCGGTGTCCTCCATGGTTCAGTTCTTGTACTTCTTTTCTGTGGGATTCCTAAAGCTTAAGATGGACAAAACAGAATTAATCATCTTTCCTCCTCCTCACTCAACTCATCTAACAAGCCTATCCATCAGTTTATGGCTGCTCACTCTCCACAGTCTCACAAGCTTGTTGCCTCGGAGTAACCCTGGACTCTGATCTTTCCTTCAAGCCACACATCCAAGCCCTTATCAACTTATGCCGACTACAACTGAAAAATATCTCCCATATTCGTGCTTTCCTTAACCAAGAAGGTGCATGCCCTCATCATCTCCCGCCTTGACTACTGCAACCTCCTGCTCTGTGGCCTCCCTTCCAACACTGCGGCCTGAATAATCCATCTGTCCCCTCCCTATTCCCTGACCACGCTACTCTGCTAATCCCTTCACTGGCTTCGCATTGCCCAAAGGCTCCAGTTGAAATCACTAACCATGAGATACAAAGCCATGCACAACCTGTCTCCTCGTTATATATGCAACCTAGCCTCCCGGTACCTACCTGCACGCAACCTCAGATCCTCACAAGATCTCCTTCTCTACTCCTCTCTTATCTCCTCTTCCCACAATCGCATACAAGATTTCTCCCACACCTCACCCATACTCTGGAATGCTCTACCCCAGCATATCAGACTCTTGCCTACTGTGGAAAGCTTCAAAAGGAACCTGAAGACCTACCTCTTCCGACAAGCCTACAACCTACAATAACCCTCTGACCGGTACACCACTGTGTAAAAGCTCTGTCCTTACCTATTGTATCATCACCCATTCCCTGTAGACTGTGAGCCCTCAAGGGCAGGGTCCTCTCTCCTGTACCAGTCTGTTTTTGCAATGTTCATGATTGTTGTACTTGTTTTTTATGTATACTTTTCACTTGTAAAATGCCATGGAATAAATGGTGTAATAATAATAATAATAATAATATGTGGTGGCTATCTACTGTTTGGGGACATTGCAGGGCTTGCAATGTAAGGAGCAACAATTGACTTTTGGAAATGAAAATCAACTGGAACCGTTAGCAGGTGCCATGTCAAGTTTGGAGAGACCCTGATGTGCCTAAACAGTGGAAAATTCCACAAGTGACCCCATTTTCAAAACTAGACCTCTGTAGGATTTTATCTAGTTGTTTAGTGAGTATCTTAAATCCCCAGATGCTTCACAGAAATTTATAGCGTTGAGCAGTGAAAATGAAAACTATGTTTTTACCACAAAAATGTTGCTTTAATTCAAATCTTACATTTTCACAAGGGTAACAGTAGAAAATATACAATAGAAATCGTGCTATTCCTCCAGACTATATGAATATTTCATATGTGGTGGAAAACTGCTGTTTGGGTGCAAGGCAGGGCTAGGAATCAAAGGAGCGTGATTTGATGGTTTTAAATCAAAATCAACTGGAATAATTTGCAGATGCCATGTCCCATTTGGAGAGCCCCTGATGTGCCTAAGCAGTGAAACTCCCCCTCAAGTGACCTCATTTTAGAAACTAGATCCCTCGAGGAATTAGTGAGATGTTTCGTGAGCACCTTCAACCCAGAATTTTATAACATTTTGTTTTGAAAAAATACATTTTTACCACAGAAATGTTGCTTTAACCCCACATTTTTCATTTTCATAATGTTAAGAGGAGAAAATGGACTATACAATTTGTTACACAATTTTTCCTGAGTTTTCCAACATCCTATATGAGGTCAAAAACTATTTTTCAGGGACAGTGCAATGCTCAGAAAGGAAGTAGCGCCATATTTGAGATCAGATTTAGTTTGAATAGCTTGAAGATGACATGTCACATTGGCAGGTGCCACAATAGCAAAAATCACTCACAACTGACCCAATTTTATAAATTGCACCCTTCAGTGAATTTATCTAGGGCTGCAGTGACCATTTTGACATCACAGATATGTCACAAAATGTTATGCTATTGAGCGGTGAAAAAATAAATACATATTTAGCAGTAAAATGTTGTTGTTTTAACCCCAGATTATCAATTTTTTACACATAAAAAATGGTTCATAATGTGTGACACAACTTCTGAATGTGCCAATACCCCACGCTACTATACACTACCATTTTGCCACACAGCAGGGCACAGGAGGAACGCCATTTGACTTTTGGAGCACAGAGTTTCCTAGGTAGTTTCATCATACAGCACCATTATCCTATCAAAAGTGATAATAAGGTAGAAGAAAAGTATTAGTGCAGCTGCTAGTCATTACCAAACAAAAACGATGTTTGCCGATTTTTGAGAAAATTGCTCGTGAATCCAAGCCAGAGCGACTGGTAGGACCGAATTTGAAATTGGCGAACCTTTTTCAAACAATTTCGCTCATTTCTACTTAGTACACCTAACATTGTCAGTTATAAATGATTTAGTGATGAAATGCATAATTGGTGGAGGAAGGTTGAACTAGATGGACCTAGGTCTTTTTTTAAGCTATGTAACTACTGTATGTATGTAACTAGCAAACATGCTGGGTTTCTATGAGGGGGTGAGTGCAAATCTGGATGTTGGTAATGCAGCTGATGTGAGTTATCTGGACCTTGCAAAGGCATTTGATACTGTACTACATTACAGCCTTATCCTGAATATTGAAGCTGCAGAAGCAAGGGCTAGAAGACTATATGCAGATGGGTTCCGATTTTGTCATGTGACCACCATCTTGCATTTCCGACCCTACTTATTCCAGTCTTTTCTCTCAACCAATGCTAATAACTAATAGCTAATCCGTGGACATAACCTAGGGGTCTCTGCAGTTAGGGTTATATTGGTAAAAGGATAAATAGCAGGAATCCTTTGGGAGTGGCTTGTCCAAAGTCTGTCCTTTGATGACCACTTAAATTTACAGATTTCCTGATTTAGGTATCTTCAATATTTAACAACTTGGTTTTATATAACATTAAAAAAAACTAGAAATCTTAATTAAAATAACAATATTAAAAAGATACAAGGATGGCTACTTGGGGCTCTTTTGAAAAAAATCCAGTCTGCTGAAGTTAGTCCATCAAGGATTCAATATCAAAGTCATTGCAATCTTAAATTAGCTGAATGATTAAATGTATAGTAATTATATTTATTTTTATCTGTTCTATGACCTCTGAATTATATTTACACAGCAAAATTAAAAACTACAAGTGAGAACCTAGCTTCAGACTGCAAGCCTATCAGTTTTCATTAATCGCATGTGTGGTGTAAAGAGCTCTGACAGGTTTTCTTTCCTTCTTTCCATTAGTTTCTCAGGGTAGTAAGTTGTGTTTGGGCAGTAGAAAAAAAATACATTAAAGTAGACAGAATAAATTTAATCAGAAAATATTTTAGATTATATAGAAACTATACCAAACGTATAATGCCACCTCTAATATCCCTGTCATGATCAATCTACAAACATGTAGAAGGAAGTTCAGTCATTATCGTGGAGCAAAGATGAATGGGTCTGAGATATATAATAATGAGCCCCACCTATGTAAAATTTCAGCCACATTTTGTCTTTCAAGTGAAAGATTGTCTACTGCCTATATTTTAACAAGTAAAGAATCAATTTCAGGACTTTGCTGACTGTTGCTGTTGGTGAACTCAGCAGCATGAAATGGGATAATGATCTTGCGTGGATACACCACCCTTAAGAAAATATTTTACATTCAATTTATGAACTGTCTTTTACTTCTCAAAAATATTCAAGTGGTTCATAATAAATGTGACGCGCCCACAGGGTCCCTGGGTTCACTACTCGTACTGGGCGGTGATGTTTGTCATGGTGGCCTGGCCCGGTTCAGCAACCCCATCGGTGTCAATAAAGAATATAGAGGGGTTGGGAATGATGGGAGTAGTTGTCTCGTGATGCCACCTGTAGTATGCGAGTAGGAGGGGAACCACCACTGTGGGAAGTCTCTCTCTGGAGCTGATGGTGACGCAGCTTGGATAGTTTAGCTCTTCACAGGTAGAGCTAGGCCCAGGGAGGATGAGAGTGGTAATCTCTCTTAGTTCAACGTTGGGGTGCAGGACTGAGGACACCGTTAATAACTGGATGACACAGTGACTGTAGTTTCTTTACCTTTATTTCACAATGACGATTACAGGCCCGGGAGACTGTTCCAGAGATGCTGGGTGTCCAGTAAGCCTGGAAGCAATGAGGCAGATTCGCCCAGTCCGGGGGGTTTGAGGCCTTCCTTAATTCGCTTATTCGCCTGGAGCCCGACAGTGACCTTTCTTCCTAATTGCTGTTTATCCTGTCCCTTGTAAAGGGCAGCGCGAGCCGGAGTGGGCGCCACCTGGTTACCTGTGGCCCCAGGCTCTATCTTGCTACTTTCCATCTGTGAACTTCTGGTGGGGCAGGAGACTTGGAATCTCCTGCCCACCGGGTTTCACTGATAGGGCTTCAGCTCCTACCAATCGAGGACCCCGGTGTCCTGATCAATTCGCTGGTCCTAGAAGAGCTAGCTCCACAGCTCTCTAGCAGTGACCGTGTCCCTTGGTCGCATCTACTTTTCTGACCCTCCAACCCCTTCTCCAGGTCAGTATGTACAGGAAAGCTCCCTTCAAAACAGGTCCTGAGCTCCCCATACTGGCCATTAGTTGGGAAGTGTTGCATGTGAATGTACCGGACATGAGAAAACCCCCTCCTTGCCTCTAGGCATAGCATCACTCCCCCTGGTGGAGAGAGCAGCGCTACTATGGCTCCCAGACACTGGGATGCCACAAATATACTTCAATATTACACTATGAAACTATAGGATGGCTCGGAAAAGTTCCTCACAAAGACCTAAATATCCCATATCGGCAGGAGACTACTAATTATTTACAGCCAGTTTTGACTTTTATATCACAACAATTTATATTCTTGATTTATTGATACAATTTTTCTGAAAGATATACATTCTTTATATGTACTTCGATGTAACAACATGAGGGTTTGTGTTCTGCAGGAATAACATTTTCCATTGTCACTATTGTAGTTTTTTGTTAATACGTATAACTCCGTAATTAAAATTTGATAACTGTTCCTTGGGGAAACATTTTATTCCCTGCACAGTATAAATTTTAGGTTTTACTTACTTTTTAAAACAGATATAAATGTGATGAAAACAGGTATAGTTGGAGATTTCTGGAAGGAAAATTGTAAGTAAGCACAAGAAATAGGGAGACTAGTTATGGACAAATGTTTTTCTTTTACAGTGCCTTGAACAAGTATTCATACCCCATGACCTATTCCTTTTTTCACAGTACGCCCGCAAAATTACATGTATTTTATTGGGATTTTATGTTATATTTCAAACCAAAGTAGCAAGTATTTGTGAAGTGTAAAGGAAATTATACATGGTTTTCTAATGATTTTAAAAATATAAAACTGAAAACTGTGACATGCATTTGTATTCAAATCTCTGTAGTGTGATGCTCCTAAATAAAGTCTTGAGTGACCAATTACCTTCAAAAATATTCTAAGTAGTAAATTGAGTCCACCTGGGGGTAATTTATTCTCAGTATAACTACAGCTGTTCTGTAAAGGCCTCAGAGATTTGCTTGAGAATATTAGTTATCAAACAGTATCTTGAAAACCAAGGAACACACCAGAAAGGTCAGGGATAAAATTGTGGTGAAGTGTAGAGGAGGCTTAAGTTAAAAAAGAGTAGCCCAAGCTCTGAACACCTGAAAAACATTGTTCAATCCATCATCCAAAAAAGGAAAGCATATGGCAGAACTGCAAACCTACGAAGACATGGCCATACAACTGTACTGACATCTTAAGCTAAGTGAGGAAAGTGCTAATTAGAGAAGCAGCAAGTGACTGATGGTCTCTCAGGAAGCGCTTAAGAAATCTACAGCTCAAGTGGGAGAATCTGTCCACTGGAAAAATATCAGTCGTAAACTTCACAAATCTGGCCTTTATGGAAGAGCGTCAAGAACACCATTTTTGAACGACAAAGATGAAGACAAAGATGACTAAAATATAACTGGAAAGACAAAAGAAGTGCAGATAAGATCAATTGGAGTAAAAAGGCCCAGCTCTTGTGGTTGTGCAAAGTCACAACCACTGTAGAGGCATGTAAAACGGCTGCCACAGCACCCCAGTACAGGATCTCAAAGTAGGTACATGATAGGGTTAACATCTGTGCTGCAATGGAACAAGTCTCAAGCTCAAGCTGATAGAAGATTGTGATCTTTATTTTGTTCCTCAGGACAAAATCATATGAAGTGGTATTGGCCATTTTTGTCAGCTGAGATTGAGACTTCGTCCATGGCAGCACAGTTATTAATCCTTTCATCAAAATACATTGACATTTTTTAAAGCAAGGCATAAGAAGTCTTGTTTGTAATTTCCAAAAAGCCACATAGGCAATACAGGTAGCATGTGGAAATTGTGGGGTTGAATGCAAAATGTTATATGTGGTGGAAAACTAACACTGCACGCCAACCTAAAAACACCATCCCTACCGTCAAACATAATGAAGGCAGCTTCATGCTGTGGGGATGATCTTCTTCAACAGGGACGTGGAAGCTGGTCAGAGTTGATGGGAACATAGATAAAACTAAATACAAGACAATCTTGGAGGAAAACCTGTTAGAGATTGCAAACAAATTGAGACAGGGGAGTAGGTTTACCTTCCAGCAGAATAATGACCCATAGCTACATTGGAATGGTTTAGATGAAGCCATATTCATGTGTTTTAATGGCCCAAAGTTCAGACCTAAATCTCAATGAGAATCTGTGGCAAAAGTTGAACATTTCTGTTCACCGATGCGCTCTATCCAATCTCACTGAGCTAGAGCTATGTTGCAAACAATGGGCAAAATGTAAAGCTCCATGGAATAAATGATGCTATAATGAATAATAATAATTTGAGTTTCTAGATGTGCAAAGGTGGTAGAGGCATACTACTAAATAATAAAAATGATCTGAGAATCCAGCTCAAAACATTCGAGGTTTCTTTATTTCTTGTTGCTATTAAGTACATAGTAACAGCAAACGTCACATGCTCATGATTAAGAGTGAGGCTTTCGCTTGCACTTGAAACGCATTGATGTGATGTTTGCTGTTATTTTGCACTTTATATGAACCAGAAATAAAGAATCCTCTCATGTTTTGAACTGGATTCTCAGATAATTTTTATTCATTTGGAAGCCATGGCAAGGCTAGATCCGGGACTCCATACTGAGGATAATGGACATGGTGTTGAGCTGAACTTCTCTTTTTCTTGCAATATACTACAAAATACTTGCAGCAGTAATTGAAGTGAAAGGTAGTCCTCCAAAGTATTGACTCAGGGAGGGGGAGGGGGGCAGAATGAAAATTATATGATTTATATTTTAAAATATTTAGAAAACCATTATATCATTCCCTTTACACTTCACAAATGCTTAAAATACATTTACGTTTGTGGTTGTAATGTGAAAAAATGTAGAAAACTTCAAGAAGTATGATACTTTTTCAGTGCACTGTAAATGCAGGAAACTAAATGGAGGAAAAAATCTCCAAATATTGCAATATAGAAAAATAAGGAAGAAAAGGGAATATGAAAAATGTTGGTCTAACGATTTAAAGAAATTTAAGCAAATCTGGAATTTGTATATTGATTAATTTTGACTTCACGATTGACACCTTCATATTTTGAGTTATATGTAGGAGGGTTATATGCATAAATATATATTTATATGACTTTTTGCAGTTATGTATTTTCAAAGCAATTGTGAATGAAAAGTGTTGGAGGTATTATCTGGTCTCAGAAGAAAGATTGCGGTCACTTTATGTGACTGCAATGTACCGAATCATTAAAGTGTGCGAAGAGCACACTGTCACGATTTCACTGTATTCCAAATCTCTCGACCACATGTATGAAATTTGCACAGTTGTGACCACATGCTAAATTGTCTCACCCAGCTTCTCTGAATGGAAGAGAATTGAGAGAAGCACTTCAGTTTAGTTGGCATATAACCCCAAGTATGTAAACCTGATACATGAAGTCACATTAATGTCACCTGCATGGGGAATAGAGGGGAATCGTGATAGTGTGCTTTTTGCACACTGTCACAATTTGGTAGTCTTTAGTCACATTGAATGACTGCAGACTTTTCTTGCAAGACTGGACAACCCCTAAAATGCATTTCTTTTAAGTAACGTTCTTGAATTCAAAAATACAAAATTGTATTAGTAGTTTTGTTGAGGCTAGTCATCTTCTGAGTTGCTGCTAAATATCATTTTCAAGAAAATTCACATTTTTAAGAAATTTACATGACTTTTCTGCTTCTTGTTCCAAATGTCTCTCTTTAATAAAATAATAACTTGACTGAACGAAAAAAAAAATATATATATTTGGATTGTAAATCAGATCATTAAAGACAGTTTATGTACATTATTAACTTTTGGGTTGAGATATATATATTTACTAGCTGTAGTACCCGGGCGTTGCCAAGATAGTAACTGTCTCTCTGTCTCTCTCCCAGTCTCTGTCTGTGTGTCGCTGTATGTCTGTCTCTCTGTCTGTCTCTTTCCTTGTCTATCTGTGTCTATGTCTCTGTCTGTCTGTTTCTATCTCTCTGTCTGTATTTGTATCAGTCTATCTGTCTCCATCTTTGTATCTGTCTCTCTCTATCTCTCTGTCTGTCTCTATGTGTGTGTCTTTCTGTCTCTCTCTTTCCCCATCTGTCTCGTTCCCCATCTGTCTCTTTGCCCATCTGTCTCTTTGCCCGACTGTCTCTTTCCAGGGCTGTCTCTTTCCAGGGATGTCTCTTTCCAGGTCTGTCTCTTTCCAGGTCTGTCTCTTTCCCGGTCTGTCTCTTTCCTGGTCTGTCTTTTTCCTGGTCTGTCTCTTTGCTTGTCAGTCTCTTTGCCCATCTGTCTCTTTGCCCGTCTGTCTCTTTCCAGGGCTGTCTCTTTGCCTGTCAGTCTCTTTGCCCATCTGTCTCTTTGCCCGTCTGTCTCTTTCCAGGGCTGTCTCTTTCAAGGTATATCTCTTTCAAGGGCTGTCTCTTTCCAGGTCTGTCTCTTTTCCCATCTGTCTCTTTCCAGGGCTGTCTTTTTCCCCATTTTTTTCTTTCCAGGACTGTCTATTTCCCAGTCTGTCTCTTTCCAGGGCTGTCTCTTTGTCCGTCTGTCTCTTTCCAGGTCTGTCTCTTTGCCTGTCTGTCTCTTTCCAGGGCTGTCTCTTCCAAGGGCTGTCTCTTTCCAGGGCTGTCTCTTCCCAGGGCTGTCTCTTTCCCGGTCTGTCTCTTTCCAGGTCTGTCTCTTTTCTGGTGTGTCTCTTTCCAGGTCTGTCTCTTTCCAGGTCTATCTCTTTGCCCGTCTGTCTCTTTCCAGGGATGTCTCTTTCAAGGGCTGTCTTTTTCAAGGGCTGTCTTTTTCCAGGGCAGTCTCTTTCCCCGTCTGTCTCTTTCCAGGGTTGTCTTTTTCCCCGTCTGTTTCTTTCCAGGATTGTCTATTTCCCAGTCTGTCTCTTTCCAGGGCTGTCTCTTTGCCCGTCTGTCTCTTTCCAGGGCTGTCTCTTTGCCTGTCTGTCTCTTTCCAGGTCCGTCTCTTTCCCCGGCTGTCTCTTTCCCCATCTATCTCTTTCCAGGGCTGTCTATTTCCAGGGCTGTCTCTTTACAGGTCTGTCTCTTTGCCCGTCTGTCTCTTTCCAGGGCTGTCTCTTTCAAGGGCTGTCTCTTTTCAGGGCTCTTTCCCTGTCTGTCTCTTTCCCAGTCTGTCTATTTCCAGGGCTGTGTCTTTGCCCGTCTGTCTCTTTCCAGGGCTGTGTCTTTCCCTGTCTGTCTCTTTCCAGGTCTGTCTCTTTGCCCGTCTGTCTTATTCCAGGTCTGTCTCTTTCCAGGTCTGTCTCCTTGCCAGTCTGTCTCTTTTCAGGGCTGTCTATTTCAAGGGCTGTCTCTTTCAAGGGCTGTCTCTTTCCCCGTCTGTCTGTTTCCAGGGCTGTCTCTTTCCAGGGCTGTCTCTTTCCAGCTAGAACCACAAATAGATATAGAACCGAGGTATGGTATCAACATACGACCACAGAAGAAGCAATAGCTCTAAAAATATATTTAATTTTATTTAGAAAAATATAAAAATATGACAAACAGTGTCTCTCTAAAAAATACACAAAGGACAAAACAGTGCCAGTGAGATGTTGGGAAGAGATAGTTTCAGCGTGAAAAGGATAGCGATAGATAGATATTCACAGAGTCATCAAATTACTGATCTCATAACCTTTGTTGACCCTTCCTGACGACGGAGGGTATTACCTCACACATAAGCTTCTTATACTAACAATTTATTTTGTTCCTAAAGCAACCACTGACAGTTGCTATTAATATACTATAGCTTGCAGCTCCATTCAGTTTAATGGAGGCAGGATTTTTGAAGAGTAACTATAAAGCATGGGGTTAAATTTTCCTGCCCAAACATAGTCTATGATGTTCCCTGAGTCACATGAAGTGTCTGTGCAAAATTTAGTGATTGTAAATGCGGCCGTGCGGATTCCTTTAGCGGACATACACACACACACACACACACACACACTCACACACACACATACATACATACATACTTACACTCAGCTTTATATATTAGATATATATTTATATATAGTATATACACAGTGTTTATTTATATTAACTATGATATAGTTTCAACTGTTGAGAATTTGCATAGTAGTTCAAATTGTCAGTCCAGTCCTGTTCCAGGGAAATAAAGGTTTTTGGCAAACCTAGTGTTAAAGAATTTTCTCATCAGCAGCTGCAGCCATTAGCTGAGTTCTAGAATCATAAAACAGTCTGATTTTTTTCAGAAGGAGCCAATCATGGCTGACCAGACATTCAAATATATAGTAAAATATATATATATATATATATATATATATATACACACACACACATATACATGTATATATATATATATATGTATATATAGTCAAATGGCTATTGACATCTCAAATTTGCCAAAGCAGGAGCCTCCCTCAGCTCTGACTCACAATGGGAGATTTCGAGAAGGTGACTGCCATCTGTAACCTCCTGCCCTAACAGGAAAAAGGAACAGGAGGCTCCATAAGAAAATCCATTAAGATAATTATTACAACTGTTTAAACTACTGAAGCTGTACCATATAAATGAAGCATAGAGCAATAAATGAGGAAGAAGGAAAATAATGATGTTTTTAACTATTGATGTTGCAGATATTTTTAAAAAATCATGAATGACAGAAAGGAATGCATGTTTATATTTTATTAAAAGGTACCTGTCATGTACAAAAAATGATTAACCTGCACATATGGGGTTAAACTTAAGGTTAATAGCGCTCTGAATCCCCCACTGCAGGGAGAAAATGTACTTTAATAATCCGGGCCACCTCCAACTTTTAGTCACCTCTCAGTGCACAGTAAAAACTCAAGAAAATCTAAATATTTTTTTGTAATTTGCAGAATTTTTTTTATCAAACTTCATTTGCATGATTAATTTTAATATTTGAATATTGAATGCTATTACACTTTGCAGAAGTGTATAATAAAATAGATAATGAAATATACATATTCAGTTATAAAAAAAAAAAAAATCTATGCTAATTTGTACTTTCATATAGCAGAAAGTAACATCTTTGTTTCCATCCCTTCTCTCATTTCTGGAAATGTTAAAGACTTTTAAGTTTGTATGCAGTTTTAAATTGCTCAGTTTGCCTTGCAGTCACGCTGCACTAAAGTGTCCCTAGTGGTGTACTTTATTTGTTGGCACGGGAAACAATGCAATTGACAATTGACATAGTTGTAGTTGGTTCAAGTTATAATATCCTAAAAAGTCTGCAACTTACTTGTCTGCAAAAACTTTACAGTAAAAATGTTGATAAAGAAAAGTATAATATAAAAACTGGATAAATGCACATGTAAAAAAGTTAGCTGTTAAAAGAAAACATACAGAAATATTGTCATTATGTTTTCATTGTGTCAAAGGAATGTTTTATTTCATCATAGTAAGAGTTGTAGCTTAGGATCCAGCTCAGGAGAGGGGAAAAACATCTGAGCGGGCCACTAACTAGGTAACCATGTTTACAACTATGGAGGTAAACCCTAGACATACGTATGGGGAAACCTCAGCAGATGACTATGCTGTAAATGAAAATCAATCTCTTTACAAAGGCCAAGGTTCAATTCAGTTTGTGTTCGCCGAGTGGTTCGACAAACATATCCAAATCTCATTGAATTCAATGGGAGGCAAAAACAAAGGCATAATTACGACCGTTTAGGAGGGCCCAAAAGCTGCCAAAATAGCTAAAACCATTTTACAGTGCACCCACACTGTTGTGGCACAGCCATTAGCTTCCTAGACTATTAACATAAGAAATATTGAGGTGGATGAGTAACAGGCCTGGTGCTCTTAGACCCGTGCCTCTACAGACAACACACAGTTTGGAGACCTAACAAGAAGTCTCCATATTTCCAAAAATTAGGGGCAGACACCAGGACTAGTGGCTTTCTTTGAAGCCCTGACCGCCGACATCTTCAGAATAACCCGTGCCTCACAGCCCACTTCACAGAGCAGAGCAAGCACAGGGCAAAGCAGAGCCAGCATGGGGCAGAGCAAAGCCAGCACAGAGCAGAGCCAGTGTCACCTTTGACATGTGAGTATAAGAGCCTGATCTCCATGTATTATCACATATAGCACACGGAGATCACACGCGTGCCAAAATCATTGCACACGGAAGGACATATGCACCTTTATCATGTCAGTGAAAAACGTGTGTGTTTTTCACTGAAGTGCGAAGGAGGCCATAGAGACAGGGAAACAATCCCTAAACCTCTAGATAAATATTAAAATAGTAGTCTGCAAGATGGGGTAGGGAGATGTGGTGGGGTAGGTGGCAGGTGACAATGTAATTAATTAATTTTTGATATGGTAAATCTGGTATCTATTCTGCTATTTTTTATTTTCTCTCTACCTCTCTTTCCCTCTCATCCTCTCAAGGCTATATTAATTATAAAAATTATTGAATACAGTATTGAGGAACTGCAAAATATTCTACACACTTTTCCAAGGAAGTTGGACTATGACTATGACTATGACTAAGTTGGACTCAAATAATTTTGTAGCACATCCAATTTGGGGGAAAAATTAGCCAGACCTGGCAAATTTATATTTCTAGAACATAGATCATTGATACTTGGGATCTGTAGAACTAAATGGAAATTATGCTATTTATTTGGTTGAGCATTGTGCTCATGACAAAGATTAAAACAAACCTAGAAGGCTGAATATACAATTATACCAATTATGTATTAAGCATTGTTCTCTAAATGTGTCACAGATGAGAGACAAGTATAGTACAAATGCAGTGCTCTAAAAGTACTATAATTATCTATTTATCAATACATTATGCCTGTGTCACAGATGAAAAACCCTGGAACTCTTATTTTAAAAATCAGTGACATGACTAGAAGAACTCCCAGATTGTTAAAATGTTTTAAGAAACAGGGTGCTATTTCATTCTATGCGTCACACCTAGAGAATTTGGATTTGTGGTTGTCTGATTACCTGATTAATTAGCTTAGTTATTTCAGAGCAAAACAATTGCTCATTTTTATTTGGCGGTACATTTGCTCTCATATAAAGATTAAAAACCCTGAAATGTTGTGTTTTTGTTTGACAAAAAGGTGCTTTGCCAGTGTCAGAGAATAAAAACAATAGCTAATACTGTAGTTAAAGTAACACTTTTTTGGGACATACCGGTAGTTGCTAAATCTAAATATACTGTACATTCTATAGATGATCAAATTGATCTGCTGCAAATCGAATTTGAATTTAGTAAAATTTCATGAAATTCACAGGCCCCTGCGAATTTAAGCATTGTGATTTGATTCACAAGGATTAGTAAAGAAAAATTTGGTACCATTATACACATTGACAAAGATTGAAAGAATGGGTTCACATGACATTTGATGTGACTGCGTGAGTTTCAACAAAATGTCTTGCTGCTATTATATCAAAGTCTAAGGCGGGCTTTGCACACTACGACATCGCAGGCCGATGCTGCGATGCCGAGTGCGATAGTGCCCGCCCCCGTCGCAGCAGCGATATGTGGTGATAGCTGGCGTAGCGAAAGTTATCGCTACGCCAGCTTCACACACACACTCACCTGCCGTGCGACGTCCCTGTGGCCGGCGACCCGCCTCCTTGTTAAGGGGGCGGGTCGTGCGGCGTCACTGCGACGTCACACGGCAGGTGGCCAATCGGAGCGGAGGGGCGGAGATGAGCAGGATGTAAACATCCTGCCCACCTCCTTCCTTCCGCATATCCTACGGAAGCCGCAGTGACGCCGGTAGGAGATGTTCCTCGCTCCTGCGGCTTCACACACAGCGATGTGTGCTGCCGCAGGAGCGAGGAACAACATCGGACCATCACGTCGGCGTAATTATGAATTATGCCGACGCTGTACCGATGATACGATTACGACGCTTTTGCGCTCGTTAATCGTATCATCCAGGCTTTACACACTGCGATGTCGCATGCGATGCCGGATGTGCGTCACTTTCAATTTGACCCCACCGACATCACACCTGCAATGTCGCAGTGTGCAAAGCCCGCCTAAGACACACAGTCAGATGGAACAATCACTACCACTATAAAAGATGTGGCAAGGAAAGCAAAAGCAATTTTCGCATTTTACAGCCAAGGCATAAGAAGTTAGAGTACACACCTTAGCATTACAAATAAGGATACAAAGGACTAAATCAGTGTGTATTGTACTACTGCAGAGCAGGAGAAAACAGAACATGGGAGTGGGAATCTCAGCCCTCAGCCAGTGAATAATAATACAAGAATTCAATTTATAGGAAGGTTCTGGACACATAGAGTCTTGAAAGCAAGGCTGTCATGCTTGCCAGGTGTAGCAAGTTTGGAGAGGTGCGTTCAGAAGTATGTTCATCTGATGCAAAACAAAAACACAGAAACGGGAGCACCTGGAACACGAAAACAATGTCAGGCCCTGGAACTAATGAGAGGGGTCAGTGGGGCACCTCCTATGCTCACCTGCAGCTATCCCTCCTCTCCTAGCCAGTCCCTATACAGTCTCCGCAACTGTCGCCAAACAGGAACCTGAGACCCTCGGAAGACTCTATACTAGCCCTGACTAGTGAGGGGCAGGTGGGGTTCACTTGGCCTCATCGCTGCCCTAACAACACACCATATAGGTAAGGATGGTTGAACTTAGGGAAATCAATATTCAGCACCGCAGAGCACCATCACGTGTTTTCTCAATGCAGTGATTCTAGAGCAATGCCCCCTGGGAAATATGCAAAACAAGGAAGCCGCGGAGACACCATCACATGTTTCTCAACGCTGGCAGGTAACTAGCCAGGTCTTTCACCGGGTAGGAAAAACCATGGGAAGGGCAGTCTCCAGTCAACCATCCTTACCTATATAGTCTTCTACTAGGCATTGCTCCCACTAGCCAGTTTCCTACTCCACACTGATGAGGGGCAAATACCCGAAAACAGCTGTCTGTGGATGGATACCATGTTTTGGCATAGGTGGTTTCCTTGACTGGAGACTGCCCTTCCCATGGTTTTTCATACCCAGTGAAAGACCTGGCTAGTTACCTGCCAGCGTTGAGAAACATGTGATGGTGTCTCCGGGCTTTCTTGTTTTGTCTAACAACACACCAGGTATGTAAAGACAAACAGGGGGAAAAAACAACCAAAAGGATATAGCCTGAGCACAGGAACTTCAACTGCAAAACCTTCCTCAAAGGTGGCCAGAGACCAAATGACTTTGTATCTTCAGCAGGAATTGGGATCCACCACTATTTAAAGCTGAAGGGCATGACTACAAAGTGAGTGCAGGTGAAAACACTCAGCAAGAACCTGCATGAAAAGGCTGCAAGCAAAAAGCTGACACTTAACCACTTCAGTGCCAAGAGAAACAAAACCCATTTAAATGTAGAGAGCCAGATGAGAGGTTCTAGTCCAAAGACTGTCACTGATCACTACATGCAGGGAGATGAACATGACAAAGGTTCACATCATCAGTAGGTCTAGATAGAAATTAGTCAGAGCTTTAGGCATCCTTAACCCCTTCAGCCCCCGGGCACTTTCCGTTTTTGCGTTTTTGTTTTTTGCTCCCCTTCTTCCGAGAGGCGTAACTTTTTTATTTTTCCATCAATCTTGCCATATGAGGGCTTGTTTTTTGCGAGACGAGTTGTACTTTTAAATGAAACCATAAGTTTTACCATATAGTGTACTGGAAAAGGGCAAAAAAATTCCAAGTGCGGAAAAATTGCAAAAAAACTGGGATTGTACAATAGTTTTTGGGATATTTTATTCACCGTGTTCACTATATGGTAAAACTGATGTGTGGGTATGATACCTCAGGTCGGTGCGAGTTTGTAGACACCAAACATGTATAGGTTTACTTGTATCTAAGGGGTTAAAAAAAATTCACAAGCTTGTCCGAAAAACGTGGCGCACGTTTTGCGCCATTTTCCAAAACCCGTAGCGTTCTCATTTTTCAGGATCTGAGGCTCAGTGATGGCTTATTTTTTGCGTCTTGACCTGACGTTCTTAACGGTACCATTTTTGCGCAGATGCTACGTTTTGATCGCCTGTTATTGCATTTTGCGCAAAATTTGCGGCGACCAAAAAACGTAATTTTGGCGTTTGGAATTTTTTTGCCGCTACGCCGTTTACTGATCAGATTCATTGATTTTATATTTTGATAGATTGGGCATTTCTGAACGTGGCGATACCAAATATGTGTGTATTTTTTATTTTTTTAACCCTTTAATTTTCAATGGGGTGAAAGGGGGGTGATTTGAACTTTTAGGTTTTTTTATTTTTTTTTAATTTTTTAAAACTTTTTTTTTTACTTTTTTTTTTTATTTTACTAGTCCCCCTAGGGGGCTATAGCGATCAGCAATCTGATCGCTTTGCACAATCTGCAGATCTCAGCTACAGAGCTGAGAACTGCAGATTTGCTGCTTCACTTTCAATGCCGGCTGTATTCCGGCATTGAGAGGAAGTGACTCATGTTAGCCACAGGCGTCATCACATGACCCTGTTCTACCATGGCAACCGCCGAAAGTCACGTGATCATGTCACGTGACTTCCGGCGGGGGCGGGGTAAGTCACTGTAATGGCGGCGCCCATATACATATCGCTGCCAAGACTTTGGCAGCGAAATGTAAGGGGTTAATGGCCGCGGGTGGAAGCGATTCCACCCGCGGCTAGCAGGCACACATATCAGCTGTTGATAACAGCTGATATGTGCGCCGATCGCCGCCGCCCGCCGGCGGCAGGGGGCGGGGCTTACCGGAAAACGATCCATGACGTATCTAGTACGTCATGGGTCGTTAAGGGGTTAATATTCTTCCACAAATGCTGGTTTTGGTGAACTCCGACAAATTTGGCATCAGACAAAATGATCTTGGACAAGGCCTCAGGTATGGAATCTATAGTGTAGATTCGGGATAGTGCATCTGCTTTCACATTACGAGAACCTGGATGGTACGAAATGACAAAATTAAATTGGTTCAAAAATAAATTCCAACCAGCCTGAAGTGGAGAAAGACATCTAGTAGATCTAAGAAACTCTAACATATGATGATCTATAGGTGAATGATCTGTTGTGCTGCTCCTTGAAGAGAGCGCCTCCATTCTTTGAAGGCGGCAATAATCGCTAATAGTTCTTTAACTCCAACATCATAATTCTTCTCTGCACATGAGAGTCTTTGTGAGAAAAAGGTACAAGGATGTAGCAGACCTTTCTCCCCTGTTCTCTGTGGGAGAATGGACCCCAAAGCACAATCATAAGCATCCACTTCCACGATGAATAGAAGCATATGGTCAGGGTGGATTAGCATTGGTGCCATGGTGAAATGGGCCTTAAGACTATCCAAAGCCTTTTAGGCTTGGGACGACCATGTAAAGGTCTTTTCCTTCTTCATCACCTGTGTAACTGGCCGTAAAAGTTCTGAAAAATTCTGAATAAAGTGTCTATAAAAATTGGCAAAACCGATGTACCTTCTTGAGATTCCCTGGTGTAGGCCAGTCTAGGATTGCCTGAATCTTGCTGTTCTCCATGTTTACTCCCTGTGGAGAAATGACATATCTTAAAAATGTATTTTCAGAGCGATGAAACTTACATTTCTCGGGCTTAATGTAGAAGTGATTCTCCTTAAGACATCTTTAAATTGTCTTGACATGTTCCTGATGTCCCTGTAATAAAGCAGAAAAAATCTAAATATCGTCTAGATAAATACCAACAAAATAGTGCAACAGGTCCCTAAAATTGTCATTAGCTAGATGTTGGAAAGTTGCTGGAGCATTGCAGAGCCCAAAAGGCATCACCAGATACTCAAAATGTCCTTAGCAACATCTGAATGCCGTCTTCCATTCATCACCGGGATGAATGTGAATCAAATTATAAGCTTCATGAAGGTCTAATTTAGAGAAGATCTTAGCATGTCATACTCTTTTTTTTCAAAGGTATTTTTATTGAAGGATTTTAAACAATAACTGGGAAGGAGGGGGAGTCTGGGAACATGCGAAAATAAAAAGAAAACAACAGCAGTATTAATACCCTTTTTAAGGGTCTAAATATAACAATTCACATATCATCAACTACCTAAAAGAAAAAAAGGGAAGGTCTAGACAACAAGGGAGAAAAGATAAGGAAGAGAAGGGGGGAAGGAAAAAGGGGAAGAAGGTGGGAACTTGAAGAGAATAAAAGAAGATCATCTGAGTCCAAAAAGTCACTAAAATCAAAAGATTTGAAATACTGTATATGCACAGTGGTTGATAATATAACTAACGATAAAACAAAAGCTAAGGTTTATTACGAACATGGAATATCCTTATTCAATGGGAAAATTGAGTTCCAAGAAGCCCGCCTAGCATGGTATTTTTTAATATTATTATTCTTTAAGGCAAGGATCAGTTGAAATAAATTATGAGTAGAAACAATTTCTATGTTAGTAATTGAACGCATTTCTGCTGATTTCCATTTGTAGTAAATAAGGTTTTTTGTCACTGCAAAGATGTGTAAACATGTCGTACTCTTTCAAGTAATTTGGGAATCAAAGGCAAAGGAAACAAAGTTTCAAATAGTTACCTCATTGAGTTCCCGGTAATTGATACAAGGCCTAAGGGATCCATCTTTCTACTTTGCAAAAAAACTAGGTACTCCTGCTGGTGAAGAAAAAGCCTGCAGCTCCAGAGCTGCCAGAGGATAGACATGACCAAAAGGAATTGCAACACCTGGGAGCATTTCAGTAGGGCAATCGTAACGTTAATGTGGGAGAAGACGATCTGCCTTTTTCTTATCAAAGATATCAGTGAACTCCTTATAAATATGTAGTAAGGTTGATACCTGTACGGAACAGTCTGGATCCTGAGACTTCAGGTTGGACTAGCACCCCACTAAACTGCCCTTAGGCGGAAAATATACCATATTTTTTTGTTTTATAAGACCCACTGGATTATAAGATGCAACCCAAATTCAAAGGAAAAAAAAGGTAAAAAATATGGGGTGCTAGTCCAACCTGTTTTATAATCTGATGGTGTCTTACAGTGCTGGTGCTGCAGGCTCTGCTCCGTGCTGGCTCTGCTCTGTGTGGCTCTGGTCTGTCCCGGCTCTGCTCCGTGCTGGCTCTACTCTGCCCTGTGCTGGTACTGCTCTGCCCCATGCTGGCTCTGCTCTGTGAAGGGGGCGGTGAGGTATGGGTTATTTTGAAGATGTCGGCGGTCAGGGCTTCAAACAAATGGTGCCCGGAGGCAGCACATGCGCAGGTGGAGCTCTTGAGCCAAGAGTTCCATCTGTGCATGCACAGACTCTGGGCTCTATTATTTGAAGTCCTCACCACCGACATCGTCAGAATGGCTCGTACCTCGCTGGCCGCCATCCATAGCAGCTGCACCGGTTTCCGCTGTCCACAGCAGTTGCGCCGGCTGCCGCGGACCACAGCAGCTCCACCGGCCACTGCCACACACAGCAGCTCCACTGCCCTTCGCCGCACACAGCAGCTCCGCCGGCTGCTGCATAGATCCCCTGCCTCCTGTGACCCTTCTCAATCCCCTCCTGGTAAGTACATTCAGATTTTAAGACGCACACCTCATTTTCCTTTTAAATTTTTGGGAGGAAAAGTGCGTCATATAATCCGAAAAATACGGTATCTCCTTGGTCTCCCAATTAATAATTCTGTAACTGCAACCAGTGAATTCCTAAAATCATAGGAAAATGAGGAGAGGAGATAAGAAACAAGGAAAGTACCTCCTGATGATCGGGCACTAAGAGGAACTCAAGGGGTGCAATCTGATGATCCACGGGCCCAGAGGTTGGGAGGGGACCATCTACTGTCTCCATAGTAACTGGAATGGACCTTCATTGTATCTCAATGCCATGCTCCTTGGCAAATAAAAAGTCCATAAAGTTACCCTCTACACCTGACTCAATCATTGCAGTACTAGTAATCCACTGTCACGAGATCAGAATTTTAATAAGAAGCAAGCAATGGGAATCTTTCTCTTTTCACTCTTTAGAGCTAATAGTCACTGATACCAAGTGAAACACTGCATTAAGGGACAAATTTGTCTCAGACATATCAGATTCGGCATCGGAATTTTCATACTCATTAACAGCTGCTAAAACCTTCTGGGGTCAACTTGAACAGTTAATAAGGAAATGGTCTGAGTTAATACTCCCTGAGTACTGTATCTCTCTAAGTTGATACTCCCGGCATTCATTAGTCCCATGCTTCTGCAATGAATCAATTTGAACTGCTTCGACTTCCTTACCGACAGGTTCCTTTGAAGAGGGAGGAAAGGGTAAGTTATCTGCACAGATCAAAGCAGCTCATCTCTCCTGTTTGTGTGATGCCCTGGCCGGGCCAGGTAGTCACAAATAGGCCCCTGCACAACACCTTTCCCTCACAGGTGACAGCAGCCAACCTTAAAAACCCTAGTCACCTCCCTCGCGGCTAGATGGACACACCAAGGGGCGGAGCCAGGTGGTTGGAAGACGCCCACCAAGGAGTCTGGACAGCCCAAGGCGGGAAAGTAAACGGTTCAGTTCAGACAGTGTTTAGATTTCAAGTTAGAAAGGAGTGTGGGCTGCAGCTGTGTCCAGTTCCAGCAGAGGCGAATACCCCAAATTGAACGGCGCCAGGGTAGGAGCCCTGGTGCCACTGGATAGGAGGTCGACGGCGGTCTCCGTCTGCAGGAGCCGGGAAGACGGCTCAGTGGAACCGAGGTGGACCGGGACAGGGTAGTGGCCCGCCGGTACCGACCCGGGGAACCGACTCGGAAACCGGAGCACACAGGGGGGTACTCGGACCCTGAAGCCGAGACCACAAGCGACTGGAACCAGCTAATTAACTGATTGAGGCCAGGACTAGAGGTCCTGTCCCACCCAAAGTCCCTATTAGAAGACAACAGCCCAATGAGGGGGATAAAAGGCCAGGGCTCAGAGATCCCACGGGCCAGCGCCTGTGGGCAAAGGCTCCTTAGGCCACATCCAGCCGGGAGCGGACTCCTAAAGTTGCAAGCACAGGCACTCCACCATTACACAAAGGTGCGGGAGAAAGACAGAGACCACCAGCTGGGTGGGGGAAGGGAACGCAGCTGGCTGCGGACACCGACCACCATCACCTTGGTTTACCAGAGACTCATGTGTTTCCTTCAATAGTGAGTACACCAACACCTTGCGGTCGCCCATCTCCCTGCACAAACAAACCCCAACGGGTCTTGGGGCCACCATCCCTACCCATGGAGGGGTTAACAACTTGCTGCACAACATCTCCCCCGGGTGCCCCGTAACTGCAGCGGTGGTGTCCAAACTCACCACATACCGTGGGTGGTGTCACGAATCTAGTGCGGCCTAGCCCGAACATATACGTCCTACATCCACCATCCCCCCAACCCTTTTCATTCGGAGTGTCTGCGGGATCCCCCGGGGTCGGAGACCCTCGAGCCACCCACCAGAAGGCCCGAACCCGAGCAGCGGCAGGCTGCCAGCACAGGGGCGGCACATTTGCACCCAGTAAGGCAAATATCTATGCGTACACAATGCTGAATAAACGCCTCTAGATTATGGGGAGATTCAGCTCAAGCTAGCTCATCCTTGATAGTACCAGACAATCCATTCCTAAAATTGGGCAGTTGAGCATAGCAATCCCAATTAGTATCCACCGCCAACCTTCTAAATTTGGTTGCATACTCAATCACGGAACGTTTGCTTTGATATAGTGACAACAAGGTAGTCTCGGCTGAGGCATGGTAGTTAGGATCATCAAACATTAAAACCATTGCTGTCAAAAAATCATCAAAGTCATTTAAGCGATGATTACGAGTCTCAATCATAGGATTTGCTCAGGCCACTGCTTGAGAGGTAAGTAGAATGATAAGAAAAAGGAAGTTCGATCTACCAGTCTGAAAATGGGCAGCATGAATATCAAAATATAAAGTAAATTCATTAATAAAAACACAAAAATTTTTCACGATCACCATTAACTCTGAATGGCCACAGTTTTAGAGTATTTGCAGGAGGGGACTGAACTGGAGGACGCACTTCAAGATTTCCAAGTTGAGCTCGCATGTCCTGAAGATTCAAAGATTCAAACTTGGTTTCAAAGCCTGCATATCAGCATGTAATGAATTATAAGCAGCAACAAGTCTCTTAACACGTGACTCCATAGTCTCAGCCCTAGCAGATTCTATTTCATGGCCTGAGTATCCTGTTAAGATTTAATGGATACCTTGGAAACTGATGGCATGAAACTAAACTGAGACAAAATGGGTCTTGATTCAAGTCTGTATTCACACAGGTGCAACAACAATGAAGTAAAGTTCACACAAATCAATCACAGCAAGTGTAAGTGGTAGAAGTGAAAGCAATAAGTCTATAGCAGGACAGTCTACTCAAGCCTGTATTCACACAGGTGCAACAGCGGTGCAGCAAATTTCACACAAATCAATCCAATTAAGCAAGTCCTGAAAAATCCTCAGTAACATGACTGAATTGCAGAGCAAAATCTATAGGACTGTGTACAGACTGGCAACAGGTGCTGGCTTACATGGTGCTGGAGCAGTCTGTAGTATAAATGCAGACAGACTTGAGACCCTTCTTGGAGAATGTCCCTTGAAGCAAAATAGAGATAAGTCCACCTGAGGAGAGGCCAGGAAACCACAGTGTATGCAGTGATCCTGCTTCAATGCAGCTTTGCTTGGAACAGCTGTAGCAAAAGACATCCGCAAACCAAGAGTGGAGCTGTTAACAGCCAGAAGTAGGAGCAAGACCAGTCAGAGGAGCCAGGTCCAGGGAGCAGCAAGATAAGTAAACAAATACTCAGCAAAGGCATGACAGAAGCACCAGAACTTAAATAGGCAGACAGACAGAAACCACATGGTAAACATGAAGCAGCAAACGCTATCTTCCCTAAAGCAGCAAACCCAGAAAGTTCAATTGAAAATCCAGAATCCTGACACTAGGAATTGTTAGCACTACCTGTTGTTAATTTGCTAGTGAACTAGGTAAAAAGGTCTTGGCAGTTTGTATTGCCTTTACAAAATAATGCAATCAATCACATTTTTAGTTATTGTTCATTAGTAGTGCCTGCTGTAAATTTGCTAATGAACTAGCTAAAAAGGTCTTGCCACTTTTCATTGCCTGCTCAAAATTCTGCAGTCAACCACATTTCTATTTATTGTTAGTTAGTACTGCCTGCTGTCAATTTGCTAGTGAACAAGGTAAAAAGGACTTGACAGTCTTCACTGAATGCTCAAAGTTCCGCAGTCAATAACATTTACAGGTATTGTTAGTTAGCCTGCTGCCTGCTATACATTTGCTAGTGGACTAGCTGAAAATGCCTTTGCACCTTTCATTGCCTGCTCAAAATTCCGCAGTCAACCACATTCCTAGGTATTGTTAGTTAGTAGTGCCTGCTGTAATTTGCTTGTGAACAAGGTAAAAAGATCTTGACACTTTTCAGTGTCTGCTCAAAATTACGCAGTGAATCACATTTATTATTATTGGGACTTTTTAGTGTCTTCACAATATTGCTAACTCAGGCAGAAAATAAATAATTTATCTTATTTATCTGTTAGACACCTGACGTTTATCTGTGTCAGGTGTCTAAAGGGGGTGTTACGTGTTACACGTAGCGATATCACTAGCGATATCGCTGGTGAAAGCACCCACCCCCGTCGTTTGTGCATCACTGGCAAATCACTGCCCGTGGCGCACAATATCGTTCAGAGCCATCACACGGGACTTACCTGCCTAGCGATGTCGCTGTTGCCGGCAAACCGCCTCCTTTCTAAGGGGGCGGTTCGTGCGGCTCACAGAGGCGTCACTAAGTGGCCGCCCAATAAAAGCGGATGGGCGGAGATGAGCGGGACGTAACATCCCGTCCACCTCCTTCCTTCCGCATTGCCAGAGGCCGCAGATAAGCTGCAGTTCGTTGTTCACAAGGTGTCACACGTAGCAATGTGTGCTGCCTCGGGAACGATGAATAACCTGCGTGCTCAACAATCAACGATTTTTTATAAAGGAACAACGTATCAACGATGGACGATTTGGTGAGTATTTTCCATCATTAACGATCGTTCGTGCGTGTCAAACGCAACAACGTCGCTAACGATGCCGGATGTGCGTCATGGAATCCGTGACCCCGGCGATATATTGTTAGATACGTTGCTGCGTGTGACGGGGCCTTAACAGGTGTGGCCATAGGGTTAAGAAACATCTGTTTGAAAGGGGAAGAGTACATCAACCATGAGCGGTAAATCACGGCAAGATTGTGGTGGAAGGGTGAATAGGTGGGGTGTTTGAGATGTACGTGTGGGAAGTTCTGTTAGTCAAAGCTCTAGTGAGCAAACACCAGCTCATCCTATCCCAACAAAAATGAGAACAATTTCATTTACTGGACAGCCTACGCCACTAGATTTCTTTGGCAGCCGCACATCGCTTCAACTTTGAAATGAGGCTGATAAACATCACATACTACAGTGGATGAAAAGCTCTGCATTAAGTTGCCTCTAATCCTCTTCCTGCACCTCAACATCACACACAGTTCATTTCTCAGAGGTGCCACCACAATTACACTTGTTTCTGCCAATGTCACAGATCTCCAATTGGCAAACTGACTGTGGTGAACCACACATGGGCAAGTCCGCAGAGCTGTTCAAACATTCTATCCCATGGGCATCAGAGGTCTGTTCCAAGGATTCACAAACTGCAGAGGAGGAAAGCATCTGAACTGATGCCCAAAATCTTCATCAGTTCGATCCAGGCCCGGACGAAGCAGGATCCAAACTCTCGTCAACAGACGTTAACCCTCGGGGTGGTGGTGATGATGGTGAGACTCAGATAACTGAGACACATCCATGCTGTACTGTAGAATCAGACCAGGAAGAGAAGGAGGGTGACTATCAGGGGGAGGAGTGGGACAACAGAGAGGATGATGATGGGGTTATAAAACAAACACCCTTCAACTACAGCCCTCATTCACTATTTTTTTTTTTATTCAAAAAATGTCCTCCATCCCCCTTGGTGTGAACCCAGAGACATGCAGCTGAGTAGCTCAGCAGATGAGGAGGAGGAAGAAAGGGATGTTACGTTGGTGATTCTCACATAAACACGTAGTGATGAAGTGATGCAACGCACTGCATTCTCACCCACAACTCTGGCTGTAGTCAGAAGCGGTCACGGGTCTGCAATTCGTAGGAAAAGTTGCCGATCTTGGGCCTTTTTTGACACTGCAAAGGATGAGCCAACTTTCGGTATCTGCCAACATTGTAAACAACGGCTCAGTAGAGGCAAATATTTAAATAATTCGACTACTATATAAATGAACAGGCACATACGCAACCAACATGCAATACTGTGTGAATCTTACTGCGCTAAAATGTGGACTACTGGGCTTACCAAACCACCTGCAGCCAAATCAACCATGTCTGCTGCTTCAGCTTCCTTCTGCGTCACCGTCGAAACTATTCTCCCACAAGTCTCCGACTGCAGAACCTCCACTTGTTACTTGCTACAGTCGGTATAAGTGAGTGCACATCAGCTTTTACGGAACTTACTGCACCTGGTGTTTTTGACCCATGTGTGACACTGAGCACACCCCATGTTTCTCAATCTAGCATTACATCTCTGCCTACACCTCCCTCACAGTCTACCGGATGGTCGGGTGCACCTTACTCTACCCTCTCTCAGCACTGTAGGCCACGGAAATGCTGCCTTTCCGCCTGGTGGATTCAGACGGTTTCAAAACCTGATGGAAATTGCAATCCTTCAGTACCAGTACCCCAGTTGCCATTACTTCTCTAATAAAGCTTTGCCACACCATCATGTCACAGACAACATTACCTTTTCTTTGAAAAACTCTGGGGCTCCCAGTGTGCATTTCACCACTGACAGCTGGACAGGCTAGCATGGCTAGGGGAATTACATCTCACTAACTGGGCACTGGGTTACTCTGGTGGCTATCAGGGCAGGTGGGGAAAAGACTGTTTCCCAATTCATGTAATCTTCAAGGCTTGTGGGACCACAATTGCAGAGTGGGCGCAGATGAAGGAACTCTGCACGCTCCTGCACAGTTTCAAATTGGCTACAAAGATGGTTAGCCCTGAGGATGTCATTATCAGCATCCCTATTTCTACATATTGGAGCACACTTTGAATAGTCTGCAGTAGGAGGTGTGGGTCCAGAGGAAAAGGAAGAAGCAGAGGAGGATGAGGAAAGGATATCAATTCCTGTAAGGTTCGCACAGTCATTGCCGGGTGTCACGGAGGGTGTAGTCCAGAGTTCGAGGTGGGCTCATGGTAACAGACAAACTGGTAGTGAAGGTGCAGGAGCCAAGGAACAAATAGAGGAGATAGGGTTGATGGGCACAGAAAACTTGACAAAGAAGGCAAGCTTGAGCATTACCCTACCACCAACACAACATGGACTTGGACCTCATGGAAGCGCCCAACACATGAGTGACTTCTTGCTGCACTAACTGCAATATTATGTCCGTATTGTTAGGATTAGAAATAGTGCTGACTACTGGGTTGACACTCTGCTTGATCCACTGTACAAGAGTAAATTTAGCAAGATGTTTTCCCCCTGGAAAGGGATGCGTGGATGCTGGAGTATCAAAACAAGCTTGTAGACCATCTTAATTCCAACCACGTGAATGTCGCATGGTCAACACTGAAAAATTAGCAGCAGCAATTCACGTGGCAGAAGCAATTTCTGTGAGGTTTGGCACACAATTTTTGGCCCTTCGAATGCACCAGTGGAAAAGAGTAGAAGTGTGCACATAGTGAATGACTCAAGAGGATGGTGCTGGAGTATCTAGAGCTCAAAATTGATGCCAAAAGGGGGTTTTGGGCCTTTTTGCATTTTGGTCTTCAAAAATGGAAGAGTGGCCTGAGCTCGCCAGTCACGCTTTGGAAGTTTTTTCCTTTCTCTCAGATTGCGTCTTCAGCGCTGCTGGCATTGCATTAATGAATAAGCGCATCCAGCTGTCCCCTGAAAGCATAGACCACCTAACGTCATAAAGATGAACAAGTTGTGGATGTCCAATGACTTTGCCACACCAGTCCCAGACTGTGCAGACTAGGTGATGGTGTAGTTCCAGGATTCTGGGACTAAGGGCTACCCCTGTCTGTCATCTTGCTGTCTCTGGTGAAGATAGAAATGTTGGTTCAGGCCTTGATAAAGGGCGGGTCCCAAGCATCCACGTTTCTTTGTTGGACTATTTGTACTTTGTGCCAATTGTTGCCACTTTTCCTGTTGCTTGATCTTAATTTTTTGAAATGTGGAGACTCCAAGTAGGGTCTCCAAATTGTCTTTTGTCTGTAGCAGCAGAGTTCTGGGAGCGAGAGGCCTATGCCTGTCAGTCATGCATCTCTTGATTTTTAAAATGAAAATGCCAGCCCACAGCCTGTGTGTTGCATGGACCATACCTCTATGGTGTGCAAACAAACTATGGGGAAATGTGAGGGGGGCAATTGATGCCAGTGTCCTTCTGTCTGTCTGCAGTGTTTTTAAATATGAAGACTCCAAGATGGGTCTCCAAGTTGTGTCTTGTCTATAGTGCCAGGGTTCTGGGAGCAAGACGCCTATGTCTGCCATTCATGCATCTCTTTTTTTTTAAAATGAAAATGCCAAGCCACATCTTGTATGTAAGTCAACACAATCAGGCTGTGCTTAAATTAATATGCATTGTAGAATGCAGTCACACAGCTGTAGACTTGTGGACCCCTATATGGGCTGAGTTTGATCATTGGCTGCCTCCACTAAATCGGAGCCAGGGAAAGCCGTGTGCAATATTGGTGCAACCTGGTGGTGGCACTATGCCTAGGCGACATCAAATGTGCATTGCATGGCTCACATGCTCAACCTGGTTGTACAGAGATTTCTAAGGCGGGCCTTCCACATTACGACATCGCAAGCCGATGCTGCGATGTCGAGTGCGATAGTCCCTGCCCCCATCGCAGGTACGATATCTTGTGATAGCTGGTGTAGCGAAAATTATCGCTACGCCAGCTTCACATGCACTCACCTGCCCTGCGACCGTCGCTCTGGCCGGCGACCCTCCTCCTTCCTAAGGGGGCGGGTCGCGCGGCGTCACAGCGACGTCACACGGCAGGGGGCCAATAGCAGCGGAGGGGCGGAGATGAGCAGGATGTAAACATCCCGCCCACCTCCTCCTTCTCATTGCAGCCGGGACGCAGGTAGGAGATGTTCCTCACTCCTGCGGCTTTACACACAGCGATGTGTGCTGCCGCAGGAACAAGGAACTACATCGTACCTGACGCTGCACCGGCATTATGGAAATGTCGGAGACTACACCGATGATATGATAACAACGCTTTTGCGCTCGTTCATCGTATCAAAAAAGTTTTACACACTACGACATCGCAAGTGACGCCGGATGTGCGCCACTTTCGATTTGACCCCACCGACATCGCACCTGCGATGTCGTAGTGTGCAAAGCCGGCCTAAGGCACTATTCTGGCCTGGATGAGCTGCTGTAGAAGGCACGGTCGGTGTGTGTGTTCAATTTTGAAAATTAAAATGCCAGTCCACATCCTGAGTGTTGCATGAAACATAATTCCCTATTGTGCAAACACACTATAGGAAAAGGGGAGGGGAGGTGATGCCACTGTCCTACTGTTTGCCTGACATAGTCTAAATATCAAGACTCCAAGGTAGGTCTCCAAGTTGTGCCAAGTTGTGCAGGGGTATGGGAGCACCAGCCCTCTACCTATTTCTCATCCACCTCTGAATTTCTGATGTCAATAGTCTAGAAAGCTAATGGCTATGCCAAAACAGTGGTGCTGTACAGTAAAATGTATTTCTGCTGTTCTGGAAGCTTTTCGACCCCCCTAAAGGTCTATAGGTCTTTTCACTGCCTTACATTTGGCCTCCTATTGAATTCTATGGGGTTCTGTCATGATTGACTCCTGGCTCAGCTGGAGCTGAGCCTTTTTTTTAGTTTCACTTCTGATGCAGGTCACGTTAGGGGTTAATCCTTCCTGCCTCGTTCTGGAGGTCAGGCTGCTTTATTAGGGCACTGTTTCTCTTGGACTTCGCCAGTGATATTTCTGGCTCTGCTGTGTTCTGCTCTTGAGTGACCTGTTGTCTGCCCTGCCCCCTCCTGACCTCCGTGTTCACCTGACCTGTTAACCTCCTCTGTTGTCTGTTTCCATCAGTGTCTCTCCCGCTGTCTCCCTGTTCTTTCCTTATCTGTTTACCCTAATTCTGTCTTGTCTTCCCATTCCCCCTCGCTTCTAGGCTCTGATTTCCCGGCTACTGACTATTTGCTTCCCTCTGACTACGTTTAGACTTTGCCCTTGTGTATTTACAAGACCTCATGTTGTGAGTGACACGGCTTTCTGACGATTCTACTGCCATCTGGTGGGCTTGACTACTATTACCTCTGCTAGGGAATTCCCTACTCATACGTTTCCTCCACTTTTACGCCCCCTAGTGGTTTACCAGCTAACTACCTTCTCAGATAGTTTCAGGAATCCTCTCAGTCCCACATTACTGCGCTGTACTGCTATTATACATCTTAGAGTACAGCATGACAGGTTCGAAAAGGTTTGATCAGGTTCGGCGTTCAGTTTGACGAGCGGTTCAGCGAATGAAGCGTTTATTTGGTAAGGCTCGGCGAACCGAACTTTGAAAGTTTTGCTCATCATTTGCCCCTGGCAAGCATGTTGGTGGGGGAAATTAGAAGGAATAATGGAATATTTGTACCAGTACTCATCTCCTGCACCATAGAAAGATGTTAACTCTAAAGGCTACTTTACACGCTGCGACATCGCTAGCGATGTCGCTAGCGATCGCACCCACCCCCATCATTTGTGCGTCACGGGCAAATTGCTGTCCGTGGCGAAAAATATTGCTAGGACTTACCTTCCTAGCGACGACGCTGTGGCTGGTGAACAACCTCTTGTTTTAAGGGGGCGGTTCATGCGGCGTCACAGAGACATCAGCGGGCCACCAATATAAGCGGAGGGGTGGAGAGCAGTCGCATTAACGTCGCTCCCGCCTCGTTGCTGGAGGATGCAGGAACGCTGATGTTCATCGTTCCCGGGGTGTAACACGTAGCGATGTGTGCTGCCCCAGGAACGATGAACAACCTGCGTCCAGCACGAGCAACGATATTTTGAAAATGAATGACGTGTGAACGATCAACGATTTGGTGAGTATTTGTGATCGTTAGCGTACGCTCGTAGGTGTCACACGCAACGACGTCGCTAACAAGGCCGGATGTGCGTCACTAATTCCGTGACCCCCGACGACATATCGTTACATACGTCATTTCGTTTAAAGCGGCCTTTACAGTGACAATGTCAGTTTGAGTTAGTTTTCTGATCTGTAAGCCTTCTGCACTGCCACAACACTTAATATTGTACATAATGCAATCTCAAGGTGTCAATTATGCCTTCATCTCTTCTAAAACTTAATGGTGCTTTACACGTTGTGACATCGCTAACAATATATCATCGGGGTCACGTCGTTAGTGACGCACATCCGGCGTCGTTAGCGACATCGCAGCGTGTGACAGCTAGGAGCGACAATCAACGATCGCAAAAACGTTAAAAATCATTGATCGTTGACACGTTGCTCCTTTTCATAATATCGTTGGTGGGGTGTGCCGCTGGTTGTTCGTCGTTCCTGCGGCAGCACACATCGCTATGTGTGACACGGCAGGAACGACGAACATCTCCTTACCTGCGTCCACCGGCAATGAGGAAGGAAGGAGGTGGGCGGTATGTTCCGGCCGCTCATATCCGCCCCTCCTCTGCTATTGGATGGCCATTTTGTGACATCGCTGTGACGCCGAACGCACCTCCCCCTTGAAGGAGGGATTGTTCGGTGTCTCCAGCAACGTCGCAGAACAGGTATGTGCGTGTGACGCTGGCGTAGCGATAATGTTTGCTACGGCAGCGATCACCACATATCGCGTGAACGACGGGGGGCAGGTGCTATTGCTCGCGACATCGCTAGCAATCGCTAGCAATGTCGCAGCGTGTAAAGCACCCTTAAGTCTTCTAGCCTATAACATCCTGGGACTGAAGAAAATACTTTACTAGAACAACTTGCTCCAGTTGATTTATTAGAAGGGAGGAAAATTCAGCTTTTGTACTTATAGATGATATGGGGCCAGAGAAGATTGAGTATTTGTGTTTCTGGCTATGCAAGTCATGGAAATAGGAGAATTGGAAGTGGTAGTGGCACTCTGAATGGCAAATCTTGAGGTGAGAATCAGGCTGGGGAGCAAGGAGCTCAAGATATTTTCTACACAGAGACAACTGTCAGAAAAGTCCAGGATAACAATGATAATAATTATTATTAAGCAAGGGGAAAAAAAGGGAACAGCACTCACCGGTAATTGCTGTGAAGTATTCAGGTTTATTTCATGGTCGGAGGATACATGCTTCGGCGTTACAGGGAGGGAATGAGGATTGTTAGCACAGAAAGACTACGGCTGTTTCGCCCCTGTAGGTGGGGCTTCGACGGTTCGAGGGATTTTGGGGGGTGTTCTAGATCGAACTAGAACTCAAGCTTTTTGCTAAAAGCTCGATAGCTCGAGTTCCGCTCGAGAACGGTTCTAGCAGCAAAAAGCCAAGCTAATTACTAGCTGGCATTTCGCTGTAATAGTGTAAGTCACTCTGTGACTCACACTATTATGAAATTTCAGCGTATAGTGTGCGGGGACAGCGCGTTCAGATCATGGCTGCTGGGATAATGGCGATCGCCATTTTTTTTTTCTGTTCTTCCTTCCCTAAGCGCGCGTATAGTGGGGCATGTCAGCCAATCCCAGACACACACACAGCTAAGTGGACTTTTTGCCAGAGAAGCAATGGCATGTGTCATAGGATGTCCATGTCACATGTCCCTGCATTATAAATACGGGCATCTGCCCGTCAGGACGCCATTATCTGCCTTCTGCTTCTGGGTGACAGTCACCGCAGACGCATCGCCTGTCGCCGATCCTGTTGTGTACCCTCTACACACAGCGCTATACAGAATAGGGATAGAAGTTTCTTTCAGCCCTTTTAAGGGCTAATTACAGCTGGCTCAGAGCCATAGGTAACAGTCAGGTCCGTGGAAACAGATTTTAACAGCTACAGATAAGAGCGTCTGTGTAGCTAAGCTCAGGGACTTCCTTGCTGCATTTCACCATTAGGAGGGATAGAAAGTGAGGCTTCCTTTCCTCTACACTGACCCACAACCCAGCCACTGTACCCTCCTGCCCTTTTTAGCAAAGCCATTTTAATTGCAGGATGCTGCCAGTTAGTGCCATCCAAAGAGTGGCTGCTGTCCTCCATTATTGTGGCACTTGTGCCAAGCAAGTCCCAGCACCTCTGCATTCTCCCCTCCTGCACATTTTAGCAAAGCGATTTTTATTAAAAAGAGTGCTGACAGTTAGTGGCATCCCAAAAGTGGCTGTTGGACTTCATTAGTGTCCCACTGGTGCCAAGCTATTTCCAGCACCTCTGCAATGCACCCTCAAACTCATTTTTACTAAGCCATTATAATAGCAAAACGTAGAGAAAGGAGATTTTTCAGCTCACCTGCTGTCTGAGTGTTGAAGTCCACAAATGCACGGCATCCACCGGGAGGTCCCAGCCGGTAATACGAGTGTAAGGAGTAACGGAAGAAAGGATCCGGCATGATTATATTATAAAAACATCAAAAATCTTTATTT
Organism: Anomaloglossus baeobatrachus; assembly: GCF_048569485.1. Classification (NCBI taxonomy): domain Eukaryota; kingdom Metazoa; phylum Chordata; class Amphibia; order Anura; family Aromobatidae; genus Anomaloglossus; species Anomaloglossus baeobatrachus. The sequence goes on along the minus strand of NC_134358.1, from coordinate 263,437,667 downwards.
CCATGGTTAAAAAAGTACCTGTGGAGACCAAGCGGTGTACCTCACAAGACACTTGAGAGGTACACCGCTTGGTCTCCACCGGTACTTTTTTAACCATGGAAATATAGATTTTTGATGTTTTTATAATATAATCGTGCCTGATCCTTTCTTCCGTTACTCATTATAATAGGAAACACTGAGGAAATTTAGTGGCATCCTAAAAGTGGCTGTTGGACTTCATTAGTGTCCCACTGATGCCAAGCTATTTCCAGTACCTCTGCATTGCACCCTCAAACTCATTTTTACTAAGCCATTATAATAGCAAACACTGAGGAAATTTAGTGGCATCCTAAAAGTGGCTGTTGGACTTCATTAGTGTCCCACTGGTGCCAAGCTATTTCCAGCACCTCTGCATTGCACCCTCAAATTCATTGTTAATAAGCCATTATAATAGCAAACACTGAGGAAACTTAGTGGCATCCTAAAAGTGGCTGTTGGAGTTCATTAGTGTCCCACTGGTGCCAAGCTATTTCCAGCACCTCTGCATTGCACCCTCAAACTCATTTTTACTAAGCCATTATAATAGCAAACACTGAGTAAACTTAGTGGCATCCTAAAAATGGCTGTTGGACTTCATTAGTGTCCCACTGGTGCCAAGCTATTTCAGCACCTCTGCATTGCACCCTCAAACTAATTTTTACTAAGCCATTATAATAACAAACACTGAGGAAACTTAGTGGCATCCCAAAAGTGGCTGTTGGACTTCATTAGTGCCCCACTGGTGCCAAGCTATTTCCAACACCTCTGCATTGCACCCTCAAACTCATTTTTACTAAGCCATTATAATAGCAAAACGTAGAGAAAGGAGATTTTTCAGCTCACCTGCTGTCTGAGTGTTGAAGTCCACAAATGCACGGCATCCACCGGGAGGTCCCAGCCGGTAATACGAGTATAAGGAGTAACGGAAAAAAGGATCCGGCATGATTATATTATAAAAACATCAACAATCTTTATTTCCATGGTTAAAAAAGTACCTGTGGAGACCAAGCGGTGTACCTCAGAAAAGACTTGAGAGGTACACCGCTTGGTCTCCACCGGTACTTTTTTAACCATGGAAATAAAGATTTTTGAAGTTTTTATAATATAATCGTGCCTGATCCTTTCTTCCGTTACTCATTATAATAGGAAACACTGAGGAAATTTAGTGGCATCCTAAAAGTGGCTGTTGGACTTCATTTGTGTCCCACTGGTGCCAAGCTATTTCCAGCACCTCTGCATTGCACCCTCAAACTCATTTTTACTAAGCCATTATAATAGCTAACACTGAGGAAACTTAGTGGCATCCTAAAAGTGGCTGTTGGACTTCATTAGTGTCCCACTGGTGCCAAGCTATTTCCAGCACCTCTGCATTGCACCCTCAAACTCATTTTTACTAAGCCATTATAATAGCAAACACTGAGGAAACTTAGTGGCATCCTAAAAGTGGCCGTTGGACTTAATTAGTGTCCCACTGGTGCCAAGCTATTTCCAGCACCTCTGCATTGCACCCTCAAACTCATTTTTACTAAGCCATTATAATAGCAAACACTGAGGAAACTTAGTGGCATCCTAAAAGTGGTTGTTGGACTTCATTTGTGTCCAACTGGTGCCAAGCTATTTGCAGCACCTCTGCATTGCATCCTCAGGCTCATTGTTACTAAGCCATTATAATAGCAAACACTGAGGAAACTTAGTGGCATCCTAAAAGTGGCTGTTGGACTTCATTTGTGTCCCACTGGTGCCAAGCTATTTCCAGCACCTCTGCATTGCACCCTCAAACTAATTTTTACTAAGCCATTATAATAGTAAACACTGAGGAAACTTATTGGCATCCTAAAAGTGGCTGTTGGACTTCATTAGTGTCCCACTGGTGCCAAGCTATTTCCAGCACCTCTGCATTGCACCCTCAAACTCATTTTTACTAAGCCATTATAATAGCAAACACTGAGGAAACTTAGTGGCATCCTAAAAGTGGCTGTTGGACTTCATTTGTGTCCCACTGGTGCCAAGTTATTTCCAGCACCTCTGCATTGCATCCTCAGGCTCATTGTTACTAAGTCATTATAATAGCAAACACTGAGGAAACTTAGTGGCATCCTAAAAGTGGCTGTTGGATTTCATTTGTGTCCCACTGGTGCTAAGCTATTTCCAGCACCTCTGCATTTCATCCTCAGGCTCATTGTTACTAAGCCATTATAATAGCAAACACTGAAGAAACTTAGTGGCATCCTAAAAGTGGCTGTTGGACTTCATTAGTGTCCCACTGGTGCCAAGCTATTTCCAGGACCTCTGCATTGCACCCTCAAACTCATTTATACTAAGCCATTATAATAGCAAACACTGAGGAAACTTAGTGGCATCCTAAAAGTGGTTGTTGGACTTCATTTGTGTCCCACTGGTGCCAAGCTATTTACAGCACCTCTGCATTGCATCCTCAGGCTCATTGTTACTAAGCCATTATAATAGCAAACACTGAGGAAACTTAGTGGCATCCTAAAAGTGGCTGTTGGACTTCATTTGTGTCCCACTGGTGCCAAGCTATTTCCAGCACCTCTGCATTGCACCCTCAAACTAATTTTTACTAAGCCATTATAATAGTAAACACTGAGGAAACTTATTGGCATCCTAAAAGTGGCTGTTGGACTTCATTTGTGTCCCACTGGTGCCAAGTTATTTTCAGCACCTCTGCATTGCATCCTCAGGCTCATTGTTACTAAGCCATTATAATAGCAAACACTGAGGAAACTTAGTGGCATCCTAAAAGTGGCTCTTGGATTTCATTTGTGTCCCACTGGTGCCAAGCTATTTCCAGCACCTCTGTATTGTACCCTCAAACTCATTTTTACTAAGCCATTATAATAGCAAACACTGAGGAAACTTAGTGGCATCCTAAAAGTGGCTGTTGGACTTCATTAGTGTCCCACTGGTTCGAAGCTATTTCCAGCACCTCTGCATTGCATCTTCAGGCTCATTGTTACTAAGCCATTATAAAAGCAAACACTGAGGAAACTTAGTGGCATCCTAAAAGTGGCTGTTGGACTTCATTAGTGTCCCACTGGTGCCAAGCTATTTCCAGCACCTCTGCATTGCTCCCTCAAACTCATTTTTACTAATCCATTATAATAGCAAACACTGAGGAAACTTAGTGGCATCCTAAAAGTGGCTGTTGGACTTCATTAGTGTCCCACTGGTGCCAAGCTATTTCCAGCACCTCTGCATTGCACCCTCAAACTCATTTTTCCTAAGCCATTATAATAGCAAACACTGAGGAAACTTAGTGGCATCCTAAAAGTGGCTGTTGGACTTCATTTGTGTCCCACTGGTGCCAAGCTATTTCCAGCACCTCTGCATTGCATCCTCAGGCTCATTGTTACTAAACCATTAAAATAGAAAACACTGAGGAAACTTAGTGGCATCCTAAAAGTGGCTGTTGGACTTCATTTGTGTCCCACTGGTGCCAAGCTATTTCCAGCACCTCTGCATTGCATCCTCAGGCTCATTGTTACTAAGCCATTATAATACCAAACACTGAGGAAACTTAGTGGCATCCTAAAAGTGGCTGTTGGACTTCATTAGTGACCAACTGGTGCCAAGCTATTTCCAGAACCTCTGCATTGCACCCTCAAACTCATTTTTACTAAGCCATTATAATAGCAAACACTGAGGAAACTTAGTGGCATCCTAAAAGTGGCTGTTGGACTTCATTAGTGTCCCACTGGTGCCAAGCTATTTCCAGCACCTCTGCATTGCACCCTCAAACTCATTTTTACTAAGCCATTATAATAGCAAACACTGAGGAAACTTAATGGCATCCTAAAAGAAGTTTTTGGACTTCATTTGTGTCCCACTGGTGCCAAGCTATTTACAGCACCTCTGCATTGCATCCTCAGGCTCATTGTTACTAAGCCATTATAATAGCAAACACTGAGGAAACTTAGTGGCATCCTAAAAGTGGCTGTTGGACTTCATTAGTGTCCCACTGGTGCCAAGCTATTTCCAGAACCTCTGCATTGCACCCTCAAACTCATTTATACTAAGCCATTATAATAGCAAACACTGAGGAAACTTAGTTGTATCCTAAAAGTGGCTGTTGGACTTCATTAGTGTCCCACTGGTGCTAAGCTATTTCCAGCACCTCTGCATTGTACCCTCAAACTCATTTTTACTAAGCCATTATAATAGCAAACACTGAGGAAACTTAGTGGCATCCTAAAAGTGGCTGTTGGACTTCATTAGCGTCCCACTGGTGCCAAGCTATTTCCAGCACCTCTGCATTGCACCCTCAAACTCATTTTTACTAAGCCATTATAATAGCAAACACTAAGGAAACTTAATGGCATCCTAAAAGAAGTTGTTGGACTTCATTTGTGTCCCACTGGTGCCAAGCTATTTCCAGCACCTCTGCATTGCATCCTCAGGCTCATTGTTACTAAGCCATTATAATAGCAAACACTGAGGAAACTTAGTGGCATCCTAAAAGTGGCTGTTGGACTTCATTAGTGTCCCACTGGTGCCAAGCTATTTCCAGCACCTCTGCATTGCACCCTCAAACTCATTTTTAGTAAGCCATTATAATAGCAAACACTGAGGAAACTTAGTAGCATCCTAAAAGTGGCTGTTGGACTTCATTAGTGTCCCAATGGTGCCAAGCTATTTCCAGCACCTCTGCATTGCACCCTCAAACTCATTTTTACTAAGCCATTATAATAGCAAACACTGAGGAAACTTAGTGGCATCCTAAAAGTGGCTGTTGGACTTCATTAGTGTCCCACTGGTGCCAAGCTATTTCCAGCACCTCTGCATTGCACCCTCAAACTCATTTTTACTAAGCCATTATAATAGCAAACACTGAGGAAACTTAGTTGTATCCTAAAAGTGGCTGTTGGACTTCATTAGTGTCCCACTGGTGCCAAGCTATTTGCAGCACCTCTGCATTGCACCCTCAAACTCATTTTTACTAAGCCATTATAATAGCAAACACTGAGGAAACTTAGTTGTATCCTAAAAGTGGCTGTTGGACTTCATTAGTGTCCCACTGGTGCCAAGCTATTTGCAGCACCTCTGCATTGCACCCTCAAACTCATTTTTACTAAGCCATTATAATAGCAAACACTGAGGAAACTTAGTGGCATCTTAAAAGTGGCTGTTGGACTTCATTTGTGTCCCACTGGTTCCAAGATATTTCCAGCACCTCTGCATTGCATCCTCAGGCTCATTGTTACTAAGCCATTATAATAGCAAACACTGAGGAAACTTAGTGGCATTCTAAAAGTGGCTGTTGGACTTCATTAGTGTCCCACTGGTGCCAAGCTATTTCCAGCACCTCTGCATTGCACCCTCAAACTCATTTTTACTAAGCCATTATAATAGCAAACACTGAGGAAACTTAGTAGCATCCTAAAAGTGGCTGTTGGACTTCATTAGTGTCCCAATGGTGCCAAGCTATTTCCAGCACCTCTGCATTGCACCCTCAAACTCATTTTTACTAAGCCATTATAATAGCAAACACTGAGGAAACTTAGTGGCATCTTAAAAGTGGCTGTTGGACTTCATTTGTGTCCCACTGGTTCCAAGATATTTCCAGCACCTCTGCATTGCATCCTCAGGCTCATTGTTACTAAGCCATTATAATAGCAAACACTGAAGAAACTTAGTAGCATCCTAAAAGTGGCTGTTGGACTTCATTAGTGTCCCAATGGTGCCAAGCTATTTCCAGCACCTCTGCATTGCACCCTCAAACTCATTTTTACTAAGCCATTATAATAGCAAACACTGAGGAAACTTAGTAGCATCCTAAAAGTGGCTGTTGGACTTCATTAGTGTCCCAATGGTGCCAAGCTATTTCCAGCACCTCTGCATTGCACCCTCAAACTCATTTTTACTAAGCCATTATAATAGCAAACACTGAGGAAACTTAGTGGCATCCTAAAAGTGGCTGTTGGACTTCATTAGTGTCCCACTGGTGCCAAGCTATTTCCAGCACCTCTGCATTGCACCCTCAAACTCATTTTTACTAAGCTATTATAATAGCAAACACTGAGGAAACTTAGTTGTATCCTAAAAGTGGCTGTTGGACTTCATTAGTGTCCCACTGGTGCCAAGCTATTTGCAGCACCTCTGCATTGCACCCTCAAACTCATTTTTACTAAGCCATTATAATAGCAAACACTGAGGAAACTTAGTTGTATCCTAAAAGTGGCTGTTGGACTTCATTAGTGTCCCACTGGTGCCAAGCTATTTGCAGCACCTCTGCATTGCACCCTCAAACTCATTTTTACTAAGCCATTATAATAGCAAACACTGAGGAAACTTAGTGGCATCTTAAAAGTGGCTGTTGGACTTCATTTGTGTCCCACTGGTTCCAAGATATTTCCAGCACCTCTGCATTGCATCCTCAGGCTCATTGTTACTAAGCCATTATAATAGCAAACACTGAAGAAACTTAGTGGCATCCTAAAAGTGGTTGTTGGACTTCATTAGTGTCCCACTGGTGCCAAGCTATTTCCAGCACCTCTGCATTGCACCCTCAAACTCATTTTTACTAAGCCATTATAATAGCAAATACTGAGGAAACTTATTGGCATCCTAAAAGTGGCTGTTGGACTTCATTTGTGTCCCACTGGTGCCAAGCTATTTCCAGCACCCCTGCATTGCATCCTCAGGCTCATTGTTTCTAAACCATTATAATAGCAAACACTGAGGAAACCTATTGGCATCCTAAAAGTGGCTGTTGGACTTCATTTGTGTCCCACTGGTTCCAAGATATTTCCAGCACCTCTGCATTGCATACTCAGGCTTATTGTTACTAAGCCATTATAATAGCAAACACTGAGGAAACTTAGTGGCATCCTAAAAGTGGCTGTTGGACTTCATTAGTGTCCCACTGGTGCCAAGCTATTTCCAGCACCTCTGTATTGTACCCTCAAACTCATTTTTACTAAGCCAATATAATAGCAAACACTGAGGAAACTTAATGCATCCTAAAAGAAGTTGTTGGACTTCATTTGTGTCCCACTGGTGCCAAGCTATTTACAGCACCTCTGCATTGCATCCTCAGGCTCATTGTTACTAAGCCATTATAATAGCAAACACTGAGGAAACTTATTGGCATCCTAAAAGTGGCTGTTGGACTTCATTTGTGTCCCACTGGTTCCAAGATATTTCCAGCACCTCTGCATTGCATCCTCAGGCTCATTGTTACTAAGCCATTATAATAGCAAACACTGAGGAAACTTAGTGGCATCCTAAAAGTGGCTGTTGGACTTCATTAGTGTCCCACTGGTGCCAAGCTATTTCCAGCACCTCTGCATTGCACCCTCAAACTAATTTTTACTAAGCCATTATAATAGTAAACACTGAGGAAACTTATTGGCATCCTAAAAGTGGCTGTTGGACTTCATTAGTGTCCCACTGGTGCCAAGCTATTTCCAGCACCTCTGCATTGCACCCTCAAACTCATTTTTACTAATCCATTATAATAGCAAACACTGAGGAAACTTAGTGGCATCCTAAAAGTGGCTGTTGGACTTCATTAGTGTCCCACTGGTGCCAAGCTATTTCCAGCACCTTTGCATTGCACCCTCAAACTCATTTTTACTAAGCCATTATAATAGCAAACACTGAGGAAACTTAGTGGCATCTTAAAAGTGGCTGTTGGACTTCATTTGTGTCCCACTGGTTCCAAGATATTTCCAGCACCTCTGCATTGCATCCTCAGGCTCATTGTTACTAAGCCATTATAATAGCAAACACTGAGGAAACTTAGTGGCATCCTAAAAGTGGCTGTTGGACTTCATTAGTGTCCTACTGGTGCCAAGCTATTTCCAGCATCTCTGCATTGCACCCTCAAACTAATTTTTACTAAGCCATTATAATAGTAAGCACTGAGGAAACTTATTGGCATCCTAAAAGTGGCTGTTGGACTTCATTAGTGTCCCACTGGTGCCAAGCTATTTCCAGCACCTCTGCATTGCACCCTCAAACTCATTTTTACTAAGCCATTATAATAGCAAACACTGAGGAAACTTAGTGGCATCCTAAAAGTGGCTGTTGGACTTCATTAGTGTCCCACTGTTGCCAAGCTATTTCCAGCACCTCTGCATTGCACCCTCAAACTCATTTTTACTAAGCAATTATAATAGCAAACACTGAGGAAACTTAGTGGAATCCTAAAAGTGGCTGTTGGACTTCATTAGTGTCCCACTGGTGCCAAGCTATTTCCAGCACCTCTGCATTGCACCCTCAAACTCATTTTTACTAAGCCATTATAATAGCAAACACTGAGGAAACTTAGTTGTATCCTAAAAGTGGCTGTTGGACTTCATTAGTGTCCCACTGGTGCCAAGCTATTTCCAGCACCTCTGCATTGCACCCTCAAACTCATTTTTACTAAGCCATTATAATAGCAAACACTGAGGAAACTTAGTGGCATCTTAAAAGTGGCTGTTGGACTTCATTTGTGTCCCACTGGTTCCAAGATATTTCCAGCACCTCTGCATTGCATCCTCAGGCTCATTGTTACTAAGCCATTATAATAGCAAACACTGAGGAAACTTAGTGGCATCCTAAAAGTGGCTGTTGGACTTCATTAGTGTCCCACTGGTGCCAAGCTATTTCCAGCACCTCTGCATTGCACCCTCAAACTCATTTTTACTAAGCCATTATAATAGCAAACACTGAGGAAACTTAGTGGCATCCTAAAAGTGGCTGTTGGATTTCATTTGTGTCCCACTGGTGCCAAGCTATTTCCAGCATCTCTGCATTGCATCCTCAGGCTCATTGTTACTAACCCATTATAATAGCAAACACTGAGGAAACTTAGTGGCATCCTAAAAGTGGCTGTTGGACTTCATTAGTGTCCCACTGGTGCCAAGCTATTTCCAGCACCTCTGCATTGCATCCTCAGGCTTATTGTTACTAAGCCATTATAATAGCAAACACTGAGGAAACTTAGTGGCATCCTAAAAGTGGCTGTTGGACTTCATTAGTGACCCACTGGTGCCAAGCTATTTCCAGCACCTCTGCATTGCACCCTCAAACTCATTTTTACTAAGCCATTATAATAGCAAACACTGAGGAAACTTATTGGCATCCTAAAAGAAGTTTTTGGACTTCATTTGTGTCCCACTGGTGCCAAGCTATTTACAGCACCTCTGCATTGCATCCTCAAACTCATTTTTACTAAGCCATTATAATAGCAAACACTGAGGAAACTTAGTTGTATCCTAAAAGTGGCTGTTGGACTTCATTAGTGTCCCACTGGTGCTAAGCTATTTCCAGCACCTCTGTATTGTACCCTCAAACTCATTTTTACTAAGCCATTATAATAGCATACACTGAGGAAACGTAGTGGCATCCTAAAAGTGGCTGTTGGACTTCATTAGTGTCCCACTGGTGCCAAGCTATTTCCAGCACCTCAGCATTGCACCCTCAAACTCATTTTTACTAAGCCATTATAATAGCAAACACTGAGGAAACTTAATGGCATCCTAAAAGAAGTTGTTGGACTTCATTTGTGTCCCACTGGTGCCAAGCTATTTACAGCACCTCTGCATTGCATCCTCAGGCTCATTGTTACTAAGCCATTATAATAGCAAACACTGAGGAAACTTAGTGGCATCCTAAAAGTGGCTGTTGGACTTCATTAGTGTCCCACTGGTGCCAAGCTATTTCCAGCACCTCTGCATTGCACCCTCAAACTCATTTTTACTAAGCCATTATAATAGCAAACACTGAGGAAACTTAGTGGCATCCTAAAAGTGGCTGTTGGACTTCATTTGTGTCCCACTGGTGCCAAGCTATTTCCAGCACCTCTGCATTGCATCCTCAGGCTCATTGTTACTAAACCATTATAATAGCAAACACTGAGGAAACTTAGTGGCATCCTAAAAGTGGCTGTTGGACTTCATTTGTGTCCCACTGGTGCCAAGCTATTTACAGCACCTCTGCATTGCATCCTCAGGCTCATTGTTACTAAGCCATTATAATAGCAAACACTGAGGAAACTTAGTGGCATCCTAAAAGTGGCTGTTGGACTTCATTAGTGTCCCACTGGTGCCAAGCTATTTCCAGCACCTCTGCATTGCACCCTCAAACTCATTTTTACTAAGCCATTATAATAGCAAACACTGCGGAAACTTAATGGCATCCTAAAAGAAGTTGTTGGACTTCATTTGTGTCCCACTGGTGCCAAGCTATTTACAGCACCTCTGCATTGCATCCTCAGGCTCATTGTTACTAAGCCATTATAATAGCAAACACTGAGGAAACTTAGTGGCATCCTAAAAGTGGCTGTTGGACTTCATTTGTGTCCCACTGGTTCCACGCTATTTCCAGCACCTCTGCATTGCATCCTCAGGCTCATTGTTACTAAGCCATTATAATAGCAAACACTGAGGAAACTTAGTGGCATCCTAAAAGTGGCTGTTGGACTTCATTAGTGTCCCACTGGTGCCAAGCTTTTTCCAGCACATCTGCATTGCACCCTCAAACACTTTTTTACTAAGCCATTATAATAGCAAACACTGAGGAAACTTAGTGGCATCCTAAAAGTGGCTGTTGGACTTCATTAGTGTCCCACTGGTGCCAAGCTATTTCCAGCACCTCTGCATTGCATCCTCAGGCTCATTGTTACTAAGCCATTATAATAGCAAACACTGAGGAAACTTAGTGGCATCCTAAAAGTGGCTGTTGGATTTCATTAGTGTCCCACTGGTGCCAAGCTATTTCCAGAACCTCTGCATTGCACCCTCAAACTCATTTTTACTAAGCCATTGTAATAGCAAACACTGAGTAAACTTAGTGGCATCCTAAAAGTGGCTGTTGGACTTCATTAGTGTCCCACTGGTGCCAAGCTATTTTCAGCACCTCTGCATTGCACTCTCGAACTCATTTTTACTAAGCCATTCTAATAGCAAACACTGAGGAAACTTAGTGGCATCCTAAAAGTGGCTGTTGGACTTAATTAGTGTCCCACTGGTGCCAAGCTATTTCCAGCACCTCTGCATTGCACCCTCAAACTCATTTTTACTAATCCATTATAATAGCAAACACTGAGGAAACTTAGTGGCATCCTAAAAGTGGCTGTTGGACTTCATTAGTGTCCCACTGGTGCCAAGCTATTTCCAGCACCTCTGCATTGCATCCTCAGGCTCATTGTTACTAAGCCATTATAATAGCAAACACTGAGGAAACTTAGTGGCATCCTAAAAGTGGCTGTTGGACTTCATTAGTGTCCCACTGGTGCCAAGCTATTTCCAGCACCTCTGCATTGCACCCTCAAACTCATTTTTACTAAGCCATTATAATAGCAAACACTGAGTAAACTTAGTGGCATCCTAAAAGTGGCTGTTGGACTTCATTAGTGTCCCACTGGTGCCAAGCTATTTCCAGCACCTCTGCATTGCAACCTCAAACTCATTTTTACTAAGCCATTATAATAGCAAACACTGAGGAAACTTAATGGCATCCTAAAAGAAGTTGTTGGACTTCATTTGTGTCCCACTGGTGCCAAGCTATTTACAGCACCTCTGCATTGCATCCTCAGGCTCATTGTTACTAAGCCATTATAATAGCAAACACTGAGGAAACTTAGTGGCATCCTAAAAGTGGCTGTTGGACTTCATTTGTTACCCACTGGTTCCAAGCTATTTCCAGCACCTCTGCATTGCATCCTCAGGCTCATTGTTACTAAGCCATTATAATAGCAAACACTGAGGAAACTTAGTGGCATCCTAAAAGTGGCTGTTGGACTTCATTAGTGTCCCACTGGTGCCAAGCTATTTCCAGCACCTCTGCATTTCACCCTTTAAACTCATTTTTACTAAGTCATTATAATAGCAAACACTGAGGAAACTTAGTGGCATCCTAAAAGTGGCTGTTGGACTTCATTTGTGTCCCAATGGTGCCAAGCTATTTCCAGCACCTCTGCATTGCACTCTCAAACTCATTTTTACTAAACCATTATAATAGCAAACACTGAGGAAACTTAGTGGCATCCTAAAAGTGGCTGTTGGACTTCATTAGTGTCCCACTGGTGCCAAGCTATTTCCAGCACCTCTGCATTGCACCCTCAAACTCATTTTTACTAAGCCATTATAATAGCAAACACTGAGGAAACTTAGTGGCATCCTAAAAGTGGCTGTTGGACTTCATTTGTGTCCCACTGGTGCCACGTTTTTTCCAGCACCTCTGCATTGCATCCTCAGGCTCATTGTTACTAAGCCATTATAATAGCAAACACTGAGGAAACTTAGTGGCATCCTAAAAGTGGCTGTTGGATTTCATTTGTGTCCCACTGGTGCCAAGCTATTTCCAGCACCTCTGCATTGCATCCTCAGGCTCATTGTTACTAAGCCATTATAATAGCAAACACTGAGGAAACTTAGTGGCATCCTAAAAGTGGCTGTTGGACTTCATTAGTGTCCCACTGGCGCCAAGCTATTTCCAGGACCTCTGCATTGCACCCTCAAACTCATTTATACTAAGCCATTATAATAGCAAACACTGAGGAAACTTAGTGGCATCCTAAAAGTGGTTGTTGGACTTCATTTGTGTCCCACTGGTGCCAAGCTATTTACAGCACCTCTGCATTGCATCCTCAGGCTCATTGTTACTAAGCCATTATAATAGCAAACACTGAGGAAACTTAGTGGCATCCTAAAAGTGGCTGTTGGACTTCATTTGTGTCCCACTGGTGCCAAGCTATTTCCAGCACCTCTGCATTGCACCCTCAAACTAATTTTTACTAAGCCATTATAATAGTAAACACTGAGGAAACTTATTGGCATCCTAAAAGTGGCTGTTGGACTTCATTAGTGTCCCACTGGTGCCAAGCTATTTCCAGCACCTCTGCATTGCACCCTCAAATTTATTTTTACTAAGCCATTATAATAGCAAACACTGAGGATACTTAATGGCATCCTAAAAGTGGCTGTTGGACTTCATTTGTGTCCCACTGGTGCCAAGTTATTTTCAGCACCTCTGCATTGCATCCTCAGGCTCATTGTTACTAAGCCATTATAATAGCAAAAACTGAGGAAACTTAGTGGCATCCTAAAAGTGGCTGTTGGATTTCATTTGTGTCCCACTGGTGCCAAGCTATTTCCAGCACCTCTGCATTGCACCCTCAAACTCATTTATACTAAGCCATTATAATAGCAAACACTGAGGAAACTTAGTTGTATCCTAAAAGTGGCTGTTGGACTTCATTAGTGTCCCACTGGTGCTAAGCTATTTCCAGCACATCTGTATTGTACCCTCAAACTAATTTTTACTAAGCCATTATAATAGCAAACACTGAGGAAACTTAGTGGCATCCTAAAAGTGGCTGTTGGACTTCATTAGTGTCCCACTGGTGCCAAGCTATTTCCAGCACCTTTGCATTGCACCCTAAAACTCATTTTTACTAAGCCATTATAATAGCAAACACTGAGGAAACTTAATGGTATCCTAAAAGAAGTTGTTGGACTTCATTTGTGTCCCACTGGTGCCAAGCTATTTCCAGCACCTCTGCATTGCATCCTCAGGCTCATTGTTACTAAGCCATTATAATAGCAAACACTGAGAAAACTTAGTGGCATCCTAAAAGTGGCTGTTGGACTTCATTAGTGTCCCACTGGTGCCAAGCTATTTCCAGCACCTCTGCATTGCACACTCAAACTCATTTTTACTAAGCCATTATACTAGCAAACACTGAGGAAACTTAGTGGCATCCTAAAAGTGGCTGTTGGACTTCATTAGTGTCCCACTGGTGCCAAGCTATTTCCAGCACCTCTGCATTGCACCCTAAAACTCATTTTTCCTAAGCCACTATAATAGCAAACACTGAGGAAACTTAGTGGCATCCTAAAAGTTGCTGTTGGACTTCATTAGTGTCCCACTGGTGCCAAGCTATTTCCAGCACCTCTGCATTGCACCCTCAAACTCAATTTTACTAAGCCATTATAATAGCAAACACTGAGGAAACTTAGTGGCATCCTAAAAGTGGCTGTTGGACTTCATTTGTGTCCCACTGGTGCCAAGCTATTTCCAGCACCTCTGCATTGCATCCTCAGGCTTATTGTTACTAAGCCATTATAATAGCAAACACTGAGGAAACTTAGTGGCATCCTAAAAGTGGCTGTTGGACTTCATTAGTGACCCACTGGTGCCAAGCTATTTCCAGCACCTCTGCATTGCACCCTAAAACTCATTTTTACTAAGCCATTATAATAGCAAACACTGAGGAAACTTAGTTGTATCCTAAAAGTGGCTGTTGGACTTCATTAGTGTCCCACTGGTGCCAAGCTATTTCCAGCACCTCTGCATTGCACCCTCAAACTCATTTTTACTAAGCCATTATAATAGCAAACACTGAGGAAACTTAATGGCATCCTAAAAGAAGTTATTGGACTTCATTTGTGTCCCACTGGTGCCATGCTATTTACAGCACCTCTGCATTGCATCCTCAGGCTCATTGTTACTAAGCCATTATAATAGCAAACACTGAGGAAACGTAGTGGCATCCTAAAAGTGGCTGTTGGACTTCATTAGTGTCCCACTGGTGCCAAGCTATTTCCAGCACCTCTGCATTGCACCCTCAAACTAATTTTTACTAAGCCATTATAATAGATTATAATAGTAAACACTGAGGAAACTTATTGGCATCCTAAAAGTGGCTGTTGGACTTCATTAGTGTCCCACTGGTGCCAAGCTATTTCCAGCACCTCTGCATTGCTCCCTCAAACTCATTTTTACTAAGCCATTATACTAGCAAACACTGAGGAAACTTAGTGGCATCCTAAAAGTGGCTGTTGGACTTCATTAGTGTCCCACTGGTGCCAAGCTATTTCCAGCACCTCTGCATTGCACCCTAAAACTCATTTTTCCTAAGCCATTATAATAGCAAACACTGAGGAAACTTAGTGGCATCCTAAAAGTTGCTGTTGGACTTCATTAGTGTCCCACTGGTGCCAAGCTATTTCCAGCACCTCTGCATTGCACCCTCAAACTCATTTTTACTAAGCCATTATAATAGCAAACACTGAGGAAACTTAGTGGCATCCTAAAAGTGGCTGTTGGACTTCATTTGTGTCCCACTGGTGCCAAGCTATTTCCAGCACCTCTGCATTGCATCCTCAGGCTTATTGTTACTAAGCCATTATAATAGCAAACACTGAGGAAACTTAGTGGCATCCTAAAAGTGGCTGTTGGACTTCATTAGTGACCCACTGGTGCGAACCTATTTCCAGAACCTCTGCATTGCACCCTCAAACTCATTTTTACTAAGCCATTATAATAGCAAACACTGAGGAAACTTAGTTGTATCCTAAAAGTGGCTGTTGGACTTCATTTGTGTCCCACTGGTGCCATGCTATTTCCAGCACCTCTGCATTGCACCCTCAAACTCATTTTTACTAAGCCATTATAATAGCAAACACTGAGGAAACTTAATGGCATCCTAAAAGAAGTTTTTGGACTTCATTTGTGTCCCACTGGTGCCATGCTATTTACAGCACCTCTGCATTGCATCCTCAGGCTCATTGTTACTAAGCCATTATAATAGCAAACACTGAGGAAACTTAGTGGCATCCTAAAAGTGGCTGTTGGACTTCATTAGTGTCCCACTGGTGCCAAGCTATTTCCAGAACCTCTGCATTGCACCCTCAAACTCATTTATACTAAGCCATTATAATAGCAAACACTGAGGAAACTTAGTGGCATCCTAAAAGTGGCTGTTGGACTTCATTTGTGTCCCACTGGTGCCACGTTTTTTCCAGCACCTCTGCATTGCATCCTCAGGCTCATTGTTACTAAGCCATTATAATAGCAAACACTGAGGAAACTTAGTGGCATCCTAAAAGTGGCTGTTGGATTTCATTTGTGTCCCACTGGTGCCAAGCTATTTCCAGCACCTCTGCATTGCATCCTCAGGCTCATTGTTACTAAGCCATTATAATAGCAAACACTGAGGAAACTTAGTGGCATCCTAAAAGTGGCTGTTGGACTTCATTAGTGTCCCACTGGCGCCAAGCTATTTCCAGGACCTCTGCATTGCACCCTCAAACTCATTTTTACTAAGCCATTATAATAGCAAACACTGCGGAAACTTAATGGCATCCTAAAAGAAGTTGTTGGACTTCATTTGTGTCCCACTGGTGCCAAGCTATTTACAGCACCTCTGCATTGCATCCTCAGGCTCATTGTTACTAAGCCATTATAATAGCAAACACTGAGGAAACTTAGTGGCATCCTAAAAGTGGCTGTTGGACTTCATTTGTGTCCCACTGGTTCCACGCTATTTCCAGCACCTCTGCATTGCATCCTCAGGCTCATTGTTACTAAGCCATTATAATAGCAAACACTGAGGAAACTTAGTGGCATCCTAAAAGTGGCTGTTGGACTTCATTAGTGTCCCACTGGTGCCAAGCTTTTTCCAGCACCTCTGCATTGCACCCTCAAACACTTTTTTACTAAGCCATTATAATAGCAAACACTGAGGAAACTTAGTGGCATCCTAAAAGTGGCTGTTGGACTTCATTAGTGTCCCACTGGTGCCAAGCTATTTCCAGCACCTCTGCATTGCATCCTCAGGCTCATTGTTACTAAGCCATTATAATAGCAAACACTGAGGAAACTTAGTGGCATCCTAAAAGTGGCTGTTGGACTTCATTAGTGTCCCACTGGTGCCAAGCTATTTCCAGAACCTCTGCATTGCACCCTCAAACTCATTTTTACTAAGCCATTATAATAGCAAACACTGAGGAAACTTAGTTGTATTCTAAATGTGGCTGTTGGACTTCATTAGTGTCCCACTGGTGCTCAGCTATTTCCAGCACCTCTGCATTGCACCCTCAAACTCATTTTTACTAAGCCATTATAATAGCAAACACTGAGTAAACTTAGTGGCATCCTAAAAGTGGCTGTTGGACTTCATTAGTGTCCCACTGGTGCCAAGCTATTTTCAGCACCTCTGCATTGCACCCTCAAACTCATTTTTACTAAGTGATTATAATAGCAAACACTGAGGAAACTTAATGGCATCCTAAAAGAAGTTGTTGGACTTCATTTGTGTCCCACTGGTGCCAAGCTATTTACAGCACCTCTGCATTGCATCCTCAGGCTCACTGTTACTAAGCCATTATAATAGCAAACACTGAGGAAACTTAGTGGCATTCTAAAAGTGGCTGTTGGACTTCATTAGTGTCCCACTGGTGCCAAGCTATTTCCAGCACCTCTGCATTGCACTCTCGAACTCATTTTTACTAAGCCATTCTAATAGCAAACACTGAGGAAACTTAGTGGCATCCTAAAAGTGGCTGTTGGACTTAATTAGTGTCCCACTGGTGCCAAGCTATTTCCAGCACCTCTGCATTGCACCCTCAAACTCATTTTTACTAATCCATTATAATAGCAAACACTGAGGAAACTTAGTGGCATCCTAAAAGTGGCTGTTGGACTTCATTAGTGTCCCACTGGTGCCAAGCTATTTCCAGCACCTCTGCATTGCATCCTCAGGCTCATTGTTACTAAGCCATTATAATAGCAAACACTGAGGAAACTTAGTGGCATCCTAAAAGTGGCTGTTGGACTTCATTAGTGTCCCACTGGTGCCAAGCTATTTCCAGCACCTCTGCATTGCACCCTCAAACTCATTTTTACTAAGCCATTATAATAGCAAACACTGAGTAAACTTAGTGGCATCCTAAAAGTGGCTGTTGGACTTCATTAGTGTCCCACTGGTGCCAAGCTATTTCCAGCACCTCTGCATTGCAACCTCAAACTCATTTTTACTAAGCCATTATAATAGCAAACACTGAGGAAACTTAATGGCATCCTAAAAGAAGTTGTTGGACTTCATTTGTGTCCCACTGGTGCCAAGCTATTTACAGCACCTCTGCATTGCATCCTCAGGCTCATTGTTACTAAGCCATTATAATAGCAAACACTGAGGAAACTTAGTGGCATCCTAAAAGTGGCTGTTGGACTTCATTTGTTACCCACTGGTTCCAAGCTATTTCCAGCACCTCTGCATTGCATCCTCAGGCTCATTGTTACTAAGCCATTATAATAGCAAACACTGAGGAAACTTAGTGGCATCCTAAAAGTGGCTGTTGGACTTCATTAGTGTCCCACTGGTGCCAAGCTATTTCCAGCACCTCTGCATTTCACCCTTTAAACTCATTTTTACTAAGTCATTATAATAGCAAACACTGAGGAAACTTAGTGGCATCCTAAAAGTGGCTGTTGGACTTCATTTGTGTCCCAATGGTGCCAAACTATTTCCAGCACCTCTGCATTGCACTCTCAAACTCATTTTTACTAAACCATTATAATAGCAAACACTGAGGAAACTTAGTGGCATCCTAAAAGTGGCTGTTGGACTTCATTAGTGTCCCACTGGTGCCAAGCTATTTCCAGCACCTCTGCATTGCACCCTCAAACTCATTTTTACTAAGCCATTATAATAGCAAACACTGAGGAAACTTAGTGGCATCCTAAAAGTGGCTGTTGGACTTCATTTGTGTCCCACTGGTGCCACGTTTTTTCCAGCACCTCTGCATTGCATCCTCAGGCTCATTGTTACTAAGCCATTATAATAGCAAACACTGAGGAAACTTAGTGGCATCCTAAAAGTGGCTGTTGGATTTCATTTGTGTCCCACTGGTGCCAAGCTATTTCCAGCACCTCTGCATTGCATCCTCAGGCTCATTGTTACTAAGCCATTATAATAGCAAACACTGAGGAAACTTAGTGGCATCCTAAAAGTGGCTGTTGGACTTCATTAGTGTCCCACTGGCGCCAAGCTATTTCCAGGACCTCTGCATTGCACCCTCAAACTCATTTATACTAAGCCATTATAATAGCAAACACTGAGGAAACTTAGTGGCATCCTAAAAGTGGTTGTTGGACTTCATTTGTGTCCCACTGGTGCCAAGCTATTTACAGCACCTCTGCATTGCATCCTCAGGCTCATTGTTACTAAGCCATTATAATAGCAAACACTGAGGAAACTTAGTGGCATCCTAAAAGTGGCTGTTGGACTTCATTTGTGTCCCACTGGTGCCAAGCTATTTCCAGCACCTCTGCATTGCACCCTCAAACTAATTTTTACTAAGCCATTATAATAGTAAACACTGAGGAAACTTATTGGCATCCTAAAAGTGGCTGTTGGACTTCATTAGTGTCCCACTGGTGCCAAGCTATTTCCAGCACCTCTGCATTGCACCCTCAAATTTATTTTTACTAAGCCATTATAATAGCAAACACTGAGGATACTTAATGGCATCCTAAAAGTGGCTGTTGGACTTCATTTGTGTCCCACTGGTGCCAAGTTATTTTCAGCACCTCTGCATTGCATCCTCAGGCTCATTGTTACTAAGCCATTATAATAGCAAAAACTGAGGAAACTTAGTGGCATCCTAAAAGTGGCTGTTGGATTTCATTTGTGTCCCACTGGTGCCAAGCTATTTCCAGCACCTCTGCATTGCACCCTCAAACTCATTTATACTAAGCCATTATAATAGCAAACACTGAGGAAACTTAGTTGTATCCTAAAAGTGGCTGTTGGACTTCATTAGTGTCCCACTGGTGCTAAGCTATTTCCAGCACATCTGTATTGTACCCTCAAACTAATTTTTACTAAGCCATTATAATAGCAAACACTGAGGAAACTTAGTGGCATCCTAAAAGTGGCTGTTGGACTTCATTAGTGTCCCACTGGTGCCAAGCTATTTCCAGCACCTTTGCATTGCACCCTAAAACTCATTTTTACTAAGCCATTATAATAGCAAACACTGAGGAAACTTAATGGTATCCTAAAAGAAGTTGTTGGACTTCATTTGTGTCCCACTGGTGCCAAGCTATTTCCAGCACCTCTGCATTGCATCCTCAGGCTCATTGTTACTAAGCCATTATAATAGCAAACACTGAGAAAACTTAGTGGCATCCTAAAAGTGGCTGTTGGACTTCATTAGTGTCCCACTGGTGCCAAGCTATTTCCAGCACCTCTGCATTGCACACTCAAACTCATTTTTACTAAGCCATTATACTAGCAAACACTGAGGAAACTTAGTGGCATCCTAAAAGTGGCTGTTGGACTTCATTAGTGTCCCACTGGTGCCAAGCTATTTCCAGCACCTCTGCATTGCACCCTAAAACTCATTTTTCCTAAGCCACTATAATAGCAAACACTGAGGAAACTTAGTGGCATCCTAAAAGTTGCTGTTGGACTTCATTAGTGTCCCACTGGTGCCAAGCTATTTCCAGCACCTCTGCATTGCACCCTCAAACTCAATTTTACTAAGCCATTATAATAGCAAACACTGAGGAAACTTAGTGGCATCCTAAAAGTGGCTGTTGGACTTCATTTGTGTCCCACTGGTGCCAAGCTATTTCCAGCACCTCTGCATTGCATCCTCAGGCTTATTGTTACTAAGCCATTATAATAGCAAACACTGAGGAAACTTAGTGGCATCCTAAAAGTGGCTGTTGGACTTCATTAGTGACCCACTGGTGCCAAGCTATTTCCAGCACCTCTGCATTGCACCCTCAAACTCATTTTTACTAAGCCATTATAATAGCAAACACTGAGGAAACTTAGTTGTATCCTAAAAGTGGCTGTTGGACTTCATTAGTGTCCCACTGGTGCCAAGCTATTTCCAGCACCTCTGCATTGCACCCTCAAACTCATTTTTACTAAGCCATTATAATAGCAAACACTGAGGAAACTTAATGGCATCCTAAAAGAAGTTATTGGACTTCATTTGTGTCCCACTGGTGCCATGCTATTTACAGCACCTCTGCATTGCATCCTCAGGCTCATTGTTACTAAGCCATTATAATAGCAAACACTGAGGAAACTTAGTGGCATCCTAAAAGTGGCTGTTGGACTTCATTAGTGTCCCACTGGTGCCAAGCTATTTCCAGCACCTCTGCATTGCACCCTCAAACTAATTTTTACTAAGCCATTATAATAGATTATAATAGTAAACACTGAGGAAACTTATTGGCATCCTAAAAGTGGCTGTTGGACTTCATTAGTGTCCCACTGGTGCCAAGCTATTTCCAGCACCTCTGCATTGCTCCCTCAAACTCATTTTTACTAAGCCATTATACTAGCAAACACTGAGGAAACTTAGTGGCATCCTAAAAGTGGCTGTTGGACTTCATTAGTGTCCCACTGGTGCCAAGCTATTTCCAGCACCTCTGCATTGCACCCTAAAACTCATTTTTCCTAAGCCATTATAATAGCAAACACTGAGGAAACTTAGTGGCATCCTAAAAGTTGCTGTTGGACTTCATTAGTGTCCCACTGATGCCAAGCTATTTCCAGCACCTCTGCATTGCACCCTCAAACTCATTTTTACTAAGCCATTATAATAGCAAACACTGAGGAAACTTAGTGGCATCCTAAAAGTGGCTGTTGGACTTCATTTGTGTCCCACTGGTGCCAAGCTATTTCCAGCACCTCTGCATTGCATCCTCAGGCTTATTGTTACTAAGCCATTATAATAGCAAACACTGAGGAAACTTAGTGGCATCCTAAAAGTGGCTGTTGGACTTCATTAGTGACCCACTGGTGCGAACCTATTTCCAGAACCTCTGCATTGCACCCTCAAACTCATTTTTACTAAGCCATTATAATAGCAAACACTGAGGAAACTTAGTTGTATCCTAAAAGTGGCTGTTGGACTTCATTTGTGTCCCACTGGTGCCATGCTATTTCCAGCACCTCTGCATTGCACCCTCAAACTCATTTTTACTAAGCCATTATAATAGCAAACACTGAGGAAACTTAATGGCATCCTAAAAGAAGTTTTTGGACTTCATTTGTGTCCCACTGGTGCCATGCTATTTACAGCACCTCTGCATTGCATCCTCAGGCTCATTGTTACTAAGCCATTATAATAGCAAACACTGAGGAAACTTAGTGGCATCCTAAAAGTGGCTGTTGGACTTCATTAGTGTCCCACTGGTGCCAAGCTATTTCCAGAACCTCTGCATTGCACCCTCAAACTCATTTATACTAAGCCATTATAATAGCAAACACTGAGGAAACTTAGTTGTATCCTAAAAGTGGCTGTTGGACTTCATTAGTGTCCCACTGGTGCTAAGCTATTTCCAGCACCTCTGTATTGTACCCTCAAACTCATTTTTACCAAGCCATTATAATAGCAAACACTGAGGAAACTTAGTGGCATCCTAAAAGTGGCTGTTGGACTTCATTAGTGTCCCACTGGTGCCAAGCTATTTCCAGCACCTCTGCATTGCACCCTCAAACTCATTTTTACTAAGCCATTATAATAGCAAACACTGAGGAAACTTAATGGCATCCTAAAAGAAGTTGTTGGACTTCATTTGTGTCCCACTGGTGCCAAGCTATTTACAGCACCTCTGCATTGCATCCTCAGGCTCATTGTTACTAAGCCATTATAATAGAAAACACTGAGGAAACTTAGTGGCATCCTAAAAGTGGCTGTTGGACTTCATTAGTGTCCCACTGGTGCCAAGCTATTTCCAGCACCTCTGCATTGCACCCTCAAACTCATTTTTACTAAGCCATTATAATAGCAAACACTGAGGAAACTTAGTGGCATCTTAAAAGTGGCTGTTGGACTTCATTTGTGTCCCACTGGTTCCAAGATATTTCCAGCACCTCTGCATTGCATCCTCAGGCTCATTGTTACTAAGCCATTATAATAGCAAACACTGAGGAAACTTAGTGGCATCCTAAAAGTGGCTGTTGGACTTCATTAGTGTCCCACTGGTGCCAAGCTATTTCCAGCACCTCTGCATTGCACCCTCAAACTAATTTTTACTAAGCCCTTATAATAGTAAACACTGAGGAAACTTATTGGCATCCTAAAAGTGGCTGTTGGACTTCATTAGTGTCCCACTGGTGCCAAGCTATTTCCAGCACCTCTGCATTGCACCCTCAAACTCATTTTTACTAAGCCTTTATAATAGCAAACACTGAGGAAACTTAGTGGCATCCTAAAAGTGGCTGTTGGACTTCATTAGTGTCCCACTGGTGCCAAGCTATTTCCAGCACCTCTGCATTGCACCCTCAAACTCATTTTTACTAAGCCATTATAATAGCAAACACTGAGGAAACTTAGTGGCATCTTAAAAGTGGCTGTTGGACTTCATTTGTGTCCCACTGGTTCCAAGATATTTCCAGCACCTCTGCATTGCATCCTCAGGCTCATTGTTACTAAGCCATTATAATAGCAAACACTGAGGAAACTTAGTGGCATCCTAAAAGTGGCTGTTGGACTTCATTAGTGTCCCACTGGTGCCAAGCTATTTCCAGCACCTCTGCATTGCACCCTCAAACTAATTTTTACTAAGCCATTATAATAGTAAACACTGAGGAAACTTATTGGCATCCTAAAAGTGGCTGTTGGACTTCATTAGTGTCCCACTGGTGCCAAGCTATTTCCAGCACCTCTGCATTGCACCCTCAAACTCATTTTTACTAAGCCATTATAATAGCAAACACTGAGGAAACTTAGTGGCATCCTAAAAGTGGCTTTTGGACTTCATTAGTGTCCCACTTGTGCCAAGCTATTTCAAGAACCTCTGCATTGCACCCTCAAACTCATTTTTACTAAGCCATTATAATAGCAAACACTGAGGAAACTTAGTGGCATCTTAAAAGTGGCTGTTGGACTTCATTTGTGTCCCACTGGTTCCAAGATATTTCCAGCACCTCTGCATTGCATCCTCAGGCTCATTGTTACTAAGCCATTATAATAGCAAACACTGAGGAAACTTAGTGGCATCCTAAAAGTGGCTGTTGGACTTCATTAGTGACCCACTGGTGCCAAGCTATTTCCAGAACCTCTGCATTGCACCCTCAAACTCATTTTTACTAAGCCATTATAATAGCAAACACTGAGGAAACTTAGTGGCATCTTAAAAGTGGCTGTTGGACTTCATTTGTGTCCCACTGGTTCCAAGATATTTCCAGAAACTCTGCATTGCATCCTCAGGCTCATTGTTACTAAGCCATTATAATAGCAAACACTGAGGAAACTTAGTGGCATCCTAAAAGTGGCTGTTGGACTTCATTAGTGTCCCACTGGTGCCAAGCTATTTCCAGCACCTCTGCATTGCACCCTCAAACTAATTTTTACTAAGCCATTATAATAGTAAACACTGAGGAAACTTATTGGCATCCTAAAAGTGGCTGTTGGACTTCATTAGTGTCCCACTGGTGCCAAGCTATTTCCAGCACCTCTGCATTGCACCCTCAAACTCATTTTTACTAAGCCATTATAATAGCAAACACTGAGGAAACTTAGTGGCATCCTAAATGTGGCTGTTGGACTTCATTAGTGTCCCACTGGTGCCAAGCTATTTCCAGCACCTCTGCATTGCACCCTCAAACTCATTTTTACTAAGCCATTATAATAGCAAACACTGAGGAAACTTAGTGGCATCCTAAAAGTGGCTGTTGGACTTCATTAGTGTCCCACTGGTGCCAAGTTATTTCC
Organism: Anomaloglossus baeobatrachus; assembly: GCF_048569485.1. Classification (NCBI taxonomy): domain Eukaryota; kingdom Metazoa; phylum Chordata; class Amphibia; order Anura; family Aromobatidae; genus Anomaloglossus; species Anomaloglossus baeobatrachus. The sequence continues at coordinate 263,413,170 of NC_134358.1, read as the reverse complement.
AGCACCTCTGCATTGCACCCTCAAACTCATTTTTACTAAGCCATTATAATAGCAAACACTGAGGAAACTTAGTGACATCTTAAAAGTGGCTGTTGGACTTCATTTGTGTCCCACTGGTTCCAAGATATTTCCAGCACCTCTGCATTGCATCCTCAGGCTCATTGTTACTAAGCCATTATAATAGCAAACACTGAGGAAACTTATTGGCATCCTAAAAGTGGTTGTTGGACTTCATTAGTGTCCCACTGGTGCCAAGCTATTTCCTGCACCTCTGCATTGCAGCCTCAAACTCATTTTTACTAAGCCATTATAATAGCAAATACTGAGGAAACTTATTGGCATCCTAAAAGTGGCTGTTGGACTTCATTTGTGTCCCACTGGTGCCAAGCTATTTCCAGCACCTCTGCATTGCATCCTCAGGCTTATTGTTACTAAGCCATTATAATAGCAAACACTGAGGAAACTTAGTGACATCCTAAAAGTGGCTGTTGGACTTCATTAGTGACCCACTGGTGCCAAGCTATTTCCAGAACCTCTGCATTGCACCCTCAAACTCATTTTTACTAAGCCATTATAATAGCAAACACTGAGGAAACTTAGTTGTATCCTAAAAGTGGCTGTTGGACTTCATTAGTGTCCCACTAGTGCCAAGCTATTTCCAGCACCTCTGCATTGCACCCTCAAACTCATTTTTACTAAGCCATTATAATAGCAAACACTGAGGAAACTTAGTGGCATCTTAAAAGTGGCTGTTGGACTTCATTAGTGTCCCACTGGTGCCAAGCTATTTCCAGCACCTCTGCATTGCACCCTCAAACTCATTTTTACTAAGCCATTATAATAGCAAACACTGAGGAAACTTAGTGCCATCCTAAAAGTGGCTGTTGGACTTCATTAGTGTCCCACTGGTGCCAAGCTATTTCCAGAACCTCTGCATTGCACCCTCAAACTCATTTTTACTAAGCCATTATAATAGCAAACACTGAGGAAACTTAGTGGCATCTTAAAAGTGGCTGTTGGACTTCATTAGTGTCCCACTGGTGCCAAGCTATTTCCAGCACCTCTGCATTGCACCCTCAAACTCATTTTTACTAAGCCATTATAATAGCAAACACTGAGGAAACTTAGTGGCATCCTAAAAGTGGCTGTTGGACTTCATTAGTGTCCCACTGGTGCCAAGTTATTTCCAGCACCTCTGCATTGCACCCTCAAACTCATTTTTACTAAGCCATTATAATAGCAAACACTGAGGAAACTTAGTGACATCTTAAAAGTGGCTGTTGGACTTCATTTGTGTCCCACTGGTTCCAAGATATTTCCAGCACCTCTGCATTGCATCCTCAGGCTCATTGTTACTAAGCCATTATAATAGCAAACACTGAGGAAACTTATTGGCATCCTAAAAGTGGTTGTTGGACTTCATTAGTGTCCCACTGGTGCCAAGCTATTTCCTGCACCTCTGCATTGCAGCCTCAAACTCATTTTTACTAAGCCATTATAATAGCAAATACTGAGGAAACTTATTGGCATCCTAAAAGTGGCTGTTGGACTTCATTTGTGTCCCACTGGTGCCAAGCTATTTCCAGCACCTCTGCATTGCATCCTCAGGCTTATTGTTACTAAGCCATTATAATAGCAAACACTGAGGAAACTTAGTGGCATCCTAAAAGTGGCTGTTGGACTTCATTAGTGTCCCACTGGTGCCAAGCTATTTCAAGAACCTCTGCATTGCACCCTCAAACTCATTTTTACTAAGCCATTATAATAGCAAACACTGAGGAAACTTAGTGGCATCTTAAAAGTGGCTGTTGGACTTCATTTGTGTCCCACTGGTTCCAAGATATTTCCAGCACCTCTGCATTGCATCCTCAGGCTCATTGTTACTAAGCCATTATAATAGCAAACACTGAGGAAACTTAGTGGCATCCTAAAAGTGGCTGTTGGACTTCATTAGTGACCCACTGGTGCCAAGCTATATCCAGAACCTCTGCATTGCACCCTCAAACTCATTTTTACTAAGCCATTATAATAGCAAACACTGAGGAAACTTAGTGGCATCTTAAAAGTGGCTGTTGGACTTCATTTGTGTCCCACTGGTTCCAAGATATTTCCAGAAACTCTGCATTGCATCCTCAGGCTCATTGTTACTAAGCCATTATAATAGCAAACACTGAGGAAACTTAGTGGCATCCTAAAAGTGGCTGTTGGACTTCATTAGTGTCCCACTGGTGCCAAGCTATTTCCAGCACCTCTGCATTGCACCCTCAAACTAATTTTTACTAAGCCATTATAATAGTAAACACTGAGGAAACTTATTGGCATCCTAAAAGTGGCTGTTGGACTTCATTAGTGTCCCACTGGTGCCAAGCTATTTCCAGCACCTCTGCATTGCACCCTCAAACTCATTTTTACTAAGCCATTATAATAGCAAACACTGAGGAAACTTAGTGGCATCCTAAATGTGGCTGTTGGACTTCATTAGTGTCCCACTGGTGCCAAGCTATTTCCAGCACCTCTGCATTGCACCCTCAAACTCATTTTTACTAAGCCATTATCATAGCAAACACTGAGGAAACTTAGTGGCATCCTAAAAGTGGCTGTTGGACTTCATTAGTGTCCCACTGGTGCCAAGTTATTTCCAGCACCTCTGCATTGCACCCTCAAACTCATTTTTACTAAGCCATTATAATAGCAAACACTGAGGAAACTTAGTGACATCTTAAAAGTGGCTGTTGGACTTCATTTGTGTCCCACTGGTTCCAAGATATTTCCAGCACCTCTGCATTGCATCCTCAGGCTCATTGTTACTAAGCCATTATAATAGCAAACACTGAGGAAACTTATTGGCATCCTAAAAGTGGTTGTTGGACTTCATTAGTGTCCCACTGGTGCCAAGCTATTTCCTGCACCTCTGCATTGCAGCCTCAAACTCATTTTTACTAAGCCATTATAATAGCAAATACTGAGGAAACTTATTGGCATCCTAAAAGTGGCTGTTGGACTTCATTTGTGTCCCACTGGTGCCAAGCTATTTCCAGCACCTCTGCATTGCATCCTCAGGCTTATTGTTACTAAGCCATTATAATAGCAAACACTGAGGAAACTTAGTGACATCCTAAAAGTGGCTGTTGGACTTCATTAGTGAACCACTGGTGCCAAGCTATTTCCAGAACCTCTGCATTGCACCCTCAAACTCATTTTTACTAAGCCATTATAATAGCAAACACTGAGGAAACTTAGTTGTATCCTAAAAGTGGCTGTTGGACTTCATTAGTGTCCCACTAGTGCCAAGCTATTTCCAGCACCTCTGCATTGCACCCTCAAACTCATTTTTACTAAGCCATTATAATAGCAAACACTGAGGAAACTTAGTGGCATCTTAAAAGTGGCTGTTGGACTTCATTAGTGTCCCACTGGTGCCAAGCTATTTCCAGCACCTCTGCATTGCACCCTCAAACTCATTTTTACTAAGCCATTATAATAGCAAACACTGAGGAAACTTAGTGGCATCCTAAAAGTGGCTGTTGGACTTCATTAGTGTCCCACTGGTGCCAAGCTATTTCCAGAACCTCTGCATTGCACCCTCAAACTCATTTTTACTAAGCCATTATAATAGCAAACACTGAGGAAACTTAGTGGCATCTTAAAAGTGGCTGTTGGACTTCATTTGTGTCCCACTGGTTCCAAGATATTTCCAGCACCTCTGCATTGCATCCTCAGGCTCATTGTTACTAAGCCATTATAATAGCAAACACTGAGGAAACTTAGTGGCATCCTAAAAGTGGCTGTTGGACTTCATTAGTGACCCACTGGTGCCAAGCTATTTCCAGAACCTCTGCATTGCACCCTCAAACTCATTTTTACTAAGCCATTATAATAGCAAACACTGAGGAAACTTATTGGCATCCTAAAAGTGGTTGTTGGACTTCATTAGTGTCCCACTGGTGCCAAGCTATTTCCAGCACCTCTGCATTGCACCCTCAAACTAATTTTTACTAAGCCATTATAATAGTAAACACTGAGGAAATTTATTGGCATCCTAAAAGTGGCTGTTGGACTTCATTAGTGTCCCACTGGTGCCAAGCTATTTCCAGCACCTCTGCATTGCACCCTCAGGCTTATTGTTACTAAGCCATTATAATAGCAAACACTGAGGAAACTTAGTGACATCCTAAAAGTGGCTGTTGGACTTCATTAGTGACCCACTGGTGCCAAGCTATTTCCAGAACCTCTGCATTGCACCCTCAAACTCATTTTTACTAAGCCATTATAATAGCAAACACTGAGGAAACTTAGTTGTATCCTAAAAGTGGCTGTTGGACTTCATTAGTGTCCCACTAGTGCCAAGCTATTTCCAGCACCTCTGCATTGCACCCTCAAACTCATTTTTACTAAGCCATTATAATAGCAAACACTGAGGAAACTTAGTGGCATCCTAAAAGTGGCTGTTGGACTTCATTAGTGTCCCACTGGTGCCAAGCTATTTCCAGAACCTCTGCATTGCACCCTCAAACTCATTTTTACTAAGCCATTATAATAGCAAACACTGAGGAAACTTAGTGGCATCTTAAAAGTGGCTGTTGGACTTCATTTGTGTCCCACTGGTTCCAAGATATTTCCAGCACCTCTGCATTGCATCCTCAGGCTCATTGTTACTAAGCCATTATAATAGCAAACACTGAGGAAACTTAGTGGCATCCTAAAAGTGGCTGTTGGACTTCATTAGTGACCCACTGGTGCCAAGCTATTTCCAGAACCTCTGCATTGCACCCTCAAACTCATTTTTACTAAGCCATTATAATAGCAAACACTGAGGAAACTTATTGGCATCCTAAAAGTGGTTGCTGGACTTCATTAGTGTCCCACTGGTGCCAAGCTATTTCCAGCACCTCTGCATTGCACCCTCAAACTAATTTTTACTAAGCCATTATAATAGTAAACACTGAGGAAATTTATTGGCATCCTAAAAGTGGCTGTTGGACTTCATTAGTGTCCCACTGGTGCCAAGCTATTTCCAGCACCTCTGCATTGCACCCTCAAACTCATTTTTACTAAGCCATTATAATAGCAAACACTGAGGAAACTTAGTGGCATCCTAAAAGTGGCTGTTGGACTTCATTAGTGTCCCACTGGTGCCAAGCTATTTCCAGCACCTCTGCATTGCACCCTCAAACTCATTTTTACTAAGCCATTATAATAGCAAACACTGAGGAAACTTAGTGGCATCCTAAAAGTGGCTGTTGGACTTCATTAGTGTCCCACTGGTGCCAAGTTATTTCCAGCACCTCTGCATTGCACCCTCAAACTCATTTTTACTAAGCCATTATAATAGCAAACACTGAGGAAACTTAGTGGCATCTTAAAAGTGGCTGTTGGACTTCATTTGTGTCCCACTGGTTCCAAGATATTTCCAGCACCTCTGCATTGCATCCTCAGGCTCATTGTTACTAAGCCATTATAATAGCAAACACTGAGGAAACTTATTGGCATCCTTAAAGTGGTTGTTGGACTTCATTAGTGTCCCACTGGTGCCAAGCTATTTCCAGCACCTCTGCATTGCACCCTCAAACTCATTTTTACTAAGCCATTATAATAGCAAATACTGAGGAAACTTATTGGCATCCTAAAAGTGGCTGTTGGACTTCATTTGTGTCCCACTGGTGCCAAGCTATTTCCAGCACCTCTGCATTGCATCCTCAGGCTTATTGTTACTAAGCCATTATAATAGCAAACACTGAGGAAACTTAGTGGCATCCTAAAAGTGGCTGTTGGACTTCATTAGTGACCCACTGGTGCCAAGCTATTTCCAGAACCTCTGCATTGCACCCTCAAACTCATTTTTACTAAGCCATTATAATAGCAAACACTGAGGAAACTTAGTTGTATCCTAAAAGTGGCTGTTGGACTTCATTAGTGTCCCACTGGTGCCAAGCTATTTCCAGCACCTCTGCATTGCACCCTCAAACTCATTTTTACTAAGCCATTATAATAGCAAACACTGAGGAAACTTAATGCATCCTAAAAGAAGTTGTTGGACTTCATTTGTGTCCCACTGGTGCCAAGCTATTTCCAGCACCTCTGCATTGCATCCTCAGGCTCATTGTTACTAAGCCATTATAATAGCAAACACTGAGGAAACTTAGTGGCATCCTAAAAGTGGCTGTTGGACTTCATTAGTGTCCCACTAGTGCCAAGCTATTTCCAGCACCTCTGCATTGCACCCTCAAACTCATTTTTACTAAGCCATTATAATAGCAAACACAGAGGAAACTTAGTGGCATCTTAAAAGTGGCTGTTGGACTTCATTTGTGTCCCACTGGTTCCAAGATATTTCCAGCACCTCTGCATTGCATCCTCAGGCTCATTGTTACTAAACCATTATAATAGCAAACACTGAGGAAACTTAGTGGCATCCTAAAAGTGGCTGTTGGACTTCATTAGTGTCCCACTGGTGCCAAGCTATTTCCAGCACCTCTGCATTGCACCCTCAAACTAATTTTTACTAAGCCATTATAATAGTAAACACTGAGGAAACTTATTGGCATCCTAAAAGTGGCTGTTGGACTTCATTAGTGTCCCACTGGTGCCAAGCTATTTCCAGCACCTCTGCATTGCACCCTCAAACTCATTTTTACTAAGCCATTATAATAGCAAACACTGAGGAAACTTAGTGGCATCCTAAATGTGGCTGTTGGACTTCATTAGTGTCCCACTGGTGCCAAGCTATTTCCAGCACCTCTGCATTGCACCCTCAAACTCATTTTTACTAAGCCATTATAATAGCAAACACTGAGGAAACTTAGTGGCATCCTAAAAGTGGCTGTTGGACTTCATTAGTGTCCCACTGGTGCCAAGTTATTTCCAGCACCTCTGCATTGCACCCTCAAACTCATTTTTACTAAGCCATTATAATAGCAAACACTGAGGAAACTTAGTGACATCTTAAAAGTGGCTGTTGGACTTCATTTGTGTCCCACTGGTTCCAAGATATTTCCAGCACCTCTGCATTGCATCCTCAGGCTCATTGTTACTAAGCCATTATAATAGCAAACACTGAGGAAACTTATTGGCATCCTAAAAGTGGTTGTTGGACTTCATTAGTGTCCCACTGGTGCCAAGCTATTTCCTGCACCTCTGCATTGCAGCCTCAAACTCATTTTTACTAAGCCATTATAATAGCAAATACTGAGGAAACTTATTGGCATCCTAAAAGTGGCTGTTGGACTTCATTTGTGTCCCACTGGTGCCAAGCTATTTCCAGCACCTCTGCATTGCATCCTCAGGCTTATTGTTACTAAGCCATTATAATAGCAAACACTGAGGAAACTTAGTGACATCCTAAAAGTGGCTGTTGGACTTCATTAGTGACCCACTGGTGCCAAGCTATTTCCAGAACCTCTGCATTGCACCCTCAAACTCATTTTTACTAAGCCATTATAATAGCAAACACTGAGGAAACTTAGTGGCATCTTAAAAGTGGCTGTTGGACTTCATTAGTGTCCCACTGGTGCCAAGCTATTTCCAGCACCTCTGCATTGCACCCTCAAACTCATTTTTACTAAGCCATTATAATAGCAAACACTGAGGAAACTTAGTGGCATCCTAAAAGTGGCTGTTGGACTTCATTAGTGTCCCACTGGTGCCAAGCTATTTCCAGAACCTCTGCATTGCACCCTCAAACTCATTTTTACTAAGCCATTATAATAGCAAACACTGAGGAAACTTAGTGGCATCTTAAAAGTGGCTGTTGGACTTCATTTGTGTCCCACTGGTTCCAAGATATTTCCAGCACCTCTGCATTGCATCCTCAGTCTCATTGTTACTAAGCCATTATAATAGCAAACACTGAGGAAACTTAGTGGCATCCTAAAAGTGGCTGTTGGACTTCATTAGTGACCCACTGGTGCCAAGCTATTTCCAGAACCTCTGCATTGCACCCTCAAACTCATTTTTACTAAGCCATTATAATAGCAAACACTGAGGAAACTTATTGGCATCCTAAAAGTGGTTGTTGGACTTCATTAGTGTCCCACTGGTGCCAAGCTATTTCAAGCACCTCTGCATTGCACCCTCAAACTAATTTTTACTAAGCCATTATAATAGTAAACACTGAGGAAATTTATTGGCATCCTAAAAGTGGCTGTTGGACTTCATTAGTGTCCCACTGGTGCCAAGCTATTTCCAGCACCTCTGCATTGCACCCTCAAACTCATTTTTACTAAGCCATTATAATAGCAAACACTGAGGAAACTTAGTGGCATCCTAAAAGTGGCTGTTGGACTTCATTAGTGTCCCACTGGTGCCAAGCTATTTCCAGCACCTCTGCATTGCACCCTCAAACTCATTTTTACTAAGCCATTATAATAGCAAACACTGAGGAAACTTAGTGGCATCCTAAAAGTGGCTGTTGGACTTCATTAGTGTCCCACTGGTGCCAAGTTATTTCCAGCACCTCTGCATTGCACCCTCAAACTCATTTTTACTAAGCCATTATAATAGCAAACACTAAGGAAACTTAGTGGCATCTTAAAAGTGGCTGTTGGACTTCATTTGTGTCCCACTGGTTCCAAGATATTTCCAGCACCTCTGCATTGCATCCTCAGGCTCATTGTTACTAAGCCATTATAATAGCAAACACTGAGGAAACTTATTGGCATCCTTAAAGTGGTTGTTGGACTTCATTAGTGTCCCACTGGTGCCAAGCTATTTCCAGCACCTCTGCATTGCACCCTCAAACTCATTTTTACTAAGCCATTATAATAGCAAATACTGAGGAAACTTATTGGCATCCTAAAAGTGGCTGTTGGACTTCATTTGTGTCCCACTGGTGCCAAGCTATTTCCAGCACCTCTGCATTGCATCCTCAGGCTTATTGTTACTAAGCCATTATAATAGCAAACACTGAGGAAACTTAGTGGCATCCTAAAAGTGGCTGTTGGACTTCATTAGTGACCCACTGGTGCCAAGCTATTTCCAGAACCTCTGCATTGCACCCTCAAACTCATTTTTACTAAGCCATTATAATAGCAAACACTGAGGAAACTTAGTTGTATCCTAAAAGTGGCTGTTGGACTTCATTAGTGTCCCACTGGTGCCAAGCTATTTCCAGCACCTCTGCATTGCACCCTCAAACTCATTTTTACTAAGCCATTATAATAGCAAACACTGAGGAAACTTAATGCATCCTAAAAGAAGTTGTTGGACTTCATTTGTGTCCCACTGGTGCCAAGCTATTTCCAGCACCTCTGCATTGCATCCTCAGGCTCATTGTTACTAAGCCATTATAATAGCAAACACTGAGGAAACTTAGTGGCATCCTAAAAGTGGCTGTTGGACTTCATTAGAGTCCCACTAGTGCCAAGCTATTTCCAACACCTCTGCATTGCACCCTCAAACTCATTTTTACTAAGCCATTATAATAGCAAACACAGAGGAAACTTAGTGGCATCTTAAAAGTGGCTGTTGGACTTCATTTGTGTCCCACTGGTTCCAAGATATTTCCAGCACCTCTGCATTGCATCCTCAGGCTCATTGTTACTAAGCCATTATAATAGCAAACACTGAGGAAACTTAGTGGCATCCTAAAAGTGGCTGTTGGACTTCATTAGTGTCCCACTGGTGCCAAGCTATTTCCAGCACCTCTGCATTGCACCCTCAAACTAATTTTTACTAAGCCATTATAATAGTAAACACTGAGGAAACTTATTGGCATCCTAAAAGTGGCTGTTGGACTTCATTAGTGTCCCACTGGTGCCAAGCTATTTCCAGCACCTCTGCATTGCACCCTCAAACTCATTTTTACTAAGCAATTATAATAGCAAACACTGAGGAAACTTAGTGGCATCCTAAAAGTGGCTGTTGGACTTCATTTGTGTCCCACTGGTGCCAAGCTATTTCCAGCACCTCTGCATTGCACCCTCAAACTCATTTTTACTAAGCTATTATAATAGCAAACACTGAGGAAACTTAGTTGTATCCTAAAAGTGGCTGTTGGACTTCATTTGTGTCCCACTGGTGCCAAGCTATTTCCAGCACCTCTGCATTGCACCCTCAAACTCATTTTTACTAAGCCATTATAATAGCAAACACTGAGGAAACTTAGTGGCATCCTAAAAGTGGCTGTTGGACTTCATTTGTATCCCACTGGTTCCAAGAGATTTCCAGCACCTCTGCATTGCATCCTCAGGCTCATTGTTACTAAGCCATTATAATAGCAAACACTGAGGAAACTTAGTGGCATCCTAAAAGTGGCTGTTGGACTTCATTAGTGTCCCACTGGTGCCAAGCTATTTCCAGAACCTCTGCATTGCACCCTCAAACTCATTTATACTAAGCCATTATAATAGCAAACACTGAGGAAACTTAGTTGTATCCTAAAAGCGGCTGTTGGACTTCATTAGTGTCCCACTGGTGCTAAGCTATTTCCAGCACCTCTGTACTGTACCCTCAAACTCATTTTTACTAAGCCATTATAATAGCAAACACTGAGGAAACTTAGTGGCATCCTAATAGTGGCTGTTGGACTTCATTAGTGTCCCACTGGTGCCAAGCTATTTCCAGCACCTCTGCATTGCACCCTCAAACTCATTTTTACTAAGCCATTATAATAGCAAACACTGAGGAAACTTAGTGGCATCTTAAAAGTGGCTGTTGGACTTCATTTGTGTCCCACTGGTTCCAAGATATTTCCAGCACCTCTGCATTGCATCCTCAGGCTCATTGTTACTAAGCCATTATAATAGCAAACACTGAGGAAACTTAGTGGCATCCTAAAAGTGGCTGTTGGACTTCATTAGTGTCCCACTGGTGCCAAGCTATTTCCAGCACCTCTGCATTGCACCCTCAAACTCATTTTTACTAAGCCATTATAATAGCAAACACTGAGGAAACTTAGTGGCATCCTAAAAGTGGCTGTTGGACTTCATTAGTGTCCCACTGGTGCCAAGCTATTTCCAGCACCTCTGCATTGCACCCTCAAACTCATTTTTACTAAGCCATTATAATAGCAAACACTGAGGAAACTTAGTGGCATCCTAAAAGTGGCTGTTGGACTTCATTAGTGTCCCACTGGTGCCAAGCTATTTCCAGCACCTCTGCATTGCACCCTCAAACTCATTTTTACTAAGCCATTATAATAGCAAACACTGAGGAAACTAAGTTGTATCCTAAAAGTGGCTGTTGGACTTCATTAGTGTCCCACTGGTGCCAAGTTATTTCCAGCACCTCTGCATTGCACCCTCAAACTCATTTTTACTAAGCCATTATAATAGCAAACACTGAGGAAACTTAGTGGCATCTTAAAAGTGGCTGTTGGACTTCATTTGTGTCCCACTGGTTCCAAGATATTTCCAGCACCTCTGCATTGCATCCTCAGGCTCATTGTTACTAAGCCATTATAATAGCAAACACTGAGGAAATTTATTGGCATCCTAAAAGTGGTTGTTGGACTTCATTAGTGTCCCACTGGTGCCAAGCTATTTCCAGCACCTCTGCATTGCACCCTCAAACTCAATTTTACTAAGCCATTATAATAGCAAATACTGAGGAAACTTATTGGCATCCTAAAAGTGGCTGTTGGACTTCATTTGTGTCCCACTGGTGCCAAGCTATTTCCAGCACCTCTGCATTGCATCCTCAGGCTTATTGTTACTAAGCCATTATAATAGCAAACACTGAGGAAACTTAGTGGCATCCTAAAAGTGGCTGTTGGACTTCATTAGTGTCCCACTGGTGCCAAGCTATTTCCAGCACCTCTGCATTGCACCCTCAAACTCATTTTTACTAAGCCATTATAATAGCAAACACTGAGGAAACTTAATGCATCCTAAAAGAAGTTGTTGGACTTCATTTGTGTCCCACTGGTGCCAAGCTATTTACAGCACCTCTGCATTGCATCCTCAGGCTCATTGTTACTTAGCCATTATAATAGCAAACACTGAGGAAACTTAGTGGCATCCTAAAAGTGGCTGTTGGACTTCATTAGTGTCCCACTAGTGCCAAGCTATTTCCAGCACCTCTGCATTACACCCTCAAACTCATTTTTACTAAGCCATTATAATAGCAAACACTGAGGAAACTTAGTGGCATCTTAAAAGTGGCTGTTGGATTCACTAGTGTCCCACTGGTGCCAAGCTATTTCCAGCACCTCTGCATTGCACCCTCAAACTCATTTTTACTAAGCCATTATAATAGCAAACACTGAGGAAACTTAGTGGCATCCTAAAAGTGGCTGTTGGACTTCATTAGTGTCCCACTGGTGCCAAGCTATTTCAAGAACCTCTGCATTGCACCCTCAAACTCATTTTTACTAAGCCATTATAATAGCAAACACTGAGGAAACTTAGTGGCATCTTAAAAGTGGCTGTTGGACTTCATTTGTGTCCCACTGGTTCCAAGATATTTCCAGCACCTCTGCATTGCATCCTCAGGCTCATTGTTACTAAGCCATTATAATAGCAAACACTGAGGAAACTTAGTGGCATCCTAAAAGTGGCTGTTGGACTTCATTAGTGACCCACTGGTGCCAAGCTATTTCCAGAACCTCTGCATTGCACCCTCAAACTCATTTTTACTAAGCCATTATAATAGCAAACACTGAGGAAACTTAGTGGCATCTTAAAAGTGGCTGTTGGACTTCATTTGTGTCCCACTGGTTCCAAGATATTTCCAGAAACTCTGCATTGCATCCTCAGGCTCATTGTTACTAAGCCATTATAATAGCAAACACTGAGGAAACTTAGTGGCATCCTAAAAGTGGCTGTTGGACTTCATTAGTGTCCCACTGGTGCCAAGCTATTTCCAGCACCTCTGCATTGCACCCTCAAACTAATTTTTACTAAGCCATTATAATAGTAAACACTGAGGAAACTTATTGGCATCCTAAAAGTGGCTGTTGGACTTCATTAGTGTCCCACTGGTGCCAAGCTATTTCCAGCACCTCTGCATTGCACCCTCAAACTCATTTTTACTAAGCCATTATAATAGCAAATACTGAGGAAACTTATTGGCATCCTAAAAGTGGCTGTTGGACTTCATTTGTGTCCCACTGGTGCCAAGCTATTTCCAGCACCTCTGCATTGCATCCTCAGGCTTATTGTTACTAAGCCATTATAATAGCAAACACTGAGGAAACTTATTGGCATCCTAAAAGTGGTTGTTGGACTTCATTAGTGTCCCACTGGTGCCAAGCTATTTCCTGCACCTCTGCATTGCAGCCTCAAACTCATTTTTACTAAGCCATTATAATAGCAAATACTGAGGAAACTTATTGGCATCCTAAAAGTGGCTGTTGGACTTCATTTGTGTCCCACTGGTGCCAAGCTATTTCCAGCACCTCTGCATTGCATCCTCAGGCTTATTGTTACTAAGCCATTATAATAGCAAACACTGAGGAAACTTAGTGACATCCTAAAAGTGGCTGTTGGACTTCATTAGTGACCCACTGGTGCCAAGCTATTTCCAGAACCTCTGCATTGCACCCTCAAACTCATTTTTACTAAGCCATTATAATAGCAAACACTGAGGAAACTTAGTTGTATCCTAAAAGTGGCTGTTGGACTTCATTAGTGTCCCACTAGTGCCAAGCTATTTCCAGCACCTCTGCATTGCACCCTCAAACTCATTTTTACTAAGCCATTATAATAGCAAACACTGAGGAAACTTAGTGGCATCTTAAAAGTGGCTGTTGGACTTCATTAGTGTCCCACTGGTGCCAAGCTATTTCCAGCACCTCTGCATTGCACCCTCAAACTCATTTTTACTAAGCCATTATAATAGCAAACACTGAGGAAACTTAGTGGCATCCTAAAAGTGGCTGTTGGACTTCATTAGTGTCCCACTGGTGCCAAGCTATTTCCAGAACCTCTGCATTGCACCCTCAAACTCATTTTTACTAAGCCATTATAATAGCAAACACTGAGGAAACTTAGTGGCATCTTAAAAGTGGCTGTTGGACTTCATTTGTGTCCCACTGGTTCCAAGATATTTCCAGCACCTCTGCATTGCATCCTCAGGCTCATTGTTACTAAGCCATTATAATAGCAAACACTGAGGAAACTTAGTGGCATCCTAAAAGTGGCTGTTGGACTTCATTAGTGACCCACTGGTGCCAAGCTATTTCCAGAACCTCTGCATTGCACCCTCAAACTCATTTTTACTAAGCCATTATAATAGCAAACACTGAGGAAACTTATTGGCATCCTAAAAGTGGTTTTTGGACTTCATTAGTGTCCCACTGGTGCCAAGCTATTTCCAGCACCTCTGCATTGCACCCTCAAACTAATTTTTACTAAGCCATTATAATAGTAAACACTGAGGAAATTTATTGGCATCCTAAAAGTGGCTGTTGGACTTCATTAGTGTCCCACTGGTGCCAAGCTATTTCCAGCACCTCTGCATTGCACCCTCAAACTCATTTTTACTAAGCCATTATAATAGCAAACACTGAGGAAACTTAGTGGCATCCTAAAAGTGGCTGTTGGACTTCATTAGTGTCCCACTGGTGCCAAGCTATTTCCAGCACCTCTGCATTGCACCCTCAAACTCATTTTTACTAAGCCATTATAATAGCAAACACTGAGGAAACTTAGTGGCATCCTAAAAGTGGCTGTTGGACTTCATTAGTGTCCCACTGGTGCCAAGTTATTTCCAGCACCTCTGCATTGCACCCTCAAACTCATTTTTACTAAGCCATTATAATAGCAAACACTGAGGAAACTTAGTGGCATCTTAAAAGTGGCTGTTGGACTTCATTTGTGTCCCACTGGTTCCAAGATATTTCCAGCACCTCTGCATTGCATCCTCAGGCTCATTGTTACTAAGCCATTATAATAGCAAACACTGAGGAAACTTATTGGCATCCTTAAAGTGGTTGTTGGACTTCATTAGTGTCCCACTGGTGCCAAGCTATTTCCAGCACCTCTGCATTGCACCCTCAAACTCATTTTTACTAAGCCATTATAATAGCAAATACTGAGGAAACGTATTGGCATCCTAAAAGTGGCTGTTGGACTTCATTTGTGTCCCACTGGTGCCAAGCTATTTCCAGCACCTCTGCATTGCATCCTCAGGCTTATTGTTACTAAGCCATTATAATAGCAAACACTGAGGAAACTTAGTGGCATCCTAAAAGTGGCTGTTGGACTTCATTAGTGACCCACTGGTGCCAAGCTATTTCCAGAACCTCTGCATTGCACCCTCAAACTCATTTTTACTAAGCCATTATAATAGCAAACACTGAGGAAACTTAGTTGTATCCTAAAAGTGGCTGTTGGACTTCATTAGTGTCCCACTGGTGCCAAGCTATTTCCAGCACCTCTGCATTGCACCCTCAAACTCATTTTTACTAAGCCATTATAATAGCAAACACTGAGGAAACTTAATGCATCCTAAAAGAAGTTGTTGGACTTCATTTGTGTCCCACTGGTGCCAAGCTATTTCCAGCACCTCTGCATTGCATCCTCAGGCTCATTGTTACTAAGCCATTATAATAGCAAACACTGAGGAAACTTAGTGGCATCCTAAAAGTGGCTGTTGGACTTCATTAGTGTCCCACTAGTGCCAAGCTATTTCCAGCACCTCTGCATTGCACCCTCAAACTCATTTTTACTAAGCCATTATAATAGCAAACACAGAGGAAACTTAGTGGCATCTTAAAAGTGGCTGTTGGACTTCATTTGTGTCCCACTGGTTCCAAGATATTTCCAGCACCTCTGCATTGCATCCTCAGGCTCATTGTTACTAAGCCATTATAATAGCAAACACTGAGGAAACTTAGTGGCATCCTAAAAGTGGCTGTTGGACTTCATTAGTGTCCCACTGGTGCCAAGCTATTTCCAGCACCTCTGCATTGCACCCTCAAACTAATTTTTACTAAGCCATTATAATAGTAAACACTGAGGAAACTTATTGGCATCCTAAAAGTGGCTGTTGGACTTCATTAGTGTCCCACTGGTGCCAAGCTATTTCCAGCACCTCTGCATTGCACCCTCAAACTCATTTTTACTAAGCAATTATAATAGCAAACACTGAGGAAACTTAGTGGCATCCTAAAAGTGGCTGTTGGACTTCATTTGTGTCCCACTGGTGCCAAGCTATTTCCAGCACCTCTGCATTGCACCCTCAAACTCATTTTTACTAAGCTATTATAATAGTAAACACTGAGGAAACTTAGTTGTATCCTAAAAGTGGCTGTTGGACTTCATTAGTGTCCCACTGGTGCCAAGCTATTTCCAGCACCTCTGCATTGCACCCTCAAACTCATTTTTACTAAGCCATTATAATAGCAAACACTGAGGAAACTTAGTGGCATCCTAAAAGTGGCTGTTGGACTTCATTTGTATCCCACTGGTTCCAAGAGATTTCCAGCACCTCTGCATTGCATCCTCAGGCTCATTGTTACTAAGCCATTATAATAGCAAACACTGAGGAAACTTAGTGGCATCCTAAAAGTGGCTGTTGGACTTCATTAGTGTCCCACTGGTGCCAAGCTATTTCCAGAACCTCTGCATTGCACCCTCAAACTCATTTATACTAAGCCATTATAATAGCAAACACTGAGGAAACTTAGTTGTATCCTAAAAGCGGCTGTTGGACTTCATTAGTGTCCCACTGGTGCTAAGCTATTTCCAGCACCTCTGTACTGTACCCTCAAACTCATTTTTACTAAGCCATTATAATAGCAAACACTGAGGAAACTTAGTGGCATCCTAATAGTGGCTGTTGGACTTCATTAGTGTCCCACTGGTGCCAAGCTATTTCCAGCACCTCTGCATTGCACCCTCAAACTCATTTTTACTAAGCCATTATAATAGCAAACACTGAGGAAACTTAGTGGCATCCTAAAAGTGGCTGTTGGACTTCATTAGTGTCCCACTGGTGCCAAGCTATTTCCAGCAACTCTGCATTGCACCCTCAAACTCATTTTTACTAAGCCATTTTAATAGCAAACACTGAGGAAACTTAGTGGCATCCTAAAAGTGGCTGTTGGACTTCATTAGTGTCCCACTGGTGCCAAGCTATTTCCAGCACCTCTGCATTGCACCCTCAAACTCATTTTTACTAAGCCATTATAATAGCAAACACTGAGGAAACTTAGTGGCATCCTAAAAGTGGCTGTTGGACTTCATTTGTGTCCCACTGGTGCCAAGCTATTTCCAGCACCTCTGCATTGCATCCTCAGGCTCATTGTTACTAAACCATTATAATAGCAAACACTGAGGAAACTTAGTGGCATCCTAAAAGTGGCTGTTGGACTTCATTAGTGTCCCACTGGTGCCAAGCTATTTCCAGCACCTCTGCATTGCACCCTCAAACTCATTTTTACTAAGCCATTATAATAGCAAACACTGCAGAAACTTAATGGCATCCTAAAAGAAGTTGTTGGACTTCATTTGTGTCCCACTGGTGCCAAGCTATTTACAGCACCTCTGCATTGCATCCTCAGGCTCATTGTTACTAAGCCATTATAATAGCAAACACTGAGGAAACTTAGTGGCATCCTAAAAGTGGCTGTTGGACTTCATTAGTGTCCCACTGGTTCCAAGCTATTTCCAGCACCTCTGCATTGCATCCTCAGGCTCATTGTTACTAAGCCATTATAATAACAAACACTGAGGAAACTTAGTGGCATCCTAAAAGTGGCTGTTGGACTTCATTTGTGTCCCACTGGTTCCAAGCTATTTCCAGCACCTCTGCATTGCATCCTCAGCCTCATTGTTACTAAGCCATTATAATAGCAAACACTGAGGAAACTTAGTGGCATCCTAAAAGTGGCTGTTGGACTTCATTAGTGTCCCACTGGTGCCAAGCTATTTCCAGCACCTCTGCATTGCACTCTTGAACTCATTTTTACTAAGCTATTCTAATAGCAAACACTGAGGAAACTTAGTGGCATCCTAAAAATGGCTGTTCGACTTCATTTGTGTCCCACTGGTGCCAAGCTATTTCCAGCACCTCTGCATTGCATCCTCAGGCCCATTGTTACTAAGCCATTATAATAGCAAACACTGAGGAAACTTAGTGGCATAATAAAAGTGGCTGTTGGACTTCATTAGTGTCCCACTGGTGCCAAGCTTTTTCCAGCACCTCTGCATTGCACCCTCAAACACTTTTTTACTAAGCCATTATAATAGCAAACACTGAGGAAACTTAGTGGCATCCTAAAAGTGGCTGCTGGACTTCATTAGTGTCCCACTGGTGCCAAGCTATTTCCAGCACCTCTGCATTGCACCCTCAAACTCATTTTTACTAATCCATTATAATAGCAAACACTGAGGAAACTTAGTGGCATCCTAAAAGTGGCTGTTGGACTTCATTAGTGTCCCACTGGTGCCAAGCTATTTCCAGCACCTCTGCATTGCATCCTCAGGCTCATTGTTACTAAGCCATTATAATAGCAAACACTGAGGAAACTTAGTGGCATCCTAAAAGTGGCTGTTGGACTTCATTAGTGTCCCACTGGTGCCAAGCTATTTCCAGAACCTCTGGATTGCACCCTCAAACTCATTTTTACTAAGCCATGATAATAGCAAACACTGAGGAAACTTAGTTGTATCCTAAAAGTGGCTGTTGGACTTCATTAGTGTCCCACTGGTGCCAAGCTATTTCCAGCACCTCTGCATTGCACCCTCAAACTCATTTTTACTAAGCCATTATAATATCAAACACTGCAGAAACTTAATGGCATCCTAAAAGAAGTTGTTGGACTTCATTTGTGTCCCACTGGTGCCAAGCTATTTACAGCACCTCTGCATTGCATCCTCAGGCTCATTGTTACTAAGCCATTATAATAGCAAACACTGAGGAAACTTAGTGGCATCCTAAAAGTGGCTGTTGGACTTCATTAGTGTCCCACTGGTTCCAAGCTATTTCCAGCACCTCTGCATTGCATCCTCAGGCTCATTGTTACTAAGCCATTATAATAGCAAACACTGAGGAAACTTAGTGGCATCCTAAAAGTGGCTGTTGGACTTCATTTGTGTCCCACTGGTTCCAAGCTATTTCCAGCACCTCTGCATTGCATCCTCAGCCTCATTGTTACTAAGCCATTATAATAGCAAACACTGAGGAAACTTAGTGGCATCCTAAAAGTGGCTGTTGGACTTCATTAGTGTCCCACTGGTGCCAAGCTATTTCCAGCACCTCTGCATTGCACTCTCGAACTCATTTTTACTAAGCTATTCTAATAGCAAACACTGAGGAAACTTAGTGGCATCCTAAAAGTGGCTGTTCGACTTCATTTGTGTCCCACTGGTGCCAAGCTATTTCCAGCACCTCTGCATTGCATCCTCAGGCTCATTGTTACTAAGCCATTATAATAGCAAACACTGAGGAAACTTAGTGGCATAATAAAAGTGGCTGTTGGACTTCATTAGTGTCCCACTGGTGCCAAGCTTTTTCCAGCACCTCTGCATTGCACCCTCAAACACTTTTTTACTAAGCCATTATAATAGCAAACACTGAGGAAACTTAGTGGCATCCTAAAAGTGGCTGTTGGACTTCATTAGTGTCCCACTGGTGCCAAGCTATTTCCAGCACCTCTGCATTGCACCCTCAAACTCATTTTTACTAATCCATTATAATAGCAAACACTGAGGAAACTTAGTGGCATCCTAAAAGTGGCTGTTGGACTTCATTAGTGTCCCACTGGTGCCAAGCTATTTCCAGCACCTCTGCATTGCACCCTCAAACTCATTTTTACTAATCGATTATAATAGCAAACACTGAGGAAACTTAGTGGCATCCTAAAAGTGGCTGTTGGACTTCATTAGTGTCCCACTGGTGCCAAGCTATTTCCAGCACCTCTGCATTGCATCCTCAGGCTCATTGTTACTAAGCCATTATAATAGCAAACACTGAGGAAACTTAGTGGCATCCTAAAAGTGGCTGTTGGACTTCATTAGTGTCCCACTGGTGCCAAGCTATTTCCAGAACCTCTGGATTGCACCCTCAAACTCATTTTTACTAAGCCATGATAATAGCAAACACTGAGGAAACTTAGTTGTATCCTAAAAGTGGCTGTTGGACTTCATTAGTGTCCCACTGGTGCCAAGCTATTTCCAGCACCTCTGCATTGCACCCTCAAACTCATTTTTACTAAGCCATTATAATAGCAAACACTGCAGAAACTTAATGGCATCCTAAAAGAAGTTGTTGGACTTCATTTGTGTCCCACTGGTGCCAAGCTATTTACAGCACCTCTGCATTGCATCCTCAGGCTCATTGTTACTAAGCCATTATAATAGCAAACACTGAGGAAACTTAGTGGCATCCTAAAAGTGGCTGTTGGACTTCATTTGTGTCCCACTGGTTCCAAGCTATTTCCAGCACCTCTGCATTGCATCCTCAGCCTCATTGTTACTAAGCCATTATAATAGCAAACACTGAGGAAACTTAGTGGCATCCTAAAAGTGGCTGTTGGACTTCATTAGTGTCCCACTGGTGCCAAGCTATTTCCAGCACCTCTGCATTGCACTCTCGAACTCATTTTTACTAAGCTATTCTAATAGCAAACACTGAGGAAACTTAGTGGCATCCTAAAAGTGGCTGTTCGACTTCATTTGTGTCCCACTGGTGCCAAGCTATTTCCAGCACCTCTGCATTGCATCCTCAGGCTCATTGTTACTAAGCCATTATAATAGCAAACACTGAGGAAACTTAGTGGCATAATAAAAGTGGCTGTTGGACTTCATTAGTGTCCCACTGGTGCCAAGCTTTTTCCAGCACCTCTGCATTGCACCCTCAAACACTTTTTTACTAAGCCATTATAATAGCAAACACTGAGGAAACTTAGTGGCATCCTAAAAGTGGCTGTTGGACTTCATTAGTGTCCCACTGGTGCCAAGCTATTTCCAGCACCTCTGCATTGCACCCTCAAACTCATTTTTACTAATCCATTATAATAGCAAACACTGAGGAAACTTAGTGGCATCCTAAAAGTGGCTGTTGGACTTCATTAGTGTCCCACTGGTGCCAAGCTATTTCCAGCACCTCTGCATTGCATCCTCAGGCTCATTGTTACTAAGCCATTATAATAGCAAACACTGAGGAAACTTAGTGGCATCCTAAAAGTGGCTGTTGGACTTCATTAGTGTCCCACTGGTGCCAAGCTATTTCCAGAACCTCTGCATTGCACCCTCAAACTCATTTTTACTAAGCCATTATAATAGCAAACACTGAGGAAACCTAGTTGTATTCTAAAAGTGGCTGTTGAACTTCATTAGTGTCCCACTGGTGCTAAGCTATTTCCAGCACCTCTGCATTGCACCTTCAAACTCATTTTTACTAAGCCATTATAATAGCAAACACTGAGTAAACTTAGTGGCATCCTAAAAGTGGCTGTTGGACTTCATTAGTGTCCCACTGGTGCCAAGCTATTTCCAGCACCTCTGCATTGCACCCTCAAACTCATTTTTACTAAGCGATTATAATAGCAAACACTGAGGAAACTTAATGGCATCCTAAACGAAGTTGTTGGACTTCATTTGTGTCCCACTGGTGCCAAGCTATTTACAGCACCTCTGCATTGCATCCTCAGGCTCATTGTTACTAAGCCATTATAATAGCAAACACTGAGGAAACTTAGTGGCATCCTAAAAGTGGCTGTTGGACTTCATTTGTGTCCCACTGGTTCCAAGCTACTTCCAGCACCTCTGCATTGCATCCTCAGGCTCATTGTTACTAAGCCATTATAATAGCAAACACTGAGGAAACTTAGTGGCATCCTAAAAGTGGCTGTTGGACTTCATTAGTGTCCCACTGGTGCCAATCTATTTCCAGCACCTCTGCATTGCACTCTCAAACTCATTTTTACTAAGCCATTCTAATAGCAAACACTGAGGAAACTTAGTGGCATCCTAAAAGTGGCTGTTCGACTTCATTTGTGTCCCACTGGTGCCAAGCTATTTCCAGCACCTCTGCATTGCATCCTCAGGCTCATTGTTACTAAGCCATTATAGTAGCAAACACTGAGGAAACTTAGTGGCATCCTAAAAGTGGCTGTTGGACTTCATTAGTGTCCCACTGGTGCCAAGCTTTTTCCAGCACCTCTGCATTGCACCCTCAAACACTTTTTTACTAAGCCATTATAATAGCAAACACTGAGGAAACTTAGTGGCATCCTAAAAGTGGCTGTTGGACTTAATTAGTGTCCCACTGGTGCCAAGCTATTTCCAGCACCTCTGCATTGCACCCTCAAACTCATTTTTACTAATCCATTATAATAGCAAACACTGAGGAATCTTAGTGGCATCCTAAAAGTGGCTGTTGGACTTCATTAGTGTCCTACTGGTGCCAAGCTATTTCCAGCACCTCTGCATTGCATCCTCAGGCTCATTGTTACTAAGCCATTATAATAGCAAACACTGAGGAAACTTAGGGGCATCCTAAAAGTGGCTGTTGGACTTCATTAGTGTCCCACTGGTGCCAAGCTATTTCCAGCACCTCTGCATTGCAACCTCAAACTCATTTTTACAAAGCCATTATAATAGCAAACACTGAGGAAACTTAGTTGTATCCTAAAAGTGGCTGTTGGACTTCATTAGTGTCCCACTGGTGCTAAGCTATTTCCAGCACCTCTGCATTGCACCCTCAAACTCATTTTTACTAAGCCATTATAATAGCAAACACTGAGTAAACTTAGTGGCATCCTAAAAGTGGCTGTTGGACTTCATTAGTGTCCCACTGGTGCCAAGCTATTTCCAGCACCTCTGCATTGCACCCTCAAACTCATTTTTACTAAGCCATTATAATAGCAAACACTGAGGAAACTTAATGGCATCCTAAAAGAAGTTGTTGGACTTCATTTGTGTCCCACTGGTGCCAAGCTATTTACAGCACCTCTGCATTGCATCCTCAGGCTCATTGTTTCTAAGCCATTATAATAACAAACACTGAGGAAACTTAGTGGCATCCTAAAAGTGGCTGTTGGACTTCATTAGTGTCCCACTGGTGCCAAGCTATTTCCAGCACCTCTGCATTGCACTCTCGAACTCATTTTTACTAAGCCATTCTAATAGCAAACACTGAGGAAACTTAGTGGCATCCTAAAAGTGGCTGTTGGACTTCATTAGTGTCCCACTGGTGCCAAGCTATTTCCAGCACCTCTGCATTTCACCCTTTAAACTCATTTTTACTAAGTCATTATAATAGCAAACACTGAGGAAACTTAGTGGCATCCTAAAAGTGGCTGTTGGACTTCATTAGTGTCCCACTGGTGCCAAGCTTTTTCTAGAACCTCTGCATTGCACCCTCAAACTCATTGCTACTAAGCCATTATAATAGCACACACTGAGGAAACTTAGTGGCATCCTAAAAGTGACTGTTGGACTTCATTAGTGTCCCCCTGGTGCCAAGCTATTTCCAGCACCTCTGCATTGCACCCTTAAATTTATTTTTACTAAGTTATTAGAATAGCAAACTGTGCTGCCAGTTTAAGGGCCATAGTTGCATTGTCGGGCATAGTTATTGTTGTTTAATCTACTGTCAATAAAGGTAGACCACCACTGCAATCTACACCACCTCTCAATTTCTACTACCACATTTTAAGTGCACAATCTTTTCTCAATCATATGAGTGGCAAAATGAAAGATGCTGGTGGAAAGGGGAACAGGCGTGTTGGAAAAGGAAAAAAAAAATGTGTCCTTGGGGAAGGTGGCAAAGCTCCATTATCATCTGCTGAAGATAGACCATCTACCAGCAAAAGTAAGATGTCTACTACTTTCCATGGACAATCCGATGTGCTCCCTTTTTTATGGACACGAAGAACTGGAACAAAGGTAGATGTTGCCCAAAAAAAGAAAATGCTTGAATGGATCTCAAGTGGTCCAACAAGTGTCTTCTCCTCCACCTCATCTACCACATCCAAAAAACACCAGTCCTCTGAGTTGTCATCCCAATCACACTTGCTTTCTCCCAGCTCTCAAGTCTCCATCCGCCCTGCACAGTATGGTGGAACAGAGATTGGCTGAGTCTGCAAATCTTTTCCGTCACACTATAGCCTGGGAATCAGAGGTCTCCTCCCAAGCTACAGTGAGTACAGACCAGGAAATGGTCTGCAGTGATGCCCAGAACCTTTGTAGCTTAGATTCAGGCCTGAGGAACAACTTTCTGAGCATAATGTTGATCCTTATTCAGAAACTGTAACACCTGTTGTTATAGACAATGAGGAACATACTGATGATGATGAGACGCAGATACCAGATTGGCATCATAACTTAAATATTCGGTCAGGGCAGGAAGAGGCTCGGTCTGAGGGTGAGGGGAGTGCAAACACAACAATTGATGAGGAAGTTCTAGATCCCACCTACTGTCAATCCACAGTCAGGTACTCGAGGAGGTCAACAGAGGCGGTGGAGGAGGATGCAACTGACGATGAAGTTACCTTGCGCCTTCCTGGAAAGAGGAGGAGTACTGGTAACACGTCTACAACTGCATCCTCAGCCACCACTCTGCCTCTGAGCACTAGTTGGGGGGCTCAGCACGTCGCCTAGCCTTGCCTAGCCTGATCCTTTTTTGACCTAGCAAAGGATCGCCCAAATCATGTGATCTGTAAAATTTGTCGGGAATCTGTTAGTAGAGGCCAAAAGCTCAGCAATTTGACAAATTCTTCCATGAATCATCACATGAATAAATATCATATGTCCCAGTGGGAAGCTCACCTAGCTGCAATGCGGCCTAGCGGAGCGGACCATCCACCGCCTGCCCCTTCCAGTGCATCCATGCGCTCTTCATCTTCTAGGACTGTGGGGACAGCTGTCACACCTGGTTTTCCATGCACAACTTCCACCACTGTAACCGCAACAGGCAGTTTGCTTGGTAGGTCGTCAGTTGGTTTGGAAGGGGAAACAAGTGCGTGTGTACAGCTCTCTCAGACATTGATACCACCAACGTTGGATGAAGGCAACATCATGTCTACGCTTGCACTTTCCTCACAAACCCGCATTTTTCCAGGGACACCCTACTCACCACCGTCTATTCACAGCAGCCAGATCTCTGTCCCTCAGATGTGGACAAATAAAAGGCCATTTCCTGCGACCCATGACAAAGCTAAGAGGTTGACTTTTTCCCTCTGTAAGCTCTTGGCTACCGAAATGCTGCCTTTCCGCCTGGTGGACCCACAGGATTTTAGAGACCTTATGTCTGTCGCTATGCCCCAGTACCAGATGCCCAGTCGCCACTACTTCTCTAAGAAAGGTGTGCCTACGCTACACCAGCATATCGCACACAACATCACCGCTTCCTTGAGAAACTCTGTGTGTGAACGGGTGCATTTCATCACCGATACTTGGACCAGTAAGCTTGGCAGGGACGTTACATGTCGCTGACTGGGCACTGGGTAACTATGGTGATAGATTGTGAAGGGTCTGCTGCACAAGTCTTGCCGTCCCCACGACTTGTGTGTCAATCCTCTGTCTGTCCAAGTTCCTCCACTGCTTCTGCCTCCTCAACCTCATCTGGGTCCTCCACCTCCGCCCCAAGCCTGCCTGGTCAGGCCACCAGCGTTGTAACTGCGCAGAAGGAATCCCTCATTACTATGCTGGCAGCAGAGCGCAACGGCATCAGGCGGTCTTTATCTTGAAATGTCTTGGAAATAAGAGTCACACAGCGGCTGATTTGTGGGCAGCTCTAGAGACTGAGTTTGGTAAATGGTTGTCTCCACTCAACCTGCAGCCTGGTAAGGCCATGTGCGACAATGCTGCAAACCTGGGTGCGGCCCTTCGCCTGGGCAAGGTGACACACGTGCCTTGTATGGCTCACATGTTGAACCTTGTTGTCCAACAATTTTTAACACACTATCCCGGCCTAGATGGCCTTCTTAACAGGGCACGAAAACTGTCTGCTCACTTCCGCCGTTCAACCGCCGCAGCTGAGTGACTTGCATCGCTCCAGAAGTCTTTCGGCCTGCCGGTTCATCGCCTGAAATGCGATGTGCCGACACGCTGGAATTCGACTCTCCACATGTTACAGCGACTGTGGCAGCACCGCCGAGCCCTGGTGCAATACGTCATGACGTATAGCCTCAGCCAACGAGATGTAGAGGTGGGGCAGATCACCCTGATGGAGTGGTCTCAGATCAAGGACCTATGCACCCTTCTGCACAGTTTCGACATGGCGACGAATATGTTTAGCGCTGACAATGCCGTTATCAGCATGACAATTCCAGTCATATACATGCTGGAGCACACGCTAAACACTATTCGGACTCAGGGGGTGGGAAAACAGGAAGGGGAGGAACTACAAGAGGATTCATATGCACAAGAGACAACAACATCACCAAGGTCCAGACGTTCATCATCACCAAGGCGGCAGGCATGGGACCATGGGGGACAGGGATCGACAAGGGCGCATGGTAGCAGGCGAAATGTTGAGGAAGGTGCAGGAGAACATGAAGAAATGGAGGACGAACTGTCCATGGACATGGAAGACTCAGCAGATGAGGGAGATCTTGGTCAAATTTCAGTTGAAAGAGGTTGGGGGGAGATGTCAGAGGAAGAAAGAACGGTTAGCACCTCTATGCCACAAACACAGCGTGGACTTGGTCCGCATGGCTGCGCCCGACACATGAGCGCCTTCTTGCTGCACCACCTCCAACATGACCCTCGTATTGTCAAAATTAGAAGTGATGATGAGTACTGGCTTGCCACACTATTAGATCCCCGGTACAAGTCCAAATTTTGTGACATAATTCCAGCCATAGAAAGGGATGCACGTATGCAGGAGTATCAGCAAAAGCTGTTACTCGATCTTAACTCGGCTTTTCCACCAAACACCCCTGGTGGACGGAGTGAATCTCCCAGTTGTAACTCGACAAACATGGGATGGTCTCGTCATCTTCAACAGTCTGCCCGTACCAGCAGCACCGTATCTGGTGCTGGTAACAGCAATTTTATTGAATCTTTTCATAATTTTTTTAGACCCTCCTTTGCAAGGCCACCAGAGACAACAAGTCTGACACATAGTCAACGGCTGGAGAGGATGATACAGGAGTATCTCCAAATGAACATTGATGCCATTACTTTGCAAATGGAGCCTTGCTCATTTTGGGCTTCAAATCTTGAAAAATGGCCAAAGCTCTCCACTTACGCCTTGGAGATCTTGTCGTGTCCAGCTGCCAGCGTTGTCTCTGAACATGTCTTCAGTGCTGCTGGGTGTGTGCTGACACATAAGCGCACGCGTCTGTCCAGTGACAATGTGGACAGACTAACGTTCATCAAAATGAACAAGTCATGGATCCACAAGGAATTTACTACCCCTGTGTCATCCTGGGGAGAGTAAATGCTTGTGTATTTTGAATTTGCTTGATGCAAATCTACCTGTGAAGTGTACAACTGGGGCACAAGTGCTGCCACTTAAGGGGTGTCTGTATGGCCCAATTTTTGGAAAAAAGGGAGACTCCGCTTGGAGTAACCCTTGCTTGCTGTGTTTCTAAAAATGATCCAAGATGAACAGATCTGGGATCAGCAAACTGTTTGCTACCTACCCCGGTGTCATCCTAGGGACAGTTAAGGATGACATATTTTTGAATGTGATTGATGCAAATCTACCTGTGAAGTGTACAACTGAGGCACAAGTGCTGCTACTGAAAAGGTGGTTGTCTGTGTGGCCCAATTTTTGGAAAAAAGGGAGACTCCGCTTGGAGTAACCCTCACTTGCTGTGTTTTTAAAAAGGAGCCAAGATGAACAAGTCATGGTTCAGCAAAGACTTTGCTACCTACCCCGGTGTCATCCTGGGGACAGTTAATGATGGCGTATTTTTTAATGTGCTTGATGCAAATCTACCTGCGAAGTGTACAACTGGGGCACAAGTGCTGCCACTGAAGGGGTAGGTGTCTCTGTGGCCCAATTTTTGGAAAAAAGGGAGAATCCGCTTGGAGTAACCCTTGCTTGCTGTGTTTCTAAAAATGATCCAAGATGAACAGATCTGGGATCAGCAAAGACTTTGCTACCTACCCCGGTGTCATCCTGGGGACGGTTAAGGATGGCATATTTTTGAATGTGCTTGATGCAAATCTACCTGTGAAGTGTACAACTAGGGCACAAGTGCTGCCACTGAAGGAGTGGGTGTCTCTGTGGCCCAATTTTTGGAAAAAAGGGAGACTCCACTTGGAGTAACCCTTGCTTGCTGTGTTTTTAAAAAGGAGCCAAGATGAACAAGTCATTGTTCAGCAAAGACTTTGCTACCTACCCCAGGGTCATCCTGGGGACGGTTAAGGATGGCATATTTTTGAATGTGCTTGATGCAAATCTAACTGTAAAGTGTACAACTGGGGCACAAGTGCTGCCACTGAAGGGGTGGGTGTGTGTGGCCCAATTTTTGGGAAAAAGGGAGACTCCGCTTGGAGTCCCCTTGCGGTGTTTTGCATGATTTTGGAAGGGCATGCCATGCCTATATCTGTGTCTCGTCCTCCTTTTCCTCGTCAAGCTGTTTTGTTTTCGCATGAGAATTTGTTCTTGTCACTTTCCCATGTGTTTGTGTTGTGTTATGAGTTGTTTGTCACCTTTTGGACACCTTTGAGGGTGTTTTCTAGCTGTTTTTATGTGTTTGTGATTGCCTCCCATTGTTTCCTATGGGGTTCGAGTGGTTCGCCGAACCGAACGCGAACCAGACTTTGGTTCGGTGAACCGAACTCGAACCGAACCACGACCAGTTCGCTCATCTCTAATGGTAACCTTGTGTGGGAAACGGTAGAGTCTGATGGTGGTAATAGTTGTTATTTTTGTTGTTAATCTTTAATCATAAAACAACTCCGCTTTGGCGATGAACAGTCTCTTTACTGGTGACAACAATATGGATAACTATTTACAGATGACAGCTGGTTAGTGTTTTCCACACATACTGTTGTAGATTCAACCACACCAGACAGGAAGGCCTCCGAGGGGAAGCTTTTTTTGTTGCGATGAGTTAGAAAATCCTCACAAAATGGAGGACGTCAACTACCTCTTTTTCCTTCCAACTGCCGTCTCCCAACCGACCCTATCCTTCCACGCATAGTCGGAGCTAGCTCCTCCCCCTTGCATGGGACTCATACCACTGCAGTCATTGGCTGACTGCACTGGGAAACTTAACACTCTGAGTGCTTCCTGTCAGCAGGTTTTCACAATATCCTACAGTACACAATATACATAGAAAATTACATTTGTATGAAATATCTGTATTTCTGGTATCCCATGGAGATGGCCACTTTGTGGGATACCACATGTCTCCCCTCTTGAAGAGTGTTGTCTTCGACACATACACATCTGAGAAACAGAAAGGAACAACATGCATAAAAATATTTAATTTCAATGAATACTGTTGCTTAAATTATTCTTGGCTTCTCGAAGACCTGGAAAAACACTAAAAAAAACACAACATCTGGATGCAAAGTAAAACAGCATGTAACCATAATAAAGGAGTCCATAATAAATGGAAATGGTGCATTACAATACACGGAAAGGTTATCAAAATTAGGTCTATTTACTCTAGAAAAGAGAAGACTTAGGGGAGACCTAATAAATATGTACAAATATATCAGAGGGCCATATAGAGATCTCTCCCATGATCTGTTTGTACCAAGGACTATGGCAAGAACAAGGGGGCATTCTTTTCGATTGGAGGAAAGAAAATTCCTACATCAGCATAGAAGAGGGTTCTTCACGGTAAGAGCAGTGAGGCTCTGGAACTCTCTTCCTGAGGAAGTGGTGATGGCCAACTCACTGAATGAATTTAAGAGAGGAATGGATGCATTTCTTGTTAGCAAAAGTATAGAAGGTTATAAATAGCATAATCTTACAGGTAGATAGAAGAGCGACCAAGATTATTAGAGGAATGGGTGGGCTGCAATGCCAAGACAGGTTATTAAACTTGGGGTTAGTTAGTTAGGAAAAACAAAGGCTTAGGGGGATCTAATCACAATGTATAAATATATGAGGGGACAGTACAGAGACCTTTCCAAAGATCTCTTTACACCTAGGCCTGCGACTGGAACACGGGGGCATCCGCTACGTCTTGAGGAAAGAATGTTTAATCATAATCACAGATGAGGACTCTTTACTGTACGAGCAGTGAGACTATGGAGCTCTCTGCCGCATGATGTTGTATTGAGGGATTCACAAGTAAAATTTAAGCAGAGCCTGATCGCATTAATTGAAAAATATAATATTACCAGTTATGTATATTGGATTTTATGACAGGGTGTTGATCCAGGGAACTAGTCTGATTGCCGTATGTGGAGTCAGGAAGGAATTTTTTTCCCCATTGGAGCTTATTTGACACATTGGGGTTTTTTTGCCTTCCTCTGGATCAACATGTTAGGCTACGGGTTGAACTAGATGGACTTAGAGTCTCCCTTCAACCTTAAAAACTATGAAACTATGAAACTATGATTTGTCTTGAAGATCCTTGTAAAAACAACCCCCACTAGGTGGGGAACGGGATGACAGCTAACCCGCTATAACTTTCTTTGCTTGGTCCCCGGGTGCAGTCAGGGCGCACAGACCATAAAGAAACTTTCTGCACCAATCTGTTTTTAGGAGGGCTATGACACAGAGTAGCAGTAATAAGGTTCTTATAAGCCAAAGTCTCTCTTATTACACAGTAAATGTATGTCTCTATCGGAGCCACACATGCAAAGTCTCTCCTATTCAGATAGGCAGCGACCAATTATTTTCGGTAATGAGCAGGTAACTGTCCCTTGGTTGCTCGTTCAGATCTCCGTAGAGCAAGTACTGGCTCTTCATAGGTGGATGGCGCTCCTGGCTCCTCAACAGTAGCAGACGTTCCGTGAGAGCCTACTGCAGGAGATATTTCAGCATCCTCTAGTGGAGAAGGAGGAGCTGGCATAATAAACTGAAGACAGCATGCATGAAACCAAACAAGTGGGATGGTGGAGACCCTGGAAGCCTTTTCTGGTGCAACAGGGGTATAAACTGGAGGCACTGTAACTTCCTGGGAAATGCAAGCTTTTATCTGGCTTTGATGAACCACCTTTTCTTGCTGAGTATCTTCTCTGCCAATTTTGTACATTTCCACCCCTGGGAACGGTATACTGTTGGTGACGTAAGGACAGGATTCCCACTGATCATCCAGCTTGTGAGAGTGGTGGTTCTTTTTAACCCAAACTCTGTCTCCAACTTGTAATGGTTTGACCCTGTCTAAGGCCTCTGCCACACTCACGTGTAAAAAACGTACGTTTGCTGTAGTCCGTTTTTTGTGTCCGTGTTCCGTATTTGCAGTCCGTTTTTCCCCTCCGTGTAGTGTCCGTATGCATATCGTGTGTCATACGTGTGTACGTGTGTGCGTTTTCCTGTGCGTGAAATACGTCAGTGTGTGTTCCGTGTGCAGTCCGTTTTTTGTGCGTGTTTAACATGTTTCACACATTGAGATAATGGTGATTACTTGGAATTAAATGACACATAGGTGTATGTGATTAGGACATAAATATAAGTTAACTATAAACTGTTTCCTGCTTGTATTTTGCCTTGGAGCACCTATGTGTTGTGACAAAATTTTCGCAATGCCATTATCCACGGAGGCCTTAGTGTTTTTATGTTGGATTATATCTCGTCGTTTTGGCGTTAGACGGCACATGTTGCAATATGATAATGTAAGAAGAACCAGATTGTGGGTGCATCCACTAATGATGATGCGGCCTATGCATGGTCATTTCCATACTTTATTTTTTGAGTTACGGAATTTCCCAGATAAGTTTTTTTCATACTGCCGTTTGTCAGTTGAGAGTTTTGATTACTTACTAAATATTTTACGACCTCATTTGCAACATCAGGACACTTGGATGCGGCTTTCCATTTCCCCAGAGGAGAGATTTATGGTGACTCTGAGGTATTTGTTTTTTTTATAATTTTTTGTAAATGTGTTATTTTTCACATTGAAATGTGTAATTGATCTTTATTGATGTAATATCTGTTTTGAATCAATGTTTGTGTTTTCTTTTGATTGCTTTAATTTAAAATAACATATTGTTAATTGTAAATCATTGTTTGTCTTGTTTTCATAGATTCTTGGCGACTGGTCAATCTTTTAGTGCTTTACATTTTGATTTTTTGTTGGGGAGATCAACCATTGCCGTTATAGTACGTCACACATGCGACATGATATGGCAACATTTAAAAGAACAAATGATGCCTCAGCCAAACAGAGAAGATTGTTTGAAAATCTCTAAGGGCTTCAAGGACTCTGTTGACTTTCCTAACTGCATAGGAGCTTTGGATGGCAAGCATTTCAGAGTTAAAAAGCCACCAAACTCTGGGTCACGTTATTTCAATTTTCATAAGTTTTTTTCCGTTGTTATTTTGGCATTGGTTGACACAGAATACCGTTTTATTTATGCAGACATTGGAGCCTATGGTAGTGCCTCAGATGCCCGTATTTTCCGTTCATCAAGATTAGCCCAACGCCTGCAAGAAAATGCATTATTGATCCCCCCACCAGTTGCCCTACCTGGTACATCTGGACCGTTGGCACCATATGTGATGGTAGCAGATGCAGGATTTGCATTATCCAAACATGTTATGCGACCATATCCAAGGAGATCCATTGATGACAGGAAACAGTACTTTAATAATCGACTAACTAAAGCAAGACGTTATGTGGAGTGTGCATTTGGTATTTTAGCTAACAAATGGCGCATTTATCACACAACTATTCAGTTGCAGCCAAACTTTGTCACATCTGTCCTCAAGGCTACCATAGTGCTTCACAATTTCTGTCGGATACATGAAGGAGGAACTTATGTGGATGATGAATTTCAGATAAACCATGTTGTTAATCCAACAGGTGAACCTATGTCTCATAATTCCGTGACATCTGGTTTACAAATTAGAAATTTATTTACTGATTACTTTAATTTTTTTGATGATAATAATAATAGTGATGTTTGTTAAGATTGGCATGGATTTATTTCGATAAAAATTTATTATTTTTTCTTATACGAAAATGTGTAATTTTTTCTAAACATCTAAGAGCTTAAATCTTACTTGTATTAAAGTGAAAATGCGCTAATCATCAACTGACATTTCTGTTAACAACATGGATTTCTGAATGTTGTATGTATGTTTTTGTAAATTTCTGTGTTACTATCATGTTTTTTGTGTTATTTTAAACTTACAACATTAATAATGTTAAACGTCTATTGAAAAAATGCAATATTATTTATAAATTTAAATAATAAACATGATAGTTTTTTTCACAAACATATTTTTTTATTAATAATAAGCATATTAATCCATAAAGTAATGCTGTTATTTTTTCACATCAAAATAAAAAATGAACATATTGTTCATCTTCTGTAAAATTTTACAAAATGGAAATTTTTATGGTATTCTTTCTAAAATTAAAAATATACTTTACTTACAAGAGTACATTTTCAAAAATGTGTGCATTGCTTACAATGTTGTAAAATTGTCGACCAATTAAGTTGGTCTCATGTTGGACATTGACATAGACATAATAAATGTAAACTGTGTTTTGAGAATATAAGAAGTAATCTAACCATCAAATTGGTTGGGTACAAATGTGTTCCTAAAATAAAAAAAAAAACCATGCCATCAAACATATATGTGATCCGTCACTAAATATAATCACACATGTTTTTTTTTTTTTTTTTAAACTCAGAGTTTACACATTTTTGGAAATCCCTCTTTTTTTAAATTTTGACACATTCATCATATTTGTTGTTTGAATGTAAAGATTACCAAAAATGTGTATCATAAGTCAACAAGATCTTCTAGTGAAGTAACCTGAGTGTTGCTGAGTATGTTGTTTTGTGTGGCCTCAGAAATGGTATTTTCAGGAATGGAAGCAGTTGTTTGCTGAACAACATTCCTATTACTAACTACAGTAGTGTGTGGAACAGTCTGTTGCATGCTTGTTTGTCCCAACACATTGCCTGTTGTTGAGTACACCTGTGGATCTACATGGGTAATTGGGTATTGTGTGTGTGTATGTTGTTGACCTTGAGGATAGTTGACTGATGTTTGTAAGTGTGGTGTAGGTAACATAGTTGAGATTGGATAATGAGGCATCATGAATGATTGTGGGTATGTAGAACCAGGAAACAAGTTAGGTAAACCACCAATATTTGTGGGTTGAGTAAAGTAACTAGTACTTGGAGTGGGTTGTAAATTCATATAGTTTATGGGTTGCTGTGAGGTAGCACTTTGTACAGTGCTTAAGGCACCAGTATTGGTTGCAACATACCCTTGTCTAATTGGTGTTGGGAATAACGTACTTGAAGCAATTGAAGGTTGACCAGATTGTTGTAATACTGGATTATTGACTATTACAGTTGCCATTGTTGTTTGTGTTGAAATTGTATTTTGATTGTCTGTTGTGTTTGGGACTGTATGTTGTTGCATAATGGTACGCCAATTTTCTATGGCCTCATATACTCTCACTGGTTCCTGTTCTGCCTGACTAGCTGAAAGTAGGGTCAGCATAGCAGCACGTACACGTTCCTGCCTATCGGATGGAATTTTGGTTAAGCTAGAAGATAAAGACCGACAAAAGCGCTCGGCATCTGTTTCTGGAATTAGAGTGTTCATTATGTGAATAATGCGTGTGTCAATTATTTCCGGTAATGATCTCATTTCCTCAGGTCTGCGGATTCTTCTTGCACGTAGAGGTTGTGGTGCAAAACGTGGAAGTACATTTGTTTGTGTTGATTGTGTAGCTGGTGTGGTTGTTTGTTGTGTGGATGAGCCTTGGGTGTTGGTTTGTGCACTCTCTGTCCCACCCTCATGTGATTCAGTTGCTGCATCTTGTTGAATCTCTGGATTTTCACTGTCTTCTCTGCCAGGTTCTTGTTCTGATGCTGAGGTGGCTGTAGCAGAGGGACCTGCTGTTGGTTGATCATCTGAATCGTCTAGATTATCCTCCGTTCTATAAGAAATGAGACAACATATTACAATCTTAACATTTATATTTGTACAATTATCTTCATGAAGTAAATGAATGTTGCATTTTTTTTTTTTTCTTCTAAAAAAAAAAAAAAACTTACTGTGTTACTTCTAAGATGGGTGCTAGGAAGCTTATTTGTTCATAATAAACATATCTGCGTTTGCGGCCTTGGCTGGATGAGGATGGTATAGGGTTGTACTCCCTTCGGTACTGATCACGTGCTGAACGCCAACGCCTTTTGACCAAGTCAACTGTGTAATTTTAAAAAATATGTCACTTGCAACATTCACCATAAATCTGCACACATTAATTAAAATAATGTTTGCTAAATGTAATATACAATTTAACAAAATAATGTTGGCCAAATACTTTTGAGGAAAAAACCTTTTTTTATATATTCTTCATTCAAAAGCATTTTTAGACATTCACACATAACAAAATAATATTTCTGATAAATTATCTTTGAAGTAATTGTCATATATATTTAAATTTTCCTTTTTTTTTTAGCAATATCATTTGGCAATAAATTAATAGAAATATTATTTAATTCATGTACGTCATGATATTGAAATGTTATTTAACTAAATTAAAAAAAAATATTAAAAATAAAAAAACATGAATTGAAATTGTGATACTAAAATTAGACTAATAAAACAGGGAATTTAAAAACACATGACAGTTTAATCAGTTAATTAATTAACTTCATGAAGAATTTAAAGTCAGATTACAAAAATAAGTATACTTTGATTTTTGTAAGTTATGAAATGTTTGGTTAACTTTTAAAAAATTTAACATGAACTCAATATATAGAGTAGTACATATACCAATTCTTCACAAAGATTTTTTAACTAAAAGACAACATAACTATAACAAAACATTCACAGTTTGTAATTATTTGAAAAATCCTAATATATATATTAAATAAATAAATATAAAAACATACAACAACTTACCATATTTAGCACGCTTTGCAGGCGAACATCTAGCCCATCCATTATTGGGGTACACTTCCTCAGCTACTTGATTCCAATGGCGGTCAACTGTCAGTCTGTCATGGTAACCATCAACACGTGTATCCCATAATGGTGGGTGAGTCTCGACAGCTGTTATCAGTTTCTCCGTGTCCACCCGTGGTGCCATTATTATATTTCGAAGCCGAAATTTTGCTCAAAATATATCTTTCAATACACAGAACTACAACTGCTTGCTTGCTCACTCCTTCTGCAAATGCATAGTTAGTTTTGTGCAAAAAAAATATGTTAGCTACGCCACCTGAAAGTATTTGAGATTGTAACAACCTTTCTAATTAAAACACGGACACGGACCACACGGATAGCATACGGAGGCCATCCGTATCACGTACGTGTAAACACGGACCCATAGGATTTAATGGATCCGTGAGGACGTGATGCCGGTGGAAAACGGACATGTCAGCGCTTTTTCGGCACGCTCAAACGTACGCACGGAACGGACACACGCTCCGTGCGCAAACACTGACGTGAGGCTTTTTATATTAAAAATACTGTGTCAACATCAGCACGTGTCTCCGGTACGTGTAAAAAATGCCAAAAACGTACCGGAGACACGGATGTGTGGCGCAGGCCTAAAGCATTGAAATCATGCTCCTGCCTTTGGCGGACAGCTTTCATGTGGTCTTGCACAATTTCATTAGCTTCTTTCAGATGTCTTTGGTGGTCTGCAACTCAATCTGTCTCTGGAAGGGGATTATGACAAGCTTCTACTTGAACATTTAGCTGGAGGTCTGCAGGCAGTTTCCCTAGACAACCAAACATCAAGTAATATAGAGTATAACCAGTGGAGCAGTGAATGGTATTGTTGTATAAGTAAGTTAACTCTTGCAGTACTTCAGGCCATTCTTTCCTTTCTTGAGATGGAAAATTCTTTATCATGTCAACCAAAGTTTTGTTCATCCTTTCACATAGGCCATTGCATTTGGGATGATAAGCGCTTGTGCGAAGTTTCTTGCAGTCATAGAGAGCACATAGTTCTTGAAATCAAATCTGACTCAAATGCTGGACCTTGATCTGTCAGAATCTGCTCAGGATATCCATAAGTTCTCACAAAGTGTTTCAAAAACATCTCAGCAGTGGTTTGAGCAGTCAGATCTCTAACACGCACGGCCACAACAAATTTAGTGTAGTGGTCGACAATGGTCAGACCATACAGGTATCCAGTACAGGTGAGTTGCAGTTTGACATGATCAAGGGCCACAAGCTCCAGAGGATGATGTGTTTCAATGAGATGCAGTGGAGCTCTTTGTTCCATACCTTCTCGGCTACTTAGAGTACATGTGATACATTCTCTGCACCATTTCTCAATGTGTTGTCACATTCCTCTCCAACAGAAGTGTTTTCAGATTGTCATTTCAGTCTTTTGGCAACCAAAGTGTCCGGACTTGTCATGATAGGCCTCTAGAATAAGACTGGCATCTTGTCTGGGTACGACTATTTGGAAGACTCTTTCATGAGTGTGGGGATTCACAGTGCATCGTACTAACACTCCTTTGTGGTACTGTAGACGTTTTCTCTGTCGCCATAATCGACAAAGTTCTGGATTAGATTGCCTGTAGCTCACTGGTAATTTTGGTGGTATACAGTTAGGTCCAGAAATATTTGGACAGTGACACAAGTTTTGTTATTTTAGCTGTTTACAAAAACATGTTCAGAAATACAATTATATATATCATATGGGCTGAAAGTGCACACTCCCAGCTGCAATATGAGAGTTTTACCATCCAAATCGGAGAAAGGGTTTAGGAATCATAGCTCTGTAATGCATAGCCTCCTCTTTTTAAAGGGACCAAAAGTAATTGGACAAGGGACTCTAAGGGCTAAAATTAACTCTGAAGGCGTCTCCCTCGTTAACCTGTAATCAATGAAGTAGTTAAAAGGTCTGGGGTTGATTACAGGTGTGTGGTTTTGCATTTGGAAGCTGTTGCTGTGACCAGACAACATGCGGTCTAAGGAACTCTCAATTGAGGTGAAGCAGAACATCCTGAGGCTGAAAAAAAAGAAAAAATCCATCAGAGAGATAGCAGACATGCTTGGAGTAGAAAAATCAACAGTCGGGTACATTCTGAGAAAAAAGGAATTGACTGGTGAGCTTGGGAACTCAAAAAGGCCTGGGCATCCACGGATGACAACAGTGGTGGATGAACGCCGCATACTTTCTTTGGTGAAGAAGAACCCGTTCACAACATCAACTGAAGTCCAGAACACTCTCAGTGAAGTAGGTGTATCTGTCTCTAAGTCAACAGTAAAGAGAAGACTCCATGAAAGTAAATACAAAGGGTTCACATCTAGATGCAAACCATTCATCAATTCCAAAAATAGACAGGCCAGAGTTAAATTTGCTGAAAAACACCTCATGAAGCCAGCTCAGTTCTGGAAAAGTATTCTATGGACAGATGAGACAAAGATCAACCTGTACCAGAATGATGGGAAGAAAAAAGTTTGGAGAAGAAAGGGAACAGCACATGATCCAAGGCACACCACATCCTCTGTAAAACATGGTGGAGGCAACGTGATGGCATGGGCATGCATGGCTTTCAATGGCACTGGGTCACTTGTATTTATTGTTGACATAACAGCAGACAAGAGTAGCTGGATGAATTCTGAAGTGTACCGGGATATACTTTCAGCCCAGATTCAGCCAAATGCCGCAAAGTTGATCGGACGGCGCTTCATAGTACAGATGGACAATGACCCCAAGCATACAGCCAAAGCTACCCAGGAGTTCATGAGTGCAAAAAAGTGGAACATTCTGCAATGGCCAAGTCAATCACCAGATCTTAACCCAATTGAGCATGCATTTCACTTGCTGAAATCCAGACTTAAGATGGAAAGACCCACAAACAAGCAAGACCTGAAGGCTGCGGCTGTAAAGGCCTGGCAAAGCATTAAGAAGGAGGAAACCCAGCGTTTGGTGATGTCCATGGGTTCCAGACTTAAGGCAGTGATTGCCTCCAAAGGATTCGCAACAAAATATTGAAAATAAAAATATTTTGTTTGGGTTTGGTTTATTTGTCCAATTACTTTTGACCTCCTAAAATGTGGAGTGTTTGTAAAGAAATGTGTACAATTCCTACAATTTCTATCAGATATTTTTGTTCAAACCTTCAAATTAAACGTTACAATCTGCACTTGAATTCTGTTGTAGAGGTTTCATTTCAAATCCAATGTGGTGGCATGCAGAGCCCAACTCGCGAAAATTGTGTCACTGTCCAAATATTTCTGGACCTAACTGTAGATTCTAGCAAGGAGGCAGATCGCCGGCCAGAGAGTGACGTCGCAGGACAGGTAAGTCCGTGTGACGGGTATAAGCGATGTTGTGTGCCACGGGCAGCGATTTGCCCCTGTTGCACAACCGACGGGGGCGGGTACCGATATCGCAGCGTGTAAAGTACCCTTAACGGTGGTTGGGATAGGCCAGTCTTTTACTACGGTAGTCTTCTCCGGATCTGGAATAACTCCTTCCGCACTAACTATGTATCCCAGGTACTGGATCTTTGATTTTAGTAGATGGCAATTGGATGGTTTGACTTTCAGGACATGCTTGGCTAGGATTTCAAAGACTTCGGTGAGATGTTGAAGGTGCTCTTCGTAAGTTTTGGAGTAAATTATTACATCATCTAAGTACAACAGCACAGTTTCAAAATTCTTGTGACAGCATTCCATAAGCCTCTGAAAGGTTCCAGGGACATTACAGAAGCCGAACGGCATACTGTTGAATTCAAACAAGCCCATAGGGGTAGTGAATGCAGTCTTCTCTTGGTCCTCTGAAGCTATGGGAACTTCCAAAGTCAAAAGATGACTTGCTGAATATATGTTGGTACTCTTTGGCAACTCTCAGTGCTCCTTCCTTTTGTTTGAGGGGGGGTTTCATCCGTACCAACGTCCAGCTCTTGCCACCACTTTTTCCACTTGGGTAAAATATTGAGACACTTGAAAGATGTCTTCATAATTAAGCCCACTCACTTTGGTTACAGTAGTATATTTGAGCAGAGTCACAGCTTGGTTACTGCAAGTTATGAGACGCACCGGTACTCGACCGTGAGTTACATTAGCCAGACTTCTTGCAGTTACAATGACTGTATCATCTTTATATTCCACTGGTTCAATCAGGACTTCATAGTTCTGACCCTGTAGACCCATCTTCGTTTTACACCACACCATAGTTTCTGTATGGGGTTAGAGAACCACAGCCCTTGAGTCTAT
Source organism: Anomaloglossus baeobatrachus (assembly GCF_048569485.1). Classification (NCBI taxonomy): domain Eukaryota; kingdom Metazoa; phylum Chordata; class Amphibia; order Anura; family Aromobatidae; genus Anomaloglossus; species Anomaloglossus baeobatrachus. The sequence continues at coordinate 263,373,039 of NC_134358.1, read as the reverse complement.
AATCCTGGCAGAGCCAATTTCTCCTCTGGAATTAGTGAATTTCTGATGGCTAATGAGTATACGAAGCGTTTTCTGAATAGTTTTCTTCTTGGGAGAAGCAGCATTAAGTGCATAAGTCATGCCTTTGATTACTTCATCAAAACAATTTTGTAATATGTTCATTCTCAAAACCACAGGAGGAAAATCGTCTTCTCCTGTATCTACCACAATAAGGCCTTGGTGAGGTAACTCAGTTCTGCCAACTTTTAAGGTAACTTCTCAGTGGCCCACTTGAGGAACTGGTTGTCCATTACTATAATGTTAAGGTCAGCGGAGGTAATTTTTGCTAGCTGGTCTGTTTTCCAGTAACGTTTATATTGGGGTAGCTGGATGGTGGTAACTTGTGAGCCAGTGTCGAGTAGCGCTGGAAAGGGGATTCCATCTATTGTGATTGGAATGATGGGGCGGTATCCAACATATTTTAGGCCCCAGTCAGGATCATCTGGACCTATGCATTCTTCTCCTGAGGGTCAGTCCTGGGCCTTAGGAAATTCCAGTTTAAAGGCTGGCATTCTCTTTCTATATGGCCACTACGATCGCATCTGCGGCAAATCGGCTGATCTAGGGAATCAAATCTGTCGTAAGGTCTCCTACCTGTCCGGTAGTAGTTGTCCCGGGGACTGTTGGATGGTAACTTCCGGATAAAGAAAGGATGGTCCTCTTGATTGGGTTGGTGTTTCAACTCCTTTACTTCTTTGCACAGGATTGCGAGACTTTTGGTTAGTTCCGCAACTTGACCACGAAGCTCTTCAGTAGGATCTTGTACCTGATGGGGAGCACACTGAACAATGACAGGTTTGGCACAGGCGGAAACAGCATGGTCTTGGTAATTCACACTTTTAAATGCATCCTTTGGATTTAATACTTTTATGGAAGTCTCTTTAAAATCCAAAAAATCACTATTGGGATGTTGTAGTGTCAGCATTTTCAACTGTAACTTTGTAGAGTCAGATATTACACCTTCAATAAATTGTTCCTTTCAAATTTGGTCAGCATTAATAGCTTCATAGGGATCAGCCTGCTCAAGGATATGCCAAGCTTCCTGTAAACTGAGGGCAAAATCTCTTAAAGATTCATGGGACTGCTGCTTTTTTCCAAAGAATTGCATCTTTAACTCTAACAGAGTTCTTGTTTGAAATATAACTCTTAACCTGTCTAGTGTTTGTTGAGCGGTCATCTTGACACTACAAGGCCAAGATTTAACTTCCATTAGTGCAGCGCCCCCTAGATGACCAATCAGTAACTCAACTTTTTGTTCCTGGCTGACTGGGTACAACCTGAATATTGCCTGCATTTTCTCTTTAAAGTCAGTTAATGTGTGGGGTTCTCCACTATAGCTGGGGAGCCAGTGTGCCCCAAAGTAGTAAGGCATTGTTAATGGCATTGTTTGAGCCATAGCAATAGATGGGCTGCAGCTCGTCACTTCACTCTCCTCTCCTGAAGACATGTTTACAGCATTGTATGTGTGATGCAGTAGTTCTTACCGTCCTCGCTGTTGCCTGCCTCTCCCCTCTTTGTTGGGGTGCAGTGGAGGGAATTTCAGCTTAGGAAGAAAGGATGTCACTTTTCCCAGTAAAGCAGCCATTGGCATGTGTACAGTCTCTTCTTGCAACAACAGCTGTGGCGCAGTACAAATTCTTTAATGCAGTAAAGACTGACACTTCCTGAGGTAATTTTCTCATCAATTTCCTTCAATATCAATCAATAGTATATATTACCACTCTCTTCAGGGCATATAAGGCACAGAGGTAACATCCTGTTCGTGTCGCCAAAGGTTGTGGTAACCTCGTGTGGGACACGGTAAAGTCTGATGGTGGTAATAGTTGTTATTCTTGTTGTTAATCTTTAATCATAAAACAACTCCACTTCGGTGATGAACAGTCTCTTTACTGGTGACAACAATATGGATAACTATTTACAGATGACAGCTGGTCAGTGTTTTCCACACATACTGTTATAGATTCAACCACACCAGACAGGCAGACGTCTGAGGTGAAGCTTTTCTTCTCGCGATGCATTAGAAAATCCTCACAAAATGGAGGACGTCAACTACCTCTTTTTCCTCTCAATTGCCGTCTCCCAACCGACCCTATACTTCCACGGGTAGTCGGAGTTAGCTCCTCTCCTTGCATGGGACTCATGCCACTGCAGTCATTGGCTGCCTGCACAGGGGAAACTTAACCCTATGAGTGCTGCCTGCCAGCAGGTTTTCACAATATCCTACAGTACACAATATACATAGAAAATTACATTTGTGTGAAATATCTATATTTCTGGTATCCCAAGGAGATGGTCACTTTGTGGGATACCACAATTGGCAGCTGATGAGTGACAATATCACCTACTGAAATCCTTCAAAAAGAATACAAAATTTATCAGTAGGAACAAGAGTTTAATCAAGTATGTCACTCCCATCATAATTATCCTGCAAAAAATACCCACCAGAATGAGAGAGGTTCCTGTTCCTATTTGTGAGCTTGAAGGGCCATGTTATAAGCAGCAGGATGCAGAGGAGGAAGAGCAGCCGTGAGAAGATGAGGAGGATAGAAATGACTTATCCATTACATTGACAGGAAAATAGGTTGACAATCAGTGTAAAAATGTCATCAGCAACAACGATGTGGTCTTCGAAGACCAATCAACACAGCAGGTTGCAGAAAGTGAGCAAATGAGGCTTTTAGTTTTGCTGGCAAGCAGGGCAATCTGTATGCTCGTAGGATGACAGGCATATTGTGTCCATTAAACAAAGTGAATATTATTGGACAGCAATAGTTTGAGGCCATCGCTATTAAAGCAGAATAGTGAATTTTTTTTTAGTTTTCTAAATAGGAGTTCACTACTCGGTCAGTCTTTCAGAGCAGATGTCTGATGACCACATAACTGATAAGAAGACCCAACTCCATCCCCACTGAGCCAATGCTGCCCCACCTATGTCAGTTCTAAGGCTAGAATAAAAGCAGCGTCAGCAGCTACAGTACATGTGACATGATTGACAAGATGTTTTATCTGCTGCTCTGCCAACCTGACGCACTTCAGCAAACAAATATAGCAGCTGAACAGCCAGGTGGGAGAGACCTAACATCTGTCAAAGTGCATTAGGTACAGATCAGCGCAGACTTTTATTCATGTATGGCAAATGCTAATAATTACATCTCCTGTTTAATTTGCCTCCCTATTTATTGGCTTCTTTCACAATTCCATGCTGCAGTTCCCAGAGAGTCAGATAGTGAGCGTGCTTCCTCTTGATGCACAGCTACAACTCTTCCACCATGTGGCTTTTCTCCCTGAGGCTATTAATCTGTAAAATTGCTTGGCAGCACTTTGCCTTGTATGAGCTAAAGCATGGCTTTGTGTAGAATCAGTAATGTGCCCTGTGCTTGTTGGGGATGAGGTCATGTCATTTCAGCAGGATTTGGAGGGGATGTAGACAGAAAACCACCTGCTCATGGTGGAAACAGATACAGCGCCCAGTCGTGAAGGCCTTATCTCCTTTCCCAGATGTAATAAATGCATTGCTGCCATTAAAAATATTGACCCCATTAGCTGTAAAACTCATGTGTTGTTGTTGACCATAGTTGATGCATTGATACCGCAGTGCACAAACCACAGTTGCTGTATCTATAGTATAGTGACTTTGGAGCTCAAAGCCAAGTCCATTGATTGTCCTACATTCTCCTTCATGTGGAAACAAACAAAGGCCAACACTTTCTGCAAGAATTAATGGAGACTTGGTTTATTCCAGTGAGGCAACAGAATCCACAAACTGTTAAGGCAGTAACTGCAACCTTAACTACTTAACAAAATGCAAGTTAATTAGCAAACCACTTGATACTTGGGATCATAAATCTGTTTTATAAACACAAATTGGAGATGGAAATTTGATTTTTCAACGCTACACTCAGTAGAGAAGGATGAAAATTAAAATGATGGTGATGATGACACTGAACAGGTGCTACCTTAGAGTGCTTCTTAACTAACAAAAAAAAAAAAAAACAAATATGGCAAGAAGGCGAAAAACGGACTTGAGGTTTGCTCTGTGAGCCAACTTGACTTTGCCCAAAGAGTAGATGATGTTGCTTCTTCTTCTACACTGTCGAGGAAAAGGATAATAAGGTTTTGACTTTTCGACTTTCAGGCTCCATAGCTCATCATCCACTACAGCTTCGAACATAAAAATACCATCATTTTATAGACAATCATCTTGGCTATCTCATGCATAAATTTGACTTGCAACTATTTAGTATATTATTAGTTATGCAGATTCTTGTGTATCACTACATTGTAACTGTTTTTCTCCTGGTCGTAGAACAATCTTTTTGTCCCCGTATACTAGAAATTTTAACCTGTTCTTGCATTCCTTACTAGATCAGCATGGTATTAGGATGCTTCCCAATTGAAAGGTTATTGATTCAAATCAGAAACAACCATGAAGAAAATTTCCAAAAAGGAAGAAATATCATCATGCAGCTCATAGATGATAGTCTATCAGCCAACCTACATAATTTGAGGCCACGACAGCTGAAAAAGTACAAAATGAAGTCTGTCTATTCATTCAAAAGCCAAGAGGTGAATGTCCTGGCCAAATATCAGAGTCAACAAGTCGACTCATCACAAGGTCTATCAGTTCTGGTGCAACAAATACGGCAGTGGAGGTGACTTGTATGCTTCATATTAGTAAATCACAGATGTCCATGCAAGCAGCGTGCATCACATGTTACACATATCTGGACTCATATAGATTTTTAGGCATCCTAAAGTAATATAACATATTGTTAGTTAACAATTATACTACAGGATATGAAGTATCTGATGTCAAATTGTGATGATTATTCAACTTTCTCAAAAGTGGTTATATGGACCAGGTTGTTTGTGAGGGATTAGGGATCTTAACCCCTTCAACCCCCGGGCACTTTCCGTTTTTGCGATTTTGTTTTTTGCTCCTTTTCTTCCGAGAGCCGTAACTTTTTTAATATTCCGTCAATCTTGCCATATGAGGGCTTGTTTTTTGTGGGACGAGTTGTACTTTTAAATGAAACCATAGGTTTTACCATATATTGTACTGGAAAACAGCAAAAAAATTCCAAGTGGGGAAAAACTGCAAAAAAAGTGTGATCGCACAATAGTTTTTGGGATGTTTTATTCACCGTGTTCACTATATGATAAAACTGATGTATCTATGTGATGCCTCAGGTCGGTGCGAGTTTGTAGACACCAAACATGTATAGGTTTACTTGTATCTAAGGGGTTAAAAAAATTCACAAGTTTGTCCAATAAAAGTGGCACACGTTTTGCGCCATTTTCCGAAACACGTAGCGTTCTTATTTTTTGGGATCTATGGCTCAGTGATGGCTTATTTTTTGCGTCTCAAGCTGACGTTTATAATGGTACCATTTTTGCATAGATGCTTCATTTTGATCGCCTGTTATTGCATTTTGCGTAAAACTTGCGGCGACCAAAAAACGTAATTTTGGCGTTTGGAATTTTTTTGCCACTACGCCGTTTACCAATCAGATTAATTGATTTTATATTTTGATAGATCGGGCATTTCTGAACGCGGCGATACCAAATATGTGTATATTTATTTATTTTTTAACCCTTTAATTTTCAATGGGGGGAAAGGGGGGTGATTTGAACTTTTAGGTTTTTTGTGTTTTTTTTTCATTTTTTAAAACTTTTTTTTACTTTTTTTTTATTTTACTAGTCCCCCTAGGGGGCTATAGCGATCAGCAATCCGATCGCTATTATCTATCTGCTGATCACAGCAATACAGCTGTAAACAGAAGATTCACTCACTTTGGTTTTCCCTCTGCTCTCGGCCGAGGGAAAACGAAAGTGAAAGATCATAGCAGCAGGCATCATCACATGACCCTGTGCTACGATGGCAACCACCGATAGTGACGTTGTGACGCCCTGGGCAAGCCAGGGGTCACAGGTCATCACACCACCACACCCTACATCCCAGTTAGGAACACCAAAGCTACTAAAATCCTTGTTGCCTTCCTCCAGGGGCTGATGTTCACACCAGGGGGTGGGCCAGGCGGTTGGCTCTGCCCACCGAGGAGTACACAGCCCTGGAGGCGAGAAGAACCAGGCAGAAGAGTTTAGGAGGAGGAAGTAGAAGGAGGTAAAGTTTAGCTCAGGCCGAGCTTGAGTGAGGAACAGAGTCAAGTGAGGGAAGTGAAGGAGTAAACAGTGGAGTGGTAGAGGAGCTAAGTGAAGTGAAAGTGAAGTAGTAGTGGAGCAAAGAAGAAAAGAGTAAAAGTGAGAGGAGAAAAGCCTGAAGTTGGTCCGCTGTGTGCAGGACAGAGTCAGCAAGGTCAGCAACGGCGGTGACAGTCTGGAGGGGAACTGCTCGGAGGTTGCTGGAAGGACCGCGGACGGGTAGTGGCCCGGCGGTCTGGAGCAGTATACAAAGAACAGTCAGCACCAGGGCAGGGGCCTCTCGGACCCCGGCAAGGCTAGGAGTCGCCGTAAATTTGCCAAATCCGTCAGTGAAGGGGACGTCTGTCTCCAAACAACCAAGTCCCGATTGAAGGCAACAGTCCAACCATTGAAGAGAGACACCGCCACCGCCAGGGCACCAGTTTCTCAGGGCCAGCGCCTGCGGGCAAAGTAGGGCTCCTCCGGCCCATATCCAAGCCGGGGAGCGGGTTACCGGTGGGAACCCATCGCTACCAACACAGAAACATTAGGTGCAGGACAAAGGGACATCACCGTCACCTACTGGGAGAGCAAGTGCAGCCGTCCGTGGGAACCGTCTTTCCAGCCGTGTGTTTTACCGAGAACTGTGTCACCGTCTCAGGCTGAGTGAGTACCACAGTGCCGCAAGGTACAGCGCTGCCCCCGCGTCCCTGCGCCCACCAAGCCCTGCATCTCCCAACTCATCACTGGGCCCCGGGATCACCAACCCCTACCCACGGAGGGGCAACACAACAACTGGCTGCTCCATACCATCCTTCCCGGGATCCCCATACAGAGCAGCGGTGGTGCCAACAAATCACCACAACCGTGGGTGGCGTCAGGGACAATAAACAATCCCCACACCCAAAACCCCCCTTTCACTCACGGGCGAGGAGCGCCGCTTGAGTCCCCGGGATCCGGCCCATCGCTCGAGCCACCGAGCAGCGGCAGCAGCAGGCCGCAGTGCCAGCCGGACCCGAGCAGCAGTGGGAGAACGCGGCGTCCCCTCCTCCGCCCGCGACAACGTGATAACACACGTGACTTCCGGTGGGAGCGGCGGTAAGTAAGAAACATGGCCGCGCGCATTTAAATCTTGCTGCCAGACTTTGGCAGCAAGATTTAAGGGGTTAATGGCCACGGGTGGAAACGATTCCACCCGCGGCTAGCAGGCACACATGTCAGCTGTTGAAAACAGCTGATATGTGTGCCGATCCACGCCGCCTGCCCGCGGCAGGGGGCGGGGCTTAACGGGACACGATCCTGGACGGATAGATCCGTCCAAGGTCGTGAAGGGGTTAAACATAATATTTCTTAACTAAATATTCTTTCAGGTTATTTTACCTTAAAATACATAAACCAATCAGGAAACCATTGGGGTAAAATGCATTGTGGGGAAGCAGAAATTTAGGTCATGATCTTCATGTGGTCCATGAACACATGCATAATAGTTCAAGAATAGTTACAGAATTGTTTTTTTATGCAAGTTAGGATGTAGGGAATATTCCCCAAATAGAAACTGAGGGCTTATACTACTACTAGAAGGTGGCCCGATTCTACGCATCGGGTATTCTAGAATTTACGTATTGTGTAGTTCATGTATGATTTTTGTTATATATATATATAGATGTTGTTGTGTGTAGTTACCAAGTGTTTGTGTAGGCGCTGTACATGTTCTGAGTGTCGCGGGGGGTGAGAGCGGTGTTGTATGTGTGTTGCGTGTGTTGCGTTGTTTGTGGAGCGCTGTGTGTCTGTAGCGTTGTGTGTGTGTGTGTGTTGTGCGGTTTGTGTGGGTGTGGTGTGTTTTGGGGGGAGGTATGTTTTGAGCAATGTGTGTGTTGTGCAGTATGTGCGTATATTTGTGTGTGCAGCGTTGTCTGTGTGTGTGTGGGTGTCTGTGTAGGGCGTTGTTTGTGATTCCTAGTGTGTGTGTGTTGTGCATTGCGCGTGTGTGTGTGTGTTGGGGGGAGGTGTGCACCTCCCATCGTGCTCCATCCCCCATGCTGCGCACCCCCCATCGTGCTGCATCCCCCATGCTGCGCACTCCCAAACGTGCTCCATCCGCCATGCTGCGCACTCCCAAACGTGGTCCATCCGCCATGCTGCGCACTCCCAAACGTGCTCCATCCGCCATACAGCGCACTCCCCATCGTGCTGCATCCCCCATGCTGCGCACTCTCAAACGTGCTCCATCCGCCATGCTGCGCACTCCCCATCGTGCTCTATCCGCCATGCTGCACACTCCCAAACGTGCTCCATCCGCCATGCTGCGCACTCCCAAACGTGCTCCATCCGCCATGCTGCGCACCCCCTATCATGCTCCATCCGCCATGCTGCGCACTCCCAAACGTGCTCCACCCGCCATGCTGCGCACTCCCAAACGTGCTCCATCCGCCATGCTGCGCACTCCCAAACGTGGTCCATCCGCCATGCTGCGCACTCCCAAACGTGCTCCATCCGCCATGCTGCGCACTCCCAAACGTGCTCCATCCGCCATACTGCGCACTCCCCATCGTGCTCCATCCGCCATGCTGCGCACTCCCAAACGTGCTCCATCCGCCATGCTGCGCACTCCCAAACGTGCTCCATCCGCCATGCTGCGCACTCCCAAACGTGCTCCATCCGCCATGCTGCGCACTCCCAAACGTGCTCCATCCGCCATGCTGCGCACTCCCAAACGTGGTCCATCCGCCATGCTGCGCACTCCCAAACGTGCTCCATCCGCCATGCTGCGCACTCCCAAACGTGCTCCATCCGCCATGCTGCGCACTCCCAAACGTGCTCCATCCGCCATACTGCGCACTCCCAAACGTGCTCCATCCGCCATACTGCGCACTCCCCATCGTGCACCATCCGGCATGCTGCGCACTCCCAAACGTGCTCCATCCGTCATGCTGCGCACTCCCAAACATGCTCCATCCGTCATGCTGCGCACTCCCAAACGTGCTCCATCCGCCATGCTGCGCACTCCCAAACGTGCTCCATCCGCCATGCTGCGCACCCCCCATCATGCTCCATCCGCTTGGGAGTGCGCATCATGCCGGATGGTGCACGATGGGGAGTGCGCAGTATGGCGGATGGAGCACGTTTGGGAGTGCGCAGTATGGCGGATGGAGCACGTTTGGGAGTGCGCAGCATGGCGGATGGACCACGTTTGGGAGTGCGCAGCATGGCGGATGGACCACGTTTGGGAGTGCGCAGCATGGCGGATGGACCACGTTTGGGAGTGCGCAGCATGGGGGATGCAGCACGATGGGGAGTGCGCAGCATGGGGGATAGAGCACGTTTGGGAGTGCGCAGTATGGCGGATGGAGCACGTTTGGGAGTGCGCAGTATGGCGGATGGAGCACGTTTGCTCAGCCTCTCTCCTTCCAGCCTCCCTCAGCATCAGCCTCCCCCTCCCAGCCTTCCCCAAGATCAGCCTCTCTGCTCCCAGCCTCCTCCAGCACGCCGTGCTCCTCTGCCGACACTCACCCACACCCGATCGCATCCACTCACCCACACCCGATCGCATCCACTCACCCACACAACCGATCGCATCCACTCACCCACACAACCGATCGCATCCACTCACACACACAACCGATCGCATCCACTCACACACACACCCGATCGCATCCACTCACACACACCCGATCGCATACACTCACACACACCCGATCGCATCCACTCACACACACCCGATCGCATCCACTCACACACACCCGATCGTATACACTCACACACACAGACACTGACGATATTGCACATACGCGCTGATACTCACAACATCCGGGGATATCACATGCTTCTGGCCATGTGATCCTCCGTCAGGTCCTGGAAGCTCACAGCACAATATCGCCGCCGAGAAGCAAGCGATATCCCAGGATGTTGTGAGTATTTGGATGCGATGTGATGTGTGTGTGTGAGTGAGTGTGATCTGATTTGTGTGTGTGTATGTGTGTATGTGTGTATGTGTGTATGTGTGTATGTGTGTATGTGTGTGTGTGTGTATGTGTGTGTGTGTGTGTGTGTGTGTGTGTGTGTGTGCTGTTATGTTATGTATGTTCCGCAGCTGCAGGACCTTGATGTGTGGATGCGATGTGATGTGTGTGTGAGGTGTGTGTGAGAGTGAGTGTGAGCCGGTGTACACTGGTAACTATGATACACATCGGGTAACCAAGGGACCTTAGTTACCCGATGTGTATAATGGTTACCAGCTTTCACGGCCTCCGTTAAGATCCCAGCATCGCAAGGTTATGTCTGGCGCTGCCGGGATCCTGACGGAGCCGGTGTAGAAGCAAGCGATATCCCAGCATGTTGTGATGTGTGGATGTGATGTGTGGATGTGATGTGTGAGGTGTGTGTGAGGTGTGTGTGTGATCTGATGTGTGTGTACTCACCTGGGAATCGGAGCCCCGTGTCAGTTGGGCCACAGCGAGCGTGCATTGCGTGAGGGGGGCGGGGCCTGCAGAGAGCCGGGGCGAGAGGCCAATCCGTGTGGGGGGGCGGGGCCATGGCGAGCCCAGCGGCCAATCAGCTTTGTGTCACCGTAAGGACACAATTTCGGAGCATGACAGACAGACAGACAGACAGATAGACAGACAGATAGACAGACAGACAGACAGAATAAGGCAATTATATATATAGATACTGAGAAGTAATAATATTGATATTTGGCTTCTATGCTCATTTTATTGATGTATTAAATCTATACCCCTCTACTGTTTTTTGATGGGAGACATGTTTAACCTCTTCATGGCATATGATGGATTGTGTCAGGGTAATGTCTGCCTACTGCCGTGGGCAGTCGGCAGCGATCGCTGAACATGTCAGCTGATTTTAACAGCTGACATTTGCAGCTATCAAGCACGAATGGGTAGTGAATCCACTCGTGCTTGATAGCTGCAAATGTCAGCTGTTAACCACTTACAGCGCACTGTGAAAATGTCACAACGTGATGTAATAGCGGGCCATGGTAAGCATTCACTTATCTGGCTCCATCGAAAGTCACTATTGTATCTGATATAATTAAGCACTTTATTGCATGAGGCTGTGGTTCAGATTTTAGGTGTTTTTATATATTTTTTTCTAATAAACTTCTTTATATATTCATAGATTATGCGAGTTGAGTGCTCTTTTTCATGCCTACGCTTTTTCTCTTGATTCACGAAAGTCAGGTGATGTGATCACGCGGATCTGATGGTTGCCATGGTAGTCCAGGCTCATGTGATGACTCCTGTAGCTATCACGAGTCACTTCCTCTTACACCCGGCAGACTGCTGTTTGTAATAGGAGAGCTGCTTTTCTGCAGATCTCAGCTGTGTAGCTGTGATCTGGAGAAATGGAAGACCGATCAGACATCTGATTGTTATAGTTCCTTAGGGGTAAAATAAAAAAAAAATAAGAAAAAAGTTTTAAAAAATAAAAAAAATAAAAAAAACCTAAAAGTTCAAATCACCCCCATTCGCCCCATTGAAAATTAAAGAGCTAAAAAAAATATACACATATTTGGTATCGCTGCATTCAGATACGCCCGATCTATCAAAATATAACAATCAATTAATCTGATCGGTAAACGGCGTAGCAGCAAAAAAATTCCAAATGCCGAAATTACGTTTTTTTGGTCGCTGCGAATCTTGCGCAAAATGCGATAACAGATGATCAAAACAGTGATTCTGCGTAAAAATGGTACCGTTAAAAACGTCAGTTCAAGACGCAAAAAAAAAGGTGTCATGGAGCCATAGATCCCGAAAAATGAGAACGCTGCGAATCATGGAAAATGGTGCAAAAAGTGCACCGTTTTTTTTTTGGACAAACTTCTGAGTTTTTTTTAACCCCTTATGTGAAGGTAAATCTATAAATGTTTGGTATCTACAAACTCGTACTGACCTGAGGCATCATGCCGATATATCAGTTTTACCATATAGAGAACACGGTGAATAAAATATCCCAAAAACCATCATGAAATCGCACTTGTTTTGCAAATTTTTGCCGTTTTCCAAGTACACTATATGGTAAAACTTATGGTTTCATTTAAAAGTAGAACTCGTCCCGCAAAAAATAAGCCCTTTTATATATATATAGATATATATATATATATATATATACATATATATATATATATATATATATATACATATATATATATATATACTAGAAGGTGGCCGGATTCTAACGCATCGGGTATTCTAGAATTTACGTATTGTGTAGTTAACCCCTTAACGACCCTTGACGTACTGGGTACGTCATGGTGCATGGTGCTAAACGACGAAATTGGGGTCCCGGAGCCCCGGGCAGTGAAATTTGTTTAACTAAACAGTAGATTCGGGAAGGAGGGGACCTCTGCCTGACCTCAGGAGGGGTGGTGCCTCCTCTCCGAACCTACAGTCACTGTGATTGGCTGACAAACTCCGCTCAGCCAATTACAGTCACTGTAATGTTCCAGCCATTGAAAATGGCTGGAACATTGAAATCCAGCCCTGATCAGTGCTGCTGTAGCACTGGCCATTGGCTGGAGCTGGGTGATCGGTGCTTCACCCGCCCCCAGCTCTGATTGGAGAGACCGGTCTTGTGACCGATCTCTCCAATCACAGTGGATCTGGTGCCGGTGACCTGTGTCCGTCCCTGAAGCCGAGGAGAGCGGTCTTTGCGGGTGCCCATCGGTAAGTTGCTGCCCCCGCCGCCCGCCCCTGTCCCCGATCGCCCTGCCAGCCCCGCCGCTGTCTCCTATCGCCCCGCCCGCCCCGCCGCTGTCTCTGATCGCCCCGCCAGCCTCGCCGCTGTCTCCGATCGCCCCGCCCGCCACCGCCAGCCCCGCCGCTGTGTCTCCGATCGCCCCACCCGCCAGCCCCGCCGCTGTCTCGGATCGCCCCGCCCACCACCGCCAGCCCCGCCGCTATGTCTCCGATCGCCCCGCCCACCAGCGCCAGCCCCGCTGCTGTCTCAGATCGCCCCGCCCGTCAGCCCCAGCCCCGCCTCTGTCTCCGATCGCCCAGCCCGCCACCGCCAGCCCCGCCGCTGTGTCTCCGATCGCCCCGCCCGCCAGCGCCAACCCCACCGCTGTCTCCGATCGCCCCGCCTGCCACCGCCAGCCCCGCCGCTGTGTCTCCGATCGCCCCGTCCGCCAGCGCCAGCCCCGCCGCTGTCTCCGATCGCCCCGCCCGCCAGCCCCAGTCCCGCCATTGTCTTCGATCGCCCTGCCCACCACCGCCAGCCCCGCCGCGGCTCCGATCGCCACCACCAGCCCCGCCGCTGTCTCCGATCGCCCCGCCAGCGCCAGCCCCGCCGCTGTCTCCGATCGCCCCGCCCGCAATCCCCGCCACTGTCGCCGATCGCCCCGCCCGCCACCGCCAGCCCCGCCGCGGCTCCGATCGCCACCGCCAGCCCCGCCACTGTCTCCGATCGCCCCGCCGCTGCTCCCGATCCACCGCTGTCCCCGATCGCCCCGCCTGCTACTGTCCCCGCCGCCACGTTCGCCACTGTCCCCGCCGCCACGTTCACCACTGTCCCCGCCACCACACTCGCCACTGTCCCCGCCGCAGTTGCACCCACCTTTTTCAGCCGCTGCTGCCCCCGAATCGGCCCCCACTGTTCCCGATCGGCCGCCACCTCCTTCATCGGCTGCCCCTTCTCCATCGCCACTACACCTCCTCCCCCTCCATTTGCTGCAAGCCACCCTCCCCCCTCCATGTTCTGGGGGCCACCCTCCCCCCGGGGCCCCCCCTCCTCCATGTGCCATCTCTCTCCCATCAGACTCTTCATCTACTGCCCCCTCTCACACTCCTCAATCTGTTGCCTCCTTCATCTGCTGCCTCTTCTGTCTGCTGTGATCCTGCTGCCTAGATCCATCTTGTAAGGTAGGTATCCCCATCTTACCTCCCCCCCATCCTCCGCCGCTCCTCCATCCCCTGCGCCATTTCCCATCATCCATCCGCTGCGCCCTTTCCCATCCTCTGCCGCTCCTCCATCCGCTGCGCCCTTTCCCATCTTCCATCCGCTGCGCCCTTTCTCATCTGCTGCCCCGCCCTCTAGAATTGCATTATCCAGCGCAGTTGCTCGCTTCCAGACTGGAGTGGATGATGCAATGCGAGACTCGTACATTGCTCTCATGTTTGGCACTGGTCTTAGTGGCAGGCGCTCATATTTTTTAGTTTTTTATTCTTTTTTTTTTTACTGATGTCTGTATTTTTTATTTTGCCAAACTAATTTTTTTGTATGGGGTGGGTCTAGTTTCCAAAATGGGATCACATCTAGGGGAGCTCTATTGTTTAGGCATCTCAGGGGGTCTCCAAATGCAACATGGCATCTGCTAATAATTCCAATAATTTTTACTGTGAAATGGCGCTCCTTCTCTTCTGAGCCCCACCGTACGCCCAAACAATTGATTTCCACCACATATAAGGTACCTGTATACTCAGGAGAAATTGTACAATACATTTTATGGTGCATTTTTTCCTGATACCCTTGTGAAAAAAAGCTACCTGTTTGAAAAAACAATTTTGTGGTAAAAAAAAGAATAAAATATTTTCACGGCTGAACATTACAAACGTTTGTGAAGCCTCCAGGGGTTCAAAGTGCTCATTAAACAGCTAGATAAATTCCATGAGGGGTCTAGTTTCCAAAATGGGGTCAATTGTGAGGGAGCTCCATTGTTTAGGCACTTCAGGGGGGTCTCCAAACGCAACATTGCGTCCGCTAATAATTCCAACTAATTTTGCTGTGAAATGGTGCTCCTTGCCTTCCGAGTCCTGCTGTGTGCCCAAACATTTGATTTCCACCACATATGATTTATCTGCGTACTCAGGAGAAAATGCACAATATGTTTTATGGTGCATTTTTTCCAGATACCCTTGTGATAAAAAAAAGCTACCTGGTTGAAGCAACAGTTTTGTGGCATAAAAATATTTTTTTCTTTTCACGGCTCAACGTTATAAACTTCTGGGAAGCCCCCAGGGGTTCAAAGTGCACATCAAACATCTAGAAAAATTATTTGAGGGTTCTGGTTTCCAAAATGGGGTCACTTATGGGGGAGCTCCATTGTTTAGGCACCTCAGGGAGTCTTCAAACCCGACATGGCGTCCGCTAATGAGTGCAGCTAATTTTGCACTCAAAAATTCAAATGGCGCTCCTTGCCTTCCGAGTCCTGCTGTGTGCCCAGACATTTCATTTCCACCACACATGAAGTATCTGCGTACTCAGGAGAAAATGCACGATACATTTTATGATGCATTTTTCCTGATACCCTTGTGAAAATACTAATTTTTATGGCTAAAGTAACATTTTTTGTGTTAAAAAAGTAAAATTTTCATTTTTTCTTTTACATTGCTTTGGTTGCTGTGAAGCTCCTAAAGGGTTAATAAACTTCTTGGATGTAGTTTTGAGCAGAGTGAGGGGTGCAGATTTTAGAATGGGGTCACTTTTGGGTATTTTCTTTCGCCTAGGTTTCTCCCATCACTCCAAATGTGATGTGGTACCTAAAAAATTTTTTTTGTAAATTTTGTTGGAAAAATGAGAAATTGGTGATGAACTTTGAACCCTTCTAACTTCCTAACGGAATTTTTTTTTTTCAAAAATTGCACTGGTGTAAAGCAGACAACTGGGAAATGTTATTTAGTAACTATTTTGTGTGACATATCTCTCAGATTTATCGGCATAAAATTTCAAATTTTGAAAATTGCGAAATTTTAAAAATTTTCGCCAAATTTCCAAAATTTTCACAAATAAACGCAAAACATATCGGCCTAAATTTACTGACATGAAGTACAATATGTCACGAAAAAACAATGTCAGAATCACCAGCCAGGATCCGTTGAAGTGTTCCAGAGTTATAACCTGTCAAAGTGACACTGGTCAAAATTGCAAAAAATAGCCGGGTCTTTAAGGTGAAAACAGGCTGGGGGCTGAAGGGGTTAATGTATGATTTTTGTTTTTTATATATATATATATATATATATATATATATAGATGTTGTCGTGTGTAGTTGCCAAGTGTTTGTGTAGGGCGCTGTAAATGTTCTGGGTGTTGTCTGGGTGTAGGTGTGTGAGATCGGTGTTGTTTGTGTGTTGCGTTGTGTGTTGCATTGTTTGTGGAGCGCTGTGTGTCTGCAGCGTTGTGTGTGTGTGGTGCTGTGTGTGTTGCGCGGTTTGTGTGTGTGTGTGGGGTGCGTGTGTGTGTTTTGGGGAGAGGTATGTTTTGTGCAATGTGTGTGTTGCGCGGTATGTGCATATATCTGTGTGTGCTGCGGTGTTTGTGTGTTGTGTGTGTGCAGCATTGTCTGTGTGTGTGTGGGTGTCTGTGTAGGGCGGTGTTTGTGGTTCCCAGTGTGTGTGTGATGTGTTGTGCAGTGCGTGTGTGGCGGTGTGTGTGTGTTTTGGGGGGAGGTGTGCACCCCCCATCGTGGTCCACCTCCCATGCTGCACCCCCCATTGTGCTCCTTCCCCCATGCTGCGCATCCCCCATCGTGCTCCATCCCCCATGCTGCGCACCCCCCATCATGCTCCATGCCCCATGCTGCGCACCCCCCATTGTGCTCCATGCCCCATGCTGCGCACCCCCCATTGTGCTCCATCCCCCATGCTGTGCACCCTTATCGTGCTCCATCCCCCATGCTCGCACCCCCCATCGTGTTTCATCCCCCAATTCTGGGCACCCCCCCATCGTGGTCTACCCCCCATGCTGCACCCCCCATCGTGCTCCATCCCCCATGCTGCACCCCCCATCATGCTCCATCCCCCACGCTGCACTCCCCATCGTGCTCCATCCCCCATGCTGTGCATCCCCCATCGTGCTCCATCCCTCATGCTGCGCACCCCCCATCGTGTTTCATCCCCCCATTCTGGGCACCCCCCCATCGTGCTCCATCCCCCATGCTGCACCCCCCATCGTGCTCCATCCCCCATGCTGCACACCCCCCATTGTGTTTCATCCCCCGATTCTGGGCACCCCCAATCGTGGTCCACCACCCATACTGCACCCCCCATCGTGCTCCATCCCCCATGCTGCACTCCCCATCGTGCTCCATCCCCCATGCTGCGAACCCCTCAGACAGGAGTATAATAGGAGGATTATAATAGGAGTATAATGGGAGGAGTTTTCCTGGGGGGAGGTGTACAGGTGCCCAACGTGTTCTGGGGGTGGGGCCTAGCGGGCATAGTGTGAGAGGGGTGTGACCTAGCGGGCATAGTGTGAGGGGGCGTGGCCTAGCGGGCAAAGTGTGAAGGGGCGTGGCCGAGCGGGCATAGTCTGAGGGGGGCATGGTCTAGCGGGCATAGTGTGAGGGGGCATGGCCTAGCGGGCATAGTGTGAGGGGCCATGGCCTAGCGGGCATAGTGTGAGGGACGTGGCCTAGTGGGCATCGTGTGCGGGGGCATGGCCTAGCGGGCATCGCGTGCAGGGGACGTGGCCTAGCGGGCATCGCGTGCGGGGGACGTGTCCTAGCGGGCAGCGCGTGTGGGGGGTGTGGCCTAGCGGGCAGCGCATGCGGGGGCGTGGCCTAGCAAGCATCACGTGCGGGGGACGTGGCCTAGCGGGCATCGTGTGCGGGAGGCGGGCCTGGCCAATCGGTTAATCCATGCGGGGGGGCGGGGCCAGGCCGAGCCGAGCGGCCAATCCGTGTGGAGGGGCAGGGCCAAGCCAAGCCCAGTGGCCAATCCGACGGTTGTCACTGTAAGGACACAATGTCACTGTAACGACACAATTTTGGAGCAAGACAGACAGACAGACAGAATAAGGCAATTATATATATAGATATACAGTCATATGTAAAAGTTTGGGCACCCCTATTAATTTTAACCTTTTTTCTTTATAACAATTTGGGTTTTTGCAACAGCTATTTCAGTTTCTAATCTAATTTCTAATCTAATTCTAATCTAATTCAGTTTCTATCTAATAACTGATAGACTCAGTAATATTTCTGGATTGAAATGAGGTTTATTGAACTAACCGAAAATGTGCAATCCGCATTCAAACACAATTTGACCGGTGCAAAAGTATGGGCACCCTTATCAATTTCTTTATTTGAACACTCCTAACTACTTTTTACTGACTTACTAAAGCACTAAATTGGTTTTGCAACCTCATTGAGCTTTGAACTTCATAGGCAGGTGTATCCAATCATGAGAAAAGGTATTTAAGGTGGCCACTTGCAAGTTGTTCTCCTATTTGAATCTCCTATGAAGAGTGGCATCATGGGCTCCTCAAAACAACTCTCAAATGATCTGAAAACAAAGATTGTTCAACATAGTTGTTCAGGGGAAGGATACAAAAAGTTGTCTCAGAGATTTAAACTGTGAGTTTCCACTGTGAGGAACATAGTAAGGAAATGGAAGAACACAGGTACAGTTCTTGTTAAGCCCAGAAGTGGCAGGTCTAGAAAAATATCAGAAAGGCAGAGAAGAAGAATGGTGAGAACAGTCAAGGACAATCCACAGACCACCTCCAAAGACCTGCAACTTCACCTTGCTGCAGATGGTGTCACTGTGCATCGGTCAACAATACAGCGCACTTTGCACAAGGAGAAGCTGTATGGGAGTGTGATGCGAAAGAAGCCGTTTCTGCAAGCACGCCACAAACAGAGTCGCCTGAGGTATGCAAAAGTACATTTGGACAAGCCAGTTACATTTTGGAAGAAGGTCCTGTGGACTGATGAAACAAAGATTGAGTTGTTTGGTCATACAAAAAGGCGTTATGCATGGAGACAAAAAAACACGACATTCCAAGAAAAGCACTTGCTACCCACAGTAAAATTTGGTAGAGGTTCCATCATGCTTTGGGGCTGTGTGGCCAATGCCGGCACCGGGAATCTTGTTAAAGTTGAAGGTCGCATGGATTCAACTCAGTATCAGCAGATTCTTGACAATAATGTGCAAAAATCAGTGATGAAGTTGAAGTTACGCAGGGGATGGATATTTCAGCAAGATAATGATCCAAAACACCGCTCCAAATCTACTCAGGCATTCATGCAGAAGAACAATTACAATGTTCTGGAATGGCCATCCCAGTCCCCAGACCTGAATATCATTGAACATCTGTGGGATGATTTGAAGCGTTCTGTCCATGCTCGGCGACCATCAAACTTAACTGAACTGTAATTGTTTTGTAAACAGGAATGGTCAAATATACCTTCATCCAGGATCCAGGAACTCATTAAAAGCTACAGGAAGCGACTAGAGGCTGTTCTTTTTGCCAAAAGGAGGATCTACAAAATATTAATGTCACTTTTATGTTGAGGTGCCCATACTTTTGCACCGGTCAAATTTTGTTTAAATGCGGATTGCACATTTCCTGTTAGAACAATAAACCTCATTTCAATACAGAAATATTACTCAGTCCATCAATTATTAGATATATGAAACTGAAATAGCTGTTGCAAAAACTCAAATTGTTATAAAGAAAAAAGGTTAACATTAAAAGGGGTGCCCAAACTTTTTCATATGACTGTATACAGTTAGGTCCAGAAATATTTGGACAGTGACACAATTTTCGCGAGTTGGGCTCTGCATGCCACCACATTGGATTTGAAATGAATTCTCTACAACAGAATTCAAGTGCAGATTGTAACGTTTAATTTGAAGGTTTGAACAAAAATATCTGATAGAAATTGTAGGAATTGTACACATTTCTTTACAAACACTCCACATTTTAGGAGGTCAAAAGTAATTGGACAAATAAACCAAACCCAAACAAAATATTTTTATTTTCAATATTTTGTTGCGAATCCTTTGGAGGCAATCACTGCCTTAAGTCCGGAACCCATGGACATCACCAAACGCTGGGTTTCCTCCTTCTTAATGCTTTGCCAGGCCTTTACAGCCGCAGCCTTCAGGTCTTGCTTGTTTGTGGGTCTTTCCGTCTTAAGTCTGGATTTGAGCAAGTGAAATGCATGCTCAATTGGGTTAAGATCTGGTGATTGACTTGGCCATTGCAGAATGTTCCACTTTTTTGCACTCATGAACTCCTGGGTAGCTTTGGCTGTATGCTTGGGGTCATTGTCCATCTGTACTATGAAGCGCCGTCCGATCAACTTTGCGGCATTTGGCTGAATCTGGGCTGAAAGTATATCCCGGTACACTTCAGAATTCATCCGGCTACTCTTGTCTGCTGTTATGTCATCAATAAACACAAGTGACCCAGTGCCATTGAAAGCCATGCATGCCCATGCCATCACGTTGCCTCCACCATGTTTTACAGAGGATGTGGTGTGCCTTGGATCATGTGTCATTCCCTTTCTTCTCCAAACTTTTTTCTTCCCATCATTCTGGTAAAGGTTGATCTTTGTCTCATCTGTCCATAGAATACTTTTCCAGAACTGAGCTGGCTTCATGAGGTGTTTTTCAGCAAATTTAACTCTGGCCTGTCTATTTTTGGAATTGATGAATGGTTTGCATCTAGATGTGAACCCTTTGTATTTACTTTCATGGAGTCTTCTCTTTACTGTTGACTTAGAGACAGATACACCTACTTCACTGAGAGTGTTCTGGACTTCAGTTGATGTTGTGAACGGGTTCTTCTTCACCAAAGAAAGTATGCGGCGATCATCCACCACTGTTGTCATCCGTGGACGCCCAGGCCTTTTTGAGTTCCCAAGCTCACCAGTCAATTCCTTTTTTCTCAGAATGTACCCGACTGTTGATTTTGCTACTCCAAGCATGTCTGCTATCTCTCTGATGGATTTTTTCTTTTTTTTTCAGCCTCAGGATGTTCTGCTTCACCTCAATTGAGAGTTCCTTAGACCGCATGTTGTCTGGTCACAGCAACAGCTTCCAAATGCAAAACCACACACCTGTAATCAACCCCAGACCTTTTAACTACTTCATTGATTACAGGTTAACGAGGGAGACGCCTTCAGAGTTAATTGCAGCCCTTAGAGTCCCTTGTCCAATTACTTTTGGTCCCTTGAAAAAGAGGAGGCTATGCATAACAGAGCTATGATTCCTAAACCCTTTCTCCGATTTGGATGTGAAAACTCTCATATTGCAGCTGGGAGTGTGCACTTTCAGCCCATATTATATATATAATTGTATTTCTGAACATGTTTTTGTAAACAGCTAAAATAACAAAACTTGTGTCACTGTCCAAATATTTCTGGACCTAACTGTATATATATATATATATATATATATATATATATATATATATATATATTGACAGACAAATAAAAAGGAAAAAAAGAAGGAGAGCGACAAAAAACCCCAGAAAAACGGAAAATCGCCCAGTGGTGAAAAGGTTAAATTCTACAATATCTTTAATCAATGTTTGTTTTTTTAATTGGATGTTCATAAAAGCTGTTATTTGGAATCTTTAGACTTTATTTGTTGTAGTTTTATAAAACAACCTTAGTCTTAACCAAAAATTATATCCATTTTTTTCCAATACTTTATGATGACTAAAGGGGCTGTCCACTAATAGGACTACTCCTTCTCTCCTAGATCTCGCATGACGGTATTATATCACGTGAACCCAAAAGCCAATCAGCTGCTGCTTCACTCTTCCCTCCTTTGGACAAATCACGCACAAGTGCATCTCAATAAATTAGAATATCATCAAAAAGTTAATTTATTTCAGTAATTCAATATAAAAAGGGAAACATATATATTATATAGAGTCATTACACACAGAGAGATCTATTAGTGTTTATTTCTGCTAATGTTGATGATTATGGCTTACAGCCAATGAAAACCTAAAAGTTATTAACTCAGAAAAATAGAATATTATATAAGAATAACTGAAAAAATGAATTTAATCTCAGAAATGTTGGTGCCTACCGAAAAGTTTGTACAGTAAATGCCCTCAATGCTTGGTTAGGGCTCCTTTTGCATGAATTACTGCATCAATGTGGCGTGGCATGGAGGCGATCAGCCTGTGGCACTGCTGAGGTGTCATGGAAGCCCAGGTTGCTTTGATAGCAGCCTTTCGCTCATCTGCATTGTTGGGTCTGGTGTCTCTCAACTTCCTGTTGGTCAGACCTGGGCAAGGGGCGGCCTTGCGACTCTCTGTGACCGGCCCGCCCGTCTTCAGCCGGTGCAGTGGAGCCGGGCTGCAGCGTGCCGGGTAGGGAGAGATCCTGCAGGTCTGCACAGTCAGTGCAGGCAGCGGAACGCAGGAGTCTGTCCTCTGTTCCTTGCCGGCACATTGTCAGTGACACGCGCGCACGCTCTGATGTTATCAGTACTGCGCTGCGTGTGTCATTTCAAAAGTTCCCGCCCGGCAGGAGAAGAAGCTGCAGTAGCCGAGGCCTGAAGAGAAGCAGCGTCGGGGGGCTGTACAAGAGAAGGAGCAGCTTAGCGGGGGACCTGTACGGAGGTGCCTGAGAACGGGGACGATAAGAAGGGAGAGGTAAGTAGTGACTAATAAGCTGAGGAGGGGACAAATACTGGGGGTGTAGTGGTGTAGTTTTACAGGTGTAGTATATGGTGTTGTGTATATAGTGATGTAGTATAGAGTGGTGTAGTACATGGGGTCAGGGGCGTAACGACCGCGGTCGCAGAGGTCGCCACTGCGATCGGGCCAGCAGGGTTATAGGGGCCCGGGAGCCGCTCTGCAGAGCCGGCTGCTGGGCCCCTATGTGTAGTGGCCGACTGCACGACCGTCAGGGTGCCAGCCTGTGAATCAGGGGAGCCCAGTGTCAGTAGAGGGGCCCCTGACCTGGAGAGGCCCACCAGCTGTTTCTGAGCAGCAGCAGAGCAGGAGTGCTCCTGCACAGCAGATGGAATACTCCATCCTGCAGGACCTGCGATGATGTCACGCCCATGTGACTGTGTGGGAGGAGACACAGGATGCCGGGCAGAAAGCAAGAGATACGGAATCCTGAAGGAGATTTGGACACATGATGACTGGTAATAAGAAAAGAGGGGACATGAGGGGGAAGGGGGCTGCAGAGTGAGCGGCATATGAGGGCTGCAGACTGACAGAAGGATGTGAAGGGGTGCAGAGGGTTTGAGAGGGGTAAGTTGGGGTACAGGCAGGGTGAGATATGTGGGGCAGGGGGTGTGTGATATGGGGGGTGCAGGCTGTATGGATAGCAGGGTGTGTGACATATGGGGGTGTAGTGTGTGTGATATGGGGGGCTGCAGGCTGTATGGGGAGCAGGGTGTGTGACATATGGGGGTGTAGTGTGTGTGATATGGGGGGGTGCAGGCTGTATGGGGAGCAGGGTGTGTGACATATGGGGGTGTAGTGTGTGTGATATGGGGGTGCAGGCTGTATGGGGAGCAGGGTGTGTGACATATGGGGGTGTAGTGTGTGTGATATGGGGGTGCAGGCTGTATGGGGGGCAGGGTGTGTGACATATGGGGGTGTAGTGTGTGTGTGATATGGGGGTGCAGGCTGTATGGGGAGCAGGGTGTGTGACATATGGGGGTGTAGTGTGTGTGTGATATGGGGGTGCAGGCTGTATGGGAAGCAGGGTGTGTGACACATGGGGGTGTAGTGTGTGTGTGATATGGGGGTGCAGGCTGTATGGGGAGCAGGGTGTGTGACATATGGGGGTGTAGTGTGTGTGTGATATGGGGGTGCAGGCTGTATGGGGAGCAGGGTGTGTGACATATGGGGGTGTAGTGTGTGTGATATGGGGTGCAGGGTGTGTGACATATGGGGGTGTAGTGTGTGTGTGATATGGGGGTGCAGGCTGTATGGGGAGCAGGGTGTGTGACATATGGGGGTGTAGTGTGTGTGTGATATGGGGGTGCAGGCTGTGTGACATATGGGGGCGTAGTATATTACAGGTGTACTATATGGAGGTGTAGTATATTACAGGTGTGCTATATGGAGGTGTAGTATATTACAGGTGTACTATATGGAGGTGTAGTATATTACAGGTGTGCTATATGGAGGTGTAGTAGATTACAGGTGTGCTATGTGGAGGTGTAGTATATTACAGGTGTAGTATATAGGGATGTAGTGATGTAGTATATTACAGGTGTGCTATTTGGAGGTGTAGTATATTACAGGTGTAGTATATAGGGGTGTAGTGATGTAGTATATTACAGGTGTACTATATGGAGGTGTTGTATATAGTGGTGTAGTATATGGGGGTATAGTGATGTAGTATATTACAGGTGTACTATATGGAGGCGTAGTATATTACAGGTGTGCTATATGGAGGTGTATATAGTGGTGTAGTATATGGGGGTATAGTGATGTAGTATTTTACAGGTGTACTATATGGAGGTGTAGTATATTACAGGTGTACTATATGGAGGTGTAGTATATTACAGGTGTACTATATGGAGGTGTATATAGTGGTGTAGTATATGGGGGTATAGTGATGTAGTATATTACAGGTGTACTATATGGAGGTGTAGTATATTACAGGTGTACTATATGGAGGTGTAGTATATTACAGGTGTGCTATATGGAAGTGTAGTATATTACAGGTGTACTATATGGGGGTGTACTATATTACAGGTGTAGTATATGGGGTGTAGTGATGTAGTATATCGCAGGTGTATTATATAGTGGTGTAGTATAATACAGGTGTATATGGGGTGTAGTATATTACAGGTATATGGAGGGGGTGTAGTATAATACAGGTGTAGTATATGGGGGTGTAGTGGTGTAGTTTATTACAGGTGTAGTATATAGGGGTGTAGTGATGTAGTTTATTACAGGTGTAGTATATGGAGGGGGTGTAGTAATGTAGTATATTGGGTAGAACTGAGTTAATTATATTAGTCCAGCCCTCTAAACCAATCCCAATTTCTCATGCAGCCCCATGGGAAAATTAATTGCCCACCCCTGCTCTTGATCATACCCCATATATTCTCTATGGGGTTTAGATCAGGCGAGTTTGCTGGCCAATCCAGCACAGTGATACTGTGGTTACTAAACCAGGTATTCGTATTTTTGGCAATGTGGACAGTTGCCAAGTCCTGCTGGAAAATGAAATTTCTATGTCCAAAAATTTTGTCGGCAGTGGGAAGCATGAGGTGCTCTAAAATTTCCTGGTAGACAGCTGCGCTGGGAAACAAGAATATTTTTCCTGCATACCCTCCCAGGAAGCCAGGGAGGGCTCCGGGGATGGTTGGGAGAGAGAGAGGAGTGAGAGAGAGAGACGAGAGAGAGATTTCCTGAAATACTCTGTGCTGTGGGTTGAACCTGCATGAGAGAGACTTCCTGAAATTCTTTATGGTGTGGGTGGAGACTGTACAAGAGAGAGAGATTTCCTGAAATGTTCTGTGCTGTGGGTGGAGACTGCAAGAGTGAGAAAGATATTTCCTTAAATACTCTGAGTGGTGGGTGAAGACTTTCCGAGAAGGAGATATTTCCTGAAATACTCTGTGCTATAGGTGAAGACTGCCCTTTCCAGCATGTGACATACCACAATATCACAACACTCCTATCCTGAAATCCTAGCAGGGGGCCATGCCTCATTCACAGTATAATGCTCCATCTGTAACCTTCCACAATGTCAACTTACTACCTTCTTAAAATAGTCGGTGCCACTGCGACATTCATCTACTTAATTACTCTGTGCTGCTGGGAGATCCTTCTTCTTCCACCATGATACTCTCAGTTTGTGACCTACCCCACGGTCAGTACACTCCCCTTCTGAAATACTCTGTGCTGCTGGAAGACTACACTTTACTCTATCCCTTGTATTAACCCAACATAACACCTTCATAAAGTAACAAGGTTGGATTTTACAGTCACTGCATAATACCATCATATAGTAATGTAATTGCATTGTATAGACCAAGAATCATACAGCCATATAGTAATCATATTGCATTGTTTAGACTTAGCATAATTCTGCCATATAGTTGCCCCATTACATTGCATTGTATGGACCCAGCATACTACCACTATATAGTAACAAGATTGCATTGTATAGACCCAGCATAATACTGCCATATAGTGATGAGGTTATATTGTACAGACCTGGTATAATACCACCTTATAGTAACAAGATTGCATTGTACAGACCGAGTATAATACCGCCATATAGTAGCCACATTACATTGTATTGTATATACCCATTACAAAAGTTTTTGTCCCTTTTGCTGTGTTTTGCACAGGTTTACTAGTAATGAATATGGACTTCAAGGCTAAGGAATCAGCTTGGCTAGATCAAATGGAACAAGTATATGGTGGGAGCTCTGATTGCATTAATCAGGGTGGTGATCAACACGTAGAGGAACTTTTCTCAAATATTAAAACCAATTTTTGAAGTGCACACGTCTTTGGTGGAGCAGAGCTTTATTGGATAGGTATCTATCTAAGAAGCTCATACCACAGGGACTTTGAGTCTGTTTCACTCCCACTTTTGTAGTGGATGATGAGGATCTGATTAGTAAATGGGAAGAGGCATGTCATCTATGTTTGTTTACATTGATGGGCCTCCTGATTAACTACAATGCCAATTTGATCTCCAAATTAGATAAAGAATTGGAGAATTTACATACTGAACTTAAAAAGAAATGTTCTGAGGATAAAATCAAATTTTTTGAGAAAGAGTTGGATATCAAGTTAGATTCAACTGTGAAAAAAATTCAGGAGAACCAACTCAAGAAATTCAATCGTGACCAGCGATATTTCGCACAAAATTTAGTATATTTTTGGCGGAGACCCACATCCACACAGAATAAAATGGAGAGATCATCATCACATTCCTTTGTTACATCTATTGGTGATCTTTCCGAGACATCATCTACATCTAAGACACGATCTGGAGCGTCTTTTGGAGGCAGACGAGGCATGGGATATTTTTTGCATCAACAATTACCTCCTCAATCTTCAAATCAATATAGGAATAATAATAAGGTAATTAACTTAAGCTCTCACAGACTGACTTCAGCAGATGAATCTTTGCTAAATAAGGGCCTTTCCTTTTCTCCTGTGGCAAAATTCGATCCTTTTATTGCTACAAAGGATCTACATATTTTTGCCCTATCTTTAATTTATAAAATGATACTTTACATTCCATCTTTCCAACAGCGCAAGAACAGGAAGCTATAAGGACCCTAGAAGAGCTCTCTGCTGAACATTCAGTCTGTGAAGGAGGTAAGATCCCATCATCTATCCGCCCACGCTCTAAGAAGTTTCCACCTTTATCGACGTGTTCTAACGTTGATTTGTTTGTTCAGATCGTATCGGAGGATTTCAAGGAAATTGCCACCAAAATACGAGCTAATGATGATAATCTATCCCAGGGGGAACGCAAACGATTGATGGAATTACAAAAATTACCTAATGTAGTTCTGAAGCCGGCTGACAAAGGTGGCAATATCATCATCTGGCCATCTGAAATGTATGAGAGAGAGGCATTTTGTCAATAATCTGATGTTAAATGCTATAAAAATCTGACATTTAATCCTTTATCGAGTTATAACACCCTACTCAAAAAAACTTGAGGAATACACTGGATGGCGATGTTGTTACTAGTGGCCTGGCTTGAGCACTACAAGTTCAAGAACCATCTATCGCTACAATGTACCTACTTCCCAAGGTGCATAAAGACATCTCTACTCCCCCTGGGAGACCAATTATATCTGGATGTGACAATTTCCTTGAGAATGTGAACAAGTGGATTGAATCTTTTCTTCAACCCCTTGTTCACACACTTCCCTCATTTTTGAGGGATACCGGCGATTTACTCAAACGGGTGGACGGATTGTATTTGGATGATGATGCTCTGTTAGTCTGTGGAGATGTGGAGTCATTATACATGAGCATTCGTCATTCAGATGGATTGGCAGCCATTAGGTATTTTATGGATATGTCCAATCTTTCATCACGAATGATCGATCTTGTCATGGAACTTTTAGAATTTTCTTTGACGCATAATTATTTTCAGTTTAAGGGGTCCTTCTACCTACAGCCCCAGGGAACAGCGATGGGGGCGTCTTTCGTGCCTTCATATGCTAACCTGTTCCTGGGGCTGTGGGAGAGGGATCTCTTCCTGTCAGATTGGTTGTCGTCTATGGATCGCATACCCTTTTGGGCGTGATACATAGACGACATTTTTTTGATCTGGCAGTGTTCATCTTATGATTTAAAAAAAAAAAATTCAACAATTAATGACAATCAACGTAATATCCATCTTACGTATCAATTTACCCATGACAAGATCGACTTTTTGGATGTGACTCTGAAACGAGATGATTGGGGTCTAATACAAACCGACTTATTTCGGAAACCAACGGCTGTCAATACATTATTACATGCCTCTACATCCCACCCGGACTACATGATTAAGGCTGTACTATACCAAAAAAGAAAAAAACGAACAAAGTAGTCACTGAATATTATATCTTTATTAATACATGATTAAAATGCACACATAATAAAACAGCTATTGACTGGAAAAAGGGGCGTCAAAAAACCTGCATAATATGTATAAATATGGTACAAAATATATGAGGCAAAAGAGTTAGTGTAGAAGGATTCAAGCAGGATGAATAAAAAATCCAACCCCTGAAGAAGACGCAACAAAACGTGCGCGCGTCGGGGAAGGCGTCGCGTTACCCAGAGGAGGCCAAGCTCTCTTACCTATTAGGTGAATTTATCATACTACTATTTAGTGTTACTGTGTGCCGATTCTGACACCTTTTCAATTATGTGTGTTTTCTCCTACTGGTTGACACTGTCTTGAGCTGTCTCCTCTTTGAATTCTACCTGAATTTGAAGCTTCAGGTTTAGTGTTCTGTGGATTTTTTACTATGATGGTTACCCTGCTGGTTATTATCAGCTGAATAATCATCAGCTGATCTCACTCTAATTCTAGTGGCATGACCTCTGGCCACAACTTCTTAGCACTTGACACTTTAGTTGTGTATTGTGTTTACTTATTTATTCATCCTGCTTGAATCCTTCTACACTAACCCCTTTGCCTCATATATTTTGTACCATATTTATACATATTATGCAGGTTTTTTGATGCCCCTTTTTCCAGTCAATAACTGTGTTTTATTATGTGTGCATTTTAATCATGTATTAATAAAGATATAATATTCAGTGACTACTTTGTTCGTTTTTTTCTTTTTTGGTATAGTACTTTAATTCCGAATGGTCCTATTGATCCCATATCCCCACACTTTGAGACAATATTTATTGATTTCTATATTTAATATCTAATATTTATTGATGGTCTTGTGTGGTATGGATTTCATCCTCTAACTATTGATGATTAAGGCTGTGCCTATAGGGCAATTTTTGAGGATTCACCGAGTCTGTTCCACCAATGAAGATTTTGAAGCTCAGGCTAGAGACCTGATGGTTAGATTTAGGGAGCGCAGATACAGTGGTCGATCAATGAAACAGGCTTATCCTTGGGCTAAGTATGCCACACGTGATCGATTACTGTATCCCGCATATAAATCAAAAAATGATGAACAAATTAGATTTGTGACTCAGTATCATTCCGAATTCTCAAAAATGAGAGAATGCTTAGCCAGGTCCTTGCCAATTTTAAGAGCAGATCCTATTCTATCTAAAATCCTTCCTGTCCAGCCCTCTATTGGCATCAGAAGATCAAAAAATCTTTATGACCATTTGGTCCACTCACAATATCAACCCCCAAAGGATCAACCTCTATTTGGTCAGGTGATGCCGCTGGTGGTTGCCGGTTGTGTACCTTGTGGCAAATGTATTGCCTGTCCAAATATTGTTCGTTCTAATTCATTTAGTGATTCTTCAGGGCAGAAAACCTTCTTAATAAAAAAATATATAACTTGAACTAGTTGTGCAGTTATATATTATGCTACGTGTCCCTGCGGGAAAATCTATGTCGGCCTAACCACCCAACAGTTAAAAGTGAGAGCCAGTGAACATGTACTGGGCATTCAGTCAGCAGCCAATGTGGAGGATATTTCTGCTCTGAAGACATTTCCTAGACACTTGCGGCAATACCATCAATCAGATGCCAGGGGTTTGACAGTGAGAGGGATCGATATGTTACATATTGATGCACGTGGAGGTTCTGTAAGTGTGCATTTGGCACAACTTAAGGCCAGATGGATATGGACTTTAAATACCACATATCCATCTGGCCTCAATGAGAATAATAGTTTCTCTTCCTTTCTTTAGCTCCTATTTTTACGGTTTTGATACTTGTTTTTAATTATTTTAATTCTTCTTTTCAGATATTTATTCCATATTGTTGATACATGATCATAATATATATGTGCGTTAGTGGAATAATGATGGAATCGATTTATCTTTTTAAAGTGGATATAATAACAACGAGAGAATAAATATAAATATTTCTTTGTGTGATTGTATAAATATTGTGTCTCTTCAAACTATTGTTGCATATAAATACTTATTATTGATGAAATATGACTATTAAATGTGTTCACTGTGATACCTAGAAATTAAGATATTATATGCAAATTCCATTTATACTGAACTTATTTGTTGATGAATGTATTCATATTCTGTCTATCTATTATATGATTGTTATAATTGCCAGTTGATTGAGCTTCTTAGTGCGCTCTATATTTATCCTAAGTGCAGTGTTGCTGCACATTCACCCTGCTATGCTTGTGGGCAGCCGTCGGGCTTGCCACATCTATATGGTCACGTGGAGCAGGTCATATGACTTGCGCTCGTCACCTTTACGCGTCCGCCCCTCGGCGTCCCATGCAGCTATGGCAGCGTGCACGTTAAATATTGCAACCTTCCCTATTGGATCGCACATGGGATAAATATTCCACCTTTCCGCTCACCTAAACACTGTACCCTGACGAAGGTCTCCGAAACGGCCGTTGGGTTAGGAGCTATCGCACTCTCAGCCAGGTTAGTTTAATTCTGCTAGGTTTACATTTATCATGCTGCTTTATATCTCCATAGCAGATAGCGATTATCATTGTCGCCTAGTATATATCTTTGCAAATCCTTGTTGCTTTCATTACGGCCATGCATATAATGATTGTTTCATGCAGTGGATAACCTTAATTAACTCCAGCTGATTTTGCTGTCAGGTCCCACGTTCCATACATGCTCAAACTATGTGGCTAATCTCACTGTAGTATTTAATTTGCTATCGGCTGTGCAAATAAGTAGTGCCTTGCACTTATATTAATTGTAGCCATTGTAAATTGTCTATCATAATAGTGTTTACTAATTTACAGCTTATCTTATTTAAACAAGAGATATCTTGCTATTATTATTACATAGGTTGAGACAGTGAAACACCATGAGCTGTGTGGCTAATTTTCAGTATAATCCTTAAATTCTGTGCAAATAGACTAATTGTTGGGCACTTTAATTACTGTGTAATTCATCTATTGTGATACAAGTAAAATATATCTTCGTACCGTGTTAGCCAGTAGAGATAAAAAAATTGTTTAAAAGAACAGAGAGTCCTCAGTGGTTGATACCTTTTAATGGCTAACTGAAAAGATGGTAATAATTGCAAGCTTTCGAGACTACTCAGGTCTCTTCATCAGGCATGGTATAACACAAAATCTGAAGAGTCACATATTTATACACAACAGGACTTTAGAATAGTGCAGTAAAAAAAAACAATAAAATAAAAAAAAAAACAAGTTATATAAAACAGAACTATCACTATAGCAGGGGGGCAAACTGTTGTGGCCATAAATTTTGCTGCAGTTCAGTGTGAAAGTTTTATTGTCCTCTGATAAGTGTCTGGTCCAGGGCTGTGACACGCTCGGATGGTCAGAGGAGCACATCTTTTAACTGATGTAAAAAGACATGAATCCATGAGACACATTCATTCCTACTCTGAATGTGTCAAAGGTCATCATAAGTTTGTACTCCCATAGTCTCCTATCTCTCTGGGACTTGAAATTTCCTTTCAATACCAGCAATTTCATGTCCATGATGCTGTGGTCTGAGTTACAAAAATGTTTGGCCACAGGTAGATCCATTCTTTTTTCTCTAATTGTGTGGCGGTGAGAATTCATCCTTGTCCTGAGCTGTTGTCCTGTCTCCCCTACATACAGATCCCCAGTTGGACATTTGGTACATATAATTAATTACACCACATTGGTTGTGGTGCAGCTGAAGGTACCTGGGATCTTGTAGTCCTGAAGTCCTGATGTGATCTGGGAATCTTTATCTTGTCCATTGTCAATATTAATGGACAGGTCTTACATTTTTTCTGGTTGCAGGGAAATGTTCCTGTTGGTGTTGGAGGGGACAGTCAGCTTCTGACAATGATGCTTCTTAAATTTGGGGGCTGTCTAAAACACAGAAGTGGGGGGTCTGGAAAAATAGATTTTAACCGGGAATCTTTTTGCAGTAATGGTTGTAGTACTTCAACCATTACTGCAAAAAGATGCCCGGTTAAAATCTATTTTTGCCCACTGACAAAGAGATGAACAGTCTATAAATTTAATGGGTGGGTTAATTTTACAAGTGAGAGATAGAATATCCAAAATAAAATCAAGAAAATCACATTATAAAAATTATATGAAATTATTCGCATTTTGCGGAGAGAAATAAGTATTTGATGCCCAACCAACCATTAAAGCCTGCTTTACACGGTACGACCGATTGTGCGATTTCACAATGGATCGTACCCGCCCTCGTCCTTTTTGCGTCACGGGCAAATCGCTGCCCGTGTCGCACAAAGTTAGTAACCCCCGTCACACATACTTACCTCTCGTGCGACCTCGCTGTGGGTGGCGAACGTCCACTTCCTGGAGTGGGAGGGACGTTCGGCGTCACAGCGACGTCACACGGCCGCCGGCCAATAGAAGCGGAGGGGCGGAGATGAGCAGGACGTAAACATCCCGCCCACCTCCTTCCTTCCACATAGAGCCGGCGGCGGCCGCGGGAGGCAGGTGAGCTGCTCATCGTTCCCGTGGTGTCACACGGAGCGGCGTGTGCTACCACGGAAACGATGGTCAACTAAATTAAACGATATTATGGAACCTAGCGAGCAGTACCCGACTCACGATTTGTGAGCGATACTGCGTCGCTAGGAGGTGTCACACAGGCCGGCATCGCCAGCGATGCCGGATGTGCGTCACAAAATCCGTGACCCCGACGATCTATCGCACGATAGATTGTCTGGTGTAAAGCAGCCTTTAGAGTTCTGGCTCCTGCAGATCACTTAGACAGACTCTTATTCAACTTATTACCTGCATTAAAGACAGCTGTCTTAAATTGTCACCTGTATAAAAGACTCCTGTCTACAGACTCAATAAATCAGTCAGACTCTAACCTCTACATCAGGGGTGGGGAACCTTTTTACTGCTGGGGCCATTTGGAATTTTCTACCAACCCTCAAGGGCCACAGTAAATTATCAACTTGAAAACTACCCTGCTATATTTGGTCAATTATTTAATTAACTCACCAATACTGTGGTGGCCAGAGCTGCTTCTCTTTGGTGCGGCTGTGATGTTCGGTGATATTGATCATGTTTCTCATAACTCCTTTTCACGGTTTGTCTCGGTCTGGTGAGGCTGAGGCATATACATCACAGGAGAGGCTGGGGCCTATGCATCACAGGAGAGGCTGAGGCATACACATCACAGGAGAGGTTGGGGCATGTATATGTCACGGGCGGGGAGGGCACCGCTGCACTCGCTAACGCTTGGGTCCGGCGCTTCTGCGACGGCTGATCGGTGGCTCGAGCGGTGGGCCGGATCCGGGGACTCGAGCGGCGCTCCTCACCCATGAGTGACAGGGGGTAGTTTGGTTTGGGGATTTGGTCCGTGACGCCACCCACGGGTTGTGGTGAGGTTGGGCACCACCGCTGCTGGTGACTGGGATCCCGGGAGCGATGGTAGGGTGCAGCTAGGATGTCGTCCCCTCCGTGAGTAGGAGATGGTGGTCACGGGGCCCGGTGAGGTGACGGGGGGAGACAGGGTCGGCAAGGTGCTGGGTCGCTTGGACTGCGCAGCGCGGTGCCGGACGGCACGGTAGTACTCACTCAGCCACAAATGTACGCAAAGTCTCTGGTAAACCAAACGGCTGGATGGACGGGTCCCGCAGCCAGCTGCTGTGGCTTCTCCCGGATGGTTGGTGGTGGTTGCCTTTCCTTGCACCTGTGTGTATGTTCGGTCCCGATGGATTCCCACCGGTAACCCGCTCCCCAGCGTGTATATGTGCCGGAGGAGCCCTTTTGCCCGCAGGCTCTGGCCCTTGGAACTCTAGCTGTAGCGGTAGCTGTATTTCCTTTTGCTGGTTGGATGGCTGCCTTCAATCGGGTCTTTGCTGATAGGAAACCCCTGGGGTTCCGGTCACTGACGAATTTGACCTCTAATGGCGGCTCCAAGCCTGGTCGGGGTCCGCAGGCCCTGCCTGTGTGTGCTGGCTTCACTTCGCTCCCTGGTTCGGTACCAGTGGGCCACCGCCCGTTCCCGGTCCTACGGTTCTGCGTTGATCTGCCTCTCCTGCAGACGGCCACCACCATCTGCCAACCTTGCTCTTAGTGCCCGGGTCACACACCCGGACACGGTCAGATTGCTCCTCCACTTCCACTTCACTCCTCTCTCTTTCACTTCCCTAACTGTTCTCTCTTCCTTTTCCCGCCTCCAGGACTGTGAACTCCTCAGTGGGTGGGGCCAACCGCCTGGCTCCACCTCACCTGGTGTGGACATCAGCCCCTGGAGGGAGGCAACAAGGATTTTGTGTCTGGCTGATGTGCCTGTGTCGGGGTGGGGGTGTGTGTTGTAGTACCTGTTACGACCTGGCTAGTCCAGGGCGCCACATATATCACAGCAGAGGCTTGGGCATACAAATCGCAGGAGAGGCTGGGGTGTATAAATCACAGGAGGGACTGGGGGTGTATATATCACAGGAGGGGCGTATACATCACAGGAGATGCTGGAACACGGAAAGCACTAGGTGGCAGCACAAATAGCACTAGGTGGCAGTACAGAAAGCACTAGGTGACACAACAGACAGCACTAGGTGGCACAACGGACAGCACTAGGTGGCACAACGGATAGCACTAGGCGGCAGCATGGAGAGCATTAGGTGGCAGCCCGGAGAGCATTAGGTGGCAGTACGGACAGCACTAGGTGGCAGCACGGACAGCACTCAATCTGTTCTGCAACTCTGCCCTGTCACTCTTCTCTACCCCGCCACTTTGACTTTCACTTTTCCTTGTCATTCTGCTCTGCCCTGCCACTCTGCCCTGTCCCTCTCCCCTGCCACTCTGTCCTGTCATTTTGCCCTGCCACTCTTCCCTGCCATTGTGATTGAACTTCCACTCTGTCATGTCACTCTGCCCTGTCACTCTACCCTGTTACTCTTCTCTGCCCTGCCAATCTGCCTTTCACATTGTCCTGCCACTCTGCCCTGTCAGACTGCATTTTTACTTTGCCCTGCGACTCTACACTGTCACACTAGTTCCCTTGCCACTCTGTCCTGTAAACCTTCCCTGCCACTCTGCTCTGCCCTGCCACTCTGCCCTGTCACTCTTTTATCCCCTGCCACTCTGCCTTGTCCCTCTGTGGCATCGCTCTGCACTGTTCCTTTGTCCTGTCACTCTGCTCTGCCACTTTGTTATGCCATGCCACTCTGCCATGCCACTCTGCCCTTTCACTCTGCCCTGTCACTTTGCCCTTCCACTCTGTCATATCAATTTTCCCTGCCACTCTGCCCTGTTAATCTACTCTGCCACTCTGCCCTGTTACTTTTCTCTGCCCTGCCACTCTGCCTTTCACTCTGCCCTGCTACATCTGAGGATCTAACTCACCTTGCCACTCTGTCCTAACACTCTGACCTTTCATTCTGCCCTTTCACTCTGCCCGTCACTCTGCCCTGCACTGCCACTCTGCCCTGTCACTCTGCCCCTTCATTCTTACCTGCCACTCTGCTCTACCACTTTGGCCTGTCACTCTGCAGTTCCACTCTGCTCTACCACTCTGCCCTGCCACTCTGCAGCTCCATACTTCTATGAAACTCTGCCCTGTCACTTTGCTTTGTCACTTTACCCTGACACTCTTCTCTTACCCTCTGTCTTTTCAATCTGCCCTGCCTCATCTGATATAGTGTCTCTAACCATCTCAGCTCTGCTATATTTGACCGTCTCATTCAGATATAGCATAGCTGAGACGGTCAGAGATGCTACATCTGTCTCTGCTATAACATCTGACCACTGCACTCAGATGTAGCAGAGATGAGATAGTCAGACATAGAAAAGCAGAGAATGTCAGATGTAGCAGAGCAGAGATGGTCAAAGATGCTACATCTGATATAGAGTCTCTGACCATCTTTGCTCTGCTACATCTGATCGACTCAGCTTTGCTACATCTAAGTGGACTGTCAGATTTAACAGAGCAGAGACAATTAGATGTTAGAGAGAGAGACAGAGCACGAGAGAGAGAGAAAAGAGAGAGAGACAGAGAGAAAAAGAGAGAGAAGAGAGAAGAGAGAGAGAAAAAGAGAAAAGAGAGAGAGAAAGAGAGACAGAGAGAGAGAAAGAGAGAGACAAAGACAGAGAGAGACCAAGAGAGAGACTGAGAGAGAGACCGAGAGAGACAGAGAGAGAGAGAAACAGAGAGAGAGAAGAGAGAGAGAATGAGAGAGAGAGAGACAGAGAGAGAGAGGAGAGAGAAGAGAGAATAGAGAGAGAAAAAGAAAAAAGATAAAGAGAAACAGAAAGAGAGAGAGAAGGAATGAGAAAGAGACAAAGACAGAGAGAGACCGAGAGAGACTGAGAGAGACCGAGAAAGAGACAGAGAGAGAGAGACAGAGAGAGAGAGAGAAAGAGAGAGAGAAGAGAAAGAAAGGAGAGAGAGACAGAGTGAGACAGACAGACAGAAAGAGAGACAGAGAGAGGACTAACCCAGATTTCTTCAGCTCTAAGAGAGCTGAATTGAGGAGTCACTGTACTTAGTTGGGAAAATCCCTGGCTTCAGTGCTGTGGCTCTAATCATGGAAAAAAGCTGTTTCACTGTAACCCCAGCACCACACGATGCTCGGCAGTGCTCGTTACTTGATTGTGCACCCTAATGCTCAATTAAGTAACGAGCAGTGAAGAGCATGTTCGCACATCACTACTGAGCACCACTATATGTCCCTCACAGTTGGCATATTGATTTTTTGGAATGTGTCTGAATATTTCATATGTTGTCTCTGAATATTAAAAACATTTTAAATATATGTGAGTCTACTTTGAGGAGACTTAGCCTTTCCTCTTTGGTCCTTACATCCATTGTGCACCAATAGTATCTATAACGTGCTTTGAACAGCTAGAGCAGTTACAAATATTGGTTGTGAGCCAGGAGTAACTATAATGGACACCTCCATCACTACACTAATGATGAGCTACTAATATATTGGTTTAAGAATGTTATAGTTATATTGGTTTTCTTTCGATGATCATTATGCTTCTAAATGACATACTGATAGGGAATTTAGAGTATGAGCCTGTCACGCTCCCCGGGTCCCCTGCGCTACCCCCGGCTCACCTGTCACGCTTCCCGGCTCCCCTGCCTCGCTTCCCGGTTCCTCGGTCCGGTCACCGCCGCTCCCCGCTCTCCAGCATCCATTGCCGGCGCGTCCCCGGCGTCCTGGTCCCCGCTCCCGGCGCCCGTCGGCTTCTCAGCCCCAGCCCGGCCCTGCTGCTTCCTCCTCTCAGCTTCCTGCCCTGGCTTCTGGCACTCGGGCCGCGCGCATGCGCATTAGGGCGCGCGCGCGGTCATTGACCCTTTCTTAAAGGGCCAGCGTCCATTAACAGGAAATGATGCAAACAGGTACAGGGTATAAAGGGGTTTAATGTCCAAGTGGGCGGGGCCTGATCTTCGTGTTTCTTAAGCTAGGAGTCAGGTCTCCTTGTGTCTCTGTGATATACTCACCTATCTCTCTTGTAGAGCCGAGCCTGCCTCGCCATCCGGTCCTGCCGAATCCCGAACCCCGAACGCTGCCTATCTGCCATCCTGACAGTCCGTACCATCTCGGATCCCTGCGGTGACCCGTCATCTCGCTCCAAAGGTTCCGGACCCTGCCTGACATCTTCTCGGCTTCCGAACCTGAGCTCCGTCACCCGGACTACCGTCAGTGACTCCGTGGTCCCAGGGACTTCTCCGTTATACTCGTGTGCACGGACTGTTCTGCTGCCTATAGTGCTCCAGCTACCGGACCCCTTACCACCATCAAGGAGTTCGGCCCAGTGGATCCACCTCCTGGGTCTGCCCGTCCACCTGGCCCTGACAGTAAGATCAGGCCATGGATCCCGCCGCAGCACTAGCAGCCGTACAGGAGGAACTCCAACGCCAGCGTGAGACTCAGACCCGCATGCTGCAATTCATGTCTTCTGTGGACGCCCGCCTGAACACGCTACAAGCGGCAGTTACGTCTTCCACATCCCGGGCTTCCACTAGTCAATCCACGGCTCCAGCTCCCGTGGCGACTTCTTCGGATGCTTCCAGACTTCGTTTGGCCTCACCACCCCGGTACGCCGGAGACCCCAAGACCTGCAGGGGATTCTTAAACCAATGCTCCCTCCATTTCACGCAGCTGCCGCATTTGTTTGCCTCCGACCAAGGCAAGGTCGCCTTCATCATGTCCCATCTAGAGGGTGAGGCACTGGCGTGGATGAACCCCTTGTGGGAGAAGGGGGATCCTGTGACCATGAACATCCAGGAGTTCCTGCAGGCATTCCGTGGCACCTTTGACGAGCCCGGACGCGCCTCCGCGTCTGCTTCATCTCTTCTCCGATTACCAGGCCGGTCGAACTGCGTATCGGTGCCCTGCACACCGAGAACATCGCTCTCTACGTCCTCCCACACATGTCCCATCAAATCCTGCTGGGACTTCCCTGGTTATGGACACACGAACCATCAGTCAGCTGGGGCACTGGCGAAATCACCCGATGGGGCTCTTCGTGCCATGAGAAGTGTCTGAAGACCATACAACCCATCCGACGACCTCCGGTTCCAGAGAACCTACCGGGACTGCCCTCGGCCTATTGGTCCTTCGCAGACATCTTTGATAAAAAGGAATCCGAGGTTCTTCCGCCACATCGTCCTTACGATTGTGCCATCGACCTGCTCCCAGGAACAACACCACCTCGAGGACGGATATATCCATTGTCTCCAGCCGAAACAAGGGCCATGTCTACTTACATCACAGAGAGCCTGGCAAGGGGATTCATTCGGAGGTCCTCCTCTCCTGCTGGAGCAGGCTTCTTCTTCGTCAAGAAGAAAGAGGGCGACTTACGCCCATGCATAGACTACCGGGGATTGAATCAAGTCACCGTAAAAAACAAGTACCCTCTGCCGCTCATCCCCGAATTGTTTGACCGGCTTAGAGGAGCTCGTGTGTTCACCAAGCTGGATCTTCGGGGTGCTTACAATCTGGTACGCATCCGCTCTGGGGACGAATGGAAGACCGCGTTCAATACTCGCGATGGGCACTATGAATACTGCGTGATGCCCTTCGGCCTGTGTAACGCCCCAGCCGTCTTTCAAGAACTGGTGAACGACGTTTTCCGGGACCTTCTCTACGTCTGTGTGGTAGTTTATCTGGATGACATCCTTGTCTTCTCTCCGGACCTCCAGACCCACAGAGAGAACGTACAGCTGGTTCTACAAAGACTGTGAGAGAATCGTCTGTACGCCAAGTACGAGAAGTGTGTCTTTGAGCAGTCTTCTCTCCCCTTCCTGGGGTACATCATCTCCGATACCGGACTGCAGATGGATCCAAAGAAGGTCTCCTCCATTCTCAACTGGCCTCCTCCTTCTGGACTGAAGGCAATCCAACGCTTCCTGGGATTCGCCAACTACTACCGCCAGTTCATCCCTCACTTTTCTGCTCTGACTGCTCCTCTCTCCGCTTTGACCAAGAAGGAGGCTAATCCAAAGGACTGGTCACCTGCGGCCGACGCCGCGTTTGGCTCTCTGAAACGGGCATTTGCCTCCTCTCCTGTACTCCACCGTCCGGAGTTAAACCGACAGTTCACCTTGGAGGTGGATGCCTCCTCCTCGGGAGCCGGAGCAGTGCTCATGCAGAAGTCCTCCTCCGGGAAGATGGTGACTTGCGGTTTCTTCTCCAAGAGCTTCTCAGCGCCTGAACGCAACTACACCATCGGTGACCGAGAGCTATTGGCAGTCAAACTAGCTCTGGAGGAATGGCGCTACCTTCTGGAAGGAGCAGTGTACCCCGTTATCATTTACACGGACCACAAGAACCTGGAATACCTGCGGTCCGCTCAGCGACTGAACCCACGGCAAGCCAGGTGGTCCTTATTCTTTGCCAGGTTCGATTTCCAGCTCCATTTCCGACCCGCGGACAAGAATGTACGCGCTGATGCCTTGTCCAGGTCATTCATGCCCATGGAGCAGTAGGAGGAGACATCCCAACCCATCATCTGTCCTAGTAAAATCATTCCGGTGGCTCCTGTCACCCTGGCCCAGATACCACCTGGGAAGACCTATGTCTCTGAAACCGACAGGCAAAAAGTGTTGCACTGGGGCCATGCCTCGAAAACAGCCGGTCATGCTGGTCAGAAGAGAACATGGAGTGCGATTGTACGTCATTACTGGTGGCCATCCCTTCGCACGGACGTCGCTGCTTTTGTCTCTGCCTGCTCCTCTTGTGCCAGGAACAAGACGCCCAAACGCCTGCCATATGGCCGTCTTCTGCCTCTGCCGATACCCTCAGTTCCGTGGCAACACATAGCGATGGACTTTATTACGGACTTGCCATTGTCCTCCGGACACACAGTCATATGGGTCGTGGTGGATCGGTTCTCTAAAATGGCTCATTTCGTCCCTATGGCTGGATTGCCCTCTGCCCAGGAACTCGCGGACGCCTATATACATCGCATCTTCCGCTTGCATGGCTTTCCATCACACATCGTATCCGACAGAGGAACTCAGTTCACCTCCCGCTTCTGGAGGGCTCTATGCAAACATCTGGGAGTGACTCTGGACTTTTCTTCTGCCTACCATCCTCAGTCTAATGGCCAAGTGGAAAGGGTCAATCAAATCTGGACCTCCTTCTTACGTCACTACGTCAACGCCCATCATGACGACTGGTCCACGCTTCTTCCTTGGGCTGAATTCTCCCATAACCACCACATCAGTGAGTCCTCCTCCAGCTCTCCCTTCCATGTCGTTTACGGACTTCAGCCCTCCGTCCCATTGCCTGTATCCCCTTCTTCGGACGTCCCTGCTGCTGATACTGTAGCCCGTGACTTTGCAACCATTTGGGACTCTGTCAAGGCGTCCCTTGGGCGTGCTTCCCTGCGGATGAAGAGACACGCAGACAAGAGACGTCTGGACCCTCCATGTTTCTCTCCTGGAGATCTAGTCTGGCTTGCTTCCAAGTACGTCCGATTGAAGATACCATCCTACAAGCTGGGTCCTCGCTACATCGGGCCGTTTAAAGTCCTCAACAAGATCAATGAGGTCTCCTACAAGCTACAGCTCCCGGCCACGATGAGGATACCCAACTCATTCCACGTCTCCCTGCTCAAGCCGGTTGTCCTTGGTCCCTTCTCCGCTGCTGCCAGTTCGGCTCCTCCTTCTATTGCCGATGACGACATCTATGCGGTAAGAGATATCGTGGCCATGAAAACTGTACGGGGTCGACAGTTCTTCCTAGTGGACTGGGCAGGGTATGGTCCTGAGGATAGGTCCTGGGAGCCCCGGGAGAATGTGGGTACTCCGCTGATCCGTGCCTTCCTGTCCCGGTTGCGGGGAGGGGGGCGTGGGGGGGGTACTGTCA
The DNA here is from genome assembly GCF_048569485.1 of Anomaloglossus baeobatrachus. Lineage (NCBI taxonomy): Eukaryota > Metazoa > Chordata > Amphibia > Anura > Aromobatidae > Anomaloglossus > Anomaloglossus baeobatrachus. The sequence goes on along the minus strand of NC_134358.1, from coordinate 263,331,248 downwards.
CGCTCCCCGGGTCCCCTGCGCTGCCCCCCGGCTCACCTGTCACGCTTCCCGGCTCCCCTGCCTCGCTTCCCGGTTCCTCGGTCCGGTCACCGCCGCTCCCCGCTCTCCAGCATCCATTGCCGGCGCGTCCCCGGCGTCCTGGTCCCCGCTCCCGGCGCCCGTCGGCTTCTCAGCCCCAGCCCGGCCCTGCTGCTTCCTCCTCTCAGCTTCCTGCCCTGGCTTCTGGCACTCGGGCCGCGCGCATGCGCATTAGGGCACGCGCGCGGTCATTGACCCTTTCTTAAAGGGCCAGCGTCCATTAACAGGAAATGATACAAACAGGTACAGGGTATAAAGGGGTTTAATGTCCAAGTGGGCGGGGCCTGATCTTCGTGTTTCTTAAGCTAGGAGTCAGGTCTCCTTGTGTCTCTGTGATATACTCACCTATCTTTCTTGTAGAGCCGAGCCTGCCTCGCCATCCGGTCCTGCCGAAACCCGAACCCCGAACGCTGCCTATCTGCCATCCTGACAGTCCGTACCATCTCGGATCCCTGCGGTGACCCGTCATCTCGCTCCAAAGGTTCCGGACCCCGTCTGACATCTTCTCGGCTTCCGAACCTGAGCTCCGTCACCCGGACTACCGTCAGTGACTCCGTGGTCCCAGGGACTTCTCCGTTATACTCGTGTGCACGGACTGTTCTGCTGCCTATAGTGCTCCAGCTACCGGACCCCCTACCACCATCAAGGAGTTCGGCCCAGTGGATCCACCTCCTGGGTCTGCCCGTCCACCTGGCCCTGACAGAGCCCCAGAGGGGACAGTGATGCTAATGTCTGTAAAATTCTGCAAAATATGATGGTGCATTATATAACTGAGTAAAATTAATACATAATTGTGGTGTCAATGAACTTTGATTATGTGATAGTCAATAACTGAAAAATCTACAAAAGTACTCTATCAATACAAAATTTCATTTTCAGCCTGAAACAAATGCCTAACAATGATACCCGTTATGTCTCCCTCTTTTCCTACTTGCTGTTAACTGCCTATTGACACCTGACATCTGCAGCAACAAAGATCTGATATAGAACACTGAACATTGGGTGAGGGTCTTTGTCCTGTTCTTCTGTCAGTAAACCTGCATGTTGCAATAAACAAGAGGTGGCAAAGCTCTGGATAATAACAGGTGCATTGCATGCTGAAAAAAGAGGGAAAGGAAGCTCCAGCACCTATAGTACTGACAGAATGCTGATGAAAATAAAATGCCTAATCAAAAAGAGTGTATGTAAAAGCTACATTAGATTACGGACTGTTCCTGTGCATATCAGACTGGTATGTGCACCATCAGCACATTTAACCTATTGTGCAGAATTAATGTAGCAAGACTTTGCATATACTTTAATTTTGGATGAAATGACAGGTACTCTAACATAACAAGATACAAGAAGGTTTTAGAGATTTGTTCATTCTTGTAAATCTTTACTTACATTGACCGCTATTGATAATACGCCGCCGTGCATGTTTGCATGTAGCCATTGTCTTAATCATGGAAATGTCATGTTACAAATCACAATCAATACACAAAGTGATTGTGGAACCAGAGGAGAAGGCTGCTTATTAGAAGAGTTTGCTTGTTACTGTACCAGGCAGCTGCCTTTACCAATCAGAAGGATGTGAATTGGATGCTTAAAGCTTCAGCTCTTTCTTTTTAGGGATCCCCTTGAGGAGTCCAATCAAAGCTACAGGGACTGAGCTACAGGGTGCCAACTGGACACTAATGACTTCCATCTGGTGCAGTTCCAGACGTATCCTGAGAAGGAAGGAGTGCAGCTCTTGGCACCAATTGGCTAATTCAATTTACTTCAGCAGCATTAACCTCTGTCAGAATATTCATGAGCAGGAGAATGAGAAGCTGTGGCACAAGCAAACACAATCCACTTAGAGGGAACGAGCATGTGAGCGAGCAGGGATCGTGCACTACACTATCGAGAATATCGATCTGCCAGCTCCACCGCTCCTGTCACTGAACACTTAGAGCTCCGCACATCCAGGAGAGGATTGTACACAAGCCAGGAGGAGGGAAGGCTGCACACATGAGGCTCAACCTGCAAGCTGTGGAGGCGAGGGAGATCCCTGGATGTTTGGGCATCTGAGAAAGGCTGCGTCTGGAGGAGACACGAGGCAGGTACAGAAGTTTTATGTTGTACCCAGTAGCCCTATTCTAATGATAGAAAATCACTATATAAATCAGTGATATGGGATTAGAAGGCTGAGAATGTATATTTTCTGTAACTGTTACTTGTTTGTATATGATCCTCCTGAATTGTAAAGCACTGTGGAATATGTTGGCGCTAAAGAAATAAAGATTATTATTATTATTATTCTTAGGCTATAACTATCGTACAAGGCTGAAGAACAGGGTATTGTGCGTGGTTCAGCACCATGGACAGCTCCCGGTTATTGGGTTGCCCTATTTTGGTGCCGCTGCTTCTTTCCAAGCTTTTCCAGCCTATTTTACCAAACTTCATTGCCTCTAACTTTTTAATCAACTCAGATAAGTTTCTCCAACTTTCCGATGAAGTCTGCTCCATTATGCAGAAGGACAGCGCGACCTTAGCTGTTCTTCATCCTGCATTATCTTTTAGTCCTGGACTTGTTAACTCTTTTTTCCTCTGCAATATATGGCTGCAGAGAGCGAAGGGGGAGATATCCAGGTCACCCTGCACCCGAGAGATTGCTATTAAATACAGCAGATCTCTGATTATGGCAAAGGGTAGAAGGAAAATTGTCTGAGAGGGGAGAGCAAAATGCAATTCAGTTGTTAGGAAGCAGTTATCAGACCTGTGCCATACAGTGATAGAGAGGACAAGAATAGGACTTTTAGCCATTAAAACATTTTGCTCCGCAGAGAGAGTTGAAGCACATTGTTGGCAGAGAAAGACTGGGATGCTTAAAAATGCAGGCAGCTGATCCTGTGGAAGCCAAGGGGGCCAGTGAGGCTGCTCTGCCAAAGCGGGCTGGAAACACAGAAGAAAGATTTCATTGTATGGAGCTGACTGGAATAATTCTGGGCTTAATTGTTCAGTCTGATTGGAGATTCTGTCATCATAACTGGTTTGTGTGTGAAGTAATGCAGAAATTGCTGGTGCTGGGTGACCGGGAGAACATCACAATCATTCCTGATTTTAAGTGTTTTTTATTATTGCATTAACATATATGTCCATTATACTATTTACCCAGAGTCGTATTGTCAAATATTGCAAGTGTCATACTGTCATCCCATGTGCCATGTGTATTGATGTCCGTCCTCAGCCTGTATGGCAGAATATATATTCCTTACAAATCTCAGCTGTGTAAGATTTTTCAGTATGTCTTGTGACTATTTCTGTTGCTGTAAACTTCAGGGAGATTAACTGCTAAGTAAGGTCCTGGGTATTGAGCTGTGGTTCCAAATGCTAATATCCCTCCATAGAAAGTAATTTCCTGTGTCTCTGTAATTCACATATTCTAGCTGTATTTTATGTGGTGATTAGAAGGATAGGTGCTAATGCTGCGTAATACGAAAAGCTCCAGAAATTCAGGAACTGTGCAATCCTTGCCTCCTTGAATCATCGAAGTATTTAAGGTGACAACACTATTATATACTGCAAGGAGTTATTCAGCAATGAATATATATTTTTATATATATATATATATATATATATATATATATATATATATATATATCCAAAAGAGCACTACAGGTTCAATGCAAAAGAAAACCTTAATAGCCCAGTGGCAACGTTTTGGTTCAGCAGCACCTTTGTCAATACATACAGTATACATACAGTGTATATTAGTATATTAGTGTATATATATATATATATATATATATATACAGTATATGTATATTAATATAAGCTTGCCAGTTTAAAATATTTGAAAACACAACAATATTCCATTAATGACTTTGCATCAGTCTTTGTTGAATGAGTACAGCAGTGCCATCACAACTATTATGGTGACATCACAACTACAGGTGTGATATCAGAACTATAGCAGTGATGTCACAACTGCAGTGATGGCATCACAACTACATTGGTGACATCACATCTACAGCAGTGATATCAGAACTTTAGCAGTGATGTCACAACTGCAGTGATGGCATCACAACTACATTGGTGACATCACATCTACAGCAGTGATATCACAACTACAGCAGTGATGTCACGACTGCAGCTATGACGTCACAACTACATTAGTGATATCACAACTACAGCGGGATGTCACAACTACAGTGATGACATCACAACTATATTGGTGACATCACAACTACATTGGTGACATCACAACTACAGCCGTGATATCCCAACTACAGCAGTGATGTCACAACTGCAGCGATGACATCATAAATTCAGCGATGACATCACAACTACATTGGTGACATCACAACTCACAACTAATAATAATAAATAATAATAATAATAATAACTACAGTGGTGATATCAAAACTACGCCAAACGTGAACCTTCAAATATTCACTAATCTCAGCCACTTGTGCCATCTATATCCCCAGAGCTGCTGAGTGCAGTGACTGTCTGCAGTGGTCACATGCAACTGCTGCAGCCTGACAACAAAAACTGGAGCAGCAGAGATAAGGCAGCACTAGATCTGGAGAAAATGAATATACGTGTTTTGGTTATTTATAAGTTTGCAAACCTGTGCTAGAAAATACATTAACAGTCACCCCCTTCATTAATAGTAATAGCATCATTAAAAAAGAGATTAAAAAAGTAAAAAGCAAATGTTATTTTTTTTTAACTTGGACAGATACTTTTATGTAAACATATTTAATACATGACTCGATAATTGGTGTGTGGTTTGAAAAAAAGAAGACAAAATGTGGTTTCTTGCTCCATCTATATAACCTCAGTTGATACATTTTCCGGACTTCAGAGTTCTCACACTGAATATCATTTTAATTAGCATATTCTTATATGATCATCCAACTCCACTCAGGCTTTATGGTTAGAACTTTGTGTGGACCTCCTGTAATACCTATCCACAAACTCATTAGAGCAGAAGTTCATAAATGTGCCTTATATTAACAATTACACAAGAATGTCATTGGAGTTCCTCATTCAGATCTATAGCTATTATTAGCACCTGATTTTCTGAAGATTTTACATAGTCCCATTTACTAATTTTCTACAGCTATGTTCATATTTGCGCTATTCCATTTCTGTCAATTTTCTTTTGCATAGGGGTAAATTAAATAGGTCACAGTGCATCTGAATGGATCATGATGGATTTACTAAATGAATATTAAAGGATCACGACAGATTATAGTGGATCATAGTAGTTCTGATATATTTGTCATGCATCCAAAAAAAAGAAATCCACGATGCCAGTGTAAAAGATCTGGAGTTTCTGAATATGTTGTTCTTGAACTCTTGAAGTTTCTGCATGCTCCTAAATATATGTAATGCATACATTGTTAAAAACGTGAATGTATAATAATACAGTGTTTAGATATTTAAAGGGAATCTGTCAGCAAGTTTCTGCTGCCTCATCTGAGAGCAAGATGACATAGGCAAAGAGAATCTGAATCCAATGGTGTATCGCTTAGATACATGTGTGTGTGACATAATTAGAATTTGTAGATTTAAGCGGGATTTACACGCAACGACATTGCTAACGAGATGTCGTTGGGGTCACGGAAATCGTGACGCACATCCGGCCTCGTTAGCGACGTCGTTGCATGTGAAACGCACAAACGACCGTTAATGGTCAAAATTACTCACCTAATCGTTGATTGTTGACACGTCGTTCCTTTCACGATTATTGTTGCTGTTGCAGGACGCAGATTGTTTGTTGTTCCTGCGGCAGCACACATCGCTATGTGTGACACCACAGGAACCAGGAACAACATCGTACCTGCGGCCGCCCGCAATGAGGAAGGAAGAGGGGGCGGGATGTTCGGCCCGATCATCTCCGCCCCTCCACTTCTATTGGGCGGCTGCTTAGTGACACCGCTGTGAAGCTGAACAAACCTTACAAAGGAGGCAGTTCGCCGGCCATAAAGAAACGTCGCTAGGCAGTAGGCAGGTAAGTATCGTGTGACGGGTCCTAGCGATGTGCGCCACGGGCAGTGATTTGCCCATGATGCACAACCGACGGGGGCAGGTGCTTTCACCAGCGACATCGCTAGCGATGTCGCTGTATATAAAGCCCGCTTTAGCCATGTAGCAGAGCTGAGAGAACTGTACAGCCCATACCATGCTCTTAATAGCGTTTGGTCATTGACAATAAGGTGCCAAACAGAGGAGAGGGTGTGCCGGACTGCCCTGCTCATGATGTAGTAGTCCGATCAATGATAAGAGTCCTGCTGCTTAAACAAACAAAGCAAATAAACAACAGATCATACCCTGACAAGACAGGCATCCCTGAATTTTACGTGTTAACCCTTGCAGCATGCTGGATTCAGCTTACATGGCAAAAACCTGCTGACAGATTCCCTTTAATGCTAATACTCAAAACCATCATAGTAAAACAGGGGCGGACATATCATTGGTGCGACCTACGCTGCTGCATAGGTGCCCAAGAAGTTAGGGGGCTCATTTTTACCTCCAAATCAGGTAGAATTATATATTTTGATGAGATCTTCCATTGTAAATGGCCCAGATATTGTTCTTGCACAGGGGCCCTCTTCTGTCTGTTACCAATAGATATCTATAAAGACAAATCAGGTAATACAGCCATTCAGTGTGGTAATCCATTCCTCTGTATGTCATGCCTCCTGAACTGAAATCAATTTCTTATGAGTTCCCTGATCTGCATGCATCACGACACGTTCTTGGTCAGTCTGGAAAAGGCTATCAAAAATAATACATTTTAATTAATTCACAACTTTCTAGTGTGGGAATAATGTTTGTGTAGTACTGCATATTCCCTCTGTGGTATTCATCGACTCATTATGTAGATGACGTTTCATTTCTTCTGGGCCAAAGGGTTTTAACAACAGTACAAAAGTAATTGTCCACTATTCAAACAACCCCTTCTCAATCAGCATGTTTGCCCCCGGTAAAATATCAACGCTTATACCCACTTCTCTGATATTACACTATTTATCAGCAGGAATTACAAAGCAGAGAATATGTGAGTAGAACACCAATTAAACCTTGACTTAGAACTTGGAGGAAAAAGGTTTTTATCACCCTCCCCCCTTTTAGAAATGAATTACTGGAGATCTAATGATTATGTAGATGACCTTTTATTTTTTCTGGACCAAAGTATTAACAACAGTATTAGAAGGATTGTCCACTACTCAGACATCCCCTTCTCAATCAGCATGTTTGCCTCTGGGAAAATAACAACACTTATACCCACCCTCGGTGTCAGTGTCATGCCAGCGGTGTCTGCATTAGTTTTACAAGGGCTCATGTGACTTTGTTGAATCACACGAGTTGGCTTCACAGTCCCCGCCTTCTCATGTATCAAACATAAAAAGGAAGTGAGCAGCCAGCCGCAGCTCTGACTTCCTCTTAATGTTTGATAGGTGGGGAGAGTGAAGCCAGCACTAATTGGGAGCAGGGTTCACATGACGCAACAATGTCACATGAGCCTTGGGAGAGTGAGATCCGAACTGCTGGAATGGCACTGGTACTGGACGGGAGAGTAAGTGCTGCTACTTTATAGGGGCAAACATGCAGATTGAAAATAAGTTGTCTGAGTTTAACTTTCTAAATTCTTTGTGTTTCTCTGGTAAAACTATCTCTATAATATAGTGACCGTTCAAATTGACCAACATTTATGTGGCTACCACCATGCTCATGCCTTTTTCTTCTCTTCTCCCCTTCTTTAATGGAATCTGTCACCACATTTTTGCCACCTAATCTGGGAGCAGCATAGTGTAGAAAAAGAGACCCTTATTCCAGTATCAGTTACTGGGATGTTCAATGTAGTTTTGATAAAATTGATGTTTTATCTACATGAGATTATCAATACAGGACTACAGTTCCTGACAGAAGTTCTGTCGCTTATCCATGTTTTATAAATAAAAGCTTATAACCTGACTTTAAATTCATCCTTTGGTTTTATAAATTTCTCTTTTGAAAACTGAAACCCTCCCAAATTTGGTTTAGGTTATGAAAATAAAGTTGCTGCAATATTGATCATTTAATGAACACAGAAAGGTCAGATTTTGGCAAGACAAATGTTTTGTCGCCCAGAGAAAGTAATGTGAAATTCAAACAAGCAATTAACTTCTTATACAAAGATATGTTGCATAACATTGGTGAATGAAGTTGTGGTGCTATTTGAGCCGTATTTAATATTTTGTGTGACTTCCATGAGCTTGAAGGACTACATCTATGCAGTTCAACAATGATTCATACAATTTATTGATGAAGTCATCAGGAATAGCAAAAAATGCAGTCTTACATGCCTCCCAGAGTTCATCTAGATTCTTTGGTTTTGTCTTCCAAGCTTCCTCTTTCATCCTACCCCAAACATGCTCAATGATGTTCATGTTTGGTGACTGGGCTGGCCAGTCCTTGAGCACCTTGATCTTCTTTGCCAGGAGGAACTTTGTTGTAGAGATGGATGTATGAGATGGAGCACCATCTTGCTGCAGAATTTGACCCCTTTTATGATTGGGAATGTAAGAGGTAGCTAATACTTCTTGATATTTTAGGCTATTGATGTTGCCTTCCACCTTGCAAATGTTTTGCACACCCCCATACTGAATGTAAACCCAGACCATGATCTTTCAACCACCAAACTTAACTGTTTTTTGGATCCATACGGGCTCCAGTAGGTTTCCTGCAGTATTTGCAATGGCTGTAGTGTAATTCAACTGAGGATTCATCAGAGAAATCCACCTTCTGCCACTTTTCCAGTGTCCATCTGTTTAGCAGGTGGTGGGACTTGGCAAATGCTGGCTTCTGGGCACTGATTCGACCATGGAGGCCATTTCAAGACAGAATCCTACAAACTGTTCTAGTTGACACGGGGACTTGAGGGGACCAGGCCTTTTGGAACTCTGCTGCAGTGGAAGAGGGGCTGGCTTTAGATTTTCTAACCAACAAATGTTCCTAATGAGCAGTTGTCTTGCGAGGTCTGCCGGACCTGGGCTTGTCAAAAACATCTCCAGTCTCTTCAAATCTTTTCTTTAATTCTTTGTACTTGATGCTGAGGCACATTAATGGTACCAGCCACCTCTGCAGTGGATCTGTTCTTCAGCCTCTTGATAATAAGGCTTTGGTCACAGGGTGGATTTTTGACATGTTGTCAGAGGTCAAGTTGCAGTTCAATTGAAGGTCTGGGGTTGCTGGGTTTCTTTGTATACACACCCATTAATTAAGTGATCATTTAGTGAGCACAGGTGAGGATGTAAACTAGGATTGGGTGCATTATATGACAAGGCGACAAAACGTTTGTCTTGCCAACATCTGACCTTTCTGTGTTCATTAAATGATCAATATTTCAGCTTTGCAGCAACTTTATTTTTATAACCTAAACCAAATTTGGGAGGGTTTCAGCTTTCAAAAGAGTAATTTATGAAACCAATGGATGAATTTAAAATCGGGTTGTAAGCTTTTATTTACAATACATGGATTAGTGACAAAACCTCTGTCAGGGACTGTAGTACACCTACTGCCCTGTAGTCAAGCATATTCATGAGCCCTTTATAACCCCCCAACAATGTGTCACAGCTGTCTCTCTGTTACTAGAGACTTGTGACAGGTTATCTTGGCCACAGTCTCCTTGGGACATATGAGACTCCTCACATTAAACGTGTTCCCTTTGCTTTGGCACTGAAAGGGTTAATGTCAATTTTGCTTTGCAGAAGCTTCTGACTCTTGGCCTCTGGTGTTTCTGTTTGGTGATCACTCCCTTCCCCTATATATGGTGACATCTCCCAGTACAGAGTGCTGGTTATTCTGATTTATTTTGTAGCTAGGCCTTGGGGTAGAAGGAGCTACTGGATTCCTTGTTGCTGTGAAGCCCTTGTTGCTGTGAAGCCCTTGTTGGTGTGAAGTGATATAGGCTGCAGTCCTGGTGCCTGACTGCAGCCATGAAGCTAGGAGTTTTCCTTTATTTGTTTCCCCTGTCTGTTGTACCTTCCCTTCATGTTGTATTAGTGAAGTGGGGGGAATAGTGATCCTTACCTGCCAGCTCACTAGCCAGAGTTATTACAGGGTCTCGCAGGGCTTCAGGTATCCTGCTCGGTGACAGGTGTGGAACCTGTATAAGGACTGGATGGGAGTGAAGGGTGCAGCTGAAGGTGAGTGCAGGAGGTGTTCCATCATCCCCTTCCCTAGCACCAGGATCACAGTTGTTTGTGTCCCCGGTGTATCTTTTGTTTGTTGTGGTGAAGCCCTTATTTGTTTTGTGTCTTAGCCCACGCCGGACCTTCCCTTAGGGTACCTTCACACTTAGCGATGCAGCAGCGATCCGACCAGCGATCTGACCTGGTCAGGATCGCTGCTGCATCGCTACATGGTCGCTGGTGAGCTGTCAAACAGGCAGATCTCACCAGCGACCAGTGAACAGCCCCCAGCCAGCAGCGACGTGCAAGCGACGCTGCGCTTGCACGGAGCCGCCGTCTGGAAGCTGCGGGGATTGGTAACTAAGGTAAACATCGGGTATGGTTACCCGATGTTTACATTAGTTACCAGCGCACACCGCTTAGCTGTGTGTGCAGGGAGCAGGGAGCCGCGCACACTGAGCGCTGGCTCCTTGCTCTCCTAGCTACAGTACACATCGGGTTAATTAACCGGATGTGTAATGCAGCTACATGTGCAGAGAGCAGGGAGCCGCGCACACTGCTTAGCGCTGGCTCCTTGCTCTCCTAGCTGCTGTACACATCGGGTTAATTAACCCGATGTGTACAGCAGCTACATGTGCAGAGAGCCGGAGCCGGCAGCACAGGCAGCGTTTGAGCTGCAGAGGCTGGTAACTAAGGTAAATATCGGGTAACCACCTTGGTTACCCGATGTTTATCTTGGTTACAAGCTTACCTCAGCTGTCAGACGCCGGCTCCTGCTCCCTGCTCGCTTCATTTGTCGCTCTCTCGCTGTCACACACAGCGATCTGTGTGTCACAGTGGGAGAGCGCCTTTGAAGAAAACAAACCAGGGCTGTGTGTAACGAGCAGCGATCTCGCAGCAGGGGCCAGATCGCTGCTCATTGTCACACACAGCGAGATCGCTAATGAGGTCACTGCTGCGTCACAAAAAGCGTGACTCAGCAGCGATCTCGGCAGTGACCTCGCTGTGTGTGAAGCACCCCTAAGTCTGTGCATGACACACTGATTGTCAGCTTTCTGTATACACTGTACATGGGCAGAAAGTTGTTAATCAACTGTATATAAATCAGTAATTTTATCAAAATGACAGCAAGCAGCCAAGTACAAGTGATACATCTATGGTATCAGAGTCTCTGCTCCTGCATGATGCTGTTCTCAGATGAAATAGCAAAAACTTATTAGAATTATCCATCTGCAGAAAAAAAAAGCAATGTAACCATAAGCTCATCCCCATGAGTCCAGCTTCTATACGCTCTTGAGATCAGCTGTTATCACCTGAGCCTTGGGCAACCTCACTTCTCCTCTGGCCTTGTGGCATGCTAGCTGTTTCAATGTATAGCTGTCCATGTATTTAATTGACACTTTAAGTTCTCTGTTCTGTCCCACAGAAGTACGAGACCCATGTATAACATCTGTGCCTAACAGTGCATGTGGATATGGGTTAGAAATGTAAAACAATTCCTTTAAAATTCTTCTGGTCTCTTGGTTACTAAAATATGTTCATTATTGGGGACAACCTAAACACCTATTAGAGAAGTACAATGAGAAGAGAAACTGGAAAAATCATTAAAATCATGTATGCCAGGTGCTCGAGTTCGGCATACTGCGGATCAGATAGACAGATTGCTGGGTGGGGCTGGGGAAAACACAGCTATCATGGTGCACATTGGTACTAATGACACATTTTCAGGTGGGTAGATAGAAGGTCCTTATAAATGATTACAGAGAACTAGGAGAGAAGCTGAAGTCCAGGACCTCCAAGGTTGTGTTTTCAGAAATACTACCGGTGCCACGAGCGTCACTAGAAAGACAGCGGGAGCTTAGGGAGATTAATTGGTGGCTTATAAATTCGAGCAGGAAGGAAGGGTTTCAGTTCATGGTGAACTGGGCCAACTTCTTACTCGGCTACAGGCTCTATGGTAATGACGTGCTGCACCTCAATGGGGAAGGTGCAGCTGTGCTGGGGGAGAAAATGGTCAGATGGATGGAGGAGCTTTTAAACTAGGATCTAGGGGGAGGAAGGGTAGTGGAGCAAATAAGGGGATAGAAAGAGCAGATAGAGATAGTGAGACAGTAAGGGTCAATGGAGGTTTAGGGGGGCTGGGACATACAAGGAAAGTAGGGAGGCAAGGAGTAAGGAATGTGTTAATAGTATTAATGTCTACTGGAAAATGCAAGAAGTCTTGCAAGAAAAATGAATGAATTGGAGACTCTTATCTCAACCATGGATTATGATGTGGTGGGCATTACAGAAACCTTGCTGAATGAAAGCCATGACTGGGTGACAAACATACAGGGTTATACTACATTCAAGAAGGACAGGAAAGACAAAAAAGTGCATGGGTGTGTATATTTATCAAATCTAACCTAAGACCTTTGCTTAATGACAACATTGAGGGGAGCTGCAACAATGTAGAGTCAGTATGAGTAAATGTACATGGGAGGGGAATAACGGAAACATGCTAATTGCAGTTTGCTATAAGCCTCCTAACATACCTGAACAAATAGAGGGTGAAATGCTGGAACAAATTGAAAAGGCAGCTAATAATAATAATCCGGTCCTTATTATGGCAAATGTCAGCTATCCAGACATTCAGTGGGACATAGAATCTTCTGTTTGTGCTAAAAGCTGTAAGTTCTTATGTACAATTCAAGACAATTACTTCTCTCAGATGGCAGCTGAACCAAGGGTTGGTGCCTCAGGATTGAAAGATTGCTGATGTAGTACCGATATTTAAGAAAGGTAAGAGGATAGATCCAGGCAACTACCATCCAGTAAGCCTGACATCAGTAGTATGCAGAATTTTTGAGGGCATTATAAGGGATGATATGCAAAAATATATAGCAGAAAATAATGTAATAACTGACAGACAGCATGGATTCATGAAAGATAAGTTGTGTCTAACCAACCTGTTGGGGTTCTATGAGGGGGTAAGTGCAAACCTGGATACTGGAAATGCAGCTGATGTGATTTATTTGGACTTTGCAAAGGAATTTGATACTGTACCACATAATAGCCTTATATTGAAGCTCCAAAGCATGGACTAGGGGAAACTATATGCAATTGGGTAAGTAATTGGCTGGCTAAAAGATAGGAAACGAATGGCAGTCATAAATGGTACATACTGTAAATGGGCTATAGTCAGCAGTGGGGTGCCGCAGGGATCTGTGCTAGGATCAATGTTTTTTAATCTCTTTATTAATGACCTTGTGGATGGGATTGATAATAAAGTGTCAGTCTTTGCTGATTACACTAAACTATATAGGACATTCAAAACTGACCTTGATAGTACAATATTACAAAATGATCTGGATAAGGTGTCAGAATGGGCAGATACTTGGCAAATGAGATTTAATGTTGATAAATGTAAAGTAGTGCACCTAGGACAGAGTAATCCTATAACTGCGTATACATTAAATGGAAGTAAACGCGGGACTACAGAACAGGAGAAGGACTTGGGTATTCTCATTACAAATAAGCTGAGCAGCAGTACTCAATGTGAAGCAGCAGCTGCTAAAGCAAACAAGATTTTAGGTGTATAAAAAGAGAGATGAGATCCCGTGATCCCAACGTATTGTTACCCCTCTATAAGCACTTGTAAGGCCACATCTGGAATATGGGGTCCAGTTTTCAGTTCCAAATTTTAAAAAGGACATTCAGAAGTTAGAGTCAGTTCAAAGGCGGCTAGCTAGACTATTACAAGGAATGGAAGGCCTCCCATATGATGAGAGTTGAAAAAAGTTGATTTGCTGAGCTTAGAAAAAAGAATGTTTCAGAGAAGATCATATTTATATGTATAAATACATGTGTGGTCAATATAAAGGACTGGCACATGACTTATTCACTGCGAGTGGAAGAAAAGCGATTCCAGCAGCTAAATAGGAAAGGGTTCTTTACAGTTAGAGCAGTCAGACTGTGGAATGCCCTACCACAAGAGGTAGTAATGGCAGATACTATAACAGCTTATAAAAAAGGGCTGGATGATTTCTTCACTACAGACAACATTGTTGGTTATAAATGACTTAATGACAAAATGTATAATTGGTGGAGGGAGGTTGAACTAGATGGACCTAGGTCTTTTTTCAACCTATGTAACTGTCGCGCCCAGGGATATGGGGTACTCGGTCCCGGGCAGTGTATATATTGGGAATGTCACTGTGGTGGCTGTTGCCTGGTTCCTTACCCTGGGCCCTTTTTGTAATGGGGGTGTGTTTACAGGGGATTAGATTAGTGTTCATAAGTGAGGCCACTTGCAGTGTTGCGGCTATTTAGATGAGCAGCTACTGCAAAATGTCACTACTGGGGATGGTGTTAATTGCAGCCTTGAGAGTAGGCCCTCTGCAAGCAGGGCCAGGTCCCGGAGGATGGGTGATGTGATGGGCATCGGAAGAAGGTAGTCCATACAGAGGTTTAGTGCAACTGGTTTTTACTCACTGCTGGTTGATGGTAATTGGTTACCCGAGGCTGGCTGGTTTCACGTCCAGGTCCCCTTTGTCCCAGTGCCAGTGTAGTAATCTAGTACCTTCTTCCCCTGCACCTGTCTCTGGTAAATGGGTCCCCGTGGAGTAGAGCAACTGGGGGTCCCTGTCCGGTGGTTTGTACACTTCTGTCTTCCTGATGGTAGCGTGAACCCTGTGGGGTTGGAGTCTCTGGTCCTGTCCCCGGCTCTCCCTTTGCTACTTAGTCTTTAGATTCTTATGGTCAACGAGGTCCTTGATGGTCCCCTTGCTGGGCAGGTGTTAACAGGTCGGCTTTTAGCTCTTTCCTGTCCTAGGGTCCTATACCTCGTCGGTGCGTAGTTCCGGGAGTACTCCACCGTACTCCACCGGCAACTACTCTCCTGGGTATCAGGTCACTGTTAACCCCGCGTCAGTACGTCTCCTCATGTCCACCTTCACTCTCTACTCTGTTCCAACTGCTCTGTCCTCAGTCCGCCCCTCCCTCCTGGTCAACTAGTGGACTCGACTGGCTCCACCTCTAGGCGGTCATCCATTGGTCCAACCCTTGCCTTATATCAGTGTATGGGGGATTGTTGGGGAAAAACTGGGATTACCTGGAGTTTTTGTGTGTTACCGGCATTGGTCTTCCATGGCCCTAGGGTGTAGGCCCTGCATCCTGGTGGGGATGCAGAACCTTGTAGCACCCTGATGTCTTCAGGGGCGCTAAATAACTATGTAACTATGAAGAGTCATATACTACCAAACCATTACAACTTGAATCCTAAAAAAATAAATCTTGAATTAATAGAAACAGTTTAATATCAACAAAGCCTAAACAAAAAAATACTATTAAATATTTTATGTTAAAAGTAAAATAACTTCTTGTATTCTTAGACCACCCTTTATATTCTTATTTGTCATTAACACCAAGTAATAATTCTACAAGATTGCAGGTTTGCAAGAATGTACGAAAGACAAAAATTGTACCCACTTTGATTTTCAGAGCCTGACAAAATGCCTTTTTCCACGTTCTGTGCAAGGTTACCAGCTTGACTTTTTATTTTGTCTGGACAGCTTATAAAAAAATCACAGACAGACAATTTTTTTACAAACACATTGGAAAACCGTAATTAATCATTATAATAAGTGATACAAGTCTACAGCCAATAATTCTGATATGATGGCATTAACTGCATTCACTGTAAAATGTTGAAACCTATAGTCAAAATCTGTATAAGTTTTGTGAACTTCAATAAAGTCACGCATGCCATCCTTTTTTTTTTACAAACAGGACAAAAAAGTGCCATATTTTTATGGGTTGTCCTGGAATTTCTAGACTGTTGACAAAATAATTAATCCCAGTCCAGGTCCTTTGTCTGGGATTAATTGTTTTGCGCTACAGTTTGTCCTCTGTATTACATATAATTCCTGCTGACAAATAATAGAGAATAAACCATGGAAGCAAAAGACTAATTAAATAAGAGTTGGTCAGATATGTCATAAAAAGTATATCATAGATATATGCAACATACTGTATATATAATATGTACTCTATATTGTATTTGTGTCCAACTCCCAAAGCTTCCAGTTACTTGTTTTTTTTCATTCCATGGTTCATTCTCTGATATTTGTTAGAAGGAATTAAAATATAGACAACAAACTTTAGAGCAGAACACAAATGAAACCTTGACGGCAAATAATGAAAAAGGCTTTGTCACCCTATCCCCTTTTTAAAGGAATTCGTGGAACAAATTTACAATATTGTTGCAATGTTATGGAATTTGGACCTGATCTTAAAGAGTAACTCTTGTTTTAATTTTTATTTCTAAATGATTAGTGAATATGAAAATAATCAACTTTGTAGCATATATTATTCCAGAAATCTGCTTCTCTCTCCTTCTTGACTGATCTTTAATTTTAACAAACATAAAAATGAAAACTATGGTTAGTCTTTAATTATTTATAATGATATACAGCAGGTGAAATAAATATTAAATATGTCTCCAGTTTTCTAAATAAATATATGTCTAAAGGTTCAAGCGATGTGAATGTCTTATCAGATGTTGGTTACAAAATCCAATCCACACAGGCAATGAAATCAAACTATAGATGGCAATACATTTAGTGATGTGTAATAATGAGAAATGGCACAGGGAAAACTTATTAAAGACATGAAGAATGAAAGAAAAAGCCATGGAAAGTCATATCACTAGTTAAAATCTATCAGAAAGCAACAACTACCATTTAGTGAAAAATAATATCAGCTAGTTCAACTGATGGCCTATAAAAGGATTACCAAGGTGGCACACAAGAAATATCTGTTGATGGGTAAAACCAGTGAGCTGTCTCAAGACCTTCGCAACCCTATTGTTACAAAACATACTGATGGCATTGGTTATAGAAGAATTTCTAAACTACTGAATGTTCCAGTGAGCAATGTTGGAGCCATAAACCGGAAGTGTAAAAAAAAAACATTATTTCACCATTTACCAACCACAACCAGGTGCTCCCCACAAGATTTCAGACAGAGGAGTGAAAAGAATTATCAGAAGAGTTATCCAAGAATGAAGAACCACTTGTGAATAGCTACAAAAAGACCTAGAATCAGCAGTTAAAATTGTTTAATAGAAAACAATAAGTAATGCACTCAACCTTTATGGCCTGTATGTGCTCTCACCATGCAAGACTTCATTGATGAATAAAAAGCATGTTCAAGCATGTCTCAAGTTTGGTCAACAGCATTTTGACAAGCCTGTGAAAAACTGGATCAAATGAGACCGAAATGTAACTTTTTAGATACAATAATAAACACCATGTTAAAGGCCGCTTTACATGCAAGGACATCGCTAATGAGATATCGCTGGGGTCACGGAATTCGTGATGCACATCCGGCCTCGTTAGCGATGTCATTGCGTGTGACACGTACGAGCGACCGCTAACGATCTCACTTACCTCAAATATCATTGATCGTTGACACGTCATTCAGTTTCCAAATGTCGTTGAACTTTTGGGACGCAGGTTGTTAATCATTCCTGAGGCAGCACACATCATTACGTGTGACACCCCAGGAACGATGAACAACAGCATTCCTACGTCCTCCGGCAACGAGGTGGGAGTGTCAATAATGCGGCTGCTCTCCGCCCCTCCGCTTATATTGGTGGGCTGCTGTGTGACGTCGCTGTGACGCCGCACAAACCTCCCCCATAGAAAAGAGGTTGTTCGCCAGCCACAGCGACGTTGTTAGTAAGGTATGTGTGTGTGATGCGCAGTACCGATATTGTCTGTCATGGGAAACGATTTGCTCATGACGCATGAACAACGGGGGCGGGTGCGATCGCTAGTG
This sequence comes from Anomaloglossus baeobatrachus, assembly GCF_048569485.1. Taxonomy (NCBI): domain Eukaryota; kingdom Metazoa; phylum Chordata; class Amphibia; order Anura; family Aromobatidae; genus Anomaloglossus; species Anomaloglossus baeobatrachus. The sequence continues at coordinate 263,313,198 of NC_134358.1, read as the reverse complement.
ACATCGCTAGCGATGTCTCTGCATGTAAAGCGCCCTTTAGAGGCCAAAAGGCACTACAGATCACTACTAAAACACCTTACTAACAGTAAAATCTGGAGGCGGGAACTTCATGGAATAGCTGATAGACAGAATAATGAACAAACTTACCTAGACATTTCTAATAAAAATCTGTTGCCATCTATCAGGATGATAAAGATGGACATTTCAGCAAGACAATTGATACTAAACACACAACCAAAGACACTCTCAGTTGATTTCAGACAAAGAAAATAAAGCTGCAAGAATGGACCAGCCAATCACTTGACCTGCATGCAATAGAAAGTATATGGAAGGAACTAAAGGTCAGAATTCATTGAAGGAGCCCGAAGAACCTTCAGGATTTGAAGAGTATTTATGTTGAAGAATGGGACAAAATCACACCCAAGCAATGTATATGACTAGTGTCATGATTGACTCCTGGCTCAGCTGGAGCTGAGCCTTTTTTTTAGTTTCACTTCTGATGCAGGTCACGTTAGGGGTTAATCCTTTCTGACTCGTTCTGGAGGTCAGGCTGCTTTATTAGGGCTCTGTTTCTCTTGGACTTTGCCAGTGATATTTCTGGCTCTGCTGTGTTCTGCTCTTGAGTGACCTGTTGTCTGTCCTGCCCCCTCCTGACCTCCGTGTTCACCTGACCTGTTAACCTCCTCTGTTGTCTGTTTCCATCAGTGTCTCTCCTGCTGTCTCCCTGTTCGTTCCTTATCTGTTTACCTTAATTCTGTCTTGTCTTCCCATTCCCCCTCGCTTCTAGGCTCTGATTTCCTGGCTACTGACTATTTGCTTCCCTCTGACTACGTTTAGACTTTGCCCTTGTGTACTTACAAGACCTCATGTTGTGACACGGCTTTCTGACGATTCTACTGCCATCTGGTGGGCTTGACTAGTATTACCTCTGCTAGGGAATTCCCTGCTCATACGTGTCCTCCACTTTTACGCCCCCTAGTGGTTTACCAGCTAACTACCTTCTCAGATAGTTTCAGGAATCCTCTCAGTCCCACATTACTGCGCTGTACTGCTATTGTACATCTTAGAGTACAGCGTGACAACTAGTTTCTCCATACAGGCAGTGTCTTGAAACTGTCATCACCAACAAAAGCTTTTGTACAAAGTATTTAATTTCAATTTGCATCTTCAATACTTTTTCACTGTGTCATTTCTCATTTTTACACATCACTAAATTTATGGACATCTTTGCTTTGAATTATTTGCTTGTGTAAATTAGGTGGGTTGTCACTTTGAGGGAAATTCATGTCCTTAGAACCTTTAGAAATATATTTACTTAGAAAATTGGTGACAAGTTCAATTCCTATTTCACTCGCTATACAAATCAATATGCAAACTCAAATTTATAAAACATAATGTATGCATTACTGATCATTACGATGCCAAAAGCCAGACCTGTAACAAAAGCAGAATAAAAAAATAAGGAAAATAATGTAGATCAGGAATGTACGTTGTGTATGTATGTATGTTGATTTTTTGATATGTTTGTTTTTTGTTTTTTTTTAAGTAAAATGATGTATGCCTGATTTCCTGTTGCTCTGTTCCTGCTTCCAAGAATATCTTTGTTTTGAAATAGGAAAAAATAACTGTATCTAGAAGAAAAAATAAAATGGGCAGAGTTTATAAAATTCGAGCTGGCCTACTTTGCAATTCTCCCCCTCCTTACCATTCCCCCCATAAAAATATAATAAATTTGCACAAATTTCAATGCTGGAAATCTTGCTCATAGCTGCTCATAACATACATATGGGGAAGAGAAGAGAGTGAAGAAACCTCACTGACCGTAAGAGCTTACTCTCTACAGTAAAGAGAGAGAGGACCCCACTGGTCAAAAGAGCAAACACTATATAAAAGAAAAAGAAACTTATCTGGAGTTTTTGGAGATGGAAAATGATTCTGCCATACAAACTGTGCTCCACGGTCTGTGATGACCCAGAAACTGATCACCACTGTACAAGATATGATAATCCATAAGATGTCATAGTTGCATCATAGGGAAGCCAGTCTGGTAATACAAAATGATATTTGCCTGCTCTTATTTTTTATTAATTTTTTAATAACTAATCAAATCTCAAAATAATAAAATTTGGGTGAAACTGCAAATTTTCAAAAAATTAAATTTGAACTTCATTCTCCACAAATCAATCTGCTCATCTCTAGTAATTATGTATATTCAATGCAGCAAATAAAGTGTTATGTAAAAGGTTGGGCACTACTGGTCAAAATTACTGCTATTATGAACAGTTGAGCACGTTGAAGATGAAATGATCTCTAAAAGACATAAAGTTAAAGATGACATATTTCCTTTGTATTTTAGGCAAAAAAACCCAAAACATTTTCACCTTTTACATTTCAAAATATTAAAAAAGAAAAACGGGTCGATGCAAAAGTTTGCGCACCCTTGGAGATTTGTGTGCGCAGATAACATGACCCAAGTTTCAGACCTTACTTAGTCTGTTAGGTTTATGGCTTGTTCACTATCATTCTTAGGAAAGGTCAGGTGATACAAATTTCACAGCTTTATAAAACACCAGCCTCCTCTAAACTTGTGGTAAAACATAGCAGCCATGGGTTCTTCTAAGCAGCTGCCTAGCACTCTGAAAAAAAAAAATGGTGGAGGCCTACAAAGCAGCCGAAGGCTAAAATAAGTTAGTAAAAAAAATGTCAAGGTGTCCTTTCCTCAGTTCAAAATATAATTAAGAAATGGCAGTTAGCAAGAACAGTAGAGGCTAAGATCTGGAAGGTCTAAGGTCTGGAAAACCAAGTAAGATTTCTGTGACAGCTGCTCATAGGTTTGCTAGAGAGGCAAATTAGAAACCATGCTTGCCTGAAATAGACTTTCAGGAAGATTTAGCAGACTCTGGAGTTGTGGTACATTTTTCTACTGTTCAGAGACACCTGCACAAATATGGCCATCATGGAAGAGTCATCAGAAGAAAACCTCTCCTGCATCTTCACCCTAAAATTCAGCATCAGAAGTATGCAAAATATGAATATCAGTAAACATCTAAAGTCTGATGCATTTTGGAAACAAGTCCTGTGGACCAATAAAAGTAAAATAGAACTTTTTGGCTACAATGATCAAAGGTACATGTGGAGAAAAAAGGGCACAGAATTTCAAGAAAATAACATATTGCCAATTAATAAGCATGTGGCTGGAACAATTATGCTTTGGTTTTGTTTTGCAGCCAATGGCACAGGGAACATTTCATGGGCACAGAGAAAAATGATTCAGTGAAATTTCAATGCAAACATAACACCTTCTGTAAAAAAGCTGAAGTTGACAAGAGGATAGGTTCTACAAATGGATAATAATCCTGAACACATGTCAAAATCCACAATAGATTACCTCAAAAGGCACAAGCTGAAGGTTTTACAATGGCCCTCACAGTCCCCTGATCTGAACAGCATTGAAAATCTGTAACTAGACCTCAAGAGCAGTGCATGCAAGATGACCCAGAAATCTCACAGAGCTGGAAGACTTCTCCAAGGAAGAATGGATGAAAATCCCTCAAACAAGAATTGAAAGACTCTTGGTTAGGTACAAAAAGCATTAACAAGCTGTGATACTTGCCAAAGGGGGTGCTACAAGGTATACTAACCATGCAGGGTGCCCAAACTATTGTACCAGCCCATTTTCCTTTTTTTGTTAATTTTAAAATGTAAAAGATGAAAATATTTTTTTTGCCCAAAATGCAAAGGAAATGTGTAACCTTTAACTCTATCCTTTTAGAGATAATTTCATCTTCAACTTGCTTAACTATTCACAATTACTGTAATTTTGTCCAGGGGGGGCCCAAATGTTTACATGCCACTACAGTGTGGTATTATCCTGAAGAAGACTTTAGTACAAGGTTGAATCATAGTAAAAAAAATAGTGATTAATGCTACATTCATATTGGAGCATTTACTGGCAGAAAAGAAATCTGTACTTTGATTGCAACAATCCAAAGTGAGACTTGTTTATGGCATTGGAAAGTGTTATTCTTTGGCTTTATATACATTTGATGTGTCCAGTCTAGCCCTTTTAACATCCATGTGAAAAGGCTCTTCAGGCATGCAGCAAAATAAGTAAAAGGCAAATAGTTTACTTTTGGAAGATATAGTCAACCAATATAAATAATAATTCTACCGTACAATAAATTTATTTTAATAACGTATTATTTGCTCTGTTTACCCTATATTTAATACATATTTGAAGTGTATAGTGTTTCTATTATTCAAGATTTGAATAGTGATTTACAGAAAAGGAAAGAGTTATTCACTCTAAGTAACTTGATACATAAAACTTTTAAAAGTTATGGCATATTATTTAATTCAGCGTCTTTATAATTGTATACACATAAATACACAATACACCAATGAGATGTTTTCATTGTCTCGATATAGTGTTTTAGATCTATATTAACTCGTGCAATTTACTATTACCAAATGGAAGCTAAAAGCTTTGCAATCATTTTGGTTCTTGCAGTCTTCGTGTCACTCATGATCTGCTGTACCATATAAATGTAAGTACACATTGACTGGGTGATCACTTTGCTTTGTTTCTTTTATCCACTCTTACCTCTTGTTTTAACCATATAGACATTTATATATTCTTTATTTCATCATGTAGTCATTGCCATTGAATGTTAAAAATGTAGTAATATAATGCATGCATTCTTGGACCGACTTCTTAAGATTACAGCATTTAAATGACTTGTCCTTTCAACCTTAAAACACTCAGATTACATATCAAGTTAATAGGCATTAAATATATTTGTTTTTTATTCAGAAGGATATAAATTTATGAACAATATACATTTAATTAGTTTTGTTTTCTTTGTTTCAAATCAAGTAACGTTAACATAATTTTTGGCAAACACAAACATGTAAATTGAGACAATATCCTAATTGGAATAATTAGTTTGCATTGACTAATCTGCAATCTAAATATATGGATCATTATGTTTCAACTGTAATTAATTTGGTTAATACATTGTTATATAAAGTCATGAATAATAGATTAGTTTGAAAGTAGATGTTATGAACATAAACACTCTCACACATGGGTAACAGAAAATGAGAGGACCTACTAAACAAAGAAGATGCACCTGCACTCCATTGGTATACATACTATAAAGACCCCACAACTAAAAGCATTACCTGGACCTAACTCCCTGAAAGGCCATCAAAGTGTTTCTTATACCTCCTGAAGAAACAGAGGCGAGGCCACAACGCAATGCCTATAAGGGGAGATGGTGTGTAGAAAGACACAAAAGCACAGTTCGAGAAAGCTAACACACATTCATATAAGGGGAAAGGAATAGGTGCTGGGAAGAAAAACAAACTGACTCAAAGCAGGACCTCACCTGGTGTTTATGCAAAGGTTAACCTCTAAGATGAAGAGCTGAAACTCCTGGAAACAAGTCCACCTAGAGGTATAGCCAGCAAGGAAGTGCAGTGAAAGGTGAACATAAATAACTCAACCCAGAATGTGATAGGGCAGACCAAAATGGGAAAATGAGAGGTACTTGGAGAGGAGCAAACCCCAAGAAGAGATTACAAAGACAATACAAACAATCAAAATTTGGAAAGGGATGAAGAAAAGGCAATAGCCTAGCAGATAGAGGAACAAACTATACAACAGCAGGTCATGGGATCAAATTCCCAAACTGAGCCATGATATTACCCCCCTTCTATGTGGGGCCACTGGACTCTCAAAAACTCTTAGCGACTGACCTTGCTCATGAAATTCCCTCACCAGGTGATTCACATGAAGATCCTCCAAATCAACCCAATAGTTATCTTCAAGATAACACAGTACCTTTAAGAGGAGAGAAAGGTGTGCAGGAAGACACAAAAAAACCAGAGTGAGAAAACTGACAGCAGGCTCTGAACTGGTGTTTACACAAAGAGAAAGCTTTGAAGGGTTGAAGGGTTTGAACACCTATAAATAAGTTCACCTAGCGGAAAAGCCAGCAAGGAAGTATATATAGCCCAACTGGTACTATAATAGGACAGACCAAAATGTGAAAATAAAGATACATCTAGAGAGGAGCAAACCTGGAAAGGAGAACAAAAACAATAGAAATCATCATCATTTAGACAGGGAAGCAAAGGCAACAATAGCCTAGCAGACAGAGGAACTGACCAAGCAACAACAGGTCACTGAATCAAATCCTCAAACTAAACCATGACAGTAGAATTCAGCACATTTTACATACATAGTAAATTATAGTTTGCATTTTGGTTACCTGACTAAAGCCTGCTTTACACGTTTCAATATGTCGTGAGATCGCATTTGCGATCGCACCCGCCCCCATCATTTGTGCGGCACGGGCAATTTGTTGCCCGTGTCGCACAATGCTGTAACCCCCGTCACACGTACTTACCTTTCAAACGACCTCGCTGTGGGCGGCGAACATCCACTTCCTAAAGGGGGAGGGATGTTCGGCGTCACAGCGACATCACACAGCGGCCGGCCAATAGACGTGGAGGGGCAGAGATGAGCGAGACGTAAACATCCCGCCCACCTCCTTCCTTCAGCATTGCCGGTGGGACACAGGTAAGCTGTGTTTATCATTCCCGGGGTGTCACACAGAGTGATGTGTGCTGCCTCGGGAACATTAAACAACAGGACGTTAAATTTTTAGAAAATGAGCGACGTGTCAGCGATGAACGAGAAGGTAAGTATTTCTGCTCATTCATAGCTGTCACACGCTACGATATCACTAATGATGCCGGATGTGCGTCACTTACGAAGTGACCCTGCCGACATCTCGTTAGATACATCGTAGCGCGTAAAGCCCGCTTTACTCATCATTTCGATCAGAAATAATGTACATTTAAATGAACTAACTGTACAGGTAATCAAATAGAAGAATCCTCTATCCAACACTCCTTAAAGTCAAAGATTTATTTTAATAATCAGAAAAGAAAAAAAAATCTATTAAGAAAAGAAAAAAACACATTACACAGCTTCTTTACAAACTTCAGGCCTGGCCTTGCCAATAATAACCTGTATATGATTATGCCTTTCTTATGCCAATTATAGTAGGAGAAACATATGCGTTTACTAACATCTAGAGCAGATTGTATCCAGACTTGCAATGTCTTTTTTACTTAATCAAGTGCTAATATACTCTGTATTCACAAAGTATGTGCACATGTCACAAATCACACTGGTGCCTGCAGTTTTGCTCCTGTTGATGGACTGGTCTGGTCACTACTACTCCACTAGCAGCTGTTTTCTGGACAGAAGTGCTGGTCATTTGAAAGTTGCACAAACAGGTGAAAGAGGCCGATCTCTTTACCTAAGACTCTGTCAGTGAACGTGTTCTGACAGCCTCACTGGAAAGTTAGTAACTTTTTTTTATCTGTTTTTTTTTTCTGAACTCCTTTCTGCTGATTGATGACCACAGACTGCATTAAATTTAAATGTGTTGGGAAAATAGTGCATGCAAAATCAAAATTTGTAATGAAACCCATTGCAAAAATATTTTTTAGTCTAAAATACCATATTTTTTGGATTATAAGATACACTTTTCCTCTCAAACATTTGGGAGGAAAATGAGGGGTTCATTCTATACTATAAATGTAGCTTACCGGGAGGTGGAGAATGGGTGCTGTGCTTGCTGTGGGGTCCTGTGCTGGCTGCAGTGGGGGCTGTGCTGACTGCGGTGGGGGCTTGGCTGGCTGCAGTGGAGGCTGGGCTGCCTGTGGTGGGGGTTGTGTGCAGCAGGGTGGTACAGGCTTCAAATAATGGCGATGGAGCTCTCCGCGCATGCGCCACCTCCGGCCCATTGATCTCCCAGCAGTGGACTTAAGGAAAATGGTGCCTCCAGGTGGCACATGCGCAGATGAGATCTCGGCTTGTCATTGAGCTGATCGCTCAAACTGCGTATGCACCGACTCCGGTTGTCATTTCTTTGAAGCTCGCATCGCTGACAGAGCATCTGTGACACCTGCCGCAATGCCCTGCTCCACACAGCCAGCATGGTGCTCGCAGCCAGCACAGCCCCCACCACAGCCGGCACAGCCCCCACCATAGCCAACTCAGTCCCCACCACAGCGCCTGCAGCATTGCCCTACTCCAGCACCTCCCCTGCCTCTTGTGACTCTGCTCCACTTTTTTTTACCTTTTATATCTCTAAATTTAGTGTGCATATTACAATCCGGTGAATCTTATAAAACAAAATATACGGTACATATATTTAAGTAAAAAAGAAAAGAAAACTGGCCAACCCCTTAAATGTACATATATTAACTGTACACATTTACTTTTCTATACAGTCATGTTTAATGTACTTTACATGGCTGTCAATGAATGCATCAGCTTCTGCTATAAGAAAATGTTTTGAAATATATTAACCTTTGTTTGTACGACTCAGTCACAAGATGCAGCAACACAACTTTACAGTAGGAAAATACAGGTAACCAGTTGTTCACAGTTGAAAATACTCTGCCTACTGGGACTTCCAAATGTATATAAGAGAGATGACCAATGTAGTCCATAATGTAACACATTAAGCATAAGCTGTGGTGTTAATAAATGAATGTGGTGGATTTTCATTATATAAAGTTGGGCTAATCTCTCTTGTATCTATTTATCATCCTACCTAAGATTTCAAAGCACCACTCCAGAAATTTGTTTTATTTCACTACCGGATTGGTGCTTCAAATCCTAAGGCCACTTTACACACAGCGACATCGCTTTCGATGTTGCAGGTGAAAGCACCCACCCCCGTCAGTTGTGCGTCATGGGAAAATCGCTGCCTGTGGCGCACAACATAGCTAGCACCCGTCACACATACTTACCTGCCTAGCAACATCACTGTGGCCGGCGAACCGCCTCTTTTCTAAGGGGGAGATTCGTTCTGCGTCACAGCGGCGTCACTAATCGGCCATGCAATAGAAGCGGAAGGGCGGAGATGAGCAGCCGGAACATCCCACCCATCTCCTTCCTTCCTTATTGCTGGCGGCCGCAGGTACAATGCTTCCCTCCTATTACATAAAAAACAAAAAAATATACAGTATTTGGACACCAACAATAAATAATTTTATTTAAAAAAATCTTGTTTATTTTTGGAAAAAATTCTTTAAAAACATATAATTTAAACAAAAACCGACATCACAGACAATGCAAAAGTGGTGGTGTGTGCATATTACCCCAAATAAGATGATGAGTTAACAATTAACAGATGCTTCTGTGAAACGTGCGTTGGGTGTGTGGTGGGTGAGAATTAACTATGCAATGTATTGCAATGTATATTTAATGGGAATTTTTGCTATTTTGATGATTTTATGTTATTGGCTGCAGTGAGCAAATATAATATTGTTTTCATTATGTGCAATAATTACTGATGTGCAATATAATATTTTCATGTGCAATAATTATTAATGTGCAATATTTCCCATTTACATTACTTGATGTGCAATAATATTTAGATGTAATTAATATTTAAAACGAACACTTATTTATGTGCACATCTTTTTTGATTTATATGGTCTTTGATGCGTTGTTATGTATTGGAAATAATGTTAATTCATCATCTTATTTGGGGTAATATGTGCACACCACCACTTTTGTATTGTCTGTGATGTCGGTTTTTGTTTGAGTTACATGTTTTTTTAAAAAAAAAAATAAAAAAATAAACGACATTTTTAAAATAAAATGATTTATTGTTGGTGTCCAAATACTGTATATTTTTTGTTTTTTGTGAACGTGCAGTATTTTTTGGACTTACTTATAAGGTACGTTTGAGAATGGAGAACATAGGTCCTCCTATTACATAGCAAAAACCTGCTGACTGATTTATTTTAAGGGAAATTGTAATCTTAATCATCTTGAGTTTAACCAGCATAAGGAAACAATACACTTCAGTGCACTGGCGGACACAGATCGAAAAGGGCCCCCGTGCCAGAACAATATATGGGCTTTTCAGTCCAAATACTCATCAAAATGCACAATCCCACCTGCTTTGGAGGTAGAAATGGGCCCCCACCTTTTGGGCCCTTTTGCAGCTGCACAGGTTACACCAATGATATGTCCACCCCTGCTTCAGTCTATCATAAATTACACTTTGCACAATCTGAAAACTAGAAATCCTCCCTCTCTGCTGCCATATTCTTATTATGTTTTGGAGTTAAAAAAATATATTATTTTCTACTCTTACACTTTCCAGAATTTGTTTAACACTAGAAGTCCCAGAAATTTCGAGCTCCCTTCTGAAGTCCCGAAAGAGGGTCAAATGATCAAATACAATAAACTGAATAGAACTAACTAGAAACTAAATGGCTAAACTCAATGGAAAACAACAACCTCCTGTGGTGCGACAGTAATGGCCTTAATTACAGAACAAAAGACAGTGATTATAGGATGTTAGCTAAAATCCTTCAGGTCATTTGATCCGTCTCTGGGTTCCAAAGGTAGAAATGTTAAATGACCCCTCTCTGGGACTTCTAGTGTTAAATACACCAAATCCTTATTAAGCAAATTATTAGCAATATTATTATTCATTTTTCAAGCACCATTAATTCCATTGTACTATGCATGTAAAAATGTTTACATACATATAACGTACATGAAATTATACTGACAGACGGGTGCAGAGGGGGAGAGGACCCTGGGCACACAGGCTTACAATCTACAGGGTAATGGAAAAGGAGTCAGTAGGTCAGAGGATTGGAGCAAGTTAGGTAGAAGTAAGGTAAAGGCAGAGTTATTGCAGCCTATAGACTTTACTGAATTATTTAATTTTTAATTTGCATTTGAAGGTTCCAAATGGGAACAGAGGATGAGAGATGTTTGGGAAAATCCTGGAGGTGATTGAGTGAGAAATGTATGAGAGAGAAGACATGAAAGAGGTCTTGTGAAGCAAAAGATTACACGCGGCAAGGTATTGGGAGATTAGTTTGGAGATGTATGGGGAAACAGATTATTGACTGCCTTTTAAGTCATTGTTAGTAGTTTAAACTGGATTTGATGGAGAATTGGAAGCCGTTGAAAAGATTGGTAGAGGGGAGGAGTTGTGAAGAAAGAATTATGGTGGCTCAGTGGTTAGCACTGCAGCCTTGCAGCGCTTGGGTCCTGGGTTCGAATCCCACCAAGGACAACATCTGCAAGGAGTTTGTATGTTCTCCCCGTGTTTGCGTGGATTTCCTCTGGGTTCTCCGGTTTCCTTCCCCACTCCAAAAACATACAAATAGGGAATTTAGATTGTGAGCCCCAATGGGGACAGTGTTCCTGATGTATGTAAAGTGCTGCGGAATATGATAGCGCTATATAAAAATAAAGATTCATTTATTTATTTATTTTTTATTTAAAAGGAATCTGCCAACAGGTTTTTGCTATTTAACCTGAGAGTAGCATAATATAGGACAAAAGAACCTGATTACAGAGATGTGTCACTTGTTAGGCTGAGTGCTGTAGTTTCAATACAAACAGTGTATCATCAGCAGGAGATTATCATTCCCAGACTACATCTCATGAGCAGAACTGACCAGCTAATCTGTGCAGCTCCACTGCCACCACTGATTGGCAGCTCGCTCACAATGCACATTGTACACAGTAAGCTAGCAGTCAGCGGCTTGGGAGGGTTATACACAGTCCAGAAGACTTAGCTCTGCTACATCGCTATCATACAAAACAGGTATTCTATGAAAACTACACCAAGCAGCCCAGTAAGTGATACATCGCTGTAATAAGGCTTTCTTGCCGTATGTTATGCTGCTCTCAGATTATTTAACTAACACCTGCTGATAGATTCCCTTTAAGGATGGACTGAAAAAGTGCAATTATGTTAGTCAAGAAGCCATAGTCGGGGATACTGTAATAGTTTCGGGGACAGCTGAAGAGCGTGTGTGCGGGCATTTTTGTTAGATTTTGGGTTAAGGAAAGGACGAATTCTGGAAATATTTTTTTGAGTTGGAGGTGGTTAGAACTTGGATGTACAGTTTGTAGGACAGGGTGGCGTCAAGGGTTACACAGAGCTACTGAGCATGCTTTTATGCCACTATGTCCCTGAACATACTATAATTATGGAGAACCCATGAAAAATCATAACAATGGAGTTCTGAAGGCTCACAAATGCTGACAGAAGGGCGGATATTGATCATTTTAAATGTAATTATATTGACGTAAAATATCTTTAAAGGGTATGTGCACTTTAGAATAAAATCTCTGCTTTGCGGCCTGCAGACAGTTGAATAAGGCCGACAAAGGGAATTAAAATATTGCTTACCGCACAATTATAATGGGATAACAGCTAACTAAACACTAAATTGGGCATTTCTTAACATATTAATATGTTAAAATTTTGAAAAGGGTAATGTATGGGATTATGTGTGCTACATGATAGTGACAGCTAAAGATGGGTGAACCTGGAGATGTTTAGGTAAAAGTCTGGTTTGGGACCCAACTTGAACCCGAATATCTGCCCGGATGCAGAACCCTATATAAGTCTATGGGGACCCGAAATAAATGATATTATAAAGGGCTAGGGGGCTGAAAAGTGGGACAGCTTTACTCACCAAGTCTCCCATATGGCTGTCAAACTACTTCTGGGCCTGATAACTAACTCTCATACATATTCACTGTTTCCTCGCCCACTGTGGGGTCTGCGATTGGCTGCAGGCAGACCATACGCCCACTTTGTGTGACAGCGTCTGGCATTGGTTGGAATCACACATGCTGTCTGCATCCCTATAGTGGTGTAAAAATGAATTTAAAAAATGGCGTTGGGTGCCCCCATAGTGGGATACCCAACGCAGAAAAAGATACGGCTGCAGACTGCAGTCCCCAGCTGTGTACCTATCTTGGCTGTGTATAAGAGGAAGCCTATGAAGCTCTGCAAAAAACAAGCCCTCATATGTCTATGTAGAATGATAAAAAAAAAAGAAGCTATAGCTCTGGGAAGAGGGGGAGCAAAAACGAAAGCACAAAAGCGAAAATGGTCTGCCTCACAAAAGGGTTAATTTTTGGAGACACAGTATAAAATGAAAAACCAAATATGGTCCCGAAAATTTTTTTGTAACTCAGAAAAGCAACAAATTCCAATAATAACATTGGTAATCTGCCAACATCTCCTGTATTAAATATGACCTTGGAATGACTTGTAGACCTTTCACTTTGTAAGATTGAAGCAAGTTAGGTATTATATCTCTATATTGGAATTATGTACGTTTAAAGACGTGGCTGACAGGAATGAACATTACATTGCTTTATGACTAAATACATATTAAACTTGCTGCCCACAGAATGAGTGTAGAATAATATGGAAGATATACTTGAGGAAGAAATAATACATAAAGAGCAGAAAGGCTATGGAGAGTGAGAGATGGTTGGAGATGTGTCTGGTGGAATGAAAGAAGTTGAAGAGTGGAAGGAAGGGGCAAAGGTCACAAGAAGTAGCAATTACAGTGAAATAGTATTAGAACTGAAAGAATGAAATATCTCAATAAGAATGACAGGAATAGAATGTAGAAATATTTTTGACAGATAACCCTTGGTGTATAGATCCATCCAATCCACATAACTGATTTTATGTCTGCAACGTGCACAATTTATGGATATAGCTGATAAAAAAATACATTCCTCTTCCCTTGCACCTCATGTAACTTATAGAATACTAAGCTGCAGCATTGAGCAAAAATCCTTGTAGTGCATAGTATTTCCAAGTACAAAATATGTATATACTATGATTGCAAATTGCTATTTCACTGGAAGCAGCTGTTTGCTGGGGGTCCCAAGAGTAAGACCCTGATTACCCAAATTACATCATTCTGTATTTAAAAAAGAACCCCACCGTACTAAGAATCCTCGATGAAGAAAAACTGATCATCCAACAATACCATAAATCTGATGCTAAAAAATACTGGCTTATGAATAATAAAACAATTATGCTCACCAATGAAAGAACTACCCTCAGGGATGCTCTCACCTCTCTACTGCCACCGAGGCCGATGCTGTTTTTTTTGTTCAGTGCACATGAGCATAAGTCTTCAAACTTCCAGTCATGCACACTGTGAAGCCAGGTGTACGCGTCCCAGCTTTCAACTGGTGTAGAGCACTTGACCGGAAGTCCGGGGACTTATGATGATGTACACTAAAATGAAAACCAATGTCAGCCATGTGGGCAGCAGAGAGGTGAGAGCGACTATGTGTCTAACACTGCACATTCATTAGCATGTAGCATACCCACAGGGGCATGCTTACATAATAAGGGGCCAACTAGCCAAGGGAAGTAATGCCCTTGCGACTAGTCGCTGGCCTCATTAGCATATCATAAAGGATCTTTAGAAATACTTTTTCTAAAGATCTCTTTATGTTTGCTACTATAGACTTGGACTGCTAGGCAGGAATTCGCATTATGCACCCAGAACCGCTCTTTTTTTCAGGATGCATACAGGACCTTACAGTTTCCCTTTAAAGGAGTTCTCATACAGTTAACAAATATCTTTGGGTTGACTGAGAACTACATTTTCAGAAAGTTTATAGTGTACATATTAATAGTTTGATCAACAATTTAAAGCACCAAAACAGCATTTTTTTGTTAGCATTGGAGTGGTGATTTAACCTAAGATCCCTGCCCTACTCTTATATTCACCTTCGGCATTTTTAAACTATTTTTTGCATCCTGCAATGCCATCTTGTGACCACAACTTCTGACAATGAAAGGAACACACTGGAGTTCAAAAGTAAAATTTATTTTAGTTTATTTTTTTTTATTTCGTGTTTGAGATAAATATTTTAAATTAGCAAAAAAAAGTATTTTTACAATGTTATACCAGAAGCCTTTCAGTATAAATTAGGAGATTTGAAGCTTCGTACACTCTCTCTTTATGCATTGGCATATTTAAAGTAAGTGATACAATATTTGTTTGCAACACAGTTCTATTCTGAATTAATTAATTCTAATAAGTTTTTGTTTTTTTTATCCTAGTATTACCTTAACTTAACTTAACCTGAGATTGCATTATTTTTAATAAGTGACGTTATTTATCATTTATGGCCGAATGTGTTGGTACCCTTGAAATTGTTCCATAAAATGAAGAATTTCTCCCAGAAAGTTATTGCAATTACACATATTTGATTATATACAGTACATGTTTAATTATTTTGTGTGTATGCAAACAACACAAAAAGCAGTGAAAAAAGGCAAATTGGACATAATTTCAAACAAAACCCCCAAAATGGGCAGAACAAAACATTGTTTCAAGCATATGATGCTGAAACCAGGTAAAAAGGGGAAGACGTTAACTCAATATTTGCTTAATTTGTCTGTGTGTGCCACACTAAGCATGGAGAACGGAATGAGGAGAAGATAGCTGTCTAAGTAACTCAGAACCTAAATTGTTGAAAAGTATCAACAATTTCAAGGTTAAAAGTCAATCTCCAGAGATCCTGTTGTTTATTTGTCCATGGTGCGCAACATAATCAAGAAGTTTACAATCTTTGGCAATGTAGCTAATCTCCCTGGATGTGAAAAGACAGAGAAAAATTCATGAAAGGTTGCAACACAGGATAGTCTGGATGTTGCATAAAAAGCCCCAATCAAGTTCCAAAGAAGTTCCAGCTGTCTTGCAGGCTCAGGGTGTATCAGTGTCAGTGCAAACTATCCATTGACATTTGAATTAAATGAAATGCTATAGCAGGAGACCTAGGAGGACTCCACTGCTGACACAAAGACATAAAAAAGCTAGACTGCAGTTTGCCATAATGTATATAAGTAAGTCAAAATTCTTCTGGGAAAACATCTTGTGGTCAGATGAGACCAAGATCAAGCTTTAGCATATTATTCCACTGTTTAACGAAAATGGAATGAGGCCTACAAATAAAAGAACACGGTACCTACAGTATAATATGGTGAAGATTAAAGGATGTTTTGGAGCTGTTTTGCTGCCTCTGGCACTGGGTGCCTTTATTGTGTGCAAGCCTTCTTGAAATCTGAAGATTACAAATTTATTTTGGGTCACAATGTAGTGCTGAGTGTGAGAAAGCTGAGTTTGTAGCTATAATCATGGGTTTTCCAACATAACAATAACCTCAAATTTACTGCAAGAACCACCCCGAAAAGGATGCAAACAAAGTGCTGGAGAGTTCTGAACTGGCCAGCAATGAGTCTGGATCTACACCCCATTCAATACCATTGAAGCAGGAAAGGAGAAGGGGTTAACGCCATGCATTCCCCAGAAAACATGTAGAATTGTTGATTAATTAATAATTCTTTTATTCCATAGGTCTACGTGTTTCGAAGTATGGAACCTCTTCCTCAGGACCAAAATATCAACACCTATTAGGTCTCATCTTACCACAAGATACTTTCCCAAAAGGATTTTGGCTTACTCATGTACAATTAGGAATTGATATTTTGGTCCTGAGGAAGAGGTTCCATACCTCGAAACACGTAGACCTATGGAAGAAAAGAATTATTAATTAATCAACAATTCTACAACTTTTCTGGCATAGGCGCAGCGTTAACCCCTTCTCCTCTCCTGCTTGAAGACTCATCCACGTGAGGCTGCAGCAGCCGCCATTATTTTATGCTATCTGGGGTTTAAGTGAGTATATATTGTTATACATTGCCCTTCTGTTTATCTGGTAAGACCCTATCAGTGCTTCTGTTTTCTAGTTTTATCAATTCAATACCTTTGGAAAGGAAAGATCTTAAAATTGCTGTGAGCCAATTTGCACATAAAGAGTGGTCAAATATTTCAGTTGAGAGGTGTAAGAAGCTTTTTGATGGTAACAGGAAGGGATTGAGTGCAGTTATTTATTCCAAAAGGTGTGCATCGAAATATTAAGCTGAGGGTGCTAACAATTTTGTCCGAACTATTTTTGGAGTTTTGTGTGAAATGATGTCCAATTTGATTTTGCTTCTCTGTTTTTTTTTCTGTTGTTCCAATACACACAAAGGAAATAAACAAGTGTAAAATAAAATACATAATTGCAAGAAGTTTCTAGGAGACATATTTCATTTTCGGGAACAATTTCAAGAGTGCCAACGCTTATGGCCATGGCTGTATATTAAAAAGCTACATTTCTGGATATATACCGGACAGACCAAAAGTTTGGACACACCTTCATGGTAAAATAGCTGCTAGGAAACCACTGCTAAGGACAGGCAACAAGCAGAAGAGACTTGTTTGGGCTAATGAACACAAGGAATGGACATTAGACCAGTGGAAATCTGTGCTATGGTCTGATGAGTCCAAATTTGAGATCTTTGGATCCAACCACCGTGTCTTTGTAGAAAAGGTGAACGGATGGACTCTACATGCTTGGTTCCCACCGTGAAGCATGGAGGAGGAGGTGTGATGGTGTGGGGGTGCTTTGCTGGGGATTTATTAAAAATTGAAGGCATACTGAACCAGCATGGCTACCACAGCATCTTGCAGCGGTCTGGTTTCCATTTAGTTGGACCATCATTTATTTTTCAACAGGACATTGACCCCAAACACACTTGCAGGCTGTGTAAGGGCTATTTGACTAAGGCTGGTTTCACACTACGTCTTTTTAACATCCGCTGAAAACGTTTTTTTAGCGGATGTACGGATCCTGCTTTTACAGCAAATAACGTATGCAAACGCATATGTTATTTTGCAGGATCCTGCACTGGATGTTTAGGGGCGGGCATTGGAGTCATGTGATCGGGAGTGAAGGGAACTAGACTGGGAGGAGGCTTCTGATAGCTGCAGACGCTGGTAACCAAGGTAAACATCGGCCTTGGATACCCGATATTTATGTTGGTTACGAGTGTGTGCAGCTGCTAGGAGCCGGGCTGCCTGCACGCGTAACTAACGTAAATATCGGGGAAGAGAGAGAGAGAGAGAGAGAGAGAGAGAGAGAGAGAGAGAGAGAGAGAGAGAGAGAGACATGCTCAGTCCAAAAGCAGGATCCTGTCTATCAGCACGCCAGCGTTCACCTGCGTTTGCGTGCGTTATAGTCAGGATCCAGCAATTTGCAGTACTTGGACGGAGCTCAAAAACGCTACATGTTGCGTTTTTGAAACATGTTAAAATAACGCAAAAGGACGGATCCTGCGTCGAACAGACGCAAACGCATGCGAACGCAGGTGGACGCGAGTCCATTGAAAATGCATTGAAGTAAAAACGGATTTGCACAGGATCCGTACTTCCGTTAAAAAAACGTTTTCAACGGATGTTAAAAAGACGTAGTGTGAAACCAGCCTAAGAAGGAGAGTGATGGGGTGCTACGCCAGATGACCTGGTCTCAACAGTCACCAGACCTGAACCCAATCGAGATGGTTTGGGGTGAGCTGGACTGCAGAGTGAAGGCAAAAGGGCCAACAAGTGCTAAGCATCTCTGGGAACTCCTTCAAGACTGTTGGAAAACCATTTCCGTTGACTACCTCTTGAAGCTCATCAAGAGAATGCCGCGAGTGTGCAAAGTAGTAATGAAAGCAAGAGGTTGAAGAACCTAGAATATAAGACATATTTTCAGTTGTTTCACACTTTTTTAAGTATTTCATTCCACATGTTTTAATTCATAGTTTTGATGCCTTCAATGTGAATCTACAATTTTTAGAATCATGAAAATAAAGAAAACTCTTTGAATGATAAGGTGTGTCCAAACTTTTGGTCTGTACTGTACATAGTGAGATAATACAACATTTCTGTATCTTGTTCTCTGCTACTGGTAAGCATTAGATTAAAAAATGCATGATCACATTTATAATTGTTATTCATTACCATTATTCATGTAATAAAGTATCACAGGCAGGATCTATCCCTTCAAGTGCTGTGTCTTAGTCAAGCCAATTATGATTAAATTACTGCATGTTCTATGCTGTATCAACTAATTAAAGAGTAATTAATAAAATGATAATTCCATTTGATGGCACTGTCTACAGCTGGTTCTGAGAGCTAAATGCTGTTTGACATCTGGCTAAATGGTTAGCTTGTAGGATATAAAACTACGAAACACCTGGCTGGAAAGTAGAATAGTAAAGCATCTCCGTGCAATTATCTGCTCCAAGGTGTCATTGAATTTATGAGCACACCTTCTACTTCAGATATTATCCGCAAAGCCCTTTTTAAACTCAAATCAGTCCTTAGGGGGTACTGACTAATAATGACTGAATTACTAGGCTTTTATCGCTTTGCTTTGCCTTTTTACACTAAGTAACATACATTTTACCTGTTTTGCCATTAATGACTGCCTGTGATATCTCACTTTGGAAGAATTAGAAAAATACACAGTCATGCGAGTAAACACATTTCTGGCATATCTCAATAAATACAATGAAGGTCATTTTCAAATAGACTTTATACATATTCAAGGAGAGACGAGCGCAAGATTTATTTTTCACAACCATAGGCTATTGTTTAATTGACTGCCTTCAAGGTGAAAACAAGTAGTCAAGAGACAACTCATGGCCCTTGTGTATAGCAGCACAATAAGGCTTTGTTTGCACTTTACTTTTACGTTGCATTCGTTTTTTTGTGCACAGTAAAAAATATATGATAATTTTGCTACAATTTTCCAAAATCTTAAAAACAAAGTGGTTATAATTCAATTGTGGTAAAAAAAAATGCTACTCTGCTGAAATATTTCAATGTAGAATATTGATGATTCATTTAATTAAATTTCCTATAAATCTAGTAGAGTTAATTCGATTATGTATGTCTATTACATTATATTGGACTCTGAAAATTTGGTACATTTTAAACATATCAGTATGATACTCATGAAGGCAAAATGTTTTATACACAAATATATTAAACATACAGTGGAACCTTGGTTAACGAGAAAAATCGGTTCTGGGAGTGTGCTTGTTAACCAAGTTACTCGTTCAGCAAAGCAAGATTTCCTATAGGAAATAATGCAAGCTCAGACAATTCCTTCCACAACTTGTTAAATGTCCCACCCTGGTCCCCTATTGTACCATTCCACACATGTACAAACACGCACAAAAACCCACAAACACCTTACCTTCCGTTCCCTCGCCGGCCTCCTGGATCTTGCAGTTCGCAGGTACAAGATGTGTATCGAGTAACCATCGCGACGAGGGAGGAACTTCCGCTGCCAGAGTGCTGACGACAAAGGCAGGAGCCGCTTGCCTCTGATTGGACAGCGCGCTGCCTTTGAGTATCGGCTGACAACGGACATTGCTCCCTCGTCGCTATGGTTACCCAATACACATCCAGTAGCGGGGAACTACAAGAACAATGAGGCCGGCGATGAAACGGAAGGTAAGGTGAGTATAATATGTGTGTGTGTGCATGCGTGTTTGTGTGTGTTGGTGTGTGCTTGTGAGTGTTTGTGTGTTTGTGCTGACTTCAAGAGTGGGTTAGCGCGAAATGTTCGCTAACTGGATTACTCATTAAGCAAGGTTCCACTGTATAGGTAAATTACCAATGGTATTTTTTTCTCTCATGCTTTATCCAGATGGTTCTTGGGATAAACGGGTTTCTGACGATATGTAAAATGTTGCACACAGGTTTCAGTACCACTAAAAAATGAGAAAATCAAAATGTGATGTACTGACCCCACATTCTTGATTTTATGCTATGTATGTTATTTACTCTTGTTACTAAATCTTTAATAAAAAAAAAAATTAAGTTAAAAAATTAGACTTACCCTCCATTCTAGTGCTTCATTCTTGTTGGTATATGGTTTAAACCCTCCACAACCGGCCGATTTTGCGCTTTCCGTTTTGTTTTTTTTTGCCATTCTTCCGAGAGCCGTAATATTTTTATTTTTCAGTCAATATGGTCATGTGAGGGCTCATTTTTTTGTGGAAAGAGCTGTACTTTTAAATGAAATCATGAGTTTTACCATATATTGTACAGGAAAATGGCAAAAAAATTCCAAATGTTGAAAAATTGTAAAAAAAAGTGCAATGGCACTATTGTTTTTGAGATACCGTATTTTTCGTTTTATAAGATGCACCTCATTATAAGACGCACCCCCAAATTTGTTGAAGGAAAAGAGAATTTTTTTTTTTAATGTTAAATGGGGTCCATCTTATAATGCCAGTGTCCGTCTAACAAATCATATAGGGTATATGTCCCTCATAGCCCCCATCCTAAAATTAGCCCCCTTAATCTGGATATGGCCCCCTTATATTAAATATAGTCCCCATGTGCTGGCACATGTTCCCCTATGCTGCCCATGGCCCCCTATGGATTGCATACGTTCCCCTGTGCTGCCCATGACTCCCTATGGATTGCATATGTTCCCCTGTGCTGCCTATGGCCCCCTATGGATTGCACACATTCCCCTGTGCTGCCCATGGCCCCCTATGGATTGCACACGTTCCCCTGTGTTAGATATTGCCCCCTATGGATTGCACACATTCCCTTGTGCTGCCCCTGGCCCCCTATGGATTGCATACATTCCCCTGTGCTGCCTATGGCCCCCTATGGATTGCATAAGTTCCCCTGTGCTGCCTATGGCCCCCTATAGATTGCACACGTTCCCCTGTGCTGCCTATGGTCCCCTATGGATTGCGTACGTTCCCCTGTGCTGCCTATGGCCTCCTATAGATTTCACACGTTCCCCTGTATTAGATATGGCCCCCATGCTGCTGCTCATAGTAAAATAAAACACTCTTTCCTTACCTCCTCCAGCGCTGATCTCCCTTTTGTCTCCCTCCGTGCTTCTGCTCTCCTCCACTTCCTGGTTCTTCGTGCCGGTCATGTGATTAGCACAGCAGAGTGAGATCATCACTGCGTGCCTGATCACAGTGGAAGCAGGGACACCGGGGAGAAACGCTGGAGGGGGTAAGTAAAGCTTTTTTATTTTAGGATGACCAGCAACATGGGGGCTATATCTAACACAGGGGAGGCATGTGCCATCACAGGGGAATGCAGGGACATATAATATGCACCGCTCCCCCAGCCCGTCACTGTGGTGCGGTTTCAGCACCATGGTGATGGACAACGGCTGTGAATATTATGCAGGAAATCAAAGGCTGCAGCCCGCAGTGTTCACCTGCCCCCTGCAGCGTTCCAGAGCTGCTGCCCCCACCTCCCCTGGACCCTGCAGTGTATATATATATATATATATATATATATATACATGTATATATATATATATATATATATACACACCCCCGTATATTCGGCTTATAAGATGCACCCCCTACTTTCCCCCAAAATTTGGGGGAACAAAAGTGCGTATTATAAAGCGAAACATACGGTATTTTATTCACTGTGTTCATTATATGGTAAAATTGCTATGTCAGTGAGATGTCTCAGGTCAGTGCGAGTTCGTAGACACCAAAGATATATAGGTTTACTTTTATCTAAGGGGTTAAACAAAAATTTGAAATTTGTCTGAAAAAAGTGGCATACGCTTTATGCCATTTTCCACGACCTATAGCGTTCTCATTTTACATGATCTATGGCTCAGTGATGACTTTTTGTTTGCGTCTTGAGCTGACGTTTTTAACAGTATCAGTTTTGCACAGATGCTACATTTTGATCACCTGTTATTGCATTTAGCGCAAAATTTGTGGCAACCAAAAAAACGTAATTTTGGCGTTTGGAATTTTGTTGCCACTACGCTGTTTACTGATCAGATTAATTCATTTTATATATTGATAGATCAGGAATTTATGAACGTGTCAGTACCAAATGTGTGTATATTTAGTATTTTTTAACCCTTTAATTTTCAATGGGATGAAAGGGGGGTGATTTGAACTTTTAGGTTTTTTTATTTTTATTCAATTTTTTAAAACTTTTTTTAAACTTTTTTTAATTTTACTAGGTCTCTTAGGGGACTATATGAATCAGCTGTCTGATCACTCTGCCATATTTGCTGATCACAGCTACACAGCTGTGAACAGCAGATATGCTCATTTCCTGTCTCACCCAGCTATCGGCTGGGTGAAACAATGAGTCAGTCATGTGAGCTACTGGAGTCATCACATGACCCTGTGCTACAATGACAACCACCGGACATTACGTGATCATGTCACATGACTTCCGGTATCAGCGGTATGTAAACGTTTACCGCGATTGCTATTTTAATGGCGCTGTCACTTATTGACAACGCCATTTAAAGGGTTAAATAGCACGGGCGGATAATGATGCCGCTCGTGCCTAGCAGGCACACATCTGAGCTGTATTAATCAGCTGAGATGTGCCGATTGGGAGATTAATCCTATGACTGCTAGGACGTAATTTTATCGCCCGCGGTTGGTAAGAGGTTAAATTGGCTGTAGATGTAACAGTCCCGTGCCTTATAAGACAGCTGTAGGCAATCATTGGATGCAGTGGTAAACAGCTCGAGACTGCCCACGCGAGAGATTGGCTGCAGATGTCAAGCGGACTATACACCCTGCAGCCAATGAAAACATGATTGGTTGGGAGCAGTGGGTAGGCAACACTGGAATAGGGGGTATAAGCTCATTATTTTAGCACTATGGCTGTCTATGTATATATGTACATATGTACACTGTTTCTTTCATGTCCTGATGAAGGAGACGGATGTCTCTGAAACGCGTCGACCTGTACAAACAATAAAGGAATTATATTAATTTTGGATTCCGTGGTGTTAGCGTGGCATATAACCCGATTTCCTTCTCCTATTGATTCTATGTACATGTTTTAGAAACCCTTTTTTTGTTTCACTGAGATGACCTTTATAATGCGATTTTTTAGACTAACTTTTTGCCTAGTGGTAGTCACATCATATTATATCACTCGGTGTACTTTTTACAGTATTTCTGAGCTCTCTTCAGACGAATTGCTTTGAACTGATCTAAAAAGTAAGGAAAACTCTGAAAAGATTTCTTTATATGAAACAGCTACTGTAGGATGTACAACAACCATTCTGCTTCCTATAAAGTTTGAGACAACTTATAATGCTTTGTTTAGAATTCAGAGAAGCTGTCTTGACTAGCACAGAAGGAAGCTGTACCACGTATCGTCCAAGTTAAAACAACATCTTTAGAAATCACGGCAGGGTGGCTGTTTACTCAAAAGGCACAAGGCAAAGATGCTGATTCTTGCAGAGTCGAAAAGAAGTTGAATCTCTGTAGTTATTCTTGAATTGTATTTTGCATTATACTTTCACCATGTTCTGCACATCGCTTAGATTTCAGAATTTATGCCAAATGATGGAAGTAAATATGAAAAATGTCATCACAGCACACCTCTGACATTTGGGGCAGGCTTCCAGTGTTATGGATTTGATCGACCCTTTCTTTTGAATTACATAATATTATATTAATAGCAGGTTTTCTACTTAATTAGCTATGAAAAAATATATTCATTTTCTGTTTATCATCTTGATATTATCTAGATATTATTATCTGTGTTAT
This sequence comes from Anomaloglossus baeobatrachus, assembly GCF_048569485.1. Classification (NCBI taxonomy): domain Eukaryota; kingdom Metazoa; phylum Chordata; class Amphibia; order Anura; family Aromobatidae; genus Anomaloglossus; species Anomaloglossus baeobatrachus. Next base: position 263,288,884 of record NC_134358.1, on the reverse strand, counting down.
TTCAGTTAGATCTTTCCATGGGTTGAACTTTAAGAATTACTCTAACTGCAATATGAATATAATACTATACTGATACTTAAAGGGAACCACCCAGCCGGTTTTCCACATATAAAGTAAAGGCAGTGCCATACTGGTGCTAGGATTCTGATTCAGATCATACCTTCAGTTTTGGGATTAGATACTTGATTGCAGAAAAATCCTTTATCAATGCCTCAGAAATTACAGTATTGGTTTAGTGGCTTGAGCATTGGGGCCATACTATGTGTGTTGGGTCTTAAGTAAATATTCCTCTCCTGTGTTCTTGGCTGGCCATTATGTTAATTTCTTCCCTCTGTCACCACCATTACAGTTATTGCCAGCGCGTGCGCAGTAGAATCTTGAAATATTACAGGAACTCTTAATAAAATGGTGTTGGAGTCAGCGCATGTAAATAACACTATCTCCGGTGCCATTTTATTGAAGACACAGTCTCCCTGTTTCTGACTTTTCTGTGGTGTGTTGCTGTTTGGGACAGTCTCCTCTTCTATTGTTATCGCGTGCTCTCCCGTGGTGTTAACGAGGGCAGAGGATGCAAACGCTCATAGCAAGAGCATTCGATGTGTCCGAAGCAGGTATCTTCAAGAAAATGGTATGCACATGTGCTGACTCCAACGCCATTTTAATGTTCCTGTAATATTTCAAGATTCTATGGTGTACGCGCCAGCCATAACTATAATGGTGGCATCTAAGTGGAGTAATTTACACAATGCCCAGCCAACCACACAGGGGAGGAATATTTACACAAGACTGGACCCACATAGTACTGCCCCGATGCTCAAGGAACTACTCCAATGCTGTAATTTATGAAGCTTTGATAAAGGATTTTTCTGCAATCAAGCATCTAATCTCTAAATAGGTATGATTTGAATCAACATGCTAGCGTCAGTATGGCACTGCCTATACTTTATATGTGAAAACCTGCTGGTTGGTTCCCTTTAATCCAAGGTACATAGCAATTGATTAGACATTCTCATAGTAATTTGTCGACAAAGTATTTTCTATGTTTATCTCCCCAGATGGCTTTACATAGAGTTTATTGGACAAATGCCAAATTTTAATGCTCTTTTTACGTGTCCTTTTTGAATTAAAAAATGCTACAGCAAAGTTGTCTAAAATGCAATAAGAAGATATAACACATACTACTTTCCATGTTATTTGGGTCTTTAGCAGATTTTTTTAAAAACAACCTTAGCACTACATGTCTGAAAAGAATCTACAAAAACACTCGTAAAACTGCATAAAGTTATTCTAGATATTTGCAAGCTTATAAATACCCAGCAAAAATAATTATAAAGAAAGCCTAAAGTTGTCTAAAAAAAACAAAAAAAAAAAAAACAAAAAAAAAATCGCTCAATGATCTGCAATACCAGACATGGCCAACAGACAGACAACACTAGGAACACAATTTTAATCATGGAAACTAAAGATTAGTACATTTATTTAAATTCAAATACACAGGCTGATTTTTCCAAAAGTTTGATTAGCTGCTAACCAATTTGCATCACATTGCAAGTACTCTAAATGCCATGAAAATATATATAGAACACTCTGAAATCTCATAGTTGTATGCAACTCCTTTTAAGCCCTTTGATCTAAGAACAGCCATAGTAAGGCCAAAGTTACAGTAATTAACCCTGAGGTGGGATTTTTGTCACGCAACTGGTGATGTGGGGCTTCCTATACCCCAGTGTTTAGAAATCTCAAATTTTTACAGAAAATGCAAAAATCCCATTTGTTTTAATCGTTTTTTTTATTAGCGATTGATTACACATGAGTATACCAAATTTTTGACACCCACATGTATTGGAAAATGTAATACATTGTTGATTAATACCAGTATTTTCCAATGAATGCCAGCTGAACAAAATTTCCCTGGGGTGTTGCAAATTCCACCTCACCAGTGGAAGGTTAACATGCAAAAAATCCCGATATATATATATATATATATATATATATATATATATATATATATATATATAGAAATTAAAAAACACATATGATCCAGAACACCCAACTAGTGACCCCGTAAAGGTCAAAGTTACTTCAATATCTCAATATATATGTTATTAGAGTCAATGCTTTGAGAGGTAGGGAGACACCATTTTAAGGCGATTGTGCCCTATTATTATCTCCTGATGAACTTCAATGTATGAGGGAGAATAATGAAGGACCGGAGGCATAGCTAGGGGTTCGGCCTGGGGGGGAGGGGCAAAACTTCTGATGAGTGAGCCTCTAATTAGGGACTATAATTACAACTATAGTGTTGCACCCTAAGGGTGTTACGGTTGCTGCGAGCACTGGAGACTATGTCCAGATTTCTTGCTACTGCACATGTGCGAGCGCTGGAGACTAAGTCCAGATTTCTTGCTACTGCACATGTGCGAGCACTGGAGACTAAGTCCAGATTTCTTGCTACTGCACATGTGCGAGAGCCGGAGACTAAGTCCTATCTTGGAGCCATTGCACATGTGCGGGTGACATCATCGCTGACATGAGGTCACATGTCTCTGACACCTTCTATGCCGATTGGTCGCTGGTCATGTGCTTGTGATACCTTGCTCGGTGATAGGCCAGCATGACGTCACTCCTGTCGTTCTGGCAGCGGATTGGCTCTGGTGTCCTCCATCTTGGATGAGGCACAGAGTCTATATAAGACCCTGACACACGCCGCATGGCGCTCAGTCCTCTTGGTTCATGCATAAGAGTAGACGCTCTGTGCGCGTTCCTCTAGGCATTCCTCTGTCTATGCTAGGTGAGCGCTACCGGCAGGGTAGCGTTCTTATACCTTACAGCTTCGGCTGCAGTCCATATCCTTACCTCTTAGGGGAGCGGACATAGGCAGGTGCCTGAGGCACATGGTCTGGCTGGGCCTTGTGGTTCGACTCGTAGGTGGACGTTGCCGCTATGGTAACGTTCCTTATACTGCGTCTGGCAGTTGTTCGTATCCTCGCACACTAGGGGAGCGAACAGAGGTAGGAGTTTTGTGCGGCTTACGCTGCTGTTCGTCTCTTTTGCACCTCTAGAAGAGCGGACCTAGGTAGGTGCCATTTTGCACACATTGCCTTTGTCTCTGTGATTAACAGAGATCATTCCACACACCCTCCAAGTAAGGGAGGAATTGCTTTACTTACTTATTATATCCTTCTGTGAGTTAACAGAGGTATTACACTCTGCCATAGTCTGCAGCAGAGTCTTTGCACGGTGGACCCTGACTGTCTGATACTCCTTTAAGTTATTATCAGACAGCCCCCCGTAACAAAGGGCTTATGCAGATGACTGTAGTTTCGTTCAATGTGCAATCCGGAAAAACATTGGATTGTACTCAGACCAATGTTAGATCCAATGAGGCAGTGCGCGTGTTTGATTTTGTCCTCGGACCAAGTGAATTGAGAAAAAAAATGTCTGCATGAATACGCACACTAATACAGTGAAGGGTAGCAGCAGGGTCGTAGTTGGCGTTCATACTGCCCTAAGCACGATAATGCCCCCTACTGGTAAGACAGACTAAAGCCTCAGATGTCTGTGTTTCACGTAAATGTTCCTAGATCCAGGTGCCCTATTGTTTGACTTCTCTGATTGGTTTTGTCTCATCCTATTTTTCTTCATCTGGTCTAGATGTCCTGATGATTTTTCACATCTGTAGCTCATCATCGCAGGCTTCCATCTTCTCCGGTCTTCCGCAGCACATTCCAACATGATGTCCTAAAAAAATAACAGGGTCATTGAGATGATATGAGACTTGTGGTGTCCTTTAATATAAGTGAAGGCTGACTTAAATTTGGCAATCGGTTCGCATGTCAGGGTTTTTTGCATTCTGCTGTGCACAAGAGCGTCAACTGAGTCAAGAGATAGGACAAGTATTGTGGGAAATGGTGCCGGAAATTTTTTATTTATTTTTTGCAAACCGCTTGTCATATCTCAAAATATTTCAAACTGCAAATTATAGTATATTAAACTCAAACTTGATTCTTTGCTGATCAATCCACTCATCTCTGCTAAACTTCTGTCTATTTGATTACAAACTATTTCTTTGATTGAATAGTTTTTTGTTACTTTTTGCTGGTTCCCTGAAATCTCTAGAACCTTTTTCTAGAAAATGTTTAGAAGACCTTTGTTCATGAATGCCAAGCTAATCAATGTATAGGAAATTCATTTCTTATTGATTAATAGACTTTATTTTCCAGCAGTTTTCTGTAGAAGTGTGCAGAAACTTTTATACTCACCACAGCTTTTCAATCAGCTTAGCTGATCTGTTTTATCTGTCTAAAAGTCAATTCTTTCCAGTAAAAACAGGTTCTAAAAATGTAGAAAATAATAAATTAGACAACTATTTATAGGTAAGAGATTGCTTACAATTGGCTGAATTAAATTCATTTAGGCTTGGAGCACTATTGTCAAGTCATAAGCAATAGGTAAGCCTTTAGCAATATGTTTCCACTGATGCAAAACAACCCGCTGCACTTTGGGACCGTAGTCTTGAGCAGGAAAACAGAAAAACTGAACTGGTTGTACATAGCAAACAATCAGAACTCCACTTTACTTTTTTTTCACTAAATAAAAATATCAGTTTTAATGTTCAGCAGAAATGCCCAAATGTCACAGGGTGTACATAAATTGTAGTCAGCTAAGCTTTTTAATATATTTCAGGCTATGGTATCCCTACCTACTTTTTTTCCCTTATATTGTAGTTTTTGTTTCAGGAAACTTTTCAGAATTAAGGTACCGTCACACTAAGCAACATCGCTAGCAACATCGCTGCTGAGGTACAACTTGCTAGCGATGTTGCTGTGTGTGACATCCAGCAACAACCTGGCCCCTGCTGTGAGGTCGCTGGTTGTTGCTGAATGTCCTGGACCATTTTTTAGTTGTTGTTCTCCTGCTGTGAAGCACACATCGCTGTGTGTGACAGCGAGAGAGCAACAACTGAATGTGCAGGCAGCAGGAGCCGGCTTCTGCGGACGCTGATAACCAATGTAAATATCAGGTAACCAAGAAGCCCTTTCCTTGGTTACCCGATATTTACCTTCGTTACCAGCGTCCGCCGCTCTCACGCTGCCAGTGCCGGCTCCCTGCACACATAGCCAAACTACACATCGGGTAATTAACCCGATGTGTACTCTGGCTAGGAGTGAATGGAGCCAGCGGTAAGCGGTGTGTGCTGGTAACCAAGGTAAATATCGGGTTGGTTACCCGATATTTACCTTAGTTACCAAGCGCAGCATCGCTTCAACGCGTCGCTACTGGCTGGGGGCTGGTCACTGGTTGCTGGTGAGATCTGCCTGTGCGACAAGCTCACCAGCAACCCATGTAGCGATGCTCCAGCGATGCCTGCCAGGTTAGGTTGCTGGTGGGATCGCTGGAGCGTCGCTTAGTATGACGATACCTTAAGCCCTTGTGTGTAGATAAAGAATAGCTCTATTTATGGCCATGATACTGACTTCTGTCATGAACTTATCACCAGTTTTCTTCTGTGCAGGTTCTATGTTTAATTTGTAGCTGTCTCTAAATTAGTGGATGCAGAATATCTGCTATAATGCCTCACATATACTTCACACAGACATAAGGGATTCATATCCTATCTTTTTGTAGCACCCCCAGAAGAAGCAGCAGCTAGGAGGATTTTATCCAACTGTACTGACCAGTGTATCTGTGAATTCAGGCCTGTGATAAAACACTTACTGGAAAAAAAACATCACCACTCTTAGGCCTCCTTCACATGTCAGTGATTTTGGTACGTATGTCGCCATTTCTATACATACCGGAATCATGGACATACACAGACCCATTAAAATCAATGGGTCTGTGCACGCATCAGTGATTTCTCATGGACCATGTGTTCCGCATTGACACAAGTTCATTTTTCTCCGGCACTACTGATGTCATACGGACCACAGAGTGATGTGATCCATGTGAGATATACAACGCAAAACACATATCTGTGAAATAAAATGATTTTTTATACTCATCTGTCTTTAACACTGTTATCTTCAGCGCTGCTGTCACAGGCCTGCTTATTATGCTCATTAATATTCACTGTATCGCGGACCCGGAAGCAGCAGCATGTTAGACATCAGCACCAGTGATTGCAGAACCGGTAACAGGTGAGTGTAAAGTTCCTGATTTCCGTGTGCTATCAGGGATAGCACACAGAGAACACACATGTGTCAAAATCATGGCACACGGAGCGCCATATGCACTTCTAACAAGTCAGTGAAAAACGTGTGTTTTGCACTGACGTGTGAAAGGGGCCTTAGTGTGTGTCTCATTGATTTTATCTCAGTCTGCTTTTACCTACTTGCAACTGTATTCTGATCTGGCAGCAGCTTCACCTCCCTCCCCATTAAAACTTCACTAATGCTCTGCTCATGTGTATGGGGACTTTTGAAAACAGTATGTTTATTTCAAGCTCAGAATTAGAAGAAGCTAGAGCTTTTGACAATTTATAATTAAGCATAAACTACTGTCAAATATTTTATCTGGAAAATGTCTTTCAACAAGGGAAATATAAACAAAACTTAACACAAATCCGTATGTCTGGCTGTGTAAGTAATGCCCTGAAGATTCGTATTTGTATGGTTTTCTATACAAACTGTAATCTGGAATTGTAATAGCTTAGCCGCATAGTACACTTGCTGCGCTTTTCCATCTCTGTTTGTTATAAACACATTTTGCACTTATTTATTCATTTCAATAGTCAAATGAAAATCCCTGATGCAGACTTTTCTCTCCTCTTGTTAAAAGTGAAGAACAAATGGCATGCATTTAAAACTGTAAGGCTAATGCAAGAACCATATGTATCTTTTATGCATTGGAAGCAAGAAAGATCAGAATTATTAAAGAAGGTACAAAAGAGTATGAATATAACATTACAAAAGTGGATACAGATAGCACTACAGAATTCCATGCGCTGGTTTCTGCATTGTAGCTTTCATATTGAGTATGTCATTTTAATGTAAAAGTATGGTTTTAGTCTGAATAATAAGTACGCATTAGAATTCTAGACATAACTAATTTCAAATACAGAAAATTCAATGTAGTTTTCTTTCATCTGTGGGAACATAATTTGTGTTTCTTTTCATGCTATTTCGCTTGGAAATATATAGATATATTCATTTATCTTGCAAGCTATTGCTATTGGCATGCTCATTTATGTTTGCTGATTAGCTGTCACTTTGTAGTATATGAATCAAATCTGACTGCATATTAAAAAATAAAAATGCATTAAACATAGCAAACTCTACAAATAGTGGACACCATTACAACAAATGGTTAAAATTGGCATTTTAGGTCTAATGGCTACAATCTTCATGTATTATTGAGATGTATAGACAAGTTCTCTTTGGGATTCATGCGAGAAAAAAATGCATTCTTCATAATGGTTGTACTCCCCTCTAGAATCACTCTCTCTAGGAGAGGATAGCTCCTAAAATGTTGCTCTGAAAAGATACACATAATACCTCTGGCTTATTGGTATGCAGACTACTGTATATACAGACATCATTCTCATACAGTAGTTCAGTCATGTATGGGGCATTAAGCTGTAAATACATCATGTAAGATTTAAGCCGACTACCAGTCAAAATGTTACTGCAAAATACACTACTCCCACAGTAACTGAATACTACCACATACAAGAGAGAAATACAGTCAAACCATGAACACACCACATATTACCATCACCCAGTGGTTGAGAAATACCTCATATAAAGAAATAATACCACCACACCTTGACAGACCACATTTTACAAAAACATAGTGATCACATATTACGTCACACAGTGACCAAATAATACCACATACAAGAGAGAAATACAACCACACCATGACCAAACTAAATCATATCACCACAAAGAGACAGAATAATACAATACTGATCATGAACAGAAACCAGAATACTAATAATACTAATATTACCACCATTATACACAGGAGCTCTATATATAGTGTATAGTGTAAAAGTAATACATTGATCATCGATGGCATTATACATTGGAGCTCTATATATAGTGTAAGTGTACATGTAATACAGTGACTTACCATTGACATCTCTAGTTGAAGTCATTCATGTTCACTTTTCTTGTTCATCTGGTGCAGACTGCTAACACTTCTTCCAGCTAGGACTCATCTCTGCAGAAAATAAAGACATCTATAGCTGATCATTTCTAGAGCGCACTCCCCACTTTTTGCCAAACTTCACACTAATATATTCTTATATGTTCTTATATATTCTTATATGATTAGAATTTTGAGATTTAGCAATGACGCGGAGCTGAGAAAGCTTCCCCTACCCAAACCCGCTCTAATGTAAAATATATACAGCCAGTGAGCTGGGGCATGCTAGTTTAGGGCTCATGCAGTGCTGTAACTGATGTAGCCTGTATAATGATAATCTCCTGGTGCTAAAACAAATATTGCAAGTAAACAGCAGCTCAGAGCTTAAGGGGTACTTCTCACATGACGAAATTGCTATCGAGATGGCTGCTGAGTCACAGGTTTTGTGACGTAATAGGGGTCTTACCAGTGATCTCGTTATATGTGACACTAAGCAGCGACCTGGCCCCTGCTGTGAAATCGCTGATCGTTACACGCTGTTCTGGTTTATTTTCTTCAAAGGCGATGTCCTGCTGGGCAGGACGCATTGCTATGTTTGACACTGTGTGACAGGATCCCAATGACAGCAGAGATCATTATACAGGTCGCTACGGCGACCTGTATCGTTACTGAGTCGTTGGTAAGGTCTGACTGTGTGACATCTCACCAGCGACCTCCCAGCGACTTAACAGCGATCCTTATCAGGTCGCATCGTTTTCAGGATCGCTGGTAAGTGGTAAGTCGCTAATGTGACGGGGGCTTAATAAGATACGCATTGCTGAGATCTGTGTTTTAACCCCTAAAGCATGCTGTTCTTGGATCGCATAGCTCGGGTCGGTCTCTGGCGATTTGTGACTTGCCGGTAGCTTCATTCTATTGTGCAGAGCACCGAAAGTTATAGCTCAATGCATCTGTATTGGAGCCTTGTTCTGGCCAAATTCTAGCCTCATTTTGGCTCTCATAGAGATGCATTGGAAGCCTGCGATATAATTTGAGACTGGCCAGAAGACACGAGGAACAAGATGGCGCTGCAGGACCAGAATAACGCCAAAAAAAGATGAAGCCGCCGGAAGGTGAGTATATAATGGGGCAGGGGACTTAGATTTAAATTGCTGAAAAAAAACCCGCTGGAGTAGTGCTTTAAACAATTTATAAAGTTAAATTATAGTATTTTTATGGAGACCTAAGATCTTAATGTAATTTTTCCTCCTTTTCTGGAACTAGAACTTTATTATTTGCATCTCTTAAGAATTCTCAAACCCTATAATTTGTAGACAGGAAATGCAAACACTGTCATATCAATTAGCAGTAAGTAGATGAGATGTAAATGTCCTGTATCCACTCACCCTGTATTCATGTTAAGGTTGATTGATATATCCATATTGAAGCAATGGTGACTTAGGCTTTTATTATGCTGTCAATAAATAAGGTGTTCACTCTTGTAGAGTTCTAATAGGTCAGAAGGACAAGAAAGGAATCATTAATTTATCATGTGTTAAATCCCTGTAATGATTTCTGCTAAGTGCCTGGGATACTAATCACTATGAAACAGATCTGCATATGTTTAGTGTTATTAAAAGCATAGCAGATGACAATTATATTAAATTAACACAAAGCACAAAATATTATCATTTAAATATGTTCTTATATGGTACAAGACATTGCATTGAGTGTCTGTATTTGTAATCTAATTCAACAGTTTGTCTGCATTGTATATTATTTGTCATATGTTAACTTTATAAAAAAATGTGTGATCCACTGTAAAAACTGTAGTTTTTATTGAACTATATAAAATTCAGCAGGTGTGATCCATCTTTATATCAAGAACTGATAGTTCAGTTTTTGCTCTTTTTTTAACCTTTTCCTATCCTGAGTCCCCCCGGGGGGGGACATTCCAAAAATTCTATTACGCTCCTTTGTCGGGCCACTGCCTTGTTTATCATTCACATGTGAATAAATTGATTTCCTGTTGATTTATTTTACAAAATTCATTCATATTGCAAAATTCTGTTTTGATGTTTTTTCCCAGTTATAATCGGATTTCAATGGGCAGAACAGGAAATTTTATTGGATAGGAAAAGGTTAAGTCAAAAGGTGGATTGGTGGGAAGATATGGTAATGTATCTACTATGCCTTCAAACCATTCCCCCTTATTAGCTATGAAGGAGAATAAAATGTGTTGCTCTGATCTTGTCGTTCATCTATAGAAATACATAAACTATAGCATTCTAGCTCTAGGCAAGTGGGCAATCATGCAAACATCTGACCTCTCAACTTAAAGATAGTTTGTCATCAGATCAAAAATGGCCATTTTGTGTTCTTATTTTAACCCTTAGTATTCTAGCTTTATTTGTATTGTTTTTTAATCCACTGCACGGTTCCAGAAATAGGGCCATTTTTGTTCATTACATTTTTTTAGGGTATCTAGCAAGGTGTATGGCTCACAGGATCCTCTAGGGAAATGTTGTTAGACTAATCTGCATTTTTAGAAAGTGAGCAAACCCCATTTGGAAAAGACCATTAAAATTAGCTCTAAATAAAAACTCCCATATCTCTGTCACTGTAGAGAGGATTTAAAAAAAAAAAAAAAGAGAGAAGTGGATTACTGAGGAAAGCCGGGAGAATGAAATAAAAGCAATAACTGACCACTTTTTACCTGGTGACAAATCCTCCTTAAGGCCTGAAACACACTTCCGTTAAAAACATGCACGTGCCGCGAGACACGTATTTACCCTGCATGTTGCGTGTGGTAAGTACGTGTCTCGGGTATGTGCGGTCCACGTGTGTTCTACGTGTACTATCCGCGTTAGCACCCGTAGAACCGGTAATTTGCATACTCACGTGGTCCACACTGCTGTGCGTGGTGCTGATCTTTGGTCTCCAGCCCTGCTGTCTCCCCGCTGCTGCTGCCGGCCGCAGTGAAGTGAATATTAAATGACCATAATGAGCGGCGGTCGGCAGCAAGTGGCAGCAGCGGCAGAGACAGGAGGGCTGGAGAAGGTGAGTAAATGTTTTGGGTTTTTTTCACTGACACGTGTGTTTTCTCCGGTGTATGTCACACGGGACCGCATCCACACTACATCCGTGTGGTATGGGTGCGGGCCATGTGACACCCGTGCTGCTGAAGAAAACGTGGACATGTCAGCGTGTAGAAAAACGCACACACGTACAAACGCACACGGACACACATTCCGAGTGGTTTTACGTGTGTGTGCCTGCTTCAATAGGGTAGCATTGCTGAACGTGTCTCCGTGCCGCCGGTACGTGCAAAAAATGGCAAACACGTACCGGCAGCACGGATGTGTGTCGGAGGCCTAAAGCACACCAATCACCAGGATTTTCCCACAAAACTAAAGCCAGTGCTATACTGTCTGCTGTCTGGCCTCTGTCGATCTTAGACTGTATGAGCTGCATTTCTATCATGCCCCATCACATGACAGAAATGACTCATACCTGGAAAGAGCTCATACAGTCTAGCATCTACAGAGGCCAGGCAGCAGACAGGGGAGGGAATAGATAGTAAAACCCGACCCACATATTAGCTTTTCGACATCTGCTGCCAATCAAAAAGCTATGCATTTCTGTATTTCAAAAACTATACATCCAATCTCGCAGCTAAAGGTATTTATAGAATCACCCTTTATAACACTGGCTTTAGGTTTTATAATTAAATCCTGGTGATTGGTTTACTTTAAGAGACGTCTGTAAATCCTGTGTTTCCCTCTGCAAGAACCTTACTTCTTTTTCTACCAGATCATTATGTAGCATTATGATCAAGTTATTTACCACCTCTCCAACAACCTCCCTCAAGCAGGTGGCTACACAAGGAAAATTAAAGGGGTTTTGCACTACTAGGACAATCCCTTTCAATTCCATATGTTTCCCTTAGGTAACATACTAAAGCCTATGCTCACGTCCAGTAACGGTGCCCTTCCAGCGGTGTCTGGGCTCATGGTGATGGGACTCACATGGAGTTGGGACATCACACAAGCCCACGTTCTATCAGCACTAGCTTCTGTCTCCTCTCCGTCAGACTAAATTAATGAATCAACAGGAAATGACTGCTAAGGCTGCGCTCACTTTTTGTTGGTTGCTCATTTGGTCTGAAGGCAGGAGAAGGAAGTCAGGACATTCCTGGAAGGGTGTTAGTAATGGATGAAGGTCAGTATAGGTTTTATTATTCTACCTGAGCGAAACATGTGTAATCAGAAGAAGTTGTCTTAGTAGTGGACAACCCCTTTAACAATGAAGAAGTAGATATAGGTATAGGTATAAGCTTACAGGGCACTGGCATTTAACCATTTTACCATTCCTTAATATTTAATCTAGTGCCCTCTATATAGATTGTGCATAATAATTTTAGCCTGTCATTATCTTACAATTTCAGTAACTGAGTTTAAATTTTTGTAATACAGATTTTCAATTTTTAATATGCTAACAATTTCACATGCCCATTGGTACAAGTTTCATTTTCTTCTCTTTCTTAATTTTGATTCATCTGGCATCCAACACTTTCAAACTTAAAGCATATTTCTGATTCATTATGCTGTGAAGAAAATCAGAGAGAAGCACATGTGGATAATTGTGCCTTTTCCTCCATTTGATGTACTCTTTTCAACATATTATCCAATCCAACGATTTGTTTTAGTTATGATTTACCTTGACTAATAAAACTGTAATGATGTGGTATAAAAATGGTCGCTGCTGTTTCGAAGGCATAGAGTAATCTACATAATCTTTATCTGAACTCTCAGTGTGTCCAATGTTCTTTGTACAGCTGTTTCTCAGCAGTACATGCACTTCTAATTTCTGAACTGTTTAATCAAAACTTTCCAATCTTAGAGCCATTTATTTAATATCCCTTTACAAAATGTATTACGCCGTAGTCGTTTTCAAAAAGTAGTTCCATTCTGCAATTTCACCAGAATATTATAAAGTGGTCAGTTAACCATCAGTATAATACAAATAATAAATATAATATAATAAAGAAAATACAAATAATATGTAATAATTAATAGAAATATATTACATAAATAATCATTGTTAAATATATTATATCTGCTGTTGTTCCCAACTCAAATCCATGTTTATAGAGTATAACGATAGTTTTACATAGAAAATCATGAATTTTAGTGAAAATTAGACACAAATAAGCCTATCCAGCAGTGAGGAAAAATCACCATAGGGAATACGTCCATCTAGTTCTGGATTTATGCTTCCACTCTATTGTCGAACCTGATACATTCTTATGAGCCAGTTTGAAGGCAATATTTTTCAATTCATATCCTCAATTACCTCAAACCGTTCATGACCTATTTTGGGTACCTTAAGACTAGAATTGATAGTTTTGACTTAAAGGGCTCCATCAGTCCCTAGTGTTTTTAGCTTTGCTTGACTTCTGACTTTGACTTCTAACAAAAATGAATATATTGAATTGAATTTGTAAGTACTCGATACAACCACATGTATCTTATTCCTGAGGCCCTAACGACTCTTCTGGATGATACAACACAGCCATCTGAAAACTGATTGTTTACTTGCAGAAAGCATTAAATGGGTGTTCTGGAGACGCACTTTCATCACCTAGTAGTCACCAGATATGGACAAATATTATATGGGTTGTCTCAAGAGTGTGTCAAGAATAACTTTAAATACAGCAAAGTTTAGTATTCTTCATGCCAGTCCATTGAAGCTTCACTGAAATATGCAAACACTTGAAATATATCACTTTGTAATGACTCTATATAATATATGTGTTTCCCTTTTTGTATTGAATTACTGAAATAAATTAACTTTTTGATGATACTCTAATTTACTGATATGCACTTGTACCTGCAATCAATGGAGATTATTATAAAGAGATTGTCTTTAACATCTTCCGTCAGTGAAGTGTCGGTGTCGCTCTGACTTAAAGTTACAATATGCAATTAAACAAGAAAAACTTAGACTTTCAAAAATGTATCTACAACAGTGGTTCATTAAACATAGTGCAGTTATGTTGCAATGCATTACACCAAAAGTTAACTTATCAACTATCATCTCAAATTACTGTATGTCAAGTCAGAAAGTAACGGCTCAGCTCACTTCGATACTGCTCCTGAACAAATTTTATTTTATTTTTTTAAGTCTCCATTTCTCATTATCCAAGCTCTGAGTTTTACCTTGTAGTCTAGTGATGAGCGAGTACTAAAAAGCTCGGGTGCTCGAAGCTCGGGCCGAGCCTCCCAAGATACTCGTGTACTCGGCCTGAGCAACGAGCCCAATGTTATCCTATGGGAGACCCGAGTATTTTTGTGAAATGACCTCCCGGCAGCATGGAGAAACCCTAAAAATGGCACAAAAGTCTCAGAAGAGTGCTCAAATGACATGGCAACAGCATGGGGAAGACCCCTTGAAGCATTTATCACTCAAAAGTCACAGCTGTGAACAATTTTGTCCGCGTTTTACGCCATTTTTACGGACTCACCAGAAAACCTTCCAAAATGACCCCAAAATGATTTTTCATGGCGGAAATGTTAAGGGCACATACCCAATAGTGAGATAGATCTGGTGTATGTTACTTTTTGAGATTAATACATGAAAGATTTTACGTGAAAACATTGTGTGGCACTCCGATGTCCCTGAGAAGAGACGTACATGAAGGCCTCTTGAGTCTAATGTGCCCATTTTGAGGAAGTGAGTCTTTGTAGTATTTTCCTTTGCCAGGGCAGTCCAAAATTGTGAGGTTCACCAATGCCCCTGCATACAGACGTGCATGAGGGCCTCAAAACATTAAGTGTCCATTGTCAGGAAGTGGGTGTATTATAGTATAGCCCTTAGGCAGGGCAGCCAAAAATTGGGAGGCTCCACATTGTCCCTGGATAGAGACGTGCATGATGGCCTTTAAACCTGAAGTGCCCATTGTAAGGAAGTGGGTCTATTTCAGTATAGCCCTTTGCCAGGGCAGCCAAAAATTGGGAGGCTCCACGTTGTCCCTGGGTAGAGACGTGCATGATGGCCTCAAAACATTAAGTGTCCATTTTAAGGAAGTGGGTGTATTTCAGTATAGCCCTTAGGCAGGGCAGCCAAAAATTGGGAGGCTCCACATTGTCCCTGGGTAGAGACGTGCATGAGGGCCTCAAAACATTAAGTGTCCATTTTAAGGAAGTGGGTGTATTTCAGTATAGCCCTTTGCCAGGGCAGCCAAAAATTGGGAGGCTCCACATTGTCCCTGGGTAGAGACGTGCATGATGGCCTCAAAACATTAAGTGTCCATTTTAAGGAAGTGGGTGTATTTCAGTATAGCCCTTAGGCAGGGCAGCCAAAAATTGGGAGGCTCCACATTGTCCCTGGGTAGAGACGTGCATGAGGGCCTCAAAACATTAAGTGTCCATTTTAAGGAAGTGGGTGTATTTCAGTATAGCCCTTTGCCAGGGCAGCCAAAAATTGGGAGGCTCCACATTGTCCCTGGGTAGAGACGTGCATGATGGCCTCAAAACATTAAGTGTCCATTTTAAGGAAGTGGGTGTATTTCAGTATAGCCCTTAGGCAGGGCAGCCAAAAATTGGGAGGCTCCACATTGTCCCTGGGTAGAGACGTGCATGAGGGCCTCAAAACATTAAGTGTCCATTTTAAGGAAGTGGGTCTATTTCAGTATAGCCCTTAGGCAGGGCAGCCAAAAATTGGGAGGCTCCACATTGTCCCTGGATAGAGCCGTGCATTATGGCCTGTAAACCTGAAGTGCCCATTGTAAGGAAGTGGGTCTATTTCAGTATAGCCCTTTGCCAGGGCAGCCAAAAATTGGGAGGCTCCACGTTGTCCCTGGGTAGAGACGTGCATGATGGCCTCAAAACATTAAGTGTCCATTTTAAGGAAGTGGGTGTATTTCAGTATAGCCCTTAGGCAGGGCAGCCAAAAATTGGGAGGCTCCACATTGTCCCTGGGTAGAGACGTGCATGAGGGCCTCAAAACATTAAGTGTCCATTTTAAGGAAGTGGGTGTATTTCAGTATAGCCCTTTGCCAGGGCAGCCAAAAATTGGGAGGCTCCACATTGTCCCTGGGTAGAGACGTGCATGATGGCCTCAAAACATTAAGTGTCCATTTTAAGGAAGTGGGTGTATTTCAGTATAGCCCTTAGGCAGGGCAGCCAAAAATTGGGAGGCTCCACATTGTCCCTGGGTAGAGACGTGCATGAGGGCCTCAAAACATTAAGTGTCCATTTTAAGGAAGTGGGTCTATTTCAGTATAGCCCTTAGGCAGGGCAGCCAAAAATTGGGAGGCTCCACATTGTCCCTGGGTAGAGACGTGCATGAGGGCCTCAAAACATTAAGTGTCCATTTTAAGGAAGTGGGTGTATTTCAGTATAGCCCTTAGGCAGGGCAGCCAAAAATTGGGAGGCTCCACGTTGTCCCTGGGTAGAGACGTGCATGAGGGCCTCAAAACATTGTTCCCATTGCAAAGGAGCGGGTCTCCTGTCGTTGTAATGTCCATTCTGCAAAGAATGGGCGAAAAAATTTACCACTGGGGGTATACCTGAAACAAAGACCTAACTATTGTAACGGTCATCATGATGGCGCATGAGGAGAAGGAGGAGCAGTCCAGCGATTATCCAAAGTCGAGAAGTGTACCCATGGGTGAGTGGAGGTACATGGCAAACTTTAAATTCCGCTCTCATTTGCTGGTGGTGTGGTGAAGTCTGGCCCAATCCAACCCTTGTTCATCTTTATCAGAGTCAGCCTGTCAGCATTTTCAGTTGACAGGCGGGTGCGTTTATCTGTAATGATTCCACCTGCGGCACTAAAAACACGCTCTGACAAAACGCTAGCAGCAGGGCAGGCCAGGACTTCCAAGGCGTAGAGAGCCAATTCATGCCACGTGTCCAGCTTGGATACCCAATAATTGTAAGGCACAGAGGAATGTCGGAGTACAGTTGTTCGATCTGCAAGGTACTCCTTCAGCATCTGGGCAAACTTAGGATTTCTTGTGGCACTACCCCGCACCTCAGGGGCTGTGGTACGTGAGGGGCTGAGAAAACTGTCCCACATCTTAAAGACTGTTCCCCTACCTCTGGCGGATTGGACTTGTGCCTCTCTCGGCTGTACGCCTCGGTTGTCCACTGATTCCTGACCTATGCCGCTAGCGTTTTGTGAGGGGAATGCTTTGCCTACTTCCGTGAGTATGGCCTTCCGAAACTGCTGCATTTTGGTTGACCTCTCCTCCACGGGAATAAGAGACAAAAAGTTCTCCTTGTAGCGTGGGTCTAACAGTGTTACCAACCAGTAATGATTGTCGGCCAAGATGTTCTTAACGCGAGGGTCACGAGACAGGCAGCTTACCATAAAGTCAGCCATGTGCGCCAGACTCTTAACAGCCAGGACTTCAGTAGCCTGACCAACAAGATGACTGAACATGCTGTCCTCCTCCTCCTCCTCCTCCTCCTCCTCCTCATCTACCCTGTCCTCTGGCCAGCCACGCTGAATCGAGGATATGACTGGTGTGCATGTCATATCCTCAATTTGGCCGGAGAGTTGCTCCATGTCTTCATCCTCCTCCTCGTCATAGTCCTCCACTGCACGTTGTGATGAGACGAGGCTGGGCTGTGTGTTATCACCCACACCCACTACTGTTTCTTGCTGCAACTCATCGCGCTCCGCCTGCAATGCATCATGTTTGTTTTTCAGCAGGGACCGTTTTAGAAGGCAGAGTAGCGGTATGGTGACGCTAATAATGGCGTCATCACCACTCACCATCTTGGTGGAGTCCTCAAAGTTTTGGAGGATGGTACATAGGTCTGACATCCATCTCCACTCCTCAGGTGTTATGTGTGGAGTTTGACCCATTTCCCGACGGCTTAGGTGATGCAGGTACTCAACAACTGCCCTCTTCTGCTCACATATCCTGACCAACATGTGCAGAGTTGAATTCCAACGCGTGGGGACATCACACACCAGTCTGTGAGCCGGAAGATGCAAACGGCGCTGAAAGCCGGCAAGGCCGGCTGAAGCAGTAGGTGACTTTCGAAAATGTGCAGACAGGCGGCGAACTTTTACCAGCAGATCAGACAGCTCTGGGTATGACTTTATAAACCGCTGAACCACGAGGTTGAGCACATGGGCCACGCATGGAACATGTGTCAGCTGGCCTCGCCTCAAAGCCGCCACCAGGTTCCGGCCATTGTCACAAACGACCTTTCCTGGCTTTAGGTTCAGAGGTGTGAGCCAGTGATCTGCCTGCTGTTTCAGAGCTGTCCACAGCTCTTCTGCATTGTGGGGTTTGTCACCTATGCAGATTAGCTTCAGCACAGCCTGTTGCCGCTTCGCCGAGGCAGTGCTGCAGTGCTTCCAGCTTGTGACTGGTGTGGAGGGCACAGTGGATGAGGATGCGCAGGAGGAGGAGGAGGCTGAAGAGCATGACATTCCGGAGCTGTAGAGTGTGGGTGAAACACTGACTGAGGTAGGGCCTGCAAACCTTGGTGTGGGAAGGACGTGTTCCGTCCCTCGCTCAGACTGGGTCCCAGCTTCCACAATATTAACCCAGTGTGCCGTCAACGAGATGTAGCGGCCTTGCCCACAAGCACTTGTCCACGTGTCTGTGGTTAGGTGGACCTTGGGTGAAACAGCGTTGTTCAGGGCACGTGTGATGTTTTGTGACACGTGGTTATGCAACGCGGGGACGGCACACCGGGAGAAATAGTGGCGGCTGGGGACCGAGTAACGTGGGACAGCTGCCACCATCAGGTCACGGAATGCTTCTGTCTCCACCAGCCTAAAAGGCAACATTTCCAGCGCAAGCAGTCGCGAAATGTTAGCATTTAGAACTGTGGCATGTGGGGTGTTGGCAGTGTATTTGCGCCTGCGTTCAAAGGTTTGCTGAATGGATAACTGAACGCTGCGCTGGGACAAGGACGTGCTTGATGATGGTGTTCTTTCTGCGTAGGCAACTGCAGGTGCAGGAGTGGAGGAGGCTTGTTCGCAGGCAGCATGGACAGAGGATTGGCTCGCATGCACAACCAGCGAAGACGTAGCAGTGACATCAGCAAGCACTGCTCCTCGACTCTGTTGTACTTCCCACAAAGTCGGGTGCTTGGCTGACATGTGCCTGATCATGCTGGTGGTGGTCAGGCTGCTAGTTTTGGTACCCCTGCTGATGCTGGCACAGCAGGTGTTGCAAATGGCCTTTTTTAAATCATCTGGATCCAACTTAAAAAACTGCCAGACTCGTGAAGACCTAACATTTGTACAGGCACCTTGTGTCGTCGTGTTGTTCCGGGGAACGGTTGCCTGACTTCTGCCTGGGGCCACCACCCTGCTTCTTACTGCCTGTTGTGATGCTACGCCTCCCTCCCCCTGTGCACTGCTGTCCTCGCTCTGCATATCCTCCTGCCAGGTTGGGTCAGTTACTGGATCATCCACCACGTCGTCTTCCTCTTCCGCACCCTGCTCCTCCTCCTGACTTGCTGACAATTGTGTCTCATCATCGTCCACCACTTGTTGAGACACGTTGCCAACTTCGTGAGAACGTGGCTGCTCAAATATTTGGCCATCTGTACAGACGATCTCCTCATGACCCACTTCAATATGAGCTGGCGAGAGGCCAGAATGTGTGAATGGAAACGTGAACAGCTCTTCCGAGTGTCCAAGTGTGGGATCATTAATGTCCGAGGAGGACGTGTACTCAGCCTGGTGGTAGGAAGGAGGATCAGGTTCAGAAATGTGCGGTGCAGTATCACGGCTACTGACACTTGACCGTGTGGAAGACAGAGTGTTTGTGGTGGTGCCAATCTGACTGGAAGCATTATCCGCTATCCAACTAACAACCTGTTGACACTGGTCTTGGTTCAAGAGCGGTGTACTGCTGCGGTCCCCAAGAATTTGGGACAGGACGTGCGAGCGACTAGATGTGGCCCTTTGTTGTGGCGAAATTAGAGCTTGCCCACGACCTCGGCCTCTGCCTGCACCACCATCACGTCCACTTCCTTGTTCCTTGCCAATGCCCTTGCGCATTTTGCAATGCTGTGCACTGCTGACGTGTATATTCACTACTTGTGTGTTATATCAAAGTTTCTGGAAATTGCACACAAGTGCACCTGTACGCTGCCACCGACAGGCACACACGTGCGGTTTTTAAATGCAAGCACGGACGCACTAAGAACCTAACTTAGGTTTTAGGAGCAAAAATTAAGAACTCTGACACTATCAGCCACTGCTGACTGACGTGTATTATACACTACACTTGTGCGTTATATAATAGTTTGGTAAAAACGCACACCAGTGCACCTGTACGCTGCCACCAACAGGCACACACGTGCGGTTTTAAAAACCAAGCACGGACGCAATAATAACCTAACACAGGTTTTAGGAGCAAAAATTAAGAACTCTGACACTATCAGCCACTGCTGACTGACGTGTATTATACACTACACTTGTGCGTTATATAATAGTTTGGTAAAAACGCACACCAGTGCACCTGTACGCTGCCACCAACAGGCACACACGTGCGGTTTTAAAAACCAAGCACGGACGCAATAATAACCTAACACAGGTTTTAGGAGCAAAAATTAAGAACTCTGACACTATCAGCCACTGCTGACTGACGTGTATTATACACTACACTTGTGCGTTATATAATAGTTTGGTAAAAACGCACACCAGTGCACCTGTACGCTGCCACCAACAGGCACACACGTGCGGTTTTAAAAACCAAGCACGGACGCAATAATAACCTAACACAGGTTTTAGGAGCAAAAATTAAGAACTCTGACACTATCAGCCACTGCTGACTGACGTGTATTATACACTACACTTGTGCGTTATATAATAGTTTGGTAAAAACGCACACCAGTGCACCTGTACGCTGCCACCAACAGGCACACACGTGCGGTTTTAAAAACCAAGCACGGACGCAATAATAACCTAACACAGGTTTTAGGAGCAAAAATTAAGAACTCTGACACTATCAGCCACTGCTGACTGACGTGTATTATACACTACACTTGTGCGTTATATAATAGTTTGGTAAAAACGCACACCAGTGCACCTGTACGCTGCCACCAACAGGCACACACGTGCGGTTTTAAAAACCAAGCACGGACGCAATAATAACCTAACACAGGTTTTAGGAGCAAAAATTAAGAACTCTGACACTATCAGCCACTGCTGACTGACGTGTATTATACACTACACTTGTGCGTTATATAATAGTTTGGTAAAAACGCACACCAGTGCACCTGTACGCTGCCACCAACAGGCACACACGTGCGGTTTTAAAAACCAAGCACGGACGCAATAATAACCTAACACAGGTTTTAGGAGCAAAAATTAAGAACTCTGACACTATCAGCCACTGCTGACTGACGTGTATTATACACTACACTTGTGCGTTATATAATAGTTTGGTAAAAACGCACACCAGTGCACCTGTACGCTGCCACCAACAGGCACACACGTGCGGTTTTAAAAACCAAGCACGGACGCAATAATAACCTAACACAGGTTTTAGGAGCAAAAATTAAGAACTCTGACACTATCAGCCACTGCTGACTGACGTGTATTATACACTACACTTGTGCGTTATATAATAGTTTGGTAAAAACGCACACCAGTGCACCTGTACGCTGCCACCAACAGGCACACACGTGCGGTTTTAAAAACCAAGCACGGACGCAATAATAACCTAACACAGGTTTTAGGAGCAAAAATTAAGAACTCTGACACTATCAGCCACTGCTGACTGACGTGTATTATACACTACACTTGTGCGTTATATAATAGTTTGGTAAAAACGCACACCAGTGCACCTGTACGCTGCCACCAACAGGCACACACGTGCGGTTTTAAAAACCAAGCACGGACGCAATAATAACCTAACACAGGTTTTAGGAGCAAAAATTAAGAACTCTGACACTATCAGCCACTGCTGACTGACGTGTATTATACACTACACTTGTGCGTTATATAATAGTTTGGTAAAAACGCACACCAGTGCACCTGTACGCTGCCACCAACAGGCACACACGTGCGGTTTTAAAAACCAAGCACGGACGCAATAATAACCTAACAGGTTTTTTTGGGGAGCGACAATTACAGTACAGACAAGTCAGACACTATCTGGACTGTTTTACACTGTGTACACCAGCCCCAGATATGAAGGCTGGTATACGGTCAACACTACCCTGCCTGCCTGCCTGCCTGTATACTGCTACAATAGTCCTGACAAGGACTCTTTTGGTCACTAGCCTGTATTCAGACCTGGCTATACCCTGCCTGTATATAGCAACAATAGTCCTGAGAAGGACTCTGCTACTGTACGCCGACCTGGCTATACCCTGCCTGCCTGTATACAACTAGAATAGTCCTGAGAAGGACTTTTGGTCACACTGTTTGCAGCCCTGCAACTGAAAAAGCTATAAAGGGCCGCAAAGCTTTCCCTGAATCAGCGACACTCTCCCTGCACTGACAGTCTGGATAGCTGTGAGCAGAGCACAGCGCGCCGGCCGATATAAAGGCTCGGTGACGCTGTGCAGGCCGGCCAATCACTGCAATTCCACAACTAACAGGGCTGTGGCATTGCAGTGGTCTGCCAGCCAATCCCTGCATGAGGGCTGGCTCTCAAAAGAGCGCCAACATGCAGAAATGAAGACCACGAGTAAAGCACGAGTATCGCGAGATTACTCGGTCCCCGCCGAGCAGCCCGAGTACAGTGATACTCGTGCGAGTACCGAGTAGTGACAAGCATGCTCGCTCATCACTATTGTAGTCTGATCCTTTTCTGGTAACAGTATTCTGTGTTCCGTCTTTTGGGTTCCTCTGGCAATGGTATTCAGTCTTTGGGTTCCTCTGGCTATGGTATTTGGCAGTTTGGTTCCTCTGATGATGGTATTTGTTCTTAGAGTTCCTCTGGTGACGAAATTCAGTCCTCGGGTTCCTTTGGGTTCCTCTGGCGAAAGTATTTGGCCTTCAGGTTCCTCTGGGTTCAGCACACTTGCAGCTGTTTTCCCCACAAACAACATGGTTCTTATCAGCTGCACACATGTCTTCTCTCCTGATAGTCTTGGTGTCAATGTATGCCTTCTCACTGCTTGCCCAGCCTTTTATATTTTGTAACTGCCACAGTTGTCAACTGACTCAGTGTTCTGCCCTAAATCTTCTTTCGAGGAAATATACTTCTTACAGACCGTTTCCTGGTTATCCTGGTTCTCTGGCAAATGCAAATGTTGGTGCACAAATGCAGTGGAGCAATAGACATGAGCACCCTCCTCTGGCCACCCACTTAAATCAGCATTGGTTTGATTGTAGTATATTGCATCTACAGTGGGTTCAGAAAGTATTCAGGCCCCTTTACATTTTTCACTCTTTGTTTCATTGCAGCCATTTGGTAAATTCAAAAAAGTTCATTTTTTTCTCATTAATGTACACTCATTGTGCACCCCATCTTGACAGGAAAAAAAACAGAACTGTAGAAATTTTTGCAAATTTGTTAAACAAGAAAAACTGAAATATCACATGGTCATAAGTATTCAGACCCTTTGCTCAGACACTCATATTTAAGTCACATGCTGTCCATTTCCTTGTGATCCTCCTTGAGATGGTTCTACTCATTTCTAGGAGTCCAGCTGTGTTTAATTAAATTGTTAGGTCTTGATTTGGAAAAGCATACACCTGTCTATATAAGACCTCACAGCTCCCAGTGCATATCAGACCAAATGAGAATCATGCGGTCAAAGGAACTGTCCTAGGAGCTCAGAGACAGAATTGTGGAAAGGCACAGATCTGGCTAAGGTTACAAAAGAATTTCTGCAGTACTCAAGGCTCCTAAGAGCACAGTGACTTCCATAATCCTCAAATGGAAGACGTTTGGGACCACCAGAACTCTTCCTAGACTTGGCTGTCCAGCCAAACTGAGCAATCATGGGAGAAGAGCCTTGGTGTGAGAGATAAAGAAGAACCCCAGGATCACTGTGGCTGAGCTCAAGAGATACAGTAGGGAGATGGGAGAAAGTTCCACAAAGTCAACTATCACTGCAGCCCTCCACCAGTCAGGACTTTATGGCAGAGTGGCCTGACAGACATCTAACCTCAGTGCAAGATATATGAAGCCCACATAGAGTTTGCAATAAAACACATGAAGGACTCCCAGACTATGAGAAATAAGATTCACTGGTCTGATGAAACAAAGATAAAATGTTTTGGTAATAATTCTAAGCGCTATGTGTGGAGAAAACCAGGCACTGCTAATCACCTGCCCAATACAATCCCAACAGTGAAACATGGTGGTGGCAGAATCATGCTGTAGGGGTGTTTTTCAGCTGCATGGACAGGACGACTGGTTGCAATTAAAGGAAAGATGAATGTGGCCAACTACAGAGATATCCTGGAAGAAAACCTTTTCCAGAGTGCTCTGGACTACAGACTTGGAAAAAAAGGTTCACCTTGCAAAAAGACAATGACCCTAAGCACACAGCTAAAATAACCTAGGAGTGGCTTCAGAATAACTCTGTGACCATTCTTGACTTGCCCAGCCAGAGCCCTGACCTAAACCCAATTGAGCATCTCTGGAGAGACCTGAAAATGGCTGTTCACCAACATTTACCATGTAACCTGATGGAACTGGAGAGGATCTGCAAAGAATAATGGCAGAGGATCCCCAAATCCAAGTGTGAAAAACTTGTTACATCATTTCCAAGAAGACTCATGGCTATATTAGCTCAAAAGGGTGCTTCTACTCAATACTGAGCAAAGGGTCTGAACACTTATAACCATGTGATATTTCAGTTTTTCTTATTTAAAAAAAATTAGCAAAACTTTCTACATTTATGGGGTTTTTTTCTGTCAAGATGGGGTGCAGAGTGTACATTAATGAGAAAAAAAATGAACTTTTTTGAATTTGTGAAAAATTTAAAGGGGTCTGAATACTTTCCGTACCCACTTTATGCATGTTATGTGCAGTGAATATACTATATGTATGACAAGTGTGATTGACTATGCAGTGTGTTTGTATGGTATAAATGTATGTATGTAACACTTTCATGTGTCTCAGATTTTGTTCAGAAGGTTCCACGTTAATTGTTGGAAAGTGTAAGGGGTGCCTTTGGTGTCACAAAACCTTTCCCCCTTCATTGTAACCATTACATGCAGTAGAAAGGTCATATTTTATACCTGGAAGTTGTTGAAGATGATATATTGCTGATGATACAGACTCTCTTTAGCTATGTCCCTAGCTGCACACTACCAATCTGTGCAAAACTCAGTTTTTCCTGGCACTTATTTTGTAACTCAGATTTCCATATAATAATTTGCAACTGTTAAGTCAATCTTATTAAAAAAAATAGAACTGTTTAATAAAAAAAAAGTGTCCTAAGCTCTGAATAACTGACGCATGATTAAGCAACTGTACACTCTACTGTATAATTTTTCATGAATGGCAAAAGAAGCGTTTCTGGGGTGTAATGAATCTAGAGTTATTTCTGGTTGGGAAAGATAGTGGGGATTTTAAGCTTAGCAAAATTATCTGTGAAGCGAAGAAATGAAGGTCAATAGGACAAATTCTGCAACTATTCACTTTTTATATATGTAGTGCCTCCACGGTGCACATTAAACAGATTTAGTCTGTGGTAGCATTTATATTTTCTGTGACAAGTCTAACACCTAAAATGCAACCTAACAAAAATGGAATAGCTACAACTCAGCTAAACAAAATTATTATTAAGAACCCCCCCAAAAAAATCTGATGATTTTATGTGTACTTGTATAATTAGATTATACAAGAGGACAAATAGACAATACTTTTTTAGATTTTTATAACATGGTACATTTATAAAGTAGGCTGAGACGCTTTTTCCAATTTGCTTTTTTTAGCTTGTAAACATTTTACGATATTTTAAATGCATTTTCCATTTTTATGGCTTTTTTATTTAAATATATGCATGCATTACCGGTATTTTCATCTGCTTTTCCTATAGAGAAGCCTTTGAGAAAATTCTTAGAAAAATGACTCACCTCGGAAATGTTGCATTTAGAGAGAAAAAAACACCCCAAACCTAAAAACTCATCAAGAGGGTGTAATGATACAAAGACACACTGTAGTGCATTTCATATTTCCAACCAAGCCAACAACAGTCTGCTGCTTGCTCTTAAGAAAAGGAAAAACAGCAGTAAAATGTGGTGTCTTTTCTCATAAATGTGACCATTTGGGTGTATTTTTTCCCATACTCTCCTAAAGTGTCTGTGCACACAATATTAGTTGAAACAAACTGAAAAAATGAATTTAGAAGGGCAACAAGACCAAAAACCAAAACATAACTCCTAAAATTTAGAATTTATTAGATATTTATTGGAGCTCTCTAGGGCTCTGAGGATCAGTCGTCAGTAAGTGGGGGTGCCATTTGCGCTGGACTAGGGTGCCGACCACTGCAGCAAGGCAGCGGTAAGAGTAGGGTCTACTAGGGTCAGCCTCCCTTGCCCCTTTATTTAAATTGCCACATTGTTGTTTCTAATGAGTGTTGTTTGTTATGCGACTATTTATCATTTTTAATATTTAATCTAATAAATTCAAAATTTTAGGAGTTAATTTTTTTTTTGTCTGTGCACACAATAGTGATCTGCTTTGATTATTACATTTGTGTTGCAATTTTTATACATTTTCCCCTTTTTGAAGTATTTTTGGTGCACTTATGATGCGCCTTTTTTTGTGTTTTTAGTGCATAAGTGAACAAGAATTGAAACTAAAAAACACAATATGGGATTTTTACTAGTGTTCTTCTAGATTCTTCGCACATACGTTAAGGCCTTATTCAGACATCCTTTTTTCAGATATACTTCTTATTGTCTATAAGGCTGTTCATAAATCTGTTTTATTTGCCGGCCATATGTCAGCAAAAAATCATGGAGACATCCATTTTTATCAGTATCCTAGATGAAAATCACAAATAAGGATCTATGGGTCTATGAAAGTCATGGACAGCACACAGATTGCATCAGTCTGGGATTACTTTGCAATCTGTTTAATTTTCTATAAGTGAAAATCACTGAAAAAATGCTAAAAGTAAAAGCTGACACATTGACCAAACACTGATGACCCTCGCACCATATTTTGCATATATGAAAAGTCACTGTCTACTATATGAGACCTTAACCTCTTCACGATATCCACTGTACATGTATGTCACTGCCATAAACATATGGCACTACTACTGTTCCAGCTCACATGTGCTACCAACAAAATCATCACAGGGTGTCAGCTATGTATCATGCCTGACACCCTGCTGTAATTCGCACAATCATTGCTAGCCTTAAATGCAAGCGGTTTACCTCTTTGATGCCACTGTCAATAGTGACTTACCAGACTACTTACCAGAAATAGCAAGCTCTCTCCTTCATTCCATTGGCCCAGTGCAATTGTGATGGCATTGTTATGGTGGTCTCCATGATAACTCCAGGCTTTATAATGGCCATAGGGTCAACCAGTTAAGGTGGCCTATGAGGTCCTACCATGAGCAGGACCTGAAACACCTCCTGTCTGTGTTTAAGGCCTGAAACACACATCCGTGAAAAAACACGCACGTGTGTTACGTCCATTTTTCTGGTCCGTGTCCCGTTTTTGTGTCCGTTTTTATGGTCCGTGTGGCATGTGTGTGAACTGCGTATGCTAGCTGTCTATGCATGTAGAATGTTCATGTGTGCGTGTGAAACTTAACTGACGTGTGTGTTTGTTGTCCGTGTGAAATGTCCGTGTGTGATGTAAAATGTAGTTGCTACATACCCGCTGACAGCAGACAGCGACGCGCGCTGAGAATGAACTCCGGTGAACTTCACCCGACTTCATTGTCATCCTGCGGCTCTGTCTGGGTGTCACGTCCTGATTAGCGGTCACCCGAGAAGGACTCACCGGTGACCGCTAATCCCCTGAGTGACTGCAGTGAGCAGCGCGATTAGCGCTGCCGTCACTCAGGTTACCTGCGGCCAGCTGGATCCTCCCCCCATGACTGCAACTCACCTGTGACTTCATCGCCGTCCCTCGGGCGACTTGCTGTCACAGGTGGAGGATCCAGCTCAGCTGATCGCGTGGCTCACCTCAGTGCTGTGTGGAGCTGTCAGGAGTGGCGGTGTTCTTCTGACACCTTCATGTAGCAGAGCTGGAAGTGACGCGGGACCTCCATGGATTACGCCGGATATGGATGGGTATTTGGGGCATAATAAATTGGTGAACGCAGTTTTTTTTTAGTGTTTATTATTTCAAATAAAGGATTTTTTCACTGGGTGTGTTTATTTACTGTAACTTACAGATTAATCATTGGGGGTGTCTCATTGACTCCTGCAATGATTAATCTAGGACTTATTGGCAGCTATGGGCTGCCAATAACTCCTTATTACCCCAATTGCCAAAGCACCAGGGCAAATCGGGAAGAGACGGGTAGAGTCCCAGAACTGTCGCATCTATTGTATGCGGCAATTCCGGGCGTCTTCGGGCTGATATTGTTAGACTGGGGGGCTCCCCATAACGGGGAGCTCCCCATCCTGAGAATACCAGCCTTCAGCCATGTGACTTTACCCTGGCTGGTATCAAAATAGGGGGGACCGCACGTCGTTTTTTTTTTGTCCGTGCAAAACGGAAACACATACGGATCACGGACACGGACCTTATGGAATCAAGCACGTGTGACCTCAATGATAGATTAACATTGGTGCATGTTTGTCCATGTCTCCGATACATACGGAAACGGGACAAACACGCACGTGTTTAATGGATGTGTGTTTCAGGCCTAATTCAGTGATGTAATATCCTGTAATGTTAGAGCATTGCAGAGAATTAGATCAGCTATCTGACCAGGAAAAAATGATGTCTCATCCTGGGAATAGGAAAAAAGTAAAAAAAATGTAAAAATATTTTCAAAATCACAAAATAAATTAAAAAAATAAAATAAAAAATCTAAATCAATAAAAACCTATATTTATGTTAAAAAAAAGAACAAACACATAGGATTGCATCGTCCTGAACATCCTGATTTATAAAATTGTCACACTAGTTAACCCTTCAGTGAATACTGTAAAATACAAAAACTGTGGCAAAAAACAATGCTTTTTCATCATACTACCGAAAAAAGAGGAATAAAATGGGATCAGAAAGTCAAATGTAAATAATATTATTGGAAACATCATTTTGTGCTGCAAAAACAAGGCCCCACTCAGCAAAGAAATAAAAAACCTACAGCTTTCAGAATAAAGCAATGCGAAATAATTTTTTTATAAAATTGTATTTATTGTGTAAAAGTGCACACCTTAAAGAAAATGACACAAATATGGTATCACTGTAATTGTACCGACCCGAAGAATAAATTTGTCAGCCCTCACATGGTACTATTGGCAGAAATGTAGAAAAATTATAGCTCTTAAAATTTGACAATGCAAAAATGTCTTTTTTTTGTAAAATGTGACACAACTAAAAATGATCACCGCACACCTAGATGAACTCATTGAGGAGTGTAGTTTGTAAAATGGTGTCACTTTTGGGGGTGCCGTTGTTCTGATACTTCAGGGGTTCTGCCAATATCACATGGAACCCTCAAGCCATAGGAACAAAGTCTGCACTACAATATGATGATCCTTGCTTTCTAAGCATTATACTGAGCCTAAAAAAGTAGTTCACGATTGCATGTAGGTTATTGGCACACTCAGGAATAGCTGCACAACAAATTATATGATCCAATTTGTCATGTTACCCTTGTGAAAGTGAAAATTGGGGGTCAAAGTAAAATTTTTTGGGATTTTTTTTTATTTTTACGGCTCAACGATATAACATTCTGTGAAGCACACGCATGTTGAATGTGCCCTCAATACCTCAAGACCAAAAAAATGTATGTCTCCCATCCTGGTTTATATGTCTCCTGTTATGCCATGTTTTTTCAACACATAAAAAAATAAACGATTATACTCACTTTCTCTCCAATCTCCTTGCATCCTCTGATGCCGTCAACTGACTTGGGTGTGTGACGAGCAGCGCATGATGTCACTGCCATGCGCTCCCAGTCACAAGTGCGTCAACATCCCCTGCTGGCCAAGCAGATATTAATTCAGAATAAATATTCAGTGCTCCCATGCCTATAATTTCGCCCACCTATGGCGCCGGCATCCTCTGTGCCAAGAGTTGGGCAGGACTATGTGCATGGGGAATAGTGAATATTAATTTTGGATTAACAGGTTGAGTAGCTGGCGACCAACAGCAAGAAATCCCACTCTTACTGCTGCTGACATCCTGCAGCATCGACGCTGCTCCTGCCTCGTGTGACACCTCTCCACCGCCACTTCCAAGAGTGAGCTGGGTAGTACATTTGTACTATAAGAAGCATCCCAATTTCCTCTTAAAACTGTAGGGAAAAAAGAGCATCTTATAGTCTAAAAAATATGGTCATTTGAAATTATATATAATACCAAGTGTGTGTGTAGTATTGCAACTACAAAACTAGTATTCACAATACAAGAAGATAACATAAGACATCAAATAACATGATAATTGTATTATTCAAGCTAACACGTATGTAGCAATCATTCAGGGTAACTAAAATTAACAGTAACAGTCTTAAAAAGAGACTGTACCTTCAACAAATTTTGGATAAGTCAATAGCCCAGGCTTCCTTCACCAATTATCTCACATTTCCTCCTCTTCCTTTTCCCTCTGATGTTGTCATTCACTTTGAAAAAGCAACTCAATTCAATCTTTCCCAAAAGAGATGGACTGCAGATGTCCTCTAAACAGTCCATTTATGCTGAAGAGAGTAGGGAGAAGTGAGGAGCAGGAAAGGGAATAGACAGAGGCGGACTAAAAAGCATCAAGTAGAGCTTAATAACAGGAGATTGACACCAATTCAGAGCTTTATTTAGATAAAGACAACTTAGCTCTTCTGTATAATGTCCTCCATGTTGCTACAGCTTATCTCTGTGAACTAAGAAGTGAATGAAAAGCAGACATTCCTCTCTTTTTGCTGTGCTGTCTATGGGAGAAATCACCCAATACAGCGGATTGCAAATTACACATAGAGCCTAGAGAGAGTAAACTTGTTAAAATTGTAGGATAGAAGTAACATAAAAGCCAGAAATGGGGTTATTCTATACAAAGTTCTTCCCCACTGTAGATTTTCTCTCTCATCTTTTCCTATCACACTACCCATGCTCTCTGTTCTGCAATTGATTTAATATTTAGGCCCTGTGCACACTAGAAAAAGGATTTTTCTCAAGAAATTTCTTGAGAGTCTGAAAGATTAGCGCACAAGCGTCCAAAAAACGCACCAACAACGCATGCATTTTTACTGCGTTTTTGATGCGTTTTTTCCACAGGTTGGTCCCTGCTTTTTTTTACCATTATCTATGGCAAAAAATGCAGGTACCTGCAGAACAGAAGTGACATGCTCATTTTCTTTCTCAAGAAATTCTGCAGAAAGAATTTTCTTGAGAAAAGAACGCAGTGTGCGAACAGCTATTTTTTTTTCCATAGATTTTGCTGGGGAATGTCTGCAGAAAGGTTACAACCATTTTCTCAAAAACATTTCTGCAGCAAAAACGCGGGTAAAAATTCAGTGTATGCACAGGGCCTTACATCGTATATAATCCAAACCTCCCACTTTTGTCTCCAAGACGTCTCTTGTGCTGCACCAGTTTTCTGGAATGCACTACCCCAGACAATCCAATAATATACCTAGCCCGCACATTTTTAAATATCCTTTAACCCCTTCACGACCTTGGACGGATCTATCCGTCAAGGATCGTGTCCCGTTAAGCCCCGCCCCCTGCCGCGGGCAGGCGGCAGTCGGCACACATATCAGCTGTTTTCAACAGCTGACATGTGTGCCTGGATGTTGCAAGTGGAATCGCTTCCACTCGCAACATTTAACCCCTTAAATCTCGCTGCCAAAGTCTGGCAGCGAGATCTATATGCGCGCGGCCATGTTTTTTACTTACCGCTGCCCCCACCGGAAGTCACGTGAGTGATCACGTGACGTTTGGTGGTTGCCATCGTAGCACAGGGTCATGTGATTATGCCTGCAGCTACAAAGTTTCACTTTCGTTTTTCCTCGGCACGGAGCAGAGGGAAACTGGAAGTGACTGAATCTGCTGTTTACAGCTGTATAGCTGTGATCAGCAGATAGATAACTGTGATCGGATTGCTGATCGCTATAGCCCCCTAGGGGGACTAGTAAAATAAAAAAAAAGTAAAAAAAAGTTTTAAAAAATAAAAAAAACCAAAAAACCTAAAAGTTCAAATCACCCCCCTTTCACCCCATTGAAAATTAAAGGGTTAAAAAATAAATAAATATACACATATTTGGTATCGCCGCGTTCAGAAATGCCCGGTCTATCAAAATATAAAATCAATTAATCTGATTGGTAAACGGCGTAGTGGCAAGAAAATTCCAAACGCCAAAATTAAGTTTTTTGGTCGCCGCATGTTTTACACAAAATGCAATAACAGGAGATCAGAATGTAGCATCTGCGCAAAAATGGCACCATTAAAAATGTTAGCTTGAGACGCAAAAAATAAGTCATCACTAAGCCATAGATCCTGAAAAATGAGAACGATACGTGTTCCGGAAAATGGCGCAAAACGTACGCCACTTTTATTGGACATACTTGTGAATTTTTTTTAACCCGTTAGATACAAGTAAACCTATACATGTTTGGTGTCTACATACTCGCACTGACCTGAGGCATCACATAGATACATCAGTTTTACCATATAGTGAACACAGTGAATAAAACATCCCAAAAACTACTGTGCGATCACACTTTTTTTGCAGTTTTTCCACACTTGGAATTTTTTTGCTGTTTTCCAGTACAATACATGGTAAAACCTATGGTTTCATTGAAAAGTACAACTCGTCCCGCAAAAAACAAGCCCTCATATGGCAAGATTGACGGAATAATAAAAAAAGTTACGGCTCTCGGAAGAAAAGGAGCAAAAAAAAAAGCGCAAAAACGGAAAGTGCCCGGGGGCTGAAGGGGTTAAAATATATATCTTTAGGCAAGCCTATCAACTGACTTATCAAACTATTCACTGCTCCCCTTTTCTACATTTTCATTAGAATCTGGCCCTTCATATTCATCTGTCTTTACATTCTCTATGCACCCAATAGCACTTGGTAACTACTTAGAAAGATACTGGCTGATGAAAGGAACATGCAGTATTATTTAAAAACCCCTATTTAAGATAATTCGGATGGAACAGTAATGCAAGAACTTTTTATCAATTGTTTCCCCTATTTCCTATGGACCTATTTTTTGCTCTGCAATGTTTTTATTGTCTGTACATATCGTCGCTTAATTGTAAAGTGCTGTGGAATATGCTGGCACTATATACGGTAATTATTAGTTATGAGTGTTTTTTCTGGTGTGGGGATCAACAGTTGTTTAAATAGATAATGACATGAAAAATTTGAAAACAAATCAACATTTTTAACATGTAAAAACACCATGGTTTCCTTCAATCCCAGCTTTTGCAGTGAGAATGCCTCTTGCTGTTGATTGTGTGGACACAGTGCAATCATATTGGTTTGTCAGAGAGTAGACAGAGGTTAATGTGAAAACATGATTTCAACAATAAGTCATTTTCTAATGATATTTTCCTAAGAATAATGTGACGAGACATTTCACACGCGGTGGGTTGTTGCCTCATATCTTCTTGTCAAGATGACAGATTTACTATAAGTGTCATGAGTGCTCATTGTGTAGCATTATGAGGAAAAATCTTTGACTATATGACAATGGGTCCCATGAGCTTTTATTGTTGGTCCTAAGGCTACTAAACAAAGACATCCGTATATAAAAAAAGGAAGCTATTTATACGGGCTGGAAGTACATTTTGAAACAATATACTGCATATTAAAATCTGCTGCGCCTTTTAGATTTATTGCTTGTTGCCTTTACCTAAGTAATGCAGAAAGAACTGTATAATGCTACAAATATAGCTTATGACATCAGAGCAATCCATTCAGCAAAAAACATTGCCATAGAGAACAATAACCATCTGTTATGAAGCTAAAATGAGGTTAATGTTTACAGTTAGTGTGATAAATTATTTGTCTCAAAAACTCTAATAAAAGCATTTTATTTCCCCGCACCTTTAATGACACTCCCTGCCAAATGCATAGTTGAGAATATGTAAGATACAAAAATAATATTTTTGACAATTTTTAGTTTTTTCATTTAGAGGAAATGCAATGATCAGTATATGAATTTGTTCCTTACATCAGATTTCATCAACTATAGAAACATTTGAAATCAAAATATAAAATCTACAACAATACACTTGAGCTATGCCTTGGGAAGTTAAAATGCATAACTCCAGCCACACCACTGATTGACAGCTCTATCTATTTACAATAAACCAAAGAAGAAAATAGAAATCCATTATTGAATTGCCATAAGTAGAGCAAAACTCACCAAACTACGTTTTTTACATATATTGAGTTTGCATAATTAATTACCAGTAATACATATACCAAAAAATCATGAGTATTAGCAATCATTATTAATTTATTTACATAATTATCAAAAATTACAGAGATTGTATTGATGCTAGAACACACAGATGAATAAAAACAAACCCCTAAAAACACACAAGAAAAAGCTGGTACAGTGTGGTCAATACATTGAAATCAAGAGAAACTATCTATTTACAACCAAGGACGTATCGGTGCAACCTTGGTCCTGTCGGGGTAATCACCGCCGGCTGCTGCGGTGAGTCGGCAACAATCCCTGCACATGTCTGCTGATTTAAACAGCAGACATGTGTGGCTTACAGGTGCAGGTGCACGACACGATCCACCCATGCCTGTTAACCACTTAGATCGCAATTCTTTTTTTTAACACAATTCTGAATTTTTTTTAACCTTTTAGATAAAAGTAAACCTAACATGTTTAGTAGCTTCAAACTCATACCGACCTGAAGCACCATACGGACACATCTGTTTTACTATATAGGGAATATGGTGAGTAAAACGGTGAAAGTACAACTCGTCCTGCAAAAAAACAGACCCTCATATGGCAAAAATTGATGGAAAAATAAAAACGTAGGGTCAGCGGAAGAAGGGGAGCCAAAAATTAAGATGAAAAGCGGAAAATTGCCCAGGGGTGAAGGGGATAATGTATATGCCTAGGATAGAAAGAAAACTGTAAATCAGTGGTGTGGGCAGGGTTATACAAAGCTCAGCATTCAGAGAACTAGTATATATGCAACAGATATAACAATGACTTTATCAAAACAAGCAGCTCAGTGAAAAATCACTTAAATCTGGGTCTTTGTCCCTCCATCATGCTGCTCTCAAGTAGTGTAGCATAAAGCCTGGTGAGAGATTCACTTTTAAGTGTATAAGAGATGTAAGGGGGTTACTAGAAATGGGAAATTTTTAGCATCATTCCTATCTGATGGATAATCATTGTAGGCCAGCAAACTACTCTACTAATTATCTTTAGTAGCATAAATCCAGAACCTCCCAGCTTCTGTCCTTATTTCATCCCTCAACTCTATTTTTGAATCCCTAAGTTCTGTAAGAAGTGTTTTACCTCACATCAGCACCCAATTTACATATAAGAGCTCAGTTCTGCTATATAATGTGCTCCATGTCACTGTTCCCAGTCTCTTTGAGCTAAAAAGTGAAGGAAGAGTAAGAACCGCTATCTCTGGGCTGTGCTGTCTATGAAACAAATCACTTCAGCCCATCTTCCTCCAACTATCAGTGGATGACAAATCACAGATATATTATGCAGCATTTTAAACTGTCGAGAATACAGGATAAAAGTTACAAAATGCCAAAAATTGAGTCATTCCTCATAGACACACACATCACATGACACCTTTTTCTGAAAAGTTACTTTAAAATATAATAACCTTTTAAAGAGAATCGATCAGTAGGCCCACATGGGTTAAATGTCAGTGCTGGAGAAGAGGAATGGGATTAATGCTGCGCTACCACTGAGAAAATAAACTGTTGATTATTAAATATTCTTTTTTTATTTATTTCATAGGTCTACGCGTTTCAGGGATCCAGTCACCTTCTTCAGGACAAAAGAAGAAAATAAACAATATATAGACATACCCAAAATGACACGTATATACATGTGTCAAATACCAGAAACCGCCTAATGGAAATTTTAAAAAATCAGCGTGCAAACAACTGCCTCAATGACACAGCATATTTTCTTTTTTTTCTTTTCATTACAAACATTTATGTTCATTTAACCCATTGACAAACGTTTTTTTCACATAGTTCATTAACCGATTAAGCTAACACTTATTTCACAAATGCACATATTGTCTTTTAGCATATTTTTATTTTCATTTAAATTGTTATTCTGTTGTGGTGCAAGACAATAATACCAAAACACCGTTTATACACATTTAGAATTCATGGGTTCTATTCTCATAATATTTTATTTCCTCTTTTTCTCTTTTTTTCTTTATTTATTGGGTTCATCTTCAATGTATTTCTTCTCTTTTCTTTTTAATAATATGCAAAAGTAATAGCATTTGAAAATCTTGTTTATAAAAGTACGCTGTGTCATTAAGGCAGTTGTTCACACGCTGAGTTTTGTGAATTTCCATTAGGTGGTCTCTGTTATTTGATACATGTATATATATATATATATATATATATATATAAATGTGTGTCATTTTGGGTATGTCTATATATTGTTGATTTTCGTTGTCCTGAAGAAGGGGACTGGATCTCTGAAATGCGTAGACCTAATAAATAAAAAAATAATATTTAATAATCAACAGTTTATTCTCTCGACAGCAGCGCAGCATTAACCCTGTTCCTTTTCCCCAGCACTGACATTTATCTACATAGGAGATGGCGGATGTTACTGATGAGATTCTATGATGCTGGAAAGATGGAGGCACTAGAGACAGAGGGAGGGGCTAGAGGCAGAGGGAGGATCTGGAGGTAAAGCTCCACCCCCTCCTCATATCTACATAGGAGATGTTAGTTGTTACAGATTACATTCTACGTAGATAGGAGGCAAGCTGGAGTATGGGCTCTTCCTTTACCTCCTTCTTTCATCTCCATCCTCTTCTAAGAATCTTATCAGTATTAACTGCTATTTACTATTTTAGGAATACCAAATTCTGTCTGCTCTAAATACAGATTTTACCCATGAATTGAGAAATGTAAAAATGTGTGATTAGTCCTCAGAAAGAAATAGATTTCTCTGACAAGATATATTACATAGTGCCTTATCTTTTTGATTTGCGAAATAAAAATTAAAATGATGGTTATTCTTCAAGAATTAAATTGTGTTTAATAGCTGATTGTTTTTAATATTTAATATCAAGTAACAATTAAGTTTTTTCAAGAATTTAATAATGTAGCCATTCACAATTATACATTGTATTGATTATAAATTTTGCCTTTTAGATTACAAGCTACACAATAGAAACAAAACATACATAGGAATGAATGTTGCTTATTATACTCTTGGGTCTGAAATGACCCCAAGGTTTAATAAATGTAAGATGTAGAAAAAAAACTAATAATCACCATTTTCATCTCTGGCTGCCCCTGCTGCTTGCTGTCCCCTATGCGATCCTTGGCATCTCTTCTTACTGCCGCCACTCTAAAATCCCAGGATTCTTCATGTTAGGCTAGGTCTTCCGGTTATGATCAAGATCACGACACCTCTGCACTTGTGTGTCGTAAGGTCATGATTAGGGATGATCGAATATCTCAAATATTCGGCTTTGCAAATATTTTCTGAATAGGTCACCGATATGCGAATATTCAATGCGCAATGTAAGTCTATGGGAAGCCTGATTAGTTCCGAATAGTTTTTATTCGAGTTTCCCATAGACTTACATTGTGCATTGAGTATTCGATCATCCCTAGTCATGATGTCACGATGTTGCAAACTTATGATGGACATGCATAGGGACATACTTGGCCTTGTTGTGGCCAGAAGTGCAGGTCTAGAGTGTGCATAATAAGTTCAGAACACCATAACCTTATAACACATATGTATACAGGTGTCCCAGCCCTGGTCACTGTTGATAGTCCAGGCCTTGAGTGAAGAAGCCAGGGCTTTCAGCAAGTAGTGGTGGTAAGGAAAGGTGCTGAGTACCATATGGGGGATAGCAAGCAGTGATGGTGGTTGGAGAGGTGATTGGTGAGGTGAGTATTATTATTTTGACCTTTTGCTGGTACACTACAGATGAAAAAAATGTAGTCAGCAGACCACCATTTTTCTAAAATTACGTTAAATGAAATGTAAAATTCGAAATAAATGAAATTCTCTCATGTCTAGACCTAAGAGATTTAGCTTGATAGTTGCTATGTAAATTTATGATAAATGTGTGATTGATGGGAAGGGTGACTTTTGTCAAGACTTGTGGCCAAAAGTTAATGGATAGGGACAATCGAAAACCTCAAATATTCGTCTTCACAAATATTTTACGAATAGGTCGCCGTTATTCGACTAATCGCGAATATTCGATGCGCAATGTAAGTTTATGGGAAACTCGAATAACAACTATTCAGAACTATTCGGGCTTCCCATAGACTTACATTGCGCATCGAATATTCGCATCATGGCGACCTATTCGTCAGACATTCACAAAGCCGAATATTTGTGGTATTTGATCATCCCTATTAATAGAGTATTTATGCCACTTGTGTGTCTGACCACCACTGCTGTCTTCACTTCAGTGGGTCTATCAGAGTTATAGATAAGAGTGGTAACTATCAGGGTGGTATGAAAGACCCTTATTTAGAATTTGTAGATTGCCAATGGAGTGGTGGTCCTGCATGTGCTAGTACTTCAATACGACAGAGGATTTTGGGACACTCGTTTTCATGATTGACATAAGTCTAAGTGATTGATATCAGATATTTAGAGTTGTTTTTGAGTCAGGCTCCTTGTAAACAGTCTTTCTTATGGCGGAAGTTTTATTTGCCTCCATTAGAAGACAGACATTAGTTTGAAAGTAAAGTGTATATTTGTTTAATAAACATCTACAGCAATAAGAATTCTCATTAATTTTTCTTGCAAGTCATTCTGTTAAAGATACTATATAAAATTCATACATCAAAAAGCAGCAAACAGCCATTCAAATGGTAAATCTCAGGTTCATCTCAAAGGCTACAAACAGCTGCTTTGATATTATATTAATAAGCATCTCATAATTTTCTTTATACATTTTCTATTCTGCATTTCCATTATCTATTCTGAATGTTCCCAGTTCCTAATGTATAGATACCATTAGCATCAATTACTGGGATTATGTTTTAAATAACAATTTGTCTTGCTATAGAAAACAATGTGACATTAAACATATTCATGAATAGACTGAAATCTACAATCTTTAGTTATTTCATGCTGTTTCTCTTTGTTAAATACTTAATCACGGGGACTACATTTCCTGCAATAGATATGCTTTATAATTAACAATTTGTCTAATTAATAGTGATGAGCGAGCATGCTTGTCACTACTCGGTACTCGCACGAGTATCACTGTACTCGGGCTGCTCGGCGGGGACCGAGTAATCTCGCGATACTCGTGCTTTACTCGTGGTCTTCATTTCTGCATGTTGGCGCTCTTTTGAGAGCCAGCCCTCATGCAGGGATTGGCTGGCAGACCACTGCAATGCCACAGCCCTGTTAGTTGTGGAATTGCAGTGATTGGCCGGCCTGCACAGCGTCACCGAGCCTTTATATCGGCCGGCGCGCTGTGCTCTGCTCACAGCTATTCTGACAGTGAGTGTAGGGAGAGTGTCGCTGATTCAGGGAAAGCTTTGCGGCCCTTTATAGCTTTTTCAGTTGCAGGGCTGCAAACAGTGTGACCAAAAGTCCTTCTCAGGACTATTCTAGTTGTATACAGGCAGGCAGGGTATAGCCAGGTCGGAGTACAGTAGCAGAGTCCTTCTCAGGACTATTGTTGCTATATACAGGCAGGGTATAGCCAGGTCTGAATACAGGCTAGTGACCAAAAGAGTCCTTGTCAGGACTATTGTAGCAGTATACAGGCAGGCAGGCAGGCAGGGTAGTGGTGACCGTATACCAGCCTTCATATCTGGGGCTGGTGTACACAGTGTAAAACAGTCCAGATAGTGTCTGACTTGTCTGTACTGTAATTGTCGCTCCCCAAAAAAACCTGTTAGTAGGTTATTATTGCGTCCGTGCTTGGTTTTTAAAACCGCACGTGTGTGCCTGTTGGTGGCAGCGTACAGGTGCACTGGTGTGCGTTTACCAAACTATTATATAACGCACAAGTGTAGTGTATAATACACGTCAGTCAGCAGTGGCTGATAGTGTCAGAGTTCTTAATTTTTGCTCCTAAAACCTGTGTTAGGTTATTATTGCGTCCGTGCTTGGTTTTTAAAACCGCACGTGTGTGCCTGTTGGTGGCAGCGTACAGGTGCACTGGTGTGCGTTTACCAAACTATTATATAACGCACAAGTGTAGTGTATAATACACGTCAGTCAGCAGTGGCTGATAGTGTCAGAGTTCTTAATTTTTGCTCCTAAAACCTGTGTTAGGTTATTATTGCGTCCGTGCTTGGTTTTTAAAACCGCACGTGTGTGCCTGTTGGTGGCAGCGTACAGGTGCACTGGTGTGCGTTTACCAAACTATTATATAACGCACAAGTGTAGTGTATAATACACGTCAGTCAGCAGTGGCTGATAGTGTCAGAGTTCTTAATTTTTGCTCCTAAAACCTGTGTTAGGTTATTATTGCGTCCGTGCTTGGTTTTTAAAACCGCACGTGTGTGCCTGTTGGTGGCAGCGTACAGGTGCACTGGTGTGCGTTTACCAAACTATTATATAACGCACAAGTGTAGTGTATAATACACGTCAGTCAGCAGTGGCTGATAGTGTCAGAGTTCTTAATTTTTGCTCCTAAAACCTGTGTTAGGTTATTATTGCGTCCGTGCTTGGTTTTTAAAACCGCACGTGTGTGCCTGTTGGTGGCAGCGTACAGGTGCACTGGTGTGCGTTTACCAAACTATTATATAACGCACAAGTGTAGTGTATAATACACGTCAGTCAGCAGTGGCTGATAGTGTCAGAGTTCTTAATTTTTGCTCCTAAAACCTGTGTTAGGTTATTATTGCGTCCGTGCTTGGTTTTTAAAACCGCACGTGTGTGCCTGTTGGTGGCAGCGTACAGGTGCACTGGTGTGCGTTTACCAAACTATTATATAACGCACAAGTGTAGTGTATAATACACGTCAGTCAGCAGTGGCTGATAGTGTCAGAGTTCTTAATTTTTGCTCCTAAAACCTGTGTTAGGTTATTATTGCGTCCGTGCTTGGTTTTTAAAACCGCACGTGTGTGCCTGTTGGTGGCAGCGTACAGGTGCACTGGTGTGCGTTTACCAAACTATTATATAACGCACAAGTGTAGTGTATAATACACGTCAGTCAGCAGTGGCTGATAGTGTCAGAGTTCTTAATTTTTGCTCCTAAAACCTGTGTTAGGTTATTATTGCGTCCGTGCTTGGTTTTTAAAACCGCACGTGTGTGCCTGTTGGTGGCAGCGTACAGGTGCACTGGTGTGCGTTTACCAAACTATTATATAACGCACAAGTGTAGTGTATAATACACGTCAGTCAGCAGTGGCTGATAGTGTCAGAGTTCTTAATTTTTGCTCCTAAAACCTGTGTTAGGTTATTATTGCGTCCGTGCTTGGTTTTTAAAACCGCACGTGTGTGCCTGTTGGTGGCAGCGTACAGGTGCACTGGTGTGCGTTTACCAAACTATTATATAACGCACAAGTGTAGTGTATAATACACGTCAGTCAGCAGTGGCTGATAGTGTCAGAGTTCTTAATTTTTGCTCCTAAAACCTGTGTTAGGTTATTATTGCGTCCGTGCTTGCATTTAAAAACCGCACGTGTGTGCCTGTCGGTGGCAGCGTACAGGTGCACTTGTGTGCAATTTCCAGAAACTTTGATATAACGCACAAGTAGTGAATATACACGTCAGCAGTGCACAGCATTGCAAAATGCGCAAGGGCATTGGCAAGGAACAAGGAAGTGGACGTGATGGTGGTGCAGGCAGAGGCCGAGGTCGTGGGCAAGCTCTAATTTCGCCACAACAAAGGGCCACATCTAGTCGCTCGCACGTCCTGTCCCAAATTCTTGGGGACCGCAGCAGTACACCGCTCTTGAACCAAGACCAGTGTCAACAGGTTGTTAGTTGGATAGCGGATAATGCTTCCAGTCAGATTGGCACCACCACAAACACTCTGTCTTCCACACGGTCAAGTGTCAGTAGCCGTGATACTGCACCGCACATTTCTGAACCTGATCCTCCTTCCTACCACCAGGCTGAGTACACGTCCTCCTCGGACATTAATGATCCCACACTTGGACACTCGGAAGAGCTGTTCACGTTTCCATTCACACATTCTGGCCTCTCGCCAGCTCATATTGAAGTGGGTCATGAGGAGATCGTCTGTACAGATGGCCAAATATTTGAGCAGCCACGTTCTCACGAAGTTGGCAACGTGTCTCAACAAGTGGTGGACGATGATGAGACACAATTGTCAGCAAGTCAGGAGGAGGAGCAGGGTGCGGAAGAGGAAGACGACGTGGTGGATGATCCAGTAACTGACCCAACCTGGCAGGAGGATATGCAGAGCGAGGACAGCAGTGCACAGGGGGAGGGAGGCGTAGCATCACAACAGGCAGTAAGAAGCAGGGTGGTGGCCCCAGGCAGAAGTCAGGCAACCGTTCCCCGGAACAACACGACGACACAAGGTGCCTGTCCAAATGTTAGGTCTTCACGAGTCTGGCAGTTTTTTAAGTTGGATCCAGATGATTCAAAAAAGGCCATTTGCAACACCTGCCGTGCCAGCATCAGCAGGGGTACCAAAACTAGCAGCCTGACCACCACCAGCATGATCAGGCACATGTCAGCCAAGCACCCGACTTTGTGGGAAGTACAACAGAGTCGAGGAGCAGTGCTTGCTGATGTCACTGCTACGTCTTCGCTGGTTGTGCATGCGAGCCAATCCTCTGTCCATGCTGCCTGCGAACAAGCCTCCTCCACTCCTGCACCTACAGTTGCCTACGCAGAAAGAACACCATCATCAAGCACGTCCTTGTCCCAGCGCAGCGTTCAGTTATCCATTCAGCAAACCTTTGAACGCAGGCGCAAATACACTGCCAACACCCCACATGCCACAGTTCTAAATGCTAACATTTCGCGACTGCTTGCGCTGGAAATGTTGCCTTTTAGGCTGGTGGAGACAGAAGCATTCCGTGACCTGATGGCGGCAGCTGTCCCACGTTACTCGGTCCCCAGCCGCCACTATTTCTCCCGGTGTGCCGTCCCCGCGTTGCATAACCACGTGTCACAAAACATCACACGTGCCCTGAACAACGCTGTTTCACCCAAGGTCCACCTAACCACAGACACGTGGACAAGTGCTTGTGGGCAAGGCCGCTACATCTCGTTGACGGCACACTGGGTTAATATTGTGGAAGCTGGGACCCAGTCTGAGCGAGGGACGCAACACGTCCTTCCCACACCAAGGTTTGCAGGCCCTACCTCAGTCAGTGTTTCACCCACACTCTACAGCTCCGGAATGTCATGCTCTTCAGCATCCTCCTCCTCCTGCGCATCCTCATCCACTGTGCCCTCCACACCAGTCACAAGCTGGAAGCACTGCAGCACTGCCTCGGCGAAGCGGCAACAGGCTGTGCTGAAGCTAATCTGCATAGGTGACAAACCCCACAATGCAGAAGAGCTGTGGACAGCTCTGAAACAGCAGGCAGATCACTGGCTCACACCTCTGAACCTAAAGCCAGGAAAGGTCGTTTGTGACAATGGCCGGAACCTGGTGGCGGCTTTGAGGCGAGGCCAGCTGACACATGTTCCATGCGTGGCCCATGTGCTCAACCTCGTGGTTCAGCGGTTTATAAAGTCATACCCAGAGCTGTCTGATCTGCTGGTAAAAGTTCGCCGCCTGTCTGCACATTTTCGAAAGTCACCTACTGCTTCAGCCGGCCTTGCCGGCTTTCAGCGCCGTTTGCATCTTCCGGCTCACAG
Organism: Anomaloglossus baeobatrachus; assembly: GCF_048569485.1. Taxonomy (NCBI): domain Eukaryota; kingdom Metazoa; phylum Chordata; class Amphibia; order Anura; family Aromobatidae; genus Anomaloglossus; species Anomaloglossus baeobatrachus. Next base: position 263,244,745 of record NC_134358.1, on the reverse strand, counting down.
ACTGGTGTGTGATGTCCCCACGCGTTGGAATTCAACTCTGCACATGTTGGTCAGGATATGTGAGCAGAAGAGGGCAGTTGTTGAGTACCTGCATCACCTAAGCCGTCGGGAAATGGGTCAAACTCCACACATAACACCTGAGGAGTGGAGATGGATGTCAGACCTATGTACCATCCTCCAAAACTTTGAGGACTCCACCAAGATGGTGAGTGGTGATGACGCCATTATTAGCGTCACCATACCGCTACTCTGCCTTCTAAAACGGTCCCTGCTGAAAAACAAACATGATGCATTGCAGGCGGAGCGCGATGAGTTGCAGCAAGAAACAGTAGTGGGTGTGGGTGATAACACACAGCCCAGCCTCGTCTCATCACAACGTGCAGTGGAGGACTATGACGAGGAGGAGGATGAAGACATGGAGCAACTCTCCGGCCAAATTGAGGATATGACATGCACACCAGTCATATCCTCGATTCAGCGTGGCTGGCCAGAGGACAGGGTAGATGAGGAGGAGGAGGAGGAGGAGGAGGAGGAGGACAGCATGTTCAGTCATCTTGTTGGTCAGGCTACTGAAGTCCTGGCTGTTAAGAGTCTGGCGCACATGGCTGACTTTATGGTAAGCTGCCTGTCTCGTGACCCTCGCGTTAAGAACATCTTGGCCGACAATCATTACTGGTTGGTAACACTGTTAGACCCACGCTACAAGGAGAACTTTTTGTCTCTTATTCCCGTGGAGGAGAGGTCAACCAAAATGCAGCAGTTTCGGAAGGCCATACTCACGGAAGTAGGCAAAGCATTCCCCTCACAAAACGCTAGCGGCATAGGTCAGGAATCAGTGGACAACCGAGGCGTACAGCCGAGAGAGGCACAAGTCCAATCCGCCAGAGGTAGGGGAACAGTCTTTAAGATGTGGGACAGTTTTCTCAGCCCCTCACGTACCACAGCCCCTGAGGTGCGGGGTAGTGCCACAAGAAATCCTAAGTTTGCCCAGATGCTGAAGGAGTACCTTGCAGATCGAACAACTGTACTCCGACATTCCTCTGTGCCTTACAATTATTGGGTATCCAAGCTGGACACGTGGCATGAATTGGCTCTCTACGCCTTGGAAGTCCTGGCCTGCCCTGCTGCTAGCGTTTTGTCAGAGCGTGTTTTTAGTGCCGCAGGTGGAATCATTACAGATAAACGCACCCGCCTGTCAACTGAAAATGCTGACAGGCTGACTCTGATAAAGATGAACAAGGGTTGGATTGGGCCAGACTTCACCACACCACCAGCAAATGAGAGCGGAATTTAAAGTTTGCCATGTACCTCCACTCACCCATGGGTACACTTCTCGACTTTGGATAATCGCTGGACTGCTCCTCCTTCTCCTCATGCGCCATCATGATGACCGTTACAATAGTTAGGTCTTTGTTTCAGGTATACCCCCAGTGGTAAATTTTTTCGCCCATTCTTTGCAGAATGGACATTACAACGACAGGAGACCCGCTCCTTTGCAATGGGAACAATGTTTTGAGGCCCTCATGCACGTCTCTACCCAGGGACAACGTGTAGCCTCCCAATTTTTGGCTGCCCTGCCTAAGGGCTATACTATAATACACCCACTTCCTTAAAATGGACACTTAATGTTTTGAGGCCCTCATGCACGTCTCTACCCAGGGACAATGTGGAGCCTCCCAATTTTTGGCTGCCCTGGCAAAGGGCTATACTGAAATAGACCCACTTCCTTACAATGGGCACTTCAGGTTTAAAGGCCATCATGCACGTCTCTACCCAGGGACAATGTGGAGCCTCCCAATTTTTGGCTGCCCTGCCTAAGGGCTATACTGAAATACACCAACTTCCTTAAAATGGACACTTAATGTTTTGAGGCCCTCATGCACGTCTCTACCCAGGGACAATGTGGAGCCTCCCAATTTTTGGCTGCCCTGGCAAAGGGCTATACTGAAATAGACCCACTTCCTTACAATGGGCACTTCAGGTTTAAAGGCCATCATGCACGTCTCTACCCAGGGACAATGTGGAGCCTCCCAATTTTTGGCTGCCCTGCCTAAGGGCTATACTGAAATAGACCCACTTCCTTACAATGGGCACTTCAGGTTTAAAGGCCATCATGCACGTCTCTACCCAGGGACAATGTGGAGCCTCCCAATTTTTGGCTGCCCTGCCTAAGGGCTATACTGAAATAGACCCACTTCCTTACAATGGGCACTTCAGGTTTAAAGGCCATCATGCACGTCTCTACCCAGGGACAATGTGGAGCCTCCCAATTTTTGGCTGCCCTGCCTAAGGGCTATACTATAATACACCCACTTCCTGACAATGGACACTTAATGTTTTGAGGCCCTCATGCACGTCTCTACCCAGGGACAATGTGGAGCCTCCCAATTTTTGGCTGCCCTGGCAAAGGGCTATACTGAAATAGACCCACTTCCTTACAATGGGCACTTCAGGTTTAAAGGCCATCATGCACGTCTCTACCCAGGGACAATGTGGAGCCTCCCAATTTTTGGCTGCCCTGCCTAAGGGCTATACTATAATACACCCACTTCCTGACAATGGACACTTAATGTTTTGAGGCCCTCATGCACGTCTGTATGCAGGGGCATTGGTGAACCTCACAATTTAGGACTGCCCTGGCAAAGGAAAATACTACAAAGACTCACTTCCTCAAAATGGGCACATTAGACTCAAGAGGCCTTCATGTACGTCTCTTCTCAGGGACATCGGAGTGCCACACAATGTTTTCACGTAAAATCTTTCATGTATTGATCTCAAAAAGTAACATACACCAGCTCTATCTCACTATTGGGTATGTGCCCTTAACATTTCCGCCATGAAAAATCATTTTGGGGTCATTTTGGAAGGTTTTCTGGTGAGTCCGTAAAAATGGCGTAAAACGCGGACAAAATTGTTCACAGCTGTGACTTTTGAGTGATAAATGCTTCAAGGGGTCTTCCCCATGCTGTTGCCATGTCATTTGAGCACTCTTCTGAGACTTTTGTGACATTTTTAGGGTTTCTCCATGCTGCCGGGAGGTCATTTCACAAAAATACTCGGGTCTCCCATAGGATAACATTGGGCTCGTTGCTCGGGCCGAGTACACGAGTATCTTGGGAGGCTCGGCCCGAGCTTCGAGCACCCGAGCTTTTTAGTACTCGCTCATCACTACTAATTAAGCCTCTTATATGCTGCTTTTGCTGCAATTGCATTGTTTAAAGTTTTGAGGGATAACAGCATAATTTACAAGCTAAAAATATCTCGCTTGGTTTACTTTGTGAAAAGGTATTATGTTTCCTCTGAAATACCTTAGGTTTTCTTACAACATATGGTATTAAGTTTTATGTTATGCATTTTGTGTTTTGTTATACTTGACATATTTCTTTACGCCTTGTTTACTGCATGATAGAAATTAATTATATTACATTGGAAGTTTTTGAACCTTGGGTAGGTAAGATGAATGATGCACAATTTCCTAATATACTACTTTCATCTGGATTACATTATAAATTTGAGATATTAGAGAGTTAGGGCTTGTTCATTTAAGCATGTTTTCAGGTAATCTGCAAGAGAATGCGCACAGAGAACACATGTGTCATGATCCAGGACCGGTATTCTCCGCTCCAGAGTTTCCCAGACCCGGCCTGGTCATGTCAGGGGTTAACTCCCATCAGCCTCATTCTGGTTTCAGGAGACACTATACTATACACTGCTGTACTTCAGCTGCCTTTCCGTTACAGTATTTGTTTGACTCTCCTTCACTGCTCTGTTGCCACCTAGTGAGGAATACGCTGTATTACGTCTCACTTGCCCTTTATACAGCATGATAACATGGACTATTGAAGCCAATTTTTCACAAAAACTGATGGTCAAAAAATCCTGCCGCATAAACCATTCTGGTCACGTTTACTGACCAGAATATTGCATGCATTATAAAGAATCTTTTTATCTTTGACACCAACAGTGAAGGAAATAATTATTTGATCCCTGCTGATTTTGCAAGTTTGCCCACTGAGATGAACAGTCTATGATTTTAAAGGTAGGTTAATTTTAACAGTTTTTCATAAAATAAAATGCGGCTGTGCAGGGTGTGCGGCGGCTAGTGCTGGGGTGGCTGTGCGGGGTGTCTGTCAGCTGTGCAGGGTCTTTGACGGCTGTGTGGGGTCTCTGGCGGCTTGACTCGTCATATGAGGTGGGCGGTGAGGACTTCAAATAATGCCGCCCAGAGTCGGCGCGTTCGCAGATGGAATTCTCGGCTCAAGCTCTCATCTGTGCAAGCACTGCCTCCGGCCCATTGATCTCCCAGTAGTGGAATTAAGGAAAATGACACCCTGAGGTGGCACTTGTGCAGACGAGATCTCGCCGCCATTTCTTTGAAGCCCTCACCACCCACAGCCGTCGCCACTGCAGCTGCTGCCACAGCCCAAGCCCCAGCACAGCTGCTCCAGCCTCCGCCGCAGCCCTAGCATAGCTGCACCAGCACAGCCGACAGTGTCTGGGATACCCACCACCCCTCCCTCCTGTGACTCCACTCCAACACCGCCGCTTCCCCCTCTGGTAAGACACCACTGGATTATAAGACAAACCCCTTTTTTCACCTTTTTTTTGCTCTGAATTTGGGGTGCGTCTTATAATCCGATGCATCTTATAAACCAACAAATACGGAATTTTGGATATTCTATCTCTTACTGTTAAAATGAACCTACTCTTAAAATAATAGACTCTTCATGTCTTTGTCAGTGGGCAAACTTACAAAATCAGTAAGAGATCAAATAATTATTTCCTTCACTATATCTGCAGTGTGGACAATTACAAGATGTTTCACACAAAGCCAGTGACGTCTGCAATAAATGGTCCAATTTGTCATTTTAAATCCATCCTTTGATGGGAGCTCAAATAATTATTAACTAGAGATGAGCAAATCATTCATTTTGGCGTGTTCATTCGGTTTGGGACTCGGAATTCACCTGAAAGCTAAAGGAAGTCACTAATTGGGCAATTTAGGTCTCTGCCTTAATACAGCCAGCCATAAACAGAACACTTGCGGGAGAGGGTGAGCAGGGTTTTTCCTTTGTTTATACACACTGCATCTGATCACACTGTTGTCACCCCCAGTGCAAGCAGTTTAAATACTGCAAATGGTTTGCACTGGGCTGGGCAATGAGTGTACCTGAGCACAGTAATACTCGTGCGAGTGGTTGCATACATAAAGCAGCCAAACTCCGAACCCAAGGCCTTTTTTTTTTCTTCAAGTCCGTGCTTGGTTTGTCTACAGAACACCGGACCTTGGCTTCACTCATCTCTACTAACCACTTAATCCAGCAATGGAGTTCTTGGGTACACTCAGTGCTCGGCCCTGTGAGAGCTGCTTACAGTCTCAGAATGGTTTTTACTGGGGGTAAAAAGAACATGCTATATTTAAAAAAAATCTCGGCCTCCCTCCCCCGGAAATGCTCTGTTTATGGCTGGTTGTATGGGGCGGAGAGACAAACTGCCGAATTATTGACTTTCATTATAATCGTTACTCAAGTTGATACCTGTAGTTCTTGACTTAGATGGGGTTTTGGCCCCAGAATGAAGTTCAGGTCAAGTCCAGATCCCAAACTGAGCTCTTAACTAAACTCCGTCTGAACAAGGTGGATCCGACATTCCACAGGTCCTCTTATCTCTATTTTTAACCATTTTGCCAAAAGGGAAGCATGGGTTGAAAATGAGGTTGTTGTGCTTAGGAGGTCCCTGGATATATGTATGGTTTGTGCTTTCATATTTCTTGGCCTATATAGAATTGTGCTTGGTATTACAGTTCCTCCAAGTAGAGAGCGCTGAGCAAAGATGCATACAAGACCCAGCACAACCCCTTAAATAAGCATGCATGTAGACATATGGTTCGGATCCTTTTTCTTTTTTGCCTTTATTATACAGTATTTTCAGTATTCTACTACAATACACTATTTTTGCCACATTTCTGTTTCTTAGTTCTATGAATTGTCATTGTAATTGAAATATGTACCGGCCAATCGTGACATTGAAAGACAGAATTGAAAAGCAGGTATGATCAAAGTTTATCAAACAAGAATATGTGCAGCATTTACAAAAGGCATAAGAAACAAGTCATTAAAATATACTATTCTATCATAGGACCTTGCCAAGGACTTTGAAAATGCTGATATTTATATAATGAATCTGTGGATTACATGTGTGAGCTTTAGATAAAAAAAAAACTAAATAAGCTTTAATATTCATATCTTTCCACATATATATGAAAAAATATTCAACTCTCAAAGGAAAAAATTTACCTTAACATTTTTCAAACAGCAATGTTGCCGTATGAAAAAGAAACCTGTGTCAAATGCTGCAGGATATAATTCTGCAAGTCTTTGGATAATGAGATTAAGTTGAACAAGTATAGCCTCTATAAATATAGGATTTAGGCCACGTCTTTCAAGAAATACAGAAATGATAGGTGCCTTTGTGAAGTAGAAAGGGGCCATTTCCTAATGATAAGTAGGTAGACACCTCAGCATGGCAGGTCAGGTTGCAATTCTGTGGTTATTCCTGTGGGAATAACAAAGGTTTGATTTTTCTTTCTATCATATTGTCATGCTTCAGTTCAAATAGCAATTTCAAGGAAGTCTGTAATGTTATCAAAATGAAAAATGGTAATTTCTTTCTACTTAACTCTTACTTGTACAGCACCAGAAATAGATTATTTTGTGTTTAGTTTGTAGACAAGGAAATGACAAATAGATTCTGTAAACCAAGATCCATCACAATGCAAACAATTCCAAACATTCACCAAAGGTTGCTCCATGTAATTCGAACAATACGGAAAACAAATACGGTTAACATAAAAAGTATTCAACTTAGATTGAAAATTAAGTTTAGCAAAATCTGGAAACTTTCTGCTGTGAAATTTAAAACCTTTTTGTAATAAATGAATGAAACAAGAACAATTTAAATATTTCAACACAATATAACAAATGGCTTTTCAAATTCATCTCAAAATTATTTATTATTATAACTATTATTTATTAATATAGCACCTTTTATTCCATGGTGCTTTACATGTGAAAAAGAGGCAAATATAGACAAGTACAATAATCATGAACATTTCAAGGCACAGATTGGTACAGTAGGAGAGATTAGTCTGCCCACGAGGGTTCACAGTCAACAGGGAAAGAGTTGAGGGCACAGTAGGTGCAGGTAGAGAGGATCATGCAATGCAATGGTGGATTCAAGGTTACTGCAGCTTGTAGGCTTATCGAAAGAGGTGGGACTTCAGGTTCCTTTTGAATGTTTTCACGGTAGGCAAGAGCCTGATGTGTTGGGGTGCGATGCCACTGTTATTGCCATTCTTAATGCCTCTTTTAATAACTACTGCAGTCTCAGAATTAGTCAACCCATTCATGAAAAGCATCTAAATAGAGCACCCTTTGGCTGTTATGACCTGCTGCAAACATGATCCATTGTCTAACTCGAGCTTCTGCCAGTGTTGCTCATGAATCTTATGGGTACTTTGCACACTACAACATCGCAAGCCGATGCTGCCATGCCGAGCGCGATAGTCCCCGCCCCCGTCGCAGCTGCGATATCATTGTGATAGCTTCTGTAGCGAATATTATTGCTACGACTGCTTCACATGCACGCACCTGTCATGCACCGTCGCTCTGGCCGGCAAACTGCCTCCTTAGTAAGGGGGCGGGTCGTGCGGCATCATTGCGATGTCACACGGCAGGCGGCCAATAGGAGCAGAGGAGCGGAGATGAGCGGGATGTAAACATCCCTCCCACCTCCTTCCTTCCGCATTGCAGCCGGGACGCAGGTAGGAGATGTTCCTCGCTCCTGCGGCTTCACACACAGCCATGTGTGCTGCCGCAGGAGCGAGGAACAACATTGGACCGTCGCGTCAGCGTAATTATGGAATTCGCCGACGCTACACCGATGATACGATTATGACGCTTTTGCGCTCGTTAATCGTATCCTCTAGGATTTACACACTAAGATGTCGAGAGCAACGCAGGAAATGCGTCACTTTTGACATGACCCCACCGTCATCGCACCTGCGATGTCGTAGTGTGCAAAGTACCCCTAAGTCCATACAAAATTGGCAAAAGCATCAACTTCCCAAATGCTCTAAAGTTTTCAAAGTTGGCAAGAGAGTGATCCTAAAAGTTAATAGAAGAGATTACTAACTTGCACAAACATAGTGAAGGATACAAAAAATAGCAAAGGCGTTGAATGTTCTTAAAAATACAGTTAGAAGCATTCAAAGTTACAAGAAACTGGAATCACAACCTGGATCTCACAGGAAAAGTAAGAAACCAACAGCCTTCACCCCATTCTTAAAGAGGCAAGTGGTCAAAAGACCTCAAGTGATTGCAAAAACTACAGCAAGGTTTAGTGGCAGCAGGCACTGAGGTTCAAGTTTGCACAGTGAGGGTCATACTAAATACTGAAGGTCTTCCTGATCTCAAAGATATACTGATCCAAAAAAACAATAAAAATAATGCCTGGTATGCTCAAATCATATAAATCGATAACAGCGGATTTGGCATTCTGTTCTGTGGAGCGATGAAGCAAAACTGGAACTTTTTGTACCTATGGTTCAGATGTGTTGTGACGGAGGAAGACTAAGGCATGAACAATGAAGGCTAAAAAAGAACCCAATGTCTGCAGTGAAGAATGGCAGTGGCTCACAGATGCTCTGGAGCTGCTTTGCTACCTCTAGCACTGAAATCCCGCAATGTGTGAAGGGCAAAATGGATGCAACCAAGTATCAGGAAATCATTGGAGAAAATGTTTTGATGGTAAAGGAAGTCAAGGCCATTGACCAAGAGGATTAAAATAAGATTCTTCGCAAACATTTCCAAATGCTGGTTTGAGGCTTTGCATCACACATACAGCAGATTATAACAGCCAAATGTTGCTCTACTAAGGACTTCAGACACTTGGTATAAAGGCCTTGAATAATTCCAAGACTGCATTTGTCATTAAAAATGGTATTTGGTGTTGATTTTAGAGAAAATTCTTGTTATATTAGTTGAGTTGGGATATTTAAATGTTTCTTGTTTAACTGGTTTGTAAAGAACATTAGAAAGTTGTATATTTCTATAACAAATGTATTTTGAAATGTAGGGTTGAATAATTTTGATTAAAGTGGTATATGCTAACAGCTACTAGCAGAAAATAAAATCTCAATATTTATTGGAAGATAACTGAAGTTTAGTATTTCTCTGTAACAGAATACAGAATTAGTGGATTCTGATTGCCTGCAAAGGTCATATCCCATAGCAAAGACACGTGACCACTGAGAAATGCAGTGCTAGCATGGTGGAATGGCCAGTCCGGAAGGGAAGTATCAAGCCTTTTTAATATATACTAAGCAATGGAGGGTTTTTCCAATAGTGAACAATGACTTTAAAGGGTTTGTGGCAAGTTTTAAAGTTATTTCCTATTCATAAGATATGGGATAACTATCCGATCACTGGAAGTTTAATGACTGGGGCCCTCACTGATCCTTATACAATGGCTATGAAGAACCCATCGGAACAGAGCAGAGTTCTCGCATGTACACCTCTACACTACTCATTCTCTATAGAACTGTCAGAAATAAGCGAGAGCTGTGGAAGTCTACATGCTCAACCTCCATTTCATTAAGTTGAAAGTTGACCATTAGTTGGGAATTAAGGCCCTGTCACACACAGAGATAAATCTTTGGCAGATCTGTGATTGCAGTGACATCATGGACATATTATTCCATTTGTACACAGCCAAAAACCTGACACTGATTGTCCACAATTTCACTGCAACCACAGATCTGCTACAGATTTATCTCTGTGTGTGACAGGGCCTTTAGTTTGGAAACAAGCAGACGGGCTGCGGAGAAATACACTACCAGCACTTCATGAATTACCCAGATCTAGGAGAAAAGCATCAAATGTTTTTATGTTATGATGGGAACAACTTTAAATGTTTTTTGTCTACTTTTGAAATTATATGCTATCCAGTCGCTGCGGGTTTAACCATTTAAACCCACACTAATCCTTACAGGGGCGTTAAATAACAAATCACAATGGTATAGAGGTCTTGCATGGGCACCTCTACTTCATTTATTCACAGTAAGACTGCCAGAGATATCTTTGGAGTTATGGAAGTGGGCATTCTCAACCGCAGCTTCATTGATCCACCATTGTCAGAATCGGAGTCCTAGCAGTCGGGCAAAAAGTGAATGAGAACTTATGCCCTAATATCTGTTGATAGGGAACCACTTCAAAAGTTGGCACAAACTCTTTAAGTTGTCAAGAATTACTGGTGTTACATGGCTATACCTTTTAGTTAGCATCACATTTTAATACAGGTAAAATATATCTTTGTACGGTGTTAGCCAGTAGAGATTGTTTAAACTTTTTTTTCATCACATTTTAGTAATTTAGCTTATCATTTTGTATGCTAGTTAAATATTTAGGATTATTGCTTTACTGTCTGCAAACCTAAGGTAGCAACATTGCTTTACAGCGCTGGGGTTCTGGGTTTGAATCCCACCAAGGATATATGTAAGGAGTTTGCATGTTCTCCCCATGTTTGCACACTTTAAAGACATACTGAGAGATAATTTAGATTGTGAGCCCCAATGTAAAGCTCTGCTGATTATGATTGTGCTCTATAAGCAATACATAATAAATAAGAAATAAACCACAAAGATGTTAGCAATCAATTTACCAGTCATCTTGGCATTTCCATCATACATACAAAATACTTGGAAATGTAAATCCAACACTTACTGCTTTTCATTTAGAAATTACAAAACAATGTAGAAGAAAGCATTTGTAATGTATTGAAATGTATATTTAAAACACAGCATTACTTTTACACAGGGAAGTTAAGCATAGACTTATTAATTGCACCTGTCATTCATGGAGCACTTAAACAGAAACTATCACCAGGTTTTTGCGCCTAATCTGAGAGCAGCATAGTGTAGAGACTGAAACTCTGTATAACTTACTGAATTGCTTAATGTAGTTTTGATAACATCACTGTTTTAACAGCAGGAGATTGTCATTAGAGGACTAGTAAACATGTTGTGATGTTCGTACAAGTGCATCTCAATAAATTAGAATATTCTAAAAAAATTAATTTATTTCAGTAATTCAATACAAAAAGGGAAACCCATATATTATATAGAGTCATTGCACACAGAGTGATCTATTTCAAGTGTTTATTTCTGTTAATGTTGATGATTATGGTTTACAACCAATGAAGACCCAAAAGTCATTATCTCAGAAAATTAGAATAAATACCACAAAACACCTGAAAAGGCCTAAATATTTAAAATGGTCTCTAAAGCTGGGTTCACACTAAGCGACAGCGACAACGACGTCGCTGTTACGTCACCATTTTTTGTGACGTAACAGCGACCTTGTAAGTCGCTGTTATGATGGCTGCTTAGCTGTCAAACACAGCGACGCAGCAGCGATCATAACGTCGCTGTGCTACATGTGCAGAGAGCAGGGAGCCGCGCTTAGCGCTGGCTCCTTGCTCTCCTAGGTACAGTACACATCGGGTTAATTAACCCGATGTGTACTGCAGCTACATGTCACAGTGCAGAGAGCAGGGAGCCGCGCACACTGCTTAGCGCTGGCTCCTTGCTCTCCTAGCTACAGTACACATCGGGTTAATTACCCGATGTGTACTGCAGCCACATGTGCACAGAGCAGGAGCCGGGACTAGCAGCAAGAGCGGCGGAGGCTGGTAACGAAGGTAAATATCGGGTAACCAGGGAAAGGTCTTCCCTTGGTTACCCGATGTTTACGCTGGTTACAGCTTACCACAGCTGCCAGACGCCGGCTCCTGCTCCCTGCTCGCTTCATTTCGTCGCTCTCTCGCTGTCACACACAGTGATGTGTGTGTCACAGCGGGAGAGTGACGACCAAAAAATGAAGCTGGACATTCAGCAACGACCGGCGACCTCACAGCAGGGGCCAGGTCGTTGCTAGATGTCACACACAGCGACAGTGACGGGACGTCGCTGCAACGTCACAGAAAATGGTGACTTAGCAGCGACGTCGTTGTCGTTGTCGCTGTGTGTGACACCAGCTTTAGTCTGGGTCAGTAGGCTACACAATCATGGGGAAGACTGCTGACTTGACAGATGTCCAGAAGGCAGTCATTGACACACTTCACAATAAGGGTAAGCCACAAAATGTCATTGCTAGAGAAGCTGACTGTTCAAAGAGTGCTAAATTCAAGCACATTAAGGGAAAGTTGAGTGGAAGGAAAATGTGTGGTAGAAAAAGGTGCACAAACCACCAGGATAACCGCAGCCTTGATAGGATTTCTAATAAAAGGCCATTCAAATGTTTGGGGAGTGGACTGCTGCTGGAGTCAGTGCTTCAAGAGCCACCACACATAGACGTATCCAGGACATGGGCTATAACTGTCTTATTCCTTGTGTCAAGCCACTCATGACTAGAGATGAGCGAACTGGTCCCGATTCGGCTCGAGCTTGGTTCGCCGAATGGAGGTCATGTTCGAGTTCGGTTCGGCGAACCCCTTCGGCGAACCACTCGGACCCCATAAGAAACAATGGGAGGCAATCACAAACACATAAAAACACATTATAAATGTACACATACAGTTAATAAACATTGCCATAACACTTACCGGTGCCCGCGATGCAACCTGCACTCTGTCTCCAGCCGCTTTCCATCGGTAATCGCTGCGTCCTCCCGGTAACCAGCAGTGATGCAGGACCTATCGTGACGTCAAAATAGCCACGTGACCAGTCACATGTCTATTATCTCATTGGCTACAGACTGGTCACATGGCTTTGATGTTATTCTAGGTCCTGTCATTGCATCTCTCCGGTACATGGTGCACGTTTGTATATCGCCGTGTACTGGCGACATGCTCTGGCACACGGTCGACTCCCTATTCTGCTTCCCCATTCCGTTAGGGATCGGCTGACACAGCCGGTCAATAGCGGAGATCACCGTTGCCATAGCAATGTGCATGTTAGCGGTGACTTCACCGCTAACAGCGGCACCGGGAATCACATGATCGGACCACCGTTGCTATGGCAACCCGTCTGTCAGCGGTAACATTACCGCTAACAGCCAGCAGCACTGATCACTCATGGAGTGAAGACTGCATGTGGAGAAGCAGCATCTTTCTCCCATGCTGTGCTGCTCATGTAGTAGAGCTGCATGGGCTGAAGGAGAAAGACAGAAGAGCATGGATCATGGATGGATAAGAGGGAGTAATAAACATGGAGTCTCTAAGTGTGTCTGTGTATTTATTTCTATTAAAGTATCTTTTCTCTGTGTGGTGTCTTTTTTTTAACCCTTTATTGGAGACTCTTAATGGCTGGGTCAAACTTGCCTGACATTAAGAATCTCTGACTTAATACTAGCTAGTAAAACAAAGCTGGTATTAACTCATGATTACCCAGCAAGCCACCCGGCTTCAGGGCTGCTGGAAGAGTTGGATACAGCGCCAGATGATGGCGCTTCTATGAAAGCGCCATTTTCTGGGGTGGCTGCGGATTGCAATTCGCAGCAGAGGCGCCCAGAAACCTCGGGCTAACCTGTGCTGCGGATTCCAATCCCCAGCTGCCTAGTTGTACCTGGCTGGACACAAAAATGGGGCAAAGCCCACGTTGTTTTTCTTTTAAGTATTTCATGAAATTCATGAAATAATTAAAAAAAGGGCTTCCCTATATTTTTAGTTCACAGCCGGGTACAAATAGGCAGCTGGGGGTTGGGGGCAGCCCGTACCTGCCTGCTGTACCTGGCTAGCATACAAAAATATGGCGAAGCTCACGTCATTTTTTTTGTAGTTTTTGTTTTTTTAGTAAAAAAAATAAAAAATGCTTCCCTGGATTTTCCATTGCCAGTGAAGGTAACACCAAGCAGTTAGCAGTTAGCCAGTAGCTGCTTGGATTACCCTTATCTAGCAATACAAAAAATGCAGCAGGAGCCCATATATATTTTTTTAAGTATTTATTTAAATAACTAAAAACAAAAAGGGCTTCCCTGTATTTTGATTGCCTGACATGACAGTGCTGTAAAAATCAATCTTTAAAAAAAATGACGTAGCGCTCCGCGGTATTTTTGATTCTCAGCGCAGATAAAGCAGACAGCTACGGGTTGCCACCCCCATCTGCCTGGCGTTACCTTGGCTGGCAATCAAAATACAGGGAAGCCGATTAATTTTTTTATTTAAAAAAATAGTTAAAAAAAAATGACGTTGGGTCCCCCCATTTTTGATAGCCAGCTAGGGTAAAGCAGACGGCTGTAGCCTGAAAACCACAGCTGGCAGCTTTACCATGGTTGGGGATACAAAGTGGAGGTCACCCTAGGCTCTTTTTTTATAATTATTTTATAAATATTAATAATTACAAAAAAAAGTAGGGTACCCCCAAATTGGATCACCAGCCAAGGTAAAGCGGACAGCTGTGGTCTGGTATTCTCAGGGTGGGAAGGTCCATAGATATTGACCCTTCACAATCTAAAAATAGCAGGCCGCAGGCGCTCCAGAAGTGGCGCATCCACAAGATGCGCCAATCCTGGCGCTTCACCCCAGCTCATCTCGTGCCCTGGTGCAGTGGCAAACGGGGTAATAAATAGGGTTGATATTAGCTGTAAGGTCACCTGACATCAAGCCCAGCAGTTTGTGATGTCATGGCGTCTATCAGATACCCGACATCACAAACTGTCAGTACTAACAAAAAATCTAGATAAAAAAAAATTATTTGAAAAAAAAAAACACCCCCCAAAACATTCCCTCTTTCACCAATTTATTATAAGGAAAAGAAATAAGGGGGTCCCACGATGATTCTGGACCGTCTAGAATATGGGGGACATTCTCAGGGAATGTATCCCCCATTTTCTAGGAGTGCAGACACTCCATGTGAGGAGTGTGGGTGCAATGAATCTGCACCCACTCTCGCTGGGTCCACATCAGCATGTCCATGTTGTAACTGTTGCTACCAAAGCTGCAATGCCCTGCTCATGAGGTAAGGGCATGCCTAATCAGGAGAACTATTCTACATTTTTAAATATTGGTATTTGCTGATATTATTGCTATACCACCTACTATATATTGGGGATAGGATCTTGGAGATGGAATACCCCTTTAAGTCCAGTTATCCATCTGAATGAATACTAAACAACAGAGTTCGCTATTTAGACATGTTTTTTTGTGGCGTATAACGGACTCTCATGTTTGGTAGTCATTCAGCAGGGAAACTATAAAATCAAATACCTCCATTTGGAAATGTAGTATAGCTCTCCTGATCAACTATGTTCCTTACCTCATGAGCAGGGCATTGCAGTAGCTTACAGATGCATGGTTACCACCACTCACTGTGTCTGAACACAGGAAGCTGAGCTGACAGCCGCTCTGTGCATGCGGCAGCGTCTATTGTGAAGGAGGGGGCCGTGGGAGATCAACGCTGGACAGGTACTGTGGGACACCGGGGAACACCAGTGGTGTTATAGGGGGTGACTTGGCAGGGCCTGGGGAGGAGTTTTCTGTCGCATGTGTCATGGCACATGCGACAGAAATCAGAGGAGTAGGGTGAATGCGGCTGGCATGCTGCTGTGTGCGCGGCCATCTTGGATTTCCGGGAAAGGGTGGGGCTGGTCACTTTGGCGACACCGGGGGATCGGGGCTATGATTTATCTCCCATCTGACATGTTTGTTCATGCCAGATGGGAGATAAATCATTTTTTACTGGCGCTGTCATTTACTGTAACGTGATCATTGGTATGTGGTGTATACCGGTGATCACGTGAGCGGGGATTGGAAAAACTGGCCTGAATCATGATCTCCAGGGTCTCAGCTACCCCTTGAAACCCCGGAGATTTTCTGACACGGGGGGGCGCTATTCACTTATTTCTGCCTGCTGTTTATAAACGGCAGATTAGAATAATGCTACATTCACACGACCGATCCGTTTTTGCGGTCCGCAAAAAATGGTCCATTTTTTTCATGGGTGCATATGTGTGGCATCTGTTTCCGTTCCGTATACGGTCCGTATGTCATCCGATTGTTATCCGTGTGCATTCTGCAAAAAAACTGAAGGAGGGAAAATACATAAATTTACCCAGGATCCATAGCTTCAGCCTACATGAGGCGGTCACATGTTCACTCCAGTGCCATTTTCTACTGCCTTTCACAGCGTAGAGCGCTCTGGTGATTTTCTTTTACTTGTACACTTCATATCAGTCTTTTCTGTCATTATAATGGCAGAAAGACACATAATGTCCCACTCTCCTGCATTTTGCACTTTTGCACCCTTTGGTGCCTTTCTTGTGGCACTAAGGGGTGCTTAGCCTTGTATTTACCAAAAATAATAAATACATTTAAAAAAAAAATGACTTGGGGTTCCCCCTATTTTTGATAGCCAGCTAGGGTAAAGCAGACAGCTGCAGCCTGCAGACCACAGCTGGCAGCTTCACCTTGGCTGGTAATCCAAAACTGAGGGCACCCCACGCTGTTATTTTAAATTAAATAAATAATTTAAAAAAAAACAACACGTGTGGTATTTTTTTTATTTAAAAAAATAGTTAAAAAAAAAATGACGTTGGGTCCCCCCATTTTTGATAGCCAGCTAGGGTAAAGCAGAAGGCTGTAGCCTGAAAACCACAGATGGCAGCTTTACTATGGTTGGGGATCCAAAGTGGAGGTCACCCTAGGCTCTTTTTTTATAATTATTTTATAAATATTAATAATTACAAAAAAAAAGTAGGGTACCCCCAAATTGGATCACCAGCCAAGGTAAAGCAGAGAGCTGGGGTCTGATATTCTCAGACTAGGGAGGTCCATGGTTATTGGACTCTCCCCAGCCTAAAAATAGCAGGCCGCAGCCGCCCCAGAAGTGGCGCATCCATTAGATGCGCCAATCCTAGTGCTTCACCCCAGCTCATCCCGTGATGACAAACACATTTTTATTTGAAAAAACACTCCTCAACACATTCCCTCTTTCACCAATTTATTAGAAATAAAAACAAATCCAGGTCTGCTGTAATCCAATAAGGCGTTCCCATGACGATCCACACTGTCCCAGTCAATGAAGAACAGAATGTTCCCCATTGGCTGGGAGAGCAATGCAGCGACCTGAGCTAACATCACTAGGTCAGCCCAGGTCACTGCAGGGCATGACAAGTGCTGCTGTCAGTGAGGTACATTACCTGCGGTGACGATTTCTTGCACTGCTGATAGCAGAGCTGTCACTGACTTCAATGACCGCCGACTTTACTGCCAAGTATCGCGGGAGCCTGTGACATCACCGCTAGTGACAGTCTCGGCTCCACAGCGAGATGAGATGTGAAGCGGCAGCCATGGAGGACAGTGACAGCGCTGAGGTTGGGCAGGCAGGATTTCATCAGTGCAGGTAAGCTGAGCGCGGCCATGTGTGCGGAGTGCGAGGTGGGTAGACCTAAGTGGGGCCATGTGTGCGGAGTGTGAGATGGGTGGAGCCAAGCTTAGCCATGTGTGCGGACGGCGAAGTGCAAAGTGGGTGGAGCCTAGCGGGGCCATGTTTGCGGGCGGCGGAGTGCAAAGTGGGTGGAGCCTAGCGGGGCCATGTGTGCAGGCGGCAAAGTGGGTGGAGCTTAGCAGGGCCATTTGTGCGGGTGATGGAGTGCGAAGTTGGGGGAGCCTAGCGGGGCCATGTGGCGCTGAAGACGTCAGTGTCAGGGACTGCATGGCTGGGGACAGGTGAGTGTGAGTGTGTGTATGTTTGTACATGCTGAGTGCAGGAGGGATGAGGAGCCGAGCGGGGAAGTGTCAGCTCCCTGCACACATAACCAGGGTAAATATCGGGTTACTAACCAAAGCGCTTTGCTTGGATACCCGATATTTATCTTGGTTACCAGCTTACTGCAGGCTGCCAGTGATGGCTTCCTGCACACTGTAGCTGTAAAAAGCCACGCTTTTGCTGATCGAACCGTTCTCGAACGTAACTCGAACTCCCAAACTTTTAGCCAAAAGCTCGAGTTCTAGTTCTATCTAGAACACCCCACAAAATCACTCGAACCGCGAACTTGCGAACCTCGAACCACGAACCGCGCTCAACTCTACTCATGACCAATAGACAATGGTTAATACTGTTATTGTGAACAGATAAGCAAGTTGAAGAGAAATGATGTCTAAAAGGTATAAAGTTAAAGACGACACATTTCCTTTGTATTTAAGGCAAAAATAATTGATTTGGTTAAATTTGAAGACATAATATTTAGGAAAAATTAATGCTTCTGAAAAAAACTTTTTTTTTTTTTGCATTTTATTATTCTGTACTGTAGTCATGATAAATTGTTGAACTGCACATCATTAAAAGTTGTCCTGTAATTCAGCTGCTCTATGATCAACACATATTATTATTAATAAAGCAACTTTCTAACATAGAGAAACATTGTATTATTATGTATTAGTAATATAATTATTATTAGGCTATATGCACACAGTATGTTTTTGAGTGCAGCTTTGTACACAAATCCTTATACTGAATCTTGAAGTTTTGTGCACATGGTGCAGACTGAAATCTGCAGTACGTCAATTCATTCAGTGTTTTTTTCCAGCATTTTTACACCCCAGAATGCATGAAAAACGCATTAGAAAAAAACTCATTTAAAAATGCATCAAAAACATAGCGCTTTCCTGTCAAATGATGCAGAAATTGTGCAAAAATCTCTGCAACCAAATACTCATAGTGTTTATTAAGTTATTTAATGACATTCCAAAATAAACATGTAAGGTTGATTTTTATTGTACCAAATAATCATTAGAATTAGTGTCTGCTACAATATGTCTTTTTTTACTCTCTGTAATAATTTCAAGGTTTTTAAACCATGGCTCTGCTTAGTAGACCATGCCACTAGCTATTGTACTGAAAGAGGATTATCACTTCTCAACAAGATTGACAGTAGAGCTGTACAGGGACAATGGGATTGTAGAAAGGAGGAAAGTTATGAATGCCTCTGAGCCGGAATATACGTTATGAATACAGACTAATCAGCACTCTTGTAGAAACGATACAAAGCTTTGTAAAATCTTGTTTTGTACATTATTCTCCGAATATTAACACAAATCAATAATATAAAACACAGAAAAAATAGAAGTACAATTGTTTGATGGTGATGAGGTTGGATGGACTGGGTTATTCTTTTGATAAATGTCATTGAATTTTGTATTTAAGGGGGTTTTCCCATGAACAAAGTTAATTTTAATCACTAGATCTTGGAATAAAAATAATTTGCACAATTGGATGTGTTCCAGTGCTAAGTTAATCTTATACGAGGGGCTTTTGATAAGTCTTTGGCTTTACCCAGAAAGAAACTAGATATATAGGATAATGAAACTTTACATTTATTCCACATATTCTCCACTAGTGTCAACACACTTCTTACATCAGTATTCAAAGTTCTGTAAGCCTAGCAAAAAGAAGGATTTCAGTTGTGCCTCAAACAAGGCATCCATAGCAGTCATGTCACCAGAAATAATGTGAAATGTGGTACCCTTGAGGTGTTTCTTAAAGTTTAGAAACAGATGATAGTCGAAGGGAGCTAGATCTGGTGAATAAGGTGGGTGGTCAACCAGCTGGAAGCCCAGCTCTGCCAGTTTTGCCATGGTCGCTTGTGCAGTATGAGCGGAGGTGTTGTCTTGCAGGAACAAGATTCCTTTGGACAGCTTGCCGCACCTTTTTGCCTTCAGAGCTGCCTTCAATTGGTCCAAAAGTTCAATGTAATACCTTACATTGATGGTGAAACCCTTTTGAAGGTAGTCCACTAGCAGGACACTCACCTTATCCCAGAACACAGATGCCATCAATTTAGTGGCTGCTTTTTGCACCCTGAACTTCTATGGATGAGGAGAACCACTGTGCCTCCATTCTTTTGACTGCTCTTTGTTTTTAGGGTCATACAAATAAATCCAGGTCTCATCCATCATGACCCGTTGGTCCAGGAAGGTCTTATCAGTCCAGAAACACTGACAAATGGACCAGGAAGTTTTCACTCGCATACTTCTCTGATCTGTTGTCCACATTTGGGGACACCCTTTGCAGATACAGTTAGGTCCAGAAATATTTGGACAGTGACACAAGTTTTGTTATTTTAGCTGTTTACAAAAACATGTTCAGAAATACAATTATATATATAATATGGGCTGAAAGTGCACCCTCCCATCTGCAATATGAGAGTTTTCAAATCCAAATCGGAGAAAGGGTTTAGGAATCATAGCTCTGTAATGCATAGCTTCCTCTTTTTAAAGGGACCAAAAGTAATTGGACAAGGGACTCTAAGGGCTGCAATTAACTCTGAAGGCGTCTCCCTCATTAACCTGTAATCAATGACGTAGTTAAAAGGTCTGGGGTTGATTACAGGTGTGTGGTTTTGCATTTGGAAGCTGTTGCTGTGACCAGACAACATGCGGTCTAAGGAACTCTCAATTGAGGTGAAGCAGAACATCCTGAGGCTGAAAAAAAAGAAAAAATCCATCAGAGAGATAGCAGACATGCTTGGAGTAGCAAAATCAACAGTCGGGTACATTCTGAGAAAAAAGGAATTGACTGGTGAGCTTGGGAACTCAAAAAGGCCTGGGCGTCCATGGATGACAACAGTGGTGGATGATCGCCGCATACTTTCTTTGGTGAAGAAGAACCCGTTCACAACATCAACTGAAGTCCAGAACACTCTCAGCGAAGTAGGTGTATCTGTTTCTAAGTCAACAGTAAAGAGAAGACTCCATGAAAGTAAATACAAAGGGTTCACATCTAGATGCAAACCATTTATCAATTCCAAAAATAGACAGGCCAGAGTTAAATTTGCTGAAAAACACCTCATGAAGCCAGCTCAGTTCTGGAAAAGTATTCTATGGACAGATGAGACAAAGATCAACCTGTACCAGAATGATGGGAAGAAAAAAGTTTGGAGAAGAAAGGGAACGGCACATGATCCAAGGCACACCACATCCTCTGTAAAACATGGTGGAGGCAACTTGATGGCATGGGCATGCATGGCTTTCAATGGCACTGGGTCACTTGTGTTTATTGATGACATAACAGCAGACAAGAATAGCCGGATGAATTCTGAAGTGTACCGGGAAATACTTTCAGCCCAGATTCAGCCAAATGCCGCAAAGTTGATCGGACGGCGCTTCATAGTACAGATGGACAATGACCAAGCATACAGCCAAAGCTACCCAGGACTTCATGAGTGCAAAAAAGTGGAACATTCTGCAATGGCCAAGTCAATCACCAGATCTTAACCCAATTGAGCATGCATTTCACTTGCTCAAATCCAGACTTAAGACGGAAAGACCCACAAACAAGCAAGACCTGAAGGCTGCGGCTGTAAAGGCCTGGCAAAGCATTAAGAAGGAGGAAACCCAGCGTTTGGTGATGTCCATGGGTTCCAGACTTAAGGCAGTGATTGCCTCCAAAGGATTCGCAACAAAATATTGAAAATAAAAATATTTTATTTGGGTTTGGTTTATTTGTCCAATTACTTTTGACCTCCTAAAATGTGGAGTGTTTGTAAATAAATGTGTACAATTCCTACAATTTCTATCAGATATTTTTGTTCAAACCTTCAAATTAAACGTTACAATCTGCACTTGAATTCTGTTGTAGAGGTTTCATTTCAAATCCAATGTGGTGGCATGCAGAGCCCAACTCGCGAAAATTGTGTCACTGTCCAAATATTTCTGGACCTAACTGTAGCTTGCTCATGTCCAAATGTTCATGGATACTGACACAAACACATTCACGGGAAATCCTCATGATTTCTGCTATTGCTTTAGCTGAAATTCATCGATTCTCTACTATGAGATTGTGCACAGCATCAACGATCTGTGGAACAACAACCATTCTCAGTCATCCAGGATGTTCCTCATCATTGGTGCTTTAGTGGCCCATTTTAAATTTCGAAACCCAGTTCTTAACTGTGGAATATAAAGGGCATTGATCCCCCAATGTTGGCGACATATCACCATAAATATCCTTTCCGGACTATCCCTGCAGAAACAAGAATTTTATCACTCCTCTGCTCTCAGTTGCTGTGAATTTTGTATTAGACTCCACTATTTTGTGTTCCCGTGTGCGTAGAACACTGTTGCCATAAGCCACAAACAGGCTTTCAGGTGATGTAACATTCATTACCATAGAAACAAAAAAAATCACAAAGACTTATCAGCAGCCCCTCATATATGTGCCCCTGGTATGTACTGTGTAATGGCGTTGTCTGACCATACACGGACCTGGTCTGATCACATCACATCTCCTGGGCAGGAGAGGAAGTAAATAAGGATACAGATATTATAGCACATGATCACAAATTATTCTTTTTTTGAAGTAAAACATTATTTAAAAGCTGGCTGGGAAATGCTTTATCTCATAAAAAGAATTATTTGTAATCCCGTACTGGAATGTCTATATTCTGTTCTGCGTCCTCTCCAATGCAGGAGATGTGGTATGATCAGACCATGTATGGTCAGACACGGCCATTACACAGCACATAGCAGGGACTTATATATAAGAGTATCTCAGCACAGGGACATTTTTTTAAACAGATTTAATCCTGGAAACCATCATAAGATCTATTGACTAAAATCAACTTTAACATTAACTGTTTGTGGGAAAACCCTTTAACTTATTTTACTTAAAATTGTAACACAATGCGTATGGTAATATATTTAGATGGGAAACCAATTTTTACAGTATAGATAGTAATACTACTCAAGACCACAAATCGACAAAGCTTTAACAACATAGAGCTTGTATTCAAGACAACACACAATGAGCAAAGTAAGCAAAGTATTAAAGACTTAAATATTCTGAAAAGATACTGTGTATACCAGAAATTGTTTTTTCTGCATAGCAGAATAGTCCTACAATTTGTGAGCGCATTCTATATGCTGTCCCAGTAATACTTTTATGCACCTGCCTCCCCTCAGGGCCGGACTCTGCTACTTTCGCTATTTGCTGCATAACATGTTGGGTTTCACAAGTTGCCAGGTGTACTCCAATGATATCATCACGTAAGGCCTTTATCAGGCCAATTCTGCTTATGAGTATTTACTAAGTATTGTGATTGTACCTTCTGCCTTGGAACACATACCAACAGTTTTCTTAACTTGAAACATCTCCTCATGCTCTTGTTTTCTTCTGCAATCTGCATTTGCTTCTTGGCTCGAACCTGCTGATTCACCCATGGTCTGCTGTAAGCATATCAGACTCCTCTGTAGAGACTGTGCACATGACTGTTACTACTGCAACTGACTATCTAATGCATTAAAAAGTTTGTCTCCTCATCTTTGCTTTCAGTGATTATTCATTGTTTGTTTATGAAACTATTATATGTTAAAAGTAATCAAATTTACCACCTGGCTAGTTCAAATTACAAATGCTTATGCTATTCCATGATTTTTTACACATTTTTAGTTCCTCAGCAAGTCTGCACCACTGTCTCTTCCAGTGTGTTTTGCACTACCTGTCTGTGCCTGCTTAATGTCGTGGTTCTTGCCATTTTACATGCCATACTACAATATAACACCAAAGGAAAATTATGCAAGCCAAAAAGTCAAAATGTATATAACCTTTGCACAATAATTAGAAACCAATCTCAAAAAACTCCTAGTTGTGAAACGCACGTCGGGTGCACAGGGATACCACTCTGTTACCCTGACTGTGGACCCTGTGTGTTGGTAACTATTGGCTCTGTACCTTTTATATGGTGCAATATCGCAACACTGTTTGCTTATATACATACAAATCGTTCATATGTGTGAATATGTAATTTATGTTTAATTATTACATATGTTCTATATGATTTAGATGTTGCTTTTAGGTACCTATACACAATTTTTTTTATCTACATATAGTTTAGAAAACTCTGTGATAATGGGTTCCTTATGAAGGTCAAGGATGGTGCTGGGTTTCCCCTATCAATACCATCCGTTCCTTGGGTTTTCTGCTCTGTTTTTTTTAGATCGTTTTTTAATTATTGTGCAATAAAAGTTATATAAATTTTTGACGTTTTGGCTTGCGTAATTTTCTTTTTGTGTTATATTGGTATTCTTGTATGCTTTAAAGCGGGCTTTACACGCTATGATATATCAAACGATATGTTGTCGGGGTCACGTCGTTAGTGACGCACATCCGGTTCCGTTTGACATATCGTAGCGTGTGACAGCTATGAGCATCTGTTAATGAGCAAAAATACTCACCTAATTGTTGCTCGTTGACACGTCGCTCATTTTCTAAATATCGCATGTCTTTCTGTGCGCCGGTTGTTCATCGTTCCCGGGGCAGCACACATCGCTCCGTGTGACACCCCGGGAATGATGAACACAGCTTACCTGCGTCCCGCTGGCAATGCGGAAGGAAGGAGATGGGCGGGATGTTTACATCCCACTCATCTTCGCCCCTCCGCTACTATTGGCCGGCCGCTGTGTGACATCGCGGTGACACCGAACGTCCCTCCCCCTTCAGGAAGAGGTTGTTCGCCGCCCACAGTGACGTCGTTCAGGAGGTAAGTACGTGTGATGGGGGTTTACGACTTTGTACGACACGGGCAAGAAATTGCCCATATTGCACAAACGACAGGGGCGGGTGCAATCGCAAATGCAATTGCACGAGAAATTGAAGCATGTAAAGCAGTCTTAAGCCTTCCTCTAGTTAGTTATGCTGTAGGTGTTGTATGCCATACTACAAGTCCAGCCATCTGTGCCATCATCCTCAGTCCATGTTTTCAATGTTAACTGGACCTTAATTGACCCACCTCACCAGATGAGCACTAATTTATACAAATGTCAACTGGTGGGCCACAGCAAGATCTTAACATGCTTGTGCACAGCATGGTAAATGTTCGGCATATTAGAATTTATTGAGCACCAAAAAATGAATGTTTGTTGACTTTTCCCACTTTTTTATTGCTGTAGCCATGAAAATCAAAAGGTGACTTAGTCTCAATCCAGTTTCAAAAAGTCAAGGTGGGGAAGAGAGACTGTAACTGGTTCATAACTCTAGAAACAAAAGCACATTTACAGAAGCGTAGAAGTCAGTTCTTCAAGATTAATATATTAAACTGTCCCAGATAACAGATGATCTGATTTATATATATTGAAGTTGGTGTTATCTAGACAGAAAAGCATGAGTAAAGAATGAGAGGGATTCAGAAAGCCAGGCCATGTATAAGAAATCAATATCCTTTTGCATTTTATTAATTGAGAACACATGTTATTGAAGAACCCACTGACACAACAGATAATCACCTAAAGATTTAACCTTAGCCTAACAGTATTACTTATGAGGTATTAATTCATTGTCAATATGTTCATGGTGATTCATGCAGAAAAGGTAGCAGTTGATGAAGATATTGATGATTTGGACACAAATGTATGATTCTCTTTTAATACCAGGCATTATAAGCAGAAATTAATGCTAATAAATCATTTTTCTAATTATGGCTTGTCGCAGGACAACTGGGAAAATCACGTAGATATGCCACCGTTGCCACCAATTTGTCATGAACTGCTGCCTCCAATCCCCAGAACAATACTCAATTGACAGACGATTGATGGACGAGGTGACAGCTGTTTTATCTACTAGGATGGTTTTCGGTGATTTCACAGTGGATGTACAGTACATACACAGGCAATTTCAACTCATGGAACATATATGCTATGGTATGGTCACTGCCAAACTCCACAATAAGCTAAAATATAGCTTCTAATAGTAACATGCTTTAGTGTCATCTCTTTTATGAGCCTGTGGGTTCTGTTCACAGAAAATATCTGCATCCCTCTGCATGGCATCCGCCCAGCTTCAATCCAGTAATTCTCCATTATTTATGGCTAAGTTTTAATTATCAGGTCTCCCTTAGTCGTACTTCCAATGGCCTTTGAACATACTCAATGTACTTTTACTGTGGGGTTGTTCTAGAGTGATGGCTACTTTCTACCCAGTACAGTTTCTACAGGCATGTTTCCCAATTTTCAATTTAGTTCTTTTTTTTCTACATCCCCGTCCTTTAGGTCAACTGCTTCTTTTACAAAGCAGTCTGGACCATATCTTACAGACTCATTTTCATCTGCATCATTAGAGATCTTGAGCTGGAAACTAGAGATGAGCGATGTTCGAGGTTCGCCAATTTCATGTTCGAGTGATTTTGGGGGGTATTCGAGTCGTTCGACGAACTCGAACGAGTTACTAAAAGTTCGGCAGTTCGAGTTACGTTCGAGAACGGTACGATCACCAAAAGCGTGGCTTTTCACAGTAAGTATGTGCACACCTTGCGTATCTGCATGCATCCTGCGTCCCCAGCACAATCCCTCTCTCTTTCCTAGTCACCGATCACGGGCGCCTCGCTGCACATCTGTCACAAATCTCCAGCGGCATTTCCTCTTTTGAAAATGGCTGCCGCTTCATTATTCAATTAGTTATTCCGTGCTTTCCCCGCCCACCGGCGCCCATGATTGGTTGCAGTCAGACACGCCCCCACGATGAGTGACAGCTATTTAACTGCAATCAATCACAGCCGCCGGCGGGCGGGTCTATATCGTGCATTAAAAAAAAAAGATAAAAAAAAAAAAAAATGCGGTTCCCCCCATATTTGATACCAGCCAGGATAAAGCCACACAGCTGGAGGCTGGTATTGTCAGGATGGGGAGCGCCACATTATGGGGAGCTTACCACCCTAACAATATCAGAAAGCAGCCGCCCAGAATTACTGCATCCATTAGATGCGGCAGTCCTGGGACTCTACCCAGCTCATCCCGAATTGCCCTGGTGCAGTGGCAATCAAGGTAATAACGGGGTTAATCATGACAAGCATCTCCCCGAGATACCTTCCATGAGTAAACTGTAAGTGAAAGTGAAGAAACACACACAGCGAAAAATCCTTTATTTGGAATAAAAGACAAAAAACACCTCATTTACCTCTTTATTAATCCCCAAACAACAATTCAGGTCCGAAGTAATCCGCACAACACTGTCCGCTCTGCTACATGAAGATGACACGGAGCGATCTGTGTCCTCTCCACATAGCACCTGAAGTGAGCCGCGCTGTCACCAGACTTCACTCTGCAATGCAGACGTCAAGATTATCAAATCTGCCTATGTTTCTCATTAATGACAGTGGCTCAATGATTAGAGCTCTCGCCTAAGAAGCATTAGTTCAAGTACCGGCCGTCCCAGTAAAAAATGTAATCTATTTTAAATTATAATTATTATTTATTTATAATTATAATTTAATTAAATTATGCACTGAGGGGAGGAGCCAGACATCAGCTGTGAGCCGCGGGACACACCTCTAAAATCGGAGCAGTTCACGGAATGAGGCTGCATTGCTCTCTGCTCTCTCTCTTCTCTCTCTCTCTCTCTCTCTCTCTCTCTCTTTCTCTTTCTCTCTTTCTCTCTTTCTCAATCTCCTCTCTCTCTCTTTCTCTCTCTCTCATTCCCTCTCTCTCTCCTCTCTCTCTCTTTTTCTCTCTCTCTCCCTCTCTCTCTCTCTCTCCCTCTCTCTCTCTCCTCCTCCTCTCTCTCTCTTCTCTCTCTTTTTCTCTCTCTCTCTTTTTCTCTCTTTTTCTCCCACTCTTTTTTCAGTCTCTCTTTTTCTCTTTTTCCCTCTCTTGCTCTCTCTCTTCTCTCTCTTCTCTCTCTCTCTCTCCCTCTCTCTCTCCCTCTCTCTCTTTCTATCTCTCTCTCTTCTCTCTATCTTTCTCTTTTTCTCTCTCTTTTTCTCAGTCTCTCTTTTTCTCTTCCCCCCCTCTCTCTCTCTCCTCTCTCTCTTCTCTCTCTTCTATCTCTCCTTCTCTCTCTCTTTTCTCTCTCTTTCTTTTCTCTCTCTTTTCTCTATCTTCTCTCTCTTCTTTCTCTCTCTCTCTCTCAGACCTGGCGATGATCAGCTGATGCGGTCACCTGACGGAATCAGCTGACACTATAAGTCGAGCGGTGAGGCCGGCTTTTTACCGCCCGGCCGGCTAAACTATCAGCTGATGCTGTCAGACAGGAGTCTGCACAGAAGTGTGTAGTTTTTTTGGGGGGGGATTGCACTGATGCATCAGCTGATTGTATAAAAGCCGTGTAGACAATCAGCTGCTGTCATGTGATTCAGGCCCTTGAACCTGACACATGATCTGATCGCTTTGCCTTCCAGCAAATCGATCAGATGATATTGGATCCAGATTGGACGGCGTGGGACCCTTGACCCTGGATTACTGAGGAGGGGGGTACTTTATTTCAATAAAGATGGAGTCACTAATTGTATTGTGTTTTATTTCTAATAAAAATATTTTTCTGTGTGTTGTTTTTTTTTATCTGTACTAGAAATTCATGGTGGCCATGTCTAATATTGGTGTGACACCATGAATTTCGGGCTTAGGGCCAGTTGATAATATACAGCTAGCCCTAACCCCATTATTACCCAGCGAGCCATCCGTCACCAGGGCAGCTGGAAGAGTTAGATACAGCGCCAGAAGATGGCGCTTCTATGAAAGCGCCATTTTCTGGGGCGGCTGCGGACTGCAATTCACAGCAGGGGTTCCCAGAAAGCTTGGGCACCCTGAGCTGCGGACTCCAATCCCCAGCTGCCTAGTTGTACCTGGCTGGACACAAAAATTGAGCAAAGCCCACGTCATTTTTTTTTTAAATTATTTCATGAAATTCATGAAATAATTAAAAAAAAGGGCTTCCCTATATTTGTGGTTCCCAGCTGGGTATAAATAGGCAGCTGGGGGTTGGGGGCAGCCCGTAGCTGTCTGCTGTGCTTGGCTAGCAAACAAAAACATGGTGAGGCCCACGTAATTTTTTTTGGGGGGGGGGAAATCCTGCATACAGTCCTGGATGGAGTATGCTGAGCCTTGTAGTTCTGCAGCTGCTGTCTGCTGTCTGTCTGTATGGAGGAGAGCAGACAGCAGCTGCAGAACTACAAGGCTCAGCATACTCCATCCAGGACTGTATGCAGGAGTTTTTTGCCCCCCCAAAAAATGACATGTGCTTCGCCATATTTTTGTATGCTAGCCAGGTACAGCAGGCTGATACGGCTGCCTCCAACCCCCAGCTGCTTTTTTGTACCCGGCTGGGAACTAAAAAAATTGGAAGCCCTTTTTTTAATTATTTCATGAATTTCATGAAATAAAAAAAATAATTCGACATAGGCTTTGCCCCATTTTTGTGTCCAGCCAGGTACAACTAGGCAGCTGGGAATTGAAATCTGCAGCACAGGTTGGCCCGAGCTTTCTGGGCCCCTGTGCTGCGAGTTGCAGTCCGCAGCCGCCCTAGAAAATGGCACTTTCATAGAAGCGCCATCATCTGGCGCTGTATTCAACTCTTCCAGAAGCCCTGAAGCAGGTGGCTTGCTGGGTAATAATGAGTTAATGCTAGCTTTGTTTTACTAGCTAGTATTAAGCCAGAGATTCTTAATGTCAGGCAAGTTTGACCCGGCCATTAAGAATCTCCAATAAAGGGTTAAAAAAAGACACCACACAGGGAAAAAATACTTTAATAGAAATAAATACACAGACACACTTAGAGACTCCATGTTTATTACTCCCTGTCAGCCCTCCCCAATCCTGGTCTTCTGTCTTCTTTCTCCTTCAACCCATGCAGCTCTGCTACATCATTCAGCATTGCATGGGAGGAAGAATGCTGCTGCTCGGTGCAGTTTAATCACTCAGTGAGTGAGCTGAGGCTGCGGGCTGTAAGCGGTGACGTCACCACTGACAGGCGGGTTACCATAGCAATGGTGCTCCGATCACGTGATTCCCCCGGTGCCGCAATTCACCGGCTGTGGCATCCAGTCCCTGCATGTGGGCTGACTCTGTAAAGAGCGCCCACATGCAGGAACGGGGAAGCCGACCATGTGCCAGAGCATTTTGCCGGTACACGGAGATGCTGGAACGATCACCGCATACCGGAAAGATGCACTGTCAGGACCTAGCCATGTGACCAGTCTGTAGCCAATGAGGTAATAGACACATGACTGGTCACATGCTTTTTTTGATGTCACGGAAGGTCCTATCATCAGTGCTGGTTACTGGGAGGACGCAGCGATTATTGGAAGGAAAAGCGGAGAGAGACAGAGTGCAGGACGCGTCGCGGGGACCTGTAAGTTTTATGGAAATGTTTATTAACTGTATGTGTACATGTATAATATGTTTTTGAGTGTTTGTGTTTTCCTCCCATTGTTTTCAATGTGGTTCGAATAGTTCGTCTAACGGTTCGTCGAACGGTTCATCGAACGGAGCCTCCGTTCGACGAACCAAACTG
This sequence comes from Anomaloglossus baeobatrachus, assembly GCF_048569485.1. NCBI lineage: Eukaryota > Metazoa > Chordata > Amphibia > Anura > Aromobatidae > Anomaloglossus > Anomaloglossus baeobatrachus. Next base: position 263,214,477 of record NC_134358.1, on the reverse strand, counting down.
AACTCGAACGCTAGAGGGGTGGCTCATCTCTACTGGATACTTTTACCCTTATATACTTTGTGATACAACACCTATGGCACAGCACATTGTCATGATCACTCTGGATTATTCAGCAATTATACCCTGACAAAGGGACAGGCCTTGATTAACTATATTAATTTTGCTATTGATATATATAATCTAGAAAATATCATGGCGGGCATGTCAAAAGCATTAACACATATTACTATTATGTATCTTTATTTTCTAATTTTTGGAAAGACATTTCGCCCAGGTAATGCTAATCTTTCTGATTTAACATTATACTCTGATGGTCCATAATAGTCCAACCCACTACGAATTGTGTAGGTCCCTCTTCAATGTCATGTTCACTAATTGATTCATTCATTTTTAATTTTGGCAAGGTGCATTATTCCATTATTCTGCTAAAATGGAAAATACCGTTATGCATGATGCTGCTATTAGGGAATATATATTGACATAAAGAGGTGTACTGTGTCTGCAATAAATATTGAGTAGGTGGTGTCTGTCAAAGTAAAAAAAAAACACCTGAATGTCAAGAACGTTACATTTACATTCTTCGCATAGTGAATTCTAGCCTTATCTTTTCCCTACCTATCCCTAAATATACAGAATTCTTCAGACCAGGACACAATTTTCCATAGTTGTGTCGTCCAGGTCTGATGCTCACACATGCTCAATACTGACTATCTATCAAGTCAGTGTTTGCTTTTTCTTGTACAGTGGGGAAAATAAGTATTTGATACACTGCCAATTTTGCAAGTTTTCCCATCTAAAAAGAACGAAGTCTAATTTTTATCGTAGGAACACTTCAACTGTGACAGATTGAAAAAAAATCCAGAAAATCCAGAAAATCACATGGTATATTTTTTACATAATTTATTTCCATTTTATTGCATGAAATAAGTATTTTATCACCTACCAACCAGCATGAATTCTGGCGCTCACAGACCTGTTATTTTTTTTTCTTTAGGAAGCCCTCCTACGCTGCACTCATTAGCTATATTAATTGCACCTGTGTGAACTCGTCACCTGTATAAAAGACTCTGGTCCACACACAATCAATCCCACTCCAACCTCTCCACCATGGCCAAGACCAACTCCAGTCCTCAAGAGCAACCAACAGTGCATGTTTTCAGGATTTCCTTAGTATTGCACAGGTGCTAGAATCCTCTCCTGTGTAAGTGATTAATTTATCACCTGTGTAAGACTGAGGAAATTCTAAATATAAATACTTTTTGTGGCTCTTGAGGACTGAAGTTGGGGAACACTGGTCTAAGGACACCAAAGACAAAATTGTAGACCTGCACAAACCTAGGATGGGCTACAGGACAATAGGCAAGCAGCAATTATTTGAAAATGGAGGAAACACAAGATGACTGTCAATCTTACTCTGTCTGCAAGATTTCGCCTCGTGGGCTAAGGATGATTCTGAAAAAGATCAGGAATCTGCCCAGAATTACATTAGAGGACCTTATCAATGACCTGAGGAGAGCTGGGACCACAGTTTCAAAGATTACCATTAGTAAGACATTGTTCTATCATGGATTAAAATCCTGCAGGACACATATGTCCCCCTGCTCATGCCAGCACATGTCCAAGCCCATTTGAATGTTTCCAAAGACCATCTGGATGATCCATAAGAGACATGAGAGAAGGTCATGTGGTCAGATGAGACCAAAATAGAACGTTATGGTATCAACTCCACTCGCCATATTTGGAGGAAGAAGAAAGATGATTATAACCTCAAGAACACTGTCCCAACCATGAAGAATGGGGGTGAAAACACATCATTCTTTGGGGGTGCTTGTCTTTAAAAGGTCCAGAACAACTGCACTGTATTAAAGGGAGGATGGATGGAGTCAAGTATCACAAGATTTTGGCCAACAACCTCTTTCCCCCAGTAGAAGCATTAAAGATGGGTCATGTCTGGGTCTTCAAGCATGACAGTGACCTGAAACATACAGTCAAGGTAAGTATGCAGTGGCTCCATAAGAATTATTTAAAGGTTCTGGATTGGCCTAGCCAATCTCCAGACCTGAACCCAATAGAAAATCTTTGTACGGAGCTAAACCTAATTGATGACCAGTAACAGCCTTGCACCAAATATTAAGTTCTTTTTTTTCCTATTATATCAAATACTTATTTCATGCAATAAAATGCAAATTGATTATTTAAAAATCATACAATGTAATTTTCTGCATTCTTCTGGATTTTTTTATTCTGTCTGTCACAGTTGGTGTGCCTACAATAAAAAGAACAGACCTCTCCTTTGTTTGTAGGTAGGAAAACTTACAAAGTTGGCAGTGTATCAAATACATATTTTACCCACTTATTTTCTCCACTGTATATATGCTATAATAGTTCTTTGAGGTATTGGGCCAGACAGGACAGCCTTTGATCCAACACACATTAATAAAGCTTAGATGTCTATGACCCTGCCACCAGTTCATCATTTGACCTCCCTTGAAACACTTTGATTGTTACAATATACTTTAAAATAGAAAATGCTCTACTACACTGGTTGATATGGACACATTTGTCATGTTTGACGCTATTATATTATTATTATCATTATTATCATTATTATTAATAATAATAATTAAAAAAAAATGGTGTGTGTATGTATGTATAGTATGTTTTTTTTATATTCCTAGCAGTAAGACAGTTACTTCCAACTGGGTTGATGTTAATGTGATCAGTAATTATCTCCTGATTTTGGCGTTAAAGGTTCTTTAAGCACTAGGAGACCACAGTAGTCTATGACAGGTTCCTCAACACTACAGTTTAGAAGAAACAACATCAGAGAAATATGTTGTTTACTGAGGAAAGTGATGAGATTACAAAAAAGAAAATATCTGACTTTTTTGACAAGGCATTATGCAAATATTATGCCACTATGTTCACCTTTAAAACTGTACCATTCAGAGAAGAACAGTGATATATCCATTTATAGTGAATCTGCTAACAATAAGCAGGGTCTGTTTGAAAGTCTATTGTGCAATGTAAACATCTAATAGGAAAGTTTACCAGTGTAATTATTCATTACTAGTGGTGGGCGGACCTGGACTGTATAAGTCCAGATCCACGTGGTTTCAAAAGAACCCGAGCACTGACGCCGGGCCAGGAGTCCTCAGGGAACTCTAGGTAATGATCCAGGTCTGGCCACCTAGTAAAAATCAAAGCAAAAAGAAAGAAAATAAGAATAAAGCAAGGGTTTTATACTTACCGATCTCTGCACGGCTGTAACTCTGCTTCAAGGCCACTCACTCTACTTCCGGGACCCTCATTATCATTCTCACTTATTCACTTCTGTCCTCACCAACCAGCAGTCTGGGCATCTCTGATTGGTTGCAGTGAGACAGTACCCCAGACTGTGTCACAGGTTGTCTGACTGCAACCAATCAGAGACGCTGTGTCTGTGTCTAGATTGATGTAAAAAAAAGAAAAAAATTGGCGTAGGGTCCCCCATATTATGATGCCCAGCACAGATAAATCATACAGCTACATGCTGCAGCCCCCTGTTGTGCGCTTATCTTGGATCTTGGATATGTATCAAAATAAGTGGAACCAAGTTTGGGAATTACCTTGCGTACTGCAACAGAGAAGGCAATGGAAACCCTGCATCAAGTGAAGCAGGAGATGGTTACCCATTCATCTGATTACCCTAGATAGGTTCTGCACCTATGTGCCAAGCAGGATACCTGGCCCTGGCTGACCTTGAACTGGGCCCTAGGTAAGGAAAGGATGGGATAAGTGCTTAGGCCGGTTTCACACATCCGGCTTTTCACCGGTTTGCCGGATCCGGCGCTCTCCCGTACAGACAATACAGTGCAGTGACAGCGCTGTAACTTCCGGGTCACATGCGCCGGTCACATGACAGCATGTGACCGGCGCTTGTTGCGCTGTCACTGTACTGTACATTAAGGAATAACGTTTGGAACTCCATTCTATGTCTGAACTGGGTGCAAAAAACCTAAAAAACATCACTATGGGGAGATAAGGTATGCACACCAGTGACTATGGAAGGGGAATACATGGAATAGCAGAAACTGCTGTGTGAATACTGACATGAAAAATTCAATAGCTATTTGTAAGAATGAAATGTGAAAAATGGAACCTGCATTACTGCCATGAATATATGAATAAAGAGAAATTTAGCTACTGAATTGATCAATGCAGAAGAGCCCCAACACTACGCCAAAGTATTTCTCTACGTTGGGGTCCCTAGCTTGTGTGTGTCCTCTCATGCAGTTAAAAAACTTACCGTGTATGGGACGCTGAGACCCAGGCTATATATGCGTATAATGTGGATTGGCAATAGGTGTGTATGGGGAGGGTTCACAAACGAAAAACTACTAACATTAAGGAATAACGTTTGGAACTCCATTCTATGTCTGAACCTGGTGCAAAAAACCTAAAAAACATCACTATGGGGAGATAAGGTATGCACACCAGTGACTATGGAAGGGGAATACATGGAATAGCAGAAACTGCTGTGTGAATACTGACATGAAAAATTCAATAGCTATTTGTAAGAATGAAATGTGAAAAATGGAACCTGCATTACTGCCATGAATATATGAATAAAGAGAAATTTAGCTACTGAATTGATCAATGCAGAAGAGCCCCAACACTACGCCAAAGTATTTCTCTACGTTGGGGTCCCTAGCTTGTGTGTGTCCTCTCATGCAGTTAAAAAACTTACCGTGTATGGGACGCTGAGACCCAGGCTATATATGCGTATAATGTGGATTGGCAATAGGTGTGTATGGGGAGGGTTCACAAACGAAAAACTACTAACATTAAGGAATAACGTTTGGAACTCCATTCTATGTCTGAACTGGGTGCAAAAAACCTAAAAAACATCACTATGGGGAGATAAGGTATGCACACCAGTGACTATGGAAGGGGAATACATGGAATAGCAGAAACTGCTGTGTGAATACTGACATGAAAAATTCAATAGCTATTTGTAAGAATGAAATGTGAAAAATGGAACCTGCATTACTGCCATGAATATATGAATAAAGAGAAATTTAGCTACTGAATTGATCAATGCAGAAGAGCCCCAACACTACGCCAAAGTATTTCTCTACGTTGGGGTCCCTAGCTTGTGTGTGTCCTCTCATGCAGTTAAAAAACTTACCGTGTATGGGACGCTGAGACCCAGGTTATATATGCGTATAATGTGGATTGGCAATAGGTGTGTATGGGGAGGGTTCACAAACGAAAAACTACTAACATTAAGGAATAACGTTTGGAACTCCATTCTATGTCTGAACTGGGTGCAAAAAACCTAAAAAACATCACTATGGGGAGATAAGGTATGCACACCAGTGACTATGGAAGGGGAATACATGGAATAGCAGAAACTGCTGTGTGAATACTGACATGAAAAATTCAATAGCTATTTGTAAGAATGAAATGTGAAAAATGGAACCTGCATTACTGCCATGAATATATGAATAAAGAGAAATTTAGCTACTGAATTGATCAATGCAATAGAGCCCCAACACTACGCCAAAGTATTTCTCTACGTTGGGGTCCCTAGCTTGTGTGTGTCCTCTCATGCAGTACTGTAGTCACTGTATGGGAGAGCGCCGGATCCGGCAAACCGACGAAACGCCTGATGTGTGAAACCGGCCTACGTCATGCCCTCTAAGCTCTAAAGAAGACACAGGGAGCACAAACACTGGGAAGTGAATGAATAACTTATCTCCTTGAAGATTCAGGGAGAGGAACAGCAACAAATAACAATGTTTCTTCTTATGAATACAAGCTGAGTGCTTGCATCCAATGCCTGTAGAGGAATATAACTCTATCACCAGCAAATACGAAGGGGACATGTGGGTAATGTATTTAAGGACACAAGGGGAATTGATGATGATTAGCAGCTGAAAAGTGAGGGTATCCACAGGGTCATAAAGTGAAAAGGATTAACCCCAAGCAGAGAAGATACATAGGGCTACAAATTTACACCACATCAGTAAGAATAGAATATCTGGGAGCAAATGCTGTGACCTTCTAAAGCTGTATTCCACAGGACTGTCTGTCAACTGTGACATACCCATTTCAAATTGTCACTGGTGGTAGCAGATCAGTGTAGAAGACAATAGCCATGCAGACAGTAAGATGCTACAGCTAATCTAACAATTGGGGTTAGCCTTAGGTGAATAAAAGTTGCCTCTAATCCATGCTTAATTCATTTTGACAAATGTAAGGTTTTCCACTTGTAAAGGTTATACTGGTCCACTTGGATGAGACAAAATCACCAGTCATGTTAAATACCTTAATGTTACATAGCTACATAGTTACATAGGTTGATGAAATACCTAGGTCCAAATAGTTCAACCTTCCTCCACCAATTATACATTTTGTCATTAATTCATATATAACCAACAATGTTGTGTGTACTGAGGAAATCATCCAGCCCTTTTTTAAAAGCTGTTATAGTATCTGCCATTAATACCTCTAGTGGTAGGGCATTCCACAATCTGACTGCTCTAACTGTAAAGAACCCATTTACCCATTCCTATATAGCTGTCAGAATCGCTTTTCTTCCACTCGCAGTGTATGCCCCCTGGTCCTTGGTATTGTCTTTGGAAGGAATAAGTCATGTTCCAGTCCTTTGTATGGACCACACATGTATTTATACATATAAATGAGATCTCCTCTGAGATGTAAGATTCTAAGCTAAACAAATCTAACTTTTCCAACCTCTCATCATATGGGAGGCCTTCCATTACTTGCAATAATCTAGTTGCCTGCCTTTGAACTGACTCTAACTTCTCAATGTCCTTTTTAAATTGTGGAGCCCAAAACTGGATCCCATATTCCAGATGTGACCTTACAAGTGATTTATAGAGGGGTAACAATACGTTGGGATCACGGGATCTAATCTCTTTTTTTCTACACCCTAAAATATGGTTTGCTTTAGCAGCTGCTGCTCAAATTACTTGTTAGCAGAATACTCGAATCTTTTCTCTGTTCTGTAGTCCCAAGTTTACTTCCATTTAATGGATATTCAGCAATAAGATTACTCTGTCCTAGTTGCATTACTCTACATTTATCAACATTAAATTTCATTAACCAAGTGTCTGCCCATTCAGACATCTTATCCAGACCTTATCTTTCAGCCAACTCCTTACCCATCTGCTTATAGTTTTCCCTAGTCCTTGCTTATGGAGTGTCATTATAAGACTGGTAAGTGGTTCAGAATCAAATGTCTTTGCAAAGTCCAAATAAATCACATCAGCTATATTACCAATATGCAGATTTGCACTTGCCTCCTCATAGAAAGTCAACATGTTGGTTAGACATTACTTATCTTTTATGAATCCATGCTGGTTGTCAGTAATTATATTATCTAATTTATTGTTGCATGTCATCTCTTAAAATTCCCTCAAAAACCTTGCACATCACTGATATCAGACCTACCTGAAGGTATTTGCCTGGATCCACCCTCTTTGCTTTCTTAAATATCGGTACCATGTCAGCAATTCTCCAATCCTGAGGTACCAACCCTGTTACAAGAGAGTCTAAGAAGATAAGATACAGCAGTCTGTTAATTACTGAGCTCAATTCCCTCAATATCTGTGGACGAGTGCCATTTGTCAATGTCTAATTTACTCAGATGTAGGTGTATTTGTTCTTGTGTTAATTTAGTTATAACCTTGGGGACTTTGATTTTTATCTTGTTAAATGATCCATGGAACAGTCAGTTCGTTGGTGAATACCAATGAAAAGTGCCTGTTTAATATATCACAATTTTCTTTGTCCTCTGTAATTATCCTGTTATAACCTTTTATGGGGCTGATACCATCCTTTTTTCCCCTTTTGGCATTGATGTATTTATAAAATTTTGGGGGGTTTATTTTAATGTCTTTGGCAATTTTTGTTTCAGTAGCAAATTTTGCTAGCTTGATTTCTTTTACCCATATTCTATTGAGAAATGTCTCTCTGACAGTACACTGATGGCTGATCCTAACAGTAGTCCATATAAAGCTAGACTAGCTCTAGCCACTGTTCTAAACTGTTGATCCCAAAATTTGTGGAATATGGGCTCAGAAAATCTGCTAGAAAAGGACTTAGTCCAAGTAGAACTGAACCTGGCAATTCTACCAGTGAAGTTCTATTTGCTGAAGTTAGTCAAGTTTGCATAGTACAGATTAGACATTTGGTCCATCATGTAATATACACTGAAGTTGTTTTTTCCTCAGCTACTTGTTCTAGCTTTAGTTTTGACAGAGGGAGGGTATTATTGGGTCTGCGAGGCTGTTTGTTTGGCATGCATTTGCTCGGTGGAAACTCAAATGACAATTTTTGTAGTTTCCTTGAATGGCATCAGTAAGGGTTATGCTCGTTGAGGTTGCGACGAGCAGGAGTATAGCCGCTGGACCACCGGGGGGACCCGGGCTTACCCTGAAATGGAACAAGTTTAATTGGATATCTACCAGGTATTCACCAGAGACTCTTATGGTGAAGATGGGCTTGGCTGCCAAAAGATGCAAGGTGCCACTCCCAGGGCAGTGGCAGCTGGCCCCCAGGATAACAGATGCAGGGACGGGCTCAGGTGCAGGCTGGTACAGACTGTAGTGCAGATAGGTGAAGCCGGGGCAGCTAAGCATATTGGTGCAGGCAGGTACAAAGGGTTTTCCAGGAACTGACAGGAATGAGAAGGCGAGCACAGGTACAGGTAACAGCCACAGGAGACATGGGAACCAACAACTAGCTAGCAAACAGACAAGATCGAATCTAACCAACCACGTAGCTCAGTAACCTCTCCTAGGGGTAGGATGCCTTAAATGCCTAGTTCCTCTCAGCCTTAGGCTGAGAGGCACTTATAGGCAGTAGTGCACTGGCCCTTTAAGAGCAGGGAATGCATGTGCGCGTACTCCCTAAGCACACTCCTGAGGGACTTGTACGGCATGCCAGGCCCCAAGAGCAGGAAGCAGCAGGGGAGCACATGGAAGGCCATGGAGAGCCAGGGGAGTGAGCAGACTAACCGTGGAGGTGAGTATGTCAGCATCCCTGCAGGGACACAGGCATTACAGTAGGTTAGATACAGTTCTCATCAGCTGTCTATAGCAGATCTCAGTGTAATCCATGCTCTAGTTTAGTGGTCTATCACTACTGTATTTCACACTGCTCATACAGATGTTCCAACATATGCGAAGTAGAATTTCAGTGAATTGCAACATCACAAATCAGGTGGCACTCTGGCAGACTGTTCTGTTTATGGAAACCAAAAAGTGGTGTGCTACATGCTACTGCTATATGTATTTTGTACACAACTCTTTGAAACTTGGAAACTGTGCTTGGTAGTTACTATACATGAGCAAAAAAATAAGGGCAGTGTGTGGCATTAACTATGTCTTCTATTGTTCTTCGAGATCTTAATATGTCTGTTGAATAAGATGCAGAGATGTGGGAAAAAGCAGATAACTACAGTCTGAGGATAAAAAGCGTCTTACCTCCTTTTCATGGAGGCCTTACTACCTGTCCAAGCTGTGGTGGTGCATTGCTGTTATTAAAGACATTCACCTATTTGACCTTGAAACTCATGTATAGTCCCTACCTATAGGTGCTGCTGAAGGGATTTATGGTGCAATTAGCTTTGGAGTTCAAAGACAAGTTGAGAGAAAGGCCAATGTTCTCATCCACATGAGAACACATATTGGGCACTCATTTCTGAGAGAAATATTGGCAGCAGGATATCTTACAGCATGACTGCGTGCAAAACAAAATTTCTCAAAAGGCAGCTGACTATACAAGGTAATATGGCGGTGACTGTTCCACTAGCAACTTGACCAGATGAAAGCTGAGTTGGCACTCAAGTGGATGACTAGGAGCATATAGCTGTTTACTCAACAACAAGGGATAGACAATTGGATGCTTGCTCTGATTCTTGATAAGCTTTCTTTTCTGAAATGAGTTGACATCACTTCATGCTCTAGTGTTGAGCTGTCTTTGTGAGCCTGAAAGTCCATGGCGTATATTCTTCCTTCAGAGACTGCAGACTGCGAAGGAATCATCTGTCTGCAATGCCTAAAAGAACTCTCACACCCAAGATGTCTGCACATAAGTCTGGCTATGACCATGACAACAGCTTCACTTCATTTAGTCTTCTCCACCAACAGCACGTGTAGCTGATTCCTACTTTAAAATTTACCCTTATTCACAGTGCCATTACCACTGTCATTGCACCTGCGGCCTCTACTTGAATAGCCAGCAATACAGCTAGGTGTTTTAATTGCCTACTCTGATCTTTTTCAAGTACAAAGGCTTAGTGTTCATCTATTTCAATAAATCAACTGAAAGAAGTTGTTCTGGTGAAGTCTTTTCCTTAACCCCCAGAGTGTTGTACACTACAGGACTAAGAGGTTGGACAAATTGAGGTGTCAATGAAGAAGCTGAAAATCTGCTATGTAAAATATCAAGTGCTTTGACAGCGCAGGAGGTGAACTGAGCAAAACACTGACTCAAGCTGTCAGGGTCATGGGTTACATACTCTTGCTGTAACTGAGATAAGTGATGTGACATATATTCTATTACACCCTTGCCTTTTTCCCTTCCAATACACTTGTCAAAGACAATGGAGTCTAATTGTGACCAGTGTTTGGTCTGCTAGCATAGCTGGTGGCAGTAATGCCAATAGTGCTGCTGATTCTAGCACCCACATTTATAGCCTTGGCATTTTTTTTTCTCTCACATTACTACTTCTGTTGCCAATGACACATTTTGGTTTACCATACATTTTAGACACAGGTATAAAGGCTTTAAAGCTGTTTAACCATACTTTCCCACCCCTGGAAAAGGTAGGGTGCATAAGACAGGTAAAAAGGCTAATGCAACAGTAACCTGCATGTCATATCAGTGTGGTATGTATGTGTCTTCACTTGTTTCTCCAAATTTAAACAGGTGTACCAACACAGTCCCACATATTTAAATGTCCTTATTTATCACAATTTTTTTTTTTAGATTTTTATGCTAAGCAAATTAAATCCGCGTGCCTAAAAAGGAGGATGCAACAACAAATGCTGGGTAGGTACCCAGCTTCCAAATGTGGCAGCAGTTCACATTTCAGTCTTTGGGTGTATGGTTGCTCGATTGCAACATTGTACTAGTAAAACTGGTACTACCCACATTTTCTATGTTTTTCAGGGCTGGGTGCCATGTGCTATTATCCATTATTTCTGGAATGTAAAATCCTAAAATGGCTGTTGCTCTCCTAAATCTGTTGCAGTGACTGTGATAGTCCACCCTGATTAGTTGCGTTAGACCATGAGATATAATATCTGCAAGCATTACAGGGAAGCCATGATATCGTGTGAGCTCATGGGCTGATGTAGTCTTTGACAATGTAATTTTTTTAGTAATCCACGCAAATAAAATTGAAAATAGATTGAATTTACTAGGACCTGCGAATTTCATGAAATTTGACTTACACTTGATTCATAGTGGATCAACGTTATCATCTCTTGTCCTCACACATCTCAAAATTATGGTCTATCTTTACTCGGATATCAATATTGTGATTCAGGAAACCACTTTTAGTTTAGATTATGTAACATATGCTTCAATTGGAATCATATAAAAGAATATGTGTCTAAATATTGATCCTACAGACTTGTAATATGCTTCTCTCTAGCGCGAAACACATTATATGGATGTTCTGAGAAGGAATGAAAAGATCAGTAGGGGGGTGCTATAACAAGTATAAAACAGCAACATCTAGGCACAGGAGCATTTTATAAATGTATTCCTATTGATAAAATTATTATGTTTTGCATGATCTAATAGAATTAGTTAATATTTGATTGTTGAGCAACCCCTTTAAGAGTTCAATAAAATCCTGCAATGTTCTAATTGATTTACCGCAACAGAGAATACAGTTTTAGAATTCTATCATCTCAACTATGTTAAAATATCAGAAATATACCTTTAGAAAAGTTATACATTATACTGTACAGTATGTAGTAAACCTTTAGTTGTCTAAATGTGATTTGATGTAACGAGATCCAAGAAAATCTGCCGTTAGATTTGTATATTCTGTTCTTCATTTTTCTAGTTGTACTTTATTTTTGTCTTTATAAATTAAACAAATTGAAGAAACATAACATAATACATTTACCAAATGATACTTTTGTAAGTGAGCTTATATTTTATTATTTTGGTGCATGTCATGCATGTATAGTAAATAGCAATGACATGTTTTACTGGCATCACAATATCAATACTCCAAATTGTGCGCAGTCAGGATTCTCCAATGCCGGTGTCAGGAGTGGGTTGTTATATGCTTCTGGCCACATTTCCTTTAGACGTGCCCAGCCTTGTTCAATCCGCTTTTATTGAGTGAGGCCTTGCCATATCTACCTAGGTGGCATGTAACAGCATGTTTGCAAATCACATACTTGTAGTCAACCACTCACCTCTTCCAGGTGCCTGCAAATGAGAATCCTAACTGCGCGCAGTGTGCATGCTTTGAGGATTTTTCAATTAGGATTGAGGATTAGGATCTGGAGTCACATACAGTAACTACAGACTTGAACCAAAAGCCTGGACAACACTTTTAATTTAATTTATGCTTTTTTTTTCATTTATGTTTACCATTTCTGGGTTTTTTATTTCTTTCCTAACTATAAATGCTATGGTAAAATGTCTTGGACAAGGAAACTTAATTAGTTAGAGTAGGCCATAATGTTATGATATTGTAATAGTGGCTGAAATGTAAAGATAGAAAACAAGTAGTAAAGTGTTGGTGGGCATCATTACTTAATTTCACTGAAAGGCAGATTAAAGAGAATCTATTATGGAGACACATACTGCACTAATTATGTAGCATAAACTTACAAAAGAGAAGCTCTTGCTACAGCTAAGAGGAGAGGCACAACAAATGAATAAAATATGTCTTAAATATATATATATATATATATATATATGTATATATATATATATATATATATATATATATACAGTGTGTCCACCCATATCCTGTCCACAGCCAGAACGGTGGCAGCTATAGGCATAGAAGTGGTGTCTAGGTATAGCAAAGTAGCCATGCGCTATGCAATGAAACCACCTATTGCGCCACCTGGTGTAAAACAACAGCGTTAGCATTTTTATTTCGAAAACTGAATGGGATAGAGAAAAAAAGTGAATTACAAAGTTGTAGGGCATCATCAATTCAATACGAATCGACACCTTACATACAGAAATGCTATGATTAGAACATATAAAACTCACAAGGCTGTGGATGGGAAGCAATACCTCGTGGAGACCTTCCTACAAGTCATTGGGTAAGAAACGGTTATCAATATGATAGCAGATTTTTTGTTCATAGCTCTATATGTTTTGGAGCTATCATGCCCCTTCAAGAACCAACAATAGCAATGTGAATGCAAAACATGAAGTTTCAATGACATATGTTGCACTTCATCTCTTTTTAAGCTTCAAAAAGGTTGTGAACCAGTTCAATGTAGTTTAGTGCTTGATAGTTGCCAAGGAAATTCTCGGAAACATCCTTGAATGATATTCAAGCAATTTTCTCAGGCCCCACCAGCAGCTCTTTGAAGTGCTTGTAATTCATGATGTGGACCAACAAAAATGCCTTCTTAATTTTGGCATTGGTTATTCTTCTGTATATTTGTCTCAAATAATAAAAACCTTCTTTTTCCTTGTTCATTGCTTTCACAAATTTTTTCATCAGCCTGAGTTTTATGGGAAGTGTACGCAGAAATATCATTGCTGGGTCCACAAGTGCTTTATGTATGACATTTTTCTGCCATGGAGTCAACTGGTTACTGATTGGCCTTTTCCTTCTACAGTAATGGCACTGCTTTGCACATGGCTGTTCCATTCACAAATAAAACAGCAATACTTCAACACTTTCGTGTTCTCATATGTTTCTTTCATGTCTGCAGCATAGCCAACAGGCATTGAAGGATGAACATTACCATTGTGTAATACTGATGAGTGAATTAAGAGACGCCACTGTTTCAGCTCATATTCACCATCCAAAACTGCGAACAACTCCTCAATGTCAGTGCAGAAGAACAGGTTGTCAACTTGTAAAAAAACCTGTGTTAACCCTAGAACGCATACCTGGTGCCTCGCAAGCCTGCTAGGTTACTTGTTTTCTATTTTCTGCAAGATTACTTTAGTTAGAATTTTGAAACTCTAGGTATTCCTCGGGTATATAGTTGTTAGTAATTTCCAGTTGTTCATATATTTTTATGTTATAGGCATTTCGGTAAAACAACTCTTTTTTTTTGGGACTACCCCATATTCACATACCTGGGGCCTTTTAGGCCTGTACTTGGTTTACATGTGATCCTCAGTACTTTTGTCTGTACTGTTGCTGGGGAAGACTTTGTCTTTATTACTCAGTCTTTATGACTCTGCTGTCGCTGGGAAGAGTGTAGATTCTACCCGACTACATGGTCCTGTGATCTTGGGAGGAAGGCTCCCTCACAAAGTCATGCGTCTCTGACATCATCGCAGGCCATGAACACACAGGAACAGGAGGACAGACAACATCCTGTTTATTGTGTGCTACTTGCTGAAGAGACTTTGGAGGACGGAGTCAGCTTTCTTGTTTCTGGAAAAAGAAACTTTCTGAGCTTCAAAAAGGGCTGCACTTTTCCTTTAGCACACACACTAACAAAGAGTGCAAAACCCTAATCATAATCATTTTTTTTTTTCATTTTAGTTTACTGACATCCAAGGTTACAGTGGCACAGTCTACATCCAGGGGTTTGACTGACCAAGAAATCAAGGCAATCATTTTTGATAGTGATGAAGAAAGTGAACATTCTTTGTCCGATGAAGAGTACATGCCACTAGCTAATGTCTCTACTTCATCGTCCAGTGATTCTTCAGATGATGAAGAAGTAGTGGATCCAGCAGAACGTAAAAATAGAACATCCAAAACTAATGTTTTTTGGAACAGTACTGCTGGGGTTCTTGGATGCACCCCATCACATAATATTATGAGAGTTGCTTAAGGCGCTGTAGTTATTCCCCAATTCTTGTCCAAAAGAGATGTTTTCTATACATTTTTTTCAGATGATATTGCAGATGAGGTAGTTTTGTGTACTAACTTAGAAGGAAAACATATTGCTTCAGGAAGAAAAAAACCATGGAATAATAAAACAAAAGATGAAATATATAGTTATATTGCCCTTACTCTTCTGGCAGGGTGTACAAAATCATATGATGTTCCAATCAGAGAATTATTTCTGAACCCTTTTTCAGATCAACACTACAAAGCTACAATGTCAGTCAATAGATTTTAGAATATTCGAAGAAGCCTTCGTTTTGATGATAAGAGAACTCGTCCTGTGAGGTTGGAAGCAGATAAATTAGCCCCTATTAGCTACATCTGGAATCTTTTCATCAAAAACTGTACAATACTTTACCATTCTAATGACAATGTGACAGTGGATGAGCAACTTCTTGCCTTTAGGGGACGTTGCAAATTTATTCAGTATATGCCCAGTAAACCTGCCAAGTATGGCATAAAACATTTCCGGATGTGTGAATCTACAAGCTGTTATGATTTTATTTACTGTGGCAAAAAAGCTGATGCTCCTGTCCTGAAAGATCTATGTTCTGACATAGTAAAAACACTTGCAGTACCAATTTTCAATTCTGGAAAAAATATAACAATTGGCAACTACTTTATCAATCTGGAACTGGGCAAATTTTTGCTTCATAAAAAACTCACACTTGTTGGTACTATGAGGCCAAACTGCCACAAAATTCCTCCAATCATGAAGCACAATCCCAAGCGACCACTTTGTGTGTGTCTTTGGTTTCAGCAATCAAGTGACAATGGTATCTTATAAAGCAAAGAAAGAACGATCTGTGATATTACAGAGTACAATGCATCATGATGGAAGTATTGACACCGATGACAGGAAACAGAAGCCTGAAATCATACTGCATTATAATAAAACAAAAGGAGGTGTGGACAAGATGGATGAAATGATTGGAGAGTATTTGTGCAAAAGGCAGAAAAAACGTTGGCTTGTATTAATTTTTTATAATAACCTTGATGTGTCAGCCCTCAATAGCTATATAGTTTATAGTGAAACTCATCCAGAATTCCATGCCAACAGGAAGGACAAGAGACGTCTATTTTTGCTGGAACTTTGCTATGAACTTTTGATGCGTACCATGATGGAGCGAAGCAACATGAAATGCTTGTCAAGGCAAATTACGGAAGCTATGATCCGATGTGGTATACATTTTCAAGAACATCCAGAGCAAATAGAAAAAAAAAGAAAGCTCTGTTATATTTGTCCAGCAAAGAAGGAAAGGAAATCTGAGCATTTCTGTATTACTTGTGGACAAAATGTCTGCAAGGAACATTCTTCCAAAAAAATATGTGTAAATTCTTGGGGTAAACTTTAATGTTGAAAAGGAAAGTTTTTGAAAAGAAATATTCCTGCCCCATGTTTACTACAACTTTTATATGAAAAACTTTTAGACAAAAAAAATCGTTATATATATATATATATATATATATATATATATATATATATATATATCTAAAAAGAATTATATAGAATGCATATATTGGGCGTTTTAAGCCAATGTAATTACTTTTTTTTGTTTTATGCACATAATTATAATGTTTTGAAATATTCACATCTCAAATAAACTTTGAAAAGTATTTCTATTTGAATTACTCTGTTATTTGCACACAGGCCTAAAAGGCCCCAGGTATGTGAAGGTGTAGATTTCTACGGTTGCACTTTCTAGGGTTAAGTCATCTTAGCGGCTTCGAAAGACAGAAACCTTTGTAGCACGGGAAAGCAAATGCCACCCTTGAAATCTTGAAGCCAGTAACTCTGCATTTACTTATGACAAATATACGTCCTGGACCAAGTCATTCAGTTATAGCTGTGCTATCAGATGAGGCTCACCAGACATACATGGCTCAAAGTAGGAATCAAAATCGTTACCCATCACTGACCCATAAACTGCAATATCTTCATCGGCTACCTCCTTTAGGCTTCCCATCTGGTGTTTTTGGCACTGGAAAAGTGTCATCAGGTGCTTCTTGTCTCATAGCTATGGGCAGATTGAGATATTCAATTGATTTATTATTCTTAGTAGAGAAACCAGAGAAATTGGTTAGACAGAAGTTACAGTCGTCCACATGATCCTTCTGTTTTGCAAGCAGATTTTAAAGCCTCTGCAGACAGTGCCCAGACATGTCTAGACATGTGTAGGTATACCTAGTCTGTAACAATTCCACTGAAGTTTTGCAACATCAATGAAATGCAAAGAAAATCATACATTTGCTTGCCTATAAATTACATAACAGCAATGTGTCATAAAATCGATACGTGACAGGAAAATGTCAAGGTGATTTTCATGATCAGCAGCTCAAATGATAAAACATACACCCAGAAGTGTTCAGGAAGCAAAATCTTTGTTATTCAGTGCTATCGTTGGCTTAGAAGAAGCTAAAGGCTTGTTGATTATGAAATAGAGAAGCTATGGCTCTTTAACAGCAGTGACAATGGCAAAAGCTGCACAGTAAATGATGGGATGAGCAGGCATCTAGATGTCAGGCTGTGTGATTATTAGAGATGAGCGAACCGGTCGCGGTTCGGCTCGAGGTGGTTCGCCGAACGGAGGTCTCGTTCGAGTTCAGTTCGTCGAACGTTCGACGAACCGAACTCGAACGTATAGGCTATAATGGGAGGCAATCACAAACACATAAAAATGCATTATAAATGTACACAAACAGTTAATAAACGATGCCATAACACTTACCGGTCCTCGCGATCCCTTCTGCACTCTGTCTCCTGCCGCTATTCCATCCGATGATCGCTGAATCCTCCCGGTGACCTGCACTGCCAGAAGAGATGCAGGACCTATCGTGACGTCAAAATAGCCATGTGACCAGTCATGTGGCTATTATCTCATTGGCTACAGACTGGTCACATGACTATGACACGTCATGTAGGACCTGCGAGTGCATCTCTCCGGTACACGGTGCACATATGTGTATCGCCGTGTACCGGCGACATGCTCTAGCACACGGTCGACTCCCCGTTCCGTTAGGGACCGGCTGACACAGCCAGTCATTAACGGAGATCACCGTTGCCATAGCAACGCAGTTAGCGGTGACGTCACCGCTAACCGCGGCTCCGAGAGCACCGTTGCTATGGTAACGCGTCTGTCAGCGTTACCGCTAGCAGCCAGCAGTGATCACTCACGGAGTGAAGGCTGCACGCTGCTGCACGATTGTAGTGAGCATTGTAGTGAGGATGGAGGTTCCCCAGCCCCAAGTGATGAGCTGGTGAATCTCATCCTTCCTCACTACAATCGTCACTACTACTACACTAGAAAGAAAGAAGACAGAAGAGCAGGGTCGTGGAGGGCTGACAGGGGGTAATAAAGATGGAGTCTCTAATGTGTCTGTGTATTTATTTCTATTAAAGTATTTTTCCTCTGTGTGGTGTCTTTTTTTTAACCCTTTATTGGAGATTCTTAATGGCCGGGTCAAACTTGCCTGACATTAAGAATCTCTGGCTTAATACTAGCTAGTAAAACAAAGCCAGTATTAACTCATGATTACCCAACAAGCCACCCGGCTCCAGGGCTGTTGGAAGAGTTGGATACAGCACCAGATGATGGCGCTTCTATGAGAGCGCCATTTTCTGGGACGGCTGCGGTCTGAAATCCGCAGCAGAGGCGCCCACAAACCTCGGGCTAACCTGTGCTGCGGATTCCAATCCCCAGCTGCCTAGTTGTTCCCGGCTGGACACAAAAATAGGGCGAAGCCCTCGTCATTTGTTTTTTAATTATTTCATGAAATAAGTTAAATAATTAAAAAAAACGGGCTTCCCTATATTTTTGGTTCCCAGCCGGGTACAAATAGGCAACTGGGGGTTGGAGGCAGCCCGTGGCTGCCAGCTGTACCTGGCTAGCATACAAAAATATGGCGAAGCCCACGTCATTTTTTTGGTGGGCAAAAAACTTCTGCATACAGTCCTGGATGGAGTATGCTGAGCCTTGTAGTTCTGCAGCTGCTGTCTGCTCTTCTCCATACAGACAGACAGCAGCTGCAGAACTACAAGGCTCAGCATACTCCATCCAGGACTGTATGCAGAATTTTTTTGCCCCCTGAAAAAATTATGTGGGCTTCGCCATATTTTTGTATGCTAGCCAGGTACAGCAGGCAGGTACGGCTGCCCCCAACCCCCAGTTGCCTATTTGTACCCGTCTGGGAACCAAAAATAAAGGGAAGCCCTTTTTTTATTATTTCATGAATTTCATGAAATAATTAGAAAACAAATGACGTAGGCTTTGCCCCATTTTTGTGTCCAGCCAGGTACAACTAGGCAGCTGGGGATTGGAATCCGCACCACCGGTTGGCCTGAGCTTTCTGGGCCCCACTGCTGGGAATTGCAGTCTGCAGCCACCTCAGAAAATGGCATTTTCATAGAAGCGCCATCTTCTGGCGCTGTATCCAACTCTTCCAGCACCTGCCTGCTATACCTGGCTAGCATACAAAAATATGGCGAAGCTCACGTCCTTTTTTTGTAGTTTTTTGGCAAAAAAAATAAAAAATGCTTCCCTGGATTTTCCATTGCCAGTGAAGGTAACACCAAGCAGTGGGGGTTAGCAGCCAGTAGCTGCTTGGATTACCCTTAGCTAGCAATACAAAAAATGCAGCGGGAGCCCATATATATTTTTTTTAATTATTTATTTAAATAACTAAAAATAAAATGGGCTTCCCTGTATTTTGATTGCTGGACATCACAGTGCTGTAAAAATAAATCTTTAAAAAAATGACGTAGCGCTCCGCAGTATTTTTGATTCTCAGCGCAGATAAAGCAGACAGCTATGGGTTGCCACCCCCATCTGCCTGCCGTTACCTTGGTTGTCAATCAAAATACAGGGAAGCCCATTAATTTTTTCTATTTAAAAAATAGTTAAAAAAAAAAATTACGTTGGGTCCCCCATTTTTGATAGCCAGCTAGGGTAAAGCAGACGGCTGTAGCCTGAAAACCACAGCTGGCAGCTTTACCGTGGTTGGGGATCCAATGTGGAGGTCCCCTCAGGCTCTTTTTTATAATTATTTTATAAATATTAATAATTACACAATAAAAGTAGGGTCCCCCCCAAATTGGATCACCAGCCAAGGTAAAGCGGACAGCTGTGGTCTGGTATTCTCAGGGTGGGAAGGTCCATAGTTATTGGGCATTCACAGCCTAAAAATAGCAGGCCGCAGGCACCCCAGACGTGGCGCATCCACTAGATGCGCCAATCCTGGCACTTCACCCCAGCTCATCCCGTGCCCTGGTGCAGTGGCAAACGGGGTAATAAATCGGGTTGATACTAGCTGTAAAGTCACCTGAGATCAAGCCCAGCAGTTTGTGATGTCATGGCGTCTATTAGATACCCAACATCATAAACTGTCAGTACTAACAAAAACAAAAAATCGACAAAAGAAATTTATTTGAAAAAACAGTCCCCAAAACATTTCCTCTTTCACCAATTTATTGTAAGAAAAAAAATAAAGGGGTCCCACGACGACTCTGGACCATCTAGAATATGGGGGGGAGACACTCAGGGAACGTATCCCCCATTTTCTAGGAGTGCGGACCCTTCATGTGAGGAGTGTGGGTGCAATGAATCTGCACTCACTCTCCCCGGGTCCACAGCAGCAGAGTCCATGTCGTAATGGTTGCTACTAAAGCTGCAATGCCCTGCTCATGAGGTAAGGGCATGCCTAATCAGGAGAACTACTGTAGAGGAAGCTCTGCTCACTGGTATATAGGTGCTCAGAGGTAATAATAGATAAAATTAGTGAGTAACCTCGGCACTCTAAATCTCCCAGACTAAGTCAGTAAGTCCCAATGGATAGTAATGCAAAATCACTCTTTATTGGTCCGTATTAAGAACATTTTTTTTTCATAAGCATATATGTTTTTGTCCAAAACAAGTTACAAATGACTTTTCGGCCTGAGCCTTCGTCAGATTGGACTTATCTGCATGTAATCATGAAAAATGACAATAATCAGTATCACATAAGAGTGAGAGAACAATAACATAAACTCGAACAATGTAGAGGTACAATTGGGATGCAGCAAAAAAATTGCAACACAGCAAGAAATGAAACACATGATACAAATGTCATAATACAGTACAAGGACAATATAGTAATGACAAATATGGGGTCAGAGTAGGCTTAGACAGCTCTGGTACGAAAGAGATGTCAATCATAAAGTAACATGTGCAGTAGGTGTAGAGCTACAGTATGCATGGCAGAGCTAATGGGTAGACTGACCATAGAAAAAGAACGGAGAAAAAGTGGAGAAAAAGTGGAGAAAAAGTGGAGGATAAGAGGAGAAAAAGTGGAGAAAAAAGTGGAGAAAAAGTGGAGAAAAAGTGGAGAAAAAGTAGAGAAAAAGTGGAGAAAAAGTGGAGCATAAGAGGAGAAAAAGTGGAGAAAAAAGTGGAGAAAAAGTGGAGAAAAAGTGGAGCATAAGAGAAGAAAAAGTGGAGAAAAAGTGGAGAAAAAGTGGAGAAAAAGTGGAGCATAAGAGGAGAAAAAGTTGAGAAAAAAGTGGAGAAAAAGTGGAGAAAAAGTGGAGAAAAAGTGGAGAAAAAGTGGAGAAAAAGTGGAGAAAAAGTGGAGCATAAGAGGAGAAAAAGTGGAGAAAAAGTGGAGAAAAAGTGGAGAAAAAGTGGAGCATAAGAGGAGAAAAAGTGGAGAAAAAAGTGGAGAAAAAGTGGAGAAAAAAGTGGAGAAAAAGTGGAGAAAAAGTGGAGAAAAAGTGGAGATTAAGAGGAGAAAAAGTGGAGAAAAAGTGGAGCATAAGAGGAGAAAAAGTGGAAAAAAAAGTGGAGAAAAAGTGGAGAAAAAGTGGAGAAAAAGTGGAGCATAAGAGGAGAAAAAGTGGAGAAAAAGTGGAGAAAAAAGTGGAGAAAAAGTGGAGAAAAAGTGGAGCATAAGAGGAGAAAAAGTGGAGAAAAAAGTGGAGAAAAAGTGGAGAAAAAGTGGAGCATAAGAGGAGAAAAAGTGGAGAAAAAGTGGAGAAAAAAGTGGAGAAAAAGTGGAGAAAAAGTGGAGCATAAGAGGAGAAAAAGTGGAGAAAAAAGTGGAGAAAAAGTGGAGAAAAAGTGGAGAAAAAGTGGAGCATAAGAGGAGAAAAAGTGGAGAAAAAGTGGAGCATAAGAGGAGAAAAAGTGGAGAAAAAGTGGAGAAAAAGTGGAGCATAAGAGGAGAAAAAGTGGAGAAAAAAGTGGAGAAAAAGTGGAGAAAAAGTGGAGCATAAGAGGAGAAAAAGTTGAGAAAAAGTGGAGAAAAAGTGGAGAAAAAGTGGAGCATAAGAGGAGAAAAAGTGGAGAAAAAGTGGAGAAAAAAGTGGAGAAAAAGTGGAGAAAAAGTGGAGCATAAGAGGAGAAAAAGTGGAGAAAAAAGTGGAGAAAAAGTGGAGAAAAAGTGGAGAAAAAGAGGAGCATAAGAGGAGAAAAAGTGGAGAAAAAGTGGAGCATAAGAGGAGAAAAAGTGGAGAAAAAGTGGAGAAAAAGTGGAGCATAAGAGGAGAAAAAGTGGAGAAAAAAGTGGAGAAAAAGTGGAGAAAAAGTGGAGCATAAGAGGAGAAAAAGTTGACAAAAAGTGGAGAAAAAGTGGAGAAAAAGTGGAGAAAAAGTGGAGCATAAGAGGAGAAAAAGTGGAGAAAAAGTGGAGAAAAAAGTGGAGAAAAAGTGGAGAAAAAGTGGAGCATAAGAGGAGAAAAAGTGGAGAAAAAAGTGGAGAAAAAGTGGAGAAAAAGTGGAGCATAAGAGGAGAAAAAGTTGACAAAAAGTGGAGAAAAAGTGGAGAAAAAGTGGAGAAAAAGTGGAGCATAAGAGGAGAAAAAGTGGAGATTAAGAGGAGAAAAAGTGGAGAAAAAGTGGAGCATAAGAGGAGAAAAAGTGGAGAAAAAGTGGAGAAAAAGTGGAGCATAAGAGGAGAAAAAGTGGAGAAAAAAGTGGAGAAAAAGTGGAGAAAAAGTGGAGCATAAGAGGAGAAAAAGTGGAGAAAAAAGTGGAGAAAAAGTGGAGA
Organism: Anomaloglossus baeobatrachus; assembly: GCF_048569485.1. Classification (NCBI taxonomy): domain Eukaryota; kingdom Metazoa; phylum Chordata; class Amphibia; order Anura; family Aromobatidae; genus Anomaloglossus; species Anomaloglossus baeobatrachus. The sequence continues at coordinate 263,191,373 of NC_134358.1, read as the reverse complement.
AAAAGTGGAGAAAAAGTGGAGCATAAGAGGAGAAAAAGTGGAGAAAAAGTGGAGCATAAGAGGAGAAAAAGTGGAGAAAAAGTGGAGAAAAAAGTGGAGAAAAAGTGGAGAAAAAGTGGAGCATAAGAGGAGAAAAAGTGGAGAAAAAAGTGGAGAAAAAGTGGAGAAAAAGTGGAGAAAAAGTGGAGCATAAGAGGAGAAAAAGTGGAGAAAAAGTGGAGCATAAGAGGAGAAAAAGTGGAGAAAAAGTGGAGAAAAAGTGGAGCATAAGAGGAGAAAAAGTGGAGAAAAAGTGGAGAAAAAGTGGAGAAAAAGTGGAGCATAAGAGGAGAAAAAGTGGAGAAAAAAAATGGAGAAAAAGTGGAGAAAAAGTGGAGCATAAGAGGAGAAAAAGTGGAGAAAAAGTGGAGAAAAAGTGGAGAAAAAGTGGAGAAAAAGTGGAGCATAAGAGGAGAAAAAGTGGAGAAAAAGTGGAGAAAAAAGTGGAGAAAAAGTGGAGAAAAAGTGGAGCATAAGAGGAGAAAAAGTGGAGAAAAAAGTGGAGAAAAAGTGGAGAAAAAGTGGAGAAAAAGTGGAGCATAAGAGGAGAAAAAGTGGAGAAAAAGTGGAGCATAAGAGGAGAAAAAGTGGAGAAAAAGTGGAGAAAAAGTGGAGCATAAGAGGAGAAAAAGTGGAGAAAAAAGTGGAGAAAAAGTGGAGAAAAAATGGAGCATAAGAGGAGAAAAAGTTGAGAAAAAGTGGAGAAAAAGTGGAGAAAAAGTGGAGCATAAGAGGAGAAAAAGTGGAGATTAAGAGGAGAAAAAGTGGAGAAAAAGTGGAGCATAAGAGGAGAAAAAGTGGAGAAAAAGTGGAGAAAAAGTGGAGCATAAGAGGAGAAAAAGTGGAGAAAAAAGTGGAGAAAAAGTGGAGAAAAAGTGGAGAAAAAGTGGAGAAAAAGTGGAGCATAAGAGGAGAAAAAGTGGAGAAAAAGTGGAGAAAAAGTGGAGAAAAAGTGGAGCATAAGAGGAGAAAAAGTGGAGAAAAAGTGGAGCATAAGAGGAGAAAAAGTGGAGAAAAAGTGGAGAAAAAGTGGAGCATAAGAGGAGAAAAAGTGGAGAAAAAAGTTGAGAAAAAGTGGAGAAAAAGTGGAGCATAAGAGGAGAAAAAGTGGAGAAAAAGTGGAGAAAAAGTGGAGAAAAAGTGGAGCATAAGAGGAGAAAAAGTGGAGAAAAAGTGGAGCATAAGAGGAGAAAAAGTGGAGAAAAAAGTGGAGAAAAAGTGGAGAAAAAGTGGAGCATAAGAGGAGAAAAAGTGGAGAAAAAGTGGAGAAAAAGTGGAGCATAAGAGGAGAAAAAGTGGAGAAAAAGTGGAGAAAAATTGGAGAAAAAGTGGAGCATAAGAGGAGAAAAAGTGGAGAAAAAAGTGGAGAAAAAGTGGAGCATAAGAGGAGAAAAAGTGGAGAAAAAAGTGGAGAAAAAGTGGAGAAAAAGTGGAGAAAAATTGGAGCATAAGAGGAGAAAAAGTGGAGATTAAGAGGAGAAAAAGTGGAGAAAAAGTGGAGAAAAAGTGGAGCATAAGAGGAGAAAAAGTGGAGAAAAAGTGGAGAAAAAGTGGAGCATAAGAGGAGAAAAAGTGGAGAAAAAAGTGGAGAAAAAGTGGAGCATAAGAGGAGAAAAAGTGGAGAAAAAGTGGAGAAAAAGTGGAGAAAAAGTGGAGCATAAGAGGAGAAAAAGTGGAGAAAAAAGTGGAGAAAAAGTGGAGAAAAGGTGGAGAAAAAGTGGAGCATAAGAGGAGAAAAAGTGGAGATTAAGAGGAGAAAAAGTGGAGAAAAAGTGGAGCATAAGAGGAGAAAAAGTGGAGAAAAAAAGTGGAGAAAAAGTGGAGAAAAAGTGGAGAAAAAGTGGAGCATAAGAGGAGAAAAAGTGGAGAAAAAAGTGGAGAAAAAGTGGAGAAAAAGTGGAGAAAAAGTGGAGCATAAGAGGAGAAAAAGTGGAGAAAAAGTGGAGCATAAGAGGAGAAAAAGTGGAGAAAAAGTGGAGAAAAAGTGGAGAAAAAGTGAAGAAAAAAATGGAGAAAAAGTGGAGAAAAAGTGGAGAATAAGAGGAGAAAAAGTGGAGAAAAAGTGGAGAATAAGAGGAGAAAAAGTGGAGAATAAATGGAGAAAAAAATGGAGAAAAAGTGGAGAAAAAAATGGAGAAAAAGTGGAACACCCTTTGGTACCTTTCATGTGGCACTAAGGGGTGCTTAGCTTTGTATTTAGCCAAAAAAAAGAAAAAAAAATGACGTAGGGTTCCCCCTAGTTTTGTAGCCAGCTAGGGTAAAGCAGACGGCTGCAGCCTGCAGACCACAGCTGGCAACCTCACCTTGGCTGGTAATCCAAAACTGAGGGCACCCCACACTGTTATATTAAATTAAATAAATAATTAAAAAAAAAAACACGTAGGGGTCCCCCAAAATTGGATCACCAGCCAAGGTAAAGCAGACAGCTGGGGCCTGATATTCTCAGACTAGGGAGGTCCATGGTTATTGGAATCTCCCCAGCCTAAAAATAGCAGGCCGCAGCCGCCCCAGAAGTGGCGCATCCATTAGATGCGCCAACCCTGGTGCTTCGCCCCAGCTCATCCCGCGCCCTGGTGCGGTGGCAAACGGGGTAATATATGGGGTTAATACCAGATGTGTAATGTCACCTGGCATCAAGCCCTGGGGTTGGTGAGGTCAGGCGTCTATCAGATACCCGACATCACCAACCCAGTCAGTAATAAAAAAAAATAGACGACAAACACATTTTTATTTGAAAAAACACTCCCCAAAACATTCCCTCTTTAACCAATTTATTAGAATGAAAAACAAATCCAGGTCTGGTGTAATCCAAGGGGTTGCCATGACGATCCACACTGTCCCAGTCAATGAAGAGCAGAATGTTCCCCATTGGCTGGGAGAGCAATGCAGTGACCTGAGCTAACATCAATGGGTCAGCCCAGGTCACTGCAGGGCATGACAAGTGCTGCTGTCAGCGAGGTACATTACCTGCGCTGATCTCCAGCACACTGACAGCCCCTGTCACTGAGGTCAATGACCGGCGCCTTCACATCAAGTATCGCGAGAGGTCCGTGACGTCTCGGGTGGGAAGCGAGAGGTGATGTGACAAGCGGCGGCCATGGAGGACAGTGACAGCGCTGAGGTCTGGATGGCGAGACTTCATCACCGCAGGTAAGCCGAGCGGGGGGGGGAGGGGTGGTGCGTGTGTGAGAGTGTGTGTGTGTGTATATGTATGTATACATGCTGCGGGCAGGAGGGGGCGGAGCGAGCTGAGCGGGAAGTGTGGGCTTCCTGCACGTAACTAAGATAAACATCGGGTTACTAACCAAGCGCTTTGCTTGGATACCCGATGTTTATCTTGGTTACCAGCTTGTGGCAGGCTGCCAGCGATGGCTCCTGCACACTGTAGCTGGGGGGGGGGTGTGCGTGAGTGAGAGTGTGTGTGTGTGTGGATATGTATGTATACATGCCGCGGGCAGGAGGGGGCGGAGTGAGCCGAGCGGGAAAGTGTGGGCTTCCTGCACGTAACTAAGATAAACATCGGGTTACTAACCAAGCGCTTTGCTTGGATACCCGATGTTTATCTTGGTTACCAGCTTGTGGCAGGCTGCCAGCGATGGCTCCTGCACACTGTAGCTGTAAAAAGCCCTGCTTTTTGCTGCTAGAACCGTTCTCGAACGTTTCTAGAACTATCGAGCTTTTAGCAAAAAGCTCGAGTTCTAGTTCGATCTCGAACAGCCCAAAAATCACTCGAGCCTAGAACTGGAGAACCACGAACCGCGAACCGCGCTCAACTCTAGTGATTATTGCTGATATCTCTAGCAGCAACACAATATAGGTATAATATTATGTACAGATAAGAGATGCCTAGGTGGATGGCGGACTTCAAAACTGCTGCAGCACATAAATGAAGAACAGAATGGACAGCCAGGCTAATGCTATATTCAGACTAATCATTGGCTTCAGCCATAAGAGAGGAAAAATTGGCACTAAATAATGCTTTATTAATTTTAATAAAGAAAGGTTTTCCATACTTGTTGAATATGCCTTTCCAGAGAGTTTACTCTCTGTCAAAACGCTAGATGCTGGATATTAAAACCATAGCAAACGGAGATAGTTTAGCACTATACTCAGTTACAGTGGTGGTAGCTATCAAGCAAGACGTTTGCTGCTTGGTGCAAAGTAGCAACTCATCCAATGTATGGCATTTGTTACCCACGTTTTCAATCTGTAAATCTTCTTGGCAGTACTATACATGGAAAAGGGCAGAAGGTGGATGCAATGCTGTGCCTTGTTGTTGTTAGAGATAGGGTCATGTCTATTAAGGAAATGTGGAAGAAGTGTAGGAGGAGACACATAATCATCACCTCGTGGTGGAACCAGATGTAAGTCCCAGCTGTGAATAGTTCACCGCCTGTCCCTATTGTTATAATATATTGCTACCATTTAAAATATCCACCCATTTGGCCAAGAAAGAAAAATTACAACCCTTGTGTCTACAATGCAGTGGACTTTAAATCTTAAAGACAATTTGATAGAGTGACCCACATTCTACTGCATGTAAGAGCACAGAGTATGCAACCCTTTCTGTAAGAAATTATAGCAGCTGTGTATCTTCCACCAAGACTAAGCACACACCATCATTTCTGGATAGGAGGCAGATTCCACTCCAAGTGCACCACCAGTAAACTGTCCAGGTGGGAGTCTGGGAGCAAATGCCTGTTTTCTCAATACAACACACATTTTGAGATGCATAGTTGGAGGTGCAATGGAGTAGGAGGAGTAAACAGAGTAGAACAGCAGTAGAGGAGTAGTTGTGGATGATGATGGTGATCATGACTCTGACCAGGTATTTCTTAAGAATATGATTAGTGATGAGCGAGCATGCTTGTTACTACTCGGTACTCGCACGAGTATCACTGTACTCGGGCTACTCGGCGGGGACTGAGTAATCTCGCGATACTCGTGCTGTACTCGTGGTCTTCATCCCTGCATGTTGGCGCTCTTTTGAGAGCCAGCCCTCATGCAGGGATTGGCTGGAAGACCACTGCAATGCCACAGCCCTGTTAGTTGTGGAATTGCAGTGATTGGCCGGCCCGCACAGCGTAACCGAGCCTTTATACCGGCGGGCGCGCTGTGCTCTGCTCACAGCCGTCCAGACAGTCAGTGCAGAGAGAGTGTTGCTGCTTCAGGGAAAGGTTTGCGGCCCTTTATAGCTATTTCCGTAGCAGGGCTGCAAACAGTGTGACCAGAAGTCCTTCTCAGGACTATTCTAGTTGTATACAGGCAGGCAGGGTATAGCCAGGTCGGAGTACAGTAGCAGAGTCCTTCTCAGGACTATTGTTGCTATATACAGGCAGGGTATAGCCAGGTCGGAATACAGGCTAGTGACCAGAAGAGTCCTTGTCAGGACTATTGTAGCAGTATACAGGCAGGCAGGCAGGGTATATAGCCATTCCTAGTGGTGACCGTATACCAGCCTTCATCATATCTGGGGCTGGTGTACACAGTCTAAAACAGTCCAGATAGTGTCAGACTTCTCAGTAATTTTTGCTCCTAAAAACCTTTAGGTTCTTAGTGCGTCCGTGCTTGCATTTAAAAGCCGCACGTGTGTGCCTGTCGGTGGCAGCGTACAGGTGCACTTGTGTGCGTTTTTCACAAACTATTATATAACGCACAAGTGTAGTGTATAATACACGTCAGTCAGCAGTGGCTGATAGTGTCAGACTTCTCAGTAATTTTTGCTCCTAAAAACCTGTTAGGTTCTTAGTGCGTCCGTGCTTGCATTTAAAAACCGCACATGTGTGCCTGTCGGTGGCAGCGTACAGGTGCACTTGTGTGCGTTTTTCACAAACTATTATATAACGCACAAGTGTAGTGTATAATACACGTCAGTCAGCAGTGGCTGATAGTGTCAGACTTCTCAGTAATTTTTGCTCCTAAAAACCTGTTAGGTTCTTAGTGCGTCTGTGCTTGCATTTAAAAACCGCACGTGTGTGCCTGTCGGTGGCAGCGTACAGGTGCACTTGTGTGCGTTTTTCACAAACTATTATATAACGCACAAGTGTAGTGTATAATACACGTCAGTCAGCAGTGGCTGATAGTGTCAGACTTCTCAGTAATTTTTGCTCCTAAAAACCTGTTAGGTTCTTAGTGCGTCCGTGCTTGCATTTAAAAACCGCACATGTGTGCCTGTCGGTGGCAGCGTACAGGTGCACTTGTGTGCGTTTTTCACAAACTATTATATAACGCACAAGTGTAGTGTATAATACACGTCAGTCAGCAGTGGCTGATAGTGTCAGACTTCTCAGTAATTTTTGCTCCTAAAAACCTGTTAGGTTCTTAGTGCGTCTGTGCTTGCATTTAAAAACCGCACGTGTGTGCCTGTCGGTGGCAGCGTACAGGTGCACTTGTGTGCGTTTTTCACAAACTATTATATAACGCACAAGTGTAGTGTATAATACACGTCAGTCAGCAGTGGCTGATAGTGTCAGACTTCTCAGTAATTTATGCTCCTAAAAACCTGTTAGGTTCTTAGTGCGTCCGTGCTTGCATTTAAAAACCGCACGTGTGTGCTTGTCGGTGGCAGCGTACAGGTGCACCTGTGTGCGTTTTTCACAAACTATTATATAACGCACAAGTGTAGTGTATAATACACGTCAGTCAGCAGTGGCTGATAGTGTCAGACTTCTCAGTAATTTTTGCTCCTAAAAAAACCTGTTAGGTTCTTAGTGCGTCCGTGCTTGCATTTAAAAACCGCACGTGTGTGCCTGTCGGTGGCAGCGTACAGGTGCACGATTTGCACAAACTTGGATATAACGCACAAGTCTAGTGAATACACGTCAGCACAGCATTGCAAAATGCGCAAGGGCGTTGGCAATGAACAAGGAAGTGGACGTGATGGTGGTGCAGGCAGAGCCCGAGGTCGTGGGCAAGCTCTAATTTCGCCACAACAAAGGGCCACATCTAGTCGCTCGCACGTCCTGTCCCAAATTCTTGGGGACCGCAGCAGTACACCGCTCTTGAACCAAGACCAGTGTCAACAGGTTGTTAGTTGGATAGCGGATAATGCTTCCAGTCAGATTGGCACCACCACAAACACTCTGTCTTCCACACGGTCAAGTGTCAGTAGCCGTGATACTGCACCGCACATTTCAGAACCTGATCCTCCTTCCTACCACAAGGCTGAGTACACGTCCTCGGACATTAATGATCCCACACTTGGACACTCGGAAGAGCTGTTCACGTTTCAATTCGCACATTCTGGCCTCTCGCCAGCTCATGTTGAAGTGGGTCATGAGGAGATCGTATGTACAGATGCCCAAATATTTGAGCAGCCACGTTCTCACGAAGTTGGCAACGTGTCTCAACAAGGGGTGGACGATGATGAGACACAATTGTCAGGAAGTCAGGAGGAGGAGCAGGGTGCGGAAGAGGAAGACGACGTGGTGGATGATCCAGTAACTCACCCAACCTGGCAGGAGGATATGCAGAGCGAGGACAGCAGTGCACAGGGGGAGGGAGGCGTAGCCTCCCAACAGGCAGTAAGAAGCAGGGTGGTGGCTCCAGGCAGAAGTCAGGCAACCGTTCCCCGGAACAACAACACGACACAAGGTGCCTGTACAAATGTTAGGTCTTCCCGAGTCTGGCAGTTTTTTAAGTTGGCTCCAGATGATTCTAAAAAGGCCATTTGCAACACCTGCCGTGCCAGCATCAGCAGGGGTACCAAAACTAGCAGCCTGACCACCACCAGCATGATCAGGCACATGTCAGCCAAGCACCCAACTTTGTGGGAAGTACAACAGAGTCGAGGAGCAGTGCTTGCTGATGTCACTGCTACGTCTTCGATGGTTGTGCATGCGAGCCAATCCCCTGTCCATGCTGCCTGCGAACAAGCCTCCTCCGGTCCTGCACCTGCAGTTGCCTACGCAGAAATAACACCATCATCAAGCACGTCCTTGTCCCAGCACAGCATTCAGTTATCCATTCAGCAAACCTTTGAACGCAGGCGCAAATACACTGCCAACGCCCCACATGCCACAGTTCTAAATGCTAACATTTTGCGACTGCTTGCACTGGAAATGTTGCCTCTTAGGCTGGTGGAGACAGAAGCATTCCGCGACCTGATAGCGGCAGCTGTCCCACGTTACTCGGTCCCCAGCCGCCACTATTTCTCCCGGTGTGCCGTCCCTGCGTTGCATAACCACGTGTCACAAAACATCACACGTGCCCTGAACAACGCTGTTTCACCCAAAGTCCACCTAACCACAGACACGTGGACAAGTGCTTGTGGGCAAGGCCGCTACATCTCGTTGACGGCACACTGGGTTAATATTGTGGAAGCTGGGACCCAGTCTGAGCGAGGGACGGAACACGTCCTTCCCACACCAAGGTTTGCAGGCCCTACCTCAGTCAGGGTTTCACCCACACTCTACAGCTCCGGAATGTCATGCTCTTCAGCCTCCTCCTCCTCCTGCGCATCCTCATCCACTTTACCCTCCAAACCAGTCCCAAGCTGGAAGCACTGCAGCACTGCCTCGGCGAAGCGGCAACAGGCTGTGCTGAAGCTAATCTGCATAGGTGACAAACCCCACAATGCAGAAGAGGTGTGGACAGCTCTGAAACAGCAGGCAGATCACTGGCTCACACCTCTGAACCTAAAGCCAGGAAAGGTCGTGTGTGACAATGGCCGGAACCTGGTGGCGGCTTTGAGGCGAGGCCAGCTGACACATGTTCCATGCGTGGCCCATGTGCTCAACCTCGTGGTTCAGCGGTTTCTAAAGTCAAACCCAGAGCTGTCTGATCTGCTGGTAAAAGTTCGCCGCCTGTCTGCACATTTTCGAAAGTCACCTACTGCTTCAGCCGGCCTTGCCGGCTTTCAGCGCCGTTTGCATCTTCTGGCTCACAGACTAGTGTGTGATGTCCCCACGCGTTGGAATTCAACTCTGCACATGTTGGTCAGGATATGTGAGCAGAAGAGGGCAGTTGTTGAGTACCTGCATCACCTAAGCCGTCGGGAAATGGGTCAAACTCCACACATAACACCTGAGGAGTGGAGATGGATGTCCGACCTATGTACCATCCTCCAAAACTTTGAGGACTCCACCAAGATGGTGAGTGGTGATGATGCCATTATTAGCGTCACCATACCGCTACTCTGCGATCTAAAACGGTCTCTGCTCAAAAACAAACATGATGCATTGCAGGCGGAGCGCGATGAGTTGCAGCAAGAAACAGTAGTGGGTGTGGGTGATAACACACAGCCCAGCCTCGTCTCATCACAACGTGCAGTGGAGGACTATGACGAGGAGGAGGATGAAGACATGGAGCAACTCTCCGGCCAAATTGAGGATATGACATGCACACCAGTCATATCCTCGGTTCAGCGTGGCTGGCCAGAGGACAGGGTAGATGAGGAGGAGGAGGAGGAGGAGGACAGCATGTTCAGTCATCGTGTTGGTCAGGCTACTGAAGTCCTGGCTGTTAAGAGTCTGGCGCACATGGCTGACTTTATGGTAAGCTGCCTGTCTCGTGACCCTCGCGTTAAGAACATCTTGGCCGACAATCATTACTGGTTGGTAACACTGTTAGACCCACGCTACAAGGAGAACTTTATGTCTCTTATTCCCGAGGCGGAGAGGTCAACCAAAATGCAGCAGTTCCGGAAGGCCATAGTCACGGAAGTAGGCAAAGCATTCCCCTCACAAAATGCTAGCGGCATAGGTCAGGAATCAGTGGACAACCAAGGCGTACAGCCGAGAGAGGCACAAGTCCAATCCGCCAGAGGTAGGGGAACAGTCTTTAAGATGTGGGACAGTTTTCTCAGCCCCTCACGTACCACAGCCCCTGAGGTGCGGGGTAGTGCCACAAGAAATCCTAAGTTTGCCCAGATGCTCAAGGAGTACCTTGCAGATCGAACAACTGTACTCCGACATTCCTCTGTGCCTTACAATTATTGGGTATCCAAGGTGGACACATGGCATGAATTGGCTCTCTACGCCTTGGAAGTCTTGGCCTGCCCTGCCGCTAGCGTTTTGTCAGAGCGTGTTTTTAGTGCCGCAGGTGGAATCATTACTGATAAACGCACCCGCCTGTCAACTGAAAATGCTGACAGGCTGACTCTGATCAAGATGAACAAGGGTTGGATTGGGCCAGACTTCACCACACCACCAGCAAATGAGAGCGGAATTTAAAGTTTGTAACGGGAATTTGCCATGTACCTCCACTCACCCATGGGTACACACTTCTGGACTTTGGATAATCGCTGGACTGCTCCTCCTTTTCCTCATGCGCCACCATGATGACCGTTACAATAGTTAGGCCTTTGTTTCAGGTATACCCCCAGTGGTACATTTTTTCGCCCATTCTTTGCAGAATGGACATTACAACGACAGGAGACCTGCTCCTTTGCAATGGGAACAATGTTTTGAGGCCCTCATGCATGTCTCTATCCAGGGACAACGTGGATCCTCCCAATTTTTGGCTGCCCTGCCTAAGGGCTATACTATAATAAACCCACTTCCTGACAATGGACACTTAATGTTTTGAGGCCCTCATGCACGTCTCTATCCAGGGACAACGTGGAGCCTCCCAATTTTTGGCTGCCCTGCCTAAGGGCTATACTATAATACACCCACTTCCTGACAATGGACACTTAATGTTTTGAGGCCCTCATGCACGTCTCTATCCAGGGACAACGTGGAGCCTCCCAATTTTTGGCTGCCCTGCCTAAGGGCTATACTATAATACACCCACTTCCTGACAATGGACACTTAATGTTTTGAGGCCCTCATGCATGTCTCTATCCAGGGACAACGTGGAGCCTCCCAATTTTTGGCTGCCCTGCCTAAGGGCTATACTATAATACACCCACTTCCTGACAATGAACACTTAATGTTTTGAGGCCCTCATGCACGTCTCTATCCAGGGACAACGTGGAGCCTCCCAATTTTTGGCTGCCCTGCCTAAGGGCTATACTACAATAGACCCACTTCCTTACAATGGGCACTTCAGGTTTACAGGCCATCATGCACGTCTCTATCCAGGGACAACGTGGAGCCTCCCAATTTTTGGCTGCCCTGCCTAAGGGCTATACTACAATAGACCCCCTTCCTTACAATGGGCACTTCATGTTTACAGGCCCTCATGCACGTCTGTATGCAGGGGCATTGGTGAACCTCACAATTTTGGACTGCCCTGGCAAAGGAAAATACTACAAAGACTCACTTCCTCAAAATGGGCACATTAGACTCAGAGGCCTTTATGTACGTCTCTTCTCAGGGACATCAGAGTGCCACACAATGTTTTACGTAAAATCTTTCATGTATTAATCTCAAAAAGAAACATACATTAGCTCTATCTCACTATTGGGTATGTGCCCTTAACATTTCCGCCATGAACATTCATTTTGCTGTCATTTTTGAAGGTTTTCTGGTGAGTCCGTAAAAATGGCGTAAACTGCGGACAAAATTGTTCACAGCTGTGACTTTTGAGTGATAAATGCTTCAAGGGATCTTCCCCATGCTGTTGCCATGTCATTTGAGCACTCTTCTGAGACTTTTGTGCCATTTTTAGGGTTTCTACATGCTGCCGGGGATCATTTCACAAAAATACTCGGGTCTCCCATAGGATAACATTGGGCTCGGTGCTCGGGCCGAGTACATGAGTATCTTGGGATGCTCGGCCCGAGCCTCGAGCACCCGAGCTTTTTAGTACTCGCTCATCACTAAATATGATATGGCTACCAGAAAGATGATTGTGATGAGAATAGAAAGACAACGTGAACCTCGCTCAGATTGCCGTCATGTTTTCTTTTCCCATGTGAATACATGATGTCACTTCATGTGCTGATGTTGAGCCATAGTTCCTAGTCTATTTGAGCTTCAACATCCAACAGCCTGCAGACTGCCCCACTTTTGTCAGTAGCCAATGTGGAAAAGAACTCCCACATCCAAGATGCTTGCATGTAGAAGACAATACTAATATTAACAAAAACCTGGCCTTTCAGGCTCCGTTAAGGTTCCTCTAGTGTGCTGAAGCCTAGGGGACTAAAGTTCAGAACAGATATAAAATTTGAAGATGAACCATTATGGTGAGAGAGGAGGTGGGCAGTGCAGAACACTGGCACATACTGATGGAGTAACATCACCCTGCTGTAACTATAAAGAATGATGTGCAATATATTCCTTCTTGCCCTCCATTTCCAAGCCACTAATATGTTTGAGCTAAAGGAGGATAATTTTGACCTGTGTTTGCTAGTATTATGGCCTGGATGGCTGGTGGCATTAGTGTTGGTTGTGCTGCAGCTATCAGTGACTCCAACATTCTCAATTTTGGTGTGTTTTTTCTCTTACAGTGACCTGCTTCTTGCCAATGCTATTTTTATTGTATCATAAATTTTGTACACTAGTATGTTCAATAACTCTTATCCAACCTATTGCTAAAATAAATGACAATAAATGATAGGCAGGATGCATGAGATGGCTAAAAACCTCAAAGCAACAAAAGCCCAACCATAGTATTGGTATGGCATGTACAGGTCACAAAATTGACCCCTTAAACGGGGGTACTAAAACAGTCATAGGAAAGGTGGGACCTCACTCCACAAACAGTTGGTATGATTCGAACGAGTGGATATAACATTATCGTCCCGCTTTCCCAATGACTGCTACCGACAAGAGACACATGCTCTGGTTGCTTCTTATCACATCTTACATGCCCTGCTGTTACTTACATGGCGAATCCGGCAATGACAGGTTCCCTTCAAAATAAAAACATAATTGGTTAAAATATCGTTGGACTAAATAATAGCACTTCACAGCACTTCAAATTACTTAATGATAGCTTCCATATTATCAATAATAAAAGGTTTATACTATTAAAAAATATAAATAAAAATAGATAAAAATGTTATATACTGCATAGTAACTTACAGTCATATGAAAAAGTTTGGGCTCCCCTATTAATGTTAACCTTTTTTCTTTATAACAATTTGGATTTTGGCAACAGCTATTTCAGTTTCATATATCTAATAACTGATGGACTGAGTAATACTTCTGGATTGAAATGAGGTTTATTGTACTAACAGAAAATGTGCAATCCGCATTTAAACAAAATTTGACCGATGCAAAAGTATGGGCACCCTTATTAATTTCTTTATTTGAACACTCCTAACTACTTTTTACTGACTTACTAAAGCACTAAATTGTTTTTTTAACCTCAATGAGCTTTGAACTTCATAGGCAGGTGTATCCAGTCATGAGAAAAGGTATTTAAGGTGGCCACTTGCAAGTTGTTCTCCTATTTGAATCTCCTATGAAGAGTGGCATCATGGGCTCCTCAAAACAACTCTCAAATGATCTGAAAACAAAGATTATTCAACATAGTTGTTCAGGGGAAGGATACAAAAAGTTGTCTCAGAGATTTAAACTGTCAGTTTCCACTGTGAGGAACATAGTAAGGAAATGGAAGAACACAGGTGCAGTTCTTGTTAAGCCTAGAAGTGGCAGGCCAAGAAAAATATAAGAAAAGCAGAGAAGAAGAATGGTGAGAACAGTCAAGGACAATCCACAGACCACCTCCAAAGACCTGCAGCTTCATCTTGCTGTAGATGGTGTCACTGTGCATAGGTCAACAATACAGCGCACGTTGCACAAGGAGAAGCTGTATGGGAGAGTGATGCAAAAGAAGCCGTTCTGCAAGCATGCCACAAACAGAGTCGCCTGAGGTATGCAAAAGCACATTTGGACAAGCCAGTTACATTTTGGAAGAAGGTCCTGTGGACTGATGAAACAAAGATTGAGTTGTTTGGTCATACAAAAAGGCGTTATGCATGGAGGCAAAAAAACACGGTATTCCAAGAAAAGCACCTGCTACCCACAGTAAAATTTGGTGGAGGTTCCATCATGCTTTGGGGCTGTGCCAATGCCGGCACCGGGAATCTTGTTAAAGTTGAGGGTCGCATGGATTCAACTCAGTATCAGCAGATTCTTGACAATAATGTGCAAGAATCAGTGACGAAGTTGAAGTTACGCAGGGGATGGATATTTCAGCAAGACAATGATCCAAAACACCGCTCCAAATCTACTCAGGCATTCATGCAGAGGAACAATTACAATGTTCTGGAATGGCCATCCCAGTCCCCAGACCTGAATATCATTGAAAATCTGTGGGATGATTTGAAGCGGGCTGTCCATGCTCGGCGACCATCAAACTTAACTGAACTGGAATTGTTTTGTAAACAGGAATGGTCAAATATACCTTCATCCAGGATCCAGGAACTCATTAAAAGCTACAGGAAGCGACTAGAGGCTGTTATTTTTGCAAAAGGAGGATCTACAAAATATTAATGTCTCTTTTATGTTGAGGTGCCCATACTTTTGCACTGGTCAAATTTTGTTTAAATGCAGATTGCACATTTTCTGTTAGTATAATAAACCTCATTTCAATCCAGAAATATTACTCAGTCCATCAGTTATTAGATATATGAAACTGAAATAGCTGTTGCAAAAACCCAAATTGTTATAAAGAAAAAAGGTTAACATTAATAGGGGTGCCCAAACTTTTTCATATGACTGTACATGCTGAATTATGCCAGGGGCTTCTATCTCAGGTACAAATAGTTGAGGCTCATTTCAAGTCCCATGTGTGTGTGTCATGCAGGGCGATGGGGTCCTCGGACCCAGGCCGTATATGTATGGGGATGCTGTGTTATAGTTGTATAATGGCCGATTCTTGAAGTAAATTACAGCAAAAAAACTTTTTAATTATTGATGCAGATATATTATTCTGAAACTGGTAGTTGACTAAACTAGGGCCATCCCATTAGAAAATGACAGATAAGCACTGATGATAGTACTCTCTATGACAGTGCACGTACTATTCTTGTGGGCTCTTCTTTGGTGATACACTTTACCCACTATTATACAGAAGCACTGGGTATTTATAGATAGAGAAGGGTCAGTATTGAGGATCGGGGGCGTCAAGAATATTAGGACGCCGACCCCCGTATTTCAGGAAGGGTGAGAGTAGGGTGTATATGATCCCACCTTATCTTCTTATATCAACATACAAAAAAAACAAAAATTGGGTGTACTGTGTTTGTGGCATGTATGTTCAATAAAATAATTGTTTTTAAGGTAATGAAAAATTTGGTATTTGATTAGAAGACTCTACCTTAGAATCAATATTCGATTTTGATTAAAAGGGTGTATATACAGGGGAGTGAAAGAGTTTGTGTTGTGACGCCACTTGTGGGTTGCGGTTATAGAGATGGAACCACCGCTGCACAGTCTAGTACCTCTGGGGTTGATGGTGGTGGCAGCTGAGATGGTAGGCCCTCCACAAGCAGGGCTGGGCCCCAGGGAATGAGTGGAGTTATCCGTCGATAAAGAAGGGAGGCCAAACAGTGGGAATGCAGTGCAACTTCTATTTACTCACTGTCAGATGGAATGGTGGCTGGTTCAGACCCCTGGTCCCTTTCGTCTCAGTGCCGGTGTGGGTAGTCTCTTACCCCGGAACCTCTTACTTGTGGTTGGGACCCCGTAGCTGGGAGCGTTTGTGAGTACCTTACTGTCTTTTGGCAGTTTCATGTCCGTATAGCGGGCAGTGTGAACCCTGTAGGGTTGGTGTTCTATTCTGGTCCCTGGTTCAATCTTTACTGCTGGTGCCCCCTTATTCTTTGGGTCAGTGGAGTCCGTGAAGGTCCCCTCACTGTGCAGGTGTTTGTCATGTCTCGTGAAGCTGTCGCCTGACCTAGGGCCCTGTGCTCCGATGGTGCTCGGGTTCCAGAGGTACCTGGCTGTACCATCCCTGGCAACCACTCTCCTTGCTACCTTGGTCACTGTTACACGACCCCGTCTGGAGACACATCCGTCCCCTTTCACTGTCACTACGGAACTCTTCTTCTATGTGTCTGTCTGTGTCTGTTTTATCCCCTCTCACCAGGCTGCCTTCTAGTGGACTGGGCTGGCTCCACCTCTAGGTGGCTATCCATTGGGTCCCAGACTAGTCAGTCATCCCTAATGGGGAGTGGGGAACTGGGAATGTTAGGTGTGTTGTTGGTACTGCCACTGGGTTTCCAGGTCCCTGGGGGTAGGCCCTGCATCTTAGTCAGGATGCAGTACCTAGTGGTGTCCTGAGGGGTTCAGGGGCACTACATGTGATCAACTTGGTCAACTTAGGAGAATATTTCCTACGTCAGCATATGCCCAGTGCTATGTGTGAAGGGGCTGACTGGCTTGACATTTCAATAGGTAAGTCAAACCCTTTTTATCCATACATCATTTGTTTCAGTGCCCGTAAATGTCTGGGCATGTGCCTTCTCATGCACAGCTTTGGCCTCGTACCAAGAAAGAAACTTATCTGTTAAGCATAGGAACAAACACAGAGCTACCAAACCTGGTTGGGAATGGCTGATGGTATGAAAGTTATATAACTTACTTTTTTAGATATAGTTGTGTCTGATTTTTTTTTATTCGACATTCCCTTTAAGGCCTGAAACACACATCCGTGAAAAAACACGCACATGTGTTATGTCCGTTTTTCAGGTCAGTGTCCCGTTTTTGTGTCCATTTTTATGGTCCGTGTGGCATCTGTGTGAACTGCGTATGCTAGCCGTGCGTGCGTGTGTAATGCCCGTGTGTGCATGAGATTTGTAAGTGACGTGTGTGTGTTGTCTGTATGAAATGTCCGTGTGTGATGTAAAATGTAGTTGCTACATACTCGCAGACAGCAGACAGAGTCGCGCGCTGAGAATGAACTCGGGTGAACTTCACCCGACTTCATTGTCATCCCACGGCTCTGTCTGTGTTGCGTCCTGATTAGCGGTCACCCGTGAAGGACTCACCGGTGACTGCTAATCTCCTGAGTGACTGAAGTGACCAGCGCGATTAGCGCTGCTTTCACTCAGGTTACCCGCGGCTAGCTGTATCCTCCACCCGTGACCGCAACTCACCTGTGACTTCATCGCTGTCACTCGGGCGACTTGCTGTCACAGTTGGAGGATCCAGCGGTGGCTGCGAGTAACCTGAGGGACAGCTCACCTCAGTTGCTGCATGGAGCTGTCAGGAGCGGCGGTGTTCTTCTGCTGCTCCTGTCACCTTCATGTAGCAGAGCTGGAAGCGACGCGGGACCTCCGTGGATTACGCTGGACATAGATGGGTATTTGGGCCATGATAAATTGATGAACAAGGGTTTTTTTTAGTGTTTATTATTTCAAATAAAGGATTTTTCGTTCTATGTGCTTATTTACTGTAATTTACAGATTAATCATGGAAGGTATCTCGGGGAGATGCCTGCAATGATTAATCTTGGACTTAGTGGCAGCTATGGGATGCCATTAACTCCTTATAACCCCGATTGCCACCGCACCAGGGCAATTCGGGAAGAGTCGGGTAGAGTCCCAGAACTATCGCATCTAATGGATGGGCGGCTGCTGGCTGATATTGTTAGACTGGGGGGCTCCCCATAACATGGAGCTCCCCATCCTGAGAATATCAGCCTTCTGCCGTGTGACTTTACCCTGGTTGGTATTAAAATGGGGGGGACCGTACGTCGTTATTTTTTAATTATTTATTTATTTTTTTACTGCACAGTATAGACCCGCCCACCGGCGGCTGTGATTGGCTGCAGTGAGACAGCTGTCACTCAGCGTGGGGGCGTGTCTCACTGCAACCAATCATAGGGGAAAGCAGGGAATACGAGATTGATTAATGAGCGGCCGGCTTTTTCAAAAGAGGAAAAGCCGCCGGAATTTAGTGAACAGCCGTGCAGCGCCGCGCCGGTGATCGGGGAACGGTAAGTATGAGAGAGGGGGGAGACTGACCAACAGAGTGTGAGAGAGGGACAGACAAGACAGAGAGAGACCAACAGACAAGACAGAGAGATTGACCGACATAGACAGAAAAAGAAACAATGACCGACGTCGTGACTAAAAAGCACAAAATGTACACGGAGCATACAGAGATGCATCCGTTTCACGTTATTGTGCGCACATAAACATTGACTTTCATGGGTTCTGTGTGTGCATGTTCCGTGCAGAAAACGGACATGCTTCCGTGCAAAACGGAAACACATACGGATTACGGACACGGACACACGGACCTTATGGAATAACGCATGTATGACCTCAATGATAGATTAATATTGGTGCATGTTTGTCCATGTCTCCGGTACATACGGAAATGGGACAAACACGCACATGTTTAACGGATGTGTGTTTCAGGCCTAAGGCAGATTACAGAAAATCTATCAGGAGGTGCATGCTGCGCTAATCATATTACTTTGCTGTGAAAATGGGTGAAATGTGAACATGGAAATGTGCTTTGAACATTTAATATATAATTAACTTAATTTCTTCCTATTAAACTTAGTGTTGTGTATTTACACACTAAAACTTGTAGTTGGCAAGGTCTTTACTATAATATCTATTGTATAGATTGGAGTGACCAATCTGTACATGGACAGCTAAACTGTAAACCGTTGCTCACACCACATCACCTTGTAGTACTTGTACAATGAAGTAAAATCAATAGCTGACATCATCAAGAAGGTAATTACACTGTTTCTCAATACTGTGTAGATTAATGAGTACCACCAACCTGGTCTAAGAACATCTACAGTCAATGATCCTTTGCAAGTATTTCAGTATTAACCAAAGGTAAAATAAAATTCTATTTTGTCATGAAAGTTAATTTTTAGCTTGTTTTTGTTCTCACCCATTCTTTTTTATACAGTACATTTAGGACTAAATTAGCAATTTACAGATTTCAATATCAATGTTGGGAGCCTGGGCAGTGTATAGATAATTGGTATTAATGATAAAGGCTCTATTAAAGATATCAAAGTGTCCATAAGGTGACGAAACTTGAATTCTCTCTTTAGACTAATCTCTTTTAGTACAGGTAGAAGAAGCCGCATACAATCATTCTGTATTTCACTGCTGAATATAATTTCATGGTCCTCCGCAAAACAAGGAACAGCATGGTGCATGGAAGAGGTGACTTTGCCATTATTATTTTTGTGCCCTAACAGTAGGTGGATAGCATGGGTAGAGTATTGATTTATGTGTCTCAAAACATATTGTTATAAATCTGAAGTATTACATTTAATGCTTTCTATTGCCAAAGTTGAGGAAGTGTGTTGTCACCAGAACAATCAAAATTAAAAGGAAATTACCTTTGAAAACATTTCACACATACAAACCAAACTCTAAGGTTTATGCAATTCTCTGGTTCTCTATAAAAATTTACAGTGAAGGAAATTATTTTTTGATTCCTTGCTGATTTTGGAAGTTTGCCCACTGACATAGACATAAACAGTTTATAATTTTACGGGTAGGTTAATTTTAACAGTGAGTGATAGAATACCAAAAATAAAATCCAGAAAATCACATTGAATAAATTGCATTTTCAGACAGAAATAAGTATTTGATCCCCAACCAATCATTTACCAAGTCCAAATTTTCCAACAATGATTCCATGTTTGCTGTGGCCACTTTAGCATTCAAGTCTCCCATGATAATGAGTAAGTCCTATTTTGGCGTCTTGTTGATTTCTTCGTGAACTTGATACTAGAATAGTTCATTTTCCTCCTCCTCGGCATTTGTTGTTGGTGTGTAGGCTTGTATAACTGTGACATGGATTGGCACCCCTTGTCATATCATGATGACTCGATCACTGGCTGCATTCTACTTCAGAGGACTTATCTAGGCTTGTACAAGATCGATCTTCATACAGAGCATTCATCCATCAAGTCACCATGGTTCAAGATCAAGCTGAAGGAAGTTAACCTCATAACGACGGCCGTACGACTTAAAGCGGCGGCAAAACAGGGTACTTATTCTGTTCCGCCGCTTTAAAGCGGCGGCCCGAAAAAGCCCTGTAGCGCCCCCCAGCGACCGAAAATCTCGGGGGTTTCAGCTACCGGGGGTAGCTGAGACCCCCCAGATTATGAATCGGGGTGTTTTTTTTGGACCCCGACCATGTGATCGCCGGTATACACCGTATACCGACGAACACATGAAAAAAAAAGAAATGACCGGTAAAACTGATTTCTTTTTCATCTGACATGATCAAACATGTCAGATGAGAAAGAAATCTAAACCCCTAGTGCCCCCAAAGCCCCCGGTACCGGAGAGTCCCCCCACCCCCACCCCTACCCCCACCGGACATCCAAAATGGCGCCGAAGCGCACAGAAAACTGCAGCCGCCGCCCGCTCTGCAGTCATTTCCCTCCGATCTGAAATGATCAAACATTTCAGATCGGAGGGAAATGTCCTCCCCCTTACCCCTCCTCTGGTACACCGGAGATCTCTGGTCCCCGGAGCCCCCTCCGGTCTCCAGAGCCGCCTCCCCCCTCCCCCCTCCCCCCTCCGGAGCGTGGAAAATGGCGGCGCCGCGCGGCCGCATTCATTCTGCTCTTTCTGCCGCATGTGACACGTCACATGCGACAGAAAGGTGCCCCCAAGTCCCCAAGTCCCCAGGTCCCGCTAGGTCACCCCCCGTCACTCCCCCAGCCCCAGCCCCCGGTCATACGTTACCTGTCTGGTGATCCGTCCCGCGATCACGCCGCCTCCTTCTTGAATGCTGGCGGCGCATGCGCAGACAGCGGCTGTCAGCTGGATCCCTGGGACGCTGACGTCGCTGCTGCACAGGCTCTCCACTGTGGACCGGGGGAGAGTGAGTGCAGTAATCAGCAGTCTCTCCATGTGAGGAGTGTGGTCCTCACATGGAGAGCCTGCTGTTCCAGAAAATGGGGGGTACGTTCTGTGAGCGTGCCCCTCATATTCTGGAATGAGGTTACTGCAGGTCACTCTGCCCTAAGTTGGACCGGGGCAGTGTGAGTGCAGTAATTCTCAGATTACTGCACCCACACTGCTCATGGAGAGCTTGCTCTTCCAGAAAATGGGGGATACGTTCCCTGAACGTGCCCTCCATATTCTAGAAGATCCAGAGTCGCCGAGGGACCTCCAAAATGGATTACAGCGACCGGAATTTCTTTATTTTCAATAAATTGGGGAAAGAGGAATGTTTCGGGGAGTGTTTTTTCAAATAAATTTTTTTTTTGTCTTTATTTTTTTCTATTACTTACTGGGTTAGTGATGTCGGGTATCTGTTCAGATGCCGTGACATCACTAACCCCAGGGCTTGATGCCAGGTGACATTACAGCTGGTATCAACCCCATATATTACCCCAACTGCCACCGCACCAGGGCGCGGGATGAGCTGGGGCGAAGCGCCAGGATTGGCGCATCTAATGGATGCGCCACTTCTGGGGCGGCTGCGGCCTGCTATTTTTAGGCTGGGAAGAGTCCAATAACCATGGCTCTTCCCACCCTGAGAATACCAGACCCCAGCTGTCCGCTTCACCTTGGCTGGTGATCTAATTTGGGGGGGACCCCACGTTTTTTTTTTTTTTAAAAAACGCCTGGGGAGCCCTCCAAATTGATCACCAGACAAGGTGAAGCTGCCAGCTGTGGTTTGCAGGCTACAGCTGTCTGCTTTACCCTAGCTGGCTATCAAAAATAGGGGGGACCCCACGTCGTTTATTTTAATTATTAATTTTTTGGGGGGCTAAATACAAGGCTAGGCACCCTTTAGTGCCACATGAAAGACACTAAAGGGCGCCAGCTTAGAATATGCAGGGGGTGGGACGTTATATATGTTTGACATGTATCCATTCATCCATTGTAGCATTTTAGGCTGTGCGCCCATAATCGGGATTTGCAGCGTTTTGGGCGCAAAGTGTGTCCATAGTGTGTCCCTGTGTCCATAACGCTGCATTGTGCAGTAGAAGCACAGTGGAAGGATTTTTAGAAATCCCGTGCCCAATGTGCTTCTTTTCTCCGCAGCATAAACCGACCTGTGGCGCAGCTTCCCGAGCCTCAGCATGTCAATTTATGCTGCGGAGATGAGTGTTCTCTGCAGGTAGCATAGAGCTCCACAGCGGCCTGAACCCAAATCGTGGGCATGGGCAGCTGCGTTCTCCCGTGGACAACACTCACATCTCTGCAGGAGGCTGACACTGTGTACTAGACGCCGTGTCGCTGGATCATGGCCACATAGCCTAAAAGTGAGACATTTGTTGCTACAGCAACATTTTTGTGAAGTACCTGTGGATTCAAAATGCTTACTATACTCCTGAATAAAATCCAGTTTCCAAAATGGAGTCACTTGTGGGGGGTTTCTAATGTATAGGTACCCAAGGGGCCCTGCAAATGTGACATGGTGCCCGCAATTTATTTCAACTTTTCCAGAATTCAAATGGTGCTCCTTCCATTCCAAGCCCTCCCATTTATCCAAACAGAGGTTTTTGGCCACATGTGGGGTATCCCTGTGCTCATAAGACAATGGATAACAACCTGTGGGGTCCACGTTTTGTTGTTGCCTCTTGAAAAAGTGAGAAATTTGATGCTGAAGCAACATTTTTGTGAAAAAAATGAAAATTTTCAATATGGCAACCTAAGCTTATCAAATTCTGTGAAGTATTCGTGGATTCAAACTGCTCACTATACACCTAGATAAAAGCCTTGAGGGGTCTAGTTTCTAAAATGGTGTCACTTGTGAGGGGTTTCTTCTGTTTAGGTACCTTAGCGGACATGTAAATGCAACATGGTGCCCGCAATCTATTTCAGCCAAATTTGCTTTCCAAAATTCAAATATTGCTCCTTCTGTTCCGAGCCCTCCCATTTGTCCAAACAGAGGTTTCTGACCACATGTGGGGTATCGGCGCACTCATAAGAAAGTGGGGAACAAGTTTTGGGGTCCATTTTGTTGTGCTATTTCTTCTAAAAGTGAATAAATTTGGGTTAGAGCAACATTTTTAGGTAAAATTTAATTTTTGCTTTTTTTCATTCCACATTGCTTTTGTTCATGTGAAGCACCTGAAGGGTTAATAAACTTCTTGAATGTGGTTTTGAGTACTTTGGGGGGTGCAGTTTTTAGAATGGTGTCACTTTTGGGTATTTTCTGTCATCTAGGCCTATTGAAGTCACTTCAAATGTGATGTGGTCCCTAAAAAAATGGTTTTGTAAATTTTGATGTAAAAATGAGAAATCGCTGATAAACTTTGAACCCCTCTAACTTCCTAACAAAAAAAAATTTTGTTTCCAAAATTGTGCTGATGTAAAGTAGACATGTGGGAAATGTTATTTATTAACTATTTTGTGTCACAGAAATCTCTGGTTTAACGATATAAAAATTCAAAAGTTGAAAATTGCTAAATTTTCAAAATATTTGCCAATATTCATTTTTTTTCATAAATAAACGCAAAAAATATTGTCCTAAATTTGGTACTAACATGAAGTCCAATATGTGACGAAAAAACAATCTCAGAATCACCGGGATCCGTTGAAGCGTTCCAGAGTTATAACCTCATGAAGTGACACTGGTCAGAAGTGCAAAATTTGGTCTGGTCATTAAGGTGAAAATTAGCTCCGTCACTAAAGGGTTAAACAGTAATCATAATAATAGGAGATATAAATGTTCTGCTGCCAATCTACAATTTTTTATACTTTTTCACTAAAGAGGGTGACCAGGTTCTTAAGGTCCAGTCACACTAAGCAACTTACCAGCGATCCCAACAACGATAGGGATCGCTGGTAAGTTGCTAGGAGGTTGCTGGTGAGATGTCACACTGCGACGCTCCAGCGATCCCACCAGCAACCTGACCTGGCAGGGATCGCTGGAGCTTCGCTATACGAGTTGCTGGTGTGCTCACCAGCAACCAGTGACCAGTCCCCAGTGCCGCGTGGAAGATGCTGCGCTTGGTAACTAAGGTAAATATCGGGTAACCAACCCGATATTTACCTTGGTTACCAGTGCACGGAGCTACACGTGCAGAGAACAGGGAGCAGCGCACACTGAGCGCTGGCTCCCTGCTCTCCTAGTTACAGCACACATCGGGTTAATTACCCGATGTGTGCTGCAGCTAAATGTGCACAAAGCAGGGAGCAGCGCACAATGCTTAGCGCTGGCTCCCTGCTCTCCTAACTACAGCACACATCGGGTTAATTAACCCGATGTGTCCTGCAGCTACATGTGCACAGAGCAGGAGCCGGCACTGACAGTGAGAGCGGCGGAGGCTGGTAACAAAGGTAAATATCAGGTAACCAAGGACAGGGCTTCTTGGTTACCCGATGTTTACATTGGTTACCAGCCTCCGCAGAAGCCGACTCCTGCTGCCTGCACATTTAGTTGTTGCTGTCTCGCTGTCACACACAGCGATCTGTGCTTCACAGCGGGACAGCAACAACTAAAAAATGGCCCAGGACATTCAGCAACAACCAACGACCTCAGAGCAGGGGCCAGGTTGTTGCTGGATGTCACACACAGCAACATCGCTAGCAACGTCACAAAAGTTGTTCGTTAGCAGCGATGTTGCTAGCGATGTTGCTTAGTGTGACGGGGCCTTTAGACTACTATTTGCACAATGGGCAACAGATGTGAGAGATACTTCCCCTACAGTCAAATCTAAAAGTGGTGATAATCAAGAAGAACAAAGTATCACAGGCTATCAAGTGGCCACTATACATAGAATAGTTTGAGAAATTGGTGACTATTCCAAATAAAATAAATTGTAATTGTCCTCTGATATTGTAGTTGGGTTAGGGAGTAAGCAAAGGACTTTACCTACACTACCAGTTAACATTAACTTAAATATGGGCTATACAGGAAATTAAATTTGGTTTCTCTTCATGTATCTAAAGACTTACCTATTTTTTAATCAGTATTGTGTTTCTTGAGTGAATTTATTTTCCACATTTCAGTTTGTATTTTCACATCTTGCAGTATAAAACATTCAAATATTGGTTCAAATAAAGAAATCACAAGGACAGGACTAGATTTACAAATAGACACTGAAGGCATATGCCTATAGGCATTCCAAGGAGAAGGATTCTTGCTAGAGGGTAAATTTCCATATGAACACACACCACTGTGTATTGGTATATACATAATGTATATATTTTATATGGTAATCTCATTTTTGGAGCACTAAAAGAATTAGCAGACACCCAAAGAGGGACAAGTATCTGTAATCTTATAAGAAATGCACCTTAATGTTCTGTTGTATAAGCACTTCACAGGAAAGGGGCAAGTCCAAAGCATTTATGAAGTTTTCGACAGAAAAATAAGTGGAAACTTAAGGTAGGCAGTCATATAAGGTTTTGCCATACTTAGCGGGAAAAAGGGATTTTCATTTTAATCAGCAGCAGCTTTCTTGCCTGCATTCTTGCCTGCATGGTTGTAGCTTGCAGCTGGAAGAAGGGCAAGTACTGTATATTCATATATTGTCAGTGTCGGGATGCTCAGGAGCAGTATCTTTTACAGCCAGCATACAGTCGCTTACAGTTAGTATAAAAACAATATCATTATGCAAATATATATCAAAAAAGAAGCAAAATCCGCAGCACCTTGGTCGAAGAGACTGCCTGTGTATAAGCCACAAAACTCAGCAAATCCGGGACGCATGTCTAATATCAAGGGTACACTAAATGTAAACATACCATAGAACTATGATGACAGCGTCCACATTTATTCCATCAAGAGAAAAAACAGCAGAAACGTTTCGACCAGCAAACGTGATGGAATAAATATGGACTGAACTTTTTCACAAGTGGGACGCTGTCATCTTTGTTCTATGGTATACAAATATATGTCAATGTGATATACTGTATATACTGCAACTATATATACTGTGAAAAACTGAGAGAACTGAGAGGGAATAAATAACCACTATCATAGGTTTGAATGAATTAATTCAAACAGGGTCAGCTCAAATACAATAATATAATCTTTATTCAGTACAAAAGATATCAATTTAAAATACATATAGAGCATAATCCAAGATTACAAGTTTAGGTAAAGACAGGAAAGTAGATAAAAAGTCCAGAGCAAAAGGCAGTCAGGTCTGCACCGTCACCATAGGGGATAAAAGTAAAGCCAGCCCCGGCATGTGGTAGTTAAAGTTAAAGTCCTAGTGGGAATGTACATGTCAGGTAATAAGAGGAGCATAGCTACTTACCCATGGTGAAGCTTAGTCAGACCAACAGCCACCGCACCCCTGCCATGTGCATTCCCACTAGGACTTTAACTACCTTTAACTTTTGTACTGAATAAAGATTATATTATTGTATTTGAGCCGACCCTGTTTGAATTAATTCCTTCAAACCTATGATAGTGGTTATTTATTCCCTCTCAGTTCTCTCAGTTTTTCATATTGCTTATTGAGGGTTGACCATATGTTGTCTCATGATGTATAAGGGGGTCCTATGTGTTCCATCTTGTTTCTTAACTATATATACTATATATATATATATATATATACATATATATATATATATATATATAGTTTTGTGAACAACTGAACAACTGTTTGCCGCTTTCCTGATTTCTTGTCCTTTTGCAAATGTTGTTCATTTTGTTAAACGTTTCGGATCACCAAACAAATTTAAATATTACACAAAGATAGCACCAGTAAACACAAATTGAAGTTTATAAATGAAGGTCTTATTATTAAGTGAAAAAGAAATGTAACAGACCCGCTTTCTATTCACACCTGAGTCACGCTTTTTGACTCATTGTATCACTAATGAGTCACATTTAAGGTATGTGCCCACGATCAGGACTAACTCTGTCTTGGACGCAGCGGGTTCTTACCTACGAGTCGCGGGTCTCCTCCACAGGAGATCGCAGAAGACGGCAGCTGCTTGTACCCCCAATCAAGGTTCAGTGTGCTGCTGTCTTTCACTTTTGTTCTCCCTACGGAGCACACATGCGAATCCGCAGCAAACAATTGACATGCTGCGGCTTGTAAAGCCACACCGAAAGTCAGTGTTTGCTGCGGAAAAAGCAAGCACAGTGGGCACATGATTTCAAGAAATCCCATCTACTATGTTTGTACAGTACGCTACATCCAAAATGCTGCAAACACTGATCGTGGGCATGCACTGTAATGGATGTGTTGAGTTATTTAGAGGACACCAAATTTACTCAGTTATGCAACCTGTACATGGACTACTTTACATTGCATCAAAGAGTCATATCCTGAGTGTTGTACCATGAAAATATATAATAAAATATTTATAAATATACGAGGGGTGTACTTTCTTTTGTGTTATACTGACCACTGAGAGCTCGGGCTTGGTCAGGCAGGTTTTCTCATAAGACTTGCAGCCACTTTGATGACATGGACTCTGTCAGTGCCTAGCATAGGTTAAATTTCTTAAAATTCAGCCAGACATGAAGATAGTTTGTTTATAGATGAGGGATAAGCCCTCATTGTTCCTATAAGACTCTTAGGAGTCTAGTGTTAAGGCCCCGTCACACACAACGAGATCACTAACAAGATCGTTGCTGTGTCACAGTTTCAGTGATGCAGCAACGATCTCGCCAGCGATCTCATTATGTGTGACACCTACCAGCGATCAGGCCCCTGCTGTGAGATCGCTAGTCATTGCCAAATGATCCAGACCATTTTCTTCAAAGGCGATGTCCTGCTGGGCAGGACACATCACTGTGTTTGATGCTATGTGACAGAGTCCCAATGACTGGCGAGATCGTTATACAGGTCGCTACTGCGACCTGTATCATTACTGTGTCATTGGTAAGGCCTGACTGTTTGACATCTCACCAGTGACCTCCCAGTGACTTATCAGCGATCCTTATCAGGTCGTATAGTTGCCGGGATCGCTGATAAGTCATTGTGTGTGACTGGGCCTTTGCAGTTCTTGTTGACTCATGTATTTGCCTTGGCTAATGAAGGTCAGACACCCAGACAAATCAATTATGTGAACTTCACATTGTATTACTAAGTGAATTGCTAGATGTGATGTAACTTACCTGTCTCTCCCTCATCTCTGGATATTTTGTATAGGGCTTGAAATCTATCCAATAAGAGCCTAGTCTTATACACCAATCGTTAAGACCCCAATGGTCTGCATGGAGAGCTCATGGGTATAAGAAGGAGGACTGTCCATTGCCCAGGGAGACTCTTGCTACATGCTACCAATCTAGGATCTGCGGATCCGATTGGCAAGCCATAACCGAACCTGGATTGTAATACTATATGGACTTCAGCATCGAATGCAAGGATTTGGCTGAGATATCAAAGACTACCTAAGGAAGGAATCCAGCTTGGGGAAATCCAATCACCTGACTACAGGCTTTGCGGTCTTCAGACAGCTTCCTAAATTTCATTCTTGGTGGGTGCCCGCCGAAAGCGGGGTGCTGCTGGTATAGAGTAAGTAGCCCTGGAAGCTCTTAGGCACGGACATTCTAATACCTGGTGAGCCAGCGGAAGGGTGAGAAACTGTTTCCGGTTACATTTTGTGGTTTTGCTGGTTATGTGATATGTGCCGTTAATTGTTTGGGGATCCAATAAAGTCTTAATATTGTGATTCCCTCATCCTGTGTTGTCTGAGTAGTGTTCCGCCCATGGTTAAGGAGGTTGGGCATTCAGTTGGGACAAGCCCTGGGCCATGCTGTCTTTGTAAAGGTGGCTGGGCCAGCGGACGAGAGCACCCACTGACCCCCGTGTCTCCACAGCTATCATATCACATGGTATAACACAGTCAATCAGGAATGACTGTTGTAGCCATACATACAAGTAGGAACAAGGAAACCCAACAGTCTTTTTGTGGTGAATCTGGATAGTGAAAGGACATCAGAGCTCACAGTTTTTCTGCAGAGGTGGAGAGAGGAAGCCATAAAACACTGAAGAAACTGTAAAGATAAGGTGTGAGAGAACAACAGTGATAAAGATTAGGTTGTGAAGAAAAGAGATTAATAGAGATGTAATTAATAGGAAGAGAAAAAGGAGAGTAGATTACATGTATAAGGCAGGGCCAGTAAGAGTTACGTAGAAGGCTGCAGCTGCGTACATTATCAGTGTGGTTATCGTATGGCAGCTGATACAATTCAGTCACATTTTTCATTATTTACAGACGCAAACCAGCTAACATTTCTTAGTGGCTTCTTTTTGGGAAGAAGGGATTGTGTTCTAAAAAGTACAGTCAATTTAATCTACTTGTGTGTGCTTCATAATATGTGCATGTCAAAAACAGTACGACTGATTTTTCACACACCAGTTTTATTCCTGTGATTGCCTCCCAAAGTTTGCAGGCCACAAGCATTATTACTTAGTTTATGCACCTCTGATTTGTTTGTCTAATTTCATAAATTATTTGTTATTTACCATATTCATCACATGGTGAAACTGGCTTGGCAATATGATTTCCCAAGGTCATTATGTGTTTGTAGATACCAAACATGTATAGTTTTACTTTTATTTATTTGCCCAAATAAAAAGTTGCACTATTTATGCTTATTTCTAGTAGCATTCTCATTTTTGGAATCTGGGGCTGTGTGATGGTTTATTTTTTGTGTCTTGAGCTGACATTTTTAATAACACCATTTTTGGGTAGATGTGATGTTTTGATCGTCTGTTATTGCATTTTTTTTGCAATGTTGCGGTGACCAAAAAAAATTTAATTTTGGCGTTTTGATTTTTTTCTTGCTAAGTCCTTTACTGATCAGATTAATTTATTTTATATCTTATATTGGGCATTTTTGAACCCAGCAATACCAGATATGTGTATTTTTTAATTGTTTTATTTTCAATAGGGTAGAAGGGGGGGGGTGATTTGAACTTTTGTGTTTTTTTTATCTTTTTCTGATTTTTTAAAAACTTTTTTTTTTATTTTTTATTGATTTTATTAGTCCCCTTAGGGGGCTTGAAGCTCACACTGTCCGATCGCTTCTGATGTTCAGCATAAGCTCTATACAGCAGAAACACTGATCTCCTGTGAATGGCAGCGCTCAGCTGGCATTCACAGGAACATTGCCATGACAGCAGCAAGAGTCATCAGATGACCCCTGGCATAGGGTGATGGCGGCGGGGAATTGCGCGCTCTCCACTGCTGTGCGTTAAATCCCACTGTCAGAGATTGACAGTGGAATTTAACAAATTATCAGGGGTGAGAGGAGCTAGCAGTAGAGAGAGGCACTAGAGGCAGAGGGAAGAGCTAGAGGCAGGGGAGGAGCTAGAGGTAGAGGGAGGAGCTAGAGGCAGAGGGAGGAGCTAAAGTCATAGGGAGCAGCTAGAGGCAGAAAGAGGAGCTAGAGGTAGAAGGAGGAGCTAGAGAAAGAGGGAGGATCTAGAGGTAGAGGGAGGAGTTAGAGACAGAGGCAGGAGCTAAAGGCATAGGAAGCAGTTAGAGGCACAAAGAGGAGCTAGAGGTAGAAGGAGGAGCTAGAGAAAGAGGGAGAATCTAGAGGTAGAGGGAGGCGCTAGAGGCAGAGCTCCTCCCCCTCTTCCTTCTTCTATCTACATAGAATCTCATCAGTAACAGCTGCCATCTCCTATGTCAGTAATAGGAAAATCTTCACTATATAGAGATTTTATCTCAGAATTAAGAATTTGGATAACAACTGATCAATGCTGGCAGAGAAAGAAGCAAATTTGTCTGATAAGATATATTGTAAAGTTGTTTATTTTCATGTGTACAATTGATTTATGAAATAAAAATTAAAGTGACAATCATTCTTTAAGTTTGCATATATTATAGATATTTAGATAGAAATATACTACAAAAACAATTAGAAACATAGGTAACATATTTTTAGTTTTTCCACTTTAAATGTCTCAAAAAATGTTAGATTTTAACATATGTTCATAGTTTTATTCAGTAACGTCAAGGAAATAAGTTAATATTTACTGACATTACAATAAGAATGGCTTCACATTCATTATTGAAATGACCCTTTTTGCTCTGGTAAAATGTTGGGTATTTTATAATTAGAAAAAAAAGCAAGGTTCAGAGTAATTTCAAAGAAATGTAAAATATATTAAGTAAAAAGCATACAGTGACTTATATTAGTGTGAGCGTATGATTGTGAACTTCAAAACCATATGAAATACCAAGAACAGATGAAAGACGGCTCTGTCTAAGGCACAAAGAACAGTGGAAATTTGCAGATCCAGCTTTTTTCCCCTTTATTTAAATTTCACACTTCAAATTAAATACAGTATTAAATGGAGTTATAGAATGACTCAAATACTAAGCAGCGCACAGAGTTACAACGTACTCAATGTTATGAAATAGACTCTGGGATTTCCATTATTATTATTATTATTATTATTATTGATATTACTATGATTACTTACATATAATCTGCCTCAGTCCTTCTCTCACTTATTTTTGTGGTGTAAAATTCACATCTGCATTCATGAAGTGCATGGTTATTTATGGTTACTAAAGTGGACAAACTCTGCAGTAAATGATTTATATGGGAGCAGGTCAAACACAAGGACATATATACCATAGAGCAAGCCCATATGAATGCTGTGAAGCCCCAATTTGGTCTTAATTCAAATTAACTGATAGAGAAAACCTATAGAAGAAGCACCATACTTTACATTAGCATAAAATATCTGATAGATAGGATTTAAAGGGGTTGTCTATTTTGATTCCACATGTTTCCACCAGGTAAAATAATAAAAACTATACTCACCTCTCGTACCGGCACCCTTTTAGCAGTGTCCAGGATTACGGTGTCGGGGCTCATATGAAGTTGTGATGTTACGCGAGCCCCGCATCCAATCAGCACCGGCTTTCTTTGGGCCAAAAGAGTTAATCAACAGGAAGTGAGGGCAGCCGTAGTGCTTGCTTCATGTTGATTGGCTGTTTGGTCCAAATGTGGGGAGAAGGAATCCAGCACTGATTGGATGCGGGGTTTGTGTGACATCCCAACCTCTGGAAGAGCACTGGTATGGGAGGTAAGTGTAGACTTTATTATTTTATGTGGGAGAAGCATGTAGAATAATAGTGGACAACCCCTTTAATAAGATGCCGAGTTGACATAAGAATAAAAAATGCATGATATAATGTCAAGCACTTCAGAGTATTATGGTGATCCTGGTACTAATGCATATAATGTGGCATATCATTCTTCTTGGACATGAGCAACAAGAGCAGAAAATATCATTCATGTAGTGCAAATGGAAAAATCCAATTGACTAGGTATGTTTCATCCAAGGAAAAATACAGCTTTATTCATCATGTGATTCAAACACTAGCATGATGGAGATCTTGGATTGATCATTATTCGATGACGTAACATTTAAGCTTTAGTGCCTCCCTTCAGTTACCCAGGATCCTGTTTAAAATTGCTATATGTATTCTTTTGATTGCATTTTGTTTGAAAACATATCTTTTCAAACATATTTTCTTAATCTTTTGAGTAGTCTGATGAAGGTTCCTTTATCTGAAATATTGCTTATAAGATATAAATGATTTCATATGGTGTACTTTCTTGGGATATAGAAAGCAAAATGTAACCTTTTGGAAGTAAACTAGTGTATGCAGTGCTGTTTTACTGGTTTCTCGGATATGCTAGTATCTGGATTAAAGTTGGTAATGCACCTGAATATGTACTTCCATTCACAAACTAATCAATGACGGTTGTGAATATGTTGAATGGTGTGCAAAAAGCAAAAAGAAAGAAAAAAAATCTCCCGCAATCTTGATGATAGAAACTCAATGTAAAATTAAAAGATCACATAAATTCATAAATTATAAAGTTAAAAATAGGAAAAATACACTGTGTGCAGAATTATTAGGCAAATGAGTATGTTGATCACATGATAATTTTTATACATGTTGTCCTACTCAAAGCTGTATAGACTTGTGTGGCAACTACCAATTAAGTAAATCAGGTGATGTGCATCTCTGTAATGAGGAGGGGTGTGGTGTAATGACATCAACACCCTATATAAGGTGTGCTTAATTATTTGGCAAAGTGGGTCAGAAGAGAGATTTGATGGGCTCTGAAAAGTCCAAAATTGTGAAATGTCTTGCAGAGGGATGCAGCAGTCTTGAAATTGCCAAACTTTTGAAGCGTGATCGCTGAACAATGAAGTGTTTCATGGCAAATAGCCAACAGGGTTGCAAGAAGCATGTTGGGCAAAAAAGGCGCACAATAACTGCCCATGAATTGAGGAAAATCAAGCGTGAAGCTGCCAAGATGCCATTTGCTACCAGTTTGCCCATATTTCAGAGCTGCAACGTTACTGGAGTATCAAAAAGCACAAGGTGTGCCATACTCAGAGACATGGCCAAGGTATGAAAGGCTGAAAAACCACCACCTTTGAACAAGAAACATAAGATCAAATGTCAAGACTGGGCCAAGAAATATCTTAAGACTGATTTTTCAAAGGTTTTATGGACTGTTGAAATGAGAGTGACTCGTGATGGGCCAGTTGGATGGGCTAGAGGCTGGATCAGTAAAGGGCAGAGTGCTCCACTCCGACTCAGACGCCAGCAAGGTGGAGGTGGGGTACTGATATGGGTTGGTATCATCAAAGATGAACTTGTGGGACCTTTTCGGGTTGAGGTTGGAGTAAAGCTCAACTCCCAGACCTACTGCCAGTTTCTGGAAGACAACTTCTTCAAGCAGTGGTTCAGGAAGAAGTCGGTATCATTCAAGAAAAACATGATTTTCATGCAGGACAATGCTCCATCACATGCATCCAACTACTCCACAGCGTGGCTGGCCAGTAAAGTTCTAAAAGATTAAAAAATAATGACATGACTCCCTTGTTCACCTGATCTGAACCCCATAGAAAACCTGTGGTCCCTCATAAAATGTAAGGTCTACAGGGAGGGAAAACAGTACACCTCTTGGAACAGTGTCTGGGAGGCTGTGGTGGCTGCTGCACGCAATATTGATCGTAAACAGATCAAGCAACTGACAGAATCTATGGATGGTAGGCTGTTGAGTGTCATCATAAAGAAAGGTGGCTATATTGGGCACTAATTTTTTGGGGTTTTGTTTTTGCATGTTAGAAATGTTTATTTCTAAATTGTGTGCAGTTATATTGGTTTACCTTGTGAAAATAAACAAGTGAGATGGGAATATATTTGGTTTTTATCAAGTTGCCTAATAATTCTGCATAGTAATAGTTACCTGCATAAACAGATATCCTCCTAAGATAGCCAAATCTAAAAAAAAAACACTCCAACTTCAAAAAATATTAAGCTTTGATATTTAGGAGTCTTTTGGGTTGATTGAGAACATAGTTGTTGATCAATAATAAAAAAATCCTCTAAAATACAACTTGCCTAATAATTTTGCACACAATGTACAAAACCAAGCAGTAGACACAGTCTACACATTTCGAGCACGCAGGAAATGTTCATGATATGTGTGCTTAAAACGTGTAGACTTTCTTTTTTCTTTTTGCATACTATTTGTCAAGCCAGCTAGCCGGACTGGACTTTCCGAGCAATGCCTGCAGCAGTTTTTTTCTTGAAATGGTGAGCTGATAGTTTTTTTGAACTTTTTTTGTTTTTAATATGTTGAATGGTTTAACATAAATTGTGATGAAAATACATTGCAGAGTATTTTTTTTTAAATAATAAAATCAGGATTGTCTTTCCCTTGACCAATTAGATTCTCTACTTGAAAAAGGAATTGTACTTTCAACGAACTTGCATAAAAAATAGTACTAAGAATTATAAGAACCGTTGTAATGTAAATGCATTTTCACACGTATCAAACACTTCTTCTATTGCCCCCATCCTCCATGCCCTCCGGTCATATGAACTTATTATTCAGTGGGAAATATCAGTTTTAGTCCATATTATTCTGAGGAGACTGAATGCAAGTGTAATCCATGGAGAAGTGAGGTGGAAGGAGCAGCAGGGAAGAGATCTCTGTAACAAGTGTTTTATCTCACAGCAGAGGTTGATTGAAATCAACAAAGCTCAGCTCTGCTGCACAATGTCCTCCATGCTGCTACAGCTTGTCTCTGTGAGGTAAAAATTGACCAAAGAGCAGACATTGTCCTCTTTGTGCTGAAATCGTTGCCACTCATCTACTCCCTCCAGCTGTAGATTGCAAGTTACAGAGCGTTGAGAGGGAAACTGTTCAGAATGCAGCTCAGCTCTGCTGTATAATTTCCTCCACTGCTACAGCTTGTCTCTGTGAGCTAAAATTGACTGAGGAGCAAACATTGTACTCTTTGTGCTAAACTTGCAAGTTACAGAATTTGGAGAGGAGAAAACTGGTGTGAATCTCTGCAACAAAATTGTATTACATCACATGCAAACATAATTCAGATCCACACAGCTCAGCTCTGCTGTATAATGCTGCAGCAGCGTGTCTATGTAAACTAAAAAGTGAATGAGGAGCAGGTACTCATCTGTGCTGCCCTGATTTTTGGAGAAATAACTGAAGCTAGTCTTCTCCCCAAGCAACGAGTGAATTGCAAATTAAAGATAGAGCAGGGTGAAGGGAAAATGGTGAGAATGCAAGATAAAAGTCATTTAGTGTACAAAAATGAGGTTATTCATCATGAACATACACAAGACCATTTATTTTGAAAAGTTACTTGAAAGCACAGTTACGCTTTAATTTCATGTAACAGTATGGATACATTTACTGAATAATAAATATAGATTGGTCCACCATTTTTATTTTCCATAATTCATAAATAATCACCGGGGTCATAAAATTGGTAGTCACCTACCTGTCTGGCTCTGCTTCCGTCTTTCATGGTCTGCTCCGTCTGTCTGTGCTAGTCCACACCCGGTTAATATTTTAACTCAGCTCGAATTTCTGCTGATGTCATCATCCAAGGGCTTCATAAGTCAGCTATGGTGTCTGCGTGATGCCCGATTATTCAGATAGTAGTGCATACTTCTTTCATGTGCTCTCCATGTGTGAAGCCACACTTCTAACTTAACTCTGCAAAAAAAAGCGTGGGAGACTGGCTGGGAATCCACAGTTACATAGACTCAAAAAAACTTGATGGCCATGTTGTATCAACCAAGTGTCTATATATTTTTTCAACTGCTTCTGAGTGATATCCAGTAACTAGTTTATACTACCTGCTAATACCTACTATTCCTGGTGCTGTCCTCATCTTTAATTTTGCTGAATAAATGTACCCGATAGTCAGCTCATTTATTTTACTTTGGTGCTGTCTACACCCTCAACTTTGCAATCAAGGTACCTGATGATAACCAACGTATCTGTGCTATTTCTAATGCTGCTCAATATATCTCTTAACCAACTCATTTCTGATATTCCCGGTGCAATCTGCGTGTTCAACTCTGCTGAATCAAGATTTCTTATTACCACCTTGTCTCTTATTCCTGAGCCCATAGCAAAAACTGTAGCCCAGAACTGATCAGATAGTGCATGTTAAAGTAAAACGGACCAAAAAAGACCAAACTAGCACACAGTGACACATTTCTCAGATGTATAGATGAAACTGAGACAAATCAGAGAAAAAATGTGTAAGGGAAGAGTTCACTCTGCTAGTTTTTGTTGTTTTTTTTATTTTAAAGCTAGGCAATAAAAAGTAGGCCAGGTTATGATTTATGAAGAAAGGAATAAAAAAGTATATATGAAAAAAATAAGCTGTCGCATTATAAAATGACAAAGAAAAAGTTTAAATAAATTTCCCTTTTCACCTGTATAAGGGAGCACAAACTAAAGTGATAGTCACACTGAATGAAGTAAAAAAATATGGAAAACATAGTCAAGTAATCTAATTTAAGCATAAAGTAAACTAAAACTTATTCTTCACATTCTACATTCTACATACATGTTCAAATATAGCTTTCAACCAGTTTCCACAATGTCGAGAGGAGAATAAGCTGGTGCCACAGTCTCCTGGCAGAGTCTTTTCTACTGTGAGTATAAGTCATCCTTGATTTACTAAACATCTGCTATCAAGGGAGAGTTAGGATACCACCAATACCTTGAAGATGCCTGATTTCCACAAGTTTTACTTTAATGTCCATGGGCACCTTTACTGCGCCAGCAAAGGCCAAATCTTTTAAATATTGTTTGTTCTTCTTTGAATGTCCATATTAATAACAGTTTCTGGATTTGGGACCAGCAAAAGTTTCCAATGTGACCAGGTAATTGTCGTAAGGCATAAGATGTAAAAAACTAGTCTTATTGTAATGTTATTGTTATTTCAAAAAAGAGAACGAGCAACAACATAACGGATTAGTAGAATCAGAGAATGAATATTATTAAAAGGTTTAAATACTATCCAAAACACGTTAAACATATATTATAGACGTAAAATAAAAATAACAGAATTTGTATCTCCTATTATGTACACCATAGTCTTCTTACAGCAAATATATTTGAAATAATTTTCATTACAAATTTCAAAAACAAAGATTTATTTCACAATTTTTTCTTATCACTTCCAGGTCCTGACAATACTAGTAAAACATTCTGCTTAACTTCAATACATTGATCTCTCCGTAGAAGCTGAGAGGCCGATTTATCAAGAATGGCATTATGAATATTAGTCTTTATGTGTAACAGGAGACGAGAATGGCACAGGAACCTATAAGCTGATGCTAAGATTAGATACCCTGGGCTGTCCCTTATCCCGATGGTAGACCTGAAGGTGATCGGGGTTGAGCCTCCAACGTGACCCTGCCTCCTAACCTGGTCCTGATAACTCTGTAGTCACCACCCAGGGGACTGACCAGGATGGAGATCCCAAAAACCCACCAACACAAAATGACAGATGGGGGAAAACAAAAACTCACACACACAGACACACACCAAAACCTGTGCCAGGGATAACAAGGATGCACGAGTAAGGATGAGCAGGCCCGGCATCAGCACCCGGCAAACCGGGTCAAATGCCGGGGCCCTGGGCTGCCGGGGGGGCCCACTCGCGGTGGCAGGGGGGCTCGGTGCCTGCGATGTCACCAACTTCCCCCCGCCGAGGATCGCACTTTCAATTGTATCGGCATCGCAGTTGCGCGCGCTCCCTCTCTCACCATTCTCCCCGTTGTGTCTGACACTGTCGGTGTCCTGAGCCTCTGACAGCTCAGCAGCAGAGCGCAGTGACATCATCACTGCGCGCCTGCTGATAAGACATAGCGACAGCGGTGAACGCACCGAGGAGACTGGAGCAGCGGGGGAACGAGCAATAGTGAGTATTTATGTAATTGTGGTGGCCAGACGACTATGGGGGTGCATTAAATAATATGGGGTTATGTACTACATGGAGGTGCCTAATGCTATCAGGGTCTGCACTGTGCTATATAGCTGCTGTATACTACATGAGGATGCCTAATGCTATCTGGGTCTGCACTGTGCTATAGAGGGGCTATATACTACATGAGGATGCCTAATGCTCTCTGGTTCTGCACTGTGCTATATAGGGGCTGTATACTACATGAGGATGCCTAATACTATCTGGGTCTGTACTGTGCTATATAGGTGTTTTGTACTACATGGAGGTGCCTATCTGGATCTGCTCTGTGCTATATGTTGGCTGTATACTACATGAAGGTCCATAATGCAATCTGGGTCAGCACTGTGCTATATGGCGGCTGTATCCTACATGAAGGTGCCCAATGCTATGTCAGTCTGCACTGTGCTATATGGCGGCTGTATACTACATGAGGGTGCCTAATGCTATCTAGGTCTGCATTGTGCTGTATGGCGGCTGTATACTACATGAGGGTGCCTAATACTATGTGGGTCTGCATTGTGCTATATGCAGCCTGTATACTACATGAAGGTGCCTAATGCTATCTGGGTCTGCATTGTGCTATATGGGGGCTGTATACTACATGAGGATGCCTAATGCTATATGGGTCTGCATTGTGCTATATGGTGGCTGCTTAATGTTATATGGGGGTTGCATAGTGCCATATGGGGGCTGCATAGAGAACTATAGGGGCTTTATAACACTATATGGAGGAATATGGAGGCTGCATACTATACTACTATACCTCCAGAGTTGTATGTCACTTCCACCCCAGTGCTGTATACCCCCTCAGAGCTGTGTATACCCCCAGAGCTGCATGTCACCTCCCCACCTCAGAGCTGTTTGTCCCCCCCACCCCAGAGCCACTGCCCCCCTCTAGAGCTGTATGCCCCCCTCTGGAGCTGTATGGCCCCCATTGCTGTATACCTCTTTCCTCGGTAATATGTATGCCCCCCAGTAATGTGTATGTCCCCAGCCTCTCTTGTGATGTATATACAGCAGTGTTAGTGTTCTCTGTGTGGCCATGTCTCTGCTCCTGGGCTAGGTTCCAACTGAGTTGAATATCCACCAACTGCTCCAGGAAGCAGAGGGATTTTATAAGGCCAGAAATAATCACATGGCCGAGAGCTGAGAGACTGCTGCAGCACAAAAATGAGTTTAACTATTAATTCCCCACAGGAAATTAACACTGTTCAAATGTGCATGGAGAAAAATGGTGATAGAGAGCTCTGGCCCCGTGCTTGTTAAGACACCTGTGACATTATGTTGGAGTAAGATGCACCATATTCATCAAGAGGCCCATGCGCTTGAATTTGATGCTTCTACAAGCTGAAGTCCACTGGAGAAAGAAATAAACTCAGCATAGACGTTTCTTTTATAATGTATATCACTTTGGTGTCATATATTATATTGAATTTGCAGTGTCATGGTTGGTCACACCTCTTCCATAAGAGTCATCCAATTTTTAAAATGTTAGAGCACTTGGAGAAAAAAAACATTTTTGCTCAACTATCTATTCTGCAAAAAAAATCCCATTTGTAAGCGTTTTACCCCATATTTCTGATGTAAACTATTTGAAGAATTAAGCCCTGCACATTCTGCATTATGCATTGAAGTATTTAGTGCGATACACAGGGTGATGGTAAGGCTTTCATTTTTTCATCTATGTGTTGGAGTCAAGGAAAGAGCAATAGTTTTGATTGCATGATAAATGCGGATACATGTCTTCATAAGTGCTTTCTCTAAGCGGTAGGCATAGAAATGTAAAAAAGGCTGAAGGCATACATGGGGTTAATAAGTAATGCAACAGTAAAAATAATATAGTGATGGTGGGGTGCTCACCTTTTGGAATTTTTTCATATGGGTACAAGTCCACTGAGTATTTAAACAAATATAAGATCCAGCCCCTTTACATGTCCCACAGCCGGATGTCAGTTAGTTTTTTGGACCCCCATCCACAAACATCCTTTGGATCATGTGCTATCTGTGACCTTCCAGGTATTTCAATGAACACTGCTCCCAAAAGCCTAAGACTTCTTTTAAAGGGAATCTGTCAGCAGGTTTCTGCTATGTAATCTGAGGTCATCAAAACACTGTTATAAACTGAATTCAATAATGTGTCACTTACCAAGCTGGGAGCGATTGCTTACTTATAATGAAGATTTTCTCTTTGTGACATTATCATTGCACTGTCTAGGTATCATGTGCCTGCTAGACCGACCATGCCCCAGCAGTGATAAGCAGCTCACTGTCAGTATACAATACACATAGAGAGCAGTAGTGTGGGCGTGGTTAGCTCTCTGAAGTCAGCTACATTTAAAAACTCTATGTCAGAACCACTGCACCCAGTAATCTAAGTGATATATTGTTTGAATCAAGATCTCTTTGCCTACATCATGCTGCTCTCAAATGAAGTAGCAAAAAGCTGCTGACAGATTCCATTTAATTACTGCTGGATCCCACATGCCCTTTGAACTTGTAGACTTTTAGCTTGGGATAGACAAGTTAAATAAATATTAGATTCAAGGTCTTACCAGAGAAAGTTTGCCTTGTCATAGCTGTTGGGTACACATAAATTTACCAATTTGTGCGCTAACTCCTTTCATTTAATAAGTATGTTTTATGTAGCAGTAATGTAGTCCAAAGATTCCTCATTCAATATTTGCATACATCTTATTTAATGCAGAGTGATGCTGTATTATTTTGCTGAAATATTGTACAGTTCTAGCAGCTTGCACCTGTTCACACATCCTTTCTTCTATTAGGAGGTCATGTCAGTTGTTTTTTTATGTGTGGCTGGAGGTGGAGCAATGACTGATACTGTAATTGTGCATTGTAAAATTGTGGAATAAGTGGTCTGAAAGATAAATATGTCCGAAATTGATAGAAAAATGAAACTGTATAAGTGCAAATGTAAATTATGACTTTATTGTTCATTATCTGTCGCTGTGTTTTTGTTTTACAGACAAAAGTGTTGAAAAAAATTAAAACCCAGAACAAAGAAGTCAATGTCCAGTCAAATTTAAAGGTAGGAATCACAACTTTTTTCTATATTTCATTTAATTGTCCTGTTTGAGGTCATTTGTTAAGTGGAGTGCTCATTTGATAAGTGGGCTCATTTTATAAGTGGTGTGCTCATGTGATAAGTGGGCTCATTTGATAAGTGGGGTGTTCATTTGCTAATTGGGGTCATTTGATAAGTGGTGTGCTCATTTGATAAGTGGGCTCATTTGATGTGTGGGGTGTTCATTTGCTAATTGGGGTCATTTGATAAGTGGTGTGCTCATTTGATAAATGTTATTTGCTAAGTGGGATGATTTGATAAGTCGGGTGCTCATTTAATAAGTGGGGTCATTTGATAAGTGGAGTCATTTGATAAGTGGGGTACTCATTTGATAAGTAAGGTGCTCATTTGATAACTGTTTGTCGTTTGATAAGTGGGGGTCATCATTTGATAAACGTTGTCATTTGATAAGTGGGGTCGTCATTTGATAAGTGGGGTGCTCATTTGATAAATGGGGTGCTCATTTGATATGTAAGGTGCTCATTTGATAAATATTGTCGTTTGATAAGTCGGGTCATCATTTGTTAAACGTTGTAATTTATCATTTCTAAGTGTTCGCTTAGAAATTATATCAGCACTTGTGTGTGACCTAATTGTATTTATTCTGTATAAACTATTGTGGGTGTTTTAATCTTATTCCATACAAATAACTACTACATTTCTATTGTGCCTCCCAATCTATAGTGGTGCACCTCCGTGCTGCTGTGTGGTTTCGTCCTTCTTCGGCGTCTATGATTGGGTTGTGCACATGCTCGGGAGGCAGGGGGACACATCCCTGTTCCCAAGCATGCGCGATTGACTCTGATGCTGTGGCTGTATGATGATACTCCTGCGGCTAGCAGCGCAGGCAACGCTGAACTCATGTTATTGGTTGGACCATGTGACCACAGTCACCTGGTTAAAAGCTCCTGCAACTTCACTTCTAATCATCCCCTTGATAAAGTGAACTAATGCAAACGTGAACCGTACGTTGGGGTCTCTCCTCAGGTTACCCTGTGCCATCACCGTGACTACCACTAAGGTAAATTTACATTATAGGCTATGGTTCATATGCTCTGATATAAATACCGTTTTTTTGTGTTGAATCTGCTTCTATATTTCTGGGACATTTATTCCCTGGTGGCACATAGGAGTAATCTTTATGGGGTATTTTTTTGGGTTTCCCCCCTCCTGTGTCACCAGTGATATTACCACTAGTGATGAGCGAGTACTAAAAAGCTCGGGTGCTCGAAGCTCGGGCCGAGCCTCCCAAGATACTCGTGTACTCGGCCCGAGCAACGAGCCCAATGTTATCCTATGGGAGACCCGAGTATTTTTGTGAAATGACCACCGGCAGCATGTAGAAACCCTAAAAATGGCACAAAAGTCTCCGAAGAGTGCTCAAATGACATGGCAACAGCATGGGGAAGACCCCTTGAAGCATTTATCACTCAAAAGTCACAGCTGTGAACAATTTTGTCCGCGTTTTACGCCAATTTTACGGACTCACCAGAAAACCTTCCAAAATGACACCAAAATGAATTTTCATGGCGGAAA
Organism: Anomaloglossus baeobatrachus; assembly: GCF_048569485.1. Lineage (NCBI taxonomy): Eukaryota > Metazoa > Chordata > Amphibia > Anura > Aromobatidae > Anomaloglossus > Anomaloglossus baeobatrachus. Next base: position 263,148,718 of record NC_134358.1, on the reverse strand, counting down.
TGTTAAGGGCACATACCCAATAGTGAGATAGAGCTAATGTATGTTACTTTTTGAGATCAATACATGAAAGATTTTACGTAAAACATTGTGTGGCACTCCGATGTCCCTGAGAAGAGACGTACATAAAGGCCTCTGAGTCTAATGTGCCCATTTTGAGGAAGTGAGTCTTTGTAGTATTTTCCTTTGCCAGGGCAGTCCAAAATTTTGAGGTTCACCAATGACCCTGCATACAGACGTGCATGAGGGCCTGTAAACCTGAAGTGCCCATTGGAAGGAAGTGGGTCTTTTGTAGTATAGCCCTTAGGCAGGGCAGCCAAAAATTGGGAGGCTCCACGTTGTCCCTGGATAGAGACGTGCATGAGGGCCTGTAAACCTGAAGTGCCCATTGGAAGGAAGTGGGTCTTTTGTAGTATAGCCCTTAGGCAGGGCAGCCAAAAATTGGGAGGCTCCACGTTGTCCCTGGATAGAGACGTGCATGAGGGCCTGTAAACCTGAAGTGCCCATTGGAAGGAAGTGGGTCTTTTGTAGTATAGCCCTTAGGCAGGGCAGCCAAAAATTGGGAGACTCCACGTTGTCCCTGGATAGAGACGTGCATGAGGGCCTGTAAACCTGAAGTGCCCATTGGAAGGAAGTGGATCTATTGTAGTATAGCCCTTAAGCAGGGCAGCCAAAAATTGTGAGGCTCCACGTTGTCCCTGGATAGAGACGTGCATGTGGGCCTGTAAACCTGAAGTGCCCATTGGAAGGAAGTGGGTCTATTGTAGTATAGCCCTTAGGCAGGACAGCCAAAAATTGGGAGGCTCCACGTTGTCCCTGGATAGAGACGTGCATGAGGGCCTGTAAACCTGAAGTGCCCATTGGAAGGAAGTGGGTCTATTGTAGTATAGCCCTTTGGCAGGGCAGCCAAAAATTGGGAGGCTCCACGTTGTCCCTGGATAGAGACGTGCATGAGGGCCTGTAAACCTGAAGTGCCCATTGGAAGGAAGTGGGTTTATTGTAGTATAGCCCTTAGGCAGGGCAGCCAAAAATTGGGAGGCTCCACGTTGTCCCTGGATAGAGACGTGCATGAGGGCCTGTAAACCTGAAGTGCCCATTGGAAGGAAGTGGGTCTTTTGTAGTATAGCCCTTAGGCAGGGCAGCCAAAAATTGGGAGGCTCCACGTTGTCCCTGGATAGAGACGTGCATGAGGGCCTGTAAACCTGAAGTGCCCATTGGAAGGAAGTGGGTCTATTGTAGTATAGCCCTTAGGCAGGGCAGCCAAAAATTGGGAGGCTCCACATTGTCCCTGGATAGAGACGTGCATGAGGGCCTGTAAACCTGAAGTGCCCATTGGAAGGAAGTGGGTCTTTTGTAGAATAGCCCTTTGGCAGGGCAGCCAAAAATTGGGAGGCTCCACGTTGTCCCTGGATAGAGACGTGCATGAGGGCCTGTAAACCTGAAGTGCCCATTGGAAGGAAGTGGGTCTATTGTAGTATAGCCCTTAGGCAGGGCAGCCAAAAATTGGGAGGCTCCACGTTGTCCCTGGATAGAGACGTGCATGAGGGCCTGCATACCTGAAGTGCCCATTGGAAGGAAGTGGGTCTATTGTAGTATAGCCCTTAGGCAGAGCAGCCAAAAATTGTGAGGCTCCACGTTGTCCCAGGATAGAGACGTGCATGAGGGCCTGTAAACCTGAAGTGCCCATTGGAAGGAAGTGGGTCTTTTGTAGTATAGCCCTTTGGCAGGGCAGCCAAAAATTGGGAGGCTCCACGTTGTCCTTGGATAGAGACGTGCATGAGGGCCTGTAAACCTGAAGTGCCCATTGGAAGGAAGTGGGTCTTTTGTAGTATAGCCCTTAGGCAGGGCAGCCAAAAATTGGGAGGCTCCACGTTGTCCCTGGATAGAGACGTGCATGAGGGCCTGTAAACCTGAAGTGCCCATTGGAAGGAAGTGGGTCTATTGTAGTATAGCCCTTAGGCAGGGCAGCCAAAAATTGTGAGGCTCCACGTTGTCCCTGGATAGAGACGTGCATGAGGGCCTGTAAACCTGAAGTGCCCATTGGAAGGAAGTGGGTCTATTGTAGTATAGCCCTTAGGCAGGGCAGCCAAAAATTGGGAGGCTCCACGTTGTCCCTGGATAGAGACGTGCATGAGGGCCTGTAAACCTGAAGTGCCCATTGGAAGGAAGTGGGTCTATTGTAGTATAGCCCTTAGGCAGGGCAGCCAAAAATTGGGAGGCTCCACGTTGTCCCTGGATAGAGACGTGCATGAGGGCCTGTAAACCTGAAGTGCCCATTGGAAGGAAGTGGGTCTTTTGTAGTATAGCCCTTAGGCAGGGCAGCCAAAAATTGGGAGGCTCCACGTTGTCCCTGGATAGAGACGTGCATGAGGGCCTGTAAACCTGAAGTGCCCATTGGAAGGAAGTGGGTCTATTGTAGTATAGCCCTTAGGCAGGGCAGCCAAAAATTGGGAGGCTCCACGTTGTCCCTGGATAGAGACGTGCATGAGGGCCTGTAAACCTGAAGTGCCCATTGGAAGGAAGTGGGTCTTTTGTAGAATAGCCCTTTGGCAGGGCAGCCAAAAATTGGGAGGCTCCACGTTGTCCCTGGATAGAGACGTGCATGAGGGCCTGTAAACCTGAAGTGCCCACTGGAAGGAAGTGGGTCTTTTGTAGTATAGCCCTTAGGCAGGGCAGCCAAAAATTGGGAGGCTCCACGTTGTCCCTGCATAGAGACGTGCATGAGGGCCTCAAAACATTGTTCCCATTGCAAAGGAGCGGGTCTCCTGTCGTTGTAATGTCCATTCTGCAAAGAATGGGCGAAAAAATTTACCACTGGGGGTATACCTGAAACAAAGGCCTAACTCTTGTAACGGTCATCATGGTGGCGCATGAGGAGAAGGAGGAGCAGTCCAGCGATTATCCAAAGTCCAGAAGTGTGTACCCATGGGTGACTGGAGGTACATGGCAAATTCCCGTTACAAACTTTAAATTCCGCTCTCATTTGCTGGTGGTGTGGTGAAGTCTGGCCCAATCCAACCCTTGTTCATCTTGATCAGAGTCAGCCTGTCAGCATTTTCAGTTGACAGGCGGGTGCGTTTATCTGTAATGATTCCACCTGCGGCACTAAAAACATGCTCTGACAAAACGCTAGCGGCAGGGCAGGCCAGGACTTCCAAGGCGTAGAGAGCCAATTCATGCCACGTGTCCACCTTGGATACCCAATAATTGTAAGGCACAGAGGAATGTCGGAGTACAGTTGTTCGATCTGCAAGGTACTCCTTGAGCATCTGGGCAAACTTAGGATTTCTTGTGGCACTACCCCGCACCTCAGGGGCTGTGGTACGTGAGGGGCTGAGAAAACTGTCCCACATCTTAAAGACTGTTCCCCTACCTCTGGCGGATTGGACTTGTGCCTCTCTCGGCTGTACGCCTTGGTTGTCCACTGATTCATGACCTATGCCGCTAGCGTTTTGTGAGGGGAATGCTTTGCCTACTTCCGTGACTATGGCCTTCCGGAACTGCTGCATTTTGGTTGACCTCTCCGCCTCGGGAATAAGAGACATAAAGTTCTCCTTGTAGCATGGGTCTAACAGTGTTACCAACCAGTAATGATTGTCGGCCAAGATGTTCTTAACGCGAGGGTCACGAGACAGGCAGCTTACCATAAAGTCAGCCATGTGCGCCAGACTCTTAACAGCCAGGACTTCAGTAGCCTGACCGACACGTTGACTGAACATGCTGTCCTCCTCCTCCTCCTCCTCCTCATCTACCCTGTCCTCTGGCCAGCCACGCTGAACCGAGGATATGACTGGTGTGCATGTCATATCCTCAATTTGGCCGGAGATTTGCTCCATGTCTTCATCCTCCTCCTCGTCATAGTCCTCCACTGCACGTTGTGATGAGACGAGGCTGGGCTGTGTGTTATCACCCACACCCACTACTGTTTCTTGCTGCAACTCATCGCGCTCCGCCTGCAATGCATCATGTTTGGTTTTGAGCAGAGACTGTTTTAGAAGGCAGAGTAGCGGTATGGTGACGCTAATAATGGCGTCATCACCACTCACCATCTTGGTGGAGTCCTCAAAGTTTTGGAGGATGGTACATAGGTCGGACATCCATCTCCACTCCTCAGGTGTTATGTGTGGAGTTTGACCCATTTCCCGACGGCTTAGGTGATGCAGGTACTCAACAACTGCCCTCTTCTGCTCACATATCCTGACCAACATGTGCAGAGTTGAATTCCAACGCGTGGGGACATCACACACCAGTCTGTGAGCCGGAAGATGCAAACTGCGCTGAAAGCTGGCAAGGCCGGCTGAAGCAGTAGGTGACTTTTGAAAATGTGCAGACAGGCGGCGAACTTTTACCAGCAGATCAGACAGCTCTGGGTATGACTTTAGAAACCGCTGAACCACGAGGTTGAGCACATGGGCCACGCATGGAACATGTATCAGCTGGCCTCGCCTCAAAGCTGCCACCAGGTTCCGGCCATTGTCACACACGACCTTTCCTGGCTTTAGGTTCAGAGGTGTGAGCCAGTGATCTGCCTGCTGTTTCAGAGCTGTCCACAGCTCTTCTGCATTGTGGGGTTTGTCACCTATGCAGATTAGCTTCAGCACAGCCTGTTGCCGCTTCGCCGAGGCAGTGCTGCAGTGCTTCCAGCTTGGGACTGGTGTGGAGGGTACAGTGGATGAGGATGCGCAGGAGGAGGAGGAGGCTGAAGAGCATGACATTCCGGAGCTGTAGAGTGTGGGTGAAACACTGACTGAGGTAGGGCCTGCAAACCTTGGTGTGGGAAGGACGTGTTCCGTCCCTCGCTCAGACTGGGTCCCAGCTTCCACAATATTAACCCAGTGTGCCGTCAACGAGATGTAGTGGCCTTGCCCACAAGCACTTGTCCACGTGTCTGTGGTTAGGTGGACTTTGGGTGAAACAGCGTTGTTCAGGGCACGTGTGATGTTTTGTGACACGTGGTTATGCAACGCGGGGACGGCACACCGGGAGAAATAGTGGTGGCTGGGGACCGAGTAACGTGGGACAGCTGCCGCCATCAGGTCGCGGAATGCTTCTGTCTCCACCAGCCTAAAAGGCAACATTTCCAGCGCAAGCAGTCGCGAAATGTTAGCATTTAGAACTGTGGCATGTGGGGTGTTGGCAGTGTATTTGCGCCTGCGTTCAAAGGTTTGCTGAATGGATAACTGAACGCTGCGCTGGGACAAGGACGTGCTTGATGATGGTGTTATTTCTGCGTACGCAACTGCAGGACCGGAGGAGGCTTGTTCGCAGGCAGCATGGACAGGGGATTGGCTCGCATGCACAACCAGCGAAGACGTAGCAGTGACATTAGCAAGCACTGCTCCTCGACTCTGTTGTACTTCCCACAAAGTCGGGTGCTTGGCTGACATGTGCCTGATCATGCTGGTGGTGGTCAGGCTGCTAGTTTTGGTACCCCTGCTGATGCTGGCACGGCAGGTGTTGCAAATGGCCTTTTTAGAATCATCTGGATCCAACTTAAAAAACTGCCAGACTCGGGAAGACCTAACATTTGTACAGGCACCTTGTGTCGTGTTGTTGTTCCGGGGAACGGTTGCCTGACTTCTGCCTGGAGCCACCACCCTGCTTCTTACTGCCTGTTGGGATGCTACGCCTCCCTCCCCCTGTGCACTGCTGTCCTCGCTCTGCATATCCTCCTGCCAGGTTGGGTCAGTTACTGGATCATCCACCACGTCGTCTTCCTCTTCCGCACCCTGCTCCTCCTCCTGACTTCCTGACAATTGTGTCTCATCATCGTCCACCCCTTGTTGAGACACGTTGCCAACTTCGTGAGAACGTGGCTGCTCAAATATTTGGCCATCTGTACATACGATCTCCTCATGACCCACTTCAACATGAGCTGGCGAGAGGCCAGAATGTGCGAATGGAAACGTGAACAGCTCTTCCGAGTGTCCAAGTGTGGGATCATTAATGTCCGAGGACGTGTACTCAGCCTTGTGGTAGGAAGGAGGATCAGGTTCTGAAATGTGCGGTGCAGTATCACGGCTACTGACACTTGACCGTGTGGAAGAGAGAGTGTTTGTGGTGGTGCCAATCTGACTGGAAGCATTATCCGCTATCCAACTAACAACCTGTTGACACTGGTCTTGGTTCAAGAGCGGTGTACTGCTGCGGTCCCCAAGAATTTGGGACAGGACGTGCGAGCGACTAGATGTGGCCCTTTGTTGTGGCAAAATTAGAGCTTGCCCACGACCTCGGCCTCTGCCTGCACCACCATCACGTCCACTTCCTTGTTCCTTGCCAACGCCCTTGCGCATTTTGCAATGCTGTGCTGACGTGTATTCACTAGACTTGGGCGTTATATCAAAGTTTGTGCAAATCGTGCACCTGTACGCTGCCACCGACAGGCACACACGTGCGGTTTTTAAATGCAAGCACGGACGCACTAAGAACCTAACACAGGTTTTAGGAGCAAAAATTAAGAACTCTGACACTATCAGCCACTGCTGACTGACGTGTATTATACACTACACTTGTGCGTTATATAATATTTTTGTAAAAACGCACACAAGTGCACCTGTACGCTGCCACCGACAGGCACACACGTGCGGTTTTTAAATGCAAGCACGGACGCACTAAGAACCTAACACAGGTTTTAGGAGCAAAAATTAAGAACTCTAACACTATCAGCCACTGCTGACTGACGTGTATTATACACTACACTTGTGCGTTATATAATATTTTTGTAAAAACGCACACAAGTGCACCTGTACGCTGCCACCGACAGGCACACACGTGCGGTTTTTAAATGCAAGCACGGACGCACTAAGAACCTAACACAGGTTTTAGGAGCAAAAATTAAGAACTCTGACACTATCAGCCACTGCTGACTGACGTGTATTATACACTACACTTGTGCGTTATATAATATTTTTGTAAAAACGCACACAAGTGCACCTGTACGCTGCCACCGACAGGCACACACGTGCGGTTTTTAAATGCAAGCACGGACGCACTAAGAACCTAACACAGGTTTTAGGAGCAAAAATTAAGAACTCTGACACTATCAGCCACTGCTGACTGACGTGTATTATACACTACACTTGTGCGTTATATAATATTTTTGTAAAAACGCACACAAGTGCACCTGTACGCTGCCACCGACAGGCACACACGTGCGGTTTTTAAATGCAAGCACGGACGCACTAAGAACCTAACACAGGTTTTAGGAGCAAAAATTAAGAACTCTGACACTATCAGCCACTGCTGACTGACGTGTATTATACACTACACTTGTGCGTTATATAATATTTTTGTAAAAACGCACACAAGTGCACCTGTACGCTGCCACCGACAGGCACACACGTGCGGTTTTTAAATGCAAGCACGGATGCACTAAGAACCTAACACAGGTTTTAGGAGCAAAAATTAAGAACTCTGACACTATCAGCCACTGCTGACTGACGTGTATTATACACTACACTTGTGCGTTATATAATATTTTTGTAAAAACGCACACAAGTGCACCTGTACGCTGCCACCGACAGGCACACACGTGCGGTTTTTAAATGCAAGCACGGACGCACTAAGAACCTAACACAGGTTTTAGGAGCAAAAATTAAGAACTCTGACACTATCAGCCACTGCTGACTGACGTGTATTATACACTACACTTGTGCGTTATATAATATTTTTGTAAAAACGCACACAAGTGCACCTGTACGCTGCCACCGACAGGCACACACGTGCGGTTTTTAAATGCAAGCACGGATGCACTAAGAACCTAACACAGGTTTTAGGAGCAAAAATTAAGAACTCTGACACTATCAGCCACTGCTGACTGACGTGTATTATACACTACACTTGTGCGTTATATAATATTTTTGTAAAAACGCACACAAGTGCACCTGTACGCTGCCACCGACAGGCACACACGTGCGGTTTTTAAATGCAAGCACGGACGCACTAAGAACCTAACAGGTTTTAGGAGCGACAATTGCTGAGAAGTCTGACACTATCAGGACTGTTTTAGACTGTGTACACCAGCCACAGATATGATGAAGGCTGGTATACGGTCACCACTAGGAATGGCTATATACCCTGCCTGCCTGCCTGCCTGTATACTGCTACAATAGTCCTGACAAGGACTCTTTTGGTCACTAGCCTGTATTCCAACCTGGCTATACCCTGCCTGTATACAGCAACAATAGTCCTGAGAAGGACTCTGCTACTGTACTCCGACCTGGCTATACCCTGCCTGCCTGTATACAACTAGAATAGTCCTGAGAAGGACTTTTGGTCACACTGTTTGCAGCCCTGATACGGAAATAGCTATAAAGGGCCGCAAAACTTTCCCTGAAGCAGCGACACTCTCCCTGCACTGACTGTCTGGATAGCTGTGAGCAGAGCACAGCGCGCCCGCCGGTATAAAGGCTCGGTCACGCTGTGCAGGCCGGCCAATCACTGCAATTCCACAACTAACAGGGCTGTGGCATTGCAGTGGTCTGCCAGCCAATCCCTGCATGAGGGCTGGCTCTCAAAAGAGCGCCAACATGCAGGGATGAAGACCACGAGTACAGCACGAGTATCGCGAGATTACTCGGTCCCCGCCGAGTAGACCGAGTACAGTGATACTCGTGCGAGTACCGAGTAGTAACAAGCATGCTCGCTCATCTCTAATTACCACCTAAGTAAATTTATACTACAGGCTATGATTCATATGCTGCAATGTGATATTATTTTTTGCACTGAATCTGCGCTATATTTCGTGATATTTTCCACCGGGTGGTGCATGGGGTTAACCCTTATATATGCTATTGTTCTACCCTTTGTGACTATGAATAGTCGCTAGATAGGTTGACTTTTTGTAACATATGATACTTGGTTACCAGTGTCTATTAGCACTATTATATATTTTTGTTTTGTATGTCATTTTACAGACGTTTGTGGTGTTTCTAAAGAATTTTCAATAAAAATTAACGTTTTATATTTGCCCAATTTTGTCCATGAAGTCCTCTTCTATATAATTTTATAAACCACATGTATTTAGTGATAAAACCTCTCTAAAGGATTGTATATACACAGCCATCTTCACTGATTCAGCACTTACTGTGCCCTTCAAACTTTGTAAGAATAACTTCGTAAACGGACAAATCTTTGCTTCTCTTATATGTAGATGTGACGGTTAACTGATGTTTCATTGTAAAAGATGTTAATTACAATCAGAACAGTGTCAGTGATGTTAAAAACATAAAAGAAAGCGTGATTATATATTTCAGTCCTCTAGTCTCTGGAGACAAGTTCAGAGTCTTTAGATCACATAAGACGGGGGCTGTGATAAAATATGTATCAATGAAAGTTTATAGCTTCTCATTATATCATATAATTATACTTGACTGGGGTTTCTGGCTTCTTTTGTGTTTTATAGCAAACATTTAATGCTAAATACATTTAATTTGCTGGTAGTAGCTTCACGAATGTTTACTTTGACAATTTTGGAGAGAGAGTTGTCAAGGTGCAGAAATATTTCCATGCATTATTCTAAAGCATTTCTAATGGGCAAGACATACAACAAGTTTTGTTTGGGATATGTTAAGCGCAGGCATAATAAATAGTGAAAATAATATCTACTTTTTTGTACATACTTACAGTATATGTACATCAGTTAGTCATAGTCATGGTGGCCATTAAAACCACCCACTATGGACCAAGACCATCTCCCCAAGATTAATGAAGGCGCACTGTGGTATCTGGCACTAAGATTAGAGTAGCTTATCTCTTAAATCCTTTTTTCATTGGATAGTTCTCTATAATTTGACATGTTCTCCTTTACTTCTTATAGTTGTTTAAATTGAACAATATTTGGAGCACTTGGAAGTTAACGTAACACTTGGATCTAGTGGTTCCTCACTTCTTAAACAATTATTCCCTACGTGAATGTGGGCTGGGTGCCCATGATCAAGTTGCTAGTTCACTATTTGTCCTTAGACAACGTCTGAAAAGTACTTACACCCCACTCATCCTGTCATTTTGGTGATGCTCTGACCCAGTCATCACACATCACAATTTGCCCCTGCTAAAGATCCATGTACTCAACCTATTCCTCATGGGCAATGGCATTCATCTCCTTTGCAGTGGGGGTTGAATAATTTTGATAGTAACTGTGTGTGTATGTATGTAGATTGATATTACTGTGCATGTCACATCACAGCTCTCTGTGATAAAATTACATTGTCAGAATACAAGCTTGCAGCTCTTGCTGCTTTGTAGTGTTAATATTTGATCAATTCTGCTTGTAAAAAGGAAATACCAGATAGGAATTTTAAGCACCTCCAGGCATGAAATGCCACCAACTGAAACATCCCTTATTCAGAGATATTAAAGATACATTATGTTTACAAAATCAATGATCAGAGAACCTTTAAAAAATGCTATTTATCCATACTTATAGTGATAAATGCTATTGTAATACATATGTTTAATGGCAGGCTAGTAAGAAGTGCGGTTGCAAGGTGAAAATTAAGTTATATTTTCCCTGCAGCCACTAGCTAACAGTCCCCTAATCATTGAGTACTGAGAGCTGACTGCTTCTAACCCCCAGTACCTCCCCGATGACTGATAGCAAGTAGCTTGCATGGAGAATATAGCTTAATTTTCTCCCTCGAGCTGCAGTTCCAGTAAGGTTGGAGTAGTATTTATTTGCAGATCACCACTATATCTGCAGCTATATATCATTTTTTTACTGTAAGGTTCCCTTTACAGAATACTAGTAGAAAAATGAGATGGGAACAGAAGGACGACATGCAACTCACATCACAACCAACCACACAATAATTTTACATGGGTCCCTGATGTAGAACAGCCCAATTACTAAAACTACTAATGTTTCTTATACATAATAGTTATATTTTGGGGTTGTGCAGAAATCATATACTCTATACTTTATTCAAATAATTCTATGGAGTGCCACACTGTGACATTCTACAGTAGCCATATATTGGCAAAATTGTTATGACAAATATGTAAAATAAGACTGATAACAGACCCCTATATAATTATAACATAATAGTTTCACTATACACTATGTACACTTGTGACACCCTGGCAAAACCAGGTAGTCACAGATGACTGTACCTCCCACCAAGGGTACAGGAATCGCCTCTTCCTTGGGATTCAACATCACATCCCACACACAGGAACACCAGCCACAAAGCCTAGTCACTTCCCCCATGACAACAGGGACACACCAGTGGGCGGGACCAGGCGGATGGGAACGCCCACCTAGGGGTCTTGAGGTGTCAGGGGAGGGAACACAACCGTGAGTTCAGTACAGTAGAGCAGAGAAGTGAGGAGCTGAAGTGGCAGAGTGGTCAAGGGTCGGAGCCCTTGGACCATGGGAGAACTGACTAGGCGGCAGACGGCAGTGTACTGCCACAGGCGATGGAGATCCGGTCGCAGGAGACCTGAAGTGGACCGGGGCAGGTTTGTAGCCCGCCGGTACCGACAGCGAGAATCCAGTCCAGAGGCCGTGCACAGGTGGGGTACCTGGACCCTAGGACGAGGAAGGTTGCAAGCCCCTTGTTAATTCACCAGTCAGGAACAAGGTTTCAGGCCTTGTTCTGGAGAAGCCCAGAGAGCAAAACGTAGGGGATAGGGTGTCCGCCAGAACCCACTGAAATCCAAAGGGTCAAATTTTGCGGGCAACGGCTCCCTCTGTATACAAATCCACAGGGGAGCATATTTCTCCCATTCCAAGCGGGTTAAATAAACACACAGCAAGACACAAGTGCAGGACGAAGGGTCCCTACCTTGCTAACCCATGTGCAGAACCAGCGCACCTCTCCAACGGCAACCGGCATCCGGCCTTGGTTTACAGTACAGACTCTGTGTGGATTATTCTTAATCATGAGTACACCAGTATCATCCGGTCCAACCTGCCGACTGCGCCCCAGCACTGCTCCCCACCTACACCTAGGCCCCTGGACTACACCTCCCCTACCCGTGGAGGGGATACCATCTTGCTGCCCAAAACCATTGGTCCCGGCCACTTGCACAAAAGGCAGCTGCGGTGCCACCATCCCATCACCGCAACCCATGGGTGGCGTCACAGACAAAAACTATCTCCCCTGTAAATACCCCCTTTCACTGTTGCGAGGACGGGCAGTTGCACGAGCCCCGGGTCCGGTCGCCACTCGAGCCCCAGACACGATCCCGGATCCGAGCGATTGTGGAATTTTTAGGAGAGAAGAACTTGTATGAGCTGACCTTTTACAGTACTTACATCCTATTACAGTGCCAAGTTTTATTTTAGTGAGCTCTTAAGAATAAGCCATTCTTACACAAATGTTATTACATGACAGGGGGCTGGAATTTACACACTGGGACTGATTAAATATTGAATTCAATAATTAATAGGTGTGTCCCAATCCTTTTGTCCAGATAGTGTATGTAGTACTTATCTGAATCTCTTAATCTCTTATAGTATCATAGATATGAAGACAGACACAACGTACAACAAATATTACTATATAATAAACAGACCATATGTGTATTTAGATACCTGTCATTGCTTTTGACAAGTCCAGTAGACTTGTCAGGTGCCATTTTCCTTACTACAGTATTATGCTCCACTAAAGCAGCCGAATAGACAGAAATGATTCATGGCTAACCAGTTTTGCCTGCCATTGTGTCAAGAAGAGTGAGTTGATACACACGGCACTTCTGGGGTGGTGCTCAAGTAGGGTCCAAAACCGTGTCAAGTAGATGTAGAAACTTGGCACACCATGTCATACCTGACTACGCCAGTTGCTACACCTTCTGAGGACCCCCTGCATGTACACTGATGAAGGTCTTTGACCAAAATGTCTGCGCTTGTACTGGTCCTACAAGTTCTCAATAAAAGACCACTATTCACATTTATCTTGAGTGCCAAGTTTCTACATCTAACTGTGAGAAGATTACTTTTGCTTACCTATGTTAGCATGACCTATTTTCATGAATGTATCCTACCCAAAATCTCTTTTTCACAATTCATTCCATTTTGAACCTTCCTCTGTCAAATATGAAAAAAAATAATGTTTTACTTATCTTTAGCACAATGAAATCTGAAAGTCTAAAACACAAATGAAATCAAACTGCAATTTTTACAAAGTGGGATTTGAAGGAGCGGTGACAGATTTCCATGATGGCTAATTTCGTACAATGCGAATATGAGTCACACGCTCTCTCAGACACTTGTATAACACATATCAACCCCATATTATCAGATCAACATTTCACTTTACAAACATACTCTTTTAATGATGATGGAAAATTCAATAGGAACCTGTAAATGCTGATGCAGGAGTTACCTCAGCAGGGCACTTTATTATGAAGAAGAATGATGTGCTACAATAAAACCTAATACCGCTTCACAATTCTGCTTGGTTTTCGGAGGTAATAAATCTTGTACTTTTCGGCTTTGTGCTTCTTTATGTGAACTAAATGAAACACTACATTTATGGGCCTGGAAAGTCACATGACATAAGTACATCTTAAAGAAAATGTCAATGCAGCTTGTCACATCCAGAGTGCTTTCTTTGTATGACAAACATGCAGCTTTTAATATAATTGTATTTCATTGCTAAAGGAAAATCGTGAACCCTCAAATTTCAATGTGCATTACAAGCATATTGTGAATATTTAGCTGTATGTGAACATATTAGTAGCTGGAGGATGACAAGTGTTCCTTTACTTGGTTCACAATAGAAGAGGATAATAACTTGAGCAAGACAAGAGCAACAAAAGCAGAATATCTCTACAAGACGAGTCAATATTTTCACACAGGCTCGGACTGGCCCACTGGAGAGCAGGGCAATCCCCCGGTGGGCCCTTCTGCTGGAGCAAGCCACTTACAACCCAATATGGGCAGTATTTGTCCCCGTTACATTATTCACTATGTACAGAAAAGGCAGCATCTCATCAATCACTCAACAAACTACCCAGGGCTTTATTAGGTAGCAATTACAGATACATGTGCGAATGAGACTAATGTAATATTTGCATGTAACTGACCAGTCGTCCCCCAGAGGGTTACTGGTGGGCTCTTGGCAGCTCAGTCCAACACTGTTTTCACCTTTATCATGTGAGAAGCTGCCATGAATGGTTTCCTATTAAATAATGATTTGTTGTTTTCCTATGGTTCATCTATCATGCTATGGAGAAAAAGACATGGATCGCACATCCCAAAAATACATTGATCTAAAAGCCGCTAGGCAAAAATCTAAATAGAACATGAGGTTCTTAGTTACCATTCTGATCAGACTGTATTAAGCCCACTGCCACGTCACGGCGAACCTCTTGACTGGGTCCCTAATCTAAAGCCTTTGTGGTGTGGCACTGTGCACCAACCACTGCTGCAGCGACAAAGCACCAACAGAGCAGGCGACCCGGTGCCTCACAGCACCCATGCTGCAAGGCAAAGCCCCCAAGGCTCCAGGCCGCACTGCCCCACTGTCACGACACCACCACAACAGCGGCCACTGCACAGCACCAACACACAGTGAGAGAAGCTGCGCACTCACCTCCCACCGGCTCCCATGTGTGAACTGGGAGCAAAAAAGGCTGACCCCTCTTGCAGTCTCCTGCTGATTAAAAACACCTGTGCCAAATGGGGGGAGTGCAGATCCAAGCAAAAAACAGGAGGGGGATAGACTGTTATATAACATGCTATGGAGAAAAAGACATGGATCGCACATCCCAAAAATACATTGATCTAAAAGCCGCTAGGCAAAAATTTAAATAGAACATGAGGTTCTTAGTTACCATTCTGATCAGACTGTATTAAGCCCACTGCCACGTCACGGCGAACCTCTTGAGTGGGTCCCTAATCTAAAGCCTTTGTGGTGTGGCACTGTGCACCAACCACTGCTGCAGCGACAAAGCACCAACAGAGCAGGCGACCCGGTGCCTCACAGCACCCATGCTGCAAGGCAAAGCCCCCAAGGCTCCAGGCCGCACTGCCCCACTGTCACGACACCACCACAACAGCGGCCACTGCACAGCACCAACACACAGTGAGAGAAGCTGCGCACTCACCTCCCACCGGCTCCCATGTGTGAACTGGGAGCAAAAAAGGCTGACCCCTCTTGCAGTCTCCTGCTGATTAAAAACACCTGTGCCAAATGGGGGGAGTGCAGATCCAAGCAAAAAACAGAGGGGGATAGACTGTTATATAACATGCTATGGAGAAAAAGACATGGATCGCACATCCCAAAAATACATTGATCTAAAAGCCGCTAGGCAAAAATTTAAATAGAACATGAGGTTCTTAGTTACCATTCTGATCAGACTGTATTAAGCCCACTGCCACGTCACGGCAAACCTCTTGAGTGGGTCCCTAATCTAAAGCCTTTGTGGTGTGGCACTGTGCACCTACCACTGCTGCAGCGACAAAGCACCAACAGAGCAGGCGACCCGGTGCCTCACAGCACCCATGCTGCAAGGCAAAGCCCCCAAGGCTCCAGGCCGCACTGCCCCACTGTCACGACACCACCACAACAGCGGCCACTGCACAGCACCAACACACAGTGAGAGAAGCTGCGCACTCACCTCCCACCGGCTCCCATGTGTGAACTGGGAGCAAAAAAGGCTGACCCCTCTTGCAGTCTCCTGCTGATTAAAAACACCTGTGCCAAATGGGGGGAGTGCAGATCCAAGCAAAAAACAGAGGGGGATAGACTGTTATATAACATGCTATGGAGAAAAAGACATGCTATGGTTCATCTATACCTACGCTATATATAGGAATACCTACCATGTCGTACCAACTTCTAGGAATATTTCAGCATTACATTATCATGAATTAATGTAATCCAGAGCCCCATGATGAAATCTTGATGACATGTAATTGCAGCAATGAATGTCACAGCATATGCAAAATATTAGTTTGGGAAATGCGACATCTGTATAGGAAGTAAGCAAATATAATTCATCATGCACCATATGGTAGAAAGACTGATGCTACTTCAAGTAAATTGAAGAAACGGAGAATGATGTCTTCTATGTTAACCCCTTCACAACAAGGCAACTTTTAATTTTTGCATCTTATTTTTTCCTCCACTTCTTCCCAGAGCCATAACTTTTTTATTTTTCTGTCCGTATAGATAGGACTTGTTTTTTGTGGGCCGAGATTTTCTTTTTAATGACACCATTCATTCTACCACATAGCAAACTGTAAAATGAGAAAATAATTCCAAATGTGGAGAAATTGTGAAAAAATTAATTCTATCATGGTTTTTTGGGAATTATTTTTATGGTGCATATTTTGTAGTAAACATGACCTTGCGGTATGGTTCTCCTCATTGCCAATAACAAACAAGTCCAGTTTTTTTTATTATTTTAGTGGTAAAAGAAATCAAAAGTTTTTTAAAAATATTTTTGGGTATTGTCAACATTTTCCAAGACCCATTACTTTAAAATTTTTCAGCTGATGGAGCTGTGTTATTGCTTATTTATTGCAGGATGAGACAACATTTTTATTGATACCCTTTTGGGATAAATATGATGTTTTGATCATTTCTTACACCATTATTTTGTAGTATTGCAGCAACAAAAAACAACATTTTGGCGTTCTTGAATTTTTTTATTTTACAGTTTTTACTGGTCAGATTAAAAATTTTATATTTTGATATATTGGAATTTTTGTAATGAGGGAGATTTGGACATTTTTTGTTATTTTATATATATATATATATATATATATATATATATATATATATATATATGTATGTGCACTACAGCATTAAATTTGCCTATCATGCAAATTATTTACCATGTACTATTATTTACTATGATATCACGTACATACTGTATATTTTTTATTATCTTTATTTATTAATGGGTCTAATAGGTAATATTTTTTCCATATGTTCTAAAACTTTTTTTTACTTTTCCCTCTTTTTAATAGTCCCCTTAGGGTACTATAACCAGCTGTCATCTGATTGCTTGTGCTATATACAGCAATGAAACAACATTGCTGTATATAGCAAAACTCATAGTTTCTTTTGAAGCCAAGCCACAGGCAGGTTTCAAAGCAGACCCCCTACTGTCATAGCTGTTATAGCAACCCATGGGCAACCCACAATCATATCATGGGTGCACTGAAGAGAGCTGAAAATGGTGTGCTCAAATGCAGGTGTGTATATACACCGTAATCTTTCCGTCAGAGTCTTACAGCAGGATTTAACAGGTTAACAGTCATAGGAGGAACTCTGTTCTACCCTCAATTGTTAGCTGTAACACACCCATCACCTGAAAGTATGGGGTAGGCTCATCATGTGAGCCCGCTCCACACACTCGCTTCCAACATGCACGATACATGTATGGCGGATGTTGTGAATGTGTTAAATATTTATTAGTTAGAGGAGAATATTTAAATGAGGATTCCATATTCTTTTATTTCCATCTGTGTAGGGAGTGCAGATAGTTGAATAGTTGCTTCTAGGTTCCACTATAAATTACTGCTAATTACTTATGGGCACAACATCAGGATATCCTCTGATAAGCTCAGTCTTTTAAATTATAAGGGTTGTCTAGGAGAATGACACTTTGTTAAATAAAAATATAACACACTCACTTCCACACCGGTGCCATTCTAGCGATGTCAGGTACATGTCTCCTAAGGCTCGCTGTAATGCCACGTGAGCCTTGCAGCCAATCAGCAGCTGGTATTAAGCTGCTGTGCTCTCACTTCCTCTAGATAAAACTCTGACTTTCGAAGGAAGCAACTTCTGATTGACTTAGGGCACACGTGACAAATCAATAAAAAGAAAGGATAAACCATGCTGGGTCTGCACTGCCATTGAAAACTTCTTTAAGGAGCATCCAGGACTCAAAATGGATATAATTGGGTTTTATTTCAATGCATTACAAAGCTGTCAAGCTTCTTCTTCAGGAACAGAACCACCAAGCAGTGATAGTGACATACATCCAGTTTATAAAGGTTTGCCGTTTGAATTTTTGTACCAAAATAGTATATGACAGGTCAAAATTTATTATTAGATCATGGCCCAAAAAGAAAAAAAACCTCTTTTATATATTAGTCAAAAAGAAACATAAGCAAAATTGCTAATAAAATACATAAACCTTATTTTTATATTTTTCTCAAAGTGCACAGTGCATAAGATAAATAATTGAAAATACATCACACACAAGTCATAATAAAAAGAGGACAGAGATTGGATGATGGAATTGATATATAAATTAGCGGTAGTATAGAACTATAATTTTAGTGCTGGACAACCTCAGTAATAAAGTGAATAATGCAAATTCTCAAAAGATTGTAGTGAGTGTGCCATTCAAAAAAGTATAAATATGTGACAGGGCAGATGGTACACCCAGAAATAAGATAAAATATGCATGGCAATCAAAAAACATGAGGATAATTACTATATGAATGGTTTCTTAGATGTCAAATGAGACATATAACATGGATGGATCAACAATGAAAAATATAGTTCTGGATAACGTAAAACATATATCCTTTCCTGTAGGTATAATAATATACTGTATAATATTAGATTATAAAAGAAGAAAAAATGAGAACAATCTTGCGTGTAATGACATTGTGCTTATTGAATAAAGTTGTAAAAGGAAAAAAACAAAATACAAATAAAATAGAATTGGAAAAAATTAACTAAAGTGATTGTAAATAAGGTGGAATAATAATAGTAATAATAACAATAATAATAATAATCTTTATTTCTATAGCGCCAACATATTCCGCAGCGCTTTACAATTCAGGAGGATCATATACAAACAAGTAACAGTTATAGAAAATACAATATTTAGAGGGAAAAAAGACAACCCTGCTCGTGAGATCTTACAATCTGTCAGGGCCAGGTGGACGGGCAGACCCAGGAGGTGGATCCACTGGGCCGAACTCCTAGATGGTGGTAAGGGGTCCGGTAGCTGGAGCACTATAGGCAGCAGAACAGTCCGTGCACAGGAGTATAACGGAGAAGTCACTGGGACTACGGAGTCACTGGTGGTAGTCCGGGTGACGCAGCTCAGGTTCGGAAGCCGAGAAGATGTCAGGCGGGGTCCGGAACCTTTGGAGCGAGATGACAGGTCACCGCAGGGATCCGAGATGGTACGGACTGTCAGGATGGCAGATGGACTGCGTTCGGGGTTCGGGATTCGGTCTGGACCGGATGGCGAGGCAGGCACGGCTCTACAAGAGAGATAGGTGAGTATATACACATATACACCAGGAGACCTGACTCCTAGCTTAAGAAACATGAAGATCAGGCCCCGCCCCCTTGGACATAAACCCCCTTTATACCCTGTACCTGTTTTGCATCATTTCCTGTTATTGGACGCTGGCCCTTTAAGAAAGGGTCAATGACCGCGCGCGCGCCCTAATGCGCATGCGCGCTGCCCGAGTGCCAGAAGCCAGAGCAGGAAGCTGCGAGGAGGAAGCAGCAGGGCCAGGATGGGGCTGTGAAGCCGACGGACGCCGGGTGCGGGGACCAGGACGCTGGGGACGCGCTGGCAAGGGGTGCTGGAGAGCGGGGAGCGTGACAGGTGAGCCGGAGGGCAGCACAGGGGACCCGGGGAGCGTGACAGTACCCCCCCCCCACGCCCCCCTCCCCGCAACCGGGACAGGAAGGCACGGATCAGCGGAGTACCCACATTCTCCCGGGGCTCCCAGGACCTATCCTCAGGACCATACCCTGCCCAGTCCACCAGGAAGAACTGTCGACCCCGTACGGTCTTCATGGCCACGATATCCCTTACCGCATAGATGTCGTCATCGGCAATAGGTGGAGGAGCCGAACTGGCAGCAGCGGAGAAGGGACCCAGGACAACCGGCTTGAGCAGGGAGACGTGGAATGAGTTGGGTATCTTCATCGTGGCCGGGAGCTGTAGCTTGTAGGAGACCTCATTGATCTTGTTGAGGACTTTAAACGGCCCGATGTAGCGAGGACCCAGCTTGTAGGATGGTATCTTCAATCGGACGTACTTGGATGCAAGCCAGACTAGATCTCCAGGAGAGAAACACGGAGGGTCCAGACGTCTCTTGTCTGCGTGTCTTTTCATCCGCAGGGAAGCACGCCCAAGGGACGCCTTGACAGAGTCCCAAATGGTTGCAAAGTCACGGGCTACAGTATCAGCAGCAGGGACATCCGAAGAAGGGGATACAGGCAATGGGACGGAGGGCTGAAGTCCGTAAACGACATGGAAGGGAGAGCTGGAGGACGACTCACTGATGTGGTGGTTATGGGAGAATTCAGCCCAAGGAAGAAGCGTGGACCAGTCGTCGTGATGGGCGTTGACATAGTGACGTAAGAAAGAGGTCAATATTTGATTGACCCTCTCCACTTGGCCATTAGACTGAGGATGGTATGCAGATGAAAAGTCCAGAGTCACTCCCAGATGGTTGCAGAGAGCCCTCCAGAAGCGGGAGGTGAACTGAGTTCCTCTATCGGATACGATGTGAGATGGAAAGCCATGCAAGCGGAAGATGTGATGTATGTAGGCGTCCGCGAGTTCCTGAGCAGAGGGCAATCCAGCCATAGGGACAAAATGAGCCATTTTAGAGAATCGATCCACCACGACCCATATGACTGTGTGTCCGGAGGACAATGGCAAGTCTGTAATAAAGTCCATCGCTATGTGTTGCCACGGAACTGAAGGTATCGGCAGAGGCAGAAGACGGCCATATGGCAGGTGTTTGGGCGTCTTGTTCCTGGCACAAGAGGAGCAGGCAGAGACAAAAGCAGCGACGTCCGTGCGAAGAGATGGCCACCAGTAATGGCGTACAATCGCACCCCATGTTCTCTTCTGACCAGCATGACCGGCTGTTTTCGAGGCATGACCCCAGTGTAACACTTTTTGCCTGTCTGTCTCAGAGACATAGGTCTTCCCGGGCGGTATCTGGGCCAGGGTGACAGGAGCCACTGGAATGATTTTGCTAGGACAGATGATGGGTTGGGTAGTCTCCTCCTCCTGCTCCATGAGCATGAAAGACCTGGACAAGGCATCAGCGCGTACATTCTTGTCCGCGGGTCGGAAATGGAGCTGGAAATCAAACCTGGCAAAGAATAAGGACCACCTGGCTTGCCGTGGGTTCAGTCGCTGAGCAGACCGCAGGTATTCCAGGTTCTTGTGGTCCGTGTAAATGATAACTGGGTACACTGCTCCTTCCAGAAGGTAGCGCCATTCCTCCAGAGCCAGTTTGACTGCCAAGAGCTCTCGGTCACCGATGGTGTAGTTGCGTTCAGGCGCTGAGAAGCTCTTGGAGAAGAATCCGCAAGTCACCATCTTCCCGGAGGAGGATTTCTGCATGAGCACTGCTCCGGCTCCTGAGGAGGAGGCATCCACTTCCAAGGTGAACTGGCGGTTTAACTCCGGACGGTGAAGTACAGGAGAGGAGGCAAATGCCCGCTTCAGCGAGCCAAACGCGGCGTCGGCCGCAGGTGACCAGTCCTTTGGATTAGCCTCTTTCTTGGTCAAAGCGGAGAGAGGAGCAGTCAGAGCCGAGAAGTGAGGGATGAACTGGCGGTAGTAGTTGGCGAATCCCAGGAAGCGTTGGATTGCCTTTAGTCCAGAAGGAGGAGGCCAGTTGAGAATGGAGGAGACCTTCTTTGGATCCATCTGCAGTCCGGTATCAGAGATGATGTACCCCAGGAAGGGGAGAGAAGACTGCTCAAAGACACACTTTTCATACTTCGCGTACAGACGATTCTCTCTCAGTCTTTGTAGAACCAGCTGCACGTTCTCTCTGTGGGTCTGGAGGTCCGGAGAGAAGACAAGGATGTCATCCAGATATACTACCACACAGACGTAAAGAAGGTCCCAGAAGACGTCGTTCACCAGTTCTTGAAAGACGGCTGGGGCGTTACACAGGCCGAAGGGCATCACGCAGTATTCATAGTGCCCATCGCGAGTGTTGAACGCGGTCTTCCATTCGTCCCCAGAGCGGATGCGGACCAGATTGTAAACACCCCGAAAATCCAGCTTGGTGAACACACGAGCTCCTCTAAGCCGGTCAAACAATTCAGGGATGAGCGGCAGAGGGTACTTGTTTTTTACGGTGATTTGATTCAAACCCCGGTAGTCTATGCATGGGCGTAAGTCGCCCTCTTTCTTCTTGACAAAGAAGAAACCTGCTCCAGCAGGAGAGGAGGATCTCCGGATGAATCCCCTTGCCAGGCTCTCTGTGATGTAAGTAGACATGGCCCTTGTTTCGGCTGGAGACAATGGATATATCCGTCCTCGAGGTGGTGTAGTTCCAGGTAGCAGGTCGATGGCACAATCGTAGGGACGATGTGGAGGAAGTACCTCGGATTCCTTTTTATCAAAGACGTCTGCAAAGGACCAATAGGCCGAGGGCAGCCCCGGTAGGTTCTCTGGAACCGGAGGTCGTCGGATGGGTTGTATGGTCTTCAGGCACTTCTCATGGCACGAAGAGCCCCATCGGGTGATTTCGCCAGTGCCCCAGCTGACTGATGGTTCGTGTGTCCGCAACCAGGGAAGTCCCAGCAGAATTTGATGGGACATGTGTGGGAGGACGTAGAGAGCGATGTTCTCGGTGTGCAGGGCACCGATACGCAGTTCCACCGGCTTGGTGATCCAGGAGATGGTGTCAGAGAGGGGTCTCCCATCCACAGAGGCAATCACGAGGGGCTTGTCAAGTGGAGTAACAGGCACCTGGTACTTGTCCACCGTGGCCTGCTGGATGAAATTGCCTGCTGCCCCGGAATCGAGGTATGCCTCAGCCATGAACCGCGTCTCTCCCGTTGTCACTTGCACAGTCCATGTAACCGGGTTTGAGAGAGTCCCAGCACCTAGGGTGGCCTCTCCTACCAACCCTAGGCTTTGGAGTTTCCCGGCCTCTCAGGACAGAAGCGTAGCAGGTGTGTGTCCTCTCCGCAGTAAAAGCAGAGGCCCTTGGCGAGCCGCTCAGCTCTACGTTGTTCAGACTGCCGCACTCTGTCGATCTGCATGGGCTCGTGGACGGGGGCCCCAGCTGTTGACGACTGAAGTACGGAGGGCTTCTGTGGAGGAGAGGAATGCCGTACCGGACGTCTCTCACGGGACACTTCCTTGGATCGCTCCTGAAAGCGGATGTCCACTCGAGTCGCTAGGGTAATCAGGGCATCCAGGGTGGTCGGTACGTCACGACCCGCCAGCTCATCTTTAATTCGCCCCGAGAGTCCTTCCCAGAAGGCGGCAGTTAAGGCCTCGTTGTTCCACCCGAGTTCCGAAGCCAAGGTGCGAAACCGGATTGCGTATTGGCCCACCGTCAGAGTCCCCTGACGCAACCGGAGAAGAGACGAAGCAGACGCGGAGGCGCGTCCGGGCTCATCAAAGGTGCCACGGAATGCCTGCAGGAAGTCCTGGATGTTCGTGGTCACAGGATCCCCCTTCTCCCACAAGGGGTTCATCCACGCCAGTGCCTCACCCTCTAGATGGGACATGATGAAGGCGACCTTGGCTTGATCAGAGGCAAACAAATGCGGCAGCTGCGTGAAATGGAGGGAGCATTGGTTTAAGAATCCCCTGCAGGTCTTGGGGTCTCCGGCGTACCGGGGTGGTGAGGCCAAACGAAGTCTGGAAGTATCTGACGAAGTCGCCACGGGAGCTGGAGCCGTGGCTTGACTAGTGGAGGCCCGGGATGCTGAAGCCGTGACTGCCGCTTGTAGCGTGTTCAGGCGGGCGTCCACAGAAGACATAAATTGCAGCATGCGGGTCTGAGTCTCTCGCTGGCGTTGGAGTTCCTCCTGTACGGCTGCTAGTGCTGCAGCGGGATCCATGGCCTGATCTTACTGTCAGGGCCAGGTGGACGGGCAGACCCAGGAGGTGGATCCACTGGGCCGAACTCCTAGATGGTGGTAAGGGGTCCGGTAGCTGGAGCACTATAGGCAGCAGAACAGTCCGTGCACAGGAGTATAACGGAGAAGTCCCTGGGACTACGGAGTCACTGGTGGTAGTCCGGGTGACGCAGCTCAGGTTCGGAAGCCGAGAAGATGTCAGGCGGGGTCCGGAACCTTTGGAGCGAGATGACAGGTCACCGCAGGGATCCGAGATGGTACGGACTGTCAGGATGGCAGATGGACTGCGTTCGGGGTTCGGGATTCGGTCTGGACCGGATGGCGAGGCAGGCACGGCTCTACAAGAGAGATAGGTGAGTATATACACATATACACCAGGAGACCTGACTCCTAGCTTAAGAAACACGAAGATCAGGCCCTGCCCCCTTGGACATAAACCCCCTTTATACCCTGTACCTGTTTTGCATCATTTCCTGTTAATGGACGCTGGCCCTTTAAGAAAGGGTCAATGACCGCGCATGCGCCCTAATGCGCATGTGCGCTGCCCGAGTGCCAGAAGCCAGAGCAGGAAGCTGCGAGGAGGAAGCAGCAGGGCCAGGATGGGGCTGTGAAGCCGACGGACGCCGGGTGCGGGGACCAGGACGCTGGGGGCGCGCTGGCAAGGGGTGCTGGAGAGCGGGGAGCGTGACAGGTGAGCCGGAGGGCAGCACAGGGGACCCGGGGAGCGTGACACAATCTAAAATGAGATATGGGGGGGCAAGGTATAAGAGCTTAATTACAATGACAATCCACCCATCTCAAGGAAATGGGGGATAGATAATGGCTTCCTGGACCAATTGGCCAGGACCTTGAGATGCATTTGTGTGCCATGGAGTTTGACGTGGGATTATGTTGTGAGAAGTTGTATAGAGACTATGTGAATTGGATTTGATTAGGGAGTGTGATAGGCCGCCCTAAAAAGATGAGTTTTTAGGGTGCATCTGAAGCTGAGTAAATTGTGATTTGTCCTAACTTCTTGGGGTAGAGCGTTCCAGAGGATTGGTGCAGCTCGGAAGAAGTCTTGGATCCGGGAGTGGGAGGTTTGAATTAGTGTGGACGTTAGTCGGAAGTCATTTGCAGAGCATAGATAACGGGTGGGATGATAGACAGAGACAAGTGCGGAGATGTAGGGGGGTGCCGCACTGTGGAGAGCTTTGTGGGTGAGAACAGGCAGTCTGAATTGGATCCTGTGATATATGGGCAGCCAGTGCAATGACTGGCACCGAGCAGAAGCATCTGAGTAGCCGTTAGCCAGATAGGTGAACCTGACTGCTGCATTAAGGATGGACTGTGGAGGAGAGAGTCTAGTTAGAGGGAGGCCAATTAATAGAGAGTTACAGTATTCAAGGCGAGAGTGGATCAGGGCCATGGTGAGGGTTTTTGTCATTTCCATTGTGAGAAAGGGGCGGATTCTAGAGATATTCTTAAGGTGCAAGCAGCAGGAGTGAGCAAGAGATTGTACGTGGGAGGTGAAGGAGAGATCAGTGTCAAGTATAACACCCAGACAGTGGTTTGCTGCCTAGGACTTATCTTTGCGCCACACACAGAGAGGTAGATGTCAGGTTTAGGAAGGTTGGAAGACGGAGGGAAAAGAAGAAGTTCAGTTTTGAAAAGGTTAACTTTCAGATAGAGAGCAGATATGACATTGCAAACTGCAGTCAGACAATCACTTGTGTTCTGTAGTACAGTGGGGGTGAGCTCAGGGGATGAGGTGTATAGCTGTGTGTCATCAGCATAAAGATAGTACTGAAGGCCAAATCTGCTGATGGTCATTCCAATTGGGGCAGTGTAAAGGGAGAAAAGAAGAGGGCCAAGGACTGAACCTTGAGGGACCCCAACAGTGAGAGGAAGAGGAGAAGATGTGGAGCCAGCAAATGATACACTGAATTAACGGCCAGAAAGATAGGAAAAGAACCAGGAAAGCACAGTGTCCTTTAGGCCAACAGAATGGAGCATAGAGAGAAGAAGATGGTGGTCAACAGTGTCGAAGGCGGCAGAGAGGTCAAGAAGGATAAGCAGAGAGTGGTCACCGTTACGTTTTGCTGTCAACAGGTCATTTGTCACTTTGACAAGGGCAGTTTCTGTTGAGTGTAAAGGGCAAAGCCAGACTGTAAAGGATCTAGAAGAGAGTGAGTGGAAAGGTAGCGGTTGAGGCGAGAGTAGACCAGGCGCTCCAATAGTTTGCAGATGAAGGGGAGATTGGAGACTGGTCTGTAGTTGCTTGTGCAGGATAGATGAAGGGAAGGTTTTTTTAATAATGGAGTAATTATAGAGTGTTTGAGGGAGGAGGGGAAGATACCAGAAGAGAGAGAGAGATTGAAGATTTTAGTTAGGTGAGTGGTGACAACCGGAGAGAGGGACTGGAGTAGGTGTGAGAGAAAGGGATCAGTAGGGCAAGTGGTAAGATGAGAAGACGAGAGGAGCCTGGAGACTTCCTCCTCTGTGACTGGGTCAAATGTGGAAAGTGAGCTGGATGGGTGGGGAGGGATGGGATTCACAACGCTTGGTGGCTGGGAGTTGATCTCTCAGCAGATGTTTTCTATTTTCTCTGTAAAACACGAGGCCAGGTCATCAGCATTAAAGTCTGTGATGGGGTTCTGTACTTTGGGACTGAGGAGGGAGTGAAAGGTGTCAAAGAGCTTTTTTGGATTGTTGGATAGTGAGGAAATAAGGGTGGTGAAGTAGGTCTGTTTGGTGATATGAAGGGAAGAGTTGTAAGTCCTTAAGATGAACTTGTAGTGGATGAAGTTTTCTGGTGTGCGGGTTTTCCTCCATAGGCGTTTGGCACTCCTAGAGCATCGCTGGAGAAATCGAGTTTGGGCTGGGAGCCAAGGCTGTTTTAGTCTGTGTTTGGAGGTTCTGAGGGTGAGGGGTGCTGCTTGGTCTAGGGTACTTCTGAGTATGTCATGTAGTGCTTTACAGCCAGATCAGGACAGGAAAGTGAGGAGATAGGGGACAGTGATGAGTGTAAAGAGTCTGTAAGGGTCTGAGAGTCAATGGCCTGTAGGTTTCTGAATGTGTGATAGGTGGGAGTGTGCTGGGGTGGACGAGGGATTGTGAGCTTGAAGGAGAGGATGTTGTGGTCAGAGAGGGGAAGAGGTGAGTTGTCAAAGTGAGAGATTGAGCAGAGGTGGAAAAAAACCAGGTCAAGGGTGTTGCCATCTTCATGTGTCTCAGAGGATGAGAGCTGTGAGAGGCCAAGGGAGGTGGTGAGAGATAGAAGCTGTGATGGAGATGGGGAGGAGGGGCTGTTCATGGGTATGTTAAAGTCCCCTAGGATGAGGGTTTGTAATTCTGAGGACATGAAGTGCGGCAGCCAGGCTGAAAAGTGGTCAAGGAACTGGGTGGGTGAGCCTGGTGGACGGTATATGACAGCTACTCTGAGGAAGAGGGGATGGAAGAGCCTAATGGTGTGGAACTCAAAGGATGGGAATGAGAGTGATGGAGCTGGGGGGATGACCTTGAAAGTACGTTGTGGGGACAGGAGTAAACCGACTCCACGACCATGTCTGTTTTCAGGTCTTGCTGAATGGGAAAAGTGTAAACCACCATGAGAAATGGCAGCAGGGGCAGTAGTGTCAGAATCCTGAATCCAGCTTTCAGTGAGGGCTAGCAGGTAAAGAGAGTTATTGAGAAAGTAGTTGTGGATGTAAGGAAGCTTGTTACATACGAACCGTGGATTTCAGAGAGCACAATTAAAAGAGGGAAGTTAGAGTGTACAAATAATGTTAATAAGATAATCAGGGTTTCTATGGGAGGTGGGGGAGGGGGTAAAGTTAGCATGGGGTGGACCGGGATTAAGAGAGATATCACCTGAAAGAAATAGCAGTAGAAGGAGAAAGATGAGACGGTTTTTGGACTTGTGGCATGGCTTTTTCTGCAAGACCCTTGAGCATAATAGATTGAGATTTTTCAGATAGGTGAAAGGAGCCTGGGAGTCATACATAGGAGAGGAGAAGAGAGGAGAGGGGGACTGATGTGGTGAGTGGGGATGGAGGGGGGACAGGGCGGTGAAAGGGGACAGTAAAAGCATATAGGATGATAGAGATAGAAATAATAGTCATGGTTGAAACAGAAGGTGTCAAAGAGTACTTTACCTGCCTACTGCCCTAACTGCCATTGAAATAACTGCCCAGTACTTAGCAACGATGGCACTTTGCATAAGATGGCACGCATGCAGGCACCCCACATGCATGCACCCCATAAGGAGCACACTGGAATCAAACTTGTGTTCTTGGGTGGTGAATAAAGTAAAGGGGATTTAATGTTCAAGAGTTATTTGAAAGATACGGAATATAGAACTGATTTAGTATATTAGAGTCAATTGCAGCAAACTCACATATAATTTAAGCTTTATTATTGATATAATAGTTAAAAAGCAACCATGTGCATGTGTTAAGATTAGTGATGGGCGATCCCCCTAATGTTCAGGAACGGGAGCCTCGCCTGAACATTTTGTAAATGTAGCGCCCCTGAAACCATCAGGGTGCTAAAGGATTTTGTGTCCCCACCAGGATGCAGGGCATACCCCCGTAGGAGCCCAGAACCCCAGTGCCGGTAACACCAAAAACCCAGGCAATCCCAGTTTTCCCCAACAATCCCCCATACAATGGTACTTAGCCATGGTGGGACCAATGGATGGCTGCCTAGAGGTTGAGCCACTCCAGTCCACTAGTTCACCAGGTGGGAGGGGCAAACTGTGGAGAGTAGTCAGTGAGTTGACAGCAGTAGAGGAGTGAAGGTGGAAGTGAAGCAATGTCCTGACTCGAGTTAACGGTGACCTGGTACCCAGGAAAGTGGTTGCCGGTGGAGTGCTCCCGGAACTACGCACCGACGGGGTACAGGACCCTAGGACAGGAAAGAGCTTCAAGCCGACCTGTTAACAGCTGCAAAGCAAGGGGACCATCAAGGACATAAAGAATCCGACTACTCAGTAGCAAAGTGAGAACCGAGGACAGGACCAAAGATCTCAACCCCACAGGGTTCACGCTACAGTCAGTTAGACAGAAGTGGACAAACCACAGAACGAGGACCCCCAGTTGTTCTATATCACGGGGACCCCCTTACCAGAGACAGGTGCAAGGGAAGAAGGTACCAGAGAACCAGACTGGCACTGGGATGAAGGGGACCTGGAGGCGAAACCAGCCGGCCTCGGGCAACCAGTTAACATCTTCTGCAGAAAAGTGAGTAAACCAGTTGCACTGAACATCTGTGTGGAATACCTTCTCCCAACGCCCACTGCACTATACACCTTCTGGGGCAAAACCCTACTTACGGTGGGACTACCATACTAGCTGCCAATACCATCAGCCCCAGTAGTGACATTCTGCAGCAGCACCTCCCTACACTTAGCCGCAACACCGCAAGTGGCATCACAAGTGAACATTATCATAATCTCCCCTGTAAATTACCCCATTACAAAAAGGGCCCGGGGCACAGAACCGGGTAACGGCCACCACCGTGACATCCTCAATAGAGACTCTGCCCGGAACCGCGTACCCCATATCCCTGGGTGCTACAACCCTTTTTCCTGGCGTCACGAACAGGATTGAACTGGACCCGGTCAAACAGGGTGATGTGTGCCTTAAAAACTGTGTTCTATGAACTGTACTTTATTGTTTGAAAAAACGCCGTCATTTTGCTATGAAAAATAACTGCGCCACAGCAGACTGAAATGGGGGAAAAAGAAACCCCGCCCACGACTCATGTAAGCGGGGCCGGAAGAAGGCAGTAGCCTGACCCGGAAGTTCCCAGAGGTGCTCCAGTCACGCGAGAGTGGTAAAGAAAAACCAAAGGGGCTAGAAAAATGCAGTCGCCTGATAGCGGGACTTAGGATGCTAACTTAGGATGTGAGAGTTGAAAGATAAAAGAGGCATGGGAGCTGAAAGGTGGGGTTAAAGTGTGTATGGAGAAAGGAATAAGGAAAGCATGAATGAATGAATGAATGAATGAATGAATGAAGTGATGTAGTAGTGTGACGTAACTGGGGGATAGTAGGTTAGTAGAACGTGAGAATGGGGGTTTCCCTTGTTGATGAGAGTAACTTCAGGTCAGCACTAACATATGCCAAGGAACCACACATGGAGGCCGTCTTTTCAGTGCCTTGTTGGCGTATTATGGGGAAAAAATAAGAAAAAATAAATCAGGAGGAATTAGAAGTTGTTGAAGATAGAATATCCAGACATATTACATGAACAGCTTCGAAACGCGTTGAAATAAAGCTGCATTGTATCCAATGGTGTGTCCTGGATCCTCCTTAAAGGAGTCTTCAAACACAGTCTGGCAGCTCAGACCATCACGGTTTATCTGTTCTCTGCTCGTTTCTGTACCTAAGTGTACACTTGTGTGTCTGCAGTAACTGAACATCCCAAATATATTGTTGTGTATGGCAAAATGTTTGCAGGTGAGCACTCTGCTGTCACCATTTATTCTCCTGCAATGTATACAACCTAATTGCATCTTTATACTCCCCACTGCCTTCAATGATAAAACAATGTTACGTGAATCTTGAGAGACCCAGTGCTGATATCGTTGGAATGGCACTGTTATGGGAGGTGTGGGGTATGTTTATTTCCAAGAGGCAATATTGTATTTAAGAAGGGGTTGTCAGACTTGTTGCTCAAAGTAAACAATTCCTCCAATAGTATGATATGGCCATTACATCCTGTAATACTAATGTTTTTTGTCAAATGAATAATTTTTTACTATTTGTTTAGTTGCATGTCCTCACACTCCACGGCACTGCATCCCAGGTTCCCCTGCCAGCCAGGAGCAATAGGTATCACTGGATGTTGTGTGTGTGCAATCCGATGTGTGATTGTGTGTGCGATTTGATGTGTGTGTATGAGTGTGTGTGTGTATGAGTGTGTGTGTGTATGAGTGTGTGTGTGTGTGCAATCTGATGTGTATGAGTGGCAGCCAGAAGCAGGAGAGGACCACTGTGGAGTATACCGGCTGGAGCGTCTGCCGAAGATGGTAGGAGGACCTGGAAAAATTGCAGATATCCGGGGTCTGGTAAGTATGATTCTCCTGCGAAGGGGGTCTGCTTTTTTGGGGGGGTAAACTCAACGCTAAAGATAGACTCGGTATCCAACCAATGTGGCTATGTACATGTGTTGTTTCCAGAAACAATAGGATGTAAGTCTAAAAAAGTCAGAGTGGCCAGTGCCAGTGTGAAAATTGCAAGATTCCAATTTTTTACTTTGAATGTAAATTGGGATATGGACTATCTTTATCTAGTAAAGCCAATAACCATTGGCTTTACTAGTTGTATGTCTAGTTGTATGTCTAATGAATGGATATTCTGTATTTTTAACCTATTATAACCTATTTGTGCACTGTCTAACACATGAGGGTCCTGAATACAGCAGCACCTCTGTTACCTTAAAGATAACTAATAGAAAAAAATAAGTTTATAATTACTATTTTCATTGCATTCTATATAATTCAAAATGGTAGCTCAATTCTCATTGATGTCAACAGGCCTGAGATCTATTTTGACTCATAAATTCTGGTTATATCTCTCAATGCTAAGTCCCCTTCACAACATTTCATTTATACTGTACTTTAATAATAGAACACAAGCCATCCTTGTACTGAATATGTAATTCACTTACCATATACTGGGACTCATTTTCCAGGCATCTATGGATCAGCTCCAGCAGAAAATTTCATGCACTTTGCTAATTACACTCATGCTGAGAAGGATGTCATTCACTTTGGAGGGTCAGAGAACTAAGTGCTTCAAATCAATAATTTGGACCCACTATCTCTAATTTGCAAACTGGGGGCAAATCATTTATGCCCATATAACTCGTGCACTTAGCATTATTTTTCAGAAAACACATGGCTCTTGGCTTTTGAGATTTAAAATTTTAACTCACTTATAGTCAGTACTAGAGATGAATGAATTTGGCAAAATTTGAGTTTGCCTGTTCTCTTGAATTTTTTCTGGGATATTGAATTTGTAGAGAAGTTATTCTCTATGAATTTAATGTTCCTTTTTGTGCTCTTGGGGTCTCACCAGACACGAGAGAATATTAAAAAACATAAAATGTTAAAAAGTAAAAACATATATGTGGCGCCCTGGACAAGCCAGGTCATCACAGGTAGTGCAACAACACACACCCCACCCCGGTTAGGCACACCAGTCACACACACAAATCCTTGTTGCCTCCCTCCAGGGGCTGATGTCCATACCAGGTGGGGTGGAGCCAGGCTGTTGGCCCCACCCATTGGGGAGTTCACAGTCCTGGAGGCGGGAAAAGGAAGCAGAACAGTTAGGGAGAGTGAAGTGGAAGGAGGAAAGTGGTAGTGGTGGAGCACTCTGACCGTGTCCGGGTACGTGGCCCGGGCACATACAGCAAGGTTGGCAGACGGTGGTGACCGTCTGCAGGAGAGGTCGATTGACGCACAACCGTAAGGAACGGGGACGGGCGGTGGCCCGCCGGTACCGGACCGGGGAGCTAAGAGAAGCCAGCACCATTCAGTAGGGCCTACGGACCCCGACCAGGCTTGGAGTCGCCGTTAAACCAGTCAAATCCGTCAGCGACGGGAACCTCCGGGGTTTCCCAGCAGCAAAGACCCGACTGAAGGCAACCGCTCAACCGTGAAGGGAAATACAGCTACCGCCACAGCTAGAGTTCCCAGGGCCAGAGCCTGCGGGCATAAAGGGGCTCCTCTAGCAAACACACCACTGGGGAGCGGGCTACCAGTGCGAAGCCATCGGGGCTGACAACACAACACAGGTGCAGGGAGAGACAGTCATCGCCAACCTACCGGGAGTGACCATCGCAGCCGGCTGCGGGACCCGTCCATCCAGCTGTTTGTTTTATCAGAGACTGCGTCTGCATCATTGGCTGAGTGAGTACTATCGTGCCGTCTGGCACCGCGCTGCCCCCTGCGACCCTGCACCTCGTCAAACTACGCTGTCCACCTATCAGCAACTGTCATCGGGCCCCGGGACCACCAAATCCCCCTACCCACGGAGGGGAGAGAAAACATCTCGGCTGCTCCCTGTCATCACTCCCGGGATCCTCGTCCAGAGCAGCGGTGGTGTCCCAACCTCCCCACAACCGTGGGTGGCGTCACGGACAACGTCCCCAAACCCAAACCGTCCCCTTTTCACTCACGGGCGAGGAGCGCCGCGCGAGTCCCCGGATCCGGCCCACCGCTTGAGCCACCGAGCAGCAGCAGCAGCGCCGGACCCGAGCGTTGACGAGCGCAGCGCCCTCTCCACCCGCGACATATATACACTTATTGCTCACCTCTCTGGTCATCACCACCACCTATCCGGTCCTCTTGTTATCTTCCTACCACAGCCATGAGTGCTGATTCCCTGGGCCTTCTCATGCTAAGTCAAGGACTTCTAGCTGTAATGAGGCCGATGAGACTCCTGTTCATGTGAAATGTTACAGCGTCACATGTGCTGAGACCTTGCTGGTGCAGGCCTTTTGATCTCAGCACTCACAACAGTGATAAAAAGATGCATTGAGCACCAGAACGGGGGCTATGATGAACAGGGTGACTGGAGAGGTCAACGGTAAGGTATATTATGCATAGGGAACTTGTAATTAGTGATGAGTGAGTACCAAAATATTCATAATCACTATACTCGTAATGAGTACTTTGTAATACTCACATATTCGTTCCGAATAGCGAGTGCAATGCAAGTGATTGAGAAATGCAACTAATTTTCTGCTTGACCCAACAAAGAGGTCTGGGGGACTAAGGAAAAGGCTGAAATGGATGGCAAAAGGATGAAACTGAATGGGAGAGCCTGGAGAATATGGCTGCATATCTCTCTCTCTCTCGCTCCCACTCCCACTCCTGTGATCAATAAGTATGAAGCGTGGCCAGCCAATCACAGTAATGCCACAACCAAGATGGCTGCAGCATTACTGTGATTGGTTAAGAAGCCGACCATGTTTAGTGACTGCAAATCTGGCGCCAAACCTGCTGGGCAGGATATACGAATATTTTGAGGCGGGTACACAAAAACTTGTAATGTAACAAGTAACACAAATACCGTAATATCCGTGCGCGTAGCAAGTAGTAAAAATTACATTCACTCATCACTACTTGTAATGCATAAACCGCCAATAATTTTACGATATGAGGTTAATCTGCAGGTCAATAGTTCGGAAGCTACCCAATGAATACCCCGCTGCCGAAAGGAAATTAACTTTATTCCTCCTGGCAGTTTTGGGCTATCAGTCATAGGAATGGCTCTGATGTAGCTTCAGTTACTGCTCTGTGCATAGTGAGTGGCATCTGTAACTGCACATCCGGCATTGACTGGCAGCCGGCTCTGCAGTAGTGTTGACACCGGGCATGTCAGAATGCTATTAGCCCCATATTTGTAGGTTATCTGTGTTTTTTCATTACAGTTTCCCTTTTTTATAAAAATAAATAAATAAATAAAAATGTATTTATTTACCACACCGCTCACCTCTCCATTCCCTGTTTTTTTTTTTTTCTACCATAACAGGTTCCCTTTAACCTTTTGATGACAGCTTTTACAGGACAGGTTCCTTTTAACCTTTTAATGACAGGTTTTACATGTCAGATTCCCTTTAATCTTTTGGGGGCAGTTCAGAAAAATGGCAGCCAGTGACCAGTACTTTGTTTAATTTGAGTGAAAAAAACTGCATTTTGACGAATGCTTATTTTTGTATTATTATTATTATTATTATTATTATTTATATTTTTATTATGAATAATATTTTTTATATTTATTTTAATATTGTATTATTATTATTTGTAATATACTTATTTTAATGATTATTATTATTTGTATTTTTTTATCATTATTATTATTATTTGTACTATTTTTTATATATTTATTTTAATATATTATTATTATTTGTATTTTTTATCATTATTATTATTATTATTTGTAATATGCTTATTTTTGCAATATTATTTTTGTAATATTCCACTCAATATATTTGCTCATTTCTAGTCAATAGAAATAAAATTGGGCATATTCTCTCCTGAATAAGTTTCTTTACAATTCAAGCCATAGAAGTGATTACTAAACTGAATCTGATGTGCACAGACAAAACAGGCAGAGAAGAAGGCAGACACAGCAATGGATTTCAGCTGCAGAAAAATCTAATTTAGTGCTGCCAATGCCACCACAATATGTCAAATCAGTTTAGTACTGTTTCCCAAGCTCCCCCAAGCACGGTGTACAGTGAGCTACACTATGGAAGACAGGGACCACTATGACTCTCAAGGGGCCACATTAATTTAGAGTTGGACCTGGATGAGTCTACAATAATAAAGAGATGAATTTTATAATTAAAAATCCTATAATATATAGTTATTATCAGAAGCAGTCAAGCAGGAACAGATTTAATATACTTGTAGAATGGTACACATTTTATATAGACTATTATAAACCCCAGTGACAGGCTGACAGGGAAGCCACCAGGAATGTGAATCCTCCGCAGTTTACCTGCAGTGTGATCAGAAAGCTTCTGCTCATGAAGACAGTGATTCTGATAATAAGCGCACGCTAGGGAGCTGCCTTTTCTAGTGAACCCAAACAGTACGTAGTTAAAGCAGCTGTAAATATGACATTTCCCAACTATCTAATGAATAGTTTGTCATCATTTTGCACAATTTACCCTTCCCACGGATGTATCCAAAAACCAGCAGAATATTTGTTAGTGGGAATGAGGATAAAAGAAGTCAAGGAGTCTACGAGAAGTTGCACCCTTCAATCAAAATGACTATTTTATTCTCTGTTTGAAAAATATAACTATCGGAGGAAATTCCCCCACCACATTAAATCATGTAAATAGGAGCCATCTGGAGAACAAAAGACTATAGTTTCCTTATTTTACAGTAACAACTAAACTAAATTATATGAAAAATATAGAGGTATAGAAATAAAAGACAAAAACAAACCCTCTAAAATCTAATGTTTTATTATAAACTGATTAAAATAGGTCAAAAACTGATTAAAATAGGTCAAAATAAACACATAGGGGCTGTGTGAGGTGCACACTTAAGATACCACTGATATATTGGATTCGTGAGGGCAGATAGTGTGGTATGGCCTAAGCTTGGCTTGGGAGGTTAAGGGCCCTCCTATGTATGAGACAGCCTGATTCTAATCAATGCAACTAGTTACATAGATAAGTCACAAAAAATGTAAAAAAATGACATCATAAGAGGATGCTCAGCACTTCCGAGGGGCCTCCTGCATTTCACAAGGAACACCATATGCCAAATTATGCCCTTAAAGCTCCCCTGTCCTGACGCGTTTCACACACTGTTGATTGTAGAAACAGTGTATGGTTAGGAGTTTGACCTGATTCAGACCTGACTGTTTTTTATTCAGCAATAAGCACTTTGCTTGTGGGTTCAATTGTCACCCTTGGAGTGTTGGTTTCCGCCGTGATGGGCCCCAGCAGATCCCGGGTAAGTCAAAGTTCAGAACCAGTGCTGTAGTCAGTGGGCCTTTCCTTCTTGCGCTTTTTAATGTTGATCTCTGGGATCTGAAGGGCTTGGGAACCCCGGTTTAGTGTTTAAGTTCCTGTCCCGTGTGCAGGCAGTACAAGCCTTCTTGGTGCCTGACTGTGATCACGACTGCAGGCTATCTGTTGCTACTGTGCTCTGAGAACTTGTGGTGGCCAGAGAGACAAACAAATTCCCCTGTCCAGCAGATTCTGGTGGCGCAACTTGAAGTATGCACCACCCTAGGGCTCTGCACCCTGAACAGCGAGGGTTCCAAGGGAGCAATTAAGCTCTCCCGCCAGCAACCATGTTTCTCTTACGTCCCACAGGAGCTTCCGGTCAGTCAGCTCTTCCAATGTCATCTCCTGCTACTTCCAGTCTGCCTAGTCCTAACTGTGGAAGTGTGAGGTTTTCTGACTTTTTGCCTTGTTTTGTCATTTTGCTTTAATCTGTTTTTTCTTCATTGGCCATCTTGCTTCCTGTTCTGTTGCCCTCACCTTTGCCCTCAGTCAATATGGATTCCTCAGCTTCTATGTTCCCGCCCTGTTCCCTGCCAATTACCTGCTTAAGCCTTCTCAGCTGATGGACCAGTGCTTCTGAATCCTGTTTGTAGTCTGCCTGTAACTTGGTCTCCTGAAGTCTTTGGAAGAACTACTTTTCTGCCATCCTCTGTTTTGGATCCCTGGAACTCGTGTCCACACAGGACCCTTCTGCTCTGCCATGGACATTTACAAGTACAGTAAGAGAGACTGAATTATACTTTGACACTTCTGCTGAACTTTGAGGATCCATTCCTGCTTAATTTGTTCCCATCCTCGGCACCCTGCAACTGTTTAACCCTTCATGTTTTGTGCACTTACTTGTATGAAGTAATACAAGAACTGTTTAGCAAACCTGTGTCTCTGTGTTTCCCTTGTACCCTTGCACTAGACTTTATACAAACAGTATTTAACACCTTACAGGAAGCTCTGAAGCACTCTCCACAGCGACTGTGTTGTTCTGAGTCTCAGACTATTCAGAAATAAAAACTGTGTGTTCTCTCACTTCCCCTGTGCTGTCACCACCTTCTTGATGACTCACTGGTGACTGTGAAAAACCCATTGTTATGGTGACCACCTTCAACCCAGTTCCAGTGGGAAAGCACCTGAGCTGTGTGTGTTGTGTAAGGAAACAACAGTGGTTAACCTCTTCCTTATCTGGGATGAGTATTGCACCTTAAGTCAGATGCAATACCCTGTGGCAACTGAAGCCTCAGGGGCATGACAGATGGATATCCATATCTTTTGTTAGGTGGGGGCTTAATAGAGGTAGCCGATGTTGAGTGGAGGTGCCAAGTATCTTAGGGTGCCAACCTCCGCTCTCAGGCACCCTAAGAGAGCCCTGCCCTTAGCCTCCCACATCAAGCTTAGACCATACTGCAGTATCTGCCTTCACAAATCAAATATATCAGTGGCATCTTAAGTGTACACTTCACACAGCACCTATAGTATTTATTTTGACCTATTTTAATCAGTTTATAATGAAGCATTAGATTTTAGAGGGTTTGTTGTTGTCTTATATTTTGCATTATGTCAGTATAGCATTCCATATTAAAAGGCGCCTCTCAGCAGGTTCTTTCTACTTAATCTGAGAGCAGCATGATGTGGGTAGAGACAGATCCTGAATCCAACAGGGTAACACTTAGACTATTGGGTGCAGTGGTTCTGACACAAATAAAGCCATGTAGCAAAGTCCAGAGAGCTGTCCCACCCACACCAGGGTCCCTATAGAGATTGTACATTGACAGTGAGCTGTCATTCACAGGAGGGAGTGTGCCAGACTGCCAAGTGACTTGGTAGTCCCAGCAATGATAATCATTAGGTGGTAAATCCTTTAGAGCAACAACACACAGCTTGATAAGAGAGGCACAGCTTTTTTTGTGTTTTAATCCCTACAAGATGCTGTTCTCAGATTAGATAGCAAAAACCTGCTGACAGATTCCCTTTAATAATGTATAGTGGTATAAATACCCTATCTCTACGCACTGTATATTGGTACTTCATTTAGGCTAATAGTGAGCCACAGTATTCTCAAGCAATAACATTATGGCCTTCTCTACACAACTATACAGTATTATGGCTACATACAGCTTGCCAATGTGATATAGCCGTAATCCAGTAGTTTCCCTACCTCCATGGAATGCCATATGTTTCTACAGTGGTTTTCTGCACTCACTCTGATCAACAAAATCGTGCCATATTGAGATGCTTAGAATTCCCTGAAAAAAAATTAGTAAGCATTAAAATAATGATCTAGCCATCAAATGTAACATAACAAAACAGTGTATAATCCTCTGTGAGTGTTATAAGTGTATTTGTCACATAAGTATATTTCTGGCTTGTTACATTGAACTGGACCATTAAATAAACCACTAAGCACTTAGACAGAAAATCATTCAGAAAGCTAACAAATAAAGCAAATTCACTTTAGTTGTGCTAAATTCCCATCTGTTAGCTTAATCTTTGTAGCATGTGCTAGGATATTAGATTTTTTTTCTCCCTTTTCCAATTGAATTTAATCTGATTTGCTTGCGTATCATGTCAAATAGAACAAGTAAGGATTAATTCTAAATCAAGAAACAATGTTTTCTGACCAAATCAAACGGAGGAGATATTTAAAGGGATTGTCTCACAATTTAACAGTTGTGTCAGAATGCCAATACCGTCCTCATATTAGAAAATAGATTGCTACATACATCAATACATTTACTGTAAGCTTCCCTTTATTTACACTTTGCTTCATCTGCTGTGCATATTGCCTATTTCTTCATTCATAGTAAAAAGGATGGCCCTTCTGCTTAGCTCACATGAACATTTTTATTTTGGAAGAAGGACAGACTTCTTTTTCCATGTATCTCTCTATCTCACATTTATCCCTAATAGGACCAGTATACTGTAACTGTGCCTATAGCCGTGAAAGGGTTTGAGGCAATACTTGACTGCTTACTGTCCACTGAGCTAGGAGAGGGAGAAGCTGGAGAAAGATAGGAGTAGAAGCGGACATATGATTAGATGTGACCTGTGTAACCATACGGCAGCCCGAGAGGGAAGAGACCTAGTTCTACCTCCAAAGCAGGTGAAATTAAGCATAAGTTATTGGACTGTAAAAAGACTGTATATTGTTTTGTACACGGGCCCTCTTCTGTTTGTGTTCACCAGTCGGTAAGAGTTAGGACTTGGGTCATTTTATAATGCATATCTCACAGTCTGCCGCTGTCACTGTAACAGAGTTAAGGGACTCTATACATAGTAGATAGCTTTGGCCAAATTTTGATTCAGGAGATCATTTGTCCAGCAGCTACCGCTCCTGACTCCTCCATACACAGGAGCACCAGTACTGACAAGTGCTCCTGCTTTCTATACTAAAAGAGCCACTGGAGACTCCTCTGATGGTTGCTTTTCACATCAAGAGCAAAGGGTCAGCAGTACGAAATCAACATGCCAAATCCTTATATCTCCCAACATCATTTGTCTAAAGAGAGTCGGGTGGCCCCTGTGCACAATGGATTGGACGGATATGACCGACATTAGTCTTATAAATATAAGGGTCTTGAGACTACCCAGCACTGATAAGATGAGCACAACACTGCCTACTCATGAAATTATTTCTAGGAGTATGTTACCACCTCATCAGCCTTAAAAAACATTTGAGGGGCAGTAGCACTGTCTTAACACAGTGTGAGGAGAGGCGGGGGAGAGGAAAGGTGCTTACTGAATGTAGTGGAGAGCAGGAAAGCAGAAAGACATAGTATCCGCATTTTTCCCCTTGTGGAGAAGACAAGTCGAGTCAATCATTGTATACTGTAGAAGTACAGACAGGAGAAACTGCTTGATCCGTGAGTGAAGAACTACTGGACGACATGTCCAGTAAGAAGAAAGGGTAATCATAGATCAGGAATGAGATGAGTGGACGATAAGAAGTCAGGTATGGATTATTGTATAAAAAAAATAGTATATTTGGACAAATTAATGGTTTTGGGTACAGAATCCACCAAGGCATCATTGTGAATACCTCTTTATCATACAGTATTTATGAATATAGATAACAAATATCAACTCAAGATGAAAGTTTTATTTATGAAATGGTAAGCCTGGTAAATGTGTCCCCCATCCTTGTATATACAGTATGTCCCTCATACTGACAAATATCTCTCCCATCCCGGTCAAAATGTCCCCCATCCTGGTATACATGTCCCCATCCTGAGCCCCTTCCTGGTAAAAATGTCCCCCATTCTATTCCCCATCCTGGTATATACGCGTATGTCCCCCATTTTGGTAATTATATCTGTCATTCTGGCATATATGTCTTCAATCCTGGGCTCTTTTCTAGTAAATATGTCTGCCATTCTAGTATATATGTCTCTATTGTGGGCTATGTCCTGTTATATACAGTATGTTCCCCATTCTGCATCTAATGCATAAAAAAACAAATAAATTCTATTCACCTTCCCCTTCTTATGACATGTGGTATCCTCATTTGTAGATGGCACAATGGCCAGAACCGGACATCAGGATGCCTGGTATGCCAATGTACACTGCCATGCGACACCAATGACGCTGCCAACCTGTCAACCTGTGTTTGTCATGTATTCCAATGCAGGGACCCAACCGGCCTCTGTGCCGCCATGCATTTTAGCAGGATGTGCGTCCTCAGACGCACCTCCAGCTAAAGATGGCACTGGGGTCAAGAGACCCCTTCCAACCCTGCCCCGGTCGTAGGCATGACCTCCGCAAACGTGATCATTACGTGTTTGTGTCTAGTGTTACAAATTAAAGGTAGGTAGCCCAGGCTTTAACCAGCCATGCCATATAATTTATTACCAATTCAGAAAAAAACAGGTAATTTTCCAAAAGAAAAACACATCCACCCACAGACAGCAGCTATTTCAATATTCTTTCCCCTTGTCAGTGCACGTGTGGGTACTGGTGGCTGGCTGAGAGGTCATGGACACAGATCTAGAGAGTGCTCATATCAAAGTCCACTAAGAGAGCATGTGGAGACTTGTAGGCACAACAATGTTCTCTAGAGCCAATTTGCATGTACAGTTAGGTCCAGAAATGTTTGGACAGTGACACAATTTTCGCGAGTTGGGCTCTGCATGCCACCACATTGGATTTGAAATGAAACCTCTACAACAGAATTCAAGTGCAGATTGTAACGTTTAATTTGAAGGTTTGAACAAAAATATCTGATAGAAATTGTAGGAATTGTACACATTTCTTTGCAAACACTCCACATTTTAGGAGGTCAAAAGTAATTGGACAAATAAACCAAACCCAAAAAAAATATTTTTATTTTCAATATTTTGTTGCGAATCCTTTGGAGGCAATCACTGCCTTAAGTCTGGAACCCATGGACATCACCAAACGCTGGGTTTCCTCCTTCTTAATGCTTTGCCAGGCCTTTACAGCCGCAGCCTTCAGGTCTTGCTTGTTTGTGGGTCTTTCCGTCTTAAGTCTGGATTTGAGCAAGTGAAATGCATGCTCAATTGGGTTAAGATCTGGTGATTGACTTGGCCATTGCAGAATGTTCCACTTTTTTGCACTCATGAACTCCTGGGTAGCTTTGGCTGTATGCTTGGGGTCATTGTCCATCTGTACTATGAAGCGCCATCCGATCAACTTTGCGGCATTTGGCTGAATCTGGGCTGACAGTGTATCCCTGTACACTTCAGAATTCATCCGGCTACTCTTGTCTGCTGTTTTGTCATCAATAAACACAAGTG
Organism: Anomaloglossus baeobatrachus; assembly: GCF_048569485.1. Lineage (NCBI taxonomy): Eukaryota > Metazoa > Chordata > Amphibia > Anura > Aromobatidae > Anomaloglossus > Anomaloglossus baeobatrachus. The sequence goes on along the minus strand of NC_134358.1, from coordinate 263,106,658 downwards.
ACCCAGTGCCATTGAAAGCCATGCATGCCCATGCCATCACGTTGCCTCCACCATGTTTTACAGAGGATGTGGTGTGCCTTGGATCATGTGCCGTTCCCTTTCTTCTCCAAACTTTTTTCTTCCCATCATTCTGGTACAGGTTGATCTTGATCTCATCTGTCCATAGAATACTTTTCCAGAACTGAGCTGGCTTCATGAGGTGTTTTTCAGCAAATTTAACTCTGGCCTGTCTATTTTTGGAATTGATGAATGGTTTGCATCTAGATGTGAACCCTTTGTATTTACTTTCATGGAGTCTTCTCTTTACTGTTGACTTAGAGACAGATACACCTACTTCACTTAGAGTGTTCTGGACTTCAGTTGATGTTGTGAACGGGTTCTTCTTCACCAAAGAAAGTATGCGGCGATCATCCACCACTGTTGTCATCCGTGGACGCCCAGGCCTTTTTGAGTTCCCAAGCTCACCAGTCAATTCCTTTTTTCTCAGAATGTACCCGACTGTTGATTTTGCTACTCCAAGCATGTCTGCTATCTCTCTGATGGATTTTTTCTTTTTTTTCAGCCTCAGGATGTTCTGCTTCACCTCAATTGAGAGTTCCTTAGACCGCATGTTGTCTGGTCACAGCAACAGCTTCCAAATGCAAAACCACACACCTGTAATCAACCCCAGACCTTTTAACTACTTCATTGATTACAGGTTAACGAGGGAGACGCCTTCAGAGTTAATTGCAGCCCTTAGAGTCCCTTGTCCAATTACTTTTGGTCCCTTGAAAAAGAGGAGGCTATGCATTACAGAGCTATGATTCCTAAACCCTTTCTCCGATTTGGATGTGAAAACTCTCATATTGCAGCTGGGAGTGTGCACTTTCAGCCCATATTATATATATAATTGTATTTCTGAACATGCTTTTGTAAACAGCTAAAATAACAAAACTTGTGTCACTGTCCAAATATTTCTGGACCTAACTGTATATTGAGCTTTACTTGCCATATAAGTCTTTGCTAACCTAGTCGTCTGCACAAGAAAAAGAGTGTAGATTAATATCCCACTGTGACTGCAAAAAATAGGGAAGATACATTAGTTGTGATATGACTGAGAAAAGTTACATGGGGACAGGCAGTAAGATCTGTACATTTCTTTTTCTTTCAATATGTTACCCATTGTCAAAGGTCATGTTAGCCTCTCTTAAATCTCTTATGAGCTATTGTATTAAAACTTGTTTGGACCATCTTATTATAGAACTTAAGGAAGAATTGGAGGAAAAATTATATGGACCCCAGATTTTTCCAAACCTTTCTATTTGTTTTCTTAGAACAGAGTCACACTGACGTATGACTTGCACAAGTGCATGCGAGAAAATCTTGCATTACACTGTACCCCATTTTAAACAATGGTGCAATTCACATCTGCGAGTTTTTCCTCAGCCCTAATTGGACTGAGGAAAAAAAATCGCAGCATGCTGCAATTGTCTGCGAGTTTCTCATCACTCATACCCATACAAGTCTATGGGTGCGAGTGAAACATCGGACTGCACGCAGATGTCATCCAAGTGCAGTGTGATTTACGCACAGGCTGATAATGTAAGAGATGGAGAAATCACTCTCTGCCTCTCCTTTGCAGCTGTGATCCGATCGAAGGATTGGATCACAGTCACTTGATGTTCGGCTCACACTCGCAGCAGATGGTCATTGGCATGACGCATCCGATGCTCTCGGATCGGATGCCATGCACTAATGTTACTCTAGCGTTAGTGGGATTTTGTGCTTGACGTGAATTATCAAGTCTGCTCTGTGTACTTCTCTAGTAATAAATTTGATAAAACAGTAGTCAAACAGATATTAAATAAGACTAGCAGTATCTTACTGATCACTTTGCACAATCTGTTTACCAGATGTTTAGCATAAAGAACTTAACACAAGTTACTGCAGTATTTTATAGGCAAATTATACTGCAGATAGATTTTGTCTAAGAATGAATAGGTAAATATTAAACACACTACATATAGTTTAGAACAGAGGTTCCCAACTCCAGTCCTCAAGGCACACCAACAGTGCATGTTTTCAGGATTTCCTTAGTATTGCACAGGTGATAATTTAATCACCTGCAAAGGTGCTGAATCCAACACCCATGCAATGCTAAAGAAATCCTGAAAACATGCACCTAATTTTTAGACAGTATAAATTTAGACACTTATATTACCTGACTTATTTTGTTCCAGAAATTTTGGCCATTTTTGTGCACATTAACCCCCACCCTTCTCTCATTGCTGGGCCTTTCTGTCAAGAAAGTACCAAAAAAGTCCAAAACACATAGTACAATACTACTAACAGTTTTAAGGAGCAAGTAGCATTATAAACATTCAATTTTTTTGAGATTTAAAAAAATCATCTAATTTGAACGAGGTCCTCCAGAATCTCTCCAGACAGAGAGCAAGATCAGGCAGCTTTAAAATCTCCATCCGTTTCTACTCAGGTTAGGTGTCTGGTAATAGGTTTCCCCCTTTTCCATATTAAAAGCCCATTAACGCTTGGCCAAACTGAAGATTTCTGTGTATGTGAGCGATAAAGAAAGTATGTGAGAGTTAAAGGGGTTGTCCTCTACTCGACATGCCATACTCCCCCATATTCAGTTTTAAGGCAGAGATTATAGTAATTGTTATTATTAATAGTGATAAGGGAACAATACCATGCTTGAATGCTTCGTACTTGTAATGCTCAGACGGGCGCTACTCGATTACCAAGTGTAATCAAAATCAATGGGTAACTCAAGCATTTTTCTAGAATATTCACCAGAAAAATGCTCCACTCCTCTATTGAATTCCATTATACTCGGGTACTGGAGTCACACCCATCCGAGCATCCAAGTGCTCTTTACGAGTACCGAGCATCCGAACATGGTAGTGTGCGCGCATCACTAATTATTAAGTGTAAGAATACAGCTAGAGGTAAAAGTAGGCTTTCCTTTACGTTTTTAGCCTTCTTCAGGTCAATGACATGTTTGTACTGAATTGATTCTTTATCGTTTCATTCTGAAGAACCGAATAACATTGGAAATATTTGCAAGCTGACCTTTCAACAACTTATTACAGCTGTTATAGCAAAACTGTCTTCTATATAGAATTATTTTTTCTTCCCCTCTTCTGTTCTCCATTGTACCTCCAAAGTTCTCATTTTAGATTTTGGAAAACATTTAGTCTGATTACATTTTCTTGGTTTGCATTCATATGTAAACTACTCACATTGGCTTACGGGGCTTGTAAACATGATTTGCTAAGCAACCATATTCCTGAGGGATTGTCGCTAGTCACTCCTCCATATGGTGCCCAAATAGAGTCAGATGGTAAGCTAAGCAATAGATCTGAAGTCTCCATTATATATGGTAATGGGAAACTGGTTGTGCTCTTTGCAATGCACACTTTATTTATGCAAGTTACTCATTTCTGGTTATTAGTTGTTTACTTGGAAATATTTTGTAATTTTTCCTTATTTAATAACAGCTATATGGACAGTCAAAAGCAACAAACTAGCAAACAGTCAGTAGTACAAAAGTATATAATTTTGATATGTAAACACAAAACAAATTATTTTTTTTCACAAGTCCAATATTTGCCAAATGATAATTCTTTCAATTCAGTTTATTTTATGTATATTGTATTTTGTAGGTGTGTTTCTATACTGTTATATGTCACAAAAAACAAGTGGAAGTACCGGTTGAGGTTTTTTTAAAAGAGATCCTGTCAGGTCCGATATGCACCCAGAGTCAGGAGCAGTTCTGGGTGCATATTGCGAATCCCTGCCTAACCGTCCCTGTATACACTAGCATAGATAAAGAGATCTTTAGAAAAAGTATTTCTAAAGATCTTTTATGATATGCTAATGAGGTCAGGGACTAGTCACAAGGTCAATAGTTCCCTTGGCTAGTCGGCCCACATGGCATTTAAGCATGCCCCTGTGGGTGTGCTAACTTGCTAATGAATACGCAGCGATGTCGCACATACCTCACTGTTGAGGGTGACCAGTAGAGGATGGATGTGCACTGTGCATGATTGGGAGTCACGGGACTTCCAGTCATGCACACTAAACTGATGCCGGGTGTAAGCTTCCTGACCTCAGTGAGGTATAGTGCGCATGAACGGAAGTGCTTGTACCTCCCAATCATGCACAGTCACCATCAAGAGTGAGATTATGTATGACATCGCTATGCATTCATTAGCATGTTAGTACACCCACAGAGACGTGCTACCATGATCTGTTGGTCGACTAGCCTAAGGGAACAAACGCCCTCGGGACTAGTCCCCGCTCTCATTAGCATAAGATAAAAGATCTTTAGAAATACTTTTTGTAAAGATCTATTTATCTATGCTAGTGTATACAGGGACGGTTAGGCAGGGATTAGGAATATGCACCCAGAACTGCTCATGGTTTTGGGTGCATATTGGACTTCACAGGTTTCCTTTAAGGCAGTGCCTAGTCAGTGTCCCATAACACCTCCAGCATCAGTGCCCCATAAAACTGTCAGCCATACTTTCTTCATTACAGATCCAACCACAACTCCCCCTCTTTACCAATGCAAGGCACAGTATCTCTATATTATAGCACTAACAGTGCCCAAACACAGCTAACAGACTGTCAGAACATATGAATCTGTTATATGGGTTGACCGTCAACATAACAAAAATAAACAAAACAATTGGATTGGGCTAAAGTGATAAAAATGTGATCATCCTATTAATTTCTTACCTTTCCTGGTCATGTGAGAGCTGCAGCCAATCTTTGACTGCAGCGATGACCAATATTTCACGCTTCGGCCAGTGATTGGTTTCAGCAGTCACAAGTCTGTCCAGATGAAGAAAGAGGTACTGAGGTCATTGGGATATCTGGATAAATCATAACAGGAGGATTGGTAAGTTAAATTTTCCCATGTAACACGCCAAGAAATAAATAGCGCCATAATAATACTAATATTCTTTTGCTATATTTCAAAATTCAGAATATTTTTTTTATTTAGATAAATTAACAATACTTTTAATATATCATCTTGGTAAAGTTTTGACTATATGGGGATATTAACACAAACTTTGTATTTTTTATTATTAAACATTTATTCACTATGAATGCCCCAAGAAAAATAAAATACATGTTGTTATTATTATTATTATTATTATTTTTATTATCAAATAATTCTATATACAAGTTTACCCAAGTAGAGATTCCTTTAAAGGTAAATGTAAATGCTTTATACTAGGTAAAGTATTATTTTGCAGAGTATTTGTCCCCTTATACCATATGGCCCCTTTTATTTGGCTTGTTAATCATTCCAGCTCCCTTTGTTGAACAAGATAAGCCTTTGTGACAGGCAATCAATTGCACTATTTAAGCAGAAGAAGGAGAAAAACATCCTCCATCTGAATTTATTATAGTGTGTTCAAAATATTTTGCTTCTTTTACAGTATCAAAAGTCTCTCCTAAACATATTTTTTAAGATCCAAGGCACAGGACATTCTCCTCAATAAAGTTTCTTTATTGATTCCCTCTGAAAACGTTATTGACCACAACATTGTCAGTCACCACCGCAGGAGATACAACAGGATTTTTACTGAAATGGTGTTTCCACCTTATCACAAAATCTAGTTAGATTATTTTACATCTGGAAGGTATTTTAGGAGCCACCAGATAAAGTGACAAACCCTTATTAAAGGGGTATTTCCATCTCTAAGATCCTATCGCAATACAAGTGCATCTCAATAAATTAGAATATCATCAAAAAGTTAATATATTTCAGTCATTCAATACAAAATGGGAAACATGTATATTATATAGAGTCATTACAGAGTGATCTATTTCAATTGTTTATTTCTGTTAATGTTGATGATTATGGCTTACAGCCAATGAAAACCCAAAAGTCATTATCTCAGAAAATTAGAATATTATATAAGACCAAATGAAAAAAATGATTTTAAACTCAGAAATGTTGGCACCTACTGAAAAGTATGTACAGTAAATGCACTCAGTTGCTGGTTACTTGGTTGAGGCTCCTTTTGCATGATTTACTGCATCAATGCGGCGTGGCATGGACGCGATCAGCGATCTGAGGTGGTATGGAAGCCCAGGTTGCTCTGATAGCAGCCTTCAGCTCGTCTGCATTCTTGGGTCTGGTGTCTCTCATCTTCCTCTTAGCAATTACCCATAGATTCTCTATGGGGTTTAGGTCAGGTGAGTTTGCTGGCCACTCAAGCACAATGATACTGTGGTTATTAAACCAGGTATTTATACTTTTGGCAGGGTGGACAGGTGCCAAGTACTGCTGGAAAATGAAATTTCCATCTCCAAAAAGCTTGTCAGCAGGGGGAAGCGTGAAGTGCTGTAAAATTTCCTGGTAGACAGCTGCGCTGACTTTGGTCTTGATAATGCACAGTGGACCTACACCAGCAGATGGCATGGCTCCCCAAACCACCACTGATTGTGGAAACTTCCCACTAGACCTCAAGCAGCTTGTGTTGTGGCCTCTTCACTCTTCCTCCAGACTCTAGGATCTTGATTTCCAAATGAAATCCAACATTTACTTTCATCTGAAAACAACACCTTGGACAGCAGCAGTCCAGTTCTTTTTCTCTTTGGACCAGGTAAGACGCTTCTGGCGTTGTCTATTGGTCATGAGTGGCTTGACACAAGGAATGGGACAGTTGTAGCCCATGTCCTGGATACGTCTGTGAGTGGTGACTGTTAAAGCACTGACTCCAGCAGCAGTCCACTCCTTCTGAATCTTCCCCAAATCTTTGAATGGTCTTTTTTTAACAATCCTATCAAGGCTGCGGTTATCTAAGTTGCTTGTTTACCTTTTTCTACCACACTTTTTCCTTCCACTCAACTTTCCATTATTATGCTTGGACATAGCATTCTGTGAACAGCCAGCTTCTTTAGCAATGACCTTTTGTGGCTTATACTCCTTGGGGAGTGTGACAATGATTGCCTTGTGGACATCTATAAAAGCCAGCAGTCTTCCCTATAATTGTGTAATCTACTGAACCAGATTAAGGGACCATTTTAAACACTTAGGAAGCCTTTGCAGGTGTTTTTCGTAACTATTCCAATTTTCTGAGATGATGACTTTTGGGGTTTGATTGGCTGTAAGCCATAATCATCAACATTAACAGAAATAAACACTTGAAATAAATCACTCTGTTTGTAATTACTCTAATATATACGTTTCTCGTTTTGTATGAATTACTGAAATTAACTTTTTGATGATATTCTAATTTATTGAGATGCACTTGTATCTAGTAGGTATAATAATAATAGCAAATACCTCAAATTAGAAATGTACTATAGTTCTCCTGATTAGTTATATCATTTACCTCATGAACTAATCTTGTTGCATGGTGGACTGCCCCTTAGTGGCCGGTTTCCATACACATTTTTTACTCAATCAGATTATTTATACCACTTTGTCTCTTTCTCCACCTTTGTGTTGTTGCTTGTGTCATATTTGTCCTATTTTATTACATATTTCTGGTAAGCAGCCACTATACTGGCAAATAGCAAGGAAAACTATTTCTAAAAAGTAATTTCCACAACGTCATGGCTAACAAAATAAGCATCTCATAAAGCATACAACCACATCATTTATGTATACAAGCAGTATACAGTGACTTTCAGTGGGACATAAGAATAACTGTTGCTTTTATTTGATTCCCAATATAAGACATACTAGTATGTTCTTGTTTTTGTCCGGTGAAAGTGTGTGGAGGAGGTTGATGTTTAACCCTTTAAATGCACTGTCAATCACTAACAGTGGATTCCTAACTCCATACCTATCAACTTTTGAAGAACAAAAAGAGGGACAAATTATGCTACGCACGCCATCACAAATTTTCTCAGACCCTCAAGCCACACCCATTTACCATTTCTTCTACCCTTGAAGGTGGAGATGTCAGAGGAGGGGTGGCAGTGTGGGACATTCGACACCTGAGGCTGAAGGGCATAGACCCAAATCCGAGGCTGTCAGTTTTATGATTGGGACTAGAGATGAACAGATCATTTCACGGGACTCTATTCCATCATCCAGGTCAATGGTACTTGGTGGCTTGATGAGACGTCCTTGAATCTCTAACCTTCCAGCGTCCCTGGCATGAGTTTTGATTAGCCAGGGCTGATGTGAAGTCATCTGTGTGTCATGCTCATCTCTACTTGGGACCTGTGGATATATTTTTGTTCATTCATTCATAATCATAGCATCCAGAACTTTCTCATCTTGATATAAGCTTCATTATATGATATCTGACTTTGTTGTGTCTTTTCACATAGGGCATAAATACTGTGTGTTTTGTTATCTGCAGGTGTCCGCACCAGACTATGAAATAACAATATTTTCTGATTATGGCATTTTTGCTGCATTTTGTATGGCTTTTTCTAATTATTTGATGTGTTTTGGGTGCAGATGTGAAGACGCATTTTTAAGTGTTTTTTCTAATACAGAGCCTAAAAAATGCATTCTACATATAAAAAGTAACAGTAGTTTTTTACATACATTTTTTTAGACTCCAGATAAAACCCTCTAGAAAACAACAAGCATCAAAACTGCAGAGTTCAGCAGCATCTTTAGACGCACAGCGGGTAAAGTTTTCAATATATCACAACCGTTTTCCTTGAACAGTTAAAGACAGCAGTACTCTATACAAAGAAAACAGAGTTTACCTTACATGTGAACACGGCCTCAGGCTGCATGATCACAGTGCATTTTTATCTAATATTTTTGTACGTTTTTGAGTGTAGTTTTATCACAAAATTGCAAGCAAATCCTTATGCCAGCAAAGTTATGTGTAGTGCACATGTTGAGTATTTTCTCCTTGCAGATTTGTTGCAGAAAATAATCTGCAGCATGTCAGTTCTTTCAGTGTATTTGCCTACCTTTTTTACCCATTGAATTCCGTTGAAAAACGCATGCACTAAAATGCATGAAAAAAAGCAACCCAATGCACATTTTTCCTGCCAAGAGAAATTACTACAAACAAAAACTCAACGTGTGCACATATCCTAAATGTCCAAGTAAAGTAGATATGATTTAATGAAATATCTGTCCTCGGTTTGTCTAGGGCCCCCTTCACACGTCCGTAATAAAAATGCACATATTTCATGGTCTATCGTGTGGGTACATATGTGTGTGCGTGTTCCGTGTGTGCTGTCAGTGTGCGCTCCGTGTTCTGTGTGCTACCTGTGATACCTGTCTGCAAAACAGCTCAAGTTAACCAAATTCTCCTATGTTCCTTAGTGGTGGCAGTGGTTCATTTCTAGAGCTGCTGCCTGCAAACCTTTAGTTCTTGAGTTTGGGTCTTGGGAAGACCAGCCAAAAGTGCTGATTATTTCTGTGTGCCAAAAGATGCCAGCCCTGCCTCCTGAGGAAAAACTATGGAGATGGTGAGGAACTTGCAACTGAGCCCTCAAATCAGGACAGTCCTGCTGAATCCAGGATGGTTGGCGGCAGTACTGCTGCACCTCAACAGGGAAATGAAGCCTTTTTTGTGATGACTTGATGTACTAATGAGAGATAATCATTGTACTTCATTATGGCCAGTGAATGTAAAATGAATGGAAGTTGTCCAATAAGGGGCAGATCCCTTCTTAATATCTCCAGGGTTCATCATAAAATAAAGACACGCCATACCAACATATTGGAAAAGCATTCCTTCTTACTTCCGGTATTGGCACTATGTCCATCAGAAACCTTCACTATTCTGTTAGAATGGATTTTGATTCTGACAGAATACTGAAGGTTGCAGCCGATCAGCAGTCATTGACTGGCTACAGTTGTCAAATGATACAACAATGGACTTCCACTTTAATGGAATACTGAAAGCTGCAGCCGATCAGCAGTCATTGACTGGCTACAGTTGTCAAATGATACAACAATGGACTTCCACTTTAATGGAATACTGAAAGCTGCAGCCGATCAGCAGTCATTGAGTGGCTATAGTTGTAAAATGACACAACAATGGACTTCCCCTTTAATGGAATATTGAAGGCTGCAGCTGATCAGCAGTCATTGAGTGGCTATAGTTGTAAAATGACACAACAATGGACTTCCACTTTAATGGAATACTGAAAGCTGCAGCCGATCAGCAGTCATTGAGTGGCTATAGTTGTCAAATGATACAACAATGGACTTCCACTTTAATGGAATACTGAAGGCTGCAGCTGATCAGCAGTCATTGACTGGCTACAGTTGTCAAATGATATAATAATGGACTTCCACACTGATGGAATACTGAAGGCTGCACACTGATTAGTGGCCACTGATTGGCTGCAGTGTTTACTTGACATAAATGATGAGAAATACTGGGCTGGCACTGGATGTAAGTATGCAAAGTTTTCATTCGATGATGATCAATGGGGCTATTAAATAAGTAAGTACTGATTGTCTACATTTAACGGCTAACACTCAACCAGCCCAGTACTTTATTATTCTAAGTACTCAGGTTTGCTTGTAGCAATTTTTTTGTGCCCGAATAAAAAAAAAAAATCAAAATAATGCATTTTTAGTAAAAAACAAATGACATTTGGTCACTGTTTGCTGACAAATTTATGATCATGAATGTCTTCCTTTTCACAAAGGAACAACTATGTTGTAGAAGAATTGATCTTTAATATTTCCTTTTTATAAAACACTCTGGAAACACAACCGTATACCACAATTCATTTCAAATGCTCATTGATTTGTTGCCAAAGTATCTAGCTGCACAAAGCTGAAGTGAGAAAGTAGGAAATGAAAATGTGGGTGGAAAAATGGGATAAAATATAGTTAGAATTTTGACAACTTTCTAGCTATGTATTATGCAATCCAAGGTGCTTGACGCTAAAAAAATGCAGTCATCTTGAAAGGAAGTGAACTTCAACTTGAAGCAAAACTCCTTTATTGAAACATGCTAAACAGTGTGAAGCATGGACAGACACATAAATTATGTTAAATATTATAAAACCACGTATCATTTCCTTTACACTTATTAGATACTTGCTACTTTATGTTAGTATATCACATAAAATTGAAATAAAAAATATTTAAATGTTTGGGTGTAATGTGCTAAAAATTGGAAACGTTCACGCAGTGTGAATACTTCTTCAAGGCACTGTATAGGGTTTACGTGACTGCAAAGATCTGATATATTATTCTTGCCCAGGGGCACTTTTCTGTTAGTGCCTGGTGGCCATGATGAAGTGGATGCATTTACGAGTGGGACAGATGTTGCCAAAGTTTGGCAAGGTTTAGATGACCTTATCAATAGTTAATTGGGGCATTTTACCCTTTTTAAAGAAGTTGTAACTTGTAAGTAGACTTGGAAGAAGTGAGGATACAAATAGCTTAGAAGTAATATTCAGGGGGGCGTGACCGGATGCTGAACTGAACAGACGTCTGAGACTTGTGCTCCCTGACCACCAACCTTAAAAGCGGCTCAAAGCAAGGCAATCGGACCGGAGGAGGCTGTAAATCACAGATAAGTGCAGCTGAAGTGCAGGGGAACAGATCGTTATAGACATGGTGCGGGGGAGGAAGAAGGGAGAGAAGCCAGGCAAAGTTTCTGTCTTTGAAGTTGCTGGCAATACAATCCAAGATGGCCGCCGTTGTTTGCCTCATGGAGGAGATAGCAGCACTGATAATAGTGATGGTGCACATCAGCGTCCAGGACTGAGGAGCGGGTCACAGCGTGATTCTCACACTCTTCATGAAGCCCCTTTATCATTAAACACACAGGGTTATCAGTCAGCCCTGCAGTCTCTGACCTTCTCTCTTGCTGGAGGTGTTAGCAGCCCAGGGCCTGCAGATTCACAGCCACCAAGCACAGCCCTGGTTAACCCTTCATGCTCCCCTAACAAAAGCTACAACTCAGCCCCTGTCACTGAGGATATACTGAGGTCTGTGATGTCAGAGCTGAAGCAAGCCATCCACGCAGATATAACCTCAGTCGTTACTATGCTTAATAAGGAAATCACGCAGATTGGTGACAGAACCTCACATATAGAGGGGAAACTGGAGGAGTACACCACAGCGCACAACCAGCTAGTAGATGCGCATAATGAGGCGGACGATGAGATTACAGCCCTAAAACTGAAAATCGTGGATCTCAAAGACCGATACAGACGAAATAACTTACGTTTCAGAGGGATTCCTGAGAACGTGCCCGCGGATGCACTGACAGAGTTCTTAACAACTTTTTTACAGCACTAGTGCCGTCAGCAGAGCAGAGGGATCTACTGATTGATAGGGAGCACCGGATCCCCAAACCGAAATCCGTTCCCAGCTCCGCACCACGGGACGTGATCGCCAGACTGCACTTCTATAATTTTAAAGAGGCAGTAACCAAGGCGGCGGCAGCAAACAAGCAAGAACGTCCAGAAAGATTCCAGAACATCCTGGTGTTCACCAACCTGTCTGCGGACACTCTGAATAGAAGGCGGGAATTCTCATCCGCAACCAAGATCCTGCGGGACAATAACATCACCTACAAATGGGGATAACCGATAAAGCTAATCGTGATGAAAAATGGAGTCACACACGTCCTCGTGTCCCCCAGAGAGGCTATGACCCTGCTCCAAGACTGGTCCCTGACATCTGTGGACGAAGATACCAGTTCCCCGATGCTGAACAAGGAATGGTCCTGAACAGGGATACCTTCATGCCATTCTCTATTTTGATGCCACTTTACTTTTTGATGCCACTCTTTGTTTTGATTGGCAGGTTGGAGGGGCACGAGAATAACGTTTCTCTCATTTTATTCTCACCCCCCATTGATACTGGATAGGGACGAATATCCAGTTGGTTCACGTAGAACCGGACTCTGAATTGTAACCTGTTGTAAGTACTGTTTGCACCCTAACCCTTTGCTTCCCTTACCATTACCTTGTACTTGGTGACATATTGATTTCTGTTTTTTCTTCTTTTATTACTATATCTGATGGTATTTAAAATTTCAACTATTAATGTGAAAGTTTTGAACAGCCCCTTTAAGAGATCATTATTGTGGAAAGAGGCCCAGATGCTTAAAGCGGACATATTATGTGTCCAAGAGACTCATCTAAACAGCGAGGACGCACATAGACTAAAACACCAGCATTACCCCCACATCTATGCCTCACACGCAGTGAAAAAGAAAAGAGGCGTAACGATTGCGATAAAGGACACTATAGCGTTCCAGCTCATTGATAAAATCCTAGATGACGAGGGCAGATATGTGATACTTATATGCAATATCAATAATAAGACATACACAATCACATCTATATACGCACCTAATTCAGGACAAATCACCTTTATTAGAGAACTTATGACAAAATTATCCAAAATAAAACAAGGATTGCTACTAATCTGCGGAGACTTCAATATCGTCCCGATCTCCAATATAGACAAATCCTAGTGCTCCAAGAAAACATCCCAGTCCCATGTGCTGTCTCAATGCCTTCTGTCAGAAAAATTGTACGACACATGGAGGGTCCTTCACGCCTCCGAACAGGACTACACATTTTACTCACATCCACATAAAATATACTCCAGAATTGACCTAATAGTGGTGGATAAGTGGCTCCTGCAAAATATACAATCAGCCCAAATAGGGAACATAACCTGGTCAGACCATGCTTCTATGTCATGCCAAATAAGAGAGACATATAATAACCCAACATATTCCCCATGGAGATTTAATAACCACTTAATATCCTCAGATAGTATCAAATCCCAAATCAAAGACCTGTTACAGGAATATTTTGATATTAATAGAACCCCAGATATGTCCTCGACCACAGTGTGGTGCGCCCACAAGGCATACATAAAAGGACGGCTAATACAGATAGCAGCACAACACAAAAAGCTAAGAATGCGACAGATAGAGGAACTTCACAAAAGTATAGCCTCATTAGAGGATGCCCATAAAAACAGCCCCCCACCCGCTATATACAAAGACCTACAAAAGGCAAGATACGATCTATACCAACTACTCCAATATAAACATGAGCACAACATGAGGAGGAGCAAAGCCAAATATTACTGGCAGGGAAACAAGGCGAGCAAAATACTAGCCAATAAAATCAAAGCTAGACTAACAAAGCAAAGGATAGCTCATATACAAGACGCCCAAAAGAACAAAATATACAACCCTAAAGACATCGCCAACACCTTTGACAAATACTACTCCTCACTCTACAACCTCAAAGACGACAAGCTCACCCCACAACCCAGCGCTGAACGGATTAATAACTTCCTAAATAGTATATCACTACCCAAAATCCCAGAGGACAAACTGACGGCAATAAACCAACCCATAAGCCAAATAGAAATCCAACAAGCCATCCAAACATCTAAGAATAACAAATCCCCAGGACCGGACGGGATAACTAACGAATACTTCAAGACATTTCATCAAATATTGTCCCCACACCTATTACTAGTCTTCCAGAATATATTTGAAACAGGCCAAATACGAGATGAGATGCTACAGGCGACCATAGTCCCCCTCCCCAAAACCAGGTAAAACCCCCGACCAAACCAATAGCTTCAGGCCGATATCCCTACTGAATACCGACCTCAAGGTATACTCCAAAATCCTGGCAGGTCGGATCTCCGGTGTAATCCCCTCCCTGGTGCACAGAGACCAGGTTGGGTTTATCAAATCCAGACAGACGCTGGATGGCACCAGATGGATGATTGACCTCATCAGTGTGGCGGGGAGAGGCCGGACGCCTTCTCTGCTCCTAGCACTGGACGCTGAGAAGGCCTTCGATCGGGTGCATTGGGGCTATCTATTTGAGGTTTTATCCAGATTCGGATTTACTGGCAGCATTTTTAATGCAATTACCTTTTACTCTCATCCATCAGCGTCAGTTTTTGTCTCTGGAATGATGTTGGACAAGTTCCCTGTCACAAATGGGACGAGACAAGGGTGTCCGCTATCGTCCCTCATATTCGCCTTGGCGATTGAACCTTTAGTGGAAAAAATCAGATCTCACCCAGTAATATCAGGAATCCAGGTGGACAGGACAGAACACAAAATAGGTCTGTTTGCGGACGACATCATTTTAGCGATAACAAACCCCACAGAGTCATTACCGGCAGCAATGCAAATAATTGATCTGTTCTCTAGAATCTCATATTATAAACTAAACACGTCTAAATGTCAGGTATTAAACCTAACCCCATCCACAACGTACCCCAAAAAATTCCAGAACAAGTACCACTTCAATTGGAATAACGATAGTATTGAGTATCTAGGTATCCGGCTAACACTCTCAGCAGATAAAATGTTATCTCTGAATTATGAGTCCCTGAGGAGGAAAATCCAAGCTAACATATTAAGAATGAAGAAACACGAGCTATCATGGATGGGCAGGATAGCATCAGTGAAGATGTTCATTCTCCCGCAGATATTGTATCTGTTCCGCAATCTCCCCATCATATTCCCAATGAAAATAATAAAAGAGATACAAGCCATCCTTTCCAAACATATATGGCAGGGAAAACAGCCCAGAGTCCAGGCGGACACACTCTACACCCCTATAAGTAAGGGTGGCCTGGGATACCCCTCAGTGGTCCGCTACTACAGAGCCGCATTAATCGAGCAGCTACGCTTCATGTGGAACGATGACGATGACCGGCAATGGATAGCCATTGAGAAATATCTGATTGGAGCCACCAGTGTCTCCGCCTTTTTCCATGCACACCACACTTTAATCCCTGGTAGGAATTTTAACATATCCCCAACCATAAACGCGATCCTGGAGCTATGGAAGATGTTAACTAATAAATTAGGCCTTATACAAATCACACTCCTTAAGGCCCCCATAGAGACACTGGAGCATTGTAACCCTGACCTAAAGCTTAAAAACTGGAAACTATGCCAAATCACATCTATTGGAAATCTGTATGGTGGGGAGGAACTAATCCCCTTCTCATCATTGCGAGATAGATACAATATACCACAAAGGGACTTCTACAAATATCTGCAGATCCAACACTTCCTCTATGGAAGGAAGGAGCAGATGACTGCACCGCCATCTAAGCTGTAATCTATGTTACTGAACCCCACCGCACAGATGAAAGCATTGTCTATAAGCTATGATTGTATGCTAGAGAATACCCTGCCCTCGCTAACCACATACCTACAAAAATGTGAAAGGGACTTACACTGTACCTTCACACCGGATCAATGGCGAGCATCCTTCCTAATTATTGGAAGCCAATCTAAATGCACTAACCACATAAAAAACGCAAGGAAACTATTATATAGGTCTCACCCCCCATAGACTATCTAAGATGTTCCACATTTCCCCGGACACGTGCTGGAGATGTGGAGACCCCGGCGCAGACATGTTACACATATGGTGGAAATGTAGTAATGTCAGACGTCTGTGGGAAGCAATAAATCATTTAATATTTCAGATTTGTGGTGTAGGAATAACGCTATCCGCACAGCAGGCGTTGCTCGCCATCGATCTGGACTCACTCCTCTACGAGATCCGCACAGTGATTGTACCATTGTGGCCACAAGACTCAAAATCGCAAGTTACTGGAAAACCCCCCAATGCCCCGCACTAACCGAAGTCATCCCACTGATCAATGAGAACTGCCTATCAGAGAAGATACTCGCTTCATCCAACAATAACATAGCGCTATTCTATAAGAAATGGAACTACTGGTTATCTTTCCGATTAAATACTGTTATCAAATGAATCTACAGATGTATATATGGAGAATGTGACCCGGAAATTGATGTGATATCACCATTCACCCCATCCCCTTCTCCCCCTCCCCCCTCTCCCTTGTTTAATACCCATACTATTGTGATTTTTGTTGATAATGTGATGACAATAGGATGTATGATGTAACATTTGACATTAATTACTAATAAAAAGTTATGGTTTAAAAAAAAAGAAGTAATATTCAAGTGTCAATACCACCATCGCAAGTAAATCTTTGCCTCCTTATAAGCATTTTCTCCCTATATGTATTAGAGTTTTGAGGGTCACCTACGATTTGAATGCTCGGCCATTTTATCTGCTTCCAACACATCATCTTCAAGAAGTAATTGTTCACTTGCTGCTTAAAGTGCATCAATCACCAGGATTTTCCTATATAACCTAAAGCCAGTGCTATACTGATGCTATCATGCTTATTCTATACATACCTTTAGTTGTCAGATTGGATGGATAGTTTTTGAAATACAGGCAAGTAAAGTTACAAAAATGTAGAGCTTTTTGATTGGCAGCAGCTGCAGAATAGCTATCTATTCCCGCCCCTGTCTGCTGCCTGGCCTCTGTAGATGCTAGACTGTATGAGCTACATTTATAACATGCCCCTGTCACATGAGAGAAATGACTCATGCCTGGAAGAAGCCCATACAGTCTAGCAACAACAGAGGCCAGGGAGCAGACAGGGGTGGAACTAGATAGGAAAACCCCACCCACATATTAGCTATACGGCAGCTGCTGTCAATCAAAAAGCTGTACATTTCTGTAACTTTACCTGCCGGTATTTCAAAAGCTATACATCCAATCGGACAACTAAAGGTATGTATATAATCAGCCTGATGATGCCAGTATAGCACTGGCTTTAGGTTATATAGGAAAATCCTGGTGATCGGTGTGCTTTAATATAGCTCACCCTTGACAGGTGCCTTTGTCACAAGATAATTAATGTTATTCAGCAGTTTTTATGTTATTTGTGGTTTATTTCTGGTTATTTCTGGTCAGTCGGAAAGTCTCTTATTTATTAAAACCTTATTTCTATTGTGTATTGTTTCTCAGTTCCTTCAATGCAGACAGAATTGTAAACAATGGATGTCTTCATAGCTGTTGCCATGACTACATTGATAAACCTTTATTGTAATTAGTACTTTTATCTATCCATTGTTTATAAAGAAAAAAACATTGGCACACTGGCCAAACTTTGTAATTTCATTTAGTATATGTGTATGCTAAAATACATGCCAGAAAACTGCACTTACTAGTAAAAATGCATACATGTCATTGAATGCAGCCTTGGGAACAACAAAGAAAACATCCATTGTTTACATTGCCGGCTCCTTTTAGAAAACTGAAAAGTGATACACAATGGAAATAAAGCTTATATAGCAAAGTTACATCTCTTTTATTCCATGGCTTTATATCTAGCAGAGCTGAGTAAAAGAAGTTTTTGTTACATGTTTTATTGATACTTTATTTTATTGATACTGATGTTTACTGTTGTTCGCTGCTTTTCAGCTTCATAGAAGAAACGGAAAAAATAATCATTAGGCGCTGTAAATGTGGGACAAGGCCCTGTACTATAGACAATGTAGAGGATCAAACTCTGCTAAGAAATAAGTCAGTTACCTGAGGATTTCTATTCCTATTATTTTATAACTAGAAATAGTATAGGGCAAAGACTTTTTTTGACTCCTCTATGTGGAAATACTCAGCGTTGTGTAAAAAGGGAATTTTCAGATTAACTTCTTACCTTTGCTGCCATATTTTTTTACTTTTTTTATCCCCTTCTTCCTAGAGCAATACTTTTTTATTTTTCACTTGAAATGTCATCATTTAACCTCATTGACGACCGAGGATGTACCAGTACATCCTGAGGCCCCTTTCAGACGTCCGTGTTTTAATCAGGTATAAGCCGCACGTATCGGTATGGTCATACGTGTGTCACGCGTGTGACATCTGTGTTTGTACACATGTGACACGTTCCGGAGAAAACACAGGTCTTTGAAATAAAAAGATTTTCTATATTCTCCTGTATCCAGCATTGTTTTCTTCAGATCTGCTGTCTCCTGCTTCTGATGCCCGCTCATTATACTCATTGATTACTCACTGCACTGAGAACCTGGAAGCCGGAGCATCACAGGGACCGCATTGAAGACCACACCGCCAGTGACAGTGTGTGTCTAGTGACGTCCAGAAGGTCATTGGAGTTACAGTCACTGCGATCCGTTGAGGCGTTCAGAGTTATTACATCATAAAGTAAAGGCCCATTTACATGCAACGACCTCGCTAACGAGATGTCGTTGGGGTCACGGAATTTGTGACGCACATCCGGCCTTGTTAGCGACGTACGAACGACCGCTAATGATCAAAAATACTCACCTAATTGCTGATCGTTAACACGTCGTTCATTTTCATAATATCGTTGCTCGTGCTGGACGCAGGTTTTTCATTGTTCCTGAGGCAGCACACATCGCTACGTGTGACACCCCAGGAACGACGAACAACACCGTACCTGCGGCAATGAGGTAGGCGTGTCTTTCCTTCGGCTGCTCTCCACCTTTCCCCTTTGATTCGCCGCCTGCCGTGTGATGTCGCTGTGACGCCGCACGAACCGCCCCCTTAGAAAAGAGGCAGTTTGCCGGCCACAGCTAGGCAGGTAAGTATGTGTGACGGGGACTAATTATATTGTGCGCCATGGGCAGTGATTTGCCCGTGACGCACAAACAACTGGGGCGGGTGTGATCGGTAGCGACATCGCTAGCGATGACGCTGTGTGTAAATGAGCCTTAACACTGGTCAGAATTGAAAAAAATGGCTTTGTCATGAAGGCGAAAAGAGGTTGGGGGGTAAAGAGGGTCCATTTTAAATGGTCTGATATATTTACTTTTCAAGTTAGCACTATTATGGTGACAGCAGTTTTTACAGTGTGCTCAACTGATTTTAAAAACAATCTCGCACCATACACCAACACCACATGTCAGTAATGGTTTAAAGTGCTTGTTGGATCTTTAGTCTCCCTAATGAATCTAAAATGTTGTTATTTGAAACAACATGCTTTTATATCATAATGTGTTCCCTGTGGTTTTTGTAGGATGGAACGTACACATAATACTACATCATCGGAATTGTCATTTATCACAGTACACAGAATATAAACAGCAGAGAGACAAATTCAGATATATTTGTGCATGAAAAGCCAATATATCAACTAGATACCAGGTGGGTGAACAGATGCTAGCCTTCATCATAATTGTAACCCAGCTCACACCATTCTCATACAGAACTAGCCACAAGACGTGAATTAGTTATTGCCTTTACGTAAGAAAAAGAAATCAGATATAAAATACTTCTAATATACTCAATAAACAAATGATTAATGTTATTTCCAAAAAAAAATCATCACTGTATTTGGAAGTGACACAGTCAAAATCAGCAAATAGGCATCTAAATTTCAATAGTATAAACATCGTATTTATGTGACCTATGTGTACTGCTTGCTTCTGCCAATCATAGAGAGGTGGGACATAGAACCCCGCACTAGATTACCGTATTTTTGCGCTGGCAGTAGTGGCTGTGCTGGCAGGGGACCCTGTTGTGAATGTCATCCGAAAGAGTGATGGTTTGGAGCTCCCTCTGGTCATCAGGACTGGGGGTGAAGCTGACTGTGACTCAACAGGTGTGGGAGTTTGGGAATCCCAATTACAGATCAGCCTGGACTATATAGAAGAGTAGTATCTGCTGGCTGCGGCCGGTGATAGATGTTTTTCCTCCGTCTCTGAATTGGCTTGGAGTTCGTCTTTCCATTTATCCTGTGCCTGTACCAGTCCAGATAAGTTGTAAGTTATTTGCTTTATTGCTTGATCCACACCTAAGGGTGTTTCTTTCATTTTTCCTAAAGTCTGTTTCCTTGCAAGAGAGGAATTGTCTTTCTGTTTTGATGAGCATGGGGGTTCCCCTCTGCAGGCCCCACTGCAAGAAAAGGGAGATTCTCCCTGTTCTACTTGATTATTTGCACTTTTGTATTTCTTATGGGTTTTTTTGGTATTTTGTTTCTCCCATTATTCACAAGAGTACCTGATATAGTGAGGGAGAGTCCATGTAGTCTTAGTAGTTTTTATTATCAGGAGATTGGCATTTTTGCAGGTTTTTTTGCTGGCCGCAATCAGTTATCTGTCCTGTCATGTTCTATCTAGGGCCTCGCCTTTGCTAATCTATACAGTATTTCCTATCGGTTTATTGTGTTTTTCTTACATCACCGTTGGCTTTATATGTTTGCTATTCCTTTGGGGACTACTCTGAGGCAAAATAGGTTTCCTCATTTCTATCTGTAAGGTGTAGTAAGTTTCTCCAGCTATGACGAGGTGTCTAGGTGTGCTTAGGAACACTCCACGGCTACTTCTAGTGTGGTCTGACAGATAGGGGCTTGCGGTCAGCTCAGGTTCCAACTACTCTTGTGTTTTTCTGCTGATGGGATTTTTGTGATCGTCTACAGTGACCAGATCATAACAGTGCCCGTGCTGGTGGCAGGGGACCCGTGCTGGTGGAGGGGGGCCCATGCTGGCAGAGGGGGCCTGTGTTGGCAGCGGGGGCCCTGCTAACTGTGTTGAGCAGGGCGGTGCAGCGGATGTTCCAGATGCTCTGTCGCCGGTGCGAGCTTCAAAGAAATGGTACCTGGATTTGGCACCTGCGTAGATGAAGCTCTTGGCACGAGCTCATCTGCACATACAGCGCCTCTAGCCCATTTATCTCCCAGCAATGGACTAAAGGAAAATGGCACCGGGAGGTGACACGTATGCAGATGAGATCTCGGCTTGTCTTTGACCCGAGAGCTCAATCTGTGTACATGCCACCTCCGGGCACCATTTATTTGAAGCCTTCACCGCCAACTCCAAGCATCTGGGAGTAGGACACCGCACTGTTCCACACGGCCCCCACAGCCAAGACACACCTCGCAGCCAGGACTGACCCCCACAACCAGGACAGACTCTGCAGCTAACATAGTCCCCTCCACAACCAGCACGGCCCCTGCAGCCAGCACAGCCCCCACCTCAGCGCCTGCTGTATCGTCCTTCTCCAGCACCGTCCCTTCTTCCTGTGACCCCACTCCACCACTGCTGGCGCCCTCCGATAAGACACCACCAGACTATAACACGGACTCTTTATTTTTTACTTTTTTTTTTTCTAAATCTGGTGTGCGTCTTACAGTATAAAACGAAAAATATGGTAATTATGGAATAACTGTTTCATTTTCTTATTAGTGTTTAGTTAGTGACTAGAAAGGTTCCGATAACTTGCCAAACTTTTCCCTTTTTTAAATCCGCAGTGAATTGATGAGCAGAATGAATTCAAATTCACAAAATCACATTTATTTTTCTGGGTAATTTGATTCTCGCAGAAGTTATTCTCTGCTAAGTGCAATGAGCTGTAGCCTCTAGGACCTGGACATGGCCTTCTCCGATTTTGTCCTCAGACCCGCCTCTTCTTTATGGTGTTGCAAGCCTCACCTCCCACTCTGTTTACTCTAGGCTAGGACTTCTGGCCATGTTAGTGACTTCTGAGGTCTGGTCGGGTGAACAAATTGGGAAATGCAGCTTGTGTAGGGTGATAAAAATAGAGGTGTCTCTAAGAACTGGACTACAGGCAGCAGCCCGCATAGGAGTGAGACAGGTGAGGCTTCTACATTTTTATTTTTTTTCTTCAACTTTTGTCAACCGTTATTTTGCTGAATCTGGGCAAAGCGAATTAACAAAAATCTGTATTCTTAAAAATGGGGATTATTGTGTATAGTTTAGTAGAATTAAATTATAATTAAATATATTTGCTTATCTCTAACGCTAAGGAAAAAAACAATTTTAGTCTCTCAAGTATGACAAGTATTCTGTTCTTTGCATTGCAGTGCATACACGGGATTCCTAAACTCTGGTAAACAGTACACCAGAGACCTTCATGCTTTGTTATCATGTAAAGCACAGGTGGTAGACTTATGAAAGTGACCATGAATTCAGAGATGACAATTATATCAGGGCCATTTTCATGGTGACATATTCTTTTTAATGATAACCTCCATATTTTCTTTTTAAGTGTATATGTAAAGTTTAATGTCTTTATAAAATATTTTGTGAACTTCTTTTCTTCTTTTTTGTTGTTTCTTAGGTAATTTTTCAGCAGTAATTAAAATATTTCACTTTAGTTAAAGCTACCTGTAAACAGGGTCGCTTTATTTTTCTTTCAATTAGGAAGAAATTGCATTTCTTTCTCTAACAATAGATTTATGATAATCTCATATGGATCATCATTTTTAAAGCTGGGAATATAAAGAAATCAAAATGTGTACAAAAAGAAATTTGAGTATAAAATGGTGAATATGAGAAATATACAGTATGTATTATTACAGTACATGAGTTGTTTTTCTTACCAAATACAGAGGATATAAAAAGTCAACACCCAACCACAGGTTTTCATTGTGTAAAAAGATCATACCAAGATTAATTACTTCATAACTTTGTCCAACTTTGATGTCTCACCTATAGCTGTATAATTTAACCCCTTCAGCCCCCGGGCGCTCTCCATTTTTATTTTTTTTGCCCCCCTTATTCCAAGAGCTATAACTTTTTTATTTTCCGTCAATCTTGCCATATGAGGGCTTGTTTTTTGCAGGACAAGTTATACTTTTAAATGCAACCATAAGTTTTACTATATAGTGTACTGGAAAACAGCAAAAAAATGCCAATTGTGGAAAAACTTCAAGTAAAGTGTGATCGCACAATAGTTTTTGAGATATTTCATTCACCATGTTCACTATATGGTAAAACTGATGTGTTGTCGTGATGCCTGAGGTCGGTGCGAGATTGTGGACACCAAACATGTATAGGTTTACTTGTATCCAAGGGGTTAAAAAAATACACAAGCTTGTCCAATAAAAGTGGTGTACGTTTTGCGCCATTTTCCATAACCCGTAGCGTACTCATTTTTTAAGATCTATGGTTCAGTGATGGCTTATTTTTTTGCATCTTGAGCTGACATTTTTAACGGTACAATTTTTGCGCAGCTGCTACATTTTGATCGCCTGTTATTGCATTTTGCGCAAAACTTGCGGCGACCAAAAAACGTAATTTTGGTGTTTGGAATTTTTTCAACTCTACGCCATTTACCAATCAGATTAATTAATTTTACATTTTGATACATCGGGCAATTCTGAACGCGGCGATACCAAATATGTGTATATTTATTTATTTATTTTTCAACCCTTTAATTTTCAATGTGGTGAAAGCGCGGGTGATTTGAAATTTTAGATTTTATTTTTTTTTTAAACTTTTTTTTACTCTTTTTTTTTATTTTACTAGTCTTCCTAGGGGGCTATAAGGATCAAAAATCCGATCACTCTGCCCTATCTGCTGATCAAAGCTATACAGCTGTAAACAGCAGATATGCTCACTTTCTGCTTCACTCGGCTCCGAGCCTAGTGAAACCGAAAGCAATTTATGTCAGCTACAGGAGTCATCACATGACTCTGTGCTACCATGGCAACCACCGAAAGTCACGTGATCACGCACGTGACTTCTGGTGGGGGCGGCGGTAAGTAAAAGTAATGGCCGTGCGCATATACATCTTGCTACCAGACTTTGGCAGCGAGATGTAAGGGGTTAAAAGTTGCACGTGGAAGCGATTCCACTTCTAACTTGCAGGCGCACATGTCAGCTGTTAAAAACAGCTGATATGTGAGCAGATTGCCACGACCTGCCCACGGCAGGGGGAGAGGATTAACCTCACACGATTCTTTTCATGTTGTAAAAATGAAAACAAAGAAGTAAAATAATATGATTGTATAAATATGCATACCCTTAAACTAATACTTTCTTGAAGAACCCTTAAAATTTATGACAGCATTCAGTCTTTTTGAGAAGTCTATCAACATGGCATATCTAGAATTGGCAATTTTTGATGACTCTTCCTTGCAATAGCGGTCCTCTTCAGGTTAACCCATATAGTGGCAATTGGATTCAGGTGGGGACTCAGGCTGGGCCTTTGCAAACCTTTGATCTTTCTTTGACAAAGCCAATGTTTTGCTAATTTGGACGTATAGTTAGGGTCGTTGTCGTGCTGAAAGTTGAAATTCTTTTTAAGGTTTTGATGGAAAATTGACTAATAATTTTAATTGTTCTTAAATAATAGTGATTATGGAATCTAGTATTATTAATACAAAATTAAACTCACTGTTTATTTAGTTTTTATTTAATTCTATTTTTACTGAAACACTAGTCGTTGCCATCTTGGATTTGCTGTGTCTTACGACAGTTACTCACCTTAAATACGGCAGCGCCCTGTGCATTGGATCTTATAGATGAACTCTGACTCCTATACTTTATTCGGAGAGCTCCCTGCTGTGACCTGGATGCGCCCCTTGGGTTGTCCAGATCACAGCAGAGGGAGGAGATCGGCGCCATCTTTGTGCAGCTCACAGCGTATGCTGTGTGCTGCACATTCCCCCTGGAAAGACAGTGGGTTGACAGGAGTGGCTGCTGGTAGCAGAGGTCTTGGAATGAGGTGAGTAGATGCGTGTGGCAGAGTATTGCGGGCAGGTGGGCGGCAGAGCATTGTGGGCTTACGTGTGGCAGAGCATTTGAAAACCAGGAGAACTAAGGGGTAACGTAGTCATGGTCCTCTATGGGACCAAATAGTCAAAAGTAGATCAAGGCAACTTCTTGCAAAAGTATAAAAATATTTATTACATGAATCGTTAACAAGAAGTGATAAAAGACAAAAAAATCAAGAGAATCATATAACAATTAATTAGGCCTTTAAGGAGTGCCCCTGATGACAATACACATGGGTCCACACCCCACTCAGGCGAGAGTATAAACAAACGATATTAAAAAGTGACATGGATAAACCCAGTATGGATAGATTAAATCACTGAAATATAACAGCTCCAGACATGTCTATATGCCACTGTTACCATATATTGCAAACCAGCTATAAGCTGTAAATAAAAACTCTATAAAGCAATGGCTACAGACATGTCACTAGAATTAGTTACCATACTTGGGAACCGGTCATGGGCTAGAGTAAAAAACTCCATAAGGGGACTCACAAATAATGCTGGAGTACCAACAAGTTAATACCTAAAGCCCATGAACCGAACCATAATGATAATTCACTCACCCATAGTGGCTCGTGTGGCAGAGCATTGCGAGTGAGTGGGCGGCAGAGCATTGCACGTGTGCATACAGCAGGGCATTGCGAGCAGCCAAGGGGCGGGCAGCAGAACATTGCAAGCGGGCGGGTGGATGGCAGAGCATTGAGGGCGTGTGTGCGGCAGACGATTGCGAGCGTGCGTACGGCAGAGCATTGCTAGTGTGTGGCAGAGCATTGCGGGTGGCATGCATGCACGCAGCAGAGCATTGTGGGTGGGCGTGCGTGCGGTAGAGAATTGTGAGCATGCCTGCAGCAGAGCATTGCGAGAGTGTGTGTGACAAATCATTGTGAGCAGCAGAGAATTGCATGTGTCAGTGCGGCAGAATATTGCGGGTGGGCAAGCATGCAGCAGAGAATTTCAGGGAGGCGTGCGTGTGGCAGAGCATTGCAGGCGGGCAACAGAGCACTGCAGGCAAGCCGGCATGCAGCTTAGCATTGCAGGCATGTGTGCGTGTGTCAGAACATTGCAGTTGGGCATGCATACAGCAAAGCATTGCTAGTACGGTACGTGCAAAGCGCTATGTGGGGAGCACTATGCACCTGTCCTTGGTGACACTTTAGACATTAGGATTACTTAGCGGTCACCAACAAAATGGCTCCGCACTGTGTCCATAAACTTCATCTTCCCTTATCTTTTTGAAAATACCCAGATTGGTTGGGGTGGTGACAGCACACAAATGAAAGCAGATTCCAGCCACTTTTACTGCAGTTGTAATGTGAGCTGGTTCTACAGTAGGATATCAGCAGCTGGTCCCCCTAGTGTTTAAGAGTGGAAAATATAAAACTTTTTAATTTTTTTATATTTTGCGCAATTAAAAACAAATAATATTTAAACAAAATATTAACACATTAATACTTTACATTTTTTTTCAGCTATTGACATTTTTGTTTATTTTTGGATGACACATTTCCTTTAATTCTCTCCAGCTGCGCTAAAACCCCAATTATAGCTACTGAAATTCAGTTCCAAAGCATAATGCTGCTTCCACCATGTTTCACTGTGGGTATGGGGTTCTTTTTGTGAATTGTGACAACATGAGCAGCTGACTGACAAGATTCAGCAGTCTTCAGTCACATTTATATCTACTACTAGAAGGTGGCCCAATTCTAACGTATCGGGTAGTCTAGAATGTGTATGTAGCTTAGCAGATTGAATAATAAGATAATGAATGGACTGGATGGGTAAGGTTTAATTTAGTATTTTTATAATTGTTTATTGGTTTTAAAATGACAAAAAAGAAGGAACAGTTTTAATAGATGAGTCTAATGTTTAATGATGTCCATGGCTTGTAATGAAAGAAGGCCATGAACAGTGTAAAGTTAAGTAAAAATATGCTGATGCTGTGATGTGGCCCAATGCTGGTATGTGCCCCCATTGTGGTGCAGCCACCATCCTGACAAAATGTGCCCCCATCCTGCGGGGTAATGTGTGCGGGTGGCGGAGTGCGGGGTGGGTGGAGCCAAGCGGGGCCATGGCTCTGAGGACATCAGTGCCAGGGACTGCATGGCTGGGGACAGGTAACTATACAGGTGTGTGTGTGTGTGTGTGTTCGGGCGCTTTCAAACTTGCGTTCAGCGCAATCCGCCGCTATGGAGAATAGCGCAGTCCGTTAACGCACTGCGCTATTCTCCATAGACTTGTATTGACGACACACTGTAATGCAAGTGTCTGCGTTGCATCCGCTGGAGGACGCTGTGTCGTTAACTTGACGCAGCGTCAGGCGGAGGGAATGCTGCATGTAGCGTTTTTTGGGTCGTTAAAGTAACGCACCTTGACAGATTCTGTTAGAATCCGCCAAGGTGTCTAATGATTGTCTATGGTGGCGGATTCCGCCGCAATGCACTAAGCGGCAGAATCCGCTGACGGATCCCGTCACGTTCTACTGTGCATGCTCAGCATGTCCAGCAGAATGATCTAAATCATTTAAAATCACTCCTGGTCTCTTTCCCCCCTCACTCCCTCCATCACTCCATTCCCCCTCTCTCCCCACCCCTCTCTCCCCCTCTCTCATACTCACTGATCACCGGCGTGGCGCTGCACAGCTGTCACACTGCTTTAGTGGCTTCTCCTGCTTTTGAAAATGCTGGCCAATCATTATTCAATCTCATATTCAGTGCTTCCCCCGCCCACCGGCGTCTATGATTGGTTGCAGTCAGACCCGCCCCCACGCTGAGTGACAGCTGTCTCACTGCAACCAATCACAGCCGCCAGTGAGCAGGTCTATATTGTGCAGTAAAATAAATAAATAATTTTAAAAAATTATGTGCGGTCCCCCTCAATTTTGATACCAGCCAAGATAAAGCCACACGGCTGAAGGCTGGTATTGTCAGGATGGGGAGCGCCACGTTATGGGGAGCCCCCCAGCCTAGCAATGTCAGCCATCAGCCACCCAGAATTGCCGCATCAATTAGATGCGACAGTCTCGGGACTCTACCCGGCTCATCCCGAATTGCTTATAGCTGCCACTAAGTCCTAGGTTAATCATGGCAGGCATCTCCCCGAGATACCTTCCACGATTAACCTGTAAGGGAAAGTAAATAAACACACACAACAAAAAATCATTTATTTGGAATAAAAGACAAAAAAACCCTCATTTACCACTTTATTAATCTCCAAACACCCATCCAGGTCCGACGTAATCCACACAACGCTTTCAGCTCTGCTACATCAAGCTGACAGGGAGCACTATAGAACACGACCGCTCTGTGTCAGCTCCACTTAGCAACTGAAGTGAGCCGCGCTGTTATCGGAGACTTGACTCAGGTGCCTGCATGTGTGCAGGGATGATGATGAGTGCGGTAGTGCCGGGGTGTGTGCAGGGATGATGATGAGTGCAGTAGTGCTTGCGTGTGCGGTGATGATGATGAGTGCGGCAGTTCCAGGGTGTGTGCGGGGTTGATGGAGGCCGGTGTGTGCGGGGATGATGATGGGAGCGGTAGTGCTTGTGTGTGCGGTGATGATGATGAGTGCGGTAGTGCTTGTGTGTGTGGTGATGATGATGGGGGCGGTAGTACCGGGGTGTGTGCGGGGATGATGATGGGAGCGGTAGTGCCTGCATGTGTGCGGGGATGATGATGGGAGCGGTAGTGCCTGCTTGTGTGCGGGGATAATTATGGGAGCGGTAGTGCCTGCATGTTTGTGGGGATGATGATGGGAGCGGTAGTGCCTGCGTGTGCGCTGCAATGATGGGTGCAGTAGTGCCGGGGTGTGTGCAGTGATGATGATAGGAGCGGTAGTGCCTGTGTGTGTGGTGGGATGATGGGAGCGGTAGTGCCTGCGTGTGTGCGGGGATGATGGGTGAAGTAGTCCCGGGGTGTGTGTTTAGTGTATACATGCAGGGGGTGGAGTGCGGGGCAGGGTTGGAGCCGAGCGGGGCAATGGTGCTGAGGACGTCAGTTTCGGGGACTGCATATGGCTGGGGACAGGTGACTATTCGTGTGTGTGTGTGTCTGTGTGTCTGTGTGTTTAGTGTATACATGCGGAGGGCTGAGTGCAGGCAGGGGCGGTGGAGCTGAGTTACGCTTGTAATCATGGTACACAATCAAGTAACTATGCAAATCGCTTTGCTTAGTTACCCCATGTGTACCATGGTTACCAGCCGGCTCCCGACACGATCCCAGCAACGCAAGGGTATGTCTCAGCTGGGTTGCCGCTGTGGGCTCCCGGGAGTGCAGCAATCACCTGGGAGTCGGGGCTCCGTGCGGGTGCGGGGAAAGGTGTCGGGCGTCGTCCTGTAACGCCATAGTTCGGGCTGTTCACTGAGTCGCAGGCTCTTCAGCACACGCGCTGTGGCGACGGTTGTCACTGTAATGACGTCATTTTGGAGCAAGAGAGACAGACAGACAGACAGACAGACAGAATAAGGCAATTATATATATATAGATAGGCAATATTTTTGGCTTTTCTTTTCTGTCAATTGAAAGGTGAACAAACATAGAAAAAATCCAGTATTCTTCCCTTTTATGTGAAAAAATTAAGTAAATTAAATATTTACATTTGTGTACTAGATTTTTTTTTTTTTGTAGTTGTTCTGCTTATATGGATACTAAATAAAGATGAGCGATGTTCGAATCGAACCGTTCGCCAATTTCAAATTCGAGTTGTTTTGGGCGATGTTCGAGTCGTTTGAAAAACTCGAACAAATGATTTGCTTCACGTTCAACAGTTCGAGTTAACATTTAATAAAGGTTCAATCACCAAAAGCATGGCATTTCCCAGTAAGGCTATGTGCGCACGTTGTGTATTTGCATGCGTCCTGCGTCCCCAGCACAATACCTCTCTATTTCCTACTCACCGATAAGCTGCACGGCTGTCACAAAGCTCCTGCGGCTTTTCCTCTTTTGAAAATGGCTGCCACTCATTATTCAATCTCGTATTCCCTGCTTTCCCTGCCCACCGGCGCCCATGATTGGTTGCAGTCAGACACGCCCCCACGCTGAGTGACAGATGTCTCACTGCAACCAATCACAGCTGCCGATGGGCGGATCTATATCATATAGTAAAATAAATAAATAAATAATTAAAAAAAAAAAAACCTGCCATTTTGATACCAGCCAAGATAAAGGCACATAGCTGGAGGCTGGTATTGTCAGGATGGAAAGCACAACATTATGGGGAACACACCAGCCTAAAAATATCTGCCAGCAGTCGCCCAGAATTGCTGCATCCGTTAGATGCGACAGTCCCGGGACTCTACTCGGCTCATCCTGAATTGCCCTGGTGCAGTGGCAATCGGGGTAATAAGGAGTTAAATGGCAGCTTATTGCTGCCACTAATTCCTAGGTTAATCATGGCAGGCGTCTCCCTGAGATACCATCTATGATTAACCTGTAAGTGAAAGTAAATAAACACACACAACAAAAAATCCTTTATTTGGAATAAAAGATGAAAAAAAACCCTCATTTACCACATTATTAATCCCCAAACACCCATCCAGGTCCGAAGTAATCCACACGACGCTTTCAGCTCTGCTACATGAAGCTGACAGGGAGTGCCGTAGAACATGACTGCTTTGTGTCAGTTCCACGCAGCAACTGAAGTGAGCCGCGCTGTCACCGGAGACTTCACTCAGGTAGTGCCTGCATGTGTGCTGGGATGATGAAGGGGGCGGTAGTGCTTGTGTGTGTGCGGTGATGATGATGGGGGTGGTAGTGCCGGGCTGTGTGCGTGGATGATGATGGGGCGGTAGTGCTTGCGTGTGTGCGGTGATGATGATGATGGGGGCGTTAGTGCCGGGCCGTGTGCAGGGATGATGATTGGGGCGGTAGTGCTTGCGTGTGTGCGGTAATGATGATGGGGGCGGTCGTGCCGGTGTATGCTGGAATGATGATGGCGCGTTACTGCCGGGGTGTGTGCGGGGATGATGATGGGGTTGGTAGTGGCGGGGTGTATGCGGGAATGATGATGTGGGCGGTACTGCCGGGGTGTGTGCGGGGATGATGATGGGGTTGGTAGTGCCGGGGTGTGTGCGGGGATGATGATGGGGCGGTAGTACTTGTGTGTGTGTGGTGATGATAATGTGGGTGGTAGTGCTTGCGTGTGTGCGATGATGATAATGGGGGCGGTAGTGCTTGCGTGTGTGCGGTGATAATGATTGCGGTAATGCCGATTATGCGATGATTATGGGTGCGGTAGTGCCGGGGTGTGTGCGGTGATGATGATAGGGGCGGTAGTGCTTGTGTGTGTGCGGTGATGATGATGGGGCAGTAGTGCCGGGGTGTTTGCCGGGATGATGATGGGGCAGTAGTGCTTGCGTGTGTGCAGTGATGATGACCGGGCGGTAGTGCCGGTGTGTACGGGGATGATGATGGGGGCGGTACTGCCGGGGTGTGTGTGGGGATGATGATGGGGGCGGTAGTGCTGGCGTGTGTGCGGGGATGATGATGAGGGCGGTAGTGCTTGCGTGTGTGCAGTGATGATGATGGGGCGGTAGTTCTGGGGCTGTGTGCGGTGATGATGATGGGAGCGGTAGTGCTTGCGTGTGGGCGGTGATGATGAGTGCGGTAGTGCCGATTGTGCGATGATGATGGGGGCTCTCTCTCTCGGCTTAACGCAATGCGTTATTTCACAGGAATCCGTTGCCTTTATATCACACTATTTACAACGCATTCATCACATGCTTCACACAACGCATTGTGAGGGATGCCATTCAACGCAAGTGTGAAAGTACCTTCTGCTGTCAGCGGGCATGGAGCCGAGCTGAATGGCAGAGCAAGCATCCAGCGCTCATACATTCTGCATCAATTCTGCAGTCACAATACATTCACATGTGCTGCCAAATCGCTGCAGAATTATACGCATGGACACTACACAATGTGCGCAATGTTAATAATAATATCCAAATTCAGTATATAGTGTGTGTGTGGGGGTGGGGGGGCGGGGGTTCCTGAAATAATGGCGATCTCCATTTTTTTTTCCTAACCGCGCATACAGTGGGGGCGGTGCAGGCTGTCAGCCAATCACACACACACAGCAAAGTGCATTTTTTGCACACAAGCAAGGGAATGTGTCATTGGCTGTGTATGTCACATGTCCTTGCTCTATAAAGACTTCTGAGTAGTTTCACTTTTGGACACCGTAGAAGGAGTTTACTCTGTGTATACGGACTTCATACCAGAACTGGCTCATCTGGATCGATCCGTGCACCTCCTGATTTGTCCTGTGGCTTCTACGCTGGTAAGCTGAACCTTTTTTTTGTGTTTTCAATGTGTTTGTGTTTGCCTGCCATTGTTTTCAATGGGGTTCGAAGGTGTTCGTCGAACATTCGATGAACACACCCGCCGTTTGACAAACCAAACTCGAACACTAAGGGGGTGGCTCATCTCTAATACCAAAACAGCTGGTGTTCATTATTTCTTAGACAAATATATGATCTCAAATGCTTTGAAGTAATTCAAATTTAAGAAGTAAATCATATTTCGTTTTTTATATAGTCTTGCATAAAAATAAAAAAAAAACTCAATATTTCTTCAGGTAGGTTTTTTTAGGAAATTTGTGACATTTTTTTGCCTAGAATTACTATAAATTAAGTATAAATTAACCTGGGGGTAAAAATCTCAAAAAATATCTGCACCACTACTTGGTATTTACTTTCGACATTTACGCCTGCAATTTATAAAACTATGACTTCCTCTTGAGAATCAGAAGTAGCACTTACAGAGTTACTTCATAAAATGCCCTCCTGTGATGCAGTCTCTGCGCTACTGCCTTATTCAGAGCACAAAATAACATAAGCTTGCTGTACACTTTCAATTTTCTGTTGCATTATGAAACATACAGTGACATTGGGCACCTCTGGTCAAAATTATTGTTATTGTGAACAGTTATGCAAGTTGAAGATTAGATGATCTCTAAAAGGTATGAAGTTAAAGATGACACAGTTTCTTTGCATTTTAGGCAAAAAAGAAAAAAATATTTTCATCTTTTATATTTTTATGTGAACAAAAAAGGAAACTTGGTTGATACAAAAGTTTGCGCACCCTGCATTGTTTGTAAATGATAGCACCCCCTTTGGGACGTATCACTGCTTGTTAACATTTTTTGTAGCCAGCCAAGAATCTTTCAGTCCTTGTTTGAGAAATTTTCACCCATTCTTCCTTGCAAAAGTCTTCCAGTTCTGAGGGATTCCTGGGTCGTTTTGTATGGACTTCTCTTTTCAGGTCTAACCACAGATTTTCAATTATGTTAAAATTAGGAAAATGTGAGGGCCATTATAAAACCTTCAGCTTGCACCTTTTGATGCAGTATATTCTGGATTTTAATGTGTGTTTAGGATCATTATCCATTTGTAGAAGCCATCCTCTTTTCAACCTGCATTTTTCCAGATGGTGTTATGTTTACATCAAGAATTTGTTGAAATTTCATTGAATTCATTCTTCTCTCTACCTGTGAAATATTTCCCATGCCATTTGCTGCAACACAACCCCAAAGCATGATTGATCCACTCTCATGCTTAATGGTTGGTGATATGTTCTTTCCATGAAACTCTGTGCCCTATTTGTCCACACATACCTTTGATCATTGTGGAAAAAGTTTTACTTTAACCTTGTCGGTCCACAGGACTTGTTTCCAAAATACATCAGGCTTGTTTAGATGTTGTTTTCTAACACTGAATTTCATGGTGAGGACACAGGAGAAATTTCTTTCTGATGACTCTTCTATGAATCCCATATTTGTACAGATGTTGATGAATAGCAGAAAAAATGTACCAAAACTCCAGAGTCTGCTAAATCTTCCTGAAGGTCTTTTACAGTCAAGAGAAGTTTCTGATTTGCCTCTCTAACAATCCTACAAGCAGATCTCACTGAAATTTTCTTTGGTCTCTCAGACCATATCTTGTTCTCCACTGTTCCTGGTAACTCATTTCGAAGTGAGGAAAGGGCAATTTGAAGATGCTTTTCCATCTTCTTATAGCCTTGTCTTGCTTTGTGGGCCTCCACCATTTTCAT
Organism: Anomaloglossus baeobatrachus; assembly: GCF_048569485.1. NCBI lineage: Eukaryota > Metazoa > Chordata > Amphibia > Anura > Aromobatidae > Anomaloglossus > Anomaloglossus baeobatrachus. The sequence continues at coordinate 263,072,293 of NC_134358.1, read as the reverse complement.
TTTCAGATTGCCAGGCAGCTGCTTAGAAGAAACCATGGCTGCTGTGTTTTTGCAGTTTAGAGGAGGTGGGCTTTTATAAAGCTGGGAAATTTGCATCACCTGATATTTCCTAACAATGATAGTGAACAAGCCATAACCCTAATAGGCTAAATAAGGTCTGAAACCTCTGAGAACACAAATCTCCAAGGATGTCTAAACCTTTCCATCAGTCCATTTTCCTTATTGTAATTTCTAAAATGTAAAGATGACATTTTTGTTACCTAAAATACAAAGGAAATGTGTCATCTTTAACTTTATGCCTTTTAGAGATGATTTGATTTTAATTTGCTTAACTGTTCACAATAACAGTGATTTTAATCAGGGGTGCTCAAACAGTTGCATGCCACTGTATATAAAGTAATATAAAGTTATAATTAGAGATTATAGAAATTTAAAATCAGCAGCTTTGCTGAATTTTTCAATGCGGAACAACCTCTAATTGCCCATAAAATTCATGTATAACATTCCAAGGTCTCTTAGGACTGTATTAAACCCATTTTGAGCTCTATCATATACGCACAGTCTTATTAATGTCAAAGTGACCTCAATCTATCTGGTTAGACTTAAATTATTTAAATAGTTCAAAAATTATTTTATTGTGGACAGATGCATGATGTTTATACACAGGCGGTGCAAATGCTAATAGCCATTTTTATACAGAAAGTGCAAAAATTATCCCAGTTTTGGAAAAGAGTTTTTTTTGCTAATTGAATTGGCAATAGCTTTTTCACAAGCTGTCCAAAGATTTTTCTTATTTTTAGGGGATAAAACGAGTTTGATAACTTGAATATGAAGTAGTAATGGTTTTGTCAACAAGTAGTGAAATATTGATCCCTTTTCTAAGAGCCGCAAAGTTCACTATTTACAAAATAATTCAACAATTACAAAGGCATTGTAGCACAAATAACACAGCTTATCCTGGAACTTAGTTAATTTGGACTCCCTTTCGAATGCCTGAAAGCAATTTATTTAGCAATGGTCTTAAGGTGTGGCTATCCAATAGTCATGCCTTTGCTTAAAGGGAACCTGTCACCAGATTTGGTGACTATAAACTGCAGCCACCACCAGTGTTCTCTTATATACAGCATTCTAACATGCTGTATATAAGAGCCTAGGCCGCTGTGTAGAATGTAAAAATGACTTTATAATACTTACCTAAACGGTCGGTACGGTGCAGATTGCTCAGATGGGTGTCTCCGTTATCCGGGTGCGGCGCCTCCACTTTCGGCCATCGTTGTCCTCCTTCTTCTGAAGCTGGAGTGCATGATGCATCCTATGTCATGCACACGTGCCAGCATTGAGGTCCTGCACAGGCGCACTTTGATCTGCCCTGAGAAGGGCAGATCGAAGTATTATAGTGCATTTGGTGTATAAATTCCAGCATCAAATCTGTATTTCTTGACAAAAAAATATGCTTTTCTGCCAGGAGATGCATATTCCATTAAACTCAATGATTTCACCAGAGGTGAGGTCACTGAGTTCAATAAGTTCACCTAAGGTGAGTTTACCTGCGGTTACAGGTGGGAACCATGGGAGACTCCAGTTGTGACTACAGGTAATCTCAGTAACATCACAGCTGCTGCTCAATCAAGCCACAGCTTGCAGTCACGTTTTCCTGGGGAATAAGCATGGCTCATCCCATCCTCATAATACCAATCCCCTCCTTTTTGCTTTACCGTGGCTGGATATCAAAACTGAAGAGGACCATAGGGTCTCCCCCCCCCTGTACTTTGATATCCTGCCACGGAAAAGCTCACAGGTGGGAGCTGTAGCCTGCAGCTGTGATTTTATCCATGCTGGTAATCAAAATATGGCAGGAGCCTATGTAATTTTTTAAAAAGTATTTACGATAATTCTTTTTACTGTACTATACAGTAAACTGACTGCAACCAATCACAAATGCAGACACAGGGTGTAGTGATGTGTATAGCATTCTGCAACCAATTACAGTCACTGGCACAGAGCGTGGGCAATGGTGAATATTGATGATCCTTAACTGGCAAGCCTGGAAGAGAGTCTGACTGCAGAGTGATCCTTTGGGAAACAGGGTACTGTATGTATAACTATCCTGCTCTTACTACCATTAAACTTCCATTTGCCACCCCCTAGTGCCTAATATGGCCATTTTACAGCCTTAAATGTTTAATCCCAATTGCCTTGTATGGGATTCGTTCCTCAGGGTCAAGTTTGGTATCAAGTGCGCTCGCTGAATTCGATTTTTTTTGTTTTTCTCCTATGCTGGTTTGGTGAAACCGAATATCCATGGGTTCGCTCCTCACTTACAGGAGATGAAAAGGGCAAGGAGCTTTAGGAGAGTAACCAAACTGATAGGCTTATCACAATGATAGCTTTCCTTCATACTCTGACTGTAATCTTCCAGCAAAACCAAAGCTATTTTAAGCTGGGGTCACACTAAATGACAGCGACAATGACGTCGCTGTTATGTCACCATTTTCTGTGACGTAGCAGCGACCTTGTAAGTCGCTGTTATGATCGCTGCTTAGCTGTCAAACACAGCAGCTGAAGCAGCGATCATAACGACACACGTCGCTGTGCTGCAACATGTAAAGAGAGCAGGGAGCCGCGCACACTGAGCGCTGGCTCCCTGCTCTCCTAGCTACAGTACACATCGGGTTAATTACATGATGTGTACTGCAGCTACATGTGCAGAGAGCAGGGAGCCACGCACACTGCTTAGCGCTGGCTCCTTGCTCTCCTAGCTACAGTACACATCGGGTTAATTACACGATGTGTACTGCAGCTACATGTGCAGAGAGCAGGAGCCGGCGCTGGCAGCGTGAGAGCGGCGGAGGCTGGTAACGAAGGTAAATATGGGGTAACCACCTTGGTTACCCTATGTTTACCTTGGTTACAGCTTACGGCAGCTGCCAGATGCCGGCTCCTGCTCCCTGCTCGCTTCATTTCGTCGCTCTCTCGCTGTCACACACAGCGATCTGTGCGTCACAGCGGGAGAGCGACGACCAAAAAATGAAGCTGGACATTCAGCAACGAGCGGCAACCTCACAGCAGGGGCCAGCTCGTTGCTGGATGTCACACACAGCGACAGCGATGGGACGTCGCTGCAACGTCACAGAAAATGGTGACGTAGCAGCGACGTCGTTGTCGTTGTCGCTGTGTGTGACACCACCTTTAGAGTTGGTTGTACCACAGTTTTATTCTACACTATTATCATTAAAAGGCATCAGTGTAAAATAGGGCCTGTTTTTAAGGGTTTAATGCTAAACCTTAAATATAACTTAAAGATAGCATAAGCAGCAATTCACCAATATAATGTTGTTACCAGAATTGCTTTGCCTAATACTAAGATATAGTTCCAATGTGCAAAGAAGCCTAGACATATTAAATTGTAGCTTTCTTGCTATTCTTTAGCCTGTCATCTAAGCTGTAATGATGGGCGGTCCCTTCGGCTCTGCTACATCTGAAGTGACAGCGTGTGGCCATAAAACATAATCATACACTGCGAGCTTCACCCAGAAACTGAGCCAAGCAATCAGCGGTAAAGTCACTCAGTTTATTTTTGGTCACAGCTGGAGGTTCCTACGGTCCTCCACCTGTGATTGCAGGTAACCTGACCTCCGTGACCTCATTGAACTGAGTGACCTCAGGTGTGGTTGCCTGCAATCCAGGTTGAGGACCTTGAAAACCTCCAGCTGTGACTGCAAAAACCTTAGTGATGTTACCGCTCATCGCTGAGGCTCATTCATTCTCTGCCTTAAGCTCATACTGGGCGGTCATGTTCTATACCTGTGCATTGTCATTTCAGATGTAGCACAGCTGTAATCATTGTGGGATCTCATGTGGATAATGACGGACCTGGGTCTTTTGTAGGTTGATAAAGGGGTAAAAGGTATGTTTTTGTGTATTTTATTTTAAATAAAGGATTTTTTCTGTGTTTGTGTTTATTTCTTTTCACTTACAGAATAGTAATGGGAGGGGTCTCATAGATGCCTCCCATTACTTATCTAAGGTTTAATGGCAGGTGTGAGCTGTTATAAACCTCCTATTACCCTCACTGCCACCAGGGCAATTGGGATGGGCCTAATAAGCATGAGTCTCCCCAGCCTGAGAATAGCAGCTCCCAGCTGTCGGCTTTATCATGGCTGAGTATCAAAATTGGGGAGACTGTATGCCATTTCTTTTCAATTATTTATTTAAATAATTTGAATTTATTTTCATATACAGCCAAGATAAGCACACGGCTGGGATCTGCAGGCTGTAGCCGTACGGTTTATCATGGCTGGGTATCATAATATAGGGAGATCCTACAGCAATTTTTTATTTAGTTATTCTTGCAGCAATAGTGATGCATGCACAGCACCTCTTAGTGAAAGTAGTCAGACACGCTGTCACACAGTGTGGGACATGTCTTACTGCAACCAATCAGACATGTGGGGATGGGCAGTGGGCAGGGGAAGCAGTTCACATGCATGAGTGATGAGTTGCCCCAGAAGTAGTGTTAGAGCTGCGCGGGGGACTCAGTAAGTATAACTTGCTTGCTCCAATCCCCCCGTCCATTCTGCCAACATTATAAAGTGTATAGACTTAAATGGGCACCAGCGTCTGATCAGATATCCAGGATCAATTCTGGGCCCCAACAGTTTTTTTTTTTTCTTCAAACCCAGTTGGACCCGCTGATCCCACGTATCTGCAAGTCCGCCCATCACTACTAAGCTACACTAGAAATGACTGTAAACAGCAAAAAGGTTAAAAGTCATGACTTAATTTTTGCAATAAATACCCTATCGTTATTATAGATAGGCTAATGATATAAGGCTCAAACACTTCAAATGAATAGAACAAAAATATTTATTGAAATACCCTGATGAAAGGAAGCGAAAAATCCCTTAAATGCATACGTTTTCTGGACCCCATGGGACACTGTAGTCAATGGCTGTGACGTCAAACACTCTCTTCACATCCAGCAAACAGAGGAACCTACACCCTGCACTCCCTATCACAGTTTGCAGCTCTAATCAAGGGACCAGCTCTACCAATTGTATGTCTTATATTGACATTTAAATACTTTGAAATATTTATGGTTCAGCCAACACATTGCCAGCAAAACAGTGTCTACTCTAGCACTTCAATGGATTGGAAATGGACATAGATTTGCATCCTGTCTTTTAACCCTTACATTGTAATCATCTTACAGGTAAGTTTCCGCATTGAAAGTCTATATAAAAGAATTGACACCCTATATTCTTTATCAAGACCTCACTAGTTGATTAAGCATCCAGTTTTATTGAAAAGTTATTGAGAATCCAGCTGGCACTAACTGTAGATTTCTCTGTTACTTTGCTAATAGAGATGAGTGGACCCGAAGTTTAAAGTTTGGTGTTTGTGCCAAACAAAGACTTTACAAAAAAATCAGTTAAACCTTCTAAAATTCTCCTAAAAGCAGAAAGTGATACAATATCATAACATAATCCCAAAAGAATAGGTTGTCCCAAATTGTAGAATCCCCACAAATAAGCCAGAGAGAAAACAAAGAACTAGAGGATCAATAAATATAATGAAAAAGTGAACATACTTTATTATAACCAATAACAAGGTGAGACAAACAACACGCAGTGGGGATGGAAGAGATGGCAAAAACCACCCAGAGGAAACCAGAGTAAAAATGACCAGCACCCGTTGAGTCACGTTCAGCTACCCGACACCTCCAGGCTGTACTGTTTACCATCCTCTAATTCTTTGGCTTCTCTCTGTCTTATTGTTGGTGATTCCACAATTTGGGAGAACCTGTTCTTTTGGGTTTTTATTTACAAAAAAAACAGTGTTTGAATTCGGAGTTCAGGTGCTTTACGTATGCTGATCACTCGAGTGAGCAGCACTGTGCTCGTCTACACTCAATGCTTGGCCCAGTGCAAGCCACTTGCAGTGTTTGAATAACTCACACTGGGCATAAAATCAACCTTGTCGGATGTATGGTGCACAAAAAAATAAAATAAAAAAAACCCTGTCCTCCTTACTCCTGGAATTGCACTTTTTATGGCTGGCTGTATGTGGGCGGAGAGTCGAACTACCCAGTCAGTGACTTCTATTGGTGTTTAGGTTAAATCCAGGTCTAGAACAGAACTTTTTCTAATGTCCGGCTGAACCTGCTGACTCCGAACATCCATCTCTAATTGATAATCATTGGAAGGGTTAATAAGCAAGGTTTCTAATATCTGCAACATATTTTGCCATGTATGCAGTTTTTAATTGAACATAGAGCACTACATTGCCCTGGGTTTGTTATCTTATATAATGTGTTTTCATAGAAAGGATCTATGTTTGAAGTGTATTGAATTGAGTAACCTGATCTTGCTATCTTATATAATAATTTGTATAGAAAGCATCCTTCCTCTTTGAAGTGTATTGTATTTAGGAAGTTTGTGTACCTTGAACTTTTTTCCAGATATTATCTCAATTGCTGTACTATCACTTTCTATCCGTAACCCTTCATTATTGTTATACTGAATTGCATGTACCAAAAGATGATGTTAATGAAAACTGCAGTTTGTCACACAAAAAACAAGGTTTCATAAAGCTCCGCTAATGGAAACTTGTAGTTGCATGGCTAACAAAACATGGAGACACAAAAACAAGCAATTTTTTTTTCAAAATGTGTATTTGTTGTACAAAATAACAATGCAGAAATAAAACTATATACATCTGGTAACGCCATTTTGTGGGGCTGCCATCAATTTTGGCACCCCACAGATGAATTATTCTCAATTACTGGGGGATGAGATCAGTTGTGGAGCTGACAGATCCGTCAGCTGCCCCCTATTGATTCAAATAAGGGGGTAATGTGAAGCACCTTACAGCAGCCACTATGTAAGGCCTCTTTACACATCAGTAAACCATGGCACTGTAGGTAATCTCCCTCTATGTGGATGGCAGACAAAAATTTATAAAAGCTTGCAACGCAGAATAGTCTGGATGGTAGATCAGTAGCCCTAATCAAGTTCCAAAGAAATTCAAGCTTTCTGCAGGCTCAGGGTGCATCAGTATCAGCGCAAACTATCCATCAACATTTGAATTAAATGAAACGCTATGGCAGGAGACCCAGGAGAACCCCACTGGTGAAACAGACATGAAAAAGCTAGACTGAAGTTTGCCAAAACATACGTGAACAAGCCAAAATCCTTGGAAAGCATCTTATGGACAAATTAGACCAACATAAAGCTTTTTGGTAAAGTACATCATTGTATTGTTTAGTGAAAACAGAATGAGGCCTACAAAGAAAAAAATACAGTACCTACAGTCAAATATGGTGGAAGTCCAAAGATGATTGTGTGCAAGACATCATGAAATCTGAAGATTAGCCAAGGATTTGGGGTATTGCCCAATGTCAGGAAGCTGGGTTTGCATGCCAGGTCATGTGTCTTCCAGCAGGACAATGACCCAAAACATACTTTTAAGAAGCACCCAAAAATGGATGGAATCAAAACAATGGAGAATTCTGAAGTGGCCAGCAATGAGTTTGGATCTAAATCCCATTGAATAATACCTGTGGAGAAATTTTAAAATTGCTATTGGGAGAAGAATACGAGAGACCTGGTGCAGTTTATAAAGGAAGAGTGGTCGAAAATTCCAGTTGAGAGATGTAAGAAGCTTGTTGTTATAGGAAGCAATTGATTGCAGTTATTTATTCCAATGGGCTTGCAAGCAAATCTTAAGTTGAAGGTGCCCACAATTTTGTCCACCCCATTTTTGGAGTTTTGTGTGAAATTATGTCCAATTTGTCTTTTTTTCTCTTTTTTTTTGTTGTTCAAATACACTCAAAGGAAATAAACCTGTGTATAACAAAACGTATGTAAATGCAATAATTTTTAGAGAGAAATGCTTCATTTTCTTTAGCATTTTCAAGGGGTGCAAACACTTTTGGTCATGACCGTATATAAAATATTTGTCTGGTCTTTATGCTCAACAATGGTTCCAGAAAACCTCTGTCTTCTGGCTACAGTTAGTATTTAAAAAAATCTCACGCTCCTTGGGTCTATTGCCGAGTCTGTACCTTTTGCCTGATATAAGGAAAGAAACAAAATCCAGCAAGCTCTGCAGTCGGTGAATAAATAAAATATTTTTTATTAAGCTTTTATCAATGTCTTTATAACAATGATAAAGGCTTAACGCCGAAACGCATCTTGTCATGCGTTTATAGCAGTTTATTACTTCCATCTCTGCCTAATTGATCTATCATATGCTGCTCATGGACATTTTAGCATATTTGGAATAAAGAATATTATTTTATTTTTTCACCGACTGCAGAGCGCGCTGGATTTTGTTCCTTTCCTTATATCCATTGTGGGCATGAGCTCCTGCCCTTCAGTCCGACGCTGAGCTCTTCTATGAAAATAGCAGCATATACATAAGAACGTTTTGTATGGTAAACTGGCTTTCTTTCTTGTTTTTTTTAATTTTTGCCTGATATGGTCTGGAATGCTGACATCACGTTGACAGTGCTGCAGCCAATCAGTGTAATCGGCTACATTGATCAACATTTGCTGTCAACTCTGCTGGCTACAGCACTTTTGATATGATGTGACCTCTGCAGACAATAACAGCCACCAGGAGCATCAGCGGGGACTGAGATGATTTCTTTTTAAAACATACTGTAGCCAGGGGGCAATTCTGGAAAACCCCTTTGTGGGGTTAACTATTCATATATTCTACAGGTAGACCAATCTCACAGCTAAAAGGAGCTGTTACTAAAATACTAATATATTTTGAAAGTATATATAATTACTCATTTACAGTGATATGAGAACTTCTGCTAAAAGTAAAAAAAAAAAAATACGGTGATGTAATTTACCAATGATTTCCAGTCCGGTATTACAGAATCGGGGCTAATCATTGTGTACTTCCCAAGGAGATAAAAGTCAAATGGTTTGCTTAGAGTTGATCAGATCTGCTTTGTTCATGGTGAATGATATATGACTATGATCTGCTTAGACTCTGCATAAATAAATACATAATATCAGACGCTTAGATGGACAACAGATATATTGCTCTGAGGGTGAACTTGGAAGAAACAACGGCAAAATCCAAACAGGAAAGCGTCCTATTCATTGTGGTCCTGAGTGAATTCGATTAATAGTTTTATGTGTCAGGAATGATTGTACATATCATCTAGAATCAGAGTGCTTAGCTCCTTTGTGCTTTATATTTTCTGTGAGACCTTGGCACTGAGAAAACTGCTTGTGAAGGATTGTCGGTTTGTAGCCAGTGCAGGCAAGTATTCCCTGTCAGGAATGGTAATACAGGCGGACAAGTGCACATTAATTTTAGATTATTCATTCTGACAAGGATGTTGATGTGGTGTTTTTTTTGTATTTGTTGGTTTAGGCAGACACAGAAGGGAGCTTTAAGGCATGAATACAGTCAAAACTTTTTATCCCAGTTGCCTGTTTCCAAAGAGGGGGCTTTACTTGATAAATGGTACTTTAAAATGCACTCTCAGTCATCTTATCAGCGGAAATAAAAAGATTGCGTTCAGAGACACAGCAGTACACGTGTAGCCATGGAGATTTTATCCACATCAAGCTGGGGTGGCAAAAACCGCCATAAAAAAGGAAACTCAATAATGCAGGAATTCATTTAAAGAATATATGAAGGAGTTGAGACAAGCTGTCAACAAACTGGCAAAGCACCAGAGAGAATCAGTGTGACCTTTCTGAAGACCATTTAACAAAACTAGTGGTAGACATGTAAAAATCAGACTTCAAAGGATTTTATGTATTCATCTGAAAGCTATGTTAATAATAATTACAATAATAATATTATATAAATGATCATTAAGAGTCAATGCAGTTTTGTCATGGAATAAAATATTTGATGTATGTGTCTGTGTACAGTCATGTCCAAAAGTTGTTTTTCGCAAAGCTTCTTGCTTCTGTTTAGCTCTTTTAGTTATATGTTTCTATGGTTACTGAAGTACAACTGCATTTCAGAAGTTTTTAAACTTTTATTGACAAACATTAAGTTTGTAGTAGGGTAAGACAGAAAGGCAACACTCACCGGACTTGAAGGCACGGTGCATTTATTCGGAGTAATGGTGCGCTTACATGTGGTAGGACAGGTACATAGGTGGGGAGGTAAGGGGGGCTAAGACATCGGACGACGGGGCGTTTCGCACATCTTGTGCTTTCACGAGTCCTGCGTGAAAGCACAAGCTGTGCGAAACGGCCCGTCGTCCTATGTCTTACCCCCCCCTTATCCCACTGCCTATGTACCTGTCCTACCACATGTAAGAGCACCGTTACTCCGAATAAATGCACCGTGCCTTCAACTCCGGTCAGTGCTGCCTTTCTGTCTTACTCTACTATATTTGGACTTTACTTTGTGGAAGTGCACCCGGAACAAACCGATGCTGTGTGCTCCTCACAGAGATCAGCAGTGCCCGGTTAGCTCTTCTTTTTAAACATTAAGTTTGTGCAAAGACTCAATATTTACAGTTTATACCCTTATTTTTAAAGCCTTGTGTACTTTTCTCTGACATGCAGAAAATCAGCTTCTGGGCCAAATCCTGAATGATGGCAACCCAATCTTGTCTAATCAGAATCAGTGTTTGGAGTTTTTCCACAATATTTGTGTTTTTTGTTTGTCCACCTGCTTATCAAAGTTTGACCACAGATTCTCAATGGGATTGAGATTTTGGGAAGTTTCTTTGCCATTATCCAAAAATGTAAATATTTTGCTCACCGAGTCACTTAGTTATCACATTTGACTTGTGACATAATGTTCCATCATGTTAGAAGGACCATTCTTCATCACCAAATTCCTCCTGCATCTTTGGGGGAAGTTGCTTTTTGGAGGATACTTAGATCCCCTGCATGGCTTTTTACAAACAGCAAATGGGAGTTCTTATCGACTGTTTTCAAAAAGGACTTTTGTTCTTCCCAATCTTCCCTAAAGGCCAGATTTGTGAAGAATACGACTATTAGTTGTTCCTGTGCACATATTCTCTCTCCTGAACTGTGGATCTCTCCAGATCCTCCAGAGTGACCTTAGGCCTATTGGCTGCTTCTCTAATTAATGCTCTCCTTGCTTGGGTTGACAATCTAGGTGGACAGCTATGTCTTGGTAGGTTTGCAGTTGTGCCATACTCCTTCCATTTTTGGATGATGGATTTAACAGTGCTCCTTGAGATGTATAGAGCTTGGGCTAATTTCTAATAACCTGATCTGGTTTATTCTTCTCCCCAATTTAATTCATGACTAGTAATGGGTGGACCTGGACTGTAAAACTCCGGACCTTTGCGAGATCAAAGGTACCCAAGTGCCGGGCCGGGAGCTTGGAATTCTCATGGAATTCCGGGTATTGATTCAGATCTGGCAATTGGGTAATACAAAAAATAAAGTAAAAATTAAGAAAAAGTAGTAAAGCATGTGCTTCATATTTACCAGCGCAGCTGGAAATGCTTCCATTCAATCTACTTCTGGGGCAGCGCATTATCCTTTGCTACCCACCGGCATCTTTGATTGGTTGCAGTCAGACACACCCCTACGCTGACTGATAGCATGTCTGACACTTTCAATCTGAGATCCTGGCTGTGCATCTATATTGTACAGTAAAAATAAATAAATAAATTGACCTAGGGTCCCCTCATATTATGATAAGCATACATCTACAAGCTGCTGCCCCTAGCCGTGAGCTTATCTTAGCTGTGTATCAAAATAAGAACAGCATGCGGATTTTTTTTAATTATCTAAACAAATAATTTTTAAAAAAGTGTGTGGTCCCTCAATTTTGATGCCCAGCCATAATAAAGCCCAACAGCTGGGGGCTCGTATTCTCAGACTGGGGAGACCCATGGTTATTGGGCACCCCCAGGGTGAAAATTGCAGCCTTCAGCCACCTAGGATTGTCGCATTCATTAAATGCAACAATCCTGGAATTTTACCTGGCTCATCCCGATTGCCCTGGTGTGGTGGCATTCGGGGTAATAAGGGGTTAATAACACCTCACAGTTGCCACTAAGCCCTAGATTAGTAATGGGAGGCATCTATGAGACCCCACCATTACTAATCTGTAAGTGTAAAGAAATAAACAAAAACACAGAAAAAAAAATCCTTTATTTTGAAATAAAATACAAAAGAATACGACCCTCTTTAACCCCTTTATTAACCCCCAAAACATCCAGGTCGACATAATCCACACGACATCCCACAATGATTCTAGCTCTGTTACATCTGAAGTGATGGCACGCGGCCATATAATATGAAAGCCCAATGTGAGTTTCAGGCAGAAAATGAGCCGCACGATGAACGTTGACTTCATTCAGGTTATTGATGGTCACAGCTGGGTGTCCCCATGGTCCTCCATCTGTTATCGCAGGTAACTTGACCTCAGGTAACCTCATTCTCTGCCAGAAGCTTATAGTGGGCAGTCATGTTCTATGGCCGCACGCTTTTATTTCAAATGTAGCAGAGCTGGAATCATTGTGGGACCACGTGTGGATTATGTCAGACCTGGGTGTTTTGGGGGTTAATAAAGGGGTGAAATAGGATGGTTTTCCTTTGTATTTTATTTCAAAATAAAGAATTTTTTTTCTGTGTTTGTGTTTATTTCTTGTTTTTTTTTTTGTTGTGGGATCTTGTGTGGATTTTGTTGGCCTTGGGTGTTTTTGGGATGTATAAAGATGTGAAAGAGGATTTTTTTTGGCCTCCCATTACTAATCTAGGGCTTATTGGCAGCTGTGACCTGTTATTAACTCCTTATTACCCCAATGCCACTACAGCAGGGCAATCGGAATGATCTGGGTAAAGTTCCAAGATTGTGGCATCTAATGGGATACGACAATCCTGGACAGCTGCAGACTGCTATTTTTTGGCTGGGGGGGGCTCAATAAGCAGGGGATTGTTTATCCTAAGAATACCAGCTCCCAGCTGTCAGGCTTTGCCATGACTGGGTATCAAAATTGGGGGGGGACCTCAAGCTGTTTTTTAAAATTATTTATTTAAATAATTTAAAAAAGACATATTCGGTTCCACATATTTTGATAAACAGCCATGATAAGCACACGGCTTGGAGTTGCAACCTGTAGCCAAATGCTTTATCTATGCTGGGGGGATCCTACACCAATTTTTTATTTATTTATTTTATAGCAATAGACAAACACTCAGTGCCTCTGATTGGTTGCAGTCACACATGCTGTCACACAGGGTGTGGGGTGCGTCTGACTGCAACCAATATGGGCTGCCAGTGGGTGAGGGAAGCAATGAATATGTCTAAAGGATAATGAGCAGCCCCATAGGTACTGTTAGAGCCGTGCAACAACTTGGTAAGTATAATGCGCAACTACCATCATTTTGAAGCTCCGAATTCTGGTCCCCATTGACTTATATGGGGACCAATGTCCAGCCAGATATCTGTATCAATTCTGGGCCAGAGCTACGTTTTATACTTTACACAGTTGGACTCGCGGGTCTCTTGTTTCTTGGAGTCTACACGTCACTAGTCCTAAGTCAATTGTCATGTTGGAAGACCCAGACATGACCCATCTTCAATGCTCTTACTGAAGGGAGGAGGTTGTTGGCCAAAATCTTCCGATACATGACCCCATCTATCCTCCCTTCAATATGGTGCAGTTGTTCTGTCCCCTTTGCAGAAAATCACCCCCAGAGTATATTGTTTTCACCCCCATGCTTCACGGTTGGGATAGTGTTCTTGGAGTTGTACTCATCCTTCTTCCACCAAACACGCTGAGTGGAGTTGATATAAAAAAACTCTACTTTTGTCTCATCTGACCACATGATTTTCTCCTATGCCACCTCTGGATCATCCAGATGGTCATTGGTGAACTTCAAATGGACCTGGATATGTGCTGGCATGATCAGAGGGACATTGCATGCCCTGCAGGATTTTAATCCCTGACAGCATAGTCTGTTACAAACGGTAATCTGTGAGACTGTGGTCCCAGCTCTCCTCAGATCATTGACTAGGTCCATGTAGTTCTGGGCTAATTCCTGACCTTTCTCAGAATCATCCTTAACCCATGAGGCGAGATCTTGCATGGAGCCCCAGATCGAGTAAGATTGGCAGTCATCTTGTGTTTCTTACATTTTCTAATAATTGCACCAGCAGTTGTTGCCTTTCCGCCAAGCTGCATGTAAATTGTTCTTTTATTCTATAAACTACTGACAATGTCTCCGAATTTCATAGCAATAATTTTTGTATTTATTTTCTGAAAATGAGAAATGGTCAAAATAACCAAAAAATGCATTGCTTTCAGACCTCAAATGATGTAAAGAAATCAAGTTCATAATCATTTAGAAAAAACAATACTAATGTTTTAACTCAGGAAGAGCTCAGAAATCAATATTTTGTGGAATAACCATGATTTTTAATCACAGCTTTCATGCGTCTTGGCATGTTTTCCACCAGTCTTTCACACTGCTTTTGGGTGACCTTATGCCACTCCTGGCCAGTAGAATGAGGTGTACTCTGGTTGGAATTCAACTGACACTGGAATCAACTTGTAGAGAAGCTGATTTTTATAAAACTGTGCAGGGGTCTCTTAATTTTTGCCAGAGCTGTATATATGTATATGTAAAGAAATCATACTAGGAAGAATTATTTCAGAACTTTTCCACTTTTTACTGTATGTCACCCATAATCTGTGCAAATCCATTGAAGAACAAACTGAAATAATTTTCGAGGGGGGAGGAGGATAAAAGTAACAACTAAGATAATGTGGTTGCATAATTTGTTAATCCTAATTTCCCCTTAATTCTGCATAAATAACTATAGGGTCAATAACTAGTGATGGGCAAACCCGAACTGGAAAGTTCAGGATCCGTACCAAACAAATAGTGTTCGTGCACACGATCCCGAACACGAGCTTTGATGGGAAGCTCGTGCTACAGTTCGGGTCCAGGAGCTGTAAAAACAATCACATTATTAAAAAACATTATAACTATACTTACAGGTCCCGTGACATGTCCTGCAGACTTTGTCTCCTGGTCGTTTCTGCTTCCGGGTCCGATCATTAACGTCTAGGGGTATTCACTACACTGCTGTCACTCGGCACTCTTCGGCTGTTTTCAGCCATGTTTGTGATGATGTCAGGGTTCACCCAAGTCCATGGCTCATGGACTCGATTGAACTTTGACTGTTACTGTGCAAGTCTCGCATAGGTATCACCCGGCATTGCAAAAAATCTTGTGACAGGAGTAGGGTTGGTTGCATGTATTTCCATGCAGCTGAGGCGCTCCTGTCAGGAGAGTGTGTGCCATACAGGTTGATGCAATGCGAGACTCGCAGGAATTATATGCAAGTGGAATCATACCCTCACTGTCAGACTGCATCTCGATCTGTAGAGACACTTGTCTGTACAGAGTGATGAAGCAGAGCTGACATGGCTCTCCCTGCTTCTTGCTCTGTAGAGACGCTTGACTGTACAGAGTGATGAATCAGAGCTGATAGTGCTCTCTCTGCTTTTTGCTCTGTATAGATGCTTGCCTGTACAGAGTGATGAAGCAGAGATGATATTGCTCTACCTGTGGACTACGTCGGACAAAGGATTTTTTTTATAATAAAGATGGAGTCTCTAAATGTTTTTTTTGTTTTATTTCTAATAAAAAGATTTTTTCAATGTGTTGTGTTTTTTTTACTGTTTACTACAAATTTATGGTTGCCATCTCTAATTTGGTGTGACACCATGAACTTTGGGCTTAGTACCAGCTGAGAATACAAAGCTGGTTTTAACCTCTATATTACCCAGTATGCCACAACCATCAGGGCTGCTGGTTAAGTGCCTGGAAATGGCGCTAAGAAAGAGTGCGACATTTCCAGGGGCAGCTGCGGGCTGCGGTTTTTAGCGTGTGGGGCCCAGAATGCTTGGGTCTTACGACGCTGAGAATCCCAGCCCCCAGCTGCCTGGTTTTACCTGACTGGCGATGAAAATACGGTGAGAGCTCACACATTTTTTTTATTATTTTTTTAAATAATTAAAAAAAATTAATGGACTTCATGTATTTTGATTGCCAGCCAAGGTAAAGCCAGGCAGGTGGGGGTGGTAGCCCGTAGCTATCTGCTTTATCTGTGCTGAAAATCAAAAATACTGCAAAGCGCTACGTCATTTTTTTAAATTATTTATTTATTTCTACACTACTATATGTGTGCGGGACCCAACAGCCAATCACAGATGCTGTAATGCAGAATGGGCATCTGTGATTAGCTGTTGGAGTAACCTTGAATCTGCCCACACATTCTAGAAGCTAGAATGTTTGTGCTGGTTCAGGTTACTCCAGCATCCAATTCCAGATGCCCACTCTGTGACAGCGTCTGTGATTGTGTTTTTTTAACAGTAAAATAAAACAACAACACAGAGAAAAAAAATATTTTATTAGAAATAAAACAGAAGACATTTAGGACTCCATCTTTATTACTCAAAAAAACCTTCTGACGTTGTCCAAAGGCGGGCGAGCATTTTCAGCTCTGCTACATCTGTGCGAGGAGAAAAACACAGGTCTGCACACACAAACTCAGCTGAGAGCAATCAGAGACTTCACCTGAGTGCATAGCTGAGAGCGGTCAGCTGTGCCCCCAGTTAACCACCACTGACTACAGGACCTTCCATGACGTCATAGCCATGTGACCAGTCTATAGACAGAGTCTGCAGGACGCGTCATGGGACCTGTAAGTATAATGACAATGTTTACTATTAACTATATTCTTTTTTTTTTACAGCCCCCTACCCTGCCCCATCCCAAAACTGTAAAGTCCAAGTTTAGGGGTTCAGATGCAAGTTCGCGTTATCTCTGACCTCAAACATGAACTTTACAAAGTGTTTGGGCGAGGAGCCGATCCCGAACATCAGGGGGTTCGCCCATCACTATCTACAACTGATCACTCCCGTAGATAAAATCCTTGATGGTTATAGTTTTCAAAATAGGTTTATAATTTTGCGGGTTTTCAATTATCTTGCAGCTGTGAGCCCCCTCAAAAAACAAATTTGCGTTTGAATCAGTCATGAAAACTTGGGCATTCAAAACCTTAGACTGTTGCTGCTTAATTTCTTGACTTTACAAAGTGTAAGCAAATTTGGACAACTTTGAGGCTATTCATGAACTCTAAAAGAATTGAACAGTAAATATCTAGGTGTATTTTTACATTTTTATGCTCTATATCAGGAAAATATGTCTAGAAAAATGTGTCTCCAAAAATATCTAAAATGCAATTGTGAAAAAATTTAACATTACATTTTTCCTTCCTGATTCCCACTAAATCCTATTTAAATGCTATGTAGTTTAAAAAAACTGATCACACTCACAAATACATTTTGTGAGGCCTGTAGTTTTACAAAAGGGTAATTTTAAGGGACATTTAATAATTTTGGTGCCCACATTGCTTTTCCAAAGTGACTAGGTGCATGAAAATACCTATGCAAAATTTTAACAATATTGCATACTTTTTGAAGCTATATGAAAAAAAGGTTTAACCTCTTCACGACACATGACGTACTGGGTACGTCATGGATCATGTCAGGTTAATGCCTGCCTGTTGCTGCCAGCAGCGATCGCTGCACATATCAGCTGCTTTGAACAGCTGACATGTGCTGCCATCAGGCACGAGTGGATTCGCTTCCCACTCGTGCCAGTTAACCCCTTACAGCGTGCAGTGAAAATGTCACAGCACAATGCAATAGCAGGCCGCGGTAAGTATTCACTTACCCGGCCCTATTGAAAGTCACGTGATGTGATCACGTGGATCCAATGGTTGTCATGGTAGCAAAGAGTCATGTGATGACTCCTGTAGCTATCATGAGTCACTTCCTTTTACTCCCGGCAGACTGCCGTTTGTAATAGGAGAGCTCCTTTTCTGCAGATCTCAACTGTGTAACTGTGATCTGGAGAAATGGAAGAGCGATCAGACTGCTGATCGTCCCCTAGGGGTACTAGTAAAATAAAAAAAAAGTTTTAAAAAATGTTAAAAAAAATAAAAAAACCTAAAAGTTCAAATCCACCCCCATTCGCCCCACTGAAAATTAAGGGTTAAAAAAAATAAAAAATATACACACTTGGAATAGCTGCATTCAGAAACGCCCAATCTATGAAAATATAAAATCAATTAATCCGATCGATAAACGGCGTAGCAGCAAAAAAGTTCCAAACGACAAAATTATGCTTTTTGGTCTCTGCAAATTTTGTGCAAAATGTGATAACAGGCGATCAATACGTAGCTTCTGCACAAAAAGGTACCATTAAAAATGTCAGCTTGAGACGCAAAAAATAAGCCGTCACTAAGCCATAGATCACACTATGAATGACAAAATGATAACACTATGGATAACAGAAAATGGCGCAAAAAGTGCGCCATTTTTTTGGACAAACTTCTGATTTTTTTTAACCCCTTAAATAAACGTAAACCTAAACATGTTTTATGTCTATGAACTCGTATCAACTGGAGGCATCACACTGAGATATCAGTTTTACCATATAGTGAACACTGTGAACAAACTATCTCAAAAACAATCATGCAATCACACTTTTTTTGCAATTTTTGTGCACTTGGAATTTGTTTACAGCTCTTGGAAGAAAGGGAGCGAACACCCCCCCCGGTAAAACAGAAAATCGCCTGGGGGTAAAGGCGTTAATAATTGATGTTAAGATGAAGTAAATAGAAAATATATTAAATAACTTCCACATGCCACATATATCATATATAACATATCGTGGAAGAATATTTATCTTTTTTTTTGTCACATTTTTGTGTTTTTTTAATAAAAAATTTAAACAGTTGCAACCTAAATTGTTCTGCTGATAGTACACTATGTTTCAAAAATCAATGTCCAAATTTGGAAAAATCTTTTCTAAATAATTCTTTGATAAACCGACACATACCAGATTTCTAAATTCTTACTTTATCCTTATGCTCTAGAATGGCTTAGTCCTAAATGTGATAAAATATAAAACACTAGATTTAAACAGATTACTAATGGCTCTGCCTCACAATATCAGCCATGGGCTCTTAACAGTATGCACTTAACCCTACTGTAATGTTATTCTTTCTACTGTTAATTAATGTTTTATGTTTTTTAATTATATACTAATAAGAGCTTACTGTTAATACCCATTGACATGGTTCAATTCATTGTGTGTAGTTTTGTATGCCCTTTATATCTTTGTTTTGTATAGTTATGACATTAATTGACAATGTAAAATTACTTTGAAACTAAAACAGATAATTTCTTATTCCATATTTTAACAATCAGTATAAAGAAGAACAGAGTTCAGAAAATAAACCCAATGTTAATCCACTTATTTGTCTTTTTTCGATTTAAATTAACTCACTAATCAGTTAGGCTGCTCAGCATAATTGAGTACACCCCTTTTGAAAAGTAATATTTTAATGAATAGCTCACTAAACACAAGAACAATTTCCAAAATTTTGACAAGACTGAAATTCATAGAACATGTTTTAACATATAACATTAAAGTAACGTTAATACTATAACTTTCATTACAAATCTTCAGTTTTACTTAAATTAGTTGATGCAAATATGAATACATTCCAAATAAACTACTACTGCATCTAATATTATGTATGACTTCCATCATTGTTAAGGGCAGCACCAAGTCTTTTAGGCATGGAAGGACAAGTTGGTGACATATTGCAACATCTATTTTTTTCCATTCTTCAAGAATGATCTTCACTTCAAACTTCACTTTAGTGGACAGTGTCAGGCAACTGCTGCCAGGGCTAATAAAATAATGGGATGTATTAAAAGAGGTATAAGTGTTCATGAAAAAAATATAGTTCTACCTCTGTACAAGTCACTAGTGCGACCGCACTTAGAATACTGTGTACAATTCTGGTCCCCGATATATAAGAAGGACATAGCTGAACTGGAGAGGGTGCAGAGAAGAGCGACCAAGATTATTAGAGGAATGGGTGGGCTGCAATACCAAGACAGGTTATTAAACTTGGGGTTATTTAGTTTGGAAAAACGAAGGCTTAGGGGGGATCTAATCACAATGTATAAATATATGAGGGGACAGTACAGAGACCTTTCCAAAGATCTTTTTACACCTAGGCCTGCGACTGGAACACGGGGGCATCCACTACATCTTGAGGAAAGAAGGTTTAATCATAATCACAGATGAGGATTCTTTACTGTACGAGCAGTGAGACTATGGAACTCTCTGCCGCATGATGTTGTAATGAGTGATTCACTACTAACATTTAAGCAGAGCCTGGACGCCTTTCTTGAAAAATTTAATATTACCAGTTATGTATATTAGATTTTATGACAGGGTATTGATCCAGGGAACTAGTCTGATTGCCGGATGTGGAGTCAGGAAGGAAATTTTTTCCCCATTGGAACTTGTTTGCCACATTGGGGTTTTTTTGCCTTCCTCTGGATCAACATGTTAGGCTACAGGTTGAACTAGATGGACTTAGAGTCTCCCTTCAACCTTAAAAACTATGATACTATGATACTATGATCTCTTTTACAGTTTTGATTCTGGACGGGGAGTGATGCTCAATGTCAAATTCTCTGTGCAGAGCATCTCACAAACCTGGAGATGCTCTGCAATGCTTATAGATCTGACAGTGTGTCCATTCTTTGTGCAGAGCATCTTGCTTTGGAGATGCCCTGTGCCACCTACAGGTCTGGGAGTGGATCTATTCCTTTGTGCAGAGCATTTTGCCCTTGGAGATGCTCTGTGGTGCCATCCTTGTTAATTAACTAGCAGCTTGGTCACTATACTTGAGTCCAGTTTGGTTCTGGGAGGTGTTGACTGTGGCCTGTTATTGGACTTCCCTCTGCCCGCTCCCTATTCCTGTCGTGCATTCCTGTCTTGGCCCCGGACCGTTATCTGACTACATCTTTGCTTGCTCCCTTTTACTACTACGTGTTCTTCTGGTATTGTGATCCTCAGATTTTGCCCTGACTATGTCTCTATTTAACCCTTATGATTATACGTGACCTCCTGTTACCAGACCCCGGGTCTCCTGAGTACCCTTCCGTTCATGCGACCCCTTAAGGTAGTGACAAGCATTACACTCAACTTTTTCTTTAGATTTTCCAATAGATGTTTGATTCAGTTCAGATCAGGAGACTTGTCCACTGAATAATTTTCATGCTGTTCTTCTTCAGAAATGTAGCAGTGGCCTTTGATGTGTGTTTTCATTTATTGTGATGTTGAAAAAGTGCGCTTCTTCCAAGAATATAGAGCAGTACATCTATGAATTCATGACACCATCAATGAAATGTACCTCCCGACACTAGGAGCACTCCTGCAGCCTCATGTAAGGATGTTTTCACCACCATGTTTCACTGTAAGCACCATGCATTTTTCTTTGTAGTCCTCATCTTTGCAATACCATACAGTTTTGAAACCTTTAGTTCCAAAAACATTTATCTTGGTGTCATCACTCCAAAGTATAAAGTCTCAGTTATCTTCATTAGTGATGAGCGAGTACTAAAAAGCTCGGGTGCTCGAAGCTCGGGCCGAGCCTCCCAAGATACTCGTGTACTCGGCCCGAGCAACGAGCCCAATGTTATCCTATGGGAGACCCGAGTATTTTTGTGAAATGACCTCCCGGCAGCATGGAGAAACCCTAAAAATGGCACAAAAGTCTCAGAAGAGTGCTCAAATGACATGGCAACAGCATGGGGAAGACCCCTTGAAGCATTTATCACTCAAAAGTCACAGCTGTGAACAATTTTGTCCGCGTTTTACGCCATTTTTACGGACTCACCAGAAAACCTTCCAAAATGACCCCAAAATGATTTTTCATGGCAGAAATGTTAAGGGCACATACCCAATAGTGAGATAGAGCTGGTGTATGTTACTTTTTGAGATTAATACATGAAAGATTTTACGTGAAAACATTGTGTGGCACTCCGATGTCCCTGAGAAGAGACGTACATGAAGGCCTCTTGAGTCTAATGTGCCCATTTTGAGGAAGTGAGTCTTTGTAGTATTTTCCTTTGCCAGGGCAGTCCAAAATTGTGAGGTTCACCAATGTCCCTGGATAGAGACGTGCATGATGGCCTGTAAACCTGAAGTGCCCATTGTAAGGAAGTGGGTCTATTTTAGTATAGCCCTTTGCCAGGGCAGCCAAAAATTGGGAGGCTCCACATTGTCCCTGGATAGAGACGTGCATGATGGCCTGTAAACCTGAAGTGCCCATTGTAAGGAAGTGGGTCTATTTCAGTATAGCCCTTTGCCAGGGCAGCCAAAAATTGGGAGGCTCCACATTGTCCCTGGATAGAGACGTGCATGATGGCCTGTAAACCTGAAGTGCCCATTGTAAGGAAGTGGGTCTATTTTAGTATAGCCCTTTGCCAGGGCAGCCAAAAATTGGGAGGCTCCACATTGTCCCTGGATAGAGACGTGCATGATGGCCTGTAAACCTGAAGTGCCCATTGTAAG
Source organism: Anomaloglossus baeobatrachus (assembly GCF_048569485.1). Taxonomy (NCBI): domain Eukaryota; kingdom Metazoa; phylum Chordata; class Amphibia; order Anura; family Aromobatidae; genus Anomaloglossus; species Anomaloglossus baeobatrachus. The sequence continues at coordinate 263,049,854 of NC_134358.1, read as the reverse complement.
GAAGTGGGTCTATTTTAGTATAGCCCTTTGCCAGGGCAGCCAAAAATTGGGAGGCTCCACATTGTCCCTGGATAGAGACGTGCATGATGGCCTGTAAACCTGAAGTGCCCATTGTAAGGAAGTGGGTCTATTTCAGTATAGCCCTTTGCCAGGGCAGCCAAAAATTGGGAGGCTCCACATTGTCCCTGGATAGAGACGTGCATGATGGCCTGTAAACCTGAAGTGCCCATTGTAAGGAAGTGGGTCTATTTCAGTATAGCCCTTTGCCAGGGCAGCCAAAAATTGGGAGGCTCCACATTGTCCCTGGATAGAGACGTGCATGATGGCCTGTAAACCTGAAGTGCCCATTGTAAGGAAGTGGGTCTATTTTAGTATAGCCCTTTGCCAGGGCAGCCAAAAATTGGGAGGCTCCACATTGTCCCTGGATAGAGACGTGCATGATGGCCTGTAAACCTGAAGTGCCCATTGTAAGGAAGTGGGTCTATTTCAGTATAGCCCTTTGCCAGGGCAGCCAAAAATTGGGAGGCTCCACATTGTCCCTGGATAGAGACGTGCATGATGGCCTGTAAACCTGAAGTGCCCATTGTAAGGAAGTGGGTCTATTTCAGTATAGCCCTTTGCCAGGGCAGCCAAAAATTGGGAGGCTCCACATTGTCCCTGGATAGAGACGTGCATGATGGCCTGTAAACCTGAAGTGCCCATTGTAAGGAAGTGGGTCTATTTTAGTATAGCCCTTTGCCAGGGCAGCCAAAAATTGGGAGGCTCCACATTGTCCCTGGATAGAGACGTGCATGATGGCCTGTAAACCTGAAGTGCCCATTGTAAGGAAGTGGGTCTATTTTAGTATAGCCCTTTGCCAGGGCAGCCAAAAATTGGGAGGCTCCACATTGTCCCTGGATAGAGACGTGCATGATGGCCTGTAAACCTGAAGTGCCCATTGTAAGGAAGTGGGTCTATTTTAGTATAGCCCTTTGCCAGGGCAGCCAAAAATTGGGAGGCTCCACATTGTCCCTGGATAGAGACGTGCATGATGGCCTGTAAACCTGAAGTGCCCATTGTAAGGAAGTGGGTCTATTTCAGTATAGCCCTTTGCCAGGGCAGCCAAAAATTGGGAGGCTCCACATTGTCCCTGGATAGAGACGTGCATGATGGCCTGTAAACCTGAAGTGCCCATTGTAAGGAAGTGGGTCTATTTCAGTATAGCCCTTTGCCAGGGCAGCCAAAAATTGGGAGGCTCCACATTGTCCCTGGATAGAGACGTGCATGATGGCCTGTAAACCTGAAGTGCCCATTGTAAGGAAGTGGGTCTATTTTAGTATAGCCCTTTGCCAGGGCAGCCAAAAATTGGGAGGCTCCACATTGTCCCTGGATAGAGACGTGCATGATGGCCTGTAAACCTGAAGTGCCCATTGTAAGGAAGTGGGTCTATTTCAGTATAGCCCTTTGCCAGGGCAGCCAAAAATTGGGAGGCTCCACATTGTCCCTGGATAGAGACGTGCATGATGGCCTGTAAACCTGAAGTGCCCATTGTAAGGAAGTGGGTCTATTTTAGTATAGCCCTTTGCCAGGGCAGCCAAAAATTGGGAGGCTCCACATTGTCCCTGGATAGAGACGTGCATGATGGCCTGTAAACCTGAAGTGCCCATTGTAAGGAAGTGGGTCTATTTTAGTATAGCCCTTTGCCAGGGCAGCCAAAAATTGGGAGGCTCCACATTGTCCCTGGATAGAGACGTGCATGATGGCCTGTAAACCTGAAGTGCCCATTGTAAGGAAGTGGGTGTATTTCAGTATAGCCCTTAGGCAGGGCAGCCAAAAATTGGGAGGCTCCACGTTGTCCCTGGGTAGAGACGTGCATGAGGGCCTCAAAACATTGTTCCCATTGCAAAGGAGCGGGTCTCCTGTCGTTGTAATGTCCATTCTGCAAAGAATGGGCGAAAAAATTTACCACTGGGGGTATACCTGAAACAAAGACCTAACTATTGTAACGGTCATCATGATGGCGCATGAGGAGAAGGAGGAGCAGTCCAGCGATTATCCAAAGTCGAGAAGTGTACCCATGGGTGAGTGGAGGTACATGGCAAACTTTAAACTCCGCTCTCATTTGCTGGTGGTGTGGTGAAGTCTGGCCCAATCCAACCCTTGTTCATCTTTATCAGAGTCAGCCTGTCAGCATTTTCAGTTGACAGGCGGGTGCGTTTATCTGTAATGATTCCACCTGCGGCACTAAAAACACGCTCTGACAAAACGCTAGCAGCAGGGCAGGCCAGGACTTCCAAGGCGTAGAGAGCCAATTCATGCCACGTGTCCAGCTTGGATACCCAATAATTGTAAGGCACAGAGGAATGTCGGAGTACAGTTGTTCGATCTGCAAGGTACTCCTTCAGCATCTGGGCAAACTTAGGATTTCTTGTGGCACTACCCCGCACCTCAGGGGCTGTGGTACGTGAGGGGCTGAGAAAACTGTCCCACATCTTAAAGACTGTTCCCCTACCTCTGGCGGATTGGACTTGTGCCTCTCTCGGCTGTACGCCTCGGTTGTCCACTGATTCCTGACCTATGCCGCTAGCGTTTTGTGAGGGGAATGCTTTGCCTACTTCCGTGAGTATGGCCTTCCGAAACTGCTGCATTTTGGTTGACCTCTCCTCCACGGGAATAAGAGACAAAAAGTTCTCCTTGTAGCGTGGGTCTAACAGTGTTACCAACCAGTAATGATTGTCGGCCAAGATGTTCTTAACGCGAGGGTCACGAGACAGGCAGCTTACCATAAAGTCAGCCATGTGCGCCAGACTCTTAACAGCCAGGACTTCAGTAGCCTGACCAACAAGATGACTGAACATGCTGTCCTCCTCCTCCTCCTCCTCCTCCTCCTCCTCATCTACCCTGTCCTCTGGCCAGCCACGCTGAATCGAGGATATGACTGGTGTGCATGTCATATCCTCAATTTGGCCGGAGAGTTGATCCATGTCTTCATCCTCCTCCTCGTCATAGTCCTCCACTGCACGTTGTGATGAGACGAGGCTGGGCTGTGTGTTATCACCCACACCCACTACTGTTTCTTGCTGCAACTCATCGCGCTCCGCCTGCAATGCATCATGTTTGTTTTTCAGCAGGGACCGTTTTAGAAGGCAGAGTAGCGGTATGGTGACGCTAATAATGGCGTCATCACCACTCACCATCTTGGTGGAGTCCTCAAAGTTTTGGAGGATGGTACATAGGTCTGACATCCATCTCCACTCCTCAGGTGTTATGTGTGGAGTTTGACCCATTTCCCGACGGCTTAGGTGATGCAGGTACTCAACAACTGCCCTCTTCTGCTCACATATCCTGACCAACATGTGCAGAGTTGAATTCCAACGCGTGGGGACATCACACACCAGTCTGTGAGCCGGAAGATGCAAACGGCGCTGAAAGCCGGCAAGGCCGGCTGAAGCAGTAGGTGACTTTCGAAAATGTGCAGACAGGCGGCGAACTTTTACCAGCAGATCAGACAGCTCTGGGTATGACTTTATAAACCGCTGAACCACGAGGTTGAGCACATGGGCCACGCATGGAACATGTGTCAGCTGGCCTCGCCTCAAAGCCGCCACCAGGTTCCGGCCATTGTCACAAACGACCTTTCCTGGCTTTAGGTTCAGAGGTGTGAGCCAGTGATCTGCCTGCTGTTTCAGAGCTGTCCACAGCTCTTCTGCATTGTGGGGTTTGTCACCTATGCAGATTAGCTTCAGCACAGCCTGTTGCCGCTTCGCCGAGGCAGTGCTGCAGTGCTTCCAGCTTGTGACTGGTGTGGAGGGCACAGTGGATGAGGATGCGCAGGAGGAGGAGGAGGCTGAAGAGCATGACATTCCGGAGCTGTAGAGTGTGGGTGAAACACTGACTGAGGTAGGGCCTGCAAACCTTGGTGTGGGAAGGACGTGTTGCGTCCCTCGCTCAGACTGGGTCCCAGCTTCCACAATATTAACCCAGTGTGCCGTCAACGAGATGTAGCGGCCTTGCCCACAAGCACTTGTCCACGTGTCTGTGGTTAGGTGGACCTTGGGTGAAACAGCGTTGTTCAGGGCACGTGTGATGTTTTGTGACACGTGGTTATGCAACGCGGGGACGGCACACCGGGAGAAATAGTGGCGGCTGGGGACCGAGTAACGTGGGACAGCTGCCGCCATCAGGTCACGGAATGCTTCTGTCTCCACCAGCCTAAAAGGCAACATTTCCAGCGCAAGCAGTCGCGAAATGTTAGCATTTAGAACTGTGGCATGTGGGGTGTTGGCAGTGTATTTGCGCCTGCGTTCAAAGGTTTGCTGAATGGATAACTGAACGCTGCGCTGGGACAAGGACGTGCTTGATGATGGTGTTCTTTCTGCGTAGGCAACTGCAGGTGCAGGAGTGGAGGAGGCTTGTTCGCAGGCAGCATGGACAGAGGATTGGCTCGCATGCACAACCAGCGAAGACGTAGCAGTGACATCAGCAAGCACTGCTCCTCGACTCTGTTGTACTTCCCACAAAGTCGGGTGCTTGGCTGACATGTGCCTGATCATGCTGGTGGTGGTCAGGCTGCTAGTTTTGGTACCCCTGCTGATGCTGGCACGGCAGGTGTTGCAAATGGCCTTTTTTGAATCATCTGGATCCAACTTAAAAAACTGCCAGACTCGTGAAGACCTAACATTTGTACAGGCACCTTGTGTCGTCGTGTTGTTCCGGGGAACGGTTGCCTGACTTCTGCCTGGGGCCACCACCCTGCTTCTTACTGCCTGTTGTGATGCTACGCCTCCCTCCCCCTGTGCACTGCTGTCCTCGCTCTGCATATCCTCCTGCCAGGTTGGGTCAGTTACTGGATCATCCACCACGTCGTCTTCCTCTTCCGCACCCTGCTCCTCCTCCTGACTTGCTGACAATTGTGTCTCATCATCGTCCACCACTTGTTGAGACACGTTGCCAACTTCGTGAGAACGTGGCTGCTCAAATATTTGGCCATCTGTACAGACGATCTCCTCATGACCCACTTCAATATGAGCTGGCGAGAGGCCAGAATGTGTGAATGGAAACGTGAACAGCTCTTCCGAGTGTCCAAGTGTGGGATCATTAATGTCCGAGGAGGACGTGTACTCAGCCTGGTGGTAGGAAGGAGGATCAGGTTCAGAAATGTGCGGTGCAGTATCACGGCTACTGACACTTGACCGTGTGGAAGACAGAGTGTTTGTGGTGGTGCCAATCTGACTGGAAGCATTATCCGCTATCCAACTAACAACCTGTTGACACTGGTCTTGGTTCAAGAGCGGTGTACTGCTGCGGTCCCCAAGAATTTGGGACAGGACGTGCGAGCGACTAGATGTGGCCCTTTGTTGTGGCGAAATTAGAGCTTGCCCACGACCTCGGCCTCTGCCTGCACCACCATCACGTCCACTTCCTTGTTCCTTGCCAATGCCCTTGCGCATTTTGCAATGCTGTGCACTGCTGACGTGTATATTCACTACTTGTGCGTTATATCAAAGTTTCTGGAAATTGCACACAAGTGCACCTGTACGCTGCCACCGACAGGCACACACGTGCGGTTTTTAAATGCAAGCACGGACGCAATAATAACCTAACACAGGTTTTAGGAGCAAAAATTAAGAACTCTGACACTATCAGCCACTGCTGACTGACGTGTATTATACACTACACTTGTGCGTTATATAATAGTTTGGTAAACGCACACCAGTGCACCTGTACGCTGCCACCAACAGGCACACACGTGCGGTTTTAAAAACCAAGCACGGACGCAATAATAACCTAACACAGGTTTTAGGAGCAAAAATTAAGAACTCTGACACTATCAGCCACTGCTGACTGACGTGTATTATACACTACACTTGTGCGTTATATAATAGTTTGGTAAACGCACACCAGTGCACCTGTACGCTGCCACCAACAGGCACACACGTGCGGTTTTAAAAACCAAGCACGGACGCAATAATAACCTAACACAGGTTTTAGGAGCAAAAATTAAGAACTCTGACACTATCAGCCACTGCTGACTGACGTGTATTATACACTACACTTGTGCGTTATATAATAGTTTGGTAAACGCACACCAGTGCACCTGTACGCTGCCACCAACAGGCACACACGTGCGGTTTTAAAAACCAAGCACGGACGCAATAATAACCTAATACAGGTTTTAGGAGCAAAAATTAAGAACTCTGACACTATCAGCCACTGCTGACTGACGTGTATTATACACTACACTTGTGCGTTATATAATAGTTTGGTAAACGCACACCAGTGCACCTGTACGCTGCCACCAACAGGCACACACGTGCGGTTTTAAAAACCAAGCACGGACGCAATAATAACCTAACACAGGTTTTAGGAGCAAAAATTAAGAACTCTGACACTATCAGCCACTGCTGACTGACGTGTATTATACACTACACTTGTGCGTTATATAATAGTTTGGTAAACGCACACCAGTGCACCTGTACGCTGCCACCAACAGGCACACACGTGCGGTTTTAAAAACCAAGCACGGACGCAATAATAACCTAACAGGTTTTTTTGGGGAGCGACAATTACAGTACAGACAAGTCAGACACTATCTGGACTGTTTTACACTGTGTACACCAGCCCCAGATATGAAGGCTGGTATACGGTCACCACTACCCTGCCTGCCTGCCTGCCTGTATACTGCTACAATAGTCCTGACAAGGACTCTTTTGGTCACTAGCCTGTATTCAGACCTGGCTATACCCTGCCTGTATATAGCAACAATAGTCCTGAGAAGGACTCTGCTACTGTACGCCGACCTGGCTATACCCTGCCTGCCTGTATACAACTAGAATAGTCCTGAGAAGGACTTTTGGTCACACTGTTTGCAGCCCTGCAACTGAAAAAGCTATAAAGGGCCGCAAAGCTTTCCCTGAATCAGCGACACTCTCCCTACACTCACTGTCAGAATAGCTGTGAGCAGAGCACAGCGCGCCGGCCTATATAAAGGCTCGGTGACGCTGTGCAGGCCGGCCAATCACTGCAATTCCACAACTAACAGGGCTGTGGCATTGCAGTGGTCTGCCAGCCAATCCCTGCATGAGGGCTGGCTCTCAAAAGAGCGCCAACATGCAGAAATGAAGACCACGAGTAAAGCACGAGTATCGCGAGATTACTCGTTCCCCGCCGAGCAGCCCGAGTACAGTGATACTCGTGCGAGTACCGAGTAGTGACAAGCATGCTCGCTCATCACTAATCTTCATATATTTCATCATGGGCCCTCATGGAAATTTTATGCAGACTTTTATAAGATAGCCTTCCTTCATGGATGACACCCATCCTTTCTGTTAGAAGATTGCAATTACTTTGTTAATTTTTTTGTATATTTTTTTCTACAATAATCTGACTAATAAGTAAAGCTTTGCTGATCTTCTTGTAGCCTTCACCTTTTATTGTAAAAATGTAGGGTTTTTTTCTTTCTCAAATCTTGTGACATTTATTTCCCATGTGGTGCAGTTGCTGAGAGCAGGTAAAAGGAAGAGATATTCTTTGTTTGCGTAAAGATGGGGGTGGAGTGGACCCGTAGATGTTCAGGTTTGCTGGGTTTGGTTAAACTTTACTTAAAAGTTTGGTTCAGTCCTCGAACTTGACCCAAACTTGACCCCAAACCTTGAGCCCCATAGAAGTCTGAGCTGTTAAATGGTTGAAGTAATGGCAAGGGGGCTGCAAAAAGAAGCAAAATTTGGGCTAGAGTAAGTGAATTGCCGTGCAAACAAATGTGGATAGGGAAATTAATTAAAGGCGTTCTGTCATCATAGCAATCATGGTTAAATAGTAAATAAATCAATAAATAAAAGAAAAATTTTAAGCATGACCCCGAAAAGGCAAAAGTTCCCTCACATTGTCAAAATTGTAATATTGATGTCACAGAGCTTGTTTTCACAATTCCATCACAAAGTCAAAATTTCAGCTCCAGTAGTGTACACTACAGCTGCTACATTAAGAAGCTCATAGTTGGATTTCGGAATGAGCTGGCAGTCCACCGCAAAGATTACTACTACCGTGTTTTTCCAAAAATAAGACCTCCCCCAAAAATAGTCCCTAGCAGGGATTTTCAGCATTTTAAGAGCAAGGCTTAAATATAAGCCCTACCCCAAAAATAAGCCCTAGTCATGGTTCAATCATGAAGTGTCCGTGCAGCTAAAAAAGTTAAAGAATACTGCAGGACACTTCATTATAGAAAGCGGACACCCCACAATCACTCACCCGACGCTGAGCAGAGGATCTGCAGTGATCGAACCCCGCACACATCCGATCTCACACACACAAACATCGGATCACACACGCAATAAGATCACACATGCAAACATCAGACACACTCACCATATCCAGCAACACCAATTTCCTCTCGCCGGCAGAATCCTGAGAGGCTGTGTGGTGGAGCGCAAGGACCTGCTGCAATGCTTGCTCACAGGACCTGCGGACACATGACTTCCTCACATCATTCCCTGTGGTCAAAAGCATTCTGTAATGCTGGATGTGAGGAGTTTGTGAGTGAGTGAGTGTGTGTGTGATCTGCTGTGTGTGTGTCGGCCAGAAGCAGGGGAGAACAGTGTGCAGCATATCTGCTGGGAGCACCTACCAGAGATCACAGGAGGACCTGAGAGCCACGCAGATGTCCTGGTCTGGTAAAAATGAGTTTCCTGGGAAGGGGGGTCTGCTTTTTAGGGAGAGGTAAACTTACTCCCAACCAGAATAAGACCTCCTCCAAAAATAAGCCCTAGTGCTTTTTGGGGGGGGGGCAAAAAAAGTACAAGACTCTGTCTCATTTTTGGAAAAACACAGTACCAGTTCCAGCCCCTATGTCTTGGGGTGCCTCCCCAATGCTGTTGACTGAGTGTTGTAGGGACCCAAAGCATTTACTTTGAAAAAATTATTGTTCAAAGCTAGGAGCCACACCTGAATACTCCAGCTAGGAATGATAGCATATGACGCCAGTTCTATTTTGTGTGTGTCACATCTGGAGCCATTATTAAGAGTGGACCCAGTGTATAATCTAGTGAACATGATAAATACACAATCCCAAAAACTATTTTTGATTGAACTTTTTTGTAAATTTCCACAATGGGATTTTTTTTTCCTTTTTTCCAGTACAATTTGGGGTAAAATGAATGGAGTCATTTAAAAGTACAACTCGTCTCACAAAAAACAAGCCCCTAAATGGCTATATTGACGGAAAAACAAAAAAGTTATGGTGCTTGGAAGAAGGGGTGGAAAAAAATGAAAATGGGTGGTGAAGGAGTTAAAAGTGGAACAGAAAGCTCATCAATATTATCACTTTAAAATGCGCATACAAGAGTTTTTTAAAGGTACACACATGTTTTTCAAATGTTTTTAATTGTTTTAATTGATTCATGAAGTTGTAATGAGCTACAGTGCCTTCGTTCTGGTCCAGTAAAGCCCTTTAAAAACTCATGTGGACAGCACAAGATACAATGGCACAAAGCAGTTAATACATAATTAATTTAGATTTGTTTGCTTGGCTTGATAACAGCTTCTGAATGTCAACACTTGTGGAAAAAGTGCATCATTTTCCCCAAAAGACTGTAATGGTTTCTAGAGCACACTGGTTGATATGCAGAAATACTCTGTTTCTTATTTGTAGTATAATTCAGCCAAGCTTATAATTAATACTACTGCTCACCTAAGTTTTCTTATGTGTGCTAATTTCACATTTCGTCTTCATTCTTAGGAGTTTGGATGTTTAGATTTAGATTAAATGCTGATCTTTAATTATTGAGAAAGAACCTCATACGTGTTCAATCAAATTGTATATTATCTGTTATTATCTCCTTAAGTGTAAACTGCAAATAAGTAAATTAAATTATTGTAAATATAAATTATTGTATGCCTATTGTCAAAATTTTACAAATTCATTAAAATAAAATTATTAGCCATTTGTGTGTATTAAATGTAACTAGTCTGCATGCTTTAAAGGTTATCCAGTCTTATAAAATTAGCTGACAGCTTATTCCTAGGATAAGACACTGATATTAGATTGTTGAGGGTCTGACTATTGGCTCCTACTCCGATCAGCTGTTTAGAGAGGATGTGGTGCTTATGTTGAGCACTGCATCTCATCAATTTGTACAGCAGAAAGCAGTCTAGTTCACACTTATAGTACTATACTCTTCAAAGTTGGGATTAGAGTTGGACCGGGATTTCAGGGGTCTACAGGAGCAATTGACTCTAGGGGCCCAAACTACAGCTAAATGCAAATACCAGTAAGCTGTTATCCCTGTTATAGTGGAGCGTCAACTGAAAAATATAGGAGCCTCCTGCACACCTACTGTGCACACACCATAACAGAGATGTACAGTTACGACACTTTGTATTAAAGGGGTTCTTTGGTGAAAACAAGTTATCACCAATCCAAAGGTTAGGTAGGTGATAATTTATGGATCGGTGGAATCCGACCATTGGAAACCCCACCAATCGGAACAATGGGAAACTTTTATCCCTGACAGGCCACTGTTATCCCAATTTTAAAATAGTGCGGCAGGTCTGATGTGTGACCGCAGCTCCATTCATCCTCTTTGGGGCGGCCAGAAAAAGCCAATACAGCAACTACAGTGATCGCAGTCACTGAGGGATTGAATGCATCAGTGGTCAAGTCGAATATGAGCTGCATTCTAATGGGGATAAAATTTGCACATGACTCCCACCAATCAATAACTTAACACTTATCCTTAGCCCACGTTCACACATTAAGTTCACACTTACCAGTGATGTCACTTCATCCAGCGTAGACCGCTATCACTTCTTCCAAACAGGGCTCGTCTCTGCAAAATATAACAAACAGACATCTATAGCTGATCGCCTCCAGAGAACATTTGCCATTTTTTCTCCAAATATTACAATACATCAGATGATTAAAAAAGTGACATAGCGCCGCCTTCCACAGTAATAAGACCTCCCTTTTCCTCACCCCATTGATAACAGTATCTTCAAAAGTAAAATATATTACAGCAGTAATAATGTCCCCTAATTGGCCTCTAAAGCAATTATGTCCCCCACTTGCCACCCTGACCGAATAATGTATGTTCCTACAGAGTAATTATATCACCTATCTTGTCCCCTTTATTAATAGTATTCAATATCCTGGCCACCTTTATTTAATATCCCCCATTATGGCCCCCCTTTATTATAATGTCCCACATCTGGCCCACTGTATTTAATAATGTTTCCTATCCTGGCCCCCTTTATTTAATAATGTCCCCCATTCTTGCCCATAAATGGAATGTGTCATTGTGTGGCCTTTGATAGGCTAGTGGCCATTAAATGTCACTGCTATGTGCTGCGCAATGACGTCAGTGTGCAGCACATAGTAACGTTCAATGGTCATCAGTCTTTCATAGGCTAGCGGCTATTTTAATGTCACTTCTATGCACCAGCCTCTGTCAGTCATTCTAATGAACGTGGTTGCTGGCAGGTTCCCCCATATCCAGCATGAGGGCGCACTGAGGACCTGCAGCCCATCAGAGGACCTTCTGGTGTCCCACTGTGCCTGTCCAACACTGGTTGTGATGCAAAGTATTGTAGCTTTTTCCTATGCATTTCAACAGAGCAATGATGCAAAATGTTGCATGGCTATGAAAAAAGTACAACATATCAAAGTACAAACTAGCTTAACCTGCTGCAAATATTGATGAGGCTGCGGCTCTCACAGATGTGCTACTGCCAATTTAAACAGCTCATGGAGGGGATGGCAGTTGGGCTTTCATTGATTTAATATTTATGGCATATTCTAGAAAAAGCAATCAATTTTTAAAGCTTAGATAACCCCTTTAAAAGAAGCCTCAACCTAATAGCATTGTATTTAAGAGTGGTTCCAGACGTAGTTAACAAGCTGAACTTTCAGTTAAAGGGAATCTGTCAGTAGGAAGATCCCTCCAAAGTGGTCTGTATGGGCATATAGTAAATAGAAAGCTGTAAATAATGTTTGCTTAATGTCTTATTCCAAAGAAATTAACATTTTTCTTAACATGTAAATGAGCTGTTACAATCTATGGGCATGACACAGATCTCCCTTAGAATCTGCCTCCAGAGCTTATAGTAAATGAAAGGGGACTTTACCAGTGTGAGCCATGTAATGACTGACAGTCTGCTCTCCTGATCTACATGTCTCACACTGTTAAAGCCCCCTTTTATTTAAAATAAACCCTGGAGGTAGTTTCTTGGGGAAATCGATGTCTGGCCCATAAATCTTAAAACTTAATTAACATCTTAAAAAAACACATTTCATTTTATTCAGCTTCCTATGACCTACATGCCAATATAGCGACTTAAGAGGGTTAATTCTACTGACAGATTATTTTTAAATGTTACATCTGTATAGTGCAATTCTGACAATTGAACATAGGACAATGAGAAAGTACATTTTTATTTACAGTGTGAAATTACATTACATAGTTACATAGTTACTTAGGTTGAAAAAAGACCTAGGTCCATCTAGTTCAACCTTCCTCCACCAGTTCTACATTTAGTCACTAAGTCATTTATAACCAACAATGTTGTGTGTACTGAGGAAATCATCCAGCCCTTTTTTAAAAGCTGTTATAGTATCTGCCATTACTACCTCTTGTGGTAGTGTATTCCACAGTCTGACCGCTCTAACTGTAAAGAACCCTTTCCTATTTAGCTGTCGGAATCGCTTTTCTTCCACTCGCAGTGAGTGCCCCCTGGTCCTTAGTACTGTCTTTGGAAGAAATAAGTCATGTGCCAGTCCTTTATATTGACCACACATGTATTTATACATATAAATGAGATCTCCTCTGAGACGTCTTTTTTCTAAGCTAAACATATCTAACTTTTTCAACCTGTCATCATATGGGAGGCCTTCCATTCCTTGTAATAGTCTAGTTGCCCGCCTTTGAACTGACTCTAACTTCTGAATGTCCTTTTTAAAATGTGGAGCCCAAAACTGAATCCCATATTCCAGATGTGGCCTTACAAGTGATTTATAGAGGGGTAACAATACGTTGGGATCACGGGATCTAATCTCTCTTTTTATACACCCTAAAATCTTGTTTGCTTTAGCAGCTGCTGCTTGACATTGAGTGCTGCTGCTCAGCTTATTTGTAATGAGAATACCCAAGTCCTTCTCCTGTTCTGTAGTCCCGAGTTTACTTCCATTTAATGTATACGCAGCTATAGGATTACTCCGTCCTAGGTGCATTACTTTACATTTATCAACATTAAATCTCATTTGCCAAGTATCTGCCCATTCTGACATCTTATCCAGATCTTTTTGTAATATTGTACTATCCAGGTCAGTTTTTAATATCCTACATAGTTTGGTGTCATCGGCAAAGACTGACACTGTACTATCAATCCCATCCACAAGGTCATTAATAAAGAGAGTAAAAAGAATCGGTCCAAGTACAGATCCCTGCGACACCCCACTGCTGACTATAGCCCATTTAGAGAATGTACCCTTTATGACTACTCTTTGTTTCCTATCTTTTAGCCAATTCCTTACCCAGTTGCATATTGTGTCCCCTAGTCCTTGCTTCTGGAGCTTTAGTATAAGGCTATTATGTGGTACAGTATCAAATGCCTTTGCAAAGTCCAAATAAATCACATCAGCTTCATTACCAATATCCAGGTTTGAACTTACCCCCTCATAGAACCCCAACAGGTTGGTTAGACACGACTTATCTTTCATGAATCCATGCTGTTTGTCAGTTATCATATTATTTTCTGCAATATATTTTTGCATGTCATCCCTTAAAATGCCCTCAAAAACTTTGCATACTACTGATGTCAGGCTTACTGGACGGTAGTTGCCTGGATCTACCCTCTTACCTTTCTTAAATATCGGTACCACAACAGCAAACCTCCAATCCTGAGGCACCAACCCTGTTACAAGAGAGTCTAAAAAGATGAGATACAGCAGTCTGTCGATTACGGAGCTCAATTCCCTCAATATTCGTGGATGAATGCCATCTGGCCCTGGGGATTTGTCAATGTTTAATTTACTCAGACGTAGGCGTACTTCATCTTGTGTTAAACTAATTATATCGGGTGGTGGACTTTGATTTTTCACTTGTTGAATGATCCCTGGTACAGTCAGTTCCTTGGTGAATACAGATGAGAAATGCCTATTTAATATCTCAGTCTTTTGTTTGTCCTCTATAACTAACTTGTTATTATATTTTAAGGGGCCGATACTATCCTTTGTTTTCCTTTTGGCATTAATGTATTTATAAAAGATTTTGGGATTTATTTTAATGTCATTGGCGATTTTTGTTTCAGTAGCTAATTTTGCTTGTTTGATTTCTTTTTTACATTTCCTATTGATATCTTTATACTTCTGAAATGCTATTTCTGTATTCTCAGCCTTTAAGATTTTAAATGCCCTTTGCTTTTGTTTTATTATACTTTGTACAGTCTTATTTATCCATAGTGGTTTCTTTTTATTCCTGGACATTTTATTACCAGAGGGTATACGTTTTTTACAGGACTCTAGTAGTATATCCTTAAACTTACCCCATTTATGTTCGGTATCCCCAGTTACCATGAATTTGTCCCAATCTACACATTTAAGCTCTTCCCTTAATTTGTTGAAATCAGCTTTCCTAAAATTCCAGGTTTTAGCATTCCCCCTTTGAAATGTTCTATTGAATATTATGTTGAAGCTTACCATATTATGATCGCTGGTGCCCAAGTGCTCCCGGACCTGTAGATCTGAAATTGTATCCGGTCTATTTGACAGGACCAGATCTAGTAAATTATCTCCCCTGGTCGGTTCACCTACCATCTGAGAGAGGAAATGGTCTTGAATGGTAGATAAGAACTTACAGCTTTTAGCAGAACCAGAAGATTCTATGTCCCACTGAATGTCTGGATAGTTGAAATCCCCCATAATAAGAACCCGATTATTATTATTAGCTGCCTTTTCAATTTGTTCCAGCATTTCACCCTCTATTTGTTCAGGTATGTTAGGAGGCTTATAGCAAACTCCAATTAGCATTTTTCCATTATTCCCCTCCCCATGTACATTTACCCATACTGACTCTACATTGTTGCTGTTCCCCTCAATGTCATCATACAACACAGGTTTTAGGTTAGATTTAATAAATATACACACCCCACCACCTTTTTGGCCTTTCCTGTCCTTCCTAAATGTACTATAACCCTGTATGTTTGTCACCCAGTCATGGCTTTCATCCAGCCAGGTTTCCGTAATGCCCACCACATCATAATCCATGGATGACATAAGAGTCTCCAATTCATTCATTTTGTTTGCAAGACTTCTTGCATTTGCCAGTAGACATTTAATCCTATTAACACCTTTATTACTCCTAGCCTCCCTACGTTCCTTGCATGTCCCATCCCCCCCTAATCCTTCATTGACCCCTACCGTCTCCCTGTCTCTATCTGCTCTATCTATCCCCTTATTTGCTCCACTACCCTCCCTCCCCCCCGATCCTAGTTTAAAAGCTCCTCCATCCGTCTGACCATTCCCCATTGAGGTGCAGCCCGTCCCTACCGTAGAGCCTGTAGCCGACTGAGAAGTCGGCTCAGTTCTCCATGAACCCGAACCCTTCCTTCCTGCACCAATTTCTAAGCCACATATTTATCTCCCTAAGCTCCCGCTGTCTTTCTAGTGACGCTCGTGGCACCGGTAGTATTTCTGAAAACACCACCTTGGAGGTCCTGGACTTCAGCTTCTCTCCTAGTTCCCTGTAATCATTTTTAAGGACCTTCCACCTGCCTCTAACTTTGTCATTAGTACCAATGTGCACCATGACCGCTGGGTTTTCCCCAGCCCCACCCAGCAATCTGTCTATCCGATCCATAATATGCCGAACCCGAGCACCCGGCAGACAACACACTGTTCGGCATTCACGGTCTCGGCGACAGATGACCCTGTCTGTCCGCCTAATTATAGAGTCCCCTACCACCAACATCTGTCTGGGCTTTGCTGCACTCCTATTTCCCTCCTTCCTACAGCAGTAGTCCAGGCCCTTCATTCCTAATATCAGCCAAACAGGCATATTTACTAGGTTGTGCCAGGTCAGGACTAGGCTCCCTGACACTTTTCCCCCTACCTCTTCTTCTAACTGTTACCCAGCTACCTACCTCTGGGTCCTGATCTTCCCCACCTCCACCCTCCTCCATATCACTGGCCCCAGCCAGAGAAAGCTCAGTGAGCTCTAAACTCCTCTCCAGGTTTGCAATGCCCCTTAGTGTTGCAAGCTGCTTATTTAGATCAGTTACCTTGGCTTCCAAATACGCAACATGCTTGCATCGAGTGCAGACATATTCATCCTCGAACGGCTTCTCAAGGCATGCATACATCTGACAAGATACACACATGGTAGCATTGTCCATGGAGCACCTATTAAATGGGGATAAACGTTAAAGTAGTAAAACAAAGAGAAAAAAAACAATGGAAAACGTATAAGGATAAATTCAAACTATGTTCTTGTGTCAAACTATGTAATTGTGTTGAAACTATGCACTTATCTTAAATTCAGCACTTTACTTCAGCTCAGCACCTCGCAAGCTCAGCACCTCGCTTGCACTGGCTGGTTTATATAGATGTACAGAAGCTGCTAGAAGCTTCTAGAAACAGGTGTGACTAATCCTACTAATTAAATCACAAGACTAACTTTTTTTTTTGTTTTTTTTCCTTTTCACAGAATCACAAACAGACACCCAATTCTCTAATGAAATTCAACAATTACAGTTATCACCACTATGTAATTGTGTTGAAACTATGCACTTATCTTAAATTCAGCACTTTACTTCAGCTCAGCACCTCGCAAGCTCAGCACCTCGCTTGTACTGGCTGGTTTATATAGATGTACAGAAGCTGCTAGAAGCTTCTAGAAACAGGTGTGACTAATCCTACTAATTAAATCACAAGACTAACTTTTTTTTTTGTTTTTTTTTTTCCTTTTCACAGAATCACAAACAGACACCCAATTCCCTAATGAAATTCAACAATTACAGTTATCACCACTATGTAATTGTGTTGAAACTATGCACTTATCTTAAATTCAGCACTTTACTTCAGCTCAGCACCTCGCAAGCTCAGCACCTCGCTTGCACTGGCTGGTTTATATAGATGTACAGAAGCTGCTAGAAGCTTCTAGAAACAGGTGTGACTAATCCTACTAATTAAATCACAAGACTAACTTTTTTTTTTTTTTTTTCCTTTTCACAGAATCACAAACAGACACCCAATTCTCTAATGAAATTCAACAATTACAGTTATCACCACTATGTAATTGTGTTGAAACTATGCACTTATCTTAAATTCAGCACTTTACTTCAGCTCAGCACCTCGCAAGCTCAGCACCTCGCTTGCACTGGCTGATTTATATAGATGTACAGAAGCTGCTAGAAGCTTCTAGAAACAGGTGTGACTAATCCTACTAATTAAATCACAAGACTAACTTGAAATAGCAATCCACATATTATAAGAATCATTCTTATAATAATCACCACTTTTACCAAGGTATAACAGTTTCACAGATTAGAAGTTTATTATGTAGTATACAAAAAAATAGTATGTCATTGAAGCTTAACATATGAACTTATTAACTAATGTGACAAACTTTTAAGAATGAGATTGCTGTTGGCTGTCATCTAAGATGTAAGAAGAGTTCGTAGGAAGCAGAGCTATCCAGTTTCCACAATATGTATTATGGCTATGCTAATAGACTAGGGTAAAGTAAGAAATTGCAGTGCCTTAAAAGGAACCATGACTTTTAGGATTGCTACTTCCAACAGGTGGCACTCGAGTTCATCTCCTTCCTCCCTAAAGAGACAATTTAAAAAAAACTCATTTGATTAATACTGCCCAAACTATGTTGAGCATGATTGAAGACAGGTAGGTTTTTCTCTAAAGTCCTTTGGCGTTTCAGAAAAATACATAGTTTCAAGAGACAGCCATAGGGACTATAGGAAGAGATCTGATTAGTTTGGTGTGGTCTTTGCTGGCTTCTCACTGCTTTGCTCCAGTTGATTGACAGGTTTCTCCTATGTGTGTAAATCATGAGACCTGTCAATCACCTGGAGTGGGATGAGGGTAAAAGCCAGCGGAAGCCCTCAGCTAGTCTTGTTTAGTCTCTCTCATCTTAGCCAGCATCTGATTCATGCTCACCGTGGTTTAGGCAGCATGATTCGAGTGACAAGTTCTCTATCATGGTGCATATTCATGCAGAGAAAAATTACAGAATGTACTTGATACAGAGAGCATTGTGTTGGTGATAACTGAATAATTTTTAAAAACATCTAAAAATATTTTATGTTCTGTCTATTCAATTTAGGATGATGAGCAAGTACTCTGACTCAATAATGCTAACAAATACTAATCATACAAAGGGGACAAATAATATTACCACATCATGGCAACATATTTCAAAAGGATAATATTTGAATAATACACTGGACCCTCGGTTAACGAGTAACCCAGTTTGCGAGTATTTCGCTTAACCCCTTCACGACCGCGGGCCGTAAAATTACGTCCTATTTTAACGTGACTTAACGACCAGGGACGTAATTTTACGGCCTAAACTTCATTTGATTGCCGTGGCCATAGCAACGGCTTTCAAATGATGTCCCCTGCTGTTTCTTACAGCAGGGGACCTTTGCTTGACCCCAGGGGGGGCGGCATCGCCACCCCCTATCGACGATCGATGTGATTGGCTGTTCAAATCTGAACTGCCAACCACATCGATCGCACTAATTTCGGCAAAAATAATGCCCGAATTAGTGCGATCCTGTGAGATCCAGCTATGAGATGCCGCAGCAGCTGCAGCATATCATAGGTGGACCTCAAACATGCCGCCCCCAGCCCCTGCAGCACTGATTGGAGCGATCGTGCTATGACGCGCAATCGCTCCAATCAGTGTGCAGTGGGGCGGTCTGATCTGCCGGTGGCCGCCCTCCCCAGGCCTGTGCTGGCCTGCAAGCCCTCCCCCAACATGTCTGCAGCGTGCAGTGGCTGGTACTTGTGGTACCACGCCACCGCCGCTGCTGCCGCCGCCGCCTCTGATGTCTCCGCCGCTGCAGCTCTAATGGTAAGTATTCTGCTCCCTGCGCGCTCCCGTGAAGGCCCCTGCGCGCTCCCGTGAAGGCCCCTGCCCGTGCCCCCCCCGATCTGCCCCCCTACGCCCCGATCTGCCCCCCTACGCCCCGATCTGCCACCCCCGGCATCCCGATCTGCTACCACCGCTGCTGCTGAGGTCACCGCTGCTGCTGCAAAGTGAGTACTGTGCTCACTTTGCAGCCCGTGCGCGCTCCCGCGGTGCCCCTGCGCGCTGCCGTGATAGCCCCTGCCGTCCCCCCCCCCCGCGATCTGCTCCCCCCAACCCCCCCCCCGACATCCCGATCCGCTCCCCCCGCGATCTGACTGCCTCCCCCATTATTTCTATTCTGCTTCTGCAGCTCCCTCTCCGGTCTCCCCCTCTGCTCTCACCCCACCCCCCTCTGCTCTCACCCCCCCCTCTGCTCTCACCCCCCCTCTGCTCTCACCCCCCCTCTGCTCTCACCCCCCCCTCTCCCCCTCTGCTCTCACTCCCCCCTCTCCTCTCACCCCCCCCTCTCCCCCTCTGCTCTCACCCCCCCCCCCCCTCTGCTCTCAACCCCCCCTCTGCTCTCCCCCCCCTCTCCCCCTCTGCTCTCCCCCGACGTCCTCTTACCTGTCTTCACCGGCCTGATCACATCTGCGTCCATCGCTGGGTCCTTCCTGGGCATTCTGCTGATCTGCCTGCTGCTCCTGTAAAGCTGTCCATCTCTCTGCCATCTGTTCCTCTGCAGCTCTTCTGGTCAGTGATCCTCCTGCTAGTCCTGTGGGTACTGTGAGTATAACATTTTTTTTTTTTTCCGTATCCCCTGTCCATTTTTACACCTCATCCGTCCGTGCGTCCCGCCAAGCGCTGATCAGGGATGCCGATAACGGATCGGCATCCCTGCTCAATTTTTGGCGTGACTTTTTTTTCCGTATTCACGACGCTTTTTGTATCGCGTCCGTCCGTGCGTCCCGCCAAGCGCTGATCAGGGATGCAGATAACGGATCGGCATCCCTGCTCAATTTTTGGCGTGACTTTTTTCCGTATTCACGACGCTTTTTGTATCGCATCCGTCCGTGCGTCCCGCCAAGCGCTGATCAGGGATGCACATAATGGATCGGCATCCATGGTCAATTTTTGGCGTGACTTTTTTCCGTATTCACGATGCTTTTTGTATCGCATCCGTCCGTGCGTCCCGCCAAGCGCTGATCAGGGATGCAGATAACGGATCGGCATCCATGGTCAATTTTTGGCGTGACTTTTTTCCGTATTCACGACGCTTTTTGTATCGCATCCGTCCGTGCGTCCCGCCGAGCGCTGATTAGGGATGCAGATAACGGATCGGCATCCCTGCTCAATTTTTGGCGTGACTTTTTTCCGTATTTGCGTCGCTTTTTGTATCGCATCCGTCCGTGCGTCCCGCCAAGCGCTGATCAGGGATGCACATAACGTATCTGCATCCATGGTCAATTTTTGGCGTGACGTTTTTTTTTACGTATCCCCGACGCTTTTTTTTATCGCATCCGACCGTGCGTCCTGCAGCGGCCGATCAGTGCACTGCGTCTGTGCGTTTGAAAAGTCAAATGGCGCTCCTTCTCTTCTGAGCCCCGCCATGCACTCAAACAATTACTTTCCACCACATGTGAGGTGTCTGTGTACTCAGGAGAAATTGCACAATACGTTTTATGGTGCATTTTTTCCTGTTACCCTTGTGAAAAAAAAAGCTACCTAGTTGAAGCAACCGTTTTGTGGTTAAAAAAAATTTTTTTCTTTTCACGGCTCAACGCTATAAACTTCTGTGAAGCCCCCAGGTGTTCAAAGTGCTCACCAAACATCTAGAAAAATTATTTGAGGGCTCTAGTTTCCAAAATGGTGTCACTTGTGGGGGAGCTCCACTGTTTAGGCACCATAGGGGGTCTCCAAACGTGACATGGCGTCCGCTAATGATTCCAACCAATTTTGCTGTCAAATGGCGCTCCTTCTCTTCTGAGCCCCGCCATGCGCCCAAACAATTACTTTCCACCACATATGAGGTATCTGCGTACTCAGGAGAAAATGCACAATACATTTTATGGTGCATTTTTTCCTGATAGCCTTGTGAAAAAAAAAGCTACCTAGTTGAAGCAACCGTTTTGTGGTAAAAAAAAATTTTTTTCTTTTCACGGCTCAACGCTATAAACTTCTGTGAAGCCCCCAGGTGTTCAAAGTGCTCACCAAACATCTAGAAAAATTATTTGAGGGCTCTAGTTTCCAAAATGGTGTCACTTGTGGGGGAGCTCCACTGTTTAGGCACCATAGGGGGTCTCCAAACGTGACATGGCGTCCGCTAATGATTCCAACCAATTTTGCTGTCAAATGGCGCTCCTTCTCTTCTGAGCCCCGCCATGCGCCCAAACAATTACTTTCCACCACATATGAGGTATCTGCGTACTCAGGAGAAAATGCACAATACATTTTATGGTGCATTTTTTCCTGTTACCCTTGTGAAAAAAAAAGCTACCTAGTTGAAGCAACCGTTTTGTGGTAAAAAAAAAAAATTTTCTTTTCACGGCTCAACGCTATAAACTTTTGTGAAGCCCCCAGGGGTTCAAAGTGCTCACCAAACATCTAGAAAAATTATTTGAGGCCTCTAGTTTCCAAAATGGGGTCACTTGTGGGGGAGCGCCATTGTTTAGGCACCTCAGGGGGTCTTCAAACCCGACATGGCGTCCGCTAACAGGTGCAGCTAATTTTGCACTCAAAAATTCAAATGGCGCTCCTTGCCTTCCGAGCACTGCTGTGTGTCTAAACATTTGATTTCCACCACATATGAGGTATCTGCGTACTCAGGAGAAAATGCACAATACATTTTATGGTGCATTTTTTCCTGTTACCCTTGTGAAAAAAAAAGCTACCTAGTTGAAGCAACCGTTTTGTGGTAAAAAAAAAATTTTTTCTTTTCACGGCTCAACGCTATAAACTTTTGTGAAGCCCCCAGGGGTTCAAAGTGCTCACCAAACATCTAGAAAAATTATTTGAGGCCTCTAGTTTCCAAAATGGGGTCACTTGTGGGGGAGCTCCATTGTTTAGGCACCTCAGGGGGTCTTCAAACCCGACATGGCGTCCGCTAACAGGTGCAGCTAATTTTGCACTCAAAAATTCAAATGGCGCTCCTTGCCTTCCGAGCACTGCTGTGTGTCCAAACATTTGATTTCCACCACATATGAGGTATCTGCGTACTCGGGAGAAAATGCACAATACATTTTATGGTGCATTTTTTCCTGTTACCCTTGTGAAAAAAAAGCTACCTAGTTGAAGCAACCGTTTTGTGGTAAAAAAAAATTTTTTTCTTTTCACGGCTCAACGCTATAAACTTTTGTGAAGCCCCCAGGGGTTCAAAGTGCTCACCAAACATCTAGAAAAATTATTTGAGGCCTCTAGTTTCCAAAATGGGGTCACTTGTGGGGGAGCTCCATTGTTTAGGCACCTCAGGGGGTCTTCAAACCCGACATGGCGTCCGCTAATGAGTGCAGCTAATTTTGCGTTCAAAAATTCAAACGGCGCTCCTTCCCTTCCGAGCTCTGCCGTGCGCCCAAACAATTGATTTTTACCACATATGGGGTATCAGCGTACTCAGGAGAACATGCACAATAAATTGTATTGTGTACTTTCTCTTTTCTCCCTTGTAAAAATGAAAATTTTATGGCTAAAGTAACATTTTTGTGTTAAAAAGTAAAATTTTCATTTTTTCCTTCCACATTGCTTTGGTTCCTGTGAAGCACCTAAAGGGTTAATAATCTTATTGGATGTGGTTTTGAGCAGTGTGAGGGGTGTAGTTTTTAGAATGGGGTCACTTTTGGGTATTTTCTGTCACCTCGGCCTCTCAAAGTCACTTCAAATGTGATGTGTTCCCTAAAAAAATTATTTTGTAAATTTTGTTGGAAAAATGAGAATTTGCTGATGACCTTTGACCCCTTCTAACTTCCTAACGGAAAAAAAATTTGTTTCGAAAATTGCGCTGATGTAAAGTAGACAAGTGGGAAATGTTATTTAGTAACTATTTTGTGTGACATATCTCTCAGATTTATGGGCATAAATTTTCAAAGTTTGAAATTTGCGAAATTTTCAAAATTTTCGCCAAATTTCCTAAATTTTCACAAATAAACGCAAAACATATCGGCCTAAATTTACCACTGACATGAAGTACAATATGTCACGAAAAAACAATCTCAGAATCGCCAGGATCCGTTGAAGCGTTCCAGAGTTATAACCTGTCAAAGTGACACTGGTCAAAATTGCAAAAAATGGCCCGGTCATTAGGGTGTTTTAGTGGCCGGGGGTGAAGGGGTTAATGAGCAAAGCTTGCTGTAAATTTGTAACTCAGTTTACAAACAAGCTATGCTGTATGAGTAAATACTCACCGCACACACTTTCGGTTCCGTACTTTCACGGCGCTCTAACCTGCTCTTGCAGTCCACACAAACACGCACAAACACACACAAACATGCACAAACACACATATTATGCTCACCTTACCTTCCGTTCCATTGCTGGCCTCCCGGTTCTTGTAGTTCGCCGCTGCAGGATGTGTATCGAGTAACCATCGCGACGATGGAGGAACTTCTGCTGTCAGCCACTACTCAAAGGCAGCGCGCTGACCCATCAGAGACAAGCGGCTCCTGCCTTTGACGTCAGCGCTCTGGCAGCGGAAGTTCTGGCATCGGTTGGGATGGTTACCCGATACACATCCTGTATCGGCGAACTGCAAGAACCAGGAAGCCGGCGATGGAACAGAATGTAAGGTGAGCATATTATGTGTGTGTGCATGTGTGTTTGTGTGTGTTTGTGTGTGTTTGTTCGTGTTTGTGTGTGTTTGTGTGTGTTTGTGCATGTGTGGAATGGCACAATAGGATGGGACATTGAACAAGTTGTGGAACGAATTGTCTGCATTCCAATGATTTCCTATAGGAAATTTCGCTTTGCTAGATGAGTAACTTGGTTTACAAGCACAGTCCCAGAACAGATTGTTCTCTTTAACCAAGGTTCCACTGTACGACAATGCATTGTTGATTGTATGAAACATAGACTAATATTATCACCATACACTTACAAGATAATGGTTGATAGAAGTTACAAATACAATACAGTTTAATTCAATGACTGACAGTAACAATTTTGTAAATGGCGTTATTCACATTTCCATGCTGTTGTTCATAAGAATCTAAGATACATATTTATTAACACACAACGTACCATATAGTAGTAGATACCAGTTACACATAGAGCTCAATTCAATGACTCACAAGTAACACTTTTCTTCTCAATGGCATCATTCTCCTTTTGCTTTCTATCTGAACCAGACCATAATGACCTCTCCCAATTATGACTAGTCTGTGCAATTGTTGGCACATAGATATTTTTGGCTCTTTGTTTTTTCAGCACTATACTCTCTCATTACTCACCCTTTCCACAAACGTTCCATCTTGTCAACTCATTATGAATTTCATTCTACTGAAACTGTGCCTAATATTAACTCAGGTGCCCAAATTATTGCAAGTTCTCTGCACTAAAAGGCTCTAAAGTATTGGACTTTAACATTAATGGCACCATAACTATGATAGCTCAAAAATAATAATGCAAAACCGTTGGTAACAATTCTCCAAAACAGTAACGTGCTTTGCTTTGTGTCTGACAAATTCATTACTATAGTATTAGTGCCCTGTTAGAGCTACAACACAGTAATATTGACCCGCTTTGTGTTGAAAGGCAGTGTAAGCAATTGCCATGTTGCTGCAAGCCACCAAAATCAGAAGATATTAGGTTAGACTCAGCAGTAGAGATGAGCGAACCGGTCGCGGTTCGGCTCGAGGTGGTTCGCCGAACGGAGGTCTCGTTCGAGTTCGGCTCGTCGAACGTTCGACGAACCGAACTCGAACGTATAGGCTATAATGGGAGGCAATCACAAACACATAAAAATGCATTATAAATGTACACAAACAGTTAATAAACATTGCCATAACACTTACCGGTCCCCGCGATCCCTTCTGCACTCTGTCTCCTGCCGCTATTCCATCCGATGATCGCTGAATCCTCCCGGTGACCTGCACTGCCAGCAGAGAAGCAGGACCTATCGTTACGTCAAAATAGCCATGTGACCAGTCACGTGGCTATTATCTCATTGGCTACAGACTGGTCACATGACTATGACACGTCATGTAGGACCTGCGAGTGCATCTCTCCGGTACACGGTGCACATATGTGTATCGCCGTGTACCGGCGTCATGCTCTAGCACACGGTCGACTCCCCGTTCCGTTAGGGACCGGCCGGTCATTAACGGAGATCACCGTTGCCATAGCAACGCAGTTAGCGGTGACGTCACCGCTAACCGCGGCTCCGAGAGCACCGTTGCTATGGTAACGCGTCTGTCAGCGTTACCGCTAGCAGCCAGCAGTGATCACTCACGGAGTGAAGGCTGCACGCTGCTTCGCGATTGTAGTGAGCATTGTAGTGAGGATGGAGGTTCCCCAGCCCCAAGTGATGAGCTGGTGAATCTCATCCTTCCTCACTACAATCGTCACTACTACTACACTAGAAAGAAAGAAGACAGAGGAGCAGGATCGTGGAGGGCTGACAGGGGGTAATAAAGATGGAGTCTCTAATGTGTCTGTGTATTTATTTCTATTAAAGTATTTTTTCTCTGTGTGGTGTCTTTTTTTTAACCCTTTATTGGAGATTCTTAATGGCCGGGTCAAACGTGCCTGACATTAAGAATCTCTGGCTTAATACTGGCTGGTAAAACAAAGCCAGTGTTAACTCATGATTACCCAACAAGCCACCCGGCTCCAGGGCTGTTGGAAGAGTTGGATACAGCGCCAGATGATGGCGCTTCTATGAGAGCGCCATTTTCTGGGACGGCTGCGGACTGAAATCCGCAGCAGAGGCGCCCACAAACCTCGGGCTAACCTGTGCTGCGGATTCCAATCCCCAGCTGCCTAGTTGTACCCGGCTGGACACAAAAATAGGGCGAAGCCCACGTCATTTGTTTTTTAATTATTTCATTAAATAAGTGAAATAATTAAAAAAAACGGGCTTCCCTATATTTTTGGTTCCCAGCCGGGTACAAATAGGCAACTGGGGGTTGGAGGCAGCCCGTGGCTGCCAGCTGTACCTGGCTAGCATACAAAAATATGGCGAAGCCCACGTCATTTTTTTGGTGGGCAAAAAACCTCTGCATACAGTCCTGGATGGAGTATGCTGAGCCTTGTAGTTCTGCAGCTGCTGTCTGCTCTTCTCCATACAGACAGACAGCAGCTGCAGAACTACAAGGCTCAGCATACTCCATCCAGGACTGTATGCAAAAGTGTTTTGCCCCCTGAAAAAATTATGTGGGCTTCGCCATATTTTTGTATGCTAGCCAGGTACAGCAGGCAGGTACGGCTGCCCCCAACCCCCAGTTGCCTATTTGTACCCGGCTGGGAACCAAAAATAAAGGGAAGCCCTTTTTTTATTATTTCATGAATTTCATGAAATAATTAGAAAACAAATGACGTAGGCTTTGCCCCATTTTTGTGTCCAGCCAGGTACAACTAGGCAGCTGGGGATTGGAATCCGCACCACCGGTTGGCCTGAGCTTTCTGGGCCCCACTGCTGCGAATTGCAGTCTGCAGCCACCTCAGAAAATGGCATTTTCATAGAAGCGCCATCTTCTGGCGCTGTATCCAACTCTTCCAGCACCTGCCTGCTATACCTGGCTAGCATACAAAAATATGGCGAAGCTCACGTCCTTTTTTTGTAGTTTTTTGGCAAAAAAAATAAAAAATGCTTCCCTGGATTTTCCATTGCCAGTGAAGGTAACACCAAGCAGTGGGGGTTAGCAGCCAGTAGCTGCTTGGATTACCCTTAGCTAGCAATACAAAAAATGCAGCGGGAGCCCATATATATTTTTTTTAATTATTTATTTAAATAACTAAAAATAAAATGGGCTTCCCTGTATTTTGATTGCTGGACATCACAGTGCTGTAAAAATAAATCTTTAAAAAAATGACGTAGCGCTCCGCGGTATTTTTGATTCTCAGCGCAGATAAAGCAGACAGCTATGGGTTGCCACCCCCATCTGCCTGCCGTTACCTTGGTTGGCAATCAAAATACAGGGAAGCCCATTAATTTTTTCTATTTAAAAAATAGTTAAAAAAAAAAAATTACGTTGGGTCCCCCCATTTTTGATAGCCAGCTAGGGTAAAGCAGACGGCTGTAGCCTGAAAACCACAGCTGGCAGCTTTACCGTGGTTGGGGATCCAATGTGGATGTCCCCTCAGGCTCTTTTTTATAATTATTTTATAAATATTAATAATTACACAATAAAAGTAGGGTCCCCCCCAAATTGGATCACCAGCCAAGGTAAAGCGGACAGCTGTGGTTTGGTATTCTCAGGGTGGGAAGGTCCATAGTTATTGGGCCTTCACAGCCTAAAAATAGCAGGCCGCAGGCACCCCAGACGTGGCGCATCCACTAGGTGCGCCAATCCTGGCGCTTCACCCCAGCTCATCCCGTGCCCTGGTGCAGTGGCAAACGGGGTAATAAATCGGATTGATACTAGCTGTAAAGTCACCTGAGATCAAGCCCAGCAGTTTGTGATGTCATGGCGTCTATTAGATACCCAACATCATAAACTGTCAGTACTAACAAAAACAAAAAATCGACAAAAGAAATTTATTTGAAAAAACAGTCCCCAAAACATTTCCTCTTTCACCAATTTATTGTAAGAAAAAAAATAAAGGGGTCCCACGACGACTCTGGACCGTCTAGAATATGGGGGGGAGACACTCAGGGAACGTATCCCCCATTTTCTAGGAGTGCGGACCCTTCATGTGAGGAGTGTGGGTGCAATGAATCTGCACTCACTCTCCCCGGGTCCACAGCAGCAGAGTCCATGTCGTAATGGTTGCTACCAAAGCTGCAATGCCCTGCTCATGAGGTAAGGGCATGCCTAATCAGGAGAACTACTGTAGAGGAAGCTCTGCTCACTGGTATATAGGTGCTCAGAGGTAATAATAGATAAAATTAGTGAGTAACCTCGGCACTCTAAATCTCCCAGACTAAGTCAGTAAGTCACAATGGATAGTAATGCAAAATCACTCTTTATTGGTCCGTATTAAGAAATTTTTTTTTCATAAGCATATATGTTTTTGTCCAAAACAAGTTACAAATGACGTTTCGGCCTGAGCCTTCGTCAGATTGGACTTATCTGCATGTAATCATGAAAAATGACAATAATCAGTATCACATAAGAGTGAGAGAACAATAACATAAACTCGAACAATGTAGAGGTACAATTGGGATGCAGCAAAAAAATTGCAACACAGCAAGAAATGAAACACATGATACAAATGTCATAATACAGTACAAGGACAATATAGTAATGACAAATATGGGGTCAGAGTAGGCTTAGACAGCTCTGGTACGAAAGAGATGTCAATCATAAAGTAACATGTGCAGTAGGTGTAGAGCTACAGTATGCATGGCAGAGCTAATGGGTAGACCGACCATAGAAAAAGAACGGAGAAAAAGTGGAGAAAAAGTGGAGCATAAGAGGAGAAAAAGTGGAGAAAAAGTGGAGAAAAAAGTGGAGAAAAAAGTGGAGAAAAAAGTGGAGAAAAAGTGGAGAAAAAGTGGAGAAAAAGTGGAGAAAAAGTGGAGCATAAGAGGAGAAAAACTGGAGAAAAAGTGGAGAAAAAGTGGAGATTAAGAGGAGAAAAAGTGGAGAAAAAGTGGAGCATAAGAGGAGAAAAAGTGGAGAAACAGTGGAGAAAAAGTGGAGAAAAAGTGGAGCATAAGAGGAGAAAAAGTGGAGATTAAGAGGAGAAAAAGTGGAGAAAAAGTGGAGCATAAGAGGAGAAAAAGTGGAGAAAAAGTGGAGAAAAAGTGGAGCATAAGAGGAGAAAAAGTGGAGAAAAAGTGGAGAAAAAAGTGGAGAAAAAGTGGAGAAAAAGTGGAGCATAAGAGGAGAAAAAGTGGAGATTAAGAGGAGAAAAAGTGGAGAAAAAGTGGAGCATAAGAGGAGAAAAAGTGGAGCATAAGAGGAGAAAAAGTGGAGAAAAAGTGGAGAAAAAAGTGGAGAAAAAAGTGGAGAAAAAGTGGAGCATAAGAGGAGAAAAAGTGGAGAAAAAGTGGAGAAAAAGTGGAGAAAAAGTGGAGAAAAAGTGGAGCATAAGAGGAGAAAAAGTGGAGAAAAAGTGGAGAAAAAGTGGAGCATAAGAGGAGAAAAAGTGGAGAAAAAGTGGAGCATAAGAGGAGAAAAAGTGGAGAAAAAAGTGGAGAAAAAGTGGAGCATAAGAGGAGAAAAAGTGGAGATTAAGAGGAGAAAAAGTGGAGAAAAAGTGGAGCATAAGAGGAGAAAAAGTGGAGCATAAGAGGAGAAAAAGTGGAGAAAAAGTGGAGAAAAAAGTGGAGAAAAAAGTGGAGAAAAAGTGGAGCATAAGAGGAGAAAAAGTGGAGAAAAAGTGGAGAAAAAGTGGAGAAAAAGTGGAGAAAAAGTGGAGCAGAAGAGGAGAAAAAGTGGAGAAAAAGTGGAGAAAAAGTGGAGCATAAGAGGAGAAAAAGTGGAGACAAAGTGGAGAAAAAGTGGAGAAAAAGTGGAGAAAAAGTGGAGCATAAGAGGAGAAAAAGTGGAGAAAAAGTGGAGAAAAAGTGGAGAAAAAGTGGAGATTAAGAGGAGATTAAGAGGAGAAAAAGTGGAGCATAAGAGGAGAAAAAGTGGAGAAAAAGTGGAGAAAAAGTGGAGCATAAGAGGAGAAAAAGTGGACAAAAAGTGGAGAAAAAGTGGAGCATAAGAGGAGAAAAAGTGGAGAAAAAAGTGGAGAAAAAGTGGAGAAAAAGTGGAGCATAAGAGGAGAAAAAGTGGAGCATAAGAGGAGAAAAAGTGGAGCATAAGAGGAGAAAAAGTGGAGAAAAAAGTGGAGAAAAAGTGGAGAAAAAGTGGAGAAAAAGTGGAGATTAAGAGGAGATTAAGAGGAGAAAAAGTGGAGCATAAGAGGAGAAAAAGTGGAGAAAAAGTGGAGAAAAAGTGGAGCATAAGAGGAGAAAAAGTGGACAAAAAGTGGAGAAAAAGTGGAGAAAAAGTGGAGCATAAGAGGAGAAAAAGTGGAGAAAAAAGTGGAGAAAAAGTGGAGAAAAAGTGGAGCATAAGAGGAGAAAAAGTGGAGCATAAGAGGAGAAAAAGTGGAGAAAAAGTGGAGAAAAAGTGGAGCATAAGAGGAGAAAAAGTGGAGATTAAGAGGAGAAAAAGTGGAGAAAAAGTGGAGAGAAAGTGGAGAAAAAGTGGAGAAAAAGTGGAGAAAAAGTGGATAAAAAGTGGAGAAAAAAATGGAGAAAAAGTGGAGAAAAAGTAGAGAATAAATGGAGAAAAAGTGGAGAAAAAGTGGAGAATAAATGGAGAAAAAGTGGAGAAAAAGTGGAGCACCCTTTGGTGCCTTTCATGTGGCACTAAGGGGTGCTTAGCTTTGTATTTAGCCAAAAAAATGAAAAAAAAAATGACGTAGGGTTCCCCCTAGTTTTGTAGCCAGCTAGGGTAAAGCAGACGGCTGCAGCCTGCAGACCACAGCTGGCAACCTCACCTTGGCTGGTAATCCAAAACTGAGGGCACCCCACGCTGTTATTTTAAATTAAATAAATAATTTAAAAAAAAAAAAACACGTAGGGGTCCCCCAAAATTGGATCACCAGCCAAGGTAAAGCAGACAGCTGGGGCCTGATATTCTCAGACTAGGGAGGTCCATGGTTATTGGACTCTCCCCAGCCTAAAAATAGCAGGCCGCAGCCGCCCCAGAAGTGGCGCATCCATTAGATGCGCCAATCCTGGTGCTTCGCCCCAGCTCATCCCGCGCCCTGGTGCGGTGGCAAACGGGGTAATATATGGGGTTAATACCAGATGTGTAATGTCACCTGGCATCAAGCCCTGGGGTTGGTGAGGTCAGGCGTCTATCAGATACCCGACATCACCAACCCAGTCAGTAATAAAAAAAAATAGACGACAAACACATTTTTATTTGAAAAAACACTCCCCAAAACATTCCCTCTTTAACCAATTTATTAGAAAGAAAAACAAATCCAGGTCTGGTGTAATCCAAGGGGTTGCCATGACGATCCACACTGTCCCAGTCAATGAAGAGCAGGATGTTCCCCATTGGCTGGGAGAGCAATGCAGTGACCTGAGCTAACATCAATGGGTCAGCCCAGGTCACTGCAGGGGATGACAAGTGCTGCTGTCAGCGAGGTACATTACCTGCGCTGATCTCCAGCACACTGACAGCCCCTGTCACTGAGGTCAATGACCGGCGCCTTCACATCAAGTATCGCAAGAGGTCCGTGACGTCACCGCCAGTGTCAGTCTCGGGTCGGAAGCGATAGGTGATGTGACAAGCGGCGGCCATGGAGGACAGTGACAGCGCTGAGGTCGGGATGGCGGGACTTCATCACCGCAGGTAAGCCGAGCGGGGGGGGGGGGTGTGAGAGTGTGTGTGCGTGTGTGTATATGTATGTATACATGCCGCGGGCAGGAGGGGGCGGAGTGAGCTGAGCGGGAAAGTGTGTGCTTCCTGCACGTAACTAAGATAAACATCGGGTTACTAACCAAAGCGCTTTGCTTGGATACCCGATGTTTATCTTGGTTACCAGCTTGTGGCAGGCTGCCAGCGATGGCTCCTGCACACAGTAGCTGTAAAAAGCCCTGCTTTTTGCTGCTAGAACCGTTCTCGAACGTATCTAGAACTATCGAGCTTTTGCAAAAAGCTCGAGTTCTAGTTCGATCTCGAACAGCCCAAAAATCACTCGAGCCTAGAACTGGAGAACCACGAACCGCGAACCGCGCTCAACTCTACTCAGCAGCAGAACAATCTCTTGTACTAAAGCAGGTAATTTCTGGTATTAGTAGTCTAGTCTTGGTAGTTTTGTGGACATGCTACATAGTATTGTGTCATGACTGATATCTATATCCTTATGTTTTAATCTTCTGTCCAAGGTCGTGCACTCCTGATGACTGTTTGGACTATGACACGGCTGCACTGCTGGTCCAAGCTTTCCAATGCTTCCATGCTCACAAACACTTTGAAATCTTAACAATTTAAGAACTTGAGACAGCTCCTTTAAGGACCAGGCCATATTGACCTTTAGGACAAGAAGAAAGTTTAGTTTTTCACTGCACTACATACTACTGGAAATATCAATTTGTTTTTAGGTTTAATCACCTATATAAATGTATGTTTTTTGTAAAACAAGTTGCAATTTATAGGATAACTATTTTGTGATGCATATAATTTAATGGTTAACTTATTTTGTGTCAGTTTTGATAGAAAACCAATAAAGAGGGGAAATTCCAACCTTTACATAAGTTAGAATTTCCATCTCATAGGTATTAGACTGGGACACAGCAGTATTCATAGATGCATTTCAATGTACCTCTATGGCCAAATTAGCTAAAAGGGTACGGTCCATAGTAATATAATATAGAAAGTGCTTGTAAATACAAATTTTGTAGAATTTATTGTACCATAGCTGCAAATCAATTAAGATATAACTCAACCATCGGGATTCTCCAAGGCGGTTACAGTGTTTTATGACAGACCCTCAGACTATACTCCAACTTCAGTTGTTATGTCATTACATAATGTCATCGAACAGAAAGCTTAATAGCTACAGGTCTTTATCTTCTAAGTCTGTAGAATTGCCCTTAGCTTTAAAAGCAACTAAATATTGCACAATTTGTAATGTTCTTCATGAATATACAATCCAAGCCAAGTACAAGGCTTTAATTTCTTGTCAGTTTGCTTTAAGTTACTAGTTATTGTTGACTAGTTTATGCCTAAAAATGTATTTTCTATTTGTTTTTTAAGGTACCATGTTCTTATTTTTATTGATGTTACAAAACTTTATCTATTAAAAAAAGAAATGCATTTCTATGTTTAAAACCAGCCCCACCCCCACTACTTTTGGTGGGAAAATAAAATGTATAGATTTTTTGCGATTTCTAGAGATGAGCGGATTGATCCACTAAAGAACATGTTCAAGTTTAACTTCATAAAATTTGTAGTTTCAATCAAATTCAAACTATCTGCAATTAAAAAAATACCCAGTGCCATTTTGCATATGCTGCACACTTAGTGGGTGGGCTATTGGTATCTGACATAATGCCCTGCAGCAATGTAATCGCATGATGTAGCACAGACAATCAGGGGAGCTATAACAGGCAGTATAAAACATAGTGCCAGCCAAAGAGTTGCTTTTTCCTTTTTTCCGCCTGTACTGTATAGGAATAGGAGCGCTCAGAGGAGACAGCCTAGGGATAGATACCGGCATAAAAGGATTGTAGTATACTACTTCAGTGCTAAAACCAGATTGAAAATGGGAGTCAAAATCTCAGTCTTGGAATAGAAATCCATAATTAAAGTTATATGCAGTTCAATACCAAGATAGGTTAATAATCTTGGAGGTATTCAGTTTGGAAAAAGAAAGGCTTAGGGGGGATCTTATTACAATGTACAAATATATTAGGGGACAGTACAGAGATATTTCTAGTAATCTCTTTACACCTAGGCCTGCAACGGGGACAAGGGGGCATCATCTACAGTATGTCTAGAGAAAAGAAAGTTTAATCATAATCACAGATGTAGATTCTTTACTGTAAAAGCAGTGAGAATATGGAACTCTCTGCCACAACATGTTGTAAGGGTTGGTTCATTACTAAAATTTAAGAGAGGCCTGGATGCCTTTCTTGAAAAATATAATATTACTGGTGCACTGGATTCTGTGATTGGGCATTGATCCAGAGAACAAGTCTGATTGCCATATGTGACGTCAGGAAAGAATTTCCCCTAATGTGGTGCTTACTGTCTACCCTATGAGCTTTTTGCCTTTCTCTGGATAAACATGTTCGGTTAGGTCATGGGTTGAACTCGATGGACTTAAGTTTACTGTCAACCTTAAAAACTATGAAACTGTTGCAGCATCTCATCATCATCAACAATCAGGATATGACTGTGAATTTGTAAGAGGTGGTCATTTCCCTGCCCTGCTCTTTGATTTATGTCATCTACTTATACAGCAAAAGGTGTGTTTATACTAAACATATTGTATATGGTGTTGATTGTTATAAGTGTGTGTTAACATGTAAATACTGGTAGCGGAGTGTAGGCTTCTGATGTAGCAGAGCCAGGGCCATTCCCCAGCAGACACCACATAGTAGATGGGCTGGAGTAGTGGTAGATTAGATATCAGATAGGACAGGGTTAAGTCGAAGTAGAGGAGGAGTGAAAGGTGGCAAGAGGGTTGGCTAATAACATGGGCCCTGTGGAGTGCCAATTTGGATAGAGTTCAAGTAAAGAAAACGTGGCTATGGTGTCAGAGACAGCCTGGGAACTTTGAGGTAACCTCAAGAGGTCCAGACCCTTTGGCTGACCCCTGCGTGCTTAGAGACTTGTGCAACTAGAGAGCCGTCGGCGCCCAGAAGCGGACACAGGTGTAAGGAAAAGGGAGAACAGAGACACAGATACGGCAGCTTGAGGACGAGGTCTAACTTAGTGGGGGCAGGTCTAGAAAGAGTACCTCAGAAAAAGTAGATACAGAACCAGGAAAAGTTGAGGCCACGTCTGTCATAACAGTGCAAAGAATAAACTTATCAAGTGTACAAGTGTGGTTGCCAAATGAACTAGGTGTTGCGTGTGTCACTATTTCATCTACAATGAGGACTGGCAGTGCAGTGATGGACACCAGCCTTAAGAAACCAGTAAGTATCATGCACCACAGCTGAAGTCACATCCATATGCAGAATCTCCTTGGCGAAGGAGTGCAGCACCAATTTGACCTGGAGTTTGTGCCTTCTTTAAGATTAATACATCTGTAATATACTGTACTAGTAAGGATAGTATTAATGTACTCACTGTGGAGTTTGCAATTAAATGTGATTTCTAGGGTTTTTTTCTGGTTGTAAATGAAGATGAGAGTCCGGTGTTTTGAGATCTGCCCTTTTTTAAGATAAATATCATAAATCCTGAAACTTAAACACATTAAAATTAAGGGACCGCACGCTTTTTTGAAAAAAATATTTAAATAACTTAAAAAAAGCTACATGGGGTCCCTCTTATTTTGATACACAGCCAAGATAACACACACAGCTGGGGCAATACTTTTCTGTATTGGGGATCTATATATGGGAACCGTGCAATTTGTTTTTTATTTATTTATTTATTTTTACACCCCATTAGGGGACCTAAACCTCTACTGTGAGGGCGGCCAATCAGCGACACTGACACGCTGGCAGTCTAACTGCAGACAGTCTTAGACACCAGTAGAAAGGGTGGGCGGGTCAAACAGTGAATATGTATGAGCTCTCAGTGGACCAGGAAGTAGTGTGATAGCCGCAGAGAATCTCAGTAAGGCCCTGTGCACACTAGAAAATGGAATTTTCTTAAGAAAATTCCACAGCCTCTGAAAGATTACCGCACCTGTGGCAAAAACTGCGGTAAAACCGAACTCGCGGTTTGCCACGGTTTTGCCACGATTTACTGCAGTTTTGTTGCGGTTTTGACTCCGTTTTTCCACGGGTTGGTACCTGTGTTTTTTATGCCTTCAATGCAATAAATCATGTTGAAAAAAAAATAAAAATGTGTTGTCATTTCCTTCTTCTTAGATAGATAGATAGATAGATAATGGATAGATAGATAGATATATAGATAGATAGATAGACAGATATATGGATAGATAGATACAATAGATAGATAGATAGATAGATACAATAGATAGAGGGATAGATAGATAGAGGGATAGATAGATAGATAGATAGATAGATGATGGATAGGTAGATATATAGATAGATACATGATAGATAGATAGATGGATAGAGGGATAGATAGATAGATAGATGATGGATAGGTTAATAGATATTACAGCTTTTATTTCTGATGTATGGGTTTCCCCCCCAACAGTATTTGTGGTACAGCAGTGACCCTGTGGGATTTTGGATCTGAGTTCTCGCAAGGTCACTGCCGGTCGGTGACGTCACTCTATTACCGCTTGTGAGGCCCTGAAGTTTTCATGAGCAGTAATGTGTTGACATCACCAACCGTGAAAAATGTCCTGGAGTTACCCCTGCAGCCTTGTTCATTGTACAAGGCTGCATTGAGTACTATGTCTCGGGTGCTACTGGATCAGTATGCAAACGTCGTGGGACCTCATGTGGATTACGCCGGACCTGGAGGGGTATTTGAGGGGGGTTAATAAAGTGGTGACAGAGGGAGCTTTTTATGTTTTATTTCAAATAAAGGATTTTTTGGTGTGTGTGTTTATTTACTTTCACATACAGATTAATTATGGTGTGTCATAGACGCTGCCATTACTAATCTTGGACTTAGTGGCAGCTATGGGCTGCCATTAACTCCTTATTACCCCCATTGCCACCACATCACGGCAATCGGGAAGAGTTGGTAACACGCCGGGACTGTTGCATTATGGATGCGACATTCTCGGGGCAGCTGCGGGCTGATATTCTTGGCTGTGGGAGGGGGGTGGCAATAACCATGGCCCTCTCCCACCCCAGCCTGAGAATACGAGGCCCCTGCTGTGTGCTTAACTTGGCTCGACGGTAAAAATATGGCGGAGCCCACATTTTGGTTTTTTTTTTCATTTTTTATTTTTAATATGTACGTTTCTGATTTCTATGTGCAGAATATATTTATGTGTCTGTGTGTGAGTGTGATATGTGTGTATTTATTCTGCTTAATTTCCTCTTCCTGTCCTAATAACATCCCTTTCTTGAAAAATGTAGGATAGTGATGATCACTATGTCCCAAAAAACCTGAAATACTGCTGGAATAATGCGGGAATAATGCAATGAAATGCACATAATTTGCTACCTGCGTTATTGCCTACAGTATTTCATGATTACATTACAGTCAATGGGATAAAATACCGCAGGTATCTGCAGAAAAGAAGTGACATGCACATTAATTCAGCAGCAAAACCTGTTGGTGAAAAAAACGCAGTGTGTGAACAGCATTTTTTATTACCATAGATTTGCTGGGGAAGGACTACAGCAAGGTTATGAACATTTTCTGCAACAAAACATGGTGCAAAACCGCAGCAAATCCATGGTAAAAAACGCAATGTGTGCCTAAAGGCCACTTTACACGCTGCGATATCGGTACCGATATCGCTAGCGTGGGTACCCGCCCCCATCGGTTGTGCGACATGGGCAAATCACTGCCCGTTGTGCACAACATCGCCCAGACCCGTCACATTACTTACTTGCCTAGCGACATCGCTGTGACCGGCGAACCACCTCCTTTCTAAGGGGGCGGTCCGTGTGGCGTCACAGCAACGTCACTAAGCGGCCGCCCAATAGAAGCGGAGGGGTGGAGATGAGCGGGACGTAACATCCCGCCCACCTCCTTCCTTCCTCATTGCGGGCGGGACGCAGGTAAGGAGAGGTTCCTCGTTCCTGCGATGTCACACGGAGCGATGTGTGCTGCCACAGGATCGAGGAACAACATCGTTACTGCAGCAGCAACGATATTCGAGAATGGACCCCCATGTCACCGATGAGCGATTTTGCATGTTTTTGCGACGATGCAAAATCGCTCATAGGTGTCACACGCAACAACATCGCTAAAGCGACTGGATGTGCTTTACAAATTCCATGACCCCAACGAGATCGCTTTAGCGATGTTGTAGCGTATAAAGCGGCCTTTAGTCATTTTTTTTCACTGCGGCTCCCAATCACAGAATAATGCCAGTAGCAAAGATGGCTATGAGATTACTGTGATTGGAAGGCAAAATACTCGACAAGTAACAGCTATTGAGTATATGTTAATACTCATGCGAGTAACAAATAGTGCCAAATATATTCGCTCAGCACTACTAGATACGTAGTATAACGAATCTTCTACAATTTCAAACAGTAACCAATACGGTGATTGGAAGGCCGAATGATACGGAAATCTGAGTTTTGCAACTGAAATCATAACTAATTTTTTTTATTTAATCTATTTACTACATCTCACCTTATCTTTCTAAATGCACTGTTTGATAAAGTCTGGCTCCCTTTCAGGTATGCACACAAAATTTTCTTTTAAATCCTATTATTAAAGCAGTATTGAAAACCATGTCCCAGTTGACATGGTCAAATGACCTCCTGGCATAAATTGTAATAATAATGTTATTCCTGAGAGCTTCCTGATGAGTTTGAAAGGAAATTAGTATAGTAGTTTCTTTACATTCTTTTCTTCCAAAACATAAATTGAGGTTGATATTTGTAGGCCAGTTATATCAAGCTTTACAAGAATTTCATTTTCTTCTATGGGTTTTGAATTTCTCTGAATAACATTAAACTACTGTAAAATATATTTTAGGATATTTTTCCCCAATACATACTGTATTTTATGCTTTTATAAGAGTTCACAGCACTATAATAATAGTTTTTAAGATGATTTTCAGTCACTCAATTACTAAAAATTTCCCTAAGTTGATCTGTGATAATTAAATAACAGGTATTGAGAATGGATTACCGTAATTGATTTAAAGCAGGTCTTGGTGAATTTTTAAGATTTGGCATTAAATTAGCATGAATTACCCCAAAAATACCTACTGTAATTTTTCACATTGTAGAAGATTGCGTTAATGGGAGTTAGATTGCAGTATGCAATAGATTGGTACGAACCGGGCTACTGCATTTCAGTATCGGGTATCTGTTGCACTCATTTACTATAACAATCTGTGGACATCTGACCGACCTTTCCATTAGGTGATGGCTACTTCTAACATATTAAAGTGAACCTTGCGGCTTTATCCATGGGGACCCACCTATCCTACTAATCTCCCATGCCGCTCAGATCTGCTTTAAAGCATCAATTCAGAGGGTTTTTTTAAATCAGTGCTGGAGTGGTTCTTTAAATGTAAGTCCTTTATCCCCTGTCTTATGCTGCTGTCTTCATCTTTTTTGACAGTCGCTCTGGTTGTTCTTTAGCAGTTTGTGACCTGCTGGCATCTCCATGGTTTACTGGAACGTGTCAGTGGTCACAACTAAATACATCACCATGAGAGCCTTGTTTTGAGCTCACTGAGGCCGCATTCTGGACTCTATGACCTCGTTTACGTCTTATTTTGGCCTTGTTCTAACCTCATTCTGGCCTCGTTCTGGCCTTGTTTTGGCCTTGTTCTGACTTCATTCGGGCATCATTCTGGTTCTCATAGAGATGCATTGGCAACTTCAAGCCAATCAAAATTTACAATCACAAATTAGTGCCGAATGAACAGAGCAGGACCGAAAAGAAAGAAGCCAGGTTAGTATAAGACAGGGGGCTTAGGCTTTAACTGCCACTCCAACGCTAAAAATAACCCACTAGAATAATGCTTTAAAGTTTGTTTTTTTTCTGAAATGCCTCAGTGTTTAAGAGTTAAACATATAAGGGTGGCCTTTCACATTCATTGCCTGATACATGTTGCCTGTGGATAGGGCAGCATGTAACCGCTGTCAGGTTCCCTTTAGTATATAATTTAATTTAAACATATTCATTTTTATTTTTGAAGAAAAGATTCTTGCAAAGCTTCCACAAGAGAGGCTGCACTTGTCCACCTTCCTTCAGACTTGTACACAGTCATCTTCTGCCGCAGCTTTTGACTGCAGGCTGTGACTCCAGTGAATGGCAGATACCTGTGCTTCATCCAGGTTCAACCAATCACAGATCTACTTATAAGGTGGAGCCTGTGATTGGCTGACAGGGGATGTGATATACAAGTACATCTCAATAAATTAGAATATCATCAAAAAGTTAATTTATTTTAGTGATTCGTCAAAGTATGATAAGTCATGCAGCCCACATCGCAAATGTCCTGAATTTATTGATGCAAAATTTTGTGAAGAAATATTCTCACCTCAAGAAAATGGTGATCATGACCAGGAGAGTGTCTGGGCATTTCAACTTTACTTATACATTTTCAAGCTCAGCCTCCAGGCTTTTCAAAAACAGAACAGTCAAATTGGTTTGCAGAGTCAAAGGAGGATGAAGCTTAAAGTCACTGTGAAATTGATGGTGACAACAACATGGGCCATGGTGATCCACCATCACAGAAGGTGAACAAACAAAGCCTTCAATAATGTTGGCAAGCATTGCATGTGGCATGCCTAATTGCTTGTGGCATGACAGGTGTATCATTATCATGATGGAAATGAATGACTATTGGGTAGCTATGGTTTTATTCCAGTTCTATAAAAACATAATGAGAAAAACCTTTACTGACTATTGAAAGGGTATCAAAAGTGGTGCATTACCATGATAAGCTGTGCTCCGTGCTTGTCAAAGCTTTCACCAAATAGACATCAGCCAAACACATTTATATCAAGGAGACCTTTTTCTTCTCATCTCAGAGTCAATGCTCCCACCTGTACTAGTTCTCGGATTATAACAAGCAGCCGAGGCAGCAAATACTGCAGGGGCAGACATTGGTGCAAACTATGGAGCCACACAGGGAGTTAATAAGCAACGGGGCCCATTTCCTCCTCCAAAGCAAGTGGAATTGTGTATTATAACGACCTATAGATCTGTAAAGTGTCCACATACATTGTTTTTACATAGGTAATCTCTTCTGTTTGTACCTCCTCCATGATTACAGTATACTGTATATGACATGATGGTCCATATATTTTATCTACTGCTATGCCAACTTGACTCAGATCTGAAAATCAGAGACAAATATAATAATATTTATTTACTTATATAGCGCTAATATTTCCATAGCTCTTTACATACATCAGAAACACTGTCCCCATTGGGACTCACATCTGAGGTCCCTATCCGTATGTCTTTGGAGAGTGGGAGAAAACCCACACAAACACAGAAGAACATACAAACTCCTTGCTGATGTTGTCCTTGGTGGGATTTGAACTCAGTACCCCAGCGCTGTAAGCTGTAAGCTAACCAATGAGCCACCATACCAACCACCGGACCAAAACTGCCCAGTTTGGTTATATCAGGACAATGTTGTTTTTTTTTCTGGCAGATACCCTGAGCCTTTAGACTTACCTTATAGACTTTTAGGTCAGCATATTGAAAGACTTGCTTTTTCCAGCCCCAGTACTTTGTGTACAGTTAGAGAGGGCATTCAATGTGTCCGATGGCTTTGTCAAGCTGATGCAGACCAGATTGTCTTCCACAAGTGTGGAAAACCTTATATTTGTCCAAATGAATAATGCATGGATCAATGCCAATTTTCATTCATCTATAGCTGATGCCAGTGATAAGATTGGCCAAAACATCTACCTGCTTGCCTAATGGGTTCTTCTATGCTTTGCTGCTGCCACTGCTAATAATTTCCCTGCGAAGCTGGACATCTGCCTATTTGTCCGGTTATATCTATTATGTGCTACTGCTTCATATTCTATACTGTGTGCCTACTGTAGCTGACACCACCACTTCCAGTAGGTAGTGGTAATAGGACCAATTAGGTCAATATGTTTTGAATTTATGTATAAAAAATATCAGAAATTTAAAAAAATTAAAAAATCTAAAAATTATCAGTTTTCACACTTTCAGGGATTATTCCTTTAATCCAAATAGTCACTCCACACAAAATTGTTAATAAATAACATTCATACATGACTCCGGAATGTCTGACTAAAGGTCTTGACCTACACCCAACATCCCCCTACCCCCCAGGGTTCTTATCTAAAATAAACACAAACACTGCGTGACATTGGATATAAAGGCCACAGCAGCCCCATTTATTAGTAACAAAAACATAAACCATATAACAATACAATTCTTCATTGAAGAACCCCCGAAAAAGGAGGGGGGGTACCTGAAGGTTAACCAAAATGTTCCTTGCAACATCAGCCCATCTCCTGACCCTCAGCCGCAACACACCGACTCGAGAGCCCAAGCCAGATGTTGCCCACACCATGTCCCGCTGAGACTCAACCCAGCAAGGACCCGTTTACCAAACAATTGCACCTCTAGAGGTAACCCGCTCCGGCACTGGGTTCCGTCCTCTCCTCTGTGCAAACCCCCACCTTCAGACACCCCCCTCCTTTCCGCCGCTGCGACAAATACGATCTTCCTCCTCTTCCTTGTTGATGTCGAATCCACAATCAGGGCGGGCGGGCTTTAACGATTACAGTCATTGTCCAGGTAGGAATGGCCCACCCCCCTCTGACCTGCCCTATATACGACCCCCTATAGCACCACCCCTTGACCAATCACACTGACCCCTGATCCTGGCTGACCCTTAGCACCACCCCCAAATTTCGCGCCCAAACTGACTTTCTTCATTAACCCCTTATTAACCCTATGGCCTGGCATCCCTCCTAGTCATGTAGCCCTCCCTTGAGCCCCTTCGGGGCAGCAGTCCGGGCTCTTCCTTGACTCCGGAATGTCTGACTAAAGGCCTTGACCTACACCCAACATCCCCCTACCCCCCAGGGTTCTTATCTAAAATAAACACAAACACTGCGTGACATTGGATATAAAGGCCACAGCAGCCCCATTTATTAGTAACAAAAACATAAACCATATAACAATACAATTCTTCATTGAAGAACCCCCGAAAAAGGAGGGGGGGT
Organism: Anomaloglossus baeobatrachus; assembly: GCF_048569485.1. Lineage (NCBI taxonomy): Eukaryota > Metazoa > Chordata > Amphibia > Anura > Aromobatidae > Anomaloglossus > Anomaloglossus baeobatrachus. The sequence continues at coordinate 263,007,227 of NC_134358.1, read as the reverse complement.
ACCTGAAGGTTAACCAAAATGTTCCTTGCAACATCAGCCCATCTCCTGACCCTCAGCCGCAACACACCGACTCGAGAGCCCAAGCCAGATGTTGCCCACACCATGTCCCGCTGAGACTCAACCCAGCAAGGACCCGTTTACCAAACAATTGCACCTCTAGAGGTAACCCGCTCCGGCACTGGGTTCCGTCCTCTCCTCTGTGCAAACCCCCACCTTCAGACACCCCCCTCCTTTCCGCCACCGCGAGTGCGCATGACCCCTTGTGCGCGCGAGTCCTCCCACACCAACAAAGCCTTCTCGACCCCCTCCATAAGCCCTAAGGCCCAAATATCATTCCCCACCGAATTTAAATGGACCCCGTCTCGCCGCAACAAGTCGGCGGACGCCGCTTCCAACTCTGGGTGCCGAACAGAGACACCCCCGACCCGGGAAATAAAACGCCCAATCTCCCGATTCACTTTGCTTCGTGCTCTGTTAACCGCCTCCACCGACCTGGCGCGCCGCCATGCCCGCCGCGCTACCATATCGGACCAGACGATTACTAAACCCGGGTGGGAGGACAGGAGCCGCAGGCAGTCACACTTTATATCTTGGATCAGGTCCCTGGAAGCCCGAAGACCCAGGTCATTCCCACCCGCGTGTAGTACTACCACGTCCGGTGGTCTATCCAACTGTGCATGGTGGCGCCAGGTAGGCAACACCTCACTCCACAGCATACCCCTGACGCCGATCCATCTCACCGTCGCCTTTTCCCTGGGGACCCCCAACTGGCGGCCGTCCGGTCGTATTCCCGCACGAAACGCCCCCCAATACACGTATGAGTGACCGAGCACCCATACCAAAAATGGTAAACCTACAAAACAAAAGGTGACAACATGGGGGAGGGGGGGGAAGCGTGGAAGAAAAGGGGTAATGAGTACCAATCAAATACCGCCCCAGGCCCCCCCCCCTTCAATATCTCACAACAAAGTTGGCCGGACGTAAGATCTAAACCTGACCGAGTCCCATCGTCCAATCTTACGGAGAGCCTGCGCGCCCAGGCCCCAACGAGCCGCCTGAGTCGCAGCCCCAATCCGAAAGGAATGCGACGCGTACTCAGCCTCGTTGAGACCACAACACTGCAGGCACCTCCGAAAGATACAGACAAATTGGTAACTGGACAAGGCTGACCCGTCCTGGTGGGACAAAAGGGACCCCGGGCGAGTTCCCCTCACTTTTAAAAACGCCGACAGCCGTTTAACGGGGCATTCCGCTAAACCAGGTACACCCCACAGTTCCACCACACGACCTCTACCCAGCTGGTCCGTCTTTGACCGTCTCAAGCAACACCGTACCGCATCCATACCGCATGCCACGTCCTCCAACAACAAACCTCCGTGACTCCTCGTGTTTCTGCTCACCAATTCACTAATTCTGAACGCCCCAAAGAAAGCCAGAACAAAGGCGATACCAAACAACTGGCATTCATACTCCGAGAAACACACACGGGGCAAAACCGACAACAGCTTGCCCAGCAGCTCAAAAGACACCGGGCGCCGAAGGTCTCGGTGCGCCCCCGCCCTACGGTAACCCTTCAACGCCTGGCGCACCCAGAAATCCTTAGTGACATCCTTCCAGCCCAGTAACCTGAAAAAGACAGCAATGCCAGCCAACCTGCCCGCAACCGCCGACCACGAAAGGCCTTCTTCCTTTGCCCTGCCCATCATGAACAAAACTAAATAAACTCTGTCACCTTCGGGTACATCACCTCCCACCTCATCAACCAACTCGAGCCAACGGTCCCACGCTGCATTATAGCTGCGCCACGTACTGGGTGCCACCGAATGCTTGATCAATTCCCAGGCCGGCTGCAAACCAGGTCCCACAACCAGACGGGCCACACGGTCTCCTGCTGCTCCGCGTCCGGCGCCAGCATTCGAAAACGGTCCCACTGGAAGCGAGATAAAGCATCAGCCACGGAATTCAGCACCCCCGGCACATGTACAGCGCAGACCCACAAGTTCAACTCCAAACATTTCAACACCAAATGACGCAAGAGATCCACCACCGGGGGGAATCAGCTGTCAACTTGTTAACACACTGAACGACCCCCAGGTTGTCACACATGAAACGCACCTTTCTGTCTTTCAAATCCTGTCCCCAGACCTCTATGGCCACGACAATAGGAAAAAGTTCCAACAAGGCCAAATTCCTAGTCAGACTGGAAACCCGCCACGAATCAGGCCACCTGCCGACACACCATCTCCCCCCAAAATATGCCCCAAACCCACTGGACCCCGCCGCGTCCGTATAAAGGACCAACTCCTCATTGGACACCACCTCACGAAGCCACAATGACCGTCCATTATACAGCTGCAAAAAACGGGACCACACTCTCAGGTCCGCCTTGTGCTCCACCTTCAAACGCACAAAATGCAAAGGGTGCAACACACCGGTAGTGGCTTGAGCCAAGCGACGGGAAAAAACTCTTCCCATCGGCAAAATCCTACACGCAAAATTCAACTTTCCCAACAGGGACTGCAAATCCCGTAAACGAATCTTCTTGGCCTCACTGGCCCCTTGAACGCAACGCCTCAAATCCGCCAGCTTGTCCTCCGGCAAGCGGCACTCCATGGCAACTGTATCTAGCTCGATACCCAGGAATTTCAAAACAGTAACCGGACCCTCCGTTTTTTCAGGCGCCAACGGAACGCCAAAGCGGCGAGCAACCTGCTCCACTGTCCGAAGCAAAAGGGAACACTGCGAGGATCCAGCAGGTCCCATGCACAAAAAGTCGTCCAAGTAATGCAACACTGAATCTAGGCCCGCCTCCTCCTTAATTACCCACTCCAAAAAACAGCTAAACTTCTCAAAATAGGAACATGAAATTGAGCAGCCCATAGGCAAACAACAATCCACATAAAACTTGTCCTCCCACCAACACCCCAACAGGTGAAAACTGTCCGGGTGCACCGGTAACAGACGGAAGGCGGCCTCCACATCCGTTTTTGCCAAAAGCGAGCCACAACCCAGCTTCCTCAGTCATTCTACCGCCTTATCAAAACGAACATACGATACCGAAACCAGTTCCGGATCAATACCGTCGTTCACCGACCTGCCAGTAGGATATGACAAATGGTGAATCAGCCGAAACTTGTTAGGTTCCTTTTTTGGGACCAACCCCAACGGGGACACCACCAAGTCAGGCAATGGAGGGGCCTCAAAAGGCCCCGCCATCCGTCCTAATTCCACCTCCTTCTGTAACTTATCTGCAACAATCTCACCATGTAGGCGAGTCGACTGTAAATTTTTTAAACGAATCTCTCCCGTCTTAACAACTGATGGTATCTTGAAACCAAAACTAAAACCTTCACTCAATAATTCCGCCGACACCCGATCCGGGTATCTACTTAGAAACGGCGCCATCCGATCTACCCTCACCGGGGTCCTCCCTTTTTGACGAAGACTCTGCGGCCTTCCCTTTTCCCTTCCGGTAGCACTTGAGATAACTGTGGGCGACACCACAGCCCGAACACTCGTGCTTGAACCGGCAGGAGGAACCAAATCGGCATTCCTTTTCATTGAACTGCCAGCAAACGCCCTTTTTGGGCCCCGGCGGGGTGCCAAATGATCCCCCGCCGGTACCCCCTGGAAAGGACTGCGATGCCGACTTAGGCGCAGCCATCAGTCGCATCCATAGACTGATTTCCTTGTGGTCCCACCGTAAACTGGGTCTGACCGCTTTCCTCTGGCGAAACTGCTCGTCATACCGTAGCCAAGCAGTCCCCCCGTAGGTCCTATCCGCTTCACAAATGGAATCCAGATAGCAAAAAAGCGCCGAACAGTTATCCGGAGCCTTTTCCCCCACCACACTGGCCAGTATCACAAAGGCCTGCAACCAATTCTGAAAAGTGCGAGGAATAAGGCGATAACGCCGCCGTTCTTCCTCGTCCTTTTTGCTCTTCTCCGGTTTAACCCGATCCAGGTTAAACTTTTCCAACGGAAGCAATGAGAATATTTCAACATATTCATCCTTCCATATTTTTTCCCTGGTCTCCTGCTTCAGATGCGCCCCCAATGGCCCATCAAAGCAGACATACACTTCCCCTCTCGCTTTGTCATCTAAGCGAACAACATCCACTGCAGCCGCAGCTGCGGCAGCGGGAGCCACAGCTGCGGCAGCGGGAGCCGCCACCACCGGCTCACCAACCACACTGCCACTGGCAACCCCTCCAGCCGCAGGAGCCACAACCTCCTGCCCCGTCGCTCCCTGCCACACCATGCTAGGGCCCCCCACAGGGGCAAACAAACCCCTGACCAAACTCAACAACTCGGATGCCACACTGCCGTCACCCGGCACCGCATTCATGACCTGCCCACCACTCGGGCCACCAAGCAAACCACCCGTACCGCCAACCACATTCACACCCTGCACGCCATCCATATCACCAGACTCACCATCCATAGCCAAACCAGGTGTACGAGAAATAGGAAAAACTGTGGTCTTACCAGGCTGACTCTGAGAAGATCCCGAAACAGCCGTCACATGTCCTCCGCGACACACTCCAATCGTTTCGCCGACATCCACGATATGGTCCCTGGTGTCGTCCTCCGCGACGTCCTCCTCCACGATGGCATCATCCTCCTCACTGGACCCAGGTCCAGGGAGCCCGCCGTCCGGCAGACTCGACCTTAGACCCCGTCCGCCCGCAGCACCACATATCCTCCGCGCCATCCGCGACGATCCAGACGCTGGCTCCTCCACGTAAACTCTGCCTGGGGCATGCCGGCCGGCATCCCTGCGTGCTCCAGCGGACCCCGACGCCGTCCCGACGCTGTCCATCCTCTGTTCCAAAAGGCCGGGCCCCGCTGATCTGGGCCGTCTCCGTACAGAATCCCCCGCCGGCACTGGGACCCTATGCTCCTGCATAGGCCCCGCTCGTTTCCTTGCCCGTGCCGCTGATGCCACTGCGGCCTCATCCGTGCCCTGCGACCCCGCTGGCCCGCGCAACCCAGCTGGCCCCCGCGACCCCGCTGGCACACGCGACCCCGCAGGCACACGCAACCCCGCAGTCACACGCGACCCCGCAGGCACACGCGACCGCGGCGGGTCAGGTGACCTCGCCGGGTCAGGCAAGCCCGCCGGGTCACGAGGGCGCGCCGGGCCAGGTGAGTATGAGGGGTCACGTGACCGCGCCGGGCCAGGTGAGTATGAGGGGTCACGTGACCGCGCGGGGTCAGGTGACCGCGCCGGCCCACGTGACCGCGCCGCCACACGTGACCGTGCCGACCCACGTGACCGCGCCGACCCACGTGACCACGCCGACCCACGTGACCGCGCCGGGCCACGCGGCCGCGGCGGGTCAGGTGAGCGCGCCGGGTCAGGTGAGCCCGCCGGATCACAAGGGCACGCCGGGCCAGGTGAGCACGGCCGGTCACGTGACCGCGCCGGGTCAGGTGACCGCGCCGGGTCAGGTGACCGCGCCGGGTCACGCGGCCGCGACGCGGGCGTCACCACAGTGCGTTGCGAACCGGAAGAGGAGGGGAGGCTGGCCATGTCGCTCACCGCCCTGCTGCCTTGCTGCCCGCGGCCCGACTTCCGGCCTGGGCCTCGCGACGTCCCGGCTCCCGGATCCACCGCCGCACGTCCACTGGGGCTCCGTCTCCGCTGCCGGCTCCTCGGCGTCATCTCAGGGCTGAGGCGCTCCGGAGGCCGCGTTCTTCGCTGCCGCTTCGGAGGCAGGGGGGTCCCATCCTCAGCGCCGTCGCCGGTCCATCGCTGCAGCTGTTCCTCCATCCACCGCTGTCCACGCTGCTCCGCCATCCTCTTCATCTGCGCCATGAAGTCTTCCATCTTCAGGATCCAGCCGTAACGATTACAGTCACTGTCCAGGTAGGAATGGCCCACCCTCCTCTGACCTGCCCTATATACGACCCCCTATAGCACCACCCCTTGACCAATCACACTGACCCCTGATCCTGGCTGACCCTTAGCACCACCCCCAAATTTCGCGCCCAAACTGACTTTCTTCATTAACCCCTTATTAACCCTATGGCCTGGCATCCCTCCTAGTCATGTAGCCCTCCCTTGAGCCCCTTCGGGGCAGCAGTCCGGGCTCTTCCTTTCAGCTCACGTCTGTTTTATATCAGCACCAAATGTAAAATGTTCTTTATTTTGTTACGATGTTAGAAGCTTTAAAATTGTAGCAGTAATATTTTATTTTTTCAAGGAAATTTATAAAACTTATTTTTATTTAGGGACGTATTCAACGTATTCATTTTTTAAATGACTTTGGGGAACCTATGTATTGGAAAACCTCAAAAGTGATACCATTTTAAAAACAGCCTCACTCTCTCAATACTGCTGGCTGGTAGTTTATTCACCCTTCGGATGCTTTTCAGGAATTAATGCAAAGTGGCATTACAGGGAAGAAAAATGTTATTTTTACCACCTAAGGATACGTGCACACGATCATGACTCACTGCGTCCTGGACCCAGCGGGTCCTGACTTGCGGGGTCGCAAGTCTCCTCTGCAGGAGAATGCAGGAGACCACAGCTGCCTGTGCCCATGATCAGGGTTCGGGGTAATCCGGTCTCTTGCTTGTGTTCTCTCTATGGAAAATGCTTGCAACTCCGCAGCAAACAATTGACATACTGCGGCTCGGAAAGTCACACACCGCAGGTCAGTGTTTGCTGTAGGAAACACAAGCACAGTGGGCACAAGATTTCTAGAAATCCCGTCCACCATGCTTGTACTGTACAATGCAGCATTTTGGATGCAGCTGAAGCATGCTGTCTCCAAAACGCTGTGAACACTGATTGTGGGCATGCAGCCTTAATGTTTCTAACATCTGAACAGGTCACTATAGCCAGCAGACTCTCAGGTCGTTATTTAGGCATGAATTGCCATGGCAACCATCAGAACCACATGAACATGATCTCAGGATGCCATATGGGTTAAAGATGGAGTCAAAATAATCTGTTAGCCAGCTAGATGCCGTAGTCACTATTTACATCAGCATTTAAGGGGCTAAACAGCCTTGGTTATTGGCAACACTGATCGTGCAGTAGGAGATCTGCTTTAAGGTAAGGCTGAGAGCTGCTGCATTTTCACCTATCATGGGATGCTATTCAGTTATATCTCAGGTGAGCTTTAAGTTCTATTGGTGGTCACTAATGGGAGAGAGTTTCCAAATCAGTAAAGATTCAAACAAACTGTTTGCACAACCCGATTGACCAAGATTCAAGTCATCAAACTGTTTGGCAATATAGAAATGTGTGTATACACAACTAACGGTGTGCAGGACATAATTGCATGAAGGGTAGTAGCCCATCAACTCTAAGGATGCAAAGGTGCACTAGGCCTTCATATGGTATTGGTTGGTGCAGCCCTGGAAATAACACTTAGGCAGGGTAGGTCATGACAGTGGGTAGCGAATTATAGACAGTGACAAAGAAGGTTCAGGAGCTGTCAACCATGTGAGGTACATCCTAATCCTCTGAGGACCACTATATTTAAAGTTAGGTTGAAATGTGAAACTACAATATTAATTTACCAAAGTGTATATTTCGACCAAATGTCCCACTAAGTGCTAAATTTAATTTGCTTCTGAGTGAGCTCAATAATGAAGACATTTGTTAAGAAAAACATTCTAGTGGGTACCTCCCCTCCTCCCACAAGCCCACATTGATAACAAGTGACTATGAGAAAACCCAACACAACACAACCATTTCACTGTGCATAAAGTGCCAGATTCAATTAATGTGTTCAGCTTCATAGCTCAGGGCTGTGTGCTTTCTAAATTTCCATATTGTCCTATCCCACAGCTAACCATGCCCCAGTGACCTATACATTTTTTGGGGTATTTAAGTCATCCCACTTTTGATTTTTTTTCACAATGTTAGGGTACTTTGCACGCTGCGCCATCTCAAGCCGATGCTGCGATGCCAAGCGCGATAGTCCCCGCCCCCGTCGCAGCTGCGATATCCTTGTGATAGCTGCCGTAGCGAACATTATCGCTACGGCAGCTTCACATGGACTCGCCTGTCCTGGGACGTCGCTCTGGCCGGCGACCCGCCTCCTTATTAAGGGGGCGGGTCGTGCGGCATCACAGCGACGTCACACAGCAGGCGGCCAATAGGAGAGGAGGGGCAAAGATGAGCAGGATGTAAACATCCCGCCCACCTCCTTCCTTCCGCATATCCTACGGAAGCCGCGGTGACGCCGGTAGGAGATGTTCCTCGCTCCTGCAACTTCACACACAGCGATGTGTGCTGCCGCAGTAGCGAGGAACAACACCGGACCGTCGCATCAGCGTAATTATGGATTACGCCGACGCTGCACCGATGATACGATTACGACGCTTTTGCGCTCGTTAATCATATCATCGAACCTTTACACACTACAATGTCGCATGCGATGCCGGAAGTACGTCATTTTCAATTTGACCCCACCGACATCGCACCTGCGTTGTCGTAGTCTGCAAAGCCCGCCTTATATCATTGCACAAATGATATCTTAATATTATTTGCAAATGAGTTATTAAGTTTTTTGAAGGTGTCAAACTTTCAAAAATGTATTGTGAATTGCAAAATTTACACAACCCAGATTCAGGACTACCAAACACCATTGTATAGTGGAAGTAAACTTCTACCCGGCCAAAACTAAAATCACAGTACATGCAATTATAACTCCTCCAATGATAATCACAAAACTTTCCAACGTTCATGAATGGGAAATCTACCTGTCTCCAGTACGCCATGGTATATCCAGTTACCTACAAGTCCTCTTTCACTGCACAACTATGTATATTGGCCATTTACAACCCAAAAAAAGTGGATGGCAAAATCCGTGGAACCTGTTATGAAGGTTTTTTTGGCTGATCAAGTATCCTAGTAACTTGTGAACAACAAATGTTCTTCAACTCTAATTTAGTATAAAGTATTTTAGTTTAATACATTAAAGCATCAAGTAATTCAGCAGTCATTTACATTAAATAAATGTAAGGAGGGTTTATTTGCCATATTATGGCACTTTTAGTGAATGAAATGCACTCGCCCTTACATTGATTAAAATTCTTTTATTTTCCCAAGTAAGGTGCTAGCTTTAGGGCTTTCTATAATTATTGTAGTTTCTCACTAGCGGTAAGACGATTTTCATTAACCTTCATCTCCTTATTATACATGGCGGTTATTTTTCCGAGCAGTACAGGCTGAGCTACTTCCAGGAACATGAAGCTATTATATTGATGGTCATTATTCAATCCTTAGTATTCTAACAATCAGTTTAAAACTGGTCTATAGTCATTGCTGTTTAACAGGGTTAAGGTAGCATAATCTTAATATAAATTCCAAAAACTGTTCCAAGCTTATATTAGCTCTGAAGGAGGAGAACGAGGAGTACGATACAAAGATATTGCTAGTGTGGGCTGCTTTTCTCATGCTTTGTTGTATAATTTTCTGAAAAATGTAAAGTATATAGGAAGGTGATGTTGAGAAATGTTTTGTTTAACTGAGACCTGTAACTCACTGTTCCCAAAAAGCCATCTAAAGTGTTTTACGCTGCAGGTATTATTTAGCAATCATTCCAATTATTTCCAGTTTTGCAAGCTTTAGTCTAGAAATGCAGAATTTATCTCTGTTTGAATAATGAGCCTGTGACTAGTTATATTCAGACCTCCACACTTGGCTTTATTGGAAATCCATGTATAAATCCTCAATATGGTGCATGTGTAGGGTGTGGGCCCTAACTATACTTTTGTTTTCTTCACAACATTTACACACCTTTTGCAAAGTCTTTATAGAATTCAGGAGAAAACAACAAAAACATTGTGGATCATTTCCTTACATTTTGTTAGAAACAGTAAGGTGTCTTACAGAAACCAAACAGCGGCATAAAAAATGCCTACTAGTTTATAATTTATACTTTTATTCACCATGTAGGGTCACTGTTAGAGTTGAGCGCGGTTCGCGGTTCGCAGTTCTCCAGTTCGCGGTTCGAGTGATTTTGGGGGGTGTTCTAGTTAGAACTCGAACTCAAGCTTTTTGCTAAAAGCTCGACAGTTCGAGTTACATTCGAGAATGGTTCTATCAGCAAAAGCGTGGCTTTTTACAGCTACAGTGGGCAGGGAGCCATCGCTGGCAGCCTGCGGTAAGCTGGTAACCAAGATAAACATCGGGTATCCAAGCAAAGTGCTTTGTTTAGTAACCCGATATTTATCCTAGTTACGTGTACAGGAAGCCGACACTTCCTCGCTCAGCTCGCTCCCCCCCCCTCCTGCACGCGGCATGTACACACACACACACACTCACACACACTCACACTCACCTGTCCCCAGCCATGCAGTCCACGACACTGACGTCCTCAGCGCCACATGGCCCCGCTAGGCTCCACCCACTTCGCTCTCTGCCCCCCCCACATGGCCCCGCTAGGCTCCGCCCACCTTGTCACTCTGAACACATTACCCCGCTAGGCTCCGCCCACCTGGCACTCTGCACACATGGCCCTGCTAGGCTCCACCCACCTGGAACTCTGTACACATGGCCCCGCTAGGCTCCGCCCACCTGGCACTCTGCACACATTACCCCGTATAGACTCCGCCCACCTGGCACTCTGAACACATGGTCCCGCTAGGCTCCGCCCACCTGATACTCTGCACACATTACTCCGCTAGGCTCTGCCCACCTGGAACTCTGCACACATGACCCCGCTAGGCTCCGCCCACCTGGCACTTTGCACACATGGCCCCGCTAGGCTCTGCCAACCTCGCACTCTGCACACATTACCCCACTTGGCTTACCTGCGGTGATGAAGTCCCGCCCTCCCGACCTCAACGATGTCAGTGTCCTCCATGGCTGCCGCTTGACATCTGTCACTGCGGCCGGAGACTGTCACTAGCGGTGACGTCACTGGCTCTCGCAATACTTGGCTATGAAGGTCATTGAACTCAGTGACAGGTCTGCTGTCATCAGTGCAGGAGATCGTCACCGAAGGTAATGTACTTCGCTCCTGACAGCAGCACTTGTCATGCCCTGCAGTGACCTGGGCTGACCTATTGATGTTAGCTCAGGTCACTGCATTGCTCTCCAAGCCAATGGGGAACATTCTGTTCTTCATGGACTTGGACAGTGACTATGGTATGGATCGTCATGGGAACCCCTTGGATTACAGCAGACCTGGATTTGTTTTTCTTTCTAATAAATTGGTGAAAGAGGGAATGTATTGGGGAGTGTTTTTTCTAATAAAAATGTGTTTGTCGTCTATTTTTTTAACCCCATATATTACCCCGTTTGCCACCGCACCAGGGCACGGGATGAGCTGGGGCAAAGCACCAGGATTGGCGCATCTAATGGATGTGCCACTTCTGGGGTAGCTGCGGCCTGCTATTTTTAGGCTGGGGAGAGTCCAATAACCATGGACCTCCCTAGTCTGAGAATATCAGACCCCAGCTGTCCGCTTTAGCTTGGCTGGTAATCCAATTTTGGGGGGACCCCAACGTGTTTTTTTTTTATTATTTATTTAATTTAAAATAACAGCGTGGGGTGCCCTTAGTTTTGGATTACCAGCCAAGGTGAAGCTGCCAGCTGTGGTCTGCAGGCTGCAGCTGTCTGCTTTACCCTAGCTGGCTACAAAAATAGAGGGAACCCCACGTCATTTTTTTTTTCATTTTTTTGGCTAAATACAAGGCTAAGCACCCCTTAGTGCCACATGAAAGGCACCAAAGGGTGCAAAATTACAAAATGCAGGAGAGTGGGACATTATGTGTCTTTCTGCCATTATAATGACAGAAAAGACTGATATGAAGTGTACAAATTTATGTATTTTCCCTCCTTCAGTTTTTTGGCAGTACGCCAAAAAAACAGAAGGCGCACGGATGACAAATGGATGACATACAGACCGTATACGTGTCACGCTCCCAATGCCTCGGCACCGCTCCTTACCCACTGATCCGGTCACACCTGCACAGCACCGCTCCTTACCCACTGATCCGGTCCACGTGTCCACCGGTCACGGCTGCCGCTCCCGCTCGTGCTTTCCTGTGTCCTGTCCCCAGTCTCATGTGTCTGACTCATGCTTCTGTATAGGGTCGGGCCGCGCCCACTCACCTGGTCTTATGGGCCCAGCACTGCTGCAGCAGGATATGACATGAGGCTGTGCTGGGTATATAAGACTAGCCTTGCCATGTGGGTGGGGCCTGATCAACGTGTCTTGTAAGCCTTGTCTTGAAAGCTAGGTGCTCAGGTCCCTCTTGTGCCGTGTCCTGTGATCAATACTATTGCCTGACATTCCTACCCGGCACCTGTGCCGGACTCCTGCACTGTCTCCAGGAACTCTGAAGCCCCAGTGACAGTTCTACCCATCCCCTGTGGGACGCAGTCCCTGCCACGCTAGTGCTCTGGCTACCGTGCACCCAGGCCTCCGGTGGGGTGCACAGCCCAGTGGATCCACCACCCGGACCTAACAATACGGAATGGAAATGGATGCCACACGGATGCACCCATGAAAAAAACAGACCGTTTTTGGCGGACCGCAAAAACGGATCGGTTGTGTGAATGTAGCCTTATTCTGATCTGCCATTTATAAACAGCAGGCAGAAAGAAGTGAACAGTGCCCCCCAGCGTCAGAAAATCTCCGGGGTTTTAGGGGTAGCTGAGACCCTGGAGATTATGATTCAGGCGGTTTTTCCGATCCCCGCTCACGTGATCACCGGTATAAACCGTATACCAGTGATCACGTTACAGTAAATGACAGCGCCGGTAAAAAATTATTTATCTCCCATCTGGCATGAACAAGCATGTCAGATGGAAGATAAATCTCCTCCCCGGTCCCCTCCGGTCCCCCAGTGTCGCCAAAGTGCCCCCTCCCCCCCCTGGAAATCCAAGATGGCCGCGCGCATAGCAGCGCGCCGGCCGCATTCACCCTACTCTGATTTCTGTCACATGCGACAGAAAACTCCTCCGCAGGCCCTGCCAGGTCACCCCCTATAACACCACCGGTGTTCCCCGGTGTCCCACGGTACCTGTGCAGCATTGATCCCCTGCGGCCCCCTCCTTCACAATAGACGCTGCCGCATGCACAGAGCGGCTGTCAGCTCAGCTTCCTGTGTTCAGACACAGTGAGTGGTGGTAACCATGCATCTGTAAGCTACTGCAATGCCCTGCTCATGCGGTAAGGAACATAGTTGATCAGGAGAGCTATACTACATTTACAAATGGAGGGATTTGCTATTTCTGTTGCCCTGCTGAACGACTACCAAACATGAGAGTCCATTATACACCACAAGAAAACATGTCTAAATAGCGAGCTCTGTTTAGTATTCATTCAGCTGGATAACTGGACTTAAAGGGGTATTCCATCTCCAAGATCCTATCCCCAATATATAGTAGGTGGAATAGCAATAATATCAGCAAATACCAATATTTGGAAATGTAGAATAGTTCTCCTGATTAGGCATGCCCTTACCGCATGAGCAGGGCATTGCAGGTTTGGTAGTAACAGTTACGACATGGACTCTGCTGCTGTGGACCCGGGGAGAGTGGGTGCAGATTCATTGCACCCACACTCCTCACATGAAGGGTCTGCACTCCTATAAAATTGGGAATACGTTCCCTGAGTGTGTCCCCCATATTCTAGACGGTCCAGAGTCATCGTGGGATTCCCTTATTTTTTTTCCTTACAATATATTGGTGAAAGAGGGAATGTTTTGGGGAGTGTTTTTTCAAATACATTTTTTTTTCGTCTATTTGTTTTGTTAGTACTGACAGTTTGTGATGTCGGGTATCTGATAGACGCCATGACATCACAAACTGCTGGGCTTGATGTCAGGTGACCTTACAGCTAGTATCAACCCCATTTATTACCCTGTTTGCCACTGCACCAGGGCACGGGAAGAGCTGGGGTGAAGCGCCAGGAGTGGCGCATCTAGTTCATGCGCCACTTCTGGGGCGCCTGCGGCCTGCTATTTTTAGGCTGCGAAGGGCCAATAACTATGGACCTTTCCACCCTGAGAATACCAGACCACAGCTGTCCGCTTTACCTTGGCTGGTGATCCAATTTGGGGGGGACCCTATTTTTTTTTTGTAATTATTATTTATAAAATAATTATAAAAAAAGAGCCTGTGGTGACCTCCACATTGGATCCCCAACCACGGTAAAGCTGCCAGCTGTGGTTTTCAGGATACAGTCGTCTGCTTTACCCTAGCTGGCTATCAAAAATGGGGGGGACCCAACGTCATTTTTTTTTAACTATTTTTTTAAATAAAAAAAATTAATGGGGTTCCCTGTATTTTGATTGTCAGCCAAGGTAATGCCAGGCAGATGGGGGTGGCAACCCGTAGCTGTCTGCTTTAATTGCGCTGAGAATCAAAAATACCGTGGAGCGCTACGTAATTTTTTTTAAAGATTTATTTTTACAGCACTGTGATGTTCAGCAATCAAAATACAGGGAAGCCCATTTTGTTTTTAGTTATTTAAATAAATAATTAAAAAAAATTATATATGGGCTCCCGCTGCATTTTTTGTATTGCTAACAAAGGGTAATCTAAGCAGCTACTGGCTGCTAAACCCCACAGCTTGGTGTTACCTTCACTGGCAATGGAAAATCCACGGAAGCATTTTTTATTTTTTTTGCCAAAAAACTACAAAAAAATGACGTGAGCTTCGCCATATTTTTGTATGCTAGCCAGGTACAGCAGGCACCTATGAGCTGCCCCCAAACCCCAGCTGCCTATTTGTACCCGGCTGGGAACTACAAATATAGGGAAGCCCTTTTTTTAATTATTTCATGAATTTCATGATATAATTAAAAAAAAAAATGATGTAGGCTTCGTCCCATTTTTGTGTCTAGCAGGGTACAACTAGGCAGCTGGGGATTGGATCTGCAGCACAGGTTATCCCGAGATTTCTGGGCCCCTCTGCTGCGAATTGCAGTCCGCAGCCGCCCCAGAAAATGGCGCTCTCATAGAAGCGCCATCATCTGGCGCTGTATCCAACTCTTCCAGCTGCCCTGATGTCGGTGGCTCGCTGGGTAATAATGATTTCAGTTGATAATATACAGCTATCCCTAACCCCATTATTACCCAGCGAACCACCCTTCACCAGGTCAACTGGAAGAGTTGGATACAGCGCCAGAAGATGGCGCTTCTATGAAAGTGCCATTTTCTGAGGCGGCTGCAGACTGCAATTCGCAGCAGAGGGGCCCAGAAAGCTCAGGCCAACCTGTGCTGTGGATTCCAATCCCCAGCTGCCTAGTGGTACCTGGCTGGACACAAAAATATGGCGAAGCCTACGTCATTTGTTTTCTAATTACTTCATGAAATTCATGAAATAATAAAAAAAAGGCTTCCCTTTATTTTTGGTTCCCAGCCGGATACAAATAGGCAGCTGGGGGTTGAGGGCAGCCCGTAGCTGCCTGCTGTACCTGGCTAGCATAGAAAAATATGGCGAAGCCCACATAATTTTTTCAGGGGGCAAAAAACTCCTGCATACAGTCCTGGATGGAGTATGCTGAGCCTTGTAGTTCTGCAGCTGCTGTCTGTCTGTATGGAGCAGAGCAGACAACAGCTGCAGAACGACAAGGCTCAGCATGCTCCATTCACTAGTGTATGCAGGAGAGCAGACAGCAACTGCAGAACTACAAGGCTCAGTATACTCTATCCAGGACTGTATGTAGGACTTTTTTGCCCACCAAAAAAATTATGTGGGCTTCGCCATGTTTTTGTATGCTAGCCAGGTACAGCAAGCAGGTACGGCTGCCCCCAACCCCCAGCTACCTATTTGTACCCGGCTGGGAACCAAAAATATAGGGAAGCCCGTTTTTTTTAATTATTTCACTTATTTCATGGAATAATTAAAAAACAAATGATGTGGGCTTCGCCCCATTTTTGTGTCCAGCCGGGTACAACTAGGCAGCTGGGGATTGGAATCCGCAGCACAGGTTAGCCTGAGGTTTCTGGGTGCCTCTGCTGCGAATTGCAGTCCGCAGCCGCCCCAGAAAATGGCGCATTGATAGAAGCGCCATCATCTGGCGCTGTATCCAACTCTTCCAACAGCCCTGGTGACGGTGGCTTTGCTGGGTAATAATGAGTTAATACTGGCTTTGTTTTACTAGCTAGTATTAAGTCAGAGATTCTTAATGTCAGGCAAGTTTGACTCCGCCATTAAGAATCTCCAATAAAGGGTTAAAAAAAAAAACCACACAGAGAAAAAATACTTTAATAGAAATAAATACACAGACACATTAGAGACTCCATGTTTATTACTCACTGTCAGCCCTCCACGATCCATGCTCTTCTGTCTTTCTCGTTCAACACATGCAGCTCTACTACATCAGACAGCACTGCATGGGGGAAGACGCTGCTGCTCCCGTGCATTATAATCACTCCGTGAGTGATCAGTGCTGCTGGCTGTTAGCGGTAACATTACCGCTGAGAGATGCATTACCATAGCAACGGTGCTCCGATTATGTGATTCCCGGAGCCGCGGTTATCTATGGCAACGGTGATCTCCGTTATTGACCGGCTATGCCAGCCGGTCCCTAACGGAACGGGGAAGCAGAACGGGTAGTCGACCGTGTGCTAGAGCATGTCACCGGTACACGGCGATACACAAACGATCGTCGCGTACTGGAGAGTTGCAGTGACAGGACCTAGGACAGGACATGACGTCTAGCCATGTGACCAGTCTGTAGCCAATGAGATTACAGACACGTGACTGGTCACATGGCTATTTTGACGACGTCACAGAAGGTCCTGTCAGTGCTGGTTATCGGGATGACGCAGCGATCATCGGAAGGAATAGCGACAGGAGACAGAGTGCAGGACGCATCGCGGGCACCGGTAAGTATTATGGCAATGTTTATTAACTGTATGTGTACATTTATAATGTGTTTTTATGTGTTTGTGATTGCCTCCCATTGTTTCCTATGGGTTCGAGTGGTTCGCCGAACCGAACTAGAACCAGACCTCAGTTCGGCGAACTGAGCTCGAGCCGAACCGCGACCGGTTCGCTCATCTCTAGTCACTGTATGCATATGTTTGCATAGCTCACTAAAGTTTTATTCCCAAAAAACGCAAGAATAGGGGATAACTTGCAGTGAACTTGGCAGTCCCAATGACCATTCAAGGGGTTGTCCACTACTACCACAACCCTTTCTGATCCCACTTGTTTCCCCCAGTTAAAAAAAAAGACCTTGTACTCACCTCCTGTTCTGGTGACTGTTGGTAGTCGTGGGAAAGGGTGCACATGACATTGTGATGTCATGGGAGCCCAATGTCTAATCAGCGCCAGCTTCTCTCCTTCATGTTCAGACCAAATGAGTTAATTAACAGGAAGTGAAGCTGCGGCTCCCACTCTCTTCCAGTTGATTGCTCATTTGGCCTGAAGGCTTGGTGAGAGAAGTCGGCAGTGATTGGACACAGGGCTATCGTAACATTACAATGTCATGTGAGCCGTAAACTACAATTGCCGACAGCGTTTGAAGGAGAGGTATTTCAATTTAAGTGGGGAAAGAAGTGGAATCAGAAGGGGTTGTCCTAGTGGTGGACAACCTTTTAAATGCAATAGAGGCAAAGCAAACTCCTCCACCACTTCTTCCTTCCTCTCTCTCTTGCTCTCTCAAACACTTTCTCTCATGTTAACCAAGCTTCCAGCCCATGCAATTAGCATTCACAAAACATAAGCACATGAGAATTATCACATGATGACTTCATTAGATGAAAAGGCACTCCATTAATAACGCTATATCTATATACAAAGCAATAAAATGTTGTACATGATTAATTTGCAGCAACATTTACGCTGGACATACTGTAATTGAGTAATAAACTAAATAAAATATTATAGGAGAATTATGTATAAAAAAACATGTTATTCCCAGAAAGAATTTGAATAAGACACAACTGTAAAATTAATAACCATCTAGAAAAACAAGTGTACAATTCATCAATTCAGAGGGACACATGGTGTGTAAAAGATTAATCAATAGTCCTCTCTCTGTACCAATTTCTACCAGCCTGCATCATGTTATAATGAGGGACCTGTTCATTGATCTGAAATGATTTTCAATAAAATGCCAAGAAATAATTGATTTACTTTATTTTGTCCAAATTGTTGAAATGCAATCTTTATGTTTTTGGTTTTCTTAAATGTAGGTTTGAAAACACTGACTCTTTCAAAGGGGTTTGTGGATTTTATTTCAAACAGCAGATAATGTGGTTAAATGATGAAATAACTAGAGATGAATCCACATGGACTTGAAAAAAGTTTGGTTTGGGAACTGAACTTGACGAAAACTTGACCCGGATATCAAACCCCGTGCAAGTCAATGGTGACTGAATTTATGTGCTGCCATTTCCTGCAAGCTGACAGTCCATTAATTCAGCAGTGAGTTCAACTGAGTTCACTGAGGGCAGAGGAGTAGATCTCGGCTGTGAGAATCGGTCACGTCACTCAGTTCACCGGAGTTCAAAGCTCTCTCTCTGCCCTCAATAAACATTCAAAATGGAGAGGAGAAGGGGTTAATGCCACGCATCAGCCAAATGACACTGTATAGATGTTGATGAATAAATATCTTTCCTTTATTTTATCATTGACCGATGAAATAAAGGAAAGATATTTATTCATCAACATCTATACAGTGTCATTTGGCTGATGCGCGGCATTAACCCCTTCTCCTCTCCATTTTGAATGATCATCCACGTGGGGCTGCAGCAGATGCCATTATCTTATGCTTTTCAGTGGTTGTGACGTTCACAACCTAAATAGGTGAGTGTATATTCCCTATATTCTTTACTCATCCACCTGGTGTTACACTATCAACGCTTCTTATTTGTAGAACTGCCCTCAATAAACTCAATTGAACTCACTGCCAGATTATCGGAGTGTCGAATTGCGGGACACAGCAGTCTTGCAGCGAGTTTAATTGAGTTTACAGCTGAGGGCTCCCCCGCGGACCCTTGAACTGACTGCCGGATTGCCAGACTGTCGGATTGCGGGACAGAGCAGCACAGCAGTATGGCAGCTAGTTTAATTGAGTTTGCAGCTGAGGGCTGCCCCGCTGACCTCAGTGAACCTCACTTGAACTCACTGCCAGAATGCCAGACTGTCGGATTGTGGGATGTGGCAGCACAGCAGCCCCCAATCCGGCAGTGAGTTTAACAGAGTTCATAGAGGGAACTCCGGTGACCGACTTCTGAATTGCTGGACTGCTGTGTCGCCATGTCCCACAGTGCAGCAATCCAGCAGGAATCTCATCAACGGTCAAAATTGTTACTGTGGGAGTCCCCAGCTGTGAATTCTAGTGACCTGACTGCCAGATTACCATACTTCTGTAGCGCTGTGTCCCAAAATCCAGCAGTCTGACAGTCTGTTAGCAAATTCATCAGCGGTCACACTTGGTACCACAGGAGCGCGGCTATGACCTTTGGTGAACTCATTGACTTCACCTCTTCACACAGCCAAGGGCTCCCTCGCTGCCTTCAGTGTGTCCTGAAGGCTGCAGTGATCAGTAGCATTTTCCATCACTGAGGCCTCTGGATATAGCAGAGCTGGCATTGTCATGGGAAATTGTGTGGATTACATTGGACCTGCAGGGGTGTTTTACTGGTAAATAAAAGGTTGAACAAGAGTGTCTTAATTTTTTAGTTCAAATACAGGATTTTTCTGTGTGTTTATTTCTTTTGATTTACAGGGTTAGTAATGGGAGTGTCTTATAGATGTCTTTCCATTACCAACATAAGGCTTGATGGCAGCTGTGATTTTTGCCAAACCACGGCACCAGAGCAATCGGGATGACCTGGGTAATGAGTCAGAATTGCTGTATCTAATGTGATTGCACTTCTGGGGTGGCTGCAGACTGGTATATTTAGACTGGAATGGGCAAATAACAGGCTTTTCCTAGCCTGATAATGCCAGCCCTCAGTGATCCACTATACTTTGACTGGTTATCAAAAATGGGGGAGACCCCACACCATTATTTTTAAATTATTTATTTGATAGCCAGCCACGGTAAAGCAGCCCACTGTGGATTGCAGCCTGTAGCTGCAGCTTTACAGCCGCTGGTAATCAAAAATAGGGTGGGAGCCCATGTAATTTTATTTTTTTATTTTATTCTTTTACAATGATGCCCCGGCCAATCACAGCCATGCCACTTGACATGTTATGGTGCCAGAAGTGCCCACACTAAAAAATCTTGCTGATTGTCTTTCAACAAGCTTTATTCGAATAAGAAACCCAAACAGGAATTGGACATACAGGTAAAAATCTGTGTTTGTGCCTTAGACTCAAACACCTGGTGTTCGGTACAAACACCAAACTTTACATTTCAGGTTTGCTCATCCTTAGAAATAACCCTGATTCACATTTTAAAACAGAGAAACTGTGGTCACTGCTGAATCTGCAGTATGCTGAACAATCTTGTTGTGACCACTGCAGCCAGTCATTGGCCCATTGGCTGGAATACATTACCTAATACCATCCGCCTCTTTGGTTATTCATAATTCTGTCTTTCTGTCATGTCATTTTGCCTAAGCTGTTACTACAAATCTTCCTATGAGAAGAAAGCCATGATCTGGAGTGTTTTTTCTTACTTCAGTGTGAGTCTTGTTTTTTATTCTGTATTAAATTAAATTTTCCTGGTCATATAAAACATTGAATTCTAATTTTATAAGCTGTGGTTTACAAAAGATTTCTTTATTTCTACATTGGTTTGACTGATATTTCATCTAAACAATCAGTGTTTTACCCATCTGTTGGTGAGAGTGAGGTGCATTTTTCATTGCATAGTAGAATTTAGCCTTACTTTCATAAATTGGGGAAAAAGCGGCTCAGTAGAGACTTTATAAAATGTAGCAATAAAAATATTTCATTTGTCATTTTGAATTTCATTTATTAGTGGCATATTAAATTTGGACAAGTTTTGTGGACCTTGAGAATGAAATGTTTCAGTATATAACATCTAGAGTAGCATCTGTTTTTGGAAAATTTACCTAAGATTTTAGTTGTACAGTTTAGGTCTCATGTACATGGTTGATCTATGGGCAAAGATCCTGAATGGCAACAAAGAGGTGTCAGGCGAGTAAAATGTATTAATGGCCTGTGTGTGCTGCTATACCGTTTGCTATCAGTTGCCTTATGTACCATGTCCCTAGAATCAATGCTTCTAGTGTATAAAACCTGTACACATGTAGTATACTATGTTACTATGCCACACATTTAGATTTAGAAACTAGCAGACCAGGCAACGTTGGAATTGCCTTGTTAGGGCAGATTTTTCTGGGACGTTTGATTCACGGAGAAGTTATTCTCCGCCAAACAAATGTCCCTTAAAATGCTCTGGAGTCTCTACAGACACCATATCATAATAAACTTAAGTTGTAAAAAGTACAAAAAAATCTTTATCCTCACTTTACTGCCCACCTCTCTATTCTCTTAAAGTATGTTCACACTGCATCTTTTCATAACCACAAAGATGCAGGATTTTTGGCCCCAAAAAACATACCCGTGGCAAAAACGCATCAAAAAACGCAAGGATTTTTGCCCAGTGTGTTTTGTAAGTCAAATCTATTCACTAGAAGGACTCAAAAACGCTGAAAAAACACAAAAGGAATTGACATGCTGCATCTTCAAAAACGCAGCCAAGATGCAGACAAAATAAGATGCACTGTGTAGACAGCAAAATAGAAATCTCATAGACTTTGCTGGGGAAGGAAATACATGCATTTAGGTGCATGTTTGTGACCTCAAAAATTCACCAAAAATGTGGTAAAAGATGCAGTGTGTGAACAAGGCCTAACAGGACCCGAGGAAGCGTGAGTACACGCGAAACGGCTGTCGTCCATGAGGGGGCCCTGCTGTCAACTCTGCTCCTGCCTTTTTACCTGCACCATGAATAAATAAAGTCTTTTTTACTGGACGTTGGTGAGTGCTGCCCTATCTCTATTGTTGGACTCTATCAAGGCCTAACAGTTTCTTAATGTTGCTCACCTTCACCTGGCTGGTTCTTCCAGCACCTTCTACTTTTCGGCACATGCACTGAAATCCCAAAGCCTCTCACGCTGGGCCAGTTTCCGTGTAAGCATGGAAAATGTCATGACATCACAATGTCACAACATGTGGAAATTTCTGTACTTACAGCGGCAATCAGAAGATGTGACAAGGACCAGACAGGTGGTGCTAAGAAGTGGATGGGCGAGAGAGGTGTGTTTAAGTATTTTTTATATTTTTGTCTCTTGATGACAGTTTACAAAAATGGAGACCAGCAGTCACCATTTTACTAAATCTGCGTGGAATCAAATGACAAAAAAAATTCAACATTTTGGTGAAAGTAGATTTTTAAAAAAATTGAGTCAAATTAAATTCCACTCAAATATATTTGCTGATCTCTAGAATAAAATCTCAGGTTACAGGTCCATTCAGTTGTCTGCATGAGCCAGTCAGATCGGACCCAAACAAAAAGCATAATTATTCATAAGTTCCAATTATCTGTTATGATCATTTAATTTTTATCTAAACCTCTATTACGGGATATGTGCTATTGAAATAAGAAGATTTAAGTTCACCATTAGAAACTTCTGGGCCCTATAAAACTAAAGACACACTGGAGAAAATAAAACACCTAAGAAATTTACTCTTTTTAGCATTTATACTGCATTTTGTTGAGGATTCTCGTGAAAATCACACATAAAGTTTGAAACAAATCCAACTACATCTATCCTAAGGATTTATTCACAAGTCTGTGTTAAGAGACCTGATGCTTCCACAAGCATTTGTGCATGACATTTATGGAGGGATTCTCCTCAGAATACCTTGCTAGAAAGGGAAAGTCAGGTCCCTCAGGTGGTAACTTGTAGTGTTGTAATCTGTACTACAGCCACAATACCTGGATCTCCTGTGGTTCTTCTAAAATGAATTTAGATCAGCACAGAACCCTGCGGTGATCTAAGTTAGGCTCAGTAGGATCATGTGGAGTCTAGATGTTGCAGTCATAAAAATGTCCTAAGAAACCAACCTTAGTGTGCAGAACACAGCAGCTTAAGCAGCAATTACGGGCAATATCTTTCTGACCTAGTCGCCATTTACCGTTACTGTCTGCTGTTCTGTGATTCGGATGGGCACCTCTTGTGACCACCTAGACTTTGAGCTCTTTAGATGTACTTCAATTTCTTATATTCATCAAATCAGGGAGAAATAACTACAAACTCCAGAAGTATAATACGGGCCAATAAAACTAGAGAAAATCCTGGATCAGTGTGATATATATTTTTCTATTTTATTTGACCATATGCTTGAGACCATATTATCATAATCTCTGTTGTTATTGTTATCATAATCATTAGTTTTGGTAACAATTCTTTAAAATCAAGTTCCTGTTCTCTATAGATGTGCATCAAATGACTGGGAACATAATCACAGGTGTAGTTATGATGAATGTCAAATCCGAGGATAACAAGACCCAAAGGAAACCAGTAAATGCATTTTTCATGTCATCGTATTAAAATTATGCAACACCGTTTAATAATGATACACTGCAGCAGCTGCTCAGGCAACACCGTCATAAATACCTTCATCCAATGTCGGAGTTTTAGTCATTCCATCTCTTTGATTTGATAGGAACCGTTTAGATTTATTCTCGGCACTAAACTACACATCTGTCTACATATATTGTATGCAAAGTAAAGCAGAGGTGAAAGGAATTAAGTTGCTAGGAAAATGTGTCAGATACATAGGGTGTTGTATATAGCATGTCAAAAAGTTAATATACAAACAGCATAATGGTCTATTAGTTTATTTTACTATTGTTACTGACTTGAGACAAGAAAATGTAGTGTAGGCGAATGGAATACATTTATAATGCTCCAAAATTTGTGAATTATTTTGGATTTAAATCTTGGGAAATTTGAAGGAATATAACAAAATGGTTGCCATTGCTCTAAATTCATATGAACCAGGAGAGAGATCGAAAATTAAACATTTTCATACCTAGCTCTTTATCTATCTCTGCAACCATAGCTGGTCCTCCACTGACTTCCTAATGAACCCACTCCAGCGCCAGTCTCCTCTTCATTCTTTACTGGTTTCCCACCCCTGGCTAAGCCTCTGTCACTGCACGTGATGGTATAGGGAGAGATGACAAGACGGGTGGGCCCTGTGCTTACCCTTAAGCTAATGGGGTGCCCTAGGCTTTCCCTCTACCCAGAATTATGCTTGAAGGTAGCAACGTCTGAGCCCCCAGCCTCTCCTTGTCTTCTATCCTGGCCCTGGTGACTATGTCTGCACCACACCCACCACCCAGGGGACAGCCCAGGACTGACATCCCAAAGCCCCACCAACAAACAACAACAGATGGGGTATAAACAGAAACGCGTGCACACAAAAGACCCACACAAGGGAACTACTAATGGTGCACAGGGAGGGGAAAAAAGTAACGGAGAAAGTTACTACACCGGGTACTTTCACACTACATATCAGCAACAGACAACAAAAGCAGCAGCGATCACCTCCACACTGCTCCAGGCCAAGCTCCAGTGAGAACTGAATAACCGTCATCCCCCTGCAGGAAGCAAAGGGTATTTATCATTGCCATAAGTGGAAATCAAACCAAATACCTGGATCGGGGTAATGTGCCAGCAGCAGGCAAGGCAAAACTGACATTAACCTCAACGCTGCCAAAGGAAAAAACACATTTAAAGCGTATGGTCTCAAATGAAAAAGAAAACTAGCCCTGAGCCTGTCACTAGTCACGAAGCATGTAGTGACAACCGTGACAACCTCAAGGCAAGTTCCAATGTCATGACATCACAAAGCTCACTTGGGCCAGCATCTTGACGTTATAACAGACAGGATGTCTTAGGAAGTCATCAGTGGGCTAACGGGAGCTGAGGAGAAAGGCATGGAGCTACATCATTATGATAATATAGTGTTTATAACCCCTTCCTGAGCCATCTTTTTATTACACTTTGTGGTTGTAAAACCTCAGAGTACAATAAACAGCTTCTTTACACAACTATTCGATTCACATTGAATAAATTTGATGGAAATCAAATTTTCCGTATCTACAGAATTCAAATTTTGTTAGTTTGCTCAACAGATAAAAATCCCAGTTGCTGGAATTGGAATTACCTCTAGAAATAATTATCTATAGGTAGAATCGATCCAATTTTGGATTCGTCAATTTAGATTTATAAAAAGTAAAGGATCTCACTATCTACAGACTTTATATTCCAGTGAACTCCATTACTATTGTCTATAAGTGTGTTACGCAAGTGTTAAATAACAGAGTAACATATTCCCTGTTCCATTTACAAGCTGCATATTTACTAGAATTGAGGCGGCTGATTTTTTTTTTTAATGCACTGTCGTTTTCAATTTTCAAGTTAAAAATATCCTTCAGTGTTGAAAGTCAAACATCCCTTCATGTAAATGCAGGCGCCTCATCTATATTATAAGCCATAAAAGTGAATATAGTCTTCATAATTAGACTCATCTCGAAGCTTAAAAGGGTTCACCGGGACATTAACTCACAGCAGAAAGAGAAATAACACCTATAAATATACCCTGGCAACTATACACAACATGTAATAAGGAGGGAACGAGGGGTCAACTGTTTTTCACATTTTTTGAGATGAAGGACTTTGTAAGGTGCTTTCACGCTGTTTTAACTGCACTGCTTTTCTTTCGTCATTCTCATAACCTGAAAGATTCACATCAAAGGAGCTTTCTAATTACATAAAACCCCTTCCACCAGGCATAGTTTGTTAAAAAAAACATGTGCCTTGCTCACCTTTCCCTGGTCCAGCACTGAGTCTCCATTGCTGCTCCTTGTGTCTATTATGGTCTGCAGCATTGGCATCAAGTTGATTATGCCACAGCCAATCAGTAAGTTCATTTGTCTCTGAGCAATTTGTGCAGTCTAAGGGCTCATGCGCACGTAACTGCAGAATATGCTGCAGTGATTTGACAGCACATGTGCGCTTCAAATCGCTGCAGAAATGCTGCATAATGAATGCAGTATTATTGTTAAAAAAGCCGATTTCATGCGCTATGGCTGCTGCCCCCACCATAGACAAAGTGGGAGCTGCATCCAGAACTCACAAATAATTGACATGCTGCTTTTATGAACGCACAGATTTGGGTAAAAAGTTTAGCACCCAAATCGCTGCGTTCATAAAAAGGCAACGTGCGCACGTCTCCTGCACAATCTACATAGATTGTGCAGGGGACACAGGACGCATGCATTTATGCTGCAGTGCTATACGCAGCGTAGATGCATGTAAGTACGCAACGTGCACACGAGCCCTAACAGAGCAGAGCCACTGAGCTCTCTAATGGTCTGTAGCATGGTCAATATGACGTCAGCGCTACAGACCATAGCGGATATTCAGCGATAGACACAGTAAAAGTAAGTAAAGCAGATATTGTTAGCTTTTCAAATTGCAGCAAGAGGACAGGAGTATTCTGACACCATAAAAAGAAACCTTAAAAGATTAAAAGCCTTACATTGCAACCACAGCAAAGTGATTACTATACAAAAATTATCCCATGATAAGGATGTGCCTTGGATGTGCTCCTCTTTTATCTCTATTTATGAAGTGGATGGTCTGCTGGAAAACTGGTGTTATGCGCCGGAGTCCTCCGCCTGTGCAGGTCAGACTCCAGGTACCCTCGGGTGCCTCTGCCTCCTCACCCGAGATGCCCCCTGTGGCTACTGCTCCACCTAGACATTGGTCTCAGTGCTTGGCCCACTCTCTTGATGTCCTGTTAACTATTTGGCTGCCTGAGGCTAAGTGCTGAAAGTCATCCACGGCGCATGTGCGGCTTGATAGTACTCAGCCAGAGCCCAACTCCAGAAATTGGGATACTGAGCATGCTCAGGCTGAATGTGCTTGGTCAGAGCCTAAGTCCAGAAATTGGGCTACTGAGCATGCTCAGGCTGAATGTGCTCTGTCAGAGCCTAAGTCCAGGGTTCAGGCTACTGAGCATGCTCAGGCTGAATGTGCTCTGCAAGAGCCTAATTCCAGAATTCAGGCTACTGAGCATGTTTGGGCTGATTGTGCACTGCTAGAACCTAAGTCCAGAGATCAGGCTACTGAGCATGTGCATGACGTGGCATGTCCTGATTGGTGCTTGGATGTCAGATGTCCTGATGACACGGCATCCCAGGATTGGCCGTTGGACATCAGCTGTCCTGATGATGTGGCGTCCCTTGATTGGCCTCTGGACTACACCCACACCAACTGGAAGTGAGGCTTTTTGGGGAGGTCATTAGGTTATATAAGGATGCCACCCACGCCAGTCATCGCGCAGTCATCAAAAAACCTCATTGTGTGTGGGTGTCTGGATGCTTGTAGTATGCCCTAATGTCTAAGTGGTATGTGCTGATTAAGTGGGTTTCCTACCATACTTAGGCGCCGCTCACATCAGCGGTATTTTGCCGCAGGGCCGGATTCGGTACAAATGAGCTTCAGCTCAATTCACCTCTAATAGAGTTGCGGTGGGATGCTGTCACATGCACCGCATGTGACCACATGTGACCGCATGTTGCCGCGATTCCATAGGAAATGAATGGAGCTGAAACGCATTTGTACCGGATCCGGCCCTGTGGCAAAATACCACTGATGTGAGCACGGCCTTAGACAGGAAGTTTCAAGAGTGTCTTCCTTTTCTAGTATAGGAGTGTGCACAGGGCTGTGTGCAACACACAATCTATCAGTGACAGGTCGCTTGAATTTCCACCTTTTCTGTCTCCTTCATTTACGACAGCACAGCTTGTAGTCTGTCATACTATCCTTTAGCTTCTATTTAGTTACCCTTTCGTATGTCTGTATAGTATATATAGTATATAGTGTGAAGTCAACACAGGCTAGTGTGTTTTGTCTTATTTACCTGCAGCTGCTGTATCTGCTAGGCCCTCCGGGCTCTTAGCAGCAGATTACCATCTATGCAGGGTAGACCCCAGGCTGCGATTAGGATTTATTATTTTCTTCCTAATCCGCCAACCCCATAACAACTGGCCTCCGAAACCACTAAACCTGAATTATGTGAATTATGAATGTGGTAAGCCTTTAAATCAAATCTTCTATACTATGATCCACATGATTGTCAGCTTTATGGTAGTCACTAGGGATAAGCGGACCCATGTAAGTTCAGGTTCCCCAGGTTCGGCTGGACATTAGTTAAAAGATGAGCTCAAGACCCAGACTTAACCTGAACTTAACCCCCCCATTTGGACAAGTCAATAGGGACCTGAACTTCTGTGCTGTAAATGGTGGTAGTTATTGCTAGGGGCTGTAAATGGAAGCAAAAGGGGGGCAATTCCCATGCAAGCAAATGTGGATAGGGATTAGGGAATAAAGTAAAAATAAAAATGACATGGCGTCCCCCCCAGAAAAAAGGACTGCAACCCCCAGCTGTCTGTTTTACTTTGCCTGGTTATAAAAAGTAGAGGGGATTCCATGACATTTTTTAAATTATTTAAAGAAATAATATGGGTGCCAACCTATTTTTGAGAGCCAGGTAAAGTAAAGTGAACATTTGAGGGCTGCTATTATCAGTCTGGAAAGGTCCATGGTTATTTGCCCCTTCCCAGCCTAAAACTAGCAGCCTGCAACCACATCAGAAGAGGTGCATTCATTAGATGCACCAATTCTGGCCCGTTGCAAAGCTTTTCCAGATTACCCTGTTGCGATGACAATCGGGGGTAATACTTTTGTGCTTGATGTTAGCTGTAAATTCACAGCTTTAATCAAGCCCAGGGGTCACTAATGGGGAGGCGTCCATCAGACACCTCCATTACTAACCCGGTAAGTATAGATTAAAAAACACACACAAGGAAAAAAAGATTTGAATAAAGACTCCTGCATACTCCCTTGTTCACCAATTTATTCATAAAAAAATTCTCGAAGTTCTGACATAATCCAATTGTGTAATGTCCCATAATGCCCATAGATTCCTATGGAGCTTTGATCTGAGAGTGTTCTCAGAACAAGGCTCCATACATCACTCCTGGTCAGAGGCAGATGCTTGTGACAAATTCTGGGTCTGGTGTAGATCAGCAGTGACTTATGGAGTCTCGTTCTCAGAATGAAGCTCCATAGGAATTTATGGGCATTGTATGCCATTACACCATTGGATTATGTCGGTACCTCCGGGATTTGTTTTGAATTAATAAATTGATGAATGAGGGAGTGTGTGAGGGGGAGTCTTTATTCAAATAAACTTTTTTTTCCTGTGTGTGTGCATGTGCTCTTTAACTTATGGGGGTGTCTGATAGACAGCTGAGATCAACTCACAGCTGACATCAACCTTAAAAGTATTAATCCAATTGTCTCTGCACCATGGCAATCGGAAAGAGTTGGGCAAAACATTAGAAATGGCACATCTAATGGATTTGCGTCTTCTGGGGCGGCTGCAGGCTACTATTTTTAGGCTGGGAAAGAACTAAAAACATGGGCCTCCCCACCCTGATAATACCAGCCCCCAGTAGTCTTCTTTATATTGTCTGGTATCAAAAATAGGCAGGAACCCACTCCATTTTATGAAAACACTTAAATATATCATTTAAAAAAAGGCATTGGGTCACCTCTATTTTTGATAACTAGCCAAGGTAAAGCAGACAGCTGAATGCTGCACCCCACAGCTGTCTGCTGTTCCTGTGCTGGTTATAAAAAATAGACAGGAGCTCATGTCATTTTTTTTCTTTATAGTTTACAGCAGCGTACAGGCAACTTCTTCATGCAATAAAACTTGTTGATTGGCTGCAGCCTTTTAACAAACTTTATTAGCATCCTGAGAGCTCCCCAACTCAGAACTCGAACAGAGACATTATTTAATACGGTAAGTCCATGTTCGAGTTCAAGCCTGGACACCCAATGTCCGGTAAGAACCCATTTCTAGTAGTCACGTCACTGACATCTGAACATGTCAGTTTCTGATAAAAGCATCTAGACCAGAGTACATCATAATCTGTCACTCACAGAGATAACACAGCATGCTTTTATGTGTACACCCTCACCAGCACATTCACTTATGTTAGCTTCCTGGATCTACGAGAATGTGACATAGTCGAGGTAATATGGAGTCAGCTGCAGTCAAGCTTATATTTTTTGTTTCTAGTATTGTTGAACTAAAATAATAGTATACAATGCTTTATTACCTGATATCAAGCTATGACTTGAAGCTCATCATGTGGACATTACCTGCAGTAAGTACATCTGTTCTGTCTCGCAACAGATGCCCAATGAAATATATGTTTGAATCATTAGACATGCTCTAAAACTTGCAGCAATATGAATCAATTTTCAGCAGATGGATATGTAGCCTTTATAGTCATCACCATGGTATAAGCTCAAGTGTTTGTAGGAAGCCAAGTGGCCATAGTGGAAATTTTACTACGCTTTAAATGATGCCCCTGTTATACAGTAGGTAACAAACTGCAGAGAAGGCATAAAATGTAGGGATGGTCGAATATGATAAATATTCGGCAATATTCGGCTTCGCGAATATCTGACGAATAGTTTGCCACTATGCCAATATTCGATGCACAATGTAAGTCTATGGGAAGCCCAAATAGTTGCCATTCGGCAACTATTCGGGTTTCCCATAGACTTACATTGCGCATCGTATATTCACAAATCGTCGAATAGTAGCGACCTATTCGGCGAATATTGGTGTTGCCAAATATTTGCGGTATTCGATCATCCCTAATAAAATGATGTTTCATTCCATGTAAGCTCTACTTTTTGTTAGTCATCTGGATAATGTATAAAATGCACCAGTCACTGCTGTATGTTTCTTTACATGAATTACCTCTTGGCATGGTGTGCCAAATTTAAAAAAATATATCAGTGCACTTATATGTATATTGGCCTTTCATATATTAACACGTAATTATAAAACACACTTTTGAGCCACATTTTTTTCATAATTTGAATTTTGATCACGTTTGTGGATATTGGTGTCCACCTTTTCTAATTGTTAACTTAGCTGCCCATCTCTGAACATACTTCTGTTCTACTACTTTCAAAATTGTTCATCATTGTACACAATATTCCACGTGTGTTCTAACTATCGAGCCGTAATGCACTGGTATTATATTCTTATCATGCATAAAGGGCTCTCTGATGCATCCCATGGTCTACTTAGCCTTGGCTGTAGGTGTCTAACAGGGATAGCCACAGTTTAATTTGATCTTTGTTCTAATAATGTAGCTGACCTTATTGACTGCCTGTTTACATTAGTCTAAAGTTGATGAAAATTGACAATTTCGGCTAAATCAATTGAAATTTAACAACGAATAATTATTTTTGCTGACCAATGATGAACTGCCATCAATTTGAAATAAGTGAGTCACATTTTAGTCTTATTCTTTAGTCACTTGTCACCAAAGACCTTTTTCTGATAGAATGTTTACAGATTATTTATTTTACTCACTTATATAGTGCCATTAATTCAACAACACTTTACAGATGTGATGGTCACTATCCCAATTGGGGCTCACAATCTAAATTCCCTATGATTGTACCTTTTGGAGTGTGGAGTGTGGGAGAAAATCAGTACCACTCAAAGACAGAGAAATCCTTGCAGATGTTGTCCTTGGTGGAATTTGATCTCCAGAACTCAGTGCAGCAGGACTACAATGCCACTGAGCCCCCGTGCTGTTCCTTCACTAGCTGTCATTGAACATGTACCATTTAAACCACTGTAATGGGCAAAAAGGACTAAAATGTAGATGGCAGCATTGGTAAAATTAAGCAGGTATTCAGTAAGGTCTATAAATAGGCTTGTATTAATATTAGCAAACATGTGGTCAAATCCTATTACACATAAAAATACATCTTCCAAAAAGTGTTTTGTAAAGTTACATGCACACTGATTTTGAGGCAGTCAAAAACAATGAGATTTTTAGTGGAAACTGTTTCAAGAAATGTTCTTTGGGTAAGTGTACATGTGAAGCCCCACAGGTGTTGTGTCGGTGCATTACCTTCAGGGACTCCACGTGGGATGGTCTGGTCACAGGTAGGGAACCTTCTCTTTAGGATTTTCATGACACCACTCTCGGTATTGCGGTCAGAGGACCGCCACTGCAGGTTAAGGGATGCCTGGGGTTGTTGGTAGGTGCAGTTAGATGGTGTGGCCCCCCGAGAGTAGGGCTGGCCTCAGGGCCCGTTTTGAGTGGGTGGAACCACAAGGCGCAGAATGATTCAAACACAGTCCAGGCAGTCTTTCAGGGTTTTTACTCACAGTTCATGGTAGGGTGAGTAACCCGTGTGAAGCTAGGATGAACCAGGCTGGAACCAGGTATCCTTCCGGCTGGCTGATGAGGGTGACTACCAACTCGCCTTCCTAGCCCTATGTGTTTTGGGGTGACCCCTACTTGAAGCCCTGCTGGGGTCGCCCAGGAAAGTTGCTGATGCCTCTCTCCCCTTCTTTTAGCCCATTTACTTGTAGCCTGGACCAGGTCACTCCGGCTGCTTGCCTCCTGTGAACTATGGGCCCTCTCTTCGCTACATGGCTCCGGACTCTGTGTGTGGTGGTGAGGGCGTGAAGTACCCCTACCTGCAGGTTGAGCAGGACAATTGAATGGTCCCCTACTCTGAGAGCCTGCACTCTTATGGGCCTGGTACCTCCCTGGCAGTCCTCTTACTTTACCCTCTCTAGCCTTGGGTGGATTTGGGGTAGCACTACCAGGTGACCGATCTCTCCCGTTGGTAGTCACTGCACGGACGCTGTCAATGTTGTGTTAGCTTCCAGGGTCTGCTCCACACATCTCCTCTCCCTGAGCTGCACTCCCCGACTGGCTCACTACTCCCTCTCCACTTTGCCTGCCTACGCCACCTAGCAACCAGGCTCTCTACCACACCCCTTGAGTGGACATGGAGGCTACGCCCCCTCCTGGATTCCCCAGGGGTCCCTATTAAAGGTAGATGTGTGAGAGCTGATTACTATGCGCGTGTGTAGTCACACCTCGGTCAGCCTTCTGGTTTACCTGAGTTGCATGCCCACAGCATGGGTACAGTACTCAGTGGTGCCTGATCAGGTCAGTGGCGCCACATACACAGCATCATTTAGAGTATTCCCCAACAAAGCCAAGGGGATGGGCATTTTCCTAAGGCAGCTACCCCAATGACTTTGCCATTGTACTTTCAGTGGCTCTGTTACCAGCGGCTTTCACTTTATACCATTAAAGGGAATCTGTCAGAAAATGTTTACTATGTAAGCTGAAGCCAACATGATGCAAGGATTAACACAGAAAATTCAGGGATGCCAGTTTTCTCACAGTCCGATCTGTTATTTTTTTGCTATATTTGTATATGCAGCAGGACTTCTCTTGCTTGGACTACAATGTCATGTGCACAGCAGTCCAACATGCCCCCTCCCCTGATTGACAACTCACTGTCTAGGTACAATCTCTATTAAGTGCCTGGTGTGGGACAGGGACAGCTCTCTCAGCTCAGCTAGATGCCAAAATCTAAAAGCTTTGATTGTGTCAGAATGGCTGCAGCCAGTAATCTAAGTGATACATCGTTGGATTCAGGATCTCTTTGCCTACATTATGTTACTCTCAGATGAGGTAGGAAAAACCTGCTGACAGATTCCCTTTAAGTACCCTGAAGCAGTTAAAAGAAGAGGCATTAGACAGGACATGTACACAGCAATGTCATATTGACAATACTGTGCACTATGATTATTTTATGGGGCACTTTTATTGCGCTTTTTAAGGTCAATTCCAAGTAGTATTCGACTGAAAACTACATCTTGCACACTTATTCTTTCTTTGAGGGTTTTTTTGAGAAGTTATTAATTTACTTAAGCAATTTAGAAGAGTGTTTCAATCTTTTTGAATTAGTTTTTTTCCTGAAGCATTTTTTGCAGCCTTTTCATTATAAAATGTCTAGTTTCGAGCAGGTGTCATCAGGAGCCACTTCAAAGAAATGACATGCACTTTCTTTTTTCCCACCAGACATTTTTCAAAACCCGAGTTGAAAAAAACAAACACTCAGCAGACTGAACTTAAGAACAGCAAAGTGGTTTTACAATAGAGGTGAATACTGAGAGACTTTCAAGTATTGTGAAAGTGATTTATAAGAAATTATTTTAAAACTCCTGAAAAAAGTCTATGTGCACAAGCCCTAAAAATTGTTCACAACAGCAAATAAAAGTAGACCAAGCCTGGTTTAAAAAAAAAAAATCTTCTTTTACCAGTTTGTTTTATCAGAATTAACTGTACGGCATTATTGTTAAATAGTTTCGTCACTTAGAGTTTATATACTGGCATTCATGAGTTACAATGAAAAGGTAAATGTTTTTCTAAGTATAAAAAAATAAAAAGTGTGTTAAAATTATACCAAAACAAATGATTTTACATTTTACAAGCCTTTATTTGAAACAACAATAATACATGAATAGTATTACTCATTAAATATTATTAATTTGATAGAATGCAAGCAAATGTCAGGCTTGACTGTTCTCTAACAATACTGTGGAGTTACTGAAAGAATAGCTGCCAGAAGTGAATTCTGAAATAGGCTTTTCAAAACAGTCTTTGTTTGGTTAAAGCACTTTTTCTTTGAAAATTGCCTACTACAGGGCTGAAAAAGTTGCAGCTATTTTTAATGTTTTTAATGTTGTTCTCCTTGTTCTTTGGATACTTCTAAAGGTTGTGTTTCCAGCATTGCTAACTAAAAATCTTAAAAAGTAGTTTTCAGGTCCGAAAAAAAAGGATACCTCTTATACTACACCGACAGTCTTCATTTAAATGCATAGATTTCTTCCCTAATCTAAAACATACACACACTCCCAAAACTCAATTACTTTCCAATCCATTAGAACAAACACAGCACAAACTGAATGGACAGTTCAATGTTATTGAGTATTGTTTAAAAATGTGTATGTAGAGCAAGAAGATCATACCTTTTACACAGTCTCGAACACTAAAGGAATGTTTTTATTTTAATCTACCACATTAATATTAGGATTCATTGTTTACTAACTTATGGCTGATGCTCTTTAGCAACAAAAGATATCATAATTCCTCTGTGCAGAACATCTTGCCTTTGGAGATGCTTTGCTGCACTTCCCTGAGTTAAGGCTGCTTTACACACAGCGACATCGCTAGCGATGTCACTCGTGAATGCACCCGCCCCTGTCGTTTGTGCGTCATGGCAAATCGCTGCCCGTGGTGCACAATATCGCTTGTACCCGTTACACGTACTTACCTTCCTAACGACGTCGCTGTGGGAGGCAAACAACCTCTTCGTCACAGCGACGTCATACAGTGGCTGACCAATAGAAGCAGAGGGGCAGTGACCATCCGCATTAATAACACGCCCACCTCGTTGCCGGAGGACGCAGGTGTAATGCTGCCACCAGGGGAAGCCAGACCTCTGTAGCATAATACACTACACAGAGCAATGAGAACCAGGAAGTGAATTTACAGCGTTCTCATGCATTACCTCAAAGCACAGCTGAGAAGCAGAGCTGCAGAGCATGCAAGGAATAGTCACACAGGCTGGGTCAAACACCATACGGGCAGAAACAGGACCGAAGGATCGAGCAAAAGCGGAGTCAAAGTCAGGCCAAGGTCAGTACCGGAGGAAGCAACCGAGTGGGGAAATAGGAGAGGGGACAGAGGACAGGAGGGACGACCAGGGGACGGAACACAGACAAGGGCACGGGGGCACAGGAACAGACAGATCAGGATATCACTCACAGGACCAGCAATCACAGGCAAAGCAGTGCTAAGCTTATAGCCGGCACTGGTTCACTGGAAATGCCAGCTTTTAAAGGCATCCAGGGTCTGGAAGTGAGGCTCGAGAGAAGGCTCCGCCCCCTAGCCATGTGGACAGGGAGGCGAACCATGACAGCAGGTAAGCTGCTGTTCGTCGTTCCCGGGATGTCACACGTAGCGATGTGTGCTGCCTCAGGAACGACAAATAACCTACGTCCCCAACGACCAACGAGATTTTGAAAATGAACGATGTGTCAATGATCAATGATTTGGTGAGTATTTTACATCGTTAGCGGTTGCTCGTACGTGTCACATGCAACGACGTCGCTAACAAGGCCAGATGTGCGTCACGAATTCTGTGACCCCAACGACGTCTCGTTAGCAATGTCGTTGCATGTAAAGGGGGCTTTACTTCGCTAGCACTTTGATTGAAAGCACTGGATTCCATGATGGTGCTGATTACTCAGGTGTTACACATTCCTAATAATTTTTCAGGCTTCTTTACTGAGCATGTTCACTCAGAATGCCGCCAAGTTGTATTCTCTGGTTCTGCAGTTGTGCTGTGGGCTTGTGTCTTTGCTAGTGTTCTGATCTTTGTTCTCTGACCCCAGACTATTATTTGACTCCTCTCTGCCCGCTCCCTGTTTCTGTCATGACTGCCTGCTCTTTTGACCTCGGACCGTTACCTGACTACATGTCTGTTTTCTTCCTTACCTTATTACGTGTTCTCTCCTGGATTTCTAACCCTCAGACATTGACCTGACTACGCCTCTGTTTACTCCATGTCCACATACGTCTCCTCCTGTTAACAGACCCCGGCTTTCCTGACTACTCTTCCGCCCATACTCCCTGTAAGTATTGGCTGCATTACAAAAGAAACCTTTAGCTTTCTTAATAAAGGCCTCTTTACACAGGGAAGTTTTTGCTGCAAGGCACCAAAGGTCTGGTAGTTAGGGCAAGGAGTTTCAGAAAGACGGCAGAGACAGCACAAAGGAGAAATTTGTGTTTATTTGTACGTGCGTCTTTAAGACGCAGTTAAAATAGAGCCTGCAAGCTCACTGGCAATTCCAAGGTCAGAGGAGCATACTGCTGATGGCCCCTGTAGTATGCAAGAGACAGGAGAAGGTAACCACAATCAAAATATTCAAGGAAGGGGAGGGGTTTAATGGGGATCAGTATTATGAAAGAGGGACAGAGTGGGAGAACACAGCATGAGGTGTATTAGTGTATAGTGTAAAGGCACAGTATGGAAGACTAATATATAATGTAAGTATACAATGAAGGGGGTTAGTTTGTAGTGTGAGGGCACAGTATGGAGGTTAGTATGTAGTGTGAGCACATATGAGAGGTTACTATATAGTGTGATAGCACAATAGGGAGGGTTAGTATATAGTATCAGGGCACAGTATGGGGTATTAGTATATAGTGTGAGGACACAGTGTGGGGGGTTAGTCTGTAGTGTTAGGGCACAGTAAGGACAGTTAGTATATAGTGTGAGCACACATTATGTGAGATATACTATATAGTATGAGGCCACAATATGGAGGGTTAATATATAATGAGAGGGCATAGTATGATGGGCAGTATATCATGTGAGGGTGCAGTGTGGGGGGGTTATATGGAGTGTGAGAGCACAGAATGGAGAGTTAGTATGTAGTAGGAGTGCCCAGGAACACTGCCCTCCACTAGACCACATAACAAAACTGATGTATTTGCAGAGGGGAAGCTGCATACATTTGCATTTGCCTCCTTAAAACACAGATACAATAGATCCTGCAAGATGAAGTTGCTGCAGCGCGATGAGGTCACATAGTAATGCTGCAGAAGTTCCTACAGTAATGCAGAGGAGGAGAAGACATGTAGATAAGAGATGGTAAGTAGTCATAGAGCCAAAGCTTCAAGGAACCTTTACTATAGACTAGGAGGAGAGGAAGGAGTGCAGTATTGAGAATGAGGGACAGAGTGAGGGCACAGTATCGGTGGCAGTATATAATATGAGTCCATAGTATAGGGTGTTAGTATATCACATGAGGACATAGCATGGGGGATTAGTATAAAGTCCAAGGCTGAAAGTGTTGGTGTACCGCCCTGAGAGGGGCCCGGCCGCTTCTCCGCTGCTCGGGCCGAGCCGCTCGAGGTCCAGACTTGGGTTGTCGGCACGAGCGCCTCTGGACCAGGGGCCATGTCGCTCTGTTAAGGAGGAAGGCGGTAGGGTGGTGGTGGTGTGGGACGAGGCGCACAGCCAGGGAGGGCCGCGTTGTCGTCTAACGGGTCGTGACGCCACCCACGGGTCATGGTGACGGGATGCACCACCGCTGCGGCTGGAGTGAAGGTGGGCTTGTCTGGAATCGGTGTTGCGGCTGCAGGTTAGATGTTAGTCCTTCCATGGGTAGGGGCGGTGTGTCCCGGGGCCCGGTGGTGGGGGACCGATGGCGACGGTGTTGTTGTCGGGGTGCGGGGGCCGTCCTGCGGTGCAGTGTCGTGCCTGGATGGCACTGGTGTACTCACGATTAATTCACACTCAGAGTCACTGGTAAACCAAAGTTTGGGTATGGTCGGGTCCCGCAGCCGGCTGCTTGTGTCCCTTGTGAGGTTGATGGTGGCCCCTTTCCCTTGCACCTCTTGTTGTTGCTTTTCGGCTCCTCTGCCTGGACAGTGGTAGCCCACTCCCCGGCGTTGAGCTGCCGGAGGAGCCCTCGGTTGCCCGCAGGCGCTGGCCCGTCGGGTGTTTGGCCCTTGGCGGTGGCACTCACCCGGTATCGGTGGGCTTTTGCCTTCTTTCGGGACTTTGGGTGTGGATGAACCCGTGAGGTCCAGCCAGCAATCAGTCAATTTGCCTAAACTCAGTGGCTTCAAAGCTAGGACGGGGTCTGAGTACCCGGTTTCTGGTGCTCCGGTACACGGTTGACTCCCCGGTTCAGGGCCGGCGGGCTCGAACCCTTGCCCGGTCCCTATGGTTCCGCCGGTTGCTGTACCGGTACTCCTGTAGATGGCCACCACCGTCTACCTGCCTGACGTTTCAAGGGTCCCAGGCTCCTACCCGGGTCCCTGACAGCTCTGCAACTCCACTCCTCTCACTGTCACTCTCCAAACTCTAACTACTCTGTTTGTATTTCCTGCCTCAGGCCAGTAGTCTCCTTGGTGGGTGTCTTTCCGCCTGACTCCGCCCACCTGGTGTGCCCTACTGGCCCTGAGGGAGGCATCAGGTCTCCCTTTCGGGTGACGGGTGTGTCCTCACAGGGGGTGGGGCTATGTGTGTAATGTGGTAGGTGTTATTACCTGTGACCCCTGGGGTCCAGGGCATCACATTGGCACCATTCAAATAGTTCCAGAAAATGAAGTATTTCTTTCAGAAAATGATTGTAATTACACATGTTTTGTTATACATATGTTTATTTCATTTATGTGTATTTGAACAACACACAAAGAAAAACAAAGAAAGGCAAACTGAACATAATTTCACCCAAAACCCCAAAAATGGTTCAGACAAAAATGTTGGAACTCTAAACTTAATATATGTTTACACCCCCCTTGAAATAAATAGCTGAAATCAATCCCTTCCTATACCCATCAACAAGGTTCTTACATCTCTCAACTGGAATTTTGGACCACTCTTCTTCTGCAAACTGCTCCAGGTCTCACATATTTGAAAGGTGTCTTCTCCCAAAACCAATTTTAAGATCTCTCTACAGGTATTCAATGGGATTTACATCCGGACTCATTGCTGGCTAGTTCAGAAATCTAGAGTGCTTTGTTTCTATCCATTTTTCTGTGCCTGAAGTATTTTTGGAATAACAGGCAGAAAGGGCTGTGATCCGGGCGCTGCACAAATCCAAGCCACACTGAAGTTTAAAGTTTAACCCTTTAATCACACAATGCGTTTCCGGGACGGTACATCCCCTTCATCATATACCGCCCCAGAAATGAGTTGTGCGATTAAAGGAATAAACTTTAAACCTCGGTGGGGCTTGGATTTGTGCAGTATCCAAATCCCCGCTCTTTTTGCCTGGTATCCCTGATGAAAGTTCTACAGCTCCCAGCCCAGGGAGTGGGCGGCTGGTGCAGCAGCACAATTCGGAGTACACGGAGCCAACGGAGACATTTCAATACCTCACCTGAGTGGATTAAAACATCACGTTTTTTAAAAAGTTAAGATACATTATTTAAAAATACATAGACAACAAGTCCAAGTCAACGCGTTTTGAGTAGTCTTTGCTCTTAATCATGACTAATGATATCTAATGGCTAATGGTAGCATAGCATGGATTTATACAAAAACAGGAAGCAGGGTGTGAAAAGAAAGGGGAGAGGTGAGGAGAGAAGAGAAAAAAGAGCAATCTGTGTCCATATCGATTGCATTGAATTACAAAACATGCATGATAGAAAAGCCAAATGTAACAAAAAGCGGAGGGAAAGGGAGGGTGAAGGGGGAAGAAAAAATTGTAACATAGCAATATATAAAGTATAAGGATAAACAATAGAGATGATCGAATACCTCAAATATTAGGCTTCGCGAATATTTGCCGAATAGGTCGCCGCTATTCGACTATTCGCAAATATTCGATGTGCAATGTAAGTCTATGAGAAACCCGAATAACAACTTTTCGGAACTGTTCGGGCTTCCCATAAACTTACATTGCGCATCGAATATTCGCATAGCGGTGACCTATTAGGAAAATATTTGCGAAGCCGAATATTTGAGGTATTCGATCATCCCTAATAAAGAAATATCAATTGTATTCGTTAGCCTATAAACTGTTATAAATTTAGAAGCCAAAATAACAATATAATATGTAAAGTGATGGAAATAAAAATGAATTTAAAGCAATACATCTCAAAATAATACACACAAATTACAACTATAACAATCATTTTTTTGAATTCCCAATTTAATATAAATACATAAGGTCATTTTTAAAATTGAGACCATTAGGGGAGCATGTATTTAATTTTAGAATCCAATGGGTTTCGCATTTCCTCAAAACATGAGCCCAATTACCTCCCCATAATTGCCTATTAACTCTTTCCCTGCCGCTTATTCACAGGGATGAAGTATCGCCTAGATCTATGTCATGAAACTGATGAGATAGTCCAGACATGGGCCGTCTCATTCTCTGTGGATCTTCCATGGAATCACTCACTTGTTCTGCAATGCTGATTTTCAGTTTACGTGTTGTACAGCTCAAATGTTTCAAGTGAGGACAAAGCTATATAGGCTAGATTTGTGGTACTGCAATTAATGAATGTATTTATATTATACACGTTCCTGGACTCTTGAGATGAGAACGTGTGGGTTTTAATCATATACTTACACAGGCTGCATAGGTTGATCCCACAGCAGTAATTTCCCTTTAGGGATAGCCAAGTGGAATGAGACTTTACATGATTGCTTAAAAAGAGGCTTGTTAAAATATTGCCCAAAAAGGTGGCTAGTCTCTCTGAAAACCTTACAAATGTTGATAAAATCTGCGCAGGAATGTGGTCTTACTGCAGTCTAAGCAAATTACTGCAAATAATTTTTGAATGGAATTAAAGTTGTCACTATATGCTGTTGTAAAACTAATCAATCCCAAAACATTTGTTTTATATTAGTGGTATGAGATAGGAGAGAATTTTTAGTCTTAGATTTGGCAATGGTCTGGCTCTGTTTAGTGTAGATTTACTATATCCCTTTGCAAATAAAAGATGTTTGATACTTTCACATTCCTGAGAAAAATTATTTTAATTTGAGCAAGTTCTACTGGCTCTGATATACTCTCCAACAGGCAAGTTCTTAATGGCATGAGCAGGAACCGCTAGAAACATGGAGGATTGAATTGTCACTGATTGGTTTCCTAAATACCTCTGTCGCGGGTGGGGAGGAGGGTGTCAGCACACTACGCTCACCCCTTCTGCTCGGGTCCGGCGGCTGCTGCTCAGTGGTGGCTCGAGCTGTGGGCCGGATCCCGGGGGTTCTCGAGCGGCACTCCTCGCCCGTGAGTGAAAGGGGGTTGTTGGGTGTGGGAATAGTTTATTGTCCGTGACGCCACCCACGGTTGTGGTGCTTTCACCACCGCTGCTCAATATGGGGATCCCGGGGATGGTGATGCGGAGCAGCCAGGTGTTGTGTTGCCCCTCCGTGGGTAGGGGTTGGTGATCCCGGGGCCCGGTGATGGTGAGGGAGGTGCAGGGCCTGGTGGGCGCAGGGACGTGGGGGCAGCGCTGTGCCTTGCGGCACTGTGGTACTCACTCAGCCTGAGACGTTGACACAGTTTTACGGTAAACCACACGGCTGGAAAGACGGTTCCCACGGACGGCTGCACTTGCTCTCCCAGTAGGTGATGGTGATGTCCCTTTTCCTTGCACCTTTGTTTCTGTGTTGGTAGCGATGGATACCCACCGGTAACCCGCTCCCCGACTTCAAGCTGGGCCGGGGGAGCTCTACTCTTTGCCCGCAGGCGCTGGCCCTGAGAGACTGGTGCCTTGGCGGTGGCGGTGTCTCTCCTACTCTGGTTGGGCTGTTGCCTTCAATCGGGACTTGGTTGTTGGGGGATCTACGTCCCCTTCACTGACGGATTTGGCAAATTATGGCGACTCCTAGCCTTGCCAGGGTCCGAGAGGCCCCTGCCCTGGTGCTGATTGTCCTTCGGTACACTGCTCCAGACCGCCGGGCCACTACCCGTCCGCGGTCCTTCCAGGAACTTCCAAACGGTCCCCCTCCAGACAGTCACCGCCGTTGCTGACCTTGCTAACCTGTCCTGCACACAGCTGGACTACTTCAGGCTTTCTTTCTGTCACCACTCTTGCTTTCCTCCTTTACCACTTTACTTCTTTCTACTTTCACTTCCTTAGCTCATCTTAGCTGTTTACTCCTTCACTCTCCTAACTGTTCTGCCTGGTTTCTCCCGCCTCCAGAGCTGTGAACTCCTCGGTGGGCGGAGCCAACCGCCTGGCCCACCCCCTGGTGTGAATCATCAGCCTCTGGAGGAAGGCAACAAGGATTTTTGGTTAGCTGTGGTGTTCCTAACTGGGATGTAGGGTGTGGTGGTGTGATGACCTGTGTCCCCTGGCTTGCCCAGGGCGACACATTCCCCCTTAGCAAAATGCAGACCGTCCGCGGACTGCCGTCCAACACCGGTTTTATTTTTCTGTAAAAGATAACAGGGTAAAATAACATATTTACATTTTTAATGAATCTTCCCATAACGGGAGGCACATTTCTTAAACGTTGCAAACGGTTTACGGTTTCCGCTCTCTCCCACCCAAGCAACCTTGCCCTGATGCTGCCCCTAAAGCCCAGGCAGCACCCCTTGACCCACAGTCCAGCACAAGTTACCCGAGCGGGATCTGTCCTTCCCCTCCACAGGGTAGCCACTGGTTCCTTTGGTGGCTGGGCCCCAGCCTGCTCTGCTCAGGGCCCTCCCTCCAACCTGCCTCTCCGGAGGCGGCATTGCGGAAAACAGTAACAGCAAACAACTTATTTACAAGCCACTTAACGTTTGTGGTTGCCCTGCAAGTTCACGGGCTTGTCCATGGAAAGTCCTCCATGCAAAACAACTTTTTAAACGGTCCCCACGGGGACAATGGTGCCGGCTCCAGCCGGTTGCAAATCACTTTCGACAATCAGGTTAGGTACTCGGTAATCATTTTCATCATTTTCAGAACTTTTTCAAACTTTTAAACAAAATGGTGGTCCCAACGGGGACTGGACAACGGTGCTCCGCTGCCCTACTCCAGGCCTTCAACTTCATCCGAGGGAGGGGGTGCAGGACTCACTCTGCTCTCCTGGTTGCCCCGCAGCTTCACATCCAGGGCAAACCACCCCCTTTCTCCACAGTGTCGGGTGTAACGAACAAGGTCTTCCGGCATTAGGTTGCGGCCGGGATGCTCCTCAGGCTGGTGGGCATTCACATCCCGCCGGGCTACAAACACT
The DNA here is from genome assembly GCF_048569485.1 of Anomaloglossus baeobatrachus. Taxonomy (NCBI): domain Eukaryota; kingdom Metazoa; phylum Chordata; class Amphibia; order Anura; family Aromobatidae; genus Anomaloglossus; species Anomaloglossus baeobatrachus. Next base: position 262,963,612 of record NC_134358.1, on the reverse strand, counting down.
TCGGCCTCCAGGCCCGGCTCGTAGATGAACCCGTAGCCCCGGCGGACATCAAACCGCCTCACCTGCCCCTCGTACAGCGGTCCCCGGACACGGAACGTGGCCTGGCGGAGATTCTCCTTCTCCCTTATCGCTCTGGCCACCAGCTCGGCCTTCTTTCGTTCCCTCTCAGCGATCTCCAGGCCCAGTGGTACCGGCTCCCTATCCCAGTATGGCGCTGCTGCAAGCGCCGGCGCACAGGTCGGGCCCCGCGGGACATCCTGGACATTGCCCACTGTCAGGAATCTGGGCGGCATGTCCCGCGGTGTCTTGGCCTTGGGCGCTGCCTTACAGCAATAACCCGGCGCTACCTCAGCCGAGGTGTGGGGGATGGGCATAGGGGCTTTCCGCTGCTGGGCCTTCGGCTCGGAGCGGGTCATCGGCTCCGGCTCGGGGGATTTTTCAGGGGATGCCTCCGGTTCAACCTTCGGAATCTTCCACGGTAACACCTCCGGTTTACTGCGGGCTCCGGCTACAGGACGGTCCGCCTGGGCGGGGATGCTGGGTATAGCTACCGGTTGCGGTGGTAGCAGGCCTAGTGGCGGGGTCACGGCCTCCGAGACGGGTGGCGAGGGAGGCAACGGGGGGAGAGGGCTTGGACCGGGCCCCGCAGCCGCGATGACCGGCCCTTCCAGGGCATCGGGACGTGGGTCACTCACCCTCCCTTTCTCCGCTTCCTCCTCGCGTCTCCGCACGGTGGCTATAACGTCCGCCATGTCAGTCTCCCACTCCTCCATGAGGAGCTGCATCCTAACCTGCAGCCTTTGGTAGAGCTGCGCGGTTCGTATTTCCACCCACGCCGCGGTTCCAGGCGCGGGGGCTACGGTGTCGCGGGACGGCATCCACATGATGGCTTCTTCTTCCAGGAATGGTATGTCTGCAGAGTCCTGGCGTCCCTGCTTTTATAGCTGCAGCTACATGCAGCCAGCCGCCATCGCGTCCCCCTTAGCTCTTTCTGGCCCCTCCTCTCTCGGGGCGGGGTTTTGGCCTTCGCGCCTCTACTACTCGAGAAGACGCTCGAGCGGGAACTTTTCGCGCCAAAGATGGCTGCTTCTGAAATTTTTCTGCCGGATACCTCCGGCGGTAACAAGGCGCACCTCTAGAGCGGTAAGATCCTGTTCGTGACGCCAAGTTGTCGCGGGCGGGGAGGAGGGTGTCAGCACACTACGCTCACCCCTTCTGCTCGGGTCCGGCGGCTGCTGCTCAGTGGTGGCTTGAGCTGTGGGCCGGATCCCGGGGGTTCTCGAGCGGCACTCCTCGCCCGTGAGTGAAAGGGGGTTGTTGGGTGTGGGAATAGTTTATTGTCCGTGACGCCACCCACGGTTGTGGTGATTTCACCACCGCTGCTCAATATGGGGATCCCGGGGATGGTGATGCGGAGCAGCCAGGTGTTGTCTTGCCCCTCCGTGGGTAGGGGTTGGTGATCCCGGGGCCCGGTGATGGTGAGGGAGGTGCAGGGCCTGGTGGGCGCAGGGACGTGGGGGCAGCGCTGTGCCTTGCGGCACTGTGGTACTCACTCAGCCTGAGATGTTGACACAGTTTTACGGTAAACCACACGGCTGGAAAGACGGTTCTCACGGACGGCTGCACTTGCTCTCCCAGTAGGTGACGGTGATGTCCCTTTTCCTTGCACCTTTGTTTCTGTGTTGGTAGCGATGGATACCCACCGGTAACCCGCTCCCCGACTTCAAGCTGGGCCGGGGGAGCTCTACTCTTTGCCCGCAGGCGCTGGCCCTGAGAGACTGGTGCCTTGGCGGTGGCGGTGTCTCTCCTACTCTGGTTGGGCTGTTGCCTTCAATCGGGACTTGGTTGTTGGGGGATCTACGTCCCCTTCACTGACGGATTTGGCAAATTATGGCAACTCCTAGCCTTGCCAGGGTCCGAGAGGCCCCTGCCCTGGTGCTGACTGTCCTTCGGTACACTGCTCCAGACCGCCGGGCCACTACCCATCCGCAGTCCTTCCAGGAACTTCCAAACGGTCCCCCTCCAGACAGTCACCGCCGTTGCTGACCTTGCTGACCTGTCCTGCACACAGCTGGACTACTTCAGGCTTTCTTTCTGTCACCACTCTTGCTTTCCTCCTTTACCACTTTACTGCTTTCTACTTTCACTTCCTTAGCTCATCTTAGCTGTTTACTCCTTCACTCTCCTAACTGTTCTGCCTGGTTTCTCCCGCCTCCAGAGCTGTGAACTCCTCGGTGGGCGGAGCCAACCGCCTGGCCCACCCCCTGGTGTGAATCATCAGCCTCTGGAGGAAGGAAACAAGGATTTTTGGTTAGCTGTGGTGTTCCTAACTGGGATGTAGGGTGTGGTGGTGTGATGACCTGCGTCCCCTGGCTTGCCCAGGGCGACACACCTCCATATCAATTCGGTTGGTTGTAAGATTGCGACTTAACGCCACATCTAGAAAAGTAAAGAATATATAGAAATCCAATGCATTCACAAACCCAAAGAATCCAATGCATTTCTGGTGCGATCAAACACCTTTCCTCCTGGCATATGATTGAGAAGCTTTTATCTTTGTCAAGCAAGATATATATCTACTTGGATTCTATGATACAATACCTGGACATGGACGATGTTTGAACCACTAAAGCAGATAATCAATTTTCTGTAGGCTGGCATTCTCTTTACTTTATAGTATAGGGTTATGGCACAGTATGAGGGGGAGGGCAATATATAGGTGAGGAATAGAGTGAAAGCACAATGTGGCAGAGGCAGTGTACAGAGTGAGGGTTGGTGTGACTACATATTTTGGGCTGGCAATATTCAGAATGAGGAATAGTGTGAGGTCACCATATGGGGGCAGTATTCAGAGTGATGAGGACACAGCATACAAAAGGGATATTGTGATTGTCCAATATGGAGGTATTTAGTATACAGTGTGAGCAATAATGTCATGAGAAACATATTTTGTACTGAGACTTTGATAAAGAACCTTTTTTAATCACTTTTTGCCATGTCTTTTTTGAAGTTTAGCTGGAAATTACCCAGCAAACACCTGGTTTTATCATCAATACCAATTGGCTTTGTCCTTGGCAAACTCAGCTATGGCTGCACGCAGAGGCTGCATTGAGTTTTAATAACTAGTGGAGTTGTGCTCACCTATTACAACCTATGACGGTCAGCATTCTTAATTTATCTGGATCTCCTTTGTTACCAGTACTTATTTACCCTATGAGTGCTTTCCAATTTGTTTGTTTTTTTCACCTATACCTACTGAAGTATACTCTAAAGCCAGCTCTACACCTTACAATTAGGTATGTGATCTCGTATGCGATGTGACACGCCCAGGTTGCATATGCGATTGAATGAGATTGCACGTAGGTCGTTCATTTGCTGTCACACGAGCGTTAGTAGTCTATGTTAAATTGATCAATTTTGTGTGCGATCCTTTAGATCATGTGTTCTGTGACGTATGCATTGGGCACCCTTTTTTTTTTTTTATTTATTGACTTGCCAAGCGTGTGTAATGTAGAGATGCGTTTTTACTATGTCATCTGCCATTCAGCTCTGCTACATGGCCGCTGACAGCAGACACAGACAGCCATGTAGCAGCGGTGAATGTTAGTTCACAGCAGACACAGACAGAGCCGCACTGTCAGAATGAACTCGGGTGAACTTCACCCGACTTCATGGTCATGCTGCGGCTCTGTCTGTGTCGCGTCCTGATTAGCGGTCACCTATGAAGGACTCACCAGTGACCGCTAATCTCCTGAGTAACTGAATTGAGCAGCCCTCTCTCATACTCACCGATCCCCGATCCCCGGAGCTGCACGGCATTCACACTGCTCAGGCTGCTTTTACTATTTTGAAAAAGCCGGCCGCCCATTAAACAATCTCATATTCCCTGCTTTGTAGGCCACCGCTGCATCCACCGCTGGATCCAGTGACAGCGGGTAACCTCACTGACAGCTCAGCTGATCGCATGGCTGTCTTCATTAGCTGTGTGGAGGTGACCGGAGCGGCTGTGTCTGCTGCAGCTCCGGTCACCTCCATGCAGCAGCGCTGGAAGCGACGCTGGACCATCCTGGAGTACGCCGGACATGGAGGGCTTTTTGGGGCTGATTAAAGTGGTGAACCAGGGAATGTGTTTGTGTTTTTTATTTCTAATAAAGGATTTTTTCGGGTGTGTGTTTATTTACTGTAATTTACAGATTAATCATGGAAGGTGTCTCATAGACGCCTGACATGATTAATCTAGGACTTATTGGCAGCTATGGGCTGCCAATAACTCCTTATTACCCCGATTTGCCAACGCACCAGGGCAAATCGGGACGAGCCGGGTACAGTCCCAGAACTGTCGCATATAATGTATGCGGCAATTCTGGGCGGCTGTTGGCTGATATTGTTAGGCTGGGGGGCTCCCCATAACGTGGAGCTCCCCATCCTGAGAATACCAGCCTTCAGCCGTATGGCTTTATCTGGCTGGTTTTAAAATTGGGGGGACCGCACACCGTTTGTTTTAATTATTTAATTATTTATTTCACTACACAGTATAGACACGCCCACCGACTGCTGTGATTGGGTGCAGTGTGACACCTGTCACTCAGCGTGGGGGCGTGTCTCACTGTAACCAATCATAGGCGCCGGTGGGCGAGGAAAGCAGGGAATACGAGATTGTTTAATGGGCGGCCGGCTTTTTCAAAACAGTAAAAGCCGCCGGAGCAGTGTGAATGCTGTGCAGAGCCGGGCCGGGGATCGGGGATCGGTGAGTATGAGAGAGGAGGTAAGAGGGATAGACTGACATGTACAGAGAGAGAGGGACAGAGATAGTGACGGACTGACAGAGATTAGTGAATGACAGACATTGTGAGGCGCTTCAGAACGCAGCTTTTCAGCTGCGCTCTGAAGCAGACCTTTTTTAAGCTGCGGTGCAGAGCGCACACCTGCGCAAATAGCATCAGACATCAAAATCGTATGAGGGATGTCACACGTTACAATTGACTAGGTTCATACAACAAAACGTCCAATGTATGAGGAATAAACGACGTGTATGCGATCACCGTATTTTCGTTCAATCTTGATCGCACGTAGGTGTCACACGCAAATACGTCACGAACGATGCCGGATTTGCGTCACTTACAACTTGACCCCGACGACGGATTGAAAGATTTATTGAAGTGTGTAAAGCAGGCTTTAGGGTGTACGGTATAAATGTAGGGGAGGCAGTGTAAAAAGGGGGTTCAGTTTGGAGAAAAGGCAGCACAAGGTGCAACAGTATGAAGAGGGCACATAATAGAGAGGGAACACAGTATGAGAGGGGTCACAATATGGAGAGGTGGCACAGTAAGGAGAAAGGGCACAGAATGAAGAAGAAGAGGAAGCAGTGTGGGGAAGACAGTGTAGAGATAAGGAGAGTTTGAAGTGACAACAGTGTGGAGGCTATAGTTTATAACGGAAGAAGATATGTGGTATATAATTCATGAAGGGACAGTGTGGCTGTTATGGTTCATAAGACAGTGTAGCACTCATAGAACATAAGGAGTTGATGATGGGACATTCATAGTTCATAAAGGAAGAAGGTGTGGTACTCATAGTACATAAGGAAGGACGGGATGGCAGTCATAGTGGTGAGCGATGTGTAGGTCATAGTATTAAAAAGGGGATGGTGAGTGTCATTTTATTGTACAGGGAAAAAAATAAGCGGCAGAAGTAAGGAATTATTTAGAACACAGGATGGTTGAATTTTCTTAATCAGAGGGCATTATAATTACGTTATATTTAAGGACACTCTATCGGGGATGTGCTGCAGAAGAAGGGCAAAGACAGAAGTCTGAAGAGGGGAGCTGTGGATGTGAAAAATCACCTTGACATCAGAACCAATGAAGAAGAATGGAATGAGAACAATGACAATGAAAGATGATATCACCTAAAAGATACCTAGATTTAAGGTGGATTTATGATGGGTAAATGCTATATAAAGCTAATTGGCAAGTCATTTAATAATTTGTTAAGACAGGACAAGCACACGTCCATGTGGACAGGAATGACCATTAACATTGTTGATCTGAGTGTATAGGATAGTGTTGTTCTTGGCAGTGCATCTCTTGTTTACACAGCTTGATCTGCTGCCAAGAGAGATGATATTTCAGCAAGATTAAAATTAATTTTCCTCAACAGTTAAATAGTTTGTTCATGCATCGGGTGACTGGCAGCCTGTTTAGATAGGTTGATAGTGCCCAATAATAACTAAACTTTTGGGATTTTTTTAATGTTTTAGGTCTGAGCAAATCAGTGGGACTCCACGTTCTGATATCCTCAATAATCATTGAAAAGACCTCTTAGATATGTGCAGCTCAGGAAACTGGTGAGCACACAAACAAGTAAGTATGCAGTAAAAAGTCATACTTTCTTGTCTCCAGAGTGGCACACTTCTAAGAGGTCTTTTGAGCGATCAGTGGGGTTTCAAGACCCAAACCTCACCAAACTACTCACAATTGAAGGTGCTAAAACTTAAAATATCTTCCCAAGTTGCTTTTTAAATCCTTAATAGTACTACAACCTGCGCCTAATCAATACTAGTTAAACATGAGAACAAGGGAAACTAAAGACCTATATAGTCTAATAGAGTGAGAAAAGACTCCAATGAGTAATCAATACTGTAGATCTTTTATAATCCATAGTCTGATAAAGGCTGGTAACAAGAACTCCTATTTTATCCATACCATTTTTAAGGACATATTGGAGGTTCATGCCATAAAATTGTTTATGGTGGGGGTAGGGGTGACCGGATAGTGCAATTGATCACTGATCTAAGCTTGGTGCTGTAGTCTAGTCCTATACAAATGGTGGTTTTGGTGTTCTATTCCTGTACTGATGGTAGTAGTTATTACTACATACTTTATTCCTATACTAATGGTGGTTCTGGTGCTGTATTCCTGTGCCAATAGTGATTTTGGTGCTATATTTCTGTACTAATGGTGATTCTGGTTTAGTAATCATGTACTGATTGTGGTTCTGATGTTCAATTATGTACTTATGGTGGTTCAGGTGTTGTATTCAAGAAGTGCTGGTGATGTTTCATCTACTAATGGTGGTTCTGCTGATGTAGTTCTGCAATGATGGTGGTTGTGATGATGTATTTCTGTACGGAGAATGGCTCTGGTGATGTATTCATATACTGATGGTTATTCTGGTCGTGTTGTAATTTAGATTAGGTAATTCTTAATTGGCCAGATTTGACAAAGGATTATAATAGGGTTGATATGCTTGCTATCCATTGCACATATGGAAAACAGAAATACTGAAAATACAGGCATCTGAATGGGGCCATGCATATCAGTTGACCAAAAGTTTGACTCAAGTCTACAAAGCACTATAGATAGCTGTCGGCTGAACAATGAATATATGATATAATAAAATAAAATAATATATGATTCTTATCTTCTCCAGAAATCATCTGTCAGAAACTTCAATGTCCATTGCATACTGTCTGCTAAATAAATCAATATTAGCTAGTTTAGCTAACATTAGTCTAATTTATATGGGGGCCTTAACTACTATCTAAAGAGTATGGGCAGTTTTAGTCTAACTTACTAGTAGGATGTATGACTATTTAATGTAACTACTGCATCATGAATGTAAAATATAGCCCTGCTAATACACATTGACTAAAATCATCCAAACTCAACTATACAAGTGGGATCAGCGACCATTCTGGTTTGTATGTGGGGTTTCTGACATATCCCTTTGGGGACAAAAGGGTCGAGTAATTTGAATTTTAACGTTTGATCCTTTAGTTATTTAGGAAATAAGCCATTACCAGAGCTGTCTCCTGCTTGAAAACCCAAAAAGGCTTGGCTAATATTTGAAAGCCGCTTCTTTTTTCTCTGAGAGATAAGCCACTGCCAGAGAAATCTGACAGTGGCTCTGACATGAAAACCACCAGAGCAGTAAGCTGAGATGAGAATTATTGTGTATGGGGATTTTCAGGAAAGAGACCTATTTGACCGAAATCTGTCATGCTAGGTACAGGGAAGTACCAAGCGCAAGGCGAAAGGCAAGGAAAACCCTGTGTCTTGGGAAAGGGAAGATGGTGACACCTGACCAAACCTATTACTGGTCCCTGGGGTCCCTCACCACCCTAGATAGGTTCCGTACCTATGGACAAAGCTGGACTCCTGACCCTAGGTATCCCTAGTGCTGGGCCCTAAATAGGAAACGAATGAGATGAGCTCTTCGTAAACCCTACTAACCACTGTAGATAACACAAGGAGGACACACAGGGGAAAAATGCATGAACTACCTGTCGACAGAGGACTCTGGTAGAAGATCAGCAAAGCTTTCTGCAATTATACCAAAGAGGAGTACAATCAACCTGCTTGCATCCAGGGCTTGAATAAACTTAAGAATATCCCCAGCACCAGTGCAAAGGATGGAAGTGGTATATAAGTACCAAGAGAATGCTGATAGTCAGCAGCTGGGTGGAAGGCGAGCTCCTGCTGGGTCCAAAAGGTGGAGAGATGATTCTAGCAGGAAAGCTACCTATACCAATGAATACTGATAGCAAAAACAATGGAAAGTCAGGGAGCATATTGAGCAGCCAAATGCTGTGACCTTCTATGGCCCGAAACCATATGACTATCTGTCACCTGTGACGCACTCATGAGAATATCTAAGCTGATGTATTATAAAAACTTAAAGGATAACTGTACTTTCAGGAACCTTTTTAAAATAAGCTGTCCTGAATATTAATATGAGGTTTAACACTATTTCTGGATGTTATGTGACTTGGATTCTACATTTTCATCAGTTTCATCGTTTTCCCTTCTGCTTTCTCTAGCTCTTTATTAGCAATCCTCTGAGATCTTGGGGGAGAAGATTAGCTTCTATGATTTTACAAAACAGAGCACAGCACACATAGATGAATTCCTTATTTATTTTTTTAGCACACATACAAGCAACACCAGCATTATTCAGCAGTGCTGCGATGTGTAGATGTGAATTAGCCATGGAGTGAGGTAAAAGACTTGTTAGAAAGCTTACCACAATCTTTCTCAGTCACCCTCTGCTTGTTCACTCTTCTTATCACTCCTTCAACACCTCCGCTCTTTGTGGAGTATCATGAACTGTGTCACACGACAACACAGTAAGTCTTCAGTCTGTTTTGACTGAAAAATATGGATTTGAGAGCTGTTTTTTCAGAGTGGATGATAAATTGAAGAATCAGGGTAGGAACAGATACATGGCTTATCAGTGGGGATTGAAGCTGACTTCTTTGATAAAACCAATTACAAAGTCTTATATTTGCTTGCACTATTGATTTATCCAAATGTACAATTTAATTTCAAGGATCTTTCATGCACTTGTTTGGGCCCTTACTGAGCTTCCTTGTGCCTGCAATTTTAATAATCTCAGCCTTCTACCATTATATGTTGAATTAGCAGCAGAAGTTTAGAAGAGAGAGATAACCAAAGAAAAGATCAAAATTATCTCCATTATGTTGGCAGTTTTCCACCCAAGTCAGCCTAAAAGAGCAGAAAAAAATGAATTGTCATTGTAATTATGAACTTGGCATAGGTGGCAATTGATATTTTTAACAGCATTTTTTTCTGAAAACAACTGAACCTAATGGAAAAACTTCTGCCAAAGTGTATTATGCTACATTTATTTTGACCAAATTTGTACGTTTTCCTCAATCCAATGCATTCATTGGTTGGGACCCAGTGGTTAGATCCCATGCAATCAGAAGTCTGATTTATAGTATCTGGATGTATGTATTCCAAAAAGAGTAAAGGTAGAAGAAAGCCTGTTCCACTTCAACCTCACCCACACCCTACTGGTTCCTGTACAGACTAGTATCCCTAGCTGAGCAACACCCTAAATGTTCCTGCACAGAATGAAATAACCCTAGCCGCACAACTCAAATACCATAACTTGGACCTGTCTGCCTAAAAGTCTGTCTAGTTGTTTCTCTAAGGAACTAGAAAGGAAATTGTTACGTACCACAAAACCAAGATTGGTAAATCATGCAGAGATAGATGGGGACCCATAAGAGGAAACATAAAATACATGGAGAAGTGGATAAAGGAGAAATAATAAATGGAAGCAAGGGTAATCTCTTACCAACCTAACAGAAAACAGAAGGTAGGTACAACAACAGTACCGTCTGCCACACATTAGCTGCAGTGCTGTAACTCCTTAGCAGATATCCACATAGAAATATAGTCACCAGAGAAGGCTGAATCAGGACAGTATAAATAGCCCCACCCAGGCTGTGATAGGACAGAGACAATAAGCAAGTGTGAACATCTGATAACCACCAACCAAATGAAGAGAAGTAAAGGTAAAATAATAATTAGCATTTGGTCAGAGAACAACCAGGCTATAGCTCAGCATGGAAGGACACTGACCATGGAAAAAGAGGCCACTGGATCAAGTCCAAGACCAAGACATGACATCAACATAGCTTTATTCAATCTAATTAAAGAGAGTGGCTGACAAAATATAGGTGGGCTACTGGGATTCTAGCTTAACATGTCACTAAGATGATGGCCAAACTTACTGCTTTCTGTGCACACAAAATTATGAAATTTGGGTTTATCCATGACTAATGTAATGTTGATGTGATGAACCCCAAATATAAAAAAAAATTCAGGAAACAGCAGTTTTAGAAACTCACATTTACTAACAGTGCAATGTAACTTCTAACACTGCTGTGTCACAAACTAACATAAGAACAGCAACAGTGACTTTCACTAGATGGGTAAAGGATTTCTCCACCAGGTGAACAAGCTTGTCTCTAGCTGATCCCTTGTTGTTCATGCACATCTGACTGCACACACCTCCATCTCATCCAAATTATGGAGTTTTCCCTAATAGGTTTTAGGCCTTTAGCAATACTCAGGTCTCCAGTAGTGCTCAAAGCTTACCCAATCTTGTAGTAAGGCTTTCTAACAACATATGCTGCACTATTTTGCCACATAGAAAAGCAATTCCAGCAGGTAAATAGCAAAGTGTTCAGTACAGTTAGAGCAGTCAGATTGTGGAATGCCCTACCACAAGAGGTAGGAATGGCTAACACTATATCAACTTATAAAAATGGGCTGGATGATTTCTTCAGTACACACAACATTATGGGTTATAAATAATTTAATGACAAAGTGTAGAATTGGTGAAGGAAGGTTGAACTAGATGGACCTAGGTCTGTTTTCAACCTATGTAACCTATGTAACATTCAGTGGTGGAGCTACACTTCTCTAGGCATTATAGTAGTCCAGGGAACCGGCAGTGTGTGGGACTTCTACCCTAAATAGCTGACACTAAACTGTTCCCTCACCTGACGAAATTGCTCACCAAATTCTAAGCCTTGATATTTTTATCACCTAATATCAATTGACCTACTAGAAATCTGTGCTGATGCATGTGCATGAAAAATGAGGTTTCCCCACAACCTGACTTAGTGCATGTTCTCCTGTTGTGTTTTTGCTGCAATTTACTGTGCTTTTTTCCCCATGTTTTTGTCACACCAAAAAATCATATTACTGTACCAGCAAAGTGAATGAGATGCCTGAAGTCTCATGCAAATCTTGTTTATTTTTCATTGTAAATTGGAAACAGTATTAAATCTGTGGCATGTCAATTCATTTAGTGTTTTTGTAGCAGTTTTCTGCAAAGTCAAGAGTTTACATACACTGGGTAGTGCTATGCCTTTAAACAATATGGGACAGCCCATATGATGATGTCATGTCTGTGGAAACTTCTGATAGGTTTATAGGTAACATCTGTGCATCATCATCTTTGCTTCCTTGTGTAGCATCATGGGAAAATCAAAAGAAATCAGCTAAGATCCCAGGAAGAGAATTGTGGTTTTCACACGTCTGGTTCATCCTTCGGTGAAATTTCCAGACACCTGAAGTTATGAACAAAATGGGAATGTTCAGCCATCATACCACTCAGGAAAGAGACAAGTTCTGTGTACCAGAGATGAATGTGCTTTGGTCAGACATGTGCATATCAACCCAAGAACAAAAGCAAAAGACCTTGTGAATATGCTGGAGGAAGCTAGTAAGATTGTATCATTATCCACAGTGAAACGATTACTGTATCAACATGGGCTCAAAGGCCACTCTGCCAGGAAGAAGCCATTACTCCAAAAGAAACATAAAAAAGCAAGATGAATGTGTGCAAATGCAAACAGCAACAAAGACCTTAATTTTAGAGACATGTAATGTAGTCTGATGAAACTAAAATTGAACTCTTTGGCTATAATGACCATCGTTATGTTTGAAACAAAAAGGGGAAGCTTTGAAGTCTAACACGTAGGTGTCAGCAGCATGTTGTGGGGTTGTTTTGGTGCAGAAGGGACTGATGCACGTCACAAAATAGATGGCATCATGATGAAAGAAGATTATGTGGCAATACTGAAATAACATTTCGAGACATCAGCCAGGAACTTAAAGTTTGGATAGAAATGGGTCTTCCAAATGGACAATGACCCGAAGCATACTGCCAAATTGATTACAAAATGGCTTCAGAATATCAAAGTCAATGTTTTGCAGGGGCCATCATAAAGCCCTGATCTCAATCCTATGGAAAATTTATGGGCAAAGCTGAAAAGACAGGTGTGAGCAAGATGACCTACAAAAATGCCTCAGTTATACCAGTTCTATTAGGAGAAATGGGCCCAAATTCTTACCAACTATTGTGAGAAGATTGTATAAGGATATCCAAAATGTTTGACTCAAGTCATACAGTTTAAGGTCAATCGTACAAAATACTAATGAAATGTATGTAGACTTTTGACTTTTTACAAAGTAATAAAAATGCCTTAAAATGCCTTAAAATATTCTCTCTCTCATTATTTTGGCATTTGGCATTTGGCAAATATAAATAACTTTGGTTCCTAATTGACCTAAAACAAGTAAGGTTTATTTTCATTTCATGTCAAATAGTGAGAAAAACATGTATATGCTAAAAGTCACCTTTGGGACACGCAGATCAGCATGTCCCAGGTGAATCTGGAGAGTGGTGACATCACTGAGAAGAGAAGGCCGGTGCTGGACACTGGAGAAAGAAGTGGTAGGTGAGTATCTTATCACACTCACATTACATGACATGCACATACACACATTTAATGAATGGTGAATTCAATACGAGCCTTCTTTAACAATGGTAAGCTTGTTACCAGAAAATATATTTACCTCTCTATACTATCCACTCACACTCACACTTTAACATATAGTTCCCCTACTTCTGCATACTATTCCCCCTATGCTCCTACTTCTCCATACATTCCCCACATGCTCCCACATATCCAAACTGCACCTCTATGCTCCCACTTATCCATACTGTTCCTCCTATATTCCCACTTATCCATACTGCATCCCTATTCTCTCACTTATCCATACTGTTCTTCCTATACTCCCATTTATTCATACTGTCCCCCCATGCTCCAACTTATCCATACTGTCCCCCATAATCTCCCTTCCATACTGTTCCCCTATGCTCCCACTTATCCATACTATCCCCCTATGCTCCCACTTAGTAATACTGTCCCCATATGCTCTCACTTATCCATACTGCCCCCATAGTTCCAAGTAGAGATGAGCGAACCGGTCCCGGTTCGGCTCGAGGTCGGTTCGCCGAACGGGGGTCCCGTTCGAGTTCGGTTCGTCGAACGTTCGACGAACCAAACTCGAACGTATAGGCTATAATGGGAGGCAATCACAAACACATAAAAATGCATTATAAATGTACACAAACAGTTAATAAACATTGCCATAACACTTACCGGTCCTCGCGATCCCTTCTGCACTCTGTCTCCTGCCGCTATTCCATCCGATGATCGCTGAATCCTCCCGGTGACCTGCACTGCCAGCAGAGATGCAGGACCTATCGTGACGTCAAAATAGCCATGTGACCAGTCACGTGGCTATTATCTCATTGGCTACAGACTGGTCACATGACTATGACACGTCATGTAGGACCTGCGAGTGCATCTCTCTGGTACACGGTGCACATATGTGTATCGCCGTGTACTGGCGACTAGAGATGAGCGAACCGGTCGCGGTTCGGCTCGAGGTTGGTTCGCCGAACGGACCTCCCGTTCGAGTTCGGTTCGTCGAACGTTCGACGAACCGAACTCGAACTGCATAGGAAACAATGGCAGGCAATCACAAACACAGAAAAACACCTAGAAAACACCCTCAAAGGTGTCCAAAAGGTCACAAACAACTCACAACACATGGGAAAGTGACAAGGACATATACTCATGCGAAAACAAAAGAGCTGGACAAGGAAAAAGAGGAGGACACACAGATATATGAGTATATGCAAGGAAACATGCCATTATTGTGCAACTTGAGCCCTGCTCATTCTTGGCTTCCAATCTTGATAAATTGCCTGAGCTCGCCACGTACGTCTTGGGGATCTTGTCGTGTCCTGCAGCCAGCGTTCTCTCGGAACCTGTCTTCAGTGCTGCTGTGGGTCTGCTGGCAGATAAGCACACGTGTCTGTCCACTGACAATGTGGACATGGCTCTCAGAGGACTTTTCTTCCCCGGGGTCAGCCAGGGGACGGGAAAGGCACGCGTATTTTTGAGAGTGCTTCATGCAAAGCATCTTTTTCTTTTTCAAAAGGGGGCTCAACCGATGCCAGTCAAGTGGGGTGTGTGTGGCCCAGTGAGTGGCAACGAGGGAGACTGTGGTTGGAGTCCCCTCGCTGTGTTTCTAAAAGAACCAAGATGAACAAGTCATGGCTCTCAGAGGACTTTTCTTCCCCGGGGTCAGCCAGGGGACGGGAAAGGCACGCGTATTTTTGAGAGTGCTTCATGCAAAGCATCTTTTTCTTTTTCAAAAGGGGGCTCAACCGATGCCAGTCAAGTGGGGTGTGTGTGGCCCAGTGAGTGGCAACGAGGGAGACTGTGGTTGGAGTCCCCTCGCTGTGTTTCTAAAAGAACCAAGATGAACAAGTCATGGCTCTCAGAGGACTTTTCTTCCCCGGGGTCAGCCAGGGGACGGGAAAGGCACGCGTATTTTTGAGAGTGCTTCATGCAAAGCATCTTTTTCTTTTTCAAAAGGGGGCTCAACCGATGCCAGTCAAGTGGGGTGTGTGTGGCCCAGTGAGTGGCAACGAGGGAGACTGTGGTTGGAGTCCCCTCGCTGTGTTTCTAAAAGAACCAAGATGAAGAAGTCATGGCTCTCAGAGGACTTTTCTTCCCCGGGGTCAGCCAGGGGACGGGAAAGGCACGCGTATTTTTGAGAGTGCTTCATGCAAAGCATCTTTTTCTTTTTCAAAAGGGGGCTCAACCGATGCCAGTCAAGTGGGGTGTGTGTGGCCCAGTAAGTGGCAACGAGGGAGACTGTGGTTGGAGTCCCCTCGCTGTGTTTCTAAAAGAACCAAGATGAACAAGTCATGGCTCTCAGAGGACTTTTCTTCCCCGGGGTCAGCCAGGGGACGGGAAAGGCACGCGTATTTTTGAGAGTGCTTCATGCAAAGCATCTTTTTCTTTTTCAAAAGGGGGCTCAACCGATGCCAGTCAAGTGGGGTGTGTGTGGCCCAGTGAGTGGCAACGAGGGAGACTGTGGTTGGAGTCCCCTCGCTGTGTTATACATGCTTTTAGAAGGGCATGACATGGCTTGGAGGTTGACTTTCATAAAATGCAAACTGTTGGCTACCAAAATGCTGCCTTTCCAACAACTGTGGTTATAGGCAATGAGGAACATACTGATGAAGATGAGACGTAGATACCCGATTGGGATGACAACTTAAATATTCGGTCAGGGCAAGAAGAAACTCGGTCTGAGGGGGAGGGGAGTGCAAACACAACAATTGATGATGAAGTTCTAGATCCCACCTACTGTCAACCCACAGTCAGACACTCGAGGAGGTCAATAGAGGCGGTGGAGGAGGATGCAACCGACGTCGAAGTAACCTGGCGCCTTCCTGGACACAGTCGGAGCACTGGTAGCACGTCTACAACTGCATCCTCAGCCACCACTCTGCCTCTGAGCATTATTCGGGGTGGATCAACAGGTCGCATGGCCTCTAAGCCTTGCCTAGCCTGGTCCTTTTTTGACATAAAAAAAGATCGGCCAAATTATGTGATCTGTAACATTTGCCATGGTTATCTTAGTAGAGGTCAAAACCTCAGCAGTTTGACAACTTCTTCCATGAATCGTCACATGAATAAATATCATATGGCCTGGTGGGAAGCTCACCGTGCTGCAATGCGGCCTAGTGGAGCCAACCATCCACCGCCTGCCCCTTCCAGGGCATCCGCGCGCTCGTCATCTTCTAGGACTGTGGGGACAGCTGTCACACCTGTTTTTCCACCCACAACTTCCACCACTGTAACCGCAACAGGCAGTTTGCTTGGTAGGTCGTCAGTTGGTTTGGAAGGGGAAACAAGTGAGTGTGTACAGCTCTCTCAGACATCGATAGCACCAACTTTGGATGAAGGCAACATCATGTCTCCGCCTGCACTTTCCTCCCAAAGCTGCATTTTTCCAGGGACACCCTACTCAACACCGTCTACACACAGCAGCCAGATCTCTGTCCCTCAGATGTGGTCAAATAAAAGGCCACTTCCTTCGACCCATGACAAAGCGAAGAGGTTGACTCTATCCCTCTGTAAGCTGTTGGCTACAGAAATGCTGCCTTTCCGCCTAGTGGACACACAGGATTTTAGAGACCTTATATCTGTCGCTGTGCCCCAGTACCAGATGCCTAGTCGCCACTACTTCTCTAAGAAAGGTGTGCCCGCGCTACACCAGCATGTCGCACACAATATCACCGCTTCCTTGAGAAACTCTGTGTGTGAACGGGTGAATTTCAGCACCGATACTTGGACCAGTAAGCATGGACAGGGACGTTACATGTCGCTGACTGGGCACTGGGTAACTATGGTGATAGATGGTGAAGGGTCTGCTGCACAAGTCTTGCCGTCCCCACGACTTGTGTGTCAATCCTCTGTCTGTCCAAGTTCCGCCACTGCTTCTGCATCCTCCACCTCATCTGGGTCCTCCACCTCCGCCCCAAGCCTGCCTGGTCAGGCCACCAGCGTTCTCACTGCGCAGAAGGAATCACGCACCCCTCATTACTATGCTGGCAGCAGAGCGCAACGGCATCAGGCGGTCTTTAGCTTGACATGTCTTGGGAATAAGAGTCACACAGCTGAGGAGTTGTGGTCAGCTCTGCGGTCCGAGTTTAATAAATGGTTGTCTCCACTCAACCTGCAGCCTGGTAAGGCCGTGTGCGACAATGCTGCAAACCTGGGTGCGGCCCTTCGCCTGGGCAAGGTGACACACGTGCCTTGTATGGCTCACGTGTTGAACCTTGTTGTCCAGCAATTTTTAACACACTATCCCGGCCTAGATGGCCTTCTGACCAGGGCACGGAAACTGTCTGCAGTGCTCACTTCCGCCGTTCAAGCGCCGCAGCTGAGCGACTTGCATCGCTCCAGAAGTCTTTCGGCCTGCCGGTTCATCGCCTGAAATGCGATGTGGCGACACGCTGGAATTCAACTCTCCACATGTTACAGCGACTGTGGCAGCACCGCAGAGCCCTGGTGCAATAC
This sequence comes from Anomaloglossus baeobatrachus, assembly GCF_048569485.1. Classification (NCBI taxonomy): domain Eukaryota; kingdom Metazoa; phylum Chordata; class Amphibia; order Anura; family Aromobatidae; genus Anomaloglossus; species Anomaloglossus baeobatrachus. The sequence continues at coordinate 262,946,055 of NC_134358.1, read as the reverse complement.
GTCATGACGTATAGCCTGGGCCAACGAGATGCAGAGGTGGGGCAGATCACCCTGATGGAGTGATCTCAGATCACGGACCTATGCACCCTTCTGCACAGTTTCGACATGGCGACGAATATGTTTAGCGCTGACAATGCCATTATCAGCATGACGATTACAGTCATTTACATGCTGGAGCACACGCTAAACACTATTCGGAGTCAGGGGGTGGGACAACAGGAAGGGGAGGAACTACAGGAGGATTCATATGCGCAAGACACAACAACATCACCAAGGTCCAGACGTTCATCATCACCAACGCGGCAGGCATGGGACCATGGGGGACAGGGATCAACAAGGGCGCATGGTAGCAGGCGAGATGTTGAGGAAGGTGCAGGAGGACATGAAGATATGGAGGACGAACTGTCCATGGACATGGAAGACTCAGCTGATGAGGGGGACCTTGGTCAAATTTAAGTTGAAAGAGGTTGGGGGGAGATGACAGAGGAAGAAAGAACGGTTAGCACCTCTATGCCACAAACACAGCGTGGACTTGGTCCGCATGGCTGCGCAAGACACATGAGTGCCTTCTTGTTGCACTACCTCCAACATGACCCTCGTATTGTCAAAATTAGAAGTGATGATGACTACTGGCTTGCCACACTATTAGATCCCCGGGACAAGTCCAAATTTTGTGACATAATTCCACCCATAGAAAGGGACGCACGTATGCAGGAGTATCAGCAGAAGCTGTTACTCGATCTTAGCTCGGCTTTTCCACCAAACAACCGTGCAGGTGAAGGGAGTGATTCTCCCAGTTGTAACTTGACAAACATGGGACGGCCTCGTCATCTTCAACAGTCTACCCGTACCAGTAGGACCGTATCTGGTGCTGGTAACAGCAATTTTATGGAATCTTTTCATAATTTTTTTAGACCCTCCTTTGCAAGGCCACCAGAGACATCAAGTGTGTCACATAGTCAACGGATGGAGAGGATGATACAGGAGTATCTCCAAATGAACATCGATGCAATGACTTTGCAAATGGAGCCTTGCTCCTTTTGTGCTTCAAATCTAGAAAAATGTCAAGAGCTCTCCAGTTACGCCTTGAAGATTTTGTCGTGTCCAGCTGCCAGCGTTGTCTCTGAACGTGTCTTCAGTGCTGCTGGGTGTGTGCTGACAGATAAGCGCACGCGTCTGTCCAGTGACAATGTGGACAGACTGACGTTCATCAAAATGAACAAGTCATGGATCCAGAAGGAATTTACTACCCCTGTGTCATCCTGGGGAGAGTAAATGCTTGTGGATTTGGAATGTGCTTGATGCAAATCAAAACATCCTGTTTGCAACTAGGGCACAAGTCCTGCCACTGATGGGGTGTCTGTGTGCCCAATTTGGGGAAAAAAGGTAGACTCCGCTTGGAGTAACCCTTGCTTGCTGTGTTTTTTAAAAATGATACAAGATGAACAGATCTGAAGGCAAGATGAAGGCAACATCATGTCTCCGCCTGCACTTTTCTCACAAACCTGCATTTTTCCAGGGACACCCTACTCAACACCGTCTACAGACAGCAGCCAGATCTCTGTCCCTCAGATGTGGTCAAATAAAAGGCCACTTACTGCGACCCATGACAAAGCTAAGTGGTTGACTCTATCCCTCTGTAAGCTGTTGGCTACCGAAATGCTGCCTTTACGCGTAGTGGACACACAGGATTTTACAGACCTTATGTCTGTCGCTGTGCCCCAGTACCAGATGCCCAATCACCACTGCTTCTCCAAGAAAAGCATGCCCGCGCTACACCAGCATGTCGCACACAACATCACCACTTCCTTGAGAAAATCTGTGTGCGACAGGGTGCATTTCAACACAGATACTTGGACCAGTAAGCATAGACAGGGTCATTACATGTCACTGACTGGGCACTGGCAAACTATGGTGAGAGATGGAGAAGGGTCTGCTGTACAAGTCTTGCCGTCCCCACGAGTTGTTTCAATCCTTGTTCTGTATGTAGAAGTTAATACACTGCTTCTGCCTCTTCAACCTCGTGTGGGTCCTCTACCTTGGCGCAAACCCTGTGTGGTCAGGCCACCCTTCCTTGCAACTGCGCACAAGGACTACCACACACCTCCTTACTATGCTGGCAGCAGAGCTCAATGCCATCAGGCGGTCAAAGTTTTACTTTGAAATGTATGGGAAATGTGAGTCACACCGCTATTACAGAGAATAGTAGTCAGGCAGGGTCAAAACATTAATTGAGGAACAGGAACAGAATGGGACGGCCAGGAAAGAATCAGAAAACAAGCAGAGGTGAAATGCGTATCGGCCAACAAGGTACATAAACAGCAAGCAGGAAAAGTAGTCAGGTAACAAGCACACAAAATCATAAAACTGAACTGGGGGTAAAATTAACCAGAGGTTCATAGCTATGTCTGGCAGTGGTCTGCAGACAGGATGGGCATAAAAAAGGGTGTGGTGTCTTCCCATTGGTTGTAGCTGAATGATGGTATTTCATCTGTGAGATACCCACCAGCTACATTCAGCCAGAGATTCTGCATCTGTCAAGGTAATGCAGCCCAGTGGGTGAGCATAACCTGCGTCCACCTGCGCCGCTGGCATCGACTACTCTCCCATCATCAGCACTATTCATGAAAGGAACACGTTGTCACCTGGCGACCGGAGTACAAATTGACGGAGCGGACTCCATTGGTGACTTAACAGCCATGTGCGGCAATGATGCAAACCTGGCTGCGGGCCATCCTCAGGGCAATGTGACACACGTGCCTTTTAGGGCTCACGTGTTGAACCGAATTCGCCAGCAATTTTTAAAACACCATCACGGCCTACATGGCCTTGTGCAGTGGGCACGCTCGCTATGTGCTCACTTCCATCGTGCGCACACAGCAGCTCAACAACTTTCATCACTCCGGAAGTCTTAGGGTCTGGCAGTTAAACGCTGTAAATGCGATGTTTCGACACGCAGGAATTGGAATCTGCACATGTTGCAGCGTGTGTGGCAGCACCGCAGAGCCCTGCTGAAATACGGTAAGACATATAGCCTGGGATAACTTGATCCAGAGGTGGTGCAGATCACGCTGCTGGAGTGGTGTCAGATCAAGGACCTATGCACCCTGCTACACAGTTTTGAAATGTCGACGAAGATGTTTAGCACTGGCAATGTCATTCTCAGCGTGACAATTCTGGTCATCTACATGATGGAGCACACTGTAATTATTATTCGGAGTCAGGTGTTGGGACAAGAGGAAGGGGAGGAAGTACAGGAGGAGTCATATGCGGAAGGGATAACAAGATCTACGAGGTCCAGATGGTCAGCGGCACCTATGCGGCAGTCATGGTGAGGGAGAGGGATTAACAAGGGCGCATAGTATCAGCAAAAAGTGTTGAAAGTGCAGGAGCCCATGAAGAAATGGAGGACGAACTGGCGATGGGCATGGAAGACTCAGCAGATGAGTGAGAGCTTGCTCACATTTCAGTTGTGCGAGGTTGGGGGGAGAGGGCAGAGGAAGGATGCACGATTCTCACCTCTCTGCCACCAACACACCAAGGACTTGGTCCTCCTGGATGCACAAGACACATGAGCGCCTTCTTGCTGCACTACCTACATGACCCTCGGATTGTATGAATTTGAACTAATCCTGAATACTGGGTTGCCACACTGTTAGATCCCCGGTACAAGACAAAATTTGGCGAACTAATTCCTGCCATAGAAATAGACGCACGTATACAGGAGTATCTGCAGAATGTGGTACGCAATCTTAGATCTACTTGTCCACTAAACACCAGTGCTGCACAGAGTGAATCTCAACGCTTTGTCATGGATAGGAGGAAATGGTCTTTTACTTGTCCACATCGGAGGGACCGAGGGATGGCTGCTGTGCTGAGATGGCGTTGAGTACGGTGTCCCTGCACAGTTGCACTTTTGGTCATATCCCAAAATGAGTTGAAAAAGGACAGATGCTGTTGGAAAGGGGAACAGGTGTGTTGGAAAGGGGAAAAAAGTTTTGGTCCGTGGATTTGGTGGTTAAGCAACTGTAACATTTGCTGAAGAAACAACATCTGTTACAGTGGGACTGGCAGATTTGGATAAAGTGGTATATAATCTGTGACCGCTATATAACGAAAATTAATAAGAAAAGAAAGAGAAAGGTATATATCCCCATCAGCAGTCAGTGTCCACCGTGCTCCCAGTTGGAAAAGGAGAGGTTGGCAACTTGAAGGTTTGGTGGAGGATACAGAGCTGTGTGGCTATGAAACTAATAGTAGCCTGAACCGAGTTAGACGCCATTCGGATCTGGAGACTGTGAGCCCTGTTAGCGTCACAGGGTCCACATGCCCACCCAGCCCAGGAACTCCCTGTTAACAACACAGGGGCCATTGAGTACGCTGACCGTGTGCGTAGGGGCCACACCTGTGGACAGCAGGCGCATCAGCAGCAGCAGGCCTGTTAATGCCACTGGGCTGCACAAGCAGGACTGTTAGGACAGGAGCTGGTCTTAACCGTTCTGCGTTACCAACTGTGGTGGTGGCCTGCATCCACCACCCGATCCCTGCCTACCTCTGGCCTAAAGCCGCAATGGGTTCAACACATGGAGGTGTGCTCTTTCGGAGCATAATAGAAGACTGCGCACCTCCTTGTTGGCTCCAGCCCCTTTTATAACCTGGGTCCGCCCCAAACCAGGGTGAACCACAATGCACCTCCTGGAGACAAAAGTAGAGTGACACGTCATGAGTGGCATAACTAGCGTCCTATTTGGAAATGCAACTTCAATGATGACCTCATGGCTGCCATGACCCAAACACCTCACCAGTCATCGTCTGAGCATCAATAATGCGGTGACAAGTCATAGGTGTGGGCCTCTGCAAGCCATTTGGGAGGACACCTGATGCCCTGTGGTCTATATGGGACCCCCACATCAGGGCCAGGGCCAAAGAGTTCATTACCGGACCTAGTCTCTGATGCAGGAAGTGCCTGAGCATGCTCAGTAGCATGAAATACAGTCTCTGAAAAAAGACTATCAGCTTTAGCATGGTGTCTATGCCCAAAACAGGACTTATACCCGGCACGGAATGCAAGCACCTGTGCAAAGAGGCTTTTCACACTTAGTGTGGGAGCATGCGCTGTATCCCGAAATGAAAACTTAGCGTCAGGAATGGCACAGTCAGGCTGAGCATACTCACTAGGCGAAACACTGTAATTATGCTGCAGCTGGGGTACATCGGCACACGCATGCGCACTAGCTGCCTCTCCACACTTAGACGTGGAGGGGAAATTTGTCTTGGAGATGCTGTCTATGAACAGAAGGAAAAGCTAAAGGAAGCCTGACTTTCTATCCCTCCGAATTATGAAATGCAGCAATGAATTCCATGAGTTTACTATAACATTAGCGTAGCAAAATGTGCATGAGGGTGTGATGTAGAGGTGCTAGAAATAGCTTGTCACCAGTGGGGCACTAATGGAATACAACAGCCAGTTCTATGATGCCACAAAATGGCAGTATTTTGTGCTATCATTATAGCTTATTAAAAACAGAGCACGAGGTTGTCATGCAGAGGTGCTGCACATAGATTTGCAGTAGTGTGAATTGACAAAAGTACAATAGCCACGTTTAGGATACAACTAGGTACAGTGAGTGTTTGCTAGTATAATGGCTGAGTTTAAAAAAGTTTGAGTGTGCAATGCAGGCAGATGTCCTGCAAATAACGTTCCAATACTGTGAATTGACAAAAGTACAATAGCCACGTTTAGGATACAACTAGGTACAGTGAGTGTTTGCTAGTATAATGGCTGAGTTTAAAAAAGTTTGAGTGTGCAATGCAGGCAGACGTGCTGCAAATAACGTTCCAATACTGTGAATTGACAAAAGTACAATAGCCACGTTTAGGATGCCACTAGGTACAGTGAGTGTTTGCTAGTATAATGGCTGAGTTTAAAAAAGTTTGAGTGTGCAATGCAGGCAGACGTGCTGCTAATAACGTTCCAATACTGTGAATTGACAAAAGTACAATAGCCACGTTTAGGATACAACTAGGTACAGTGAGTGTTTGCTAGTATAATGGCTGAGTTTAAAAAAGTTTGAGTGTGCAATGCAGGCAGACGTCCTGCAAATAACGTTCCAATACTGTGAATTGACAAAAGTACAATAGCCACGTTTAGGATACAACTAGGTACAGTGAGTGTTTGCTAGTATAATGGCTGAGTTTAAAAAAGTTTGAGTGTGCAATGCAGGCAGACGTGCTGCAAATAACGTTCCAATACTGTGAATTGACAAAAGTACAATAGCCACGTTTAGGATACAACTAGGTACAGTGAGTGTTTGCTAGTATAATGGCTGAGTTTAAAAAAGTTTGAGTGTGCAATGCAGGCAGATGTCCTGCAAATAACGTTCCAATACTGTGAATTGACAAAAGTACAATAGCCACGTTTAGGATACAACTAGGTACAGTGAGTGTTTGCTAGTATAATGGCTGAGTTTAAAAAAGTTTGAGTGTGCAAGGCAGGCAGATGTCCTGCAAATAACGTTCCAATACTGTGAATTGACAAAAGTACAATAGCCACGTTTAGGATACAACTAGGTACAGTGAGTGTTTGCTAGTATAATGGCTGAGTTTAAAAAAGTTAGAGTGTGCAATGCAGGCAGATGTCATGCAAATAACGTTCCAATACTGTGAATTGACAAAAGTCCAATAGCCACGTATAGGATGCCACTAGGTACACTGAGTGTTTGCTAGTATAATGGCTTCGTTATAATTAGTTGGAGTGTGCAACGCAGGCAGATGCGCTCTGCAAATGTCTTGGCACTAGTGGGACTATAGCAAAGTCCAATAGCCACGTATAGGATGCCACTAGGTACACTGAGTGTTTGCTAGTAAAATTGCTTAGTTTAAAAAAGTTGTAGTGTGCAATGCAGGCAGACGTGCTCTGCAAATGTCTTTGCACTAGTGGGACTATAGCAAAGTCCAATAGCCACGTATAGGATGCCACTAGGTACACTGAGTGTTTGCTAGTAAAATTGCTTAGTTTAAAAAAGTTGTAGTGTGCAATGCAGGCAGACGTGCTCTGCAAATGTCTTTGCACTAGTGGGACTATAGCAAAGTCCAATAGCCACGTATAGGATGCCACTAGGTACATTGAGTGTTTGCTAGTAAAATTGCTTAGTTTAAAAAACTTGGAGTGTGCAATGCAGGCAGATGTGCTCTGCTAATGTCTTTGCACTAGTGGGACTATAGCAAAGTCCAATAGCCACGTTTAGGATGCCACTAGGTACACTGAGTGTTTGCTAGTAAAATTGATTAGTTTAAAAAAGTTGTAGTGTGCAATGCAGGCAGACGTGCTCTGCAAATGTCTTTGCACTAGTGGGACTATAGCAAAGTCCAATAGCCACGTATAGGATGCCACTAGGTACACTGAGTGTTTGCTAGTAAAATTGCTTAGTTTAAAAAAGTTGTAGTGTGCAATGCAGGCAGACGTGCTCTGCAAATGTCTTTGCACTAGTGGGACTATAGCAAAGTCCAATAGCCACGTATAGGATGCCACTAGGTACACTGAGTGTTTGCTAGTAAAATTGCTTAGTTTAAAAAACTTGGAGTGTGCAATGCAGGCAGATGTGCTCTGCTAATGTCTTTGCACTAGTGGGACTATAGCAAAGTCCAATAGCCACGTATAGGATGCCACTAGGTACACTGAGTGTTTGCTAGTATAATGGCTTCGTTATAATTAGTTGGAGTGTGCAACGCAGGCAGATGCGCTCTGCAAATGTCTTGGCACTAGTGGGACTATAGCAAAGTCCAATAGCCACGTATAGGATGCCACTAGGTACACTGAGTGTTTGCTAGTAAAATTGCTTAGTTTAAAAAAGTTGTAGTGTGCAATGCAGGCAGACGTGCTCTGCAAATGTCTTTGCACTAGTGGGACTATAGCAAAGTCCAATAGCCACGTATAGGATGCCACTAGGTACACTGAGTGTTTGCTAGTAAAATTGCTTAGTTTAAAAAAGTTGTAGTGTGCAATGCAGGCAGACGTGCTCTGCAAATGTCTTTGCACTAGTGGGACTATAGCAAAGTCCAATAGCCACGTATAGGATGCCACTAGGTACACTGAGTGTTTGCTAGTAAAATTGCTTAGTTTAAAAAACTTGGAGTGTGCAATGCAGGCAGATGTGCTCTGCTAATGTCTTTGCACTAGTGGGACTATAGCAAAGTCCAATAGCCACGTTTAGGATGCCACTAGGTACACTGAGTGTTTGCTAGTATAATGGCTTACTTAGAATGAGTTGGAGTGTGCAGAGGACAAGAGGGTACAGTGGCAGGATTGTGGTGCTCTGGGTAGAGGAATGGAAGCCTGCCTTTCTATTCCCTCCTAATGGTGAAATGCAGGGAGGAAATCCCTGACCTGGGCTACACAGACGCTGTTGCTGTTTGCAGGACCTGTCACTTATGGCTCTCTGACCCTGCCGCTTTGAGCCCTTAAAAGGACTGCTAGAATGTGCTCTCCCTAAGCTGTCTAACGCTGTGCATGCAGCGCATACAGCTGTATCGGCTATAGGACTCAGGAGGACGGAGCTGCGACACTGATGTCTGACACCAAAGACGCAGAAGGCAGATAATGGCGTTCGTGAAGAAAATGTCCGGTTTTATAATGCAGGGACATGTGACATGCAGATCCTATCACACATGCCGTTGCTTCTCTGGCTCAAAGTCCACTTAGGTGTGTGTGTGTCTGTGATTGGCTGACATGCTGGCCCGCCCCACAAGACGCGCGCGCTTAGGGAAGGAAGACAAGAAAAAAAAAAAAAAAATGGCGATCGCCATTATAGAAACAGCAGTGATCTGAAGGCACTGTTCACGCACACTATACACTGAAATGTGATAATAGTTTGATTCACAGAGTGACTTACACTATTACAGCAGAAACCAAGCTAGGATTTAGCTGTTTTTTGGCTGCTAGAACCGTTCTCGAACGTTTCTAGAACTATCGAGCTTTTGCAAAAAGCTCGAGTTCTAGTTCGATCTAGAACATGCCCCAAAATCACTCGAGCCGCGAACTGGAGAACCACGAACCACGAACTGCGCTCAACTCTACTGGCGACATGCTCTAGCACACGGTCGACTCCCCGTTCCGTTAGGGACCGGCTGACACAGCCGGTCATTAACGGAGATCACCGTTGCCATAGCAACACAGTTAGCGGTGACGTCACCGCTAACCGCGGCTCCGAGAGCACCGTTGCTATGGTAACGCGTCTGTCAGCGTTACCGCTGTTACCGCTGACAGCTAGCAGTGATCACTCACGGAGTGAAGGCTGCACGCTGCTTCACGATTGTAGTGAGGATTGTATTGAGGATGAGGTTCCCCAGCCCATGATGGGCTGGTGCACATCATCCTCCTCACTACAATAGTCACTACTACTACACTAGTGAGGATTGTAGTGAGGATGAGATGCCTCAGCCCATGATGGGCTGGTGCACCTCATCCTCACTACAATCGTCACTACTACTACACTAGAAAGAAAGAAGACAGAAGAGCAGGATCGTGGAGGGCTGACAGGGGGTAATAAAGATGGAGTCTCTAATGTGTCTGTGTATTTATTTCTATTAAAGTATTTTTTCTCTGTGTGGTTTTTTTAACCCTTTATTGGAGATTCTTAATGGCCGGGTCAAACGTGCCTGACATTAAGAATCTCTGGCTTAATACTGGCTAGTAAAACAAAGCCAGTATTAACTCATGATTACCCAACAAGCCACCCGGCTCCAGGGCTGTTGGAAGAGTTGGATACAGCGCCAGATGATGGCGCCTCTATGAGAGCGCCATTTTCTGGGGCAGCTGCGGACTGAAATTCGCAGCAGAGGCACCCAGAAACCTCTGGCTAACCTGTGCCGCGGATTCCAATCCCCAGCTGCCTAGTTGTACCTGGCTGCACACAAAAATGGGGCGAAGCCCACGTCATTTGTTTTTTAATTATTTCATGAAATAAGTGAAATAATTAAAAAAAACGGGCTTCCCTATATTTTTTGTTCCCAGCCGGGTACAAATAGGCAACTGGGGGTTGGAGGCAGCCCGTGGCTGCCTGCTGTACCTGGCTAGCATACAAAAATATGGCAAAGCCCACGTCATTTTTTTTGGTGGGCAAAAAACTTCTGCATACAGTCCTGGATGGAGTATGCTGAGCCTTGTAGTTCTGCAGCTGCTGTCTGCTCTTCTCCATACAGACAGACAGCAGCTGCAGAACTACAAGGCTCAGCATAATCCATCCAGGACTGTACGCAGAAGTTTTTTGCCCCCTGAAAAAATTATGTGGGCTTCACCATATTTTTGTATGATAGCCAGGTACAGCAGGCAGGTACGGCTGCCCCCAACCCCCAGTTGCCTATTTGTACCCGGCTGGGAACCAAAAATAAAGGGAAGCCCTTTTTTTATTATTTCATGAATTTCATGAAATAATTAGAAAACAAATGACGTAGGCTTCGCCCCATTTTTGTGTCCAGCCAGGTACAACTAGGCAGCTGGGGATTGGAATCCGCAGCACAGGTTGGCCTGAGCTTTCTGGGCCCCACTGCTGCGAATTGCAGTCTGCAGCCGCCTCAGAAAATGGCATTTTCATAGAAGCGCCATCTTCTGGCGCTGTATCCAACTCTTCCAGCACCTGCCTGCTATACCTTGCTAGCATACAAAAATATGGCGAAGCTCACGTCCTTTTTTTGTAGTTTTTTGGCAAAAAAAAAATAAAAAATGCTTCCCTGGATTTTCCATTGCCAGTGAAGGTAACACCAAGCAGTGGGGGTTAGCAGCCAGTAGCTGCTTGGATTACCCTTAGCTAGCAATACAAAAAATGCAGCGGGAGCCCATATATATTTTTTTTAATTATTTATTTAAATAACTAAAAATAAAATGGGCTTCCCTGTATTTTGATTGCTGGACATCACAGTGCTGTAAAAATAAATCTTTAAAAAAATGGCGTACCGCTCTGCGGTATTTTTGATTCTCAGCGCAGATAAAGCAGACAGCTATGGGTTGCCACCCCCATCTGCCTGCCGTTACCTTGGTTGGCAATCAAAATACAGGGAAGCCCATTAATTTTTTCTATTTAAAAAATAGTTAAAAAAAAAAATGACGTTGGGTCCCCCCATTTTTGATAGCCAGCTAGGGTAAAGCAGACGGCTGTAGCCTGAAAACCACAGCTGGCAGCTTTACCGTGGTTGGGGATCCAATGTGGAGGTCCCCTCAGGCTCTTTTTTATAATTATTTTATAAATATTAATAATTACACAATAAAAGTAGGGTCCCCCCCAAATTGGATCACCAGCCAAGGTAAAGCGGACAGCTGTGGTCTGGTATTCTCAGGGTGGGAAGGTCCATAGTTATTGGGCCTTCACAGCCTAAAAATAGCAGGCCGCAGGCACCCCAGACGTGGCGCATCCACTAGATGCGCCAATCCTGGCGCTTCACCCCAGCTCATCCCGTGCCCTGGTGCAGTGGCAAACGGGGTAATAAATCGGGTTGATACTAGCTGTAAAGTAACCTGAGATCAAGCCCAGCAGTTTGTGATGTCATGGCGTCTATTAGATACTCAACATCATAAACTGTCAGTACTAACAAAAAAAAAAAAATCGACAAAAGAAATTTATTTGAAAAAACAGTCCCCAAAACATTTCCTCTTTCACCAATTTAGTCTAAGAAAAAAAATAAAGGGGTCCCACGACGACTCTGGACCGTCTAGAATATGGGGGGGAGACACTCAGGGAACGTATCCCCCATTTTCTAGGAGTGCGGACCCTTCATGTGAGGAGTGTGGGTGCAATGAATCTGCACTCACTCTTCTCGGGTCCACAGCAGCAGAGTCCATGTCGTAATGGTTGCTACCAAAGCTGCAATGCCCTGCTCATGAGGTAAGGGCATGCCTAATCAGGAGAACTACTGTAGAGGAAGCTCTGCTCACTGGTATATAGGTGCTCAGAGGTAATAATAGATAAAATTAGTGAGTAACCTCGGCACTCTAAATCTCCCAGACTAAGTCAGTAAGTCACAACGGATAGTAATGCAAAATCACTCTTTATTGGTCCGTATTAAGAAAAAAAAATTTTTCATAAGCATATATGTTTTTGTCCAAAACAAGTTACAAATGACGTTTCGGCCTGAGCCTTCGTCAGATTGGACTTATCTGCATGTAATTATGAAAAATGACAATAATCAGTATCACATAAGAGTGAGAGAACAATAACATAAACTCGAACAATGTAGAGGTACAATTGGGATGCAGCAAAAAAATTGCAACACAGCAAGAAATGAAACACATGATACAAATGTCATAATACAGTACAAGGACAATATAGTAATGACAAATATGGGGTCAGAGTAGACTTAGACAGCTCTGGTACGAAAGAGATGTCAATCATAAAGTAACATGTGCAGTAGGTGTAGAGCTACAGTATGCATGGCAGAGCTAATGGGTAGACCGACCATAGAAAAAGAATGGAGAAAAAGTGGAGAAAAAATGGAGAAAAAGTGGAGAAAAAGTGGAGAAAAAGTGGAGAAAAAAGTGGAGAAAAAGTGGAGAAAAAAGTAGAGAAAAAGTGGAGAAAAAGTGGAGAAAAAGTGGAGAAAAAAGTGGAGAAAAAGTGGAGAAAAAAAGTGGAGAAAAAATTGAGAAAAAGTGGAGAAAAAGTGGAGAAAAAGTGGAGAATAAGTGGAGAAAAAGTGGAGAAAAAGTGGAGAAAAAGTGGAGAAAAAGTGGAGAAAAAAATGGAGAAAAAGTGGAGAAAAAGTGGAGAAAAAGTGGAGAAAAAGTGGAGAAAAAGTGGAGAAAAAGTGGAGAAAAAGTGGAGAAAAAAATGGAGAAAAAATGGAGAACCCTTTGGTGCCTTTCATGTGGCACTAAGGGGTGCTTAGCTTTGTATTTAGCCAAAAAAATGAAAAAAAAAATTACGTAGGGTTCCCCCTAGTTTTGTAGCCAGCTAGGGTAAAGCAGACGGCTGCAGCCTGCAGACCACAGCTGGCAACCTCACCTTGGCTGGTAATCCAAAACTGAGGGCACCCCACGCTGTTATTTTAAATTAAATAAATAATTAAAAAAAAAACACGTAGGGGTCCCCCAAAATTGGATCACCAGCCAAGGTAAAGCAGACAGCTGGGGCCTCATATTCTCAGACTAGGGAGGTCCATGGTTATTGGACTCTCCCCAGCCTAAAAATAGCAGGCCTCAGCCACCCCAGAAGTGGCGCATCCATTAGATGCGCCAATCCTGGTGCTTCGCCCAAGCTCATCCCGCGCCCTGGTGCGGTGGCAAACGGGGTAATATATGGGGTTAATACCAGATGTGTAATGTCACCTGGCATCAAGCCCTGGGGTTGGTGAGGTCAGGCGTCTATCAGATACCCGACATCACCAACCCAGTCAGTAATAAAAAAAAATAGACGACAAACACATTTTTATTTGAAAAAACACTCCCCAAAACATTCCCTCTTTAACCAATTTATTAGAATGAAAAACAAATCCAGGTCTGGTGTAATCCAAGGGGTTGCCATGACGATCCACACTGTCCCAGTCAATGAAGAGCAGGATGTTCCCCATTGGCTGGGAGAGCAGTGCAGTGACCTGAGCTAACATCAATGGGTCAGCCCAGGTCACTGCAGGGCATGACAAGTGCTGCTGTCAGCGAGGTACATTACCTGCGCTGATCTCCAGCACACTGACAGCCCCTGTCACTGAGTTCAATGACCGGCGCCTTCTCACCAAGCATTGCGAGAGGTCCGTGACGTCACCGCTAGTCAGTCTCGGGTCGGAAGCGAGAGAAGGTGATGTGACAAGCGGCGGCCATGGAGGACAGTGACAGCGCTGAGGTCGGGATGGCGGGACTTCATCACCGCAGGTAAGCCGAGCGGGGGGGTGGGGGGGAATGTGTGTGTGTGTGTGTGTGTGTATGTATGTGTACATGCCGCGGGCAGGAGGGGGCGGAGCGAGCTGAGCGGGGAAGTGTGGGCTTCCTGCACGTAACTAAGATAAACATCGGGTTACTAACCAAAGCACTTTGCTTGGATACCCGATGTTTATCTTGGTTACCAGCTTCTGGCAGGCTGCCAGCGATGGCTCCTGCACACTGTAGCTGTAAAAAGCCCTGCTTTTTGCTGCTAGAACCGTTCTCGAACGTATCTAGAACTATCGAGCTTTTGCAAAAAGCTCGAGTTCTAGTTCGATCTCGAACAGCCCCAAAAATCACTCGAGCTTAGAACTGGAGAACCTCGAACCGCGAACCGCGCTCAACTCTAGTCCCAAGTTCTTACCTCTCCATACTGTTTCCCCCTTATTCATACTGCTTCTGTACTTCTAAATACACTGTGTACAGAATTATTAAGCAAATGAGTATTTTGATCACATGATAATTTTTATACATGTTGTCCTACTTCAAGCTGTATAGGCTTGAGAGCCAACTACCAATTAAGTAAATCAGGAGATGTGCATCTCTGTAATGAGGAGGGGTGTGGTGTAATAACATCAACGCCCTATATAAGGTGTGCTTAATTATTAGTCAACTTCCTTTCCCTTGGCAAAATGGGTCACAGGAGAGATTTGACGGTCTCTGAAAAGTCCAAAATTGTGAGATGTCTTGCAGAAGGATGCAGCAGTCTTGAAATTACCAAACATTTGAAGCGTGATCACCGAACAATCAAGCGTTTCATGGCAAATAGCCAACAGGGTTGCAAGAAGCGTGTTGGGCAAAAAAGGCGCAAAATAACTGCTCATGAATTGAGAAAAATCAAGTGTGAAGCTGCCAAGATGCCATTTGCCATCAGTTTGGCCATATTTCAGAGCTGCAACGTTACTGGAGTATCAAAAAGCACAAGGTGTGCCATACTCAGGGACATGACCAAGGTAAGAAAGGCTGAAAAACCACCACCTTTGAATAAGAAACATAAAATAAAACGTCAAGACTGGGCCAAGAAATATCTTAAGACTGATTTTTCAAAGGTTTTATACTCAAGTATGCAAAGTAACTCGTCTTTTAGGATATTTACACATAGCTCAGCACTGAGACCACCATCAATCCTGATCAAGTATCCAATGCCTTTGGCTGTGAAACAACCCCATACTGTATTATCTGGCTTCTTCCAGAAAACTTGACAGTTTCTTCAGTTTCTCGATCCTTTAATCCCTTTTACCCTTGTTTTCCAGACCCATTTGCAGCCATCAGAGTCTAGCCTGTTGACTTTAATCTTATTGCTCCAAATTAAAAGTAACTTCTTCCAATAATTTTCTCCTGTCCACTTTTTGTACTTTTTTGGAATCTAGAGCTGACATTTCTTATATTAAAGTTGAGGCTCTTATACCTTTTTTCAGGCCACCATTCCAGATTTGTGTAATGTTTGTCACACGGTGCTTGCATGTGTGTCTATGATTTCAGTATTACAGCGCATATAAGCCACCTCTATTGCCGTGTTTGTCTCACCAGTGCTGATAGACTTTGTCATGAGCCGACTTTTCCCAAATTTTGCCTGTATATCCAATTATTGGCTTTTTAATGGATAGGCAGACTTCATTTCGTATTTTCCAACTGTCATGAAAATCACATGATGCATTTTTGCAATTTTCTTGCCAGAGACCGCTATCGAGGAGTTGGAGGATGCTGTTTCTTTTTTCTTCGGAAATCTACCTGCATGGCTGCTTCTTGATTTGAAACAGGAACCTTTTGCTTGGGAATCATTCTAATAACACACTGAGCTATTAGGGAATGTGACAACAGGTTGTAATTTGTAGTATACAGGAAGACAAATATTTTTCCATCACCAGGAGCAAAACTGTAACAATGCAGTGACATTACAAGAATCTGCATAACTAATCATATGCTAAATAGTTACAAGACAAAATCATGTATAAGATAACAAAGATGATTGTCCATAAAATGATGGTAATCTTATGTTTGAAGCTGTAGTGGATGGTGAGATATGGAGCCTGAAAGACAAAAATTCAAAATATTATTATCCTTTTGCTCATCAGTGTATTTAATGGAGTGGCTCCTCTTTTTAAGATTTATTATGCATTTCTCTTGTCAAGCTTCCACTTGGGGGCTCAGGAACTAGCGAAGATAAGACTTCTAAGTGCAGTACAACAAAAGCCCACAAGAGGTCACTAGCACTGCTGGTCAGAAAGTCAAACAAGCCTAAAGTCAACAGCGGGATGTCACGTCAAACCAGGGGAGTGAGCAAGCCATAGTCAAGTGAAAGCAAGAGGGTCAGAAGCCAGGAGATCACGTCAGGAGACAGAGGGGTGCAGAGCCGAAGTCAGGGAACGTAGCCGAGGTCAGAGGCCGGGAGATCAGGTAAGTACAGAGGAGGGGTAGAAGGCCAAGACACAGAACAGGACTGGAGTCAAGTAAACAGGATGGGAGGACAGGACTAGGGGAGTGGAGGTCAGGGAGAGGTAGACTGTGTAGCGGGAAAGATCAGAGTCAACTGATGGCTCAATGGTTAGCACTGCAGTCTTGCAGCGCTGGGGTTCTGGGTTCAATTCCCACCAAGGACACTATCTGCAAGGAGTTTGTATGCTCTCCCCGTGTTTGCGTGGGTTTCGTCTGGGTACTCCGGTTTCCTCCCACACTCCAAAGACATACTGATAGGGACTCTAGGTTGTGAGCCCCAATGGGGACAGTGTTGCCAATGTATGTAAAGCGCTGCGGAATATGTTAGCGCTATATAAATGAATACAAATATTATTAATTAATTATTATAACTTACCGGGACCAGGACTCACGCTGCAAAGCAGAGCTATTACTGGCAGTGTTTCGGAGGTATACAGTAAATAATAATGCAACGAAAGTCTCAGAATGGGGCAGGCCTGAACAGTCACCTCCCACCTGACTTAATCCCATCAGAGCCAAGCTATAGTCATGAAATCTCTACTTTTGAATGCACTTTGTTGGTATATTTTAATAATTTCTTAATAAAGATAGATTATTTTAAAAGAGAAGAAGATGTGCATCCTTCCAGTTCCATATGTCCCCCTGCACCCAGTAAATATCAAAAGATTGTTTGACATCCAATGCACAATCATGCTACAGCATACTTTATTTTATTTTATGGGAAAGCTGGTGATTATAGTGATTCTCAAAGAAAAATGTCTGAAGCAAACCTGTCATGTTGAATGCTCAGCAGTACGGACTGAGCCGATTAAACTATAGCTTTGAAAAAAAACCCTCATGCTCTCAGATCCTAGCTTATGATTCCAAAGGATGGTCATTCAATTAATGAGCATATTTTCTGTCCATTGCTGTCAATCTCTGAGTAGAACCACCACTGGAAATAGGGATTTAAATCAATATATTTCAAGGTATACTGAATATTTTAGTGCTGAACTATTTATCAATTTGATCAACTTCTCTAGCTCTATAACATGCTGCGAATGTTTACCATTTGCAGTTCCCTTTAGGCAAGACAGGTATATTTACTGACAGATGAGACAGATTTTCATTAGTTCTTTGAATTTAAGATGCTTACACCTGATATTTAATAATTGTTTGCAAAGGAACAGCTATTATTAGCAGAAATCCTGTAATATAATCTAAACAGATATAATTTTTTTTACTTCACTATGCAAATACGTTAGGATATTTGGAAACTATGATATTAATTCTAAATTCTCACATTATAAATTAAATACATTTTGCAACATGTTAACAAAATCCTTGGATGGCAAGAAAGGCATCTGAAGAGTAGAACAAAATTGAATACATTCATAACTAATCAAATTTATGACACATTTCCTAAAAAGTTTTAATTCTGGAAAATTTGAAAATTTGGGAAATTCAATTGGCAAGGTTGAAAAAACGAATAAAAGATTATATTCACCAGTCCTGCTACCTCAGCTCCGCTCATTCCCCTCTTTTTCAATTAACTAGGTCTCAATGAGTCGCATGGGGCTAGAGCCCACACCACTGAGGTGGCAGGTCAGGTAAGGGGCAGGCCTAGGGGAGAATAATTTTGTATTATTTTTAACCACTTCGCTTTTCTTTGTTTACTCTGCTTTGGGATTTTATGATATATCAGAGCAAAACATTTATTAGTGATTGGGGCATTTTAAATTTAGTTGGTATCATGACTATAGCTGGATGCTGATGGGGTTAAGTCTGGTAGGAGGGGTCTGCTCGGTTGTGCCTCGTTCCTGGGCTTACATCACTTTATCATGGTATGGATTCCTCTGGAACGGTGTCAGTAATAGTTCCTGCTCTGCAGTGTACGCAACTGTTTTTTGTGAGTTAGCCCTGATCTATCCCACTACTCAGCTTTCCTCTCCCTGACCTCCGTTCCCCTGTACTGTTTGTCTGCCCTCTCTACCTGACCCCTGTCCCATTCTGTGTCTCGGTCTCCTCCCCCTTCATGTACTTACTTGATCTCCCGGCCTCAGGTCTCGGTAATGTTTTCTGACCTTGGCTCTGCTTCCCCTGTTTGGCTTTTGACGTGACTTCTCGGCTCCTGACCCTTTCACTTCTACCTGTTTATGGCTTGCTCACTCCCCCTGTAATGACGTGACATCCCAGTTTAGACTTAGGCTTGCTGACTACTCTTTCTGGTGCTTGCGCCTTCTTGTGGGCTTTTGTCTAACTGCACTTTGGAGTTCCATCTCCATTCAGCTTCTGGGCTCCCTGGTGGAAGCCTGACAGATGGTATATATCTGGACAGGATCAAATCTGCAGGCAGATTTGAGCAACTCTACTGGAAACTAATTATGAGAGATCCGCTCATCTCTGCTCATGAGCTTTGTGAAATTATGCGTTTTAAAGCTAGATATCCGTGTCTTTTTTCTTAAGATATGTTAAGTCAAGAGAAATGGTAAAAAAGTACATATATGTATTTGTTAAAATTTGTTTTAGCCTTACTATTGTTGATTCACTGCACAGAGCAATTACTAAAGTGAAGTTGCTGAATGTTTGCAGGCTAGAAGAGGGTGAGAATTCAATTTTACTTTAATGTCTGACCAATTCCTTTCTCACTCAGAACTCAAAGCACTGCAGGAACCTGACCTGAACATGGTCATGCTGTAGTGCTAGATGCCACCTCCACTGGTTACACAATGAAGAACAGCTACTATTGTCTGAGACATGAGTTGACATACTGTATATGCAAAGAAACTTTGCAAACCCCCAAGCAGTAGCTAGTTTTACTGGTGGTCCTCTCATGCAGCGATGATTTGTGGAGATGTTCGAATACATTTAAGTGGAATTGAATTCTACCCAAATTTGACAAAAAATCCACATTCAGTTACTGTAAATTAAGAATTTTTGCAATTGAGCCTTATTCTGACATAGATTTACATTGTAAACGCCAAGTTACAAAGAACGT
The DNA here is from genome assembly GCF_048569485.1 of Anomaloglossus baeobatrachus. Classification (NCBI taxonomy): domain Eukaryota; kingdom Metazoa; phylum Chordata; class Amphibia; order Anura; family Aromobatidae; genus Anomaloglossus; species Anomaloglossus baeobatrachus. The sequence continues at coordinate 262,926,739 of NC_134358.1, read as the reverse complement.
AGTATGACCTGGAGAATAGGAGTATATTGATACCCTCACACTACAGGACACTACATACAGCTATACAGATTTAATGAAAAAAAACCTTTACAGGAGTGCTCCTTTATGATTATTGTACTGGTGAGTATAGTTATTATACACTGATGAGCAAAAGGGTAACAGTGTTTTGAACTTTTCAGGCACCATATCTCACCATCCACTACAGCTCCAAATGTGAGACTGCCTTCATTTTATAGACAATCATCTTGGCTATCTCATACATTAATTTGATTTGCCACTATTCAACATATGATTAGTACATGTATGGTCATAGGTACTGAAACAGAGGAACAGAGATATGACAAAATTACTAGAATAAAAACTAACAAAACTTACCAACACCTCCAAATAGAATAAAGCAAGTGTGAACAGATGCAAGCTGCAATGACTAAAATTAATAGTATGCACAGGACAGACTAGGGACTAACATTTCTCAGGTACCTCCCTACTGGAGGCTCACGCACCTCCCTAACCTAAGCATGCAGCCAGGAATTTTATGCAAAGTGTGCAGGCCCAGGGAGCTGGGGACTGTGGTGGGAACCGGAACAGGAGACTGAAAAGTGGGTGAATGCATTAGTGTCCCTACCAGGAGAGAGAAGTGGGGAAGTGCAGGGATGCTGGCATTACACCTGTGTTGTATGAAACAGGCTCAGCTCCTGAGCTTGCTAAATACATGCTGTGTGCCCATCCACTTGTTAAGAAGGTGGAGAGAGGCTGTTGTAGTCATAGGCAGGGGCAAATCCCGTCTGCTGAGCAAGCCTGCAGTATCAGTCCATATCCCGGACACCTCCAAAATGCAAGGGATGCTTTTTGGAAAAGTGTGTTGCACGGTACTCACATGTGGGCCAGAAGCCTCCACTGTCTCCATCTCCTTGGCCACTTTTAGGCTGCTGGCTGCAGCTGGCTTCCATTCCTCAGCTTCAGTAGCTGTCGCACAAAATTCAGCAGACACCAACACTTCTCTTCAACTAGAACTTTACTTAACATTCCCGCTTCATCATCTATCTTCACAGTATATGAGACATAACACTTGTCAGCAACTATGTTCATGGTACAGTATACATTCGTATTGTTCCTGCTTACCACCTGGACTATTCCTGCTTGCTGCCTGAGAAATTCCCCAGCCGAGTCTCTCTGCAGCTTTAGACCCAATGACTCTCCTACTAGGCAACTTCTGGTTTACTTCCCCTGTACAGAAGAGGGTTTTCAGGTGCTCTTCTAACACCAGCCCCAAGCCTTAAACTCCAGACATCCAAAAGTTTTTACACTCGGGATGTTCGGGGTCCTTCCCTCCAGAAGTGGACACACCTGGCCCAACAAGCCAGTTTCATCTTTTACTCTTTCCTAGGCCCAACATGTCTGTCTCTGCATCTACTCCATACACTAACTGACTTTCTAAGATGGCTGCTGCCTGCAACTTCTGCTCTGGCAACACCCTATTAACTATTTGTCATTCTATAAAAATCCATGGTAAAATAAGCAACCACTGGAGGGAGACATTACCTTACAAAACAATCTAAAGCCTTATATCACACTATAGCCTTCATAATACACCCTTATGTTTCTATGCAAACATTACTGACTCTACCACATTAATACATACATTCTTATGCTCTATAATATTATCACTCTATGCAAGATATTAACATAACCAGCCCTGTTGGTGTATTGGGGTAGGAGCTTGTGGTACTGACCACCCCCTTACACGCTGTACATGTTAAGTAGATGCTATGAATAGAAATCTGAGTACAACATTGACTCTGGCCCTATGTACATGGATAAGAATCAGTCATACTAAACTTTTGTAACTATGGCCTACGAGCCTTTTAGCTACGCCTTGGTCTAATTGTCAACAAAAATCTGATGAAAAGTAAGAACATTAAAGTTCTTTCTTTGTGTATTGTTTAAAGATGAGAGAATCTCCTAAAATTAATGTTGGACAGATTCACGAATACAGATCAGCAGAATCAATTCGGTCCAAATAAAACTTGATTAATTTAAAATTGCTCTGAAAAGATGCTTATTATACTCTAAGGTCTCTTCTGACTCTAAAGCATAATAAACAAAATCCCAGGAAGGATTTAAAACATAATAAAAGATTACACTCACCTGTAGTTGAACCTGCACTCACCTGTTATGCCAACTCAACTCACCACTCATTCTTCTTCTTGCTGCCTCCGGTCTTCACTCTTTGGACCTTCTGCAGTTTACTAGACCTCTTGCAGTATATTGGAACCTAAACACTAATTTTTGAGGAAACTCGTAACACCTTTATTTTGTTACAGTTAAATTTGCTCATCGCTACTTTTGCTTCACTTGATTCATACATTGTGGGTTATAGGTACTTTAGTGACAAATATGTATATTTGTGGAGGAAGGTTGATTTTGATGGACCTAGGTCTATTTTCAACCTATGTAACTATGCAAACATATGTGACCAAAACGTTTTTGTGTGTCTGATGACACCATTTGAAATTGCCTTCCGTGATTAACACAGTACAATTCTTATAACTCGTGTTCAAAATTTATAAAAATCATATAATGGAAAGCCATCTTTTATTCAATAGCATTTACAGTTAGAATGAAGATAATTGAACATAGTTATAGCTTTGTGCATATAAGGGAAAGACTGAACAATTATGGATATTGTAAAATTGGTCGTTCATGGATTAAATCTGAATGATCTCACGTACCGTACGTGCAAACTTGGACATTTATCATTTTACACATTAGATGGAAATTCAAATCTTAAAGAATGAAACAAAATCTTTAATCAACGATAATGAATTTCTAGTGTTAATAAAAAAAGCTTTTCATTCTGACAATGATGAAACGTTTACTTCTTTCAGTACAGTTTATAATGATAGAAATAGCTAAATAGAACACACAATTCTTCTTGAATTTGTTTCTTTTAGAAAACATTGTAAATTTCTGTAATTCTCACAAATGTGTTTTCAACTCTTCTTGTTTCTGCTTGTGTGGGCGTTTTGTGATAATTACAAAGGGTAAGGAACAAAGACCTGTATATCTCTTCTTTGACTGCCATCAAATTTGAACTTTTTTGTATGTGTTGTACATGACCTTTTCTTAATAAAAGGCTAGATTTAACTTCAAAACATTGGATGCCATATATTTATTGGTAGACCTGTGGCATTTTAAAAGATTGTCAAAATATTTGGCAAAGAAAAGGTATCTTTTTCAGCTAAAGGAAAAGCGTAAAACAAAAAGTACCTTATCTACATATGCCATACAGCTTAAATCTTATGCCTCCGTTTTAGGTTTAGAGGGGCTTACCATAGCATTTCTCATTGTGATAACTTTGTTACATCTCCACTTTAAATAAAAAATATTACTGTGGCCGAAAAGAAAGCAATCTGTGACAGTCGTCTCCCTGGTGTTTTGAGACTAGTGACAGCCTTAGGATTGGAGCCTTCCATCTCCATCTTGGCTCCTCATTTAATCATGGTTTCATATCCTTTGGCATCTCATGAGTTAATTTCAGGTTTTGTTGCCAGCACATCTGAGCAGGGCAGGTCACTTGTTGCTACTTTGGGTCCATGCCCATTTAGGTTAAATACTGGAGCCTTCCCATTAGACCGTGCTGCTGTTAGAACTGTTAGAATCTTATCTACTTTGGCCAGCCTGGTGGAAGGAACTGCTGAGGTTTTTGTCCTGTGCCCATCCACCTGCTACTTTAGCTTCCATCTTCTACGGTGAAGTTTGGTGTTTTGTATTCTTCTGTTTGTTTGTTTTCCCCATCTGTGTTTCTTTTCCCTCCATGTTTATTAGTTTAGTGGCAAATGTAGTGCACTCGTCGGCCTACTTACTAGCCAGGGTGAGTTTAGGGCCAACTGAGGGACCCAGGTATCCTGCTCACTGACTGGTTGAAAGAACCTGTATAGGGACGCTAGGGAGCTCAGGAGTCACCTTGAGTTGAGTGTAGGTGGTGCCCCCTCAGCCCTCTACCTAGCAGCAGGGACCTCTGTTGTCATGACCTCGGTGTGTCCTTTTTGTGGTGTTTTTTGATAGTGCATCCATCAGATGCCTGTTGTCTGATCGCATGTGTCACGCATTATATATGTACATCTCCAACTCCATGCGTGACACAAGTATTCTGAAAGACATAAACAATTTGACAATTCAGTTATCATCTTAAGACAATATGCGTTAAGTTGCAATCAAAAGCAAATGCTCATTATAGAAAATCACATGAATTTATTTTACTAGAACTGCAGGAATGATCTATTTCTAATTTAGTTCTTATTTTTCATGCAACATGAATGGACACATAATAAAAGTATTACATTAAAATAGTTGTGAGCAGCTGCATGCTTCTGCAGCATTATAATATACAAACTAATGAATATAGTAGCACATTTTATAAGATATGTGCAGATATTGACTATATGAATGATATTAGACTGCATTATTTCCAAATAGACTACACTGTTGAGTTACCTAGTGCACAATTAGCCAATTTGTGCATGCCCACTACCAGCCACAACAAGGTGTACCTTTCTTTGATGGGTTGTAGGTTGTTGCACTCTATGTTTTATATATAAAACAGTCATAGCAGCTTCCACCTGTTCACTCAGTAAATAGCATACACATTCAATAAATAAGACTGCTATAGGCGTAAGACTTCTGAAGTTAAAAGCTGTGAAAAGTCGCCCAGTTTTTGATACAACTCAAAGCTGTGTTAAAATTTTTTTAATTTTGGCGTTTTCTTGATATGTTTGTGTAGCGCCCCTGAAGCCATCAGGGTGCTGTAAGCTTCTGCATCCCCACCAGGATGCAGGGCCTACCTCCTTAGGGGCACAGAACTCCAGTACCAGTAACACCAAAAACCCAGGTAATCCCAGTTTTCCCCAACAATCCCCCATACAATGGTACTTAGCTAGCGTGGGACTATGGATGGCTCCCTAGAGGTGGAGCCACTCCAGTCCACTAGTTGACAGGTGGGAGGGGCAGACTTTGAAGAGTGGAGAGTAGAGAGTCTAGAGTTGATAGTGGAGGTGAAAAGGTGTGACTGAGCAACGTCCTGAAACGTCCTGACTCAGGTTTATGGTGACCTGGTACCCAGGACACTTGGTTGCTGGTGGAGTATGGTGGAGTACTCCCGGAACTATGCACCAACGGGGTACAGGACCCTAGGACAGGAAAGAGCTTCAAGCCGACCTGTCAACACCTGCACAGCATAGGGGACCATCAAGGACCTTGGTGACCCTAAAGAATCTGAAGACTTAGTCGCAAAGGAGAACTGGGGACAGGACCAGACACTCCAACCCCACAGGGTTAACACTACCGTCAGGCGAACAGAAGTGGACAAACCACAGACCAGGGACCCCCAGTTTTCCATACCATGGGGACCCAGTTAACAGAGACAGGTGCAGGAGAAGAAGGTACCAGAGAACCAGACTGGCACTGGGATGACGGGGACCTGGAGGTGAAACCAGCCGGCCTCGGACAATCAGTTAACATCCAAAGTGAGTAAACCAATTGCACTGAATACCTGTCTGGACTCCTTCTTCCAACGACTACTGCACCATACACTCACTGGGGCAATACCCTACTTGCGGAGGGACTACCATACTAGCTGCTAATACCATCATCCCCAGTAGAGACATTTTGCAGCGGCGGCTCCCTACATATAGCCGCAACACTGCAAGTGGCGTCACGAATAAACTTTATTCACCAATCCCCTGTAAATATCCCCATTACAAAAAGGGACCAGCGCATGGAACCAGGTAACGGCCACCATCGTGACATCCCCAAGACGTACACTGCCCGGAACTGAGTACCCCATATCCCTGGATGCTACATTTTTCCAATTCCAATAAAGTAAACACAGCTGGGACGGGGCAGGGTCATGGTTACTTGTGCTTGTCAAATAAGGAGCAGCGTTGATTGCTATGCCACAAATCTTACTCCAGTCCCTGAGGAACTTGCGTGCCTCTTCGTGAATCAGGAGCTTCTGTATCATAGCCATCTCTCTGTTACTAGAGAATTGTAACAAGATCTGGGCAGGAATCTCTCTTTGCCATCTGAGACTCCTCACATTAAATATAATTCCCTTTTCCTTTGGTGCTGAAAGGGTTAATGTCAGTTTTGCTTTCGAGCTGCTTAAGTCTCCTGGCCACAGGTTCTTCTGGTTGGTGACCACTCCCTTCCCCTATATATGGTCACATCTCCCAGTAGAGGGTGTCAGTTATTCTGAATACATTCTGTAGCTAGACCCGAAGGTGGAAGGAGCTGCTGGAACCCTTGTTGCAGTGAAGCGGTGTAGGCTGCAGTCTTGATGTTTGATTGCAACCGTGAACCTGGGCTTTATCTTTTTTGTTTCCCCTGTCTGTTTTACCTTCCCTTCTTGTCATATCAGTGCAGCAGTGGGACTAATAATCCTTACCTGCCAGCCCACGAGCCAGGGTTATTGCAGGGTCTCTCAGGGCTTCAGGTATCTTGCCCGGTGACAGGTGCAGAACTGCAGGTGAGTGCAGGAGGTGTCCAATCATTCCTTTCCCTAGCACAAGGGCCCACCATTGTTAAAGTCTCCCTGGTGTACTCCTTATTTGTGTCTTGCCCCATGCCGGACCTTCCCCTAGTTCGTAAGTGACATTCTGCCTTCAATACACTTATGCATCAAGTCTGGCATGAGCAAAGCCAATGAATTGTTGAATCAGGGCCTGTATGTCTAAATTAAAATGCATTTTTGACCCTGTGTTAGGTTCTTTATCAGCTTAAGGGTCTTTATCAGGCAACTGTATATTAGAGATTAGCCACCACCTTTATGTTCGAGTTCGGTTTGGTTCGTCAAACTTGGGGTGTGTTCGTCGAACGTTCGTCGAACACCTTCGAACACCTTCGAACACCATTGGAAGCAATGGCAGGCAAACACAAACACATACAAACATGCACAAACACGAACGCAGACACACATATTATGCTCACCTTACCTTCCGTTCCATCGCCCGCCTCCTGGGACTTGCAGCTCTCCGGTACAAGATGTGTATTGGGTAACCATCGCGACCGATGTCGGAACTTCCGCTGACAGAGCACTGACGTCAAAGGCAGGAGCCGCTTGCCTTTGATTGGCCAGCGCACTGCCTTTGAGTAGCGTCTGACAGAGTTCCTCCCTTGTCGTGATGGTTACCTGATACACATCCTGTAGCGGCAAACTACGTGTATCGGGTAACCATCGCGACGATGGAGGAACTTTCTCTGTCAGACGCTACTCAAAGGCAGCGCGCTGACCAATCAGAGGCAAGCGGCTCCTGCCTTTGACGTCAGCGCTCTGGAACTTCCGGCATCGGTCGCGATGGTTACCTGATACACATCTTGTAGTGGCGAGCTGCAGGTCCCAGGAGGCCGGCAATGGAATGGAAGGTAAGGTGAGCATAATATGTGTGTGTGTGTGTGTGTGTGTGTGTGTGCATGTATGTTTGTGTGTGTTTGTGTGTTTTTATACGTGTTTGTGCATGTGTGGAATGGCACAATAGGGGACCAGGATGGGACATTTAACAAGTTGTGGATGGAATTGTCTGCATTGCAATGATTTCCTATGGGAAATCTTGCTTTGCTAGACGAGTAACTTGGTTTATAAGCACACTCCCAGAACGGATTGCTCTTGTTAACCAAGGTTCCACTGTATTAACATTGAATGACAGTATTACTGTGAAAAGCCAGTTACGCTTTTGGTGATCGAACCGTTATTGAACATAACCTCGAACTGTCGAACTTGAAGCTAATTGTTTGCGTTCGTCGAACGACTCGAACATCACCTCAAAAGGGTCAAATTTGAGATTGGCGAACAGTTCGATTCGAACACCGCTCATCTCTACTGTATATCCAAAAACCAACATGTTTTCAACCCTGTAGCAGATTCTTAATCAGGATTCAGATCAGTGACTCGACAAACCTCCGTTAAAGGGTTGAGAACAAGTTTTATACCTAGACAAACATATGTTTTTAGACAAGTCTACATGTTCTTTAATTTCACTATACTAAAAACATAATTTACATCCCTCTGGATCAGAATTTTTGGAAGATAGCACCCATTTTATATATATATATATATATATATATATATATATATATATATATATAATTTTTATTTATTTGTTGGGTTTTTTTTCTTCAGATTTTTACTACCACACCTGAGAGCAGCATATTGTAGAGGCAGAGACTTTGAATCAAATGATGTATCGCCAAGTTTTCGGCCTCTTTATTTATATTGAAAGTGAGCTGCCTATCAGAGGAGTGGGTGGGGTTGAACATAGATGTGTGTGCTAGTTAAATCAATGATAATAAAATAGTGATGAAACTTAAAGAAAACACCACCACACACTGTAATAAAATACATATTGCTGAATTCTGTCTTAGCCCCTATCTCATGCTATCCTCAGATTACATAGAAAAAATCTGCTGATAGATTCTCCTAATTTCTGCTCATTATTTTAATTGTTTTTTATTTATTTTCATTGCTTAATATTAGGCAGAATGAAGTCTGTTGACTTGCTGCTACTGCTGTAACATGTTTCAATAGGGCTTATTATTGTCAAGATGACTATGAGATAGTGAGGAACTGGGGCTGATAGGCTGTACTTCAAGCTAGGGGGCGCTATGCTCCTTCCTGGTTCTGCTCTTGACCAGTCTGAATCTGAATCCCCCTCTCCCCATGGTGGGATGATACAGGATTGTGATGAAACACACAGATAAAGACAGACAATAGAAAACCAAAACTCTGTCACACAGCATGCACACACAAAGATTAAGACAATAAGAGATTCAGGAGAAAAAATGAGAGGTAGAAGGAAGCTACAAAAAAACAGGAGTAAAATTTACAACTGAACTAAGCAATAGGCACAACTTTTATGAAAAAGTCTGGAACACCACACCTCACAGACCAACAAAGACAAACTATAGCTGGCATGGGTAGAAAGACTAAACCAGCATAAATAGAAGGGACAAAAGATGTGATAGGCTTCCCCACAACATGTGTTCAAAGAAGCAAACAGACAAGCAGAGATTAAGGCTGTGTGCGCACGTTGCATTTTTTCCCCGCGTTAACGCTGCATTTTAAACTGCAGCATTTCAGTGCCAAATTGCATGTGTTCTGCTTCCCCAGCAAAGTCTATGAGAAGTCTGAAATTCAATGCACACTCTGCATTTTTAAACGCAGCATTTTGGATACCAAAAATTGCTGTGGAAAAAAAAGCAGCATGTCACTTCTTTTGTGCATTGTAGCTGCGTTCTCCACCCATTGAAATCAATGATGTGGGTCAAAACACAACCAAAATGCACTTGGACTGCATTTTTGTTGCGTTCGGCATGCTTTTTTGACAAACAAAATGCAGGTCTTTCGGTCTCTCTCTTTCAATGTCGATCAATCTCTCTCTGTCTGTCAATGTCGGTCAATCTCTCTCTGTCTATCGTCAGTTAATCTCTTTGTGTCTGTCGGTTGGTCTCTTTCTCTGTCAGTTGGTCGCTCTGTCTGTCTCTCCCTCTATCCATCGGTCAGTCTCTCCCTCTCTCTTTCATACTTACCGTTCATCACCGGCACGGCGCTGCACAGCTGTCACACTGCTCCGGCGGATTTTCCTCTTTTGAAAATGCCGGCCGCTCATTATTCCATCTTGTATTCACTGCTTGCCTTGGTGCGGTGGCAATTGGGGTAATAACGAGTTAATGGCAGCCCGTAGCTGCCACTAAGTCCTAGGTTAATCATGGCAGGCGTCTCCCCAAGATACCATCCATAATTAACCTGTAAGTCAAAGAAAATAAGAACACACATCCAAAAAATCCTTTATTTGGAATAAAAGACAAAAAAATCCACCCTCTTTCATTACTTTATTAAAATCCCCAAACAGCCCTCCAGGTCCAGCATAATCTACACGAGGTCCCCCAACGCTTTCAGCTCTGCTACATGAAACTGACAGGAGCGGCCATAGAACACCGCCACTGCTGTGAGCTCCATGCAGCAACTGAAGTGAGCCGCACGATCAGCGATGACGTCACTCAGGTTACCCGCGGACATCGCTGGATCCTCCAACTGTGACAGCAAGTCGCCCTAGTGAATAAAGTATGAAGTAAGCTGCGCGATCAGCGATGACGTCACTCAGGTTACCCTGAGAAACTATCGGGAGGAGTGTCAGTATCTGAAATCTGGCTAAAAGAGAAGCGCAGCAAAGAAAGCAGAACATAGAGTCTTATCTGAGAGATGAGCTATAAAATCAGGCAGTGTCAAGACTCACCTTGAATGGTTGTGAGAGTCAAAAGCACTAATGCACATCAAAACAACTGCGGCAGCCCCACGCGGAAATGGACAATTGAAAGGGTTAAATGCTGCACTGTTGCATAAGAGATTAGTGCAAGGGTGCTAGTTAGTGATTTATTTTCTACACATTTCGGAGAGTGCCAGGAAAAAATCACATACAGGGTACAGACAACAGGCAGGGTATATATAGAGACAAAAGAAATTGTAGTCACAGCCCACTTTTTGGAAAAAAAAAAAGGGTGGGAATGAACTCTTGTTTTTAGTAGGTAGCAGGGACTCAAACCCTAGTAGAGATAGGTGGAATATTATTTGAAGTGTAGCAGTATGCTGTGCTAAAGACAAAGGTCAAAGTAAAGGAGGAAAAAAGGAGAGAGGAGTGAAAGAAAGAGAATATCAATATTCAGATTGAACATGTAGTGATAATTAAATTGTTTTCAATACTCTTGTGTGCATAATTAGTGTACAAGTAGAGTTAGAAAAAATGAAAGGGAAAAACGGATTATAAAGATGTATTACTAGATTGTGGAAAAAAATTAGAAATATGAAAAAAGTGAAAAATAATTATTTATGATGTATGGCGGGGAAAAAAGAAAACTATCATAATTATAAATTGTGTGGAAACATATGTCAATTGGGAACATGTTGACTGTAAAAACAACCTAATAGATATTGTATACGTTCATTTATGGGTAAAATGTGGGAATCGAACATCAAAAATTAATCCTGAAGAAGGAGAGGGCACACTCCAAAACACAAAGAAAATAAATCACCAACTTGTACCCTTGGACTAATTTCTTCTGCAACTGCGCGGCGTTTAACTTTTTCCATTGTCTCTTGATTCCAGTATCTGCAAACTGAAAAGAGCACAACGCCATCATGACAGTCAGTGAAGTTTGTGCAAAACTCCGTGTGACAATTCTTACCAATAGCTGCTAGTCAAAACCAAATAATTTACTTATTTTTGTAAAGTTTATATATCATACTGTACCAGATATTCAGCCCTTGTAACTCATCAGCTCTCCATACACAATATGATGTCCCTGCAGTCTTCACATGCACACAGTACAATGTTCATGTAAGGAAGTGGTCGCCATATGAAGAACCTCCCCCTGTGGACCCCAACTATAATGTTTTATTCGATTTTAGGCTGGTTATGTTGCAAGTGCGGCCAGTGCCTTCTAGAGGCCAAAGAGGTACAGAGTCGTATTAAATGCTAAGTAAATGTATATTGTGCTCATAAGTGTGTTTAGAGGTGTGCCGCCCCTGCAGCAGTCGGACTGCTTGGATTCGGGGGATTTGCTGTGGCTCGAGGGTCCCCGGACCCGGGGCTCAGCGGCCACTCAAATAACAGGGGGAATTATGTACAAGGGGACAGTTCGTGATGTCACTCGTGGTGTGCGGTAAGGGAGTACCGCCGCTGCCGATGGGAGTACATGGGGTGGATGGAGCGGGGCAGTAAGATGATGGTCCCTTCATGGGTAGGGAAGGGCCCGGGGCTCCGTAGGGATGATGAATGGGATGGTGCAGGTGATTTGGGCAGGTCAGGACCCGGGGTGGCAAGTGTACTTACTCAGGCTGTGCAGTTGTTAGTGTGGCCAATAAGAAGACTCTGACACAGAAGTAAACCAAGTCTCTGGGTGCCGCTGCCATTCTGGGGAGCCTGTCCGGGTGTCCGTTCCCGCTGGTATTGCTTAGTGGTCCGGAGCCTGCCTCCATGCAAAATTGTGTAGATATTCCTGAGTGACCCTTCAGCCTGAAGCTGTCAAGGTCCCGCTGCCTATAGTGAAATAGTGGAGCTGTGCTCTTGATGGCTGACACTTGGGATTTCAGTGGGCTGAATAAGCTGGAAAGCCTTATCCCCCTCGTTGTGTTGATGCCTTTGAACTCTGAGCTCTTGGGGAAAGTTCATAAAGAGACTGTCCTCCACAGGTGAATTATCAGGTTGCATGAAGCTACTCCCTGATCTCAGGTCCTGTACCCCCACGTGCTCGGTACCGGTCCGGCTACTGGACTTCTGGTGCCAACCGTTCTCAAAAACTAAGTCTGCTATACCTCCTCCAATACCCTGAGACCGGGTCTCCGACTCCTCTGGTCCCATACCACCGTTTGCGACCCAACCAATGTCACACAGGGAGCTACAACTTCCTCAGCTCCTCTCTCTCTAAGGGCTACTACTCATCTCCAGGGAGCTGCTACTCCCAGCTCCTCACTCTTTGGGAGCTACAACTGAACTCCCTTTGTCCCTCGCACCAGTCTGCCTGACCCCTAGGCGGGTGGCCCTTTTCCAGCTAGACCACCCACTGGTGTGCATGACAGGGTGTGGTGTGAGGTATGGTTAGGATTTGAATGCTGATGAAAGCAATACCAGTAGGTAGTTAGGATCCAAGAACTATGGAGGCTGAGTTCTGCACCAAGAGAAAGGAGAGTGCAGTTCCCTGTGACACCCTGATAGAGTCAGGGGGGTCACATATGCCTTTAAGAGTATACAGTGTAATGTATTTTTTATAGAGCCTTTTATGATAGGAAAGAATATGCTAGTGCAATGTAGGGACCAGTGATCATGAGAGGGTTCAGTGATAGACAAGATATTACCAATGTTAGATTTAAGTTCAGCAGATAGATATTGAGACAGTGATGGTTAGGACACCAGAGTGGCATATAGATAGAGAAGATGTAGCAGAGGCATAAAGGTGGTTAGATAAACAGTGCTGGTGGAATGCAATAGCCAGGTATATCAGCCGCATTTCACAACAAGTGCACCAGGGGTTAAGGAAAAGGTTTAGCCCTTGGGAGGAGCTTGGGTACTAGATTCCTGGGATAGAGACAAAGTACAGGGAGAACAAGATGGCTGACTGAGGAGCAGGGTGTGAGTTGTGTCGGGGTCGGACCAGTCCCCCTATAAGCAGGTTCCTTTGTCGGCGGGCCTGCTAGTCAAACATAGGGGTACGCAGGACCCTCAGGCAGTGATACAGAGCAGAGCTGGGACCCTAGGTAATGGTCAGAGGTGGACCAGTCTGCTGTGAGAGAATGCCGCCAGGAGAAAAGACAGTATTAGAGTACAGAAAACGTTCAGCACAGTGCAAGTGTTCACAGAGAAAGAAAGGAACAGATAAATGACAAAGTAGAGAGGAAGGATTTAAAGTGACTGTAACCTGTATAAGAAACTCTGCTGAAGAACAAGTAAAGTTGTGTTTAAAAAAATAAACCCTGATTGTTATCATCTCCTTGCTTGAATTTGACCCAAGAGAAGAGAAGGAACTGAAGTATCCCCAGTGGCAAGTAAGTGGACGAACCCCAGATGTCCACTGGCCTGACAACCTACCTGTAGCAGGGCCAGGAGGCTGAACTTACAGTGGGCAAAAAAAGTATTTAGTCAGCCACCAATTGTGCAAGTTCTCCCACTTAAAAAGATGAGAGATGCCTGTAATTGACATCATAGGTAGACCACAACTATGAGAGACAAAATAAGAAAAACAAATCCAGAAAATCATCTTGTCTGATTTGGCAAGATTTTATTTGCAAATTATGGTGGAAAATAAGTATTTGGTCAATAACAAAAGTTCATCTCAACATTTTGTTGTATATCTTTTGTTGGCAATGACAGAGGTCAAACGTTTTCTGTAAGTCTTCACAAGGTTGGCACACACTGTTGGTGGTATGTTGGCCTATTCCTCCTTGCAGAACTCCTCTAGAGTAGTAATGTTTTAGGCCCATTGCTGGGCAACACAGACTGTAATCTCCCTCCAAAGGTTTTCAATGGGGTTGAAATCTGGAGACTGGCTCGACCACTCCAGGACCTTCATATGCTTCTTATAAAGCCACTCCTTCATTACCCTGGTGGTGTGAGTAAGATCATTATCATGCTGAAACACTCAGCCACATTTCATATTTAATGCCCTTGCTGATGGAAGGAGGTTTGCACTCAAAGTCTCACGATACCTGGCCCAATTCATTCTTTCATGTACATGGATCAGTCGTCCTGGTCCCTTTGCAGAGAAACAGCCCCAAAGCATAATGATGCCAGCTCCATGCTTCACAGTAAGTATGGTGTTTTTTGGATGCAAATCAGCATTCTGTCTCCTCCAAACACGACGAGTTGTATTTCTACCGAACAGTTCTACTTTGGCTTCATCAGACCACAGGACATTCTCCCAATACTCTTCTGGATAATCCAAATGCTCTCTAGCAAACTTCAGATGGGCCCAGACATGTACTGACTTAAGCCCGCTTTACACGCTGCAATGTATCGGCGGGGTCATGTCGTAAGTGACGCATATCCTGCATTGTAAGGTACATTGCAGTGTGTGACAGGTGCGTGTGATTGCGTTTGAACGTTAAAACGTTCATCGCATACACATTGTACCTTTCTCTAGAATTGCACGTCAGATTGTTCAACGTTCCCGGGGTAGCACACATCGCAGTGTGTGACACCCCGCGAATGATGAACAGATCTTACCTACGTCCTGCGGCTCCCGGCCCACAATGTGGAAGGAAGGAGATGAGCGGGATGTTTACGGGACGCCCAGCTCCGCCCCTCCGCTTCTATTGGCCGGCTGCCGCGTGACGTCGATGTGACGCCGAACGTCCCTCCAACTCCAGGAAGTGGATGTTCGCCGCCCACATCAAGGTCGTATGGAAGGTAAATACATGTGACGGGGGGGTTACTCGTATGTGCGGCACGTTCAACAAATTGAACGTGCTGCACATACGAGGGAGCGTTGCAAATCGCATACAATATCGTATGCGAAATTGCATCGTGTAAAGCAGGCTTTAAGCAAGGGGACACATCTGGCACTGCAGGATCTGAGTCCCTGGCAGCATAGTGTGTTACTGATGATTGCCTTTGTTACAGTGGTCCCAGCTCTATGCAGTTCATTCACTAGGTCCACCAGTGTGGTTCTGCGATTTCTGTTCACCGTTCTTGTGATCACTTTGACCCCATGGGCTGAGATCTTGCATGGAGCCCCAGATCGAGGAAGATTATCAGTGTTCTTGTATGTCTTCCATTTTCTTATTATTGCTCCCACAGTTGATTTCATCACACCAAGCTGCTTGCCTATTGCAGATTCAGTCTTCCCAGCATGGTGCAGGGCTGCAATTTTGTTTCTGGTGTCCTTCGACAGCTCTTTAGTCTTCACAATAGTGGAGTTTGGAGTGTGACTGTTTGAGGTTGTGGACAGGTGTCTTTTATACTGATAAGTTCAAACAGCTGCCATTACTACAGGAAATGAGTGGAGGACAGAGGAGCCTCATAAAGAAGAAGTTACAGGTCTGCGAGAGCCAGAAATCTTGCATATTTTTAGGTGACTAAATACTTATTGTCCACCAAAATTTGCAAATAAAATCTTGCCAAATCAGACAAGGTGATTTTCTGGATTTGGTGTACAGTATCATTTTGTCTCTCATAGTTGTGGTTTACCTATGATGTCAATTGCAGGCCTCTCTCAACTTTTTAAGTGGGAGAACTTGCACAATTGGTGGCTGACTAAATACTATTTTCCGCACTGTATACACAACACAGACCATGACTATACTGCCCCCTGTGCCCCCTGTTTACATTCACACACAGCCCCCCTGAAACTATATATTGTCCTTATATGAGCGCCACAAAGTATGATGCACCCACAAAGCTCCCAACAAAGTATGTTGCCCCCACACACTTCCCATACACACATTATGATGTTCACACACAGCCCCCCTGAAATTATGATGTTCTTTTAGGGCCACCACACAGTATGATGTCCATATATGGCTGTTACACAATATGATGCCCTTATATGGCCGCAACACAGTATGATGACCCCACAGTCTTCCTATGCACACAGTATGATGTCCACACACAGCCCCTGTGAAAGTATGATGTCCTTATATGGCTGTTGTTCCCACAAAGCTCACCACACAGTATGATGTCTCCACAGTCTTCATATGCACACATTATAAAAGCCACACCCAGTCCCCCTGGATATATGATGATGTCCTTATATGGCTGCCACACAGTATGATGTCCTTATATGGCCCTCACACAGTTTGATGTCCCCATAAAGCTCCCAACAGAGTATGATGCCTCCACATCACATGCACATGCGCACACTATGATGTCCATACCCAACCCTACTGAAAGTATGATGTCCTTCTATGTCCACCACACAGTATGATGTTCCCACAGTCTTCCCTTGCACACAGTATGATGGCCACACAGAGCCCTCCCAAAAGTATGATGTCCTTCTAGGGCCCACACACTGTATGATGTCCCTATAAAGCACATAACAAAGTATTATCTCTCCACAGTGTTCCCATGCACACAGTATAATGTCCACACAAAACCCCCCTGAGAGTATGCTGTCATTCCATGGTCACTGCACAGTATGATGTCCTCACAAAGTTCCCCACACAGTATTGTGGCGCCCTGGACAAGCCAGGACATCACAGGTACTACAACAACACACCCCACACCCCGGTTAGGCACATCAGTCACACACGCAAATCCTTGTTGCCTCCCTCCAGGAGCTGATGTCCACACCAGGTGGGGTGGAGCCAGGTGGTTGGCTCCACCCACCGAGGAGTTCACAGTCCTAGAGGCGGGAAAGGAAGTGAGAACAGTTAGGGAGAGTGAAGTGGAAGGAGTGAAGTGGTAGTAGAAGAGCAGTTTGACCGTGTCCGGGTACGTGGCCCGAGCACATACAGCAAGGTTGGCAGACGGTGGTGACCGTCTGCAGGAGAGGCCGATTGACGCATAACCGTAAGGACCGGGGACGGGCGGTGGCCCACTGGTACCAAACCAGGGAGCGAAGAGAAGCCAGCACCATTCGGCAGGGCCTACGGACCCCGACCAGGCTAGGAGTCGCCGTTAAACTGGTCAAATCCGTCAGCGACAGGAACCTCCGGGGTTTCCCAGCAGCAAAGACCCGACTGAAGGCAACCGCTCAACCGTGAAGGGAAATACAGCTACCGCCACAGCTAGAGTTCCCAGGGCCAGAGCCTGCGGGCAAAAAGGGGCTCCTCTGGCAAATACACCGCTGGGGAGTGGGTTACCGGTGGGAAGCCATCGGAGCCAAAGACACATTACAGGTGCAGGGAGAGACAGTCACCGCCAACCTACCGGGAGTGACCATCGCAGCCAGCTGCGGGACCCGTCCATCCAGCCGTTTGTTTTATCAGAGACTTCGTCTGCATCATTGGCTGAGTGAGTACTACCGAGCCGCCTGGCACTGCGCTGCCCTCCCGCGACCCTGCACCTCACCAAACCCCGCCATCCATCTTACAGTCACCATCATCGAGCCCCGGGACCCCCAAATCCTCCTACCCATGGAGGGGAAAGAAACATCTCGGCTGCTCACTGTCATCGCTCCCGGGATCCCCATCCAGAGCAGCAACTTCTCCACAACCGTGGGTGGCGTCACGGACAAAATCCCCAAACCCAAACCACTCCCTTTCACTCACGGGCGAGGAGCGCCCCTCGAGTCCCTGGATCCGGCCCACTGCTCGAGCCACCGAGCAGCAGCAGCAGGCAGCAGCACCGGACCCGAGCATTGGCGAGCACAGCGCCCCGCCGCCCGCGACAACTTGGCATCACGAACAGGATCGGACCCCTCTACTTACCAGTAGAAGTGCGCCTTGTGTCCCGCCGGAGGTGTCCGGCGGAAAATTTTCGGAAGCCGCCATCTTGGGCGCGAAAAGTTCCCCGCTCGAGCGTCTTCCCAAGCAGTGGAGGCGCGAAAGCCAAAGCTCAGCCCCTGAAGAGGAGGTGCCGGAAAGAAACCAAGGGGGGACGCGGATGGAGAGATGGCGGCGTCTTGGGGCTGGAGCGCGGGAGCACCCACCACTGGAGCGTTTAAGCTCTGGAGGAGCAGAGGAGGAGTAGTCTTCGAAGACGGTGGCCCGGGTGAGCTCCCCGCCGGGACCGCTGCATGGCTGGAATGAGAGCTGGGCCGGTTCTGCACGAAGGTCAGGGCGCAGAGCCTGCAGCAGCTGTTGGATTGGAGGGCGGAGATGCGCAGAATGGTCGCCGTAGTAGATGCCTGTGAGCAAGGGGCCGCAGCGGCCGTGGCGCGTCGTGACCAGGCCACCCAAGTTCCCGAACCAGCCCTGATTGAGTGGGAGCCGGGGACCGACCCTGCCGCAAGGGGTCCAGAGAGGGTACAGTTGATGGAAGAGGAGATCCCGAGCAAGTGCCCCCGCCACCGTTTCCAGCAGCGATCAGCGGTTCTGGACTGCACTGCCTAGGGAAGGAGAACCCGAAGTACCGTCCGGTCCTGGACTGGGCCGACCCTCCGCGGTGGTAGGCGCTCCAGGATCAGTGGTTTTCCGCTGCAAGTTGTCCCCGTTGGGATCACCAGTACCGTTAAGTAACCGAATGATAAGATTAAATCAACCGAAGATGTTATCTGATTTACAACCGTGATTGAACCGGCCGTTGCCGGAAACTAGTCCCCGTTGGGACTTTCTGCACCGTTTGCGTAAGGAACTGCTTACGGAAACGCCCGAGAACTTGAGGGCAACCACAAACTTGTGGCATGTAAATAATTGTTGGCATACATCCGTTACCGCCTCCGGAGAGGCAGATTGGAGGAAGGGCCCGCAGTGGAGTAGGCTGGGGCCCGGCCACCACCTGGACCGGTGGCCATCCTCCGGGGGTCAGGGGTTCCCCATGGACGGGGGTCCCCTGAAAGGGACCGTACCCACTCGGGCAGCTTGGGGATGGACTGGGGCAAGGTCTGCTGCCCACTTCTTAGGGGCAGCATAAGGGCAAGGTTGTTTGGGCGGGAGAGAGCGGAAGCCGTGGCCGTTAATAAAAATGTATTTTAGTAACGTTAATGAAGTGCCTTCCGTTAAGGGAAGAGTTATAACATGCTTGTGTTGAATGTTTTATATGTTTTCCCCTTTTTCAACAGTTACAAAATAAAACCGGTGATGGACGGGCAGCCCGCGGACGGTCTGCATTTAACCAAGGGGGAATGTGGCACCCTGGACAAGCCAGGACGTCACAGGTACTACAACAACACACCCCACACCCCGGTTAGGCACATCAGTCACACACGCAAATCCTTGTTGCCTCCCTCCAGGAGCTGATGTCCACAGCAGGTGGGGTGGAGCCAGGCGGTTGGCTCCACCCACCAAGGAGTTCACAGTCCTGGAGGCGGGAAAGGAAGTGAGAACAGTTAGGGAGAGTGAAGTGGAAGGAGTGAAGTGGTAGTAGAGGAGCAGTTTGACCGTGTCCGGGTACGTGGCCCGAGCACACACAGCAAGGTTGGCAGACGGTGGTGATCGTCTGCAGGAGAGGCCGATTGACGCATAACTGTAAGGACTGGGGACAGGCGGTGGCCCGCCAGTACCGAACCGGGGAGCGAAGAGAAGCCAGCACCATTCGGCAGGGCCTATGGACCCCGAACAGGCTAGGAGTCACCGTTAAACCGGTCAAATCCGTCAGCGACGGGAACCTCCGGGGTTTCCCAGCAGCAAAGACCCGACTGAAGGCAACCGCTCAACCGTGAAGGGAAATACAGCTCCAGCGTAGCAGCTAGAGTTCCCAGGGCCAGAGCCTGCGGGCAAAAAGGGGCTCCTCTGGCAAATACAGCGCTGGGGAGCGGGTCACCAGTGGGAGGACACATTACAGCTGCAGAGAGAGACAGTCACCGCCAACCTACCGGGAGTGACCATCGCAGCCGGCTGCGGGACCCGTCCATCCAACCGTCTGTTTTATCAGAGACTCCGTCTGCGTCATTGGCTGAGTGAGTACTACCGTGCCGCCTGGCAGTGCGCTGCCCTCCCGCGACCCTGCACCTCACCAAACACCGCCATCCATCTTACAGTCACCATCATCGGGCCCCGGGACCCCCAAAACTCCCCTACCCACGGAGGGGAGAGAAACATCTCGGCTGCTCCCTGTCATCGCTCCCGGGATCCCCGTCCAGAGCAGCGGTGGTGTCCCAACTTCACCACAACCGTGGGTGGCGTCACGGACAAAATCCCCAAACCCAAACCACTCCCTTTCACTCACGGGCAAGGAGCGCCGCTCGAGTCCCCGGATCCGGCCCACCACTCAAGCCACCGAGCAGCAGCAGCAGGCAGCAGCGCCAGACCCGAGCGTTGGCGAGCGCAGCGCCCCGCCGCCCGCGACGGTATGATGTCCTCACAAAGCTCCCCACACAGTATAATGAAGCCTACAAGTAAATGTGCCTAATTTAAAAATGATGTTCATTTCTTCCCATGTTTTTTTCCCTTTTCAGAGCTTCATTACATATTGTCAGACATTGTTGAATTTAATGACTTTTGGGCTGAACATAGAAATCGGTACAAAACCTTACATATGTCTTATCAAATAAACTATTACTAAATAACTAATCAAATCATCTGCACCGCTGGAATCCTGCTAGCTGACTGGATTCTTGAATATATTTCCAGTGTCAAAGCAGCATGGTAGCTGGCATTGCACAGTGTGATCAAGACTGATGGGAAAACCACATCTTTTGCTCTGCAAGACATTGACAAATGAGAGACTAATTTGCGGCAGAGAACTACATAGATTCCACAAATTAAAAAATAAACAGGGTCCTGAATGTCTCTTCATTTATTGAAATGCTGCCGAGTCAGTAAATTATGACCTCACGTGAATGTCAACTGCAGGAATTACACACACTAAAATTGATCTGGGAAGATAAAGCTAAACTACAGTTTATTTACTGAAGGAAGCCATCCTGCTTAATGGTGATATTGATTATACATTCCGAACATTGATGTCATTTGCTGTTTTTTTCTGCTAAGGAAACAAAAACCCAACAGATCCACCAATGAAAATGAAGGTGTACATAAAAAATTAATGAATTAAGAGTAGCAGATTAAAATCGAAATGATACATGTTATGGAGACATGTGAGACACATTCTAATTCTTGAAAAGGTAATTTAATCAAATCTTGACTGTTATATGAAAACAATAATAATCCACATCACTCCCAAGGCTTCTGTAGATGAGTATATGGTATAGTGCAGTGTCACAGGTATAGGGACAGGTTCGGGACTAGTTCTCACCTTACCATCTAGATCATGCACGTTAATTTTTTTTTTATTTTGGCACTGGTGGGGTTAATGCATTATATTTTGCAGCAGAAGACTGCTTCAGCTCGTGGCAGTTAAGCAATTGCAGGCCGGGATATAAGCCCTCTGCTTCCTGAACTTGTTGTTGGTTATTCATTAAGTTGGAGCTAGCTAGGGAGCAGAGTGGACGTGTCTTGCTGATTCTGAAGCCAATACTGCTATCGTGCTATTACTGTAAGTGTTTTTTCTAGCTCCTTTTTTGTTGTACCATTACCCTTACTTCTTGGTCATCCCCTGGTGCAGTTTATTGGTGTGTATAGGATTTTGTTTACCCTTGTCTATTTCTGTGTTGGTGGATTGTTGGGCTCTGTCCAGGTCAATTCCCTGGGTGGTAGGGACTTAGTAGTTAGGGCCTGGACAGGAGATAGGGTTATGCTGGAGGCTCGACCCTGACTACCTCTAAGTCTACCATCGGGATAAGGGACAGCGAAGGGTCCCCAGACATAGGGCTAGTCTAGAAGCCCCTGTTCCATCTACTATCCCATCACACAGATATTGTGTAGACATACCTGCATATTTGAAGTGTCTTTTCTTGCTAAACTGTGTTAATATATACATTTTTCAGATTTGTTTGATGAGTGGGTGAATGCTGCCTGGTGTGGCATACCATAAGAGCTGTACAGTGTGATCAGATTTTTCATTCCTGCTGTTTTCCAGCCCTAAAGTAGAGATGAGCAAACCCTAATTATAAATTTCGGTGTTTGTACCAAACAAGGACTTTAAAAAAAAAATCGGTGTTTGAGTTTGGAGTTCAGGTACTGTATGTATGCAACCACTTGATCGAGTATCGGGGTACTTGGGTGCACTCAGTGCTCCGCTCAGTGTAACCCATTTTTAGTCTCTTATTAGCACTCACTGGGGTTAAAAACAGCTTCCCCTGGAAGTGCTCTGTTTATGGCTGGCTGTACGTGGGTGGAGAGCTGAACTGCCAAATCAGTGAATTCCAGTGAGGGTCAGGTCAAGTCCAAATCCCAAACTGAACTTTATCTAAAGTCCAGATGAACCTGGCGAACCTGAACTTCCACAGGTCCGCTCATCTCTAAAATTAGTATGTACCTGCAGCATAGTGTAAGGGGTACTTTGCACGCTACGACATCGCAAGCCAATGCTGCGATGCCGAGTGTGATAGTCCCCGCCCCTGTCGCAGCAGCGATATATGGTGATAGCTGGCGTAGCGAAAATTATCGCTACGCCAGCTTCATATGCACTCACCTTGCCCTGCGACGTCGCTCTGGCCGGCAACCCGCCTCCTTATTAAGTCTACCATCGGGATAAGGGACAGCGAAGGGTCCCCAGACATAGGGCTAGTCTAGAAGCCCCTGTTCCATCTACTATCCCATCACACAGATATTGTGTAGACATACCTGCATATTTGAAGTGTCTTTTCTTGCTAAACTGTGTTAATATATACATTTTTCAGATTTGTTTGATGAGTGGGTGAATGCTGCCTGGTGTGGCATACCATAAGAGCTGTACAGTGTGATCAGATTTTTCATTCCTGCTGTTTTCCAGCCCTAAAGTAGAGATGAGCAAACCCTAATTATAAATTTCGGTGTTTGTACCAAACAAGGACTTTAAAAAAAAAATCGGTGTTTGAGTTTGGAGTTCAGGTACTGTATGTATGCAACCACTTGATCGAGTATCGGGGTACTTGGGTGCACTCAGTGCTCCGCTCAGTGTAACCCATTTTTAGTCTCTTATTAGCACTCACTGGGGTTAAAAACAGCTTCCCCTGGAAGTGCTCTGTTTATGGCTGGCTGTACGTGGGTGGAGAGCTGAACTGCCAAATCAGTGAATTCCAGTGAGGGTCAGGTCAAGTCCAAATCCCAAACTGAACTTTATCTAAAGTCCGGATGAACCTGGCGAACCTGAACTTCCACAGGTCCGCTCATCTCTAAAATTAGTATGTACCTGCAGCATAGTGTAAGGGGTACTTTGCACGCTACGACATCGCAAGCCAATGCTGCGATGCCGAGTGTGATAGTCCCCGCCCCTGTCGCAGCAGCGATATATGGTGATAGCTGGCGTAGCGAAAATTATCGCTACGCCAGCTTCATATGCACTCACCTTGCCCTGCGACGTCGCTCTGGCCGGCAACCCGCCTCCTTATTAAGGGGGCGGGCCGTGCGGCGTCATAGCAATGTCACACGGCGGGCGGCCAATAGAAGCGGAGGGGCGGAGATGAGTGGGACATAAACATCCCGCCCACCTCCTTCCTTCCGCATAGCCGACAGCAGCCATGGTGAAGCAGGTTGGAGATGTTCCTCGCTCCTGCGACTTCACACACAGCGATGTGTGCTGCCGCAGGAACGAGGAACAACATCGGACCGTCGCAGCAAGGTAATTATGGTTTTCGCCGACGCTACACCCATGATACGATTACGACGCTTTTGCGCTCGTTAATCGTATCATCTAGGCTTTACACACTACGATGTCGAGAGCGACGCAGGAAGTGCGTCACTTTCGACATGACCCCACCGACATCGCACCTGCGAAGTCGTAGTGCGCAAAGTACCCCTAAGTCTGCAGGTAAATACTGTTCCTCACATATGCGGCTGTCCAAGCATACAGTCACACAAAGGTTTTTGAAGTATTCAAAAACAAGTTTTAAAATTAGAAACCATTCAACGAAAATGCTCCTTCTTTAGGATGTTTTGGAGAAGTTTTTATTTTTTTGAAAAAAATTTAAAAAGATTTTCAAACTTTTTAGAAATATTTTTTTTTTTTATTTCACCTTACATAGTTTGTAATGGGTTCATAAAGGATCTGCTTCATAGAAGATAACTGTTTGTTCCATCAGGTGTTTTTTGAAAACCTCTTAAGACTCGCCCAAACCACGGATGAAATTTGACAAGTGCTAGCCTATATTTTATCTGAGTGCTCTTGGACCAATGTTAATCAATGGAGTAGTACTGATGTCCGTTTTTTCCCAGACAGAATCTGTTAGTGAAAAAAATGCTCTTTTTTCACTCTGAGATCGGATGAAACTCACCCATTCAAGTGTATAGGTGCATTCAAGTGCTGTCTTATTCCGCAAAGAACTGCTATATAAAATCTATGTACAAAGAGAGCACATATTTTTTGAAGACAAAGGCCACTATGTTTATTGAATCCTGGTCAACCTATTTAATCTGAAATGCTAATAATAGGATTTATATTTCAAGTGGGCATACATCTAGCTTAACTAGAAGACCTACGCTATCCATGAGCAGCAGGCAATGAGATAGAAATTGCCTGATGGACAATTTTGGCTATACACTCATACTTCTAGTAATCTGTCAGTGAAATGATAACTCTCAAAACTTTCATATTATCACATTTTTAATGGCCAATTTCTCAGATCATTTCCTACAGGTAATGCTTTCTGTGTGAAACGATACTGTTCTTCTAGATATTACTCATATAGCTCTTAATTAAAGATATATTGACTTTGCAGCTTGGCAATTTTGTACTTACTTTTTAAACTACATTTCTACTGAATGAGACAGGCGATGACTCAATAATCAGACAAATAGCTATTTGATAAGATGACTGCATCTAACTAGTAAGTAGAGTTGAGCGTGGTTCGTGGTTCTCCAGTTCTAGGCTCGAGTGATTTTGGGGCATGTTCTAGATCGAACTAGAACTCGAGCTTTTTTGCAAAAGCTCGATAGTTCTAGAAACGTTCGAGAACGGTTCTAGCAGCAAAAAACCAGCTAAATCCTAGCTTGGTTTCTGCTGTAATAGTGTAAGTCACTCTGTGAATCACACTATTATGACATTTCAGTGTATACTGTGCGGGAACAGCGCCTTCAGATCACTGCTGTTTGTATAATGGCGATCGCCATTTTTTTTTTTTTTTTCTTGTCTTCCTTCCCTAAGCGCGCGCGTCTTGTGGGGCGGGCCAGCATGTCAGCCAATCCCAGACACACACACAGCTAAGTGGACTTTTAGCCAGAGAAGCAACGACATGTGTGATAGGATGTCCATGTCACATGTCCCTGCATTATAAAAACGGACATTTTCGTCCAGGACGCCATTATCTCTTCTGCGTCTTTGGTGTCAGACATCACTGGCGCAGCTCCGTCCTCCTGAGTCCTATCGCCGATACAGCTGTATGCGCTGCATACACAGCGTTAGACAGCTTAGGGATAGCACTTTCTAGCAGTCCTTTTAAGGGCTCAAACCGGCAGGGTCAGAGTTAAGGTGACAGGTCCTGAAAACAGCGCCAGCGTCTGTGTAGCCAAGGTCAGGGATTTCCTCCCTGCATTTCCCTATTAGGAGGGATAGAAAGGCAGGCTTCCATTCCTCTACCCAGAGCCCCAAAATCCTGGCACTGTACCCTCGTGTCCTCTGCATACTCCAACTCATTATAACTAAGCCATTATACTAGCAAACACTCAGTGTACCTAGTGGCATCCTATCTGTGGCTATTGGACTTTGCTATAGTCCCACTAGTGCAAAGACATTTGCAGAGCGCGTCTGCCTGCATTGCACACTCCAACTCATGATAACTAAGCCATTATACTAGCAAACACTCAGTGTACCTAGTGGCATCCTATACGTGGCTATTGGACTTTGCTATAGTCCCACTAGTGCAAAGACATTTGCAGAGCGCGTCTGCCTGCATTGCACACTCCAACTCATGATAACTAAGCCATTATACTAGCAAACACTCAGTGTACCTAGTGGCATCCTATACGTGGCTATTGGACTTTGCTATAGTCCCACTAGTGCAAAGACATTTGCAGAGCGCGTCTGCCTGCATTGCACACTCCAACTCATTATAACTAAGCCATTATACTAGCAAACACTCAGTGTACCTAGTGGCATCCTATACGTGGCTATTGGACTTTGCTATAGTCCCACTAGTGCAAAGACATTTGCAGAGCGCGTCTGCCTGCATTGCACACTCCAACTCATTATAACTAAGCCATTATACTAGCAAACACTCAGTGTACCTAGTGGCATCCTATCTGTGGCTATTGGACTTTGCTATAGTCCCACTAGTGCAAAGACATTTGCAGAGCGCGTCTGCCTGCATTGCACACTCCAACTCATTATAACTAAGCCATTATACTAGCAAACACTCAGTGTACCTAGTGGCATCCTATACGTGGCTATTGGACTTTGCTATAGTCACACTAGTGCAAAGACATTTGCAGAGCGCGTCTGCCTGCATTGCACACTCCAACTCATTATAACTAAGCCATTATACTAGCAAACACTCAGTGTACCTAGTGGCATCCTATCTGTGGCTATTGGACTTTGCTATAGTCCCACTAGTGCAAAGACATTTGCAGAGCGCGTCTGCCTGCATTGCACACTCCAACTCATTATAACTAAGCCATTATACTAGCAAACACTCAGTGTACCTAGTGGCATCCTATACGTGGCTATTGGACTTTGCTATAGTCCCACTAGTGCAAAGACATTTGCAGAGCGCGTCTTCCTGCATTGCACACTCCAACTCATGATAACTAAGCCATTATACTAGCAAACACTCAGTGTACCTAGTGGCATCCTATACGTGGCTATTGGACTTTGCTATAGTCCCACTAGTGCAAAGACATTTGCAGAGCGCGTCAGCGCGTCTGCCTGCATTGCACACTCCAACTCATGATAACTAATCCATTATACTAGCAAACACTCAGTGTACCTAGTGGCATCCTATACGTGGCTATTGGACTTTGCTATAGTCCCACTAGTGCAAAGACATTTGCAGAGCGCGTCTGCCTGCATTGCACACTCCAACTCATTATAACTAAGCCATTATACTAGCAAACACTCAGTGTACCTAGTGGCATCCTATCTGTGGCTATTGGACTTTGCTATAGTCCCACTAGTGCAAAGACATTTGCAGAGCGCGTCTGCCTGCATTGCACACTCCAACTCATTATAACTAAGCCATTATACTAGCAAACACTCAGTGTACCTAGTGGCATCCTATACGTGGCTATTGGACTTTGCTATAGTCCCACTAGTGAAAAGACATTTGCAGAGCGTGTCTGCCTGCATTGCACACTCCAACTCATGATAACTAAGCCATTATACTAGCAAACACTCAGTGTACCTAGTGGCATCCTATACGTGGCTATTGGACTTTGCTATAGTCCCACTAGTGCAAAGACATTTGCAGAGCGCGTCTGCCTGCATTGCACACTCCAACTCATGATAACTAAGCCATTATACTAGCAAACACTCAGTGTACCTAGTGGCATCCTATACGTGGCTATTGGACTTTGCTATAGTCCCACTAGTGCAAAGACATTTGCAGAGCGCGTCTGCCTGCATTGCACACTCCAACTCATTATAACTAAGCCATTATACTAGCAAACACTCAGTGTACCTAGTGGCATCCTATACATGGCTATTGGACTTTGCTATAGTCCCACTAGTGCAAAGACATTTGCAGAGCGCATCTGCCTGCATTGCACACTCCAACTCATGATAACTAAGCCATTATACTAGCAAACACTCAGTGTACCTAGTGGCATCCTATACGTGGCTATTGGACTTTGCTATAGTCCCACTAGTGCAAAGACATTTGCAGAGCGCGTCTGCCTGCATTGCACACTCCAACTCATGATAACTAAGCCATTATACTAGCAAACACTCAGTGTACCTAGTGGCATCCTATACGTGGCTATTGGACTTTGCTATAGTCCCACTAGTGCAAAGACATTTGCAGAGCGCGTCTGCCTGCATTGCACACTCCAACTCATTATAACTAAGCCATTATACTAGCAAACACTCAGTGTACCTAGTGGCATCCTATACGTGGCTATTGGACTTTGCTATAGTCCCACTAGTGCAAAGACATTTGCAGAGCGCGTCTGCCTGCATTGCACACTCCAACTCATTATAACTAAGCCATTATACTAGCAAACACTCAGTGTACCTAGTGGCATCCTATCTGTGGCTATTGGACTTTGCTATAGTCCCACTAGTGCAAAGACATTTGCAGAGCGCGTCTGCCTGCATTGCACACTCCAACTCATTATAACTAAGCCATTATACTAGCAATCACTCAGTGTACCTAGTGACATCCTATACGTGGCTATTGGACTTTGCTATAGTCCCACTAGTGCAAAGACATTTGCAGAGCGCGTCTGCCTGCATTGCACACTCCAACTCATTATAACTAAGCCATTATACTAGCAAACACTCAGTGTACCTAGTGGCATCCTATACGTGGCTATTGGACTTTGCTATAGTCCCACTAGTGCAAAGACATTTGCAGAGCGCGTCTGCCTGCATTGCACACTCCAACTCATTATAACTAAGCCATTATACTAGCAATTTTTGCTGCCAGTTTAAGGGCCGTAGTTGCATTGTCAGGGATATTTATTCTTTATTATTCTGCTGTTAATAAAGCTAGACCACCACTGCAATCTTCACCACCTCTCAATTTTTACTACCACATTTTCAGTCCACAATCTTGTCGCAATCAACATGAGTGGCAAAATGACAGATGCTGGTGGAAAGGGGAAGAGGCGTGGTGGAAAAGGCAAAAAAGGTTTTGTCTGTGGGGAAGGTGGCAAAGCTCCATTATCATCTGCTGAAGATAGACCATCTACCAGCAAAAGTAAGATGTCTACTACTTACCGTGGACAATCCGATGTGCTCCCTTTTTTACGGACACGAACAACAGGAAGAAAGGTAGATGATGGGCAAAAAAGGAAAATGCTTGAATGGATCTCAAGTGGTCCAACAAGTGCCCTCTCAGCCACTTCAAGTACCGCATCCAAAAAACACCAGTCCTCTGAGTTGTCATCCCAATCACACTTGATTTCTCCCAGCTCTGAAGTCTCCATCAGCCCTGCACAGTATGGTGGAACTGAGATGGCTGAGTCTGCAGAGCTGTTCAGTCACACTATAGCCTGGGAATCAGAGGTCTGCTCCCAAGCTACAGTGAGTACAGAACAGGAAATGGTCTGCAGTGATGCCCAGAACCTTTGTGAGTCTGATTCAGGCCGTGAGGACCAAGTTTCTGAGCATAATGTTGACCCTTTGTCACAAACTGTAACACCTGTGGTTATAGACAATGAGGAACATACTGATGAAGATGAGACGCAGATACCCGATTGGGATGACAACTTAAATATTCGGTCAGGGCAAGAAGAGGCTCGGTCTGAGGGGGAGGGGAGTGCAAACACAACAATTGATGATGAAGTTCTAGATCCCACCTACTGTCAACCCCCAGTCAGGCACTCGAGGAGGTCAACAGAGGCGGTGGAGGAGGATGCAACCGACGACGAAGTTACCTTGCGCCTTCCTGGACAGAGTCGGAGCACTGGTAGCACGTCTACAACTGCATCCTCAGCCACCACTCTGCCTATGAGCATTATTCGGGGTGGATCAACAGGTCGCATGGCCTCTAAGCCTTGCCTAGCCTGGTCCTTTTTTGACATAGAAAAAGATCGCCCAAATTATGTGATCTGTAAACTTTGTCATGATTCTCTTAGTAGAGGTCAAAACCTCAGCAGTTTGACAACTTCTTCCATGAATCGTCACATGAATAAATATCATAGGTCCCGGTGGGAAGCTCACCGTGCTGCAATGCGGCCTAGCGGAGCGAACCATCCACCGCCTGCCCCTTCCAGTGCATCCGCGCGCTCTTCATCTTCTAGGACTGTGGGGACAGCTGTCACACCTGTTTTTCCACGCACAACTTCCACCACTGTAACCGCAACAGGCAGTTTGCTTGGTAGGTCGTCAGTTGGTTTGGAAGGGGAAACAAGTGAGTGTGTACAGCTCTCTCAGACATCGATAGCACCAACGTTGGATGAAGGCAACATCATGTCTCCGCCTGCACTTTCCTCACAAACCTGCCTTTTTCCAGGGACACCCTACTCAACACCGTCTACACACAGCAGCCAGATCTCTGTCCCTCAGATGTGGTCAAATAAAAGGCCACTTCCTGCGACCCATGACAAAGCTAAGAGGTTGACTCTATCCCTCTGTAAGCTGTTGGCTACCGAAATGCTGCCTTTCCGCCTAGTGGACACACAGGATTTTAGAGACCTTATGTCTGTCGCTGTGCCCCAGTACCAGATGCCTAGTCGCCACTACTTCTCTAAGAAAGGTGTGCCCGCGCTACACCAGCATGTCGCACACAACATCACCGCTTCCTTGAGAAACTCTGTGTGTGAACGGGTGCATTTTACCACCGATACTTGGACCAGTAAGTATGGACAGGGACGTTACATGTCGCTGACTGGGCACTGGGTAACTATGGTGATAGATTGTGAAGGGTCTGCTGCACAAGTCTTGCCGTCCCCACGACTTGTGTGTCAATCCTCTGTCTGTCCAAGTTCCGCCACTGCTTCTGCATCCTCCACCTCATCTGTGTCCTCCACCTCCGCCCCAAGCCTGCCTGGTCAGGCCACCAGCGTTCTCACTGCGCAGAAGGAATCACGCACCCCTCATTACTATGCTGGCAGCAGAGTGCAACGGCATCAGGCGGTCTTTAGCTTGACATGTCTTGGGAATAAGAGTCACACAGCTGAGGAGTTGTGGTCAGCTCTGCGGTCCGAGTTTAATAAATATATTCTAAAATGCCTGCAGGCAAATGGCAGCGCTTAACCCTGAAAAAAACCTGCTGTATTCTTGCAGCTTGGTTCTATTGGCAAAGACACCCCTTTACTTAGCCAGGTTTTAATAAGTTATATAAGGGATTTTATACAAAAAATCCACAAAGAACCAGCGCTAAATGGGTTTTTTTATATATAGATTTATTAAAGAAAATATTGCTATCCTTGTTCCAAGGCAAGGTGTTTAATAGTACACAATACACTAAAAAAAATTTTAAAACCACATATACCAAGAAAACACAAATTGAATAAATCAGAATTGAAAATAAAAAATAAAAATAAAAATAAAAAATAAAAAATAAAAATAATAATAAATAATAGTGAAAATAATATGACACAGATAAATCAAAATCCACACAAAGGGTTTTGGTATAAACCCGTTTCCTCAGAGGTGATCCGAAATTCACAATAATTAATTTCTCACTCAGCTATCGTAATGCCCCGGCCGGTGGCATATACTTGATTTAGTAAAATATTGTGACTGATAGCATATAGGTGTACCACACCACCTCTGACTAATTTGCAAGCCTATTTTGCACACATCAAGCTTTGCACAATCTGTTGTAGAAATCAAAAAACCCTCAATCCACAATGTGAGATCAGTGGGATTTGCCAGCAGATTTTGGTCTGCAGTAATATAGACTTGATTCCTCCGTTAGATAAACTGAAGTCGTTGTCAATGCAGGATTAACTTGTTAAATTTTCCAAGCACCTACTTGGAAGCATGTGGTCGTGAACAATACAAGTTGTGGAGGAGATGTCAGGTTACCAAAACCCCCTTAGTTAGAGTCTCTAGACCACTTTACGGTGCCACAACTAAGCGGTTCCGTATTGTCCCAGTTACCCAGCAGCTAGGTACAGCCGCTGGAAGCACCGATTATTTGCTGCAATTAGAATGTATGATCAGCGGTTTTACTCAACCTCTCCAGCGGGCAGTCCGATCTGTGTCCAGTGTGAGTTGAATGTGTCCACACACCGAAGGAGTTTACTTGGCAAACTGTCACTACACAGGTAAAGCAGACAGTGCAAGATTCCAATCCAGTCCACTTCCAATGTGAACAATGAGTAGCCGTAGAGGGCACCACTGGAGGATGGTCGCAGGCAAAAATAACAGCGGTAACTTCTCAACCTTTTCAGCAGACAGGCCGGACCGTGTCCTTTAGAGGCTGACTAGTGCCGTACAAGGGAGAGGTTGTTTGACAGAGTATCACCACACAGGTGGAGTAGGCAAAGCAGAGTCTTAATCCGACGCGCGTTTCGGGGGCGTGCACCGGCCCCCTTCCTCAAGGATGACTGGGCTATTGCCTAGAGCGCTATTTATGCGCATATTAAGTTACTTGCAATTTACATAAAAGTAAATAGTATTTCAGTTCACATTTTAATCACTGTATATATCAATTTATAAAAAAGTTATTCATAATACCCATAGACCGGAGTACAATGCAACATAGTATAATATAATATAACAACTTGTGCAAAGGTTTTTCTGGGCAATCCTGTATATAGCCCTACTTTTACCATCATATACTGGACAAAATATATATATGTGTACACTATTTTTCAGCAATTCTATTTTAGATTTTTAAAATTTTAAAAAAAATTTTTATTATTATTATAAGAGAACATCATAAATGGTATAAATTTGCTATAATAAGTCTCTTATATTCAAAAACACTCTTAGACCAGTAAGACACTAATTTTGAGGTAAGTTACACATATACATATTTATCCATATCCATTACATCCATATATGGTCATATACTCTTTTTTTTTTTTTTTTTTTTTTTTTTTTTTTGTATTAATACCAGTATCTTTAGTTCTTCTGCCTATTTATATATATAAAACTATAAATTAATTAAAAGCAAACAGTTCAATATCATTATTGAGTCCATATGGTTTCAAAGTATTCAATTCAAAAATCCATTGGCTCTCTGCTCGTGACATTTTTTTAATAAAATCGCCACCCCTCCAGTCCTTTGTTATTTTTTGCACACCCCATACTTCGGATCCCTTAAAAAACCCTCCATGTTTTAATGCATAATGTCTGGATAGGGGGTGTTTAGTACATTTATTTTTAACATTTCGAATGTGTTCACCCACCCTTTTCCATAGGGGTCTAATAGTTCTCCCAATGTATTTTTTCTGACAAGGACATTGAATGCAATATACAACTCCCTTTGATTGACATGTGATGAATTCTTTAATCATAATTTCTGACTGTCCATGTACAAAGGATTTTTGTGTGATATTCTTTGTGTTTTTACACACTATACAACTTTTGCATGGAAAATAGCCTTTCAAGTCGAATAATCCTATTTTTTTGGGTACTGTAAAATTACGTATAGTGGGTGCCACTAAATTGCCAATGTTGTTGGCCTTTCTATATATAAATTTTGGATTAGTGGGCAAAAATTCCCCTATTATTTTATCCTCTTTCAAGAGGTTCCAATACTTTTTGACAATGTTTTTAAAAATTCTTACTTGTGCAGTGTATTGGAGAATTATGGGGATATTAAAATCATTGGATTTAGGGGAGATGGGTGCGACTTGTTTACTTTGAAGTAAATTTTTTCTTTCTATCAATTTCGTCTGTGCATACGCATCCTTCAGAAACTCCCCCCTATATCCTTTCTGGACAAATTTCTTTGTTAGTGCACCCGCTTCCATCTCAAAAAGGGCTGTGAAGCCTCAAAATATTTTCTAACCAAGTCCGGATTATTTCCCCAAATGCAGATTGACTACTTGGAGGAATGTATTTTGTTTATATTAAATCATAATTATTTTCGATATGGGGTCCAATACTTTTTGCAAAAGTGGGGGACAGCCATGGGGACCAGGTTCGCCCCAAGCTACGCCAATCTCTATATGGGGAGGTGGGAGGAAGACACCATATACCCTGGGGGCGTGCTTCGGGAGAACCTGGTCCTCTGGCGTCGCTTCATTGATGATGTTCTTTTCATTTGGTCAGGTGACGGTCAGTCACTTCATGAGTTCTTGGCAGGTCTAAACGTAAATGAATATCACCTTAAGTTCACCCATACAGTGAGTGCCACAATGATTAATTTTCTTGATCTAAATATTTTCATTGAAAATGGTCAGATTTTAACTAAAACCTACCATAAACCTACCGATACAAATAGCTATATATCATTGAGGAGTTGCCATCTTCCAAGTTGGCTCCTAAATGTTCCAAAAAGCCAATATATCAGAGCATACAGAAACTGTAGTAAACAAGAAGATTTTGAGATGGAAGCGGGTGCACTAACAAAGAAATTTGTCCAGAAAGGATATAGGGGGGAGTTTCTGAAGGATGCGTATGCACAGACGAAATTGATAGAAAGAAAAAATTTACTTCAAAGTAAACAAGTCGCACCCATCTCCCCTAAATCCAATGATTTTAATATCCCCATAATTCTCCAATACACTGCACAAGTAAGAATTTTTAAAAACATTGTCAAAAAGTATTGGAACCTCTTGAAAGAGGATAAAATAATAGGGGAATTTTTGCCCACTAATCCAAAATTTATATATAGAAAGGCCAACAACATTGGCAATTTAGTGGCACCCACTATACGTAATTTTACAGTACCCAAAAAAATAGGATTATTCGACTTGAAAGGCTATTTTCCATGCAAAAGTTGTATAGTGTGTAAAAACACAAAGAATATCACACGAAAATCCTTTGTACATGGACAGTCAGAAATTATGATTAAAGAATTCATCACATGTCAATCAAAGGGAGTTGTATATTGCATTCAATGTCCTTGTCAGAAAAAATACATTGGGAGAACTATTAGACCCCTATGGAAAAGGGTTGGTGAACACATTCGAAATGTTAAAAATAAATGTACTAAACACCCCCTATCCAGACATTATGCGTTAAAACATGGAGGGTTTTTTAAGGGATCCGAAGTATGGGGTGTGCAAAAAATAACAAAGGACTGGAGGGGTGGCGATTTTATTAAAAAAATGTCACGAGCAGAGAGCCAATGGATTTTTGAATTGAATACTTTGAAACCATATGGACTCAATAATGATATTGAACTGTTTGCTTTTAATTAATTTATAGTTTTATATATATAAATAGGCAGAAGAACTAAAGATACTGGTATTAATACAAAAAAAAAAAAAAAAAGTATATGACCATATATGGATGTAATGGATATGGATAAATATGTATATGTGTAACTTACCTCAAAATTAGTGTCTTACTGGTCTAAGAGTGTTTTTGAATATAAGAGACTTATTATAGCAAATTTATACCATTTATGATGTTCTCTTATAATAATAATAAAATTTTTTTTTAAAATTTTAAAAATCTAAAATAGAACTGCTGAAAAGTAGTGTACACATATATATATTTTGTCCAGTATATGATGGTAAAAGTAGGGCTATATACAGGATTGCCCAGAAAAACCTTTGCACAAGTTGTTATATTATATTATACTATGTTGCATTGTACTCCGGTCTCTGGGTATTATGAATAACTTTTTTATAAATTGATATATACAGTGATTAAAATGTGAACTGAAATACTATTTACTTTTATGTAAATTGCAAGTAACTTAATATGCGCATAAATAGCGCTCTAGGCAATAGCCCAGTCATCCTTGAGGAAGGGGGCCGGTGCACGCCCCCGAAACGCGCGTCGGATTAAGACTCTGCTTTGCCTACTCCACCTGTGTGGTGATACTCTGTCAAACAACCTCTCCCTTGTACGGCACTAGTCAGCCTCTAAAGGACACGGTCCGGACTGTCTGCTGAAAAGGTTGAGAAGTTACCGCTGTTATTTTTGCCTGCGACCATCCTCCAGTGGTGCCCTCTACGGCTACTCATTGTTCACATTGGAAGTGGACTGGATTGGAATCTTGCACTGTCTGCTTTACCTGTGTAGTGACAGTTTGCCAAGTAAACTCCTTCGGTGTGTGGACACATTCAACTCACACTGGACACAGATCGGACTGCCCGCTGGAGAGGTTGAGTAAAACCGCTGATCATACATTCTAATTGCAGCAAATAATCGGTGCTTCCAGCGGCTGTACCTAGCTGCTGGGTAACTGGGACAATACGGAACCGCTTAGTTGTGGCACCGTAAAGTGGTCTAGAGACTCTAACTAAGGGGGTTTTGGTAACCTGACATCTCCTCCACAACTTGTATTGTTCACGACCACATGCTTCCAAGTAGGTGCTTGGAAAATTTAACAAGTTAATCCTGCATTGACAACGACTTCAGTTTATCTAACGGAGGAATCAAGTCTATATTACTGCAGACCAAAATCTGCTGGCAAATCCCACTGATCTCACATTGTGGATTGAGGGTTTTTTGATTTCTACAACAGATTGTGCAAAGCTTGATGTGTGCAAAATAGGCTTGCAAATTAGTCAGAGGTGGTGTGGTACACCTATATGCTATCAGTCACAATATTTTACTAAATCAAGTATATGCCACCGGCCGGGGCATTACGATAGCTGAGTGAGAAATTAATTATTGTGAATTTCGGATCACCTCTGAGGAAACGGGTTTATACCAAAACCCTTTGTGTGGATTTTGATTTATCTGTGTCATATTATTTTCACTATTATTTATTATTATTTTTATTTTTTATTTTTTATTTTTATTTTTATTTTTTATTTTCAATTCTGATTTATTCAATTTGTGTTTTCTTGGTATATGTGGTTTTAAAATTTTTTTTAGTGTATTGTGTACTATTAAACACCTTGCCTTGGAACAAGGATAGCAATATTTTCTTTAATAAATCTATATACAAAAAAACCCATTTAGCGCTGGTTCTTTGTGGATTTTTTGTATAAAATCCCTTATATAACTTATTAAAACCTGGCTAAGTAAAGGGGTGTCTTTGCCAATAGAACCAAGCTGCAAGAATACAGCAGGTTTTTTTCAGGGTTAAGCGCTGCCATTTGCCTGCAGGCATTTTAGAATATATCTTATTAACCCCTTGTGGCTAGCTGCTAACCCACAACACGTGCTATCCTTGTCCAGGCTTTGTTATATATACTCCCGCGTAGGTCAAAATGGGGGATTTGTGGGAAAACCGCAAAGATAGGATTTTTATAGTGCAAAGGTTTTTTGGTTATGCGGAAAAGCCACAATTAAACACTGTTAATGGTCCGGATATATCTATAATTAAAAAGAAACTTAGGGAATTAGAACAATTACTTTTAAAAGAGATGAGAGATTTATGGGAAGTAGCTACTCTTGAATGGTATCTGGAAGCCGATATTATACCTAAAGGATTACTGGTTAGTAAAGCCCTATCAGGAGATATAGGAGATCGCCAAACCCTTTTAGAATGGGATGAACTTTTTAAAGATTTTTCTAGACAAGCAGTCCAATTCATTATTGATAAAAGAAAAAAACAACTCATACTAAATAAAAGTCGAATTCTTCAACTATTTGATGAAATAAAACCCCATAAAAATAATTACGAAATATCCAATCTGTCTAAAAATATATTAAAACGGATACAAAATAAAGAAAAAGAAATTATTGAGAAAAAAGAAAGAAAATATGGGAGAGACTTGGGCTTATCCGCTTTGTCGGGTAGGAGAAGTTCCACCATGCCCCAGACTTATTTGGATAAATCAAGTAGATATGATGGAAGGGATCCATTAGAACTTAACCAATTTGAAGTCATAGATCAAATTGAATGCACCCCTGATGCAGGATCCATGGAAGAGGAAGAAGTTTTTTCCGTATATGAAACTTCCATGGAACAACTAACCCAAAATTTGTTATTAGATTCTGCCAGTACACCGAATTTGGCAAACACCCCCCAAACAAACACTGGTTTGCATGAACAAGCAATAGGTGGTAGAAGTTCAAACGATACTCCCATTTTGGAAGTACCTATAGACCCTGGGAGTAGTATGAATGAACCCTCCACGTCTTTAAGAGGCAGGTCTATTTTGCCAGAAACTAACAATAATAATACGCCTGTCAACTCAAGAAGTAAACCTACACAATCTCGACCCCAGAGACTTAATAGGAGATATGTCAGTATTAATCCTGGACGCCCCAAATCAACACGGATTACTACCACCCTGGATTTTTTCAGGGTAGGAAAAAGGAATACAAAAGAGGGTGTAGGGGAGGGAAACGCACCAAAAAGAAAATAAATAGTCAACTAGAAGAGAATCAACAATCACAAAAAATCTTTAATCTCAGTCATCATCAATTAACCATTAATGAAACTTCTTTATTACAAAAAGGGCTAAAATTTGCACCCTATGTGGGCCTTAACAGGTTCCAAGCTTTCATTGGGGTGAAACAATTCATGAGAAAATTGGCCCTAAAAAAACATTTTTTGAAAAACCCTGTGGTTAAAAATATGACGAACCCAATGGATTCGACTAATGTAACTAATCAAACTACTGACCTTAAATGTCAGTCTAACTTTCACCCAATAAATGAATATTCGGACTCCTTTTTCACTTTTCAAAAATGTGTAGTGAACGACATTAGACGGTTGAAAAACCCGACGCAATGTGGAAATCGGAAGAATAACTTAACAATGGGGGAAATAACAGCAATAAAAAACTTGCAAAAAAATGGGAATATAATAATACGCCCGGCAGATAAGGGAGGGGGCATAGTCGTGATGGACATGGGTGACTATGAGAAAGAATCAGCTCGCCTATTAGGAGATAGGTCAACGTATGCTATGTTGACCTCTGACCCTACAAATACCTATATAGAGGAACTTAATTCCCTAGTCAGGAGAGGTCTTGACAAGGGAATCTTAAACAAAAATGAAGCATCTTACATTAGGAACCAGACCCCCAGACTAGCTGTCTTCTACCATGTACCTAAAATTCACAAGACAATGCAAAACCCCCCAGGACGCCCTATTATATCGGGTATTGACTGTCTGACAGCCAACCTATCAAGGTATATAGATATTCATCTTCAAAAGTGCGTTCCACTATTACCTGCTTTTTTGAAAGATAGCACCCAAGTGTTGCAGCTCTTACAAGAAGTAAAATGGGAGCAAAATTATATTTTGGGGTCCATTGATGTCACCTCACTGTATACCTCTATTGAGCATCTAAAGGGCTGTGAAGCCTCAAAATATTTTCTAACCAAGTCCGGATTATTTCCCCAAATGCAGATTGACTACTTGGAGGAATGTATTTTGTTTATATTAAATCATAATTATTTTCGATATGGGGTCCAATACTTTTTGCAAAAGTGGGGGACAGCCATGGGGACCAGGTTCGCCCCAAGCTACGCCAACCTCTATATGGGGAGGTGGGAGGAAGACACCATATACCCTGGGGGCATGCTTCGGGAGAACCTGGTCCTCTGGCGTCGCTTCATTGATGATGTTCTTTTCATTTGGTCAGGTGACGGTCAGTCACTTCATGAGTTCTTGGCAGGTCTAAACGTAAATGAATATCACCTTAAGTTCACCCATACAGTGAGTGCCACAATGATTAATTTTCTTGATCTAAATATTTTCATTGAAAATGGTCAGATTTTAACTAAAACCTACCATAAACCTACCGATACAAATAGCTATATATCATTGAGGAGTTGCCATCTTCCAAGTTGGCTCCTAAATGTTCCAAAAAGCCAATATATCAGAGCATACAGAAACTGTAGTAAACAAGAAGATTTTGAGATGGAAGCGGGTGCACTAACAAAGAAATTTGTCCAGAAAGGATATAGGGGGGAGTTTCTGAAGGATGCGTATGCACAGACGAAATTGATAGAAAGAAAAAATTTACTTCAAAGTAAACAAGTCGCACCCATCTCCCCTAAATCCAATGATTTTAATATCCCCATAATTCTCCAATACACTGCACAAGTAAGAATTTTTAAAAACATTGTCAAAAAGTATTGGAACCTCTTGAAAGAGGATAAAATAATAGGGGAATTTTTGCCCACTAATCCAAAATTTATATATAGAAAGGCCAACAACATTGGCAATTTAGTGGCACCCACTATACGTAATTTTACAGTACCCAAAAAAATAGGATTATTCGACTTGAAAGGCTATTTTCCATGCAAAAGTTGTATAGTGTGTAAAAACACAAAGAATATCACACGAAAATCCTTTGTACATGGACAGTCAGAAATTATGATTAAAGAATTCATCACATGTCAATCAAAGGGAGTTGTATATTGCATTCAATGTCCTTGTCAGAAAAAATACATTGGGAGAACTATTAGACCCCTATGGAAAAGGGTGGGTGAACACATTCGAAATGTTAA
This sequence comes from Anomaloglossus baeobatrachus, assembly GCF_048569485.1. Taxonomy (NCBI): domain Eukaryota; kingdom Metazoa; phylum Chordata; class Amphibia; order Anura; family Aromobatidae; genus Anomaloglossus; species Anomaloglossus baeobatrachus. Next base: position 262,886,525 of record NC_134358.1, on the reverse strand, counting down.
AAATAAATGTACTAAACACCCCCTATCCAGACATTATGCGTTAAAACATGGAGGGTTTTTTAAGGGATCCGAAGTATGGGGTGTGCAAAAAATAACAAAGGACTGGAGGGGTGGCGATTTTATTAAAAAAATGTCACGAGCAGAGAGCCAATGGATTTTTGAATTGAATACTTTGAAACCATATGGACTCAATAATGATATTGAACTGTTTGCTTTTAATTAATTTATAGTTTTATATATATAAATAGGCAGAAGAACTAAAGATACTGGTATTAATACAAAAAAAAAAAAAAAAAAAAAAAAAAAAAGAGTATATGACCATATATGGATGTAATGGATATGGATAAATATGTATATGTGTAACACACCTCAAAATTAGTGTCTTACTGGTCTAAGAGTGTTTTTGAATATAAGAGACTTATTATAGCAAATTTATACCATTTATGATGTTCTCTTATAATAATAATAAAAAATTTTTTTAAAATTTTAAAAATCTAAAATAGAACTGCTGAAAAATAGTGTACACATATATATATTTTGTCCAGTATATGATGGTAAAAGTAGGGCTATATACAGGATTGCCCAGAAAAACCTTTGCACAAGTTGTTATATTATATTATACTATGTTGCATTGTACTCCGGTCTATGGGTATTATGAATAACTTTTTTATAAATTGATATATACAGTGATTAAAATGTGAACTGAAATACTATTTACTTTTATGTAAATTGCAAGTAACTTAATATGCGCATAAATAGCGCTCTAGGCAATAGCCCAGTCATCCTTGAGGAAGGGGGCCGGTGCACGCCCCCGAAACGCGCGTCGGATTAAGACTCTGCTTTGCCTACTCCACCTGTGTGGTGATACTCTGTCAAACAACCTCTCCCTTGTACGGCTCTAGTCAGCCTCTAAAGGACACGGTCCGGACTGTCTGCTGAAAAGGTTGAGAAGTTACCGCTGTTATTTTTGCCTGCGACCATCCTCCAGTGGTGCCCTCTACGGCTACTCATTGTTCACATTGGAAGTGGACTGGATTGGAATCTTGCACTGTCTGCTTTACCTGTGTAGTGACAGTTTGCCAAGTAAACTCCTTCGGTGTGTGGACACATTCAACTCACACTGGACACAGATCGGAATGCCCGCTGGAGAGGTTGAGTAAAACCGCTGATCATACATTCTAATTGCAGCAAATAATCGGTGCTTCCAGCGGCTGTACCTAGCTGCTGGGTAACTGGGACAATACGGAACCGCTTAGTTGTGGCACCGTAAAGTGGTCTAGAGACTCTAACTAAGGGGGTTTTGGTAACCTGACATCTCCTCCACAACTTGTATTGTTCACGACCACATGCTTCCAAGTAGGTGCTTGGAAAATTTAACAAGTTAATCCTGCATTGACAACGACTTCAGTTTATCTAACGGAGGAATCAAGTCTATATTACTGCAGACCAAAATCTGCTGGCAAATCCCACTGATCTCACATTGTGGATTGAGGGTTTTTTGATTTTTACAACAGATTGTGCAAAGCTTGATGTGTGCAAAATAGGCTTGCAAATTAGTCAGAGGTGGTGTGGTACACCTATATGCTATCAGTCACAATATTTTACTAAATCAAGTATATGCCACCGGCCGGGGCATTACGATAGCTGAGTGAGAAATTAATTATTGTGAATTTCGGATCACCTCTGAGGAAACGGGTTTATACCAAAACCCTTTGTGTGGATTTTGATTTATCTGTGTCATATTATTTTCACTATTATTTATTATTATTTTTATTTTTTATTTTTTATTTTTATTTTTATTTTTTATTTTCAATTCTGATTTATTCAATTTGTGTTTTCTTGGTATATGTGGTTTTAAAATTTTTTTTAGTGTATTGTGTACTATTAAACACCTTGCCTTGGAACAAGGATAGCAATATTTTCTTTAATAAATCTATATATAAAAAAACCCATTTAGCGCTGGTTCTTTGTGGATTTTTTGTATAAAATCCCTTATATAACGAGTTTAATAAATGGTTGTCTCCACTCAACCTGCAGCCTGGTAAGGCCGTGTGCGACAATGCTGCAAACCTGGGTGCGGCCCTTCGCCTGGGCAAGGTGACACACGTACCTTGTATGGCTCACGTGTTGAACCTTGTCGTGCAGCAATTTTTAACACACTATCCCGGCCTAGATGGCCTTCTGAACAGGGCACGAAAACTGTCTGCTCACTTCCGCCGTTCAAGCGCCGCAGCTGAGAGACTTGCATCGCTCCAGAAGTCTTTCGGCCTGCCGGTTCATCGCCTGAAAAGCGATGTGGCGACACGCTGGAATTCAACTCTCCACATGTTACAGCGACTGTGGCAGCACCGCCGTGCCCTGGTGCAATACGTCATGACGTATAGCCTGGGCCAACGAGATGCAGAGGTGGGGCAGATCACCCTGATGGAGTGGTCTCAGATCAAGGACCTATGCACCCTTCTGCACAGTTTCGACATGGCAACGAATATGTTTAGCTCTGACAATGCCATTATCAGCATGACGATTCCAGTCATTTACATGCTGGAGCACACGCTAAACACTATTCGGAGTCAGGGGGTGGGACAACATGAAGGGGAGGAACTACAGGAGGATTCATATGCGCAAGGGACAACAACATCACCAAGGTCCAGACGTTCATCATCACCAACGCAGCAGGCATGGGACCATGGGGGACAGGGATCGACAAGGGCGCATAGTAGCAGGCGAAATGTTGAGCAAGGTGCAGGAGAACATGAAGAAATGGAGGACGAACTGTCCATGGACATGGAAGACTCAGCGGATGAGGGAGACCTTGGTCAAATTTCAGTTGAAAGAGGTTGGGGGGAGATGTCAGAGGAAGAAAGAACGGGTAGCACCTCTATGCCACAAACACAGCGTGGACTTGGTCCGCATGGCTGCGCAAGACACATGAGTGCCTTTTTGTTGCACTACCTCCAACATGACAGTCGTATTGTCAAAATTAGAAGTGATGATGGCTACTGGATTGCCACACTATTAGATCCCCGGTACAAGTCCAAATTTTGTGACATAATTCCAGCCATAGAAAGGGACGCACGTATGCAGGAGTATCAGCAGAAGCTGTTACTCGATCTTAGCTCGGCTTTTCCACCAAACAACCGTGCAGGTGCAGGGAGGGAATCTCCCAGTTGTAACTTGACAAACATGGGACGGTCTCGTCATCTTCAACAGTCTACCCGTACCAGTAGGACCGTATCTGGTGCTGGTAACAGCAATTTTATGGAATCTTTTCATAATTTTTTTAGACCCTCTTTTGCAAGGCCACCAGAGACAACAAGTCTGACACATAGTCAACGGCTGGAGAGGATGATACAGGAGTATCTCCAAATGAACATCGATGCCATGACTTTGCAAATGGAGCCTTGCTCCTTTTGGGCTTCAAATCTAGAAAAATGGCCAGAGCTCTCCAGTTACGCCTTGGAGATTTTGTCGTGTCCAGCTGCCAGCGTTGTCTCTGAACGTGTCTTCAGTGCTGCTGGGTGTGTGCTCACAGATAAGCGCACGCGTCTGTCCAGTGACAATGTGGACAGACTGACGTTCATCAAAATGAACAAGTCATGGATCCACAAGGAATTTACTACCCCTGTGTCATCCTGGGGAGAGTAAATGCTTGTGGATTTGGAATGTGCTTGATGCAAATCAAAACATCCTGTTTGCAACTAGGGCACAACTGCTGCCACTGATGGGGTGGGTGTCTGTGTGGCCCAATTTTTGGAAAAAAGGGAGACTCCGCTTGGAGTAACCCTTGCTTGCTGTGTTTTTAAAAGAAGCCAAGATGAACAGAGCTGGGATCAGGAAAGACTTTGCTACCTACCCCGGTGTCATCCTGGGGACGGATAAGAATGGCGTATTTTTGAATGTGCTTGATGCAAATCTAGCTGTGAAGTCTACAACTGGGGCACAACTGCTGCCACTGAAGGGGTGGGTGTCAGTGTGGCCCAATTTTTGGAAAAAAGGGAGACTCCGCTTGGAGTAACCCTTGCTTACATTGTTTTTAAAAGAAGCCAAGATGAACAAGTCATGGGTCAGCAAAGACTTTATCTACCTACCCCGGTGTCATGCTGGGGACGGTTAATTATGGCGTATTTTTGAATGTGCTTGATGCAAATCAAAACATCCTGTTTGCAACTAGGGCCCAAGTGCTGCCACTGATGGGGTGGGTGTCTGTGTGGCCCAATTTTTGGAAAAAAGGGAGACTCCGCTTGGAGTAACCCTTGCTTGCTGTGTTTTTAAAAGAAGCCAAGATGAACAGAGCTGGGATCAGGAAAGACTTTGCTACCTACCCCGGTGTCATCCTGGGGACGGATAAGAATGGCGTATTTTTGAATGTGCTTGATGCAAATCAAAACATCCTGTTTGCAACTAGGGCCCAAGTGCTGCCACTGATGGGGTGGGTGTCTGTGTGGCCCAATTTTTGGAAAAAAGAGAGACTCCGCTTGGAGTAACCCTTGCTTGCTGTGTTTTTAAAAGAAGCCAAGATGAACAGAGCTGGGATCAGGAAAGACTTTGCTACCTACCCCGGTGTCATCCTGGGGACGGATAAGAATGGCGTATTTTTGAATGTGCTTGATGCAAATATAGCTGTGAAGTCTACAACTGGGGCACAACTGCTGCCACTGAAGGGGTGGGTGTCAGTGTGGCCCAATTTTTGGAAAAAAGGGAGACTCCGCTTGGAGTAACCCTTGCTTACATTGTTTTTAAAAGAAGCCAAGATGAACAAGTCATGGGTCAGCAAAGACTTTATCTACCTACCCCGGTGTCATGCTGGGGACGGTTAATTATGGCGTATTTTTGAATGTGCTTGATGCAAATCAAAACATCCTGTTTGCAACTAGGGCCCAAGTGCTGCCACTGATGGGGTGGGTGTCTGTGTGGCCCAATTTTTGGAAAAAAGGGAGACTCCGCTTGGAGTAACCCTTGCTTGCTGTGTTTTTAAAAGAAGCCAAGATGAACAGAGCTGGGATCAGGAAAGACTTTGCTACCTACCCCGGTGTCATCCTGGGGACGGTTAATTATGGCGTATTTTTGAATGTGCTTGATGCAAATCAAAACATCCTGTTTGCAACTAGGGCCCAAGTGCTGCCACTGATGGGGTGGGTGTGTGTGGGGCCCAATTTTTGGAAAAAAGGGAGACTCCGCTTGGAGTAACCCTTGCTTGCTGTGTTTTTAAAAGAAGCCAAGATGAACAGAGCTGGGATCAGGAAAGACTTTGCTACCTACCCCGGTGTCATCCTGGGGACGGATAAGAATGGCGTATTTTTTAATGTGCTTGATGCAAATCTAGCTGTGAATTGTACAACTGGGGCACAACTGCTGCCACTGAAGGGGTGGGTGTGTGTGGGGCCCAATTTTTGGAAAAAAGGGAGACTCCGCTTGGAGTAACCCTTGCTTGCTCTGTTTTTAAAAGAAGCCAAGATGAACAGAGCTGGGATCAGGAAAGACTTTGCTACCTACCCCGGTGTCATCCTGGGGACAGATAAGAATGGCGTATTTTTGAATGTGCTTGATGCAAATGTAGCTGTGAAGTCTACAACTGGGGCACAACTGCTGCCACTGAAGGGGTGGGTGTCAGTGTGGCCCAATTTTTGGAAAAAAGGGAGACTCCGCTTGGAGTAACCCTTGCTTACATTGTTTTTAAAAGAAGCCAAGATGAACAAGTCATGGGTCAGCAAAGACTTTATCTACCTACCCCGGTGTCATGCTGGGGACGGTTAATTATGGCGTATTTTTGAATGTGCTTGATGCAAATCAAAACATCCTGTTTGCAACTAGGGCCCAAGTGCTGCCACTGATGGGGTGGGTGTCTGTGTGGCCCAATTTTTGGAAAAAAGGGAGACTCCGCTTGGAGTAACCCTTGCTTGCTGTGTTTTTAAAAGAAGCCAAGATGAACAGAGCTGGGATCAGGAAAGACTTTGCTACCTACCCCGGTGTCATCCTGGGGACGGATAAGAATGGCGTATTTTTGAATGTGCTTGATGCAAATCTAGCTGTGAAGTGTACAACTGGGGCACAACTGCTGCCACTGAAGGGGTGGGTGTGTGTGGGGCCCAATTTTTGGAAAAAAGGGAGACTCCGCTTGGAGTCACCTTGCGGTGTTTTACATGACTTTAGAAGGGCGTGCCATGCCTATATCTGTGTGTCCTCCTCTTTTTCCTTGTCCAGCTGTTTTGTTTTCGCATGAGTATATGTCCTTGTCACTTTCCCATGTGTTTGAGTTGTTTGTCACCTTTTGGACACCTTTGAGGGTGTTTTCTAGGTGTTTTTCTGTGTTTGTGATTGCCTGCCATTGTTTCCTATGCAGTTCGAGTTCGGTTCGTCGAACGTTCGACGAGCCGAACTCGAACGGGACCCCCGTTCGGCGAACCGGCCTCGAGCCGAACCGGGACCGGTTCGCTCATCTCTACTAGTAAGTGATATTAGCACTGTGTATGGACAGTATCTGTACCATGGGAGGACCATGAGAGCAATGGCTTCAATTCAAGAAATATATGAACTCCACTCTCTTCAAAGATATTATATTAGTAAAAAAATGAAGTACATCTCTTACACTGCCAAGTCCATTACATTTTCTGCAACAATGTCCCACACACTTTGGTCACATAGCTCTAGTGATGAGCGAGCACTAAAATGCTCGAAGGCTCAGTAATCGAATAGAGCAGGTCAGACAATCGGACGGGATCGACTCGAGTAACGAGTATAATAGAAGTCAATGGTGAAATTTGAGCATTATTCCGTAAGACCCTAAAGGCCACTTTACACACAGCGACATCGCTAGCAAGGTCGCTGGTGAAAGCACCCGCCCCCGTCGGTTGTGCATCATGGGCAAATTGCTGCCCGTGGTGCACAACATCATTAGTCCCTGTCACACATACTTACCTGAAAAGAGGAAGAGAGACCTTCAACCATACATGATTAACGCACAAATATCATAATAAATCCAGGAAAATTCCATTTCATGATCATAAGGTGCAGTTTAATTCATATTATAAAAATGCAATTTAACAATAGATTTAAAGGGATGTCATTTGGACACACAAAGTGCAGAAGTGCCTGTAAAAATCACACCCAGGGAGGCGTGCCTGAAAGGGGCAGATCCAGGGGTTTAATAAACCATAACATGCATGGGGATTATTGTAATTGCAAGCATGCAGTATTCTGTAGTACAACCATTGTATACAATTACATTTCATCAAGTTAGCTGAGCATACGATAATAACCACTATTCAGCAATCACAGCTCGTAATAAAACATGATAACAGAATGGAACATTATCCTTGCATATGGAAAAGTATATACAGAATAAGATATTATCTCCATGCATGGAGAGGTGCTGTCACAGCCTAATCCATAGCCATGGCAATTGGGAAACAATAAGCTCCCTTGTGAATACAAAAGGCTGGACCGGCAGATGGGGTAACCTACCACAATAACCCCAGGACCTGGTGCAGACACACCACCCTGCACCTCGACGCGTTTCGCTGTCGCTTCGTCGGGAGGTGCAGGAATGATGCGAGTGGCTGCTATATATCCAAAAATATATCCCTTACCGTCCCTCATTGGCGCGCCGCGGTAATCCGATGCCCATCCTCCACACTGACCGGCGTCCCGGAAACCGAGATGCGCGTGCGCGCAACCCAGAGACCTGATAGGTCGCCAGACAGAAAGGAGGAGGGGAAATCGGACGGCCGTGCGCGCTCAGGACGGAGGCCGGAGACACCATATTTAGAGAGGGCAAAAAGATGGGCAGCACGATAATGCAGCACATAGCAGCAGAGAGCAATAACAGATAAGAACACATATACAGTAAGTCAATTGTTAAACACCATGATAGTGATGACGAGGATCCTTCTATTAGCAGAACTCTGTTGTGCTATAAGTCCATATTAGACATGTAGTTGTCTCTCTTCACTCTCCAGTGTCTCCCTTCCAGTGACCAATCAAGTCAAGGGCAGCAGCCAGTCACATCTAAAAAATCATGTAATGAAAAAACATAAAAATTAATTAAAAACAAAAAAATAAAAAATGGAGTATAGCCATCGGCACAATCAACCACAACCAATGCAGAGCCACGGTTAGTGCATTTAATTCTGTTCAAGCAGATCAATTCAAAAACGGCTTATAGCTAATCATGTCATTCAAGCCCCTTGGTTTAACGGTGTCAAGTATAGTTATCCACCGAGTTTCTCTTTTAAGTAGTGCATTTTTAAGGTCACCACCTCTAGATCCAAGATGAACTTTATCAATGCCTCTAAACTTTAACAAACGCCAGTTGCAGTCATGACATTCTTTGAAATGTTTAGGAATATTTTTTAAAAGGAAAATATCCTCTGGCCTGTGTAATTTGGCCGCGTTTTTGATATCCCGGATGTGCTCCAAAATCCGCACCCTGAATTCCCGGGAGGTCAGCCCTACATAGACCAGACCACAAGGGCAAACCGCCCAATAAATAATGCCTGACGAACGGCAGTTAATGAATTCTCTGATTTTATAGACATTTTTACGGCTCGAGTCCCAAAACTCAACCGCACGATCCATCTGAGGACAAGCACCACAATCCCCACAAGATCGAGAACCCCAGTTGGAACCCCTAGAACTGCCAAAAAAATTGGTAACAGTGGGAGTATAATGACTCCTCACAATTTGATCCTTAAGTGTTTTTGATCTTCTTGGCGTAATAGCAGGTGTCGGACTTAAAATGTGAGATAAATCACTGTCAGTCTGAAGAATTGACCAGTGTTTTCTGACAATGTCCGACATCTCCCTCCACTGGGCATGGTAAGGGGTGATAAAGCGAATGACTTCATCATGGCACTTAATATGAGTTTTAAGTAATTCCTCACGTGGAGTATCCCTAGCCCTAATATACCCATCTTGTATGGATCTATGATGGTAATGGCGGGCCCTGAACCTCTTTTTTAATTCATCAGATTGCTGCTCAAACAAGGCATCACTAGAACAGACACGTCGAACACGTAAGAACTGGCCAATAGGTATAGACTTAATCACCTGGGTTGGATGTGAAGATTTTGCATTCAGGAGTGAATTCACCGCTGTTTGTTTGCGAAATAAATCTGTGCATAAAGTTCCATCATTCCCTTTAAAAACCCGCACATCAAGGAAGTCGATTCTCTCACTGCTGTGGACATAAGTAAGATGAATATTAATAGAATTAGTGTTGAGTCGCTGCATAAAGGTGTCAAGCTGATCAATCTCCCCCTGCCAAATCAAAAAAATATCATCGATGTAGCGCAGCCACATGTGGACTGCGCCCATCTCCGAATCTGGAAAATAAATAGACCGCTCCCAATATCCAAGAAAGAGGTTCGCGTATGAGGGTGCACAAGACGCCCCCATCGCAACTCCTCTCTCTTGGAGATAGAAGCGGTCCTTAAATAGAAAAAAATTATGAGTAAGAATAAATCTTAAAAGAAGCAGGAGGAGATCAATCAGCCGGGCATCCAACCCAGTGGTTTTCAGAAAAAAATTAACCGCTTCAACACCGTCATCATGCTTTATAGATGTGTATAACGACTCAACATCAGCGGTTATCATTACCACATCAGTTTCAAAGATTATACCATCAAGTCTATTTAGAAAATCGGTAGAGTCCCGGATGTACGAGGGAAGGGTATTAACCAAAGGTTTGAGGTAATAGTCAAGGAATCTGCAAGCAGGTTCACATAGACTGTTATTGCCAGAAACGATCGGTCTCCCTGGCGGGCAGATTATGTTTTTATGCACCTTTGGTAGAAAGTAAATTGTGGGTACAATAGGATGTTCCACTATCAGTCCCTCAAAAATAGACTTAGGTATGATGTTTCTCTCAAATGCCAGAAAAAGCAGATCAAAAAGTTCACTCTGATATTTCTTTAATGGATTGGTCTCTAATTTGGTATAACAGCTGGTGTCATGGAGTTGTCTAAAAGCTTCTGCTTCGTATTTTTCTTTTCCCCACAATACTACATTCCCCCCTTTGTCGGATTGTTTTATGACAATATCATCCATATTTTTTAGTTCTTGCAAAGCCACTCGTTGATTACGGGTAAGGTTGTCATGTGTACGCCTACGAGGTAGGCGTCTAAATTCCTGTGTTACCACTTTTGTAAAGGTATCAATCACAGGGCAAGTCGACAAAGGAGGAAATGCAGTAGATCTTTTTTTGATAAACGAGGGAAAGCCTGCCATGCTTCCATCCTCCTGTTCTGCCAATAGTGACTCCAATGTTCTCACCGCCTCCAATTCTTCAGGAGATAAGTCAGAGTGCAAACTCATCTCTTTTTTCCTGAAATACTTCTTAAATAAAAGCTTACGACCAAATAGATTAAGGTCCTTAATGGCAGTGAAAACATCGAAGTCAGCTACAGGTGAAAAAGAGAGACCCAACTGTAACACCTCAGCCTGATCATTTGTTAACAATTTATCAGTAAGATTAATTACCTTAAGGGTATCCGCTGGGTTAGAGGATTTTTGTGCATTCTGGCGCTGCTTTTTCTTTGCAAAATTTCTCGTTTCCATCCTATATGTGAAGGGATTGTGTCTTCCATGACTACCAAAGGGAGGGCGGGAATGTGATATTCCCTCACCAGAGGAGAGTGATTCCGTGTTCGACTGTGACTTGGAGCGACTATTAGACCCAGACTTGAAGAATTTGTTATGATGCCATCTGAAAACATTCCCATTTTGATAATCAGTGACATCACGCTTGAATTTATGTGCCTTTTTCTGTTTGATATCTGCCTCCCATTCCTCAAATTCTTTGGCCAGCTCCCTGTCAAAATCTGAGAGGGCAGTTTCAGACATGTTCTGCTTCAACTCATTATTGATTTTCTCAATTTCACATTCAAGTTCTTGAATTCTCTTTTTGTCATAACCTACAAGAAGCTCTAGCATGGTTCGGGAGCATAACTTGCAGGCCTCTTCCCACCTGGTTTTAAACATATCATCATCTACCACAAAAGCAGGAAATGTCTGAATACGTAGCCCTCTTGGTATGATATCTTTACAAAGGTATTGCTCTAGTGATGCCTTATTCCACCACGTCTTGGTCCGCTTGAACAGAAAGTTTTTCAATTTAACCTGGAGCTCGCGGTGCTGCACTGGGGGCGAGGGGCCAGGCTGGCCATCACCATTTCCAAACACATCCGACACCTGTGTTGCCCAATTGGCATCCCGACCTCGATAATCCATTATTGGACCTATATTCCCCAAAAAACCAGAAAACAACAAGAAATGAATAATTAGGTCCATGCTATTAAAAACCTATATATATGAAGGGTCACCAAGAGAGGACACAAAAAAGAGGAAGAGAGACCTTCAACCATACATGATTAACGCACAAATATCATAATAAATCCAGGAAAATTCCATTTCATGATCATAAGGTGCAGTTTAATTCATATTATAAAAATGCAATTTAACAATAGATTTAAAGGGATGTCATTTGGACACACAAAGTGCAGAAGTGCCTGTAAAAATCACACCCAGGGAGGCGTTTTCTGAAAACCACTGGGTTGGATGCCCGGCTGATTGATCTCCTCCTGCTTCTTTTAAGATTTATTCTTACTCATAATTTTTTTCTATTTAAGGACCGCTTCTATCTCCAAGAGAGAGGAGTTGCGATGGGGGCGTCTTGTGCGCCCTCATACGCGAACCTCTTTCTTGGATATTGGGAGCGGTCTATTTATTTTCCAGATTCGGAGATGGGCGCAGTCCACATGTGGCTGCGCTACATCGATGATATTTTTTTGATTTGGCAGGGGGAGATTGATCAGCTTGACACCTTTATGCAGCGACTCAACACTAATTCTATTAATATTCATCTTACTTATGTCCACAGCAGTGAGAGAATCGACTTCCTTGATGTGCGGGTTTTTAAAGGGAATGATGGAACTTTATGCACAGATTTATTTCGCAAACAAACAGCGGTGAATTCACTCCTGAATGCAAAATCTTCACATCCAACCCAGGTGATTAAGTCTATACCTATTGGCCAGTTCTTACGTGTTCGACGTGTCTGTTCTAGTGATGCCTTGTTTGAGCAGCAATCTGATGAATTAAAAAAGAGGTTCAGGGCCCGCCATTACCATCATAGATCCATACAAGATGGGTATATTAGGGCTAGGGATACTCCACGTGAGGAATTACTTAAAACTCATATTAAGTGCCATGATGAAGTCATTCGCTTTATCACCCCTTACCATGCCCAGTGGAGGGAGATGTCGGACATTGTCAGAAAACACTGGTCAATTCTTCAGACTGACAGTGATTTATCTCACATTTTAAGTCCGACACCTGCTATTGTTTTCACACATACTTACCTGCCTAGCGACATCGCTGTGGCCGGCGAACCGCCTCCTTTCTAAGGGGGAGGTTCGTTCGGCGTCACAGCGGCGTCACTAAGCGGCCGCCCAATAGAAGCGCAGGGGGGAGATGAGCGGCGGAGACATCCCACCCACCTCCTTCCTTCCTCATTGCCAGCCGCCGCAGGTACAATATTGTTCGTCATTCCTGCGGTGTCACACATAGCGATGTGTGCTGCCGCAGGAACGACGAACAACCTGCGTCTGGCACCAGCAATGATATTTTAGATTAGAACAACATGTCAACGATCAACGATATGGTGCGTAATTTTGATAGTTAGCGGTTGTTCATGCGATTCACACGCAACGACGAAATCCGTGACCCTCGTTAGCGATGTCGTTGCGTGTAAAGCCCCCTTAACAGGAGGCCTGAAAAGGCAGGAAAATAGCTGAAATGGAGAGAAACAGCACACAAATGGAATGGAAATAGCATGGGGAAGTCGATTGGCTACATCTCTGCTTCCCAGGTCGCTGCTGGGAACTAAATAAATAAATAATTTAAAAATAATACTGTGGGGTCCACCCCATTTTTGATAACCAGCAAAGATAAAGCAGACAGCTGTAGGCTGATATTATCACCTGAGAAGACCCATGGTTATTTGACCCTTCACAGCCTTAAAATACCACGCCGCAGTCACCCCAGAATTGGAGAAAAAATCAAAGCATGCATGATTTGCCTCCGAGAATCTGATGGTACTTGTTCATTCAAGACCTATGGGTCCATGAAAATAATCAGACTGCACTCGGATGTCATCCGACTATAGTCTGATTTTCAAAGACTAAAAAATGGAGAAGATGGAGAAACTTGTATCAACAGGGTCTGATTAGCATGGAGGTAGAAAATGCAGTCATGTGCACACAGCCTTACTCCGACATTCTCTAGCAGTGTACACTAAAATTAACTTACATAAACTTTTGTAACAATCTTTCCTACAAGAAACATGAAGGAGCAATTTTTTTGTAGAAGTAGAGCTTTATTTAGACATTATAGCCCTGACATTTTTTCTTTTACTGTTTTTCTAACTAGTCGATAGAATGCAAATGCATTGTATGGCAGCCTGTACAGTGGGTACGGAAAGTATTCAAACCCCTTTCAATTTTTCACTCTTTTTTCATTGCGCTCTTTAAGAAACACCTCTCAGCGCTCTTGTGCTGGAACCTGCTTTTCCGGATCCTACATCACCAAGGCTTGCCACTTCAGTGACACATACCTCTCATCTAGGAGCTCTCCAGCTGCCACCTTATAGTGGTCAAATATCAGCAAGTCTCTTTCCTTTAATGCAAAATGACATATACAGTAGTTGTGTCAGCACAGAGGAGCTCAAGAGCAGAGATACTGGCTATATTACATCACCAGCATGTGTCTCCAAACACAGCTAGCAGAGCTGAGCTCCAATTGCTGATGTTAACCATTTAAAAGTCTTTGTCATTTGCTGACAGCAGTGTTTAAATTGAATGGTTGCTGTTGCTCCCACACTTCTGCTCCCATTGCCCCAATGATGTAATCACGAGTCACCAAAGACTGGCCTACAGTACTTGGTCTTGGTCTTGCTCTTGGTACTTCAGTAAGTGTAACCACGATTTTCACTACTGATTTTGTGCTTTGATAGTGTATCATATAAGACAGTCGTAGGTGCAAGTCTCCCCAAAAAAGTAAAAACTTTAAATAAAGTTTTGAAAAATATTAAATAAGAATTTGAAAAAACAAATTTTCGAATGTTAAAAAAAAGAACATGAAAAACGTTTGGTACCTTACTATCTAAAAAATGAAATCCAGACTATCAAAATATAAAGTTAATCAACCCATACTGTAGAAAACAAATAAAATACAGAAGTCAGAATTGCTGTTTTTTTATCACAGCTCTCTAAAAATTGTAATAAAAAGCCATCAAAATGTTTTATAAATCCCAAGTTATTAATAATAAAACCTTCAGGTTACATTGCAAAAAAAGGTTCCATTGACTTGCTCAATTGACATAAAATTATAAACGTTATCAGTCTTGGAAAATAGAGACACAAACCAAAATATTTTATTATAAACTTCTGAAAGATTTTTCACTGCTTAAAGCACCTTTATAATGGCCTTTTTTTCAGCCCTGGAGCCATGCTTTAAATCTAAGTTCCCTGACCCAAATCTTATACCATTGTGCCTGTTACTTCTGACTGTCCGGAAGTCAGACGGTACATCACAAACACTCAATGTAACTCTTTGAGAGCCAGAACAAAATTTTCAGAGTTGTATTGATTTGTGACCTCCATCGCAATTCATGAAACAATCAAGATTGCGGCAGATCACAAATCTCCCGGAGTAACGCTGGAAAAAGATGGTGACTTTAAGACTGGTGCAGGGGACATAGATTTAAAGTGGTTAAATAAAAAAAAAACATTGTATTGTGTTGTGAGTGGTACTTTAAATTAAAGAAAAAAAATGTATTCACCTTTCATATCACCATAATTGTAATGACCTTGAGAATCATGCTGCCTGGCAATTTTTTTTTACCATAAAATGACCTCTGTAACAACAAAAAGCAAACTAAGATTTTATTTCTTCCACTATTTCACCACACTTAGAATTTGTTTTCTTATTTTAGTGTATTGTATGGTAAATTGGATGTTATTCAATGCTACAGCTCCTCCCACAAAAAAGCACAAGCCCTATGACAGCTGTCAATGAAAAAATATTTTTTTTGTATTTTTCCCCTCTTAAATTACATAAGGTATCCATAAAATAATTTGTTTTTTATGGGTACTCTTTGTTTTTCAATTAGATTTTTCCCATATGTATCTACAAATTTCTGATATTTTTCAATCTTAGAAGAAGAGGAGGGAAAAATACAAATGTACAAGTGAAAATTGACTTGATTGAAGTAAAGTATACTTTGCTGTGAAATGGCATAGTATTTCAGAGACAAAATAGTTTGAAAAGCTGGCTCAAACTAGTAGAGTTGGGCGAGCAGGGGGGAATGGGAGGGATAGTGTTTACAAGTAATGTTTGTAACAAGTTATCAAGGAATACTGAAGGGGGGTAGCGGAGACTGAATAATGGAAATATACATTGACAAAGAAGGGGAAGGAGCAAATTTGATGACCGTGACAAATATTTGATCGATAAATTGTAGAGACTATGTTATTTGATATTTTGATTTGTTGACCCTTATTTTCTTCATTCTGTACCCTATTTTACCATTACAAGAAAAGAAATAAAAAATTTGGTTTAAAAAAAAAATGCTCGGGTGCTCGTTACACAAGCTGAGCAGGTCAGACACTTTGATAGGGCTGAAATCAAGTAACGAGTATTATGGACATCAATGATTGGGCAGTTCGGCTCTCCTTCCACACAGCCAGCCATATAGAGAGCATATTGGAGAGGAGGGAGGGCATGTTTCATTTTTTTTTTCTTGACACACTACATTTTTATCCCCCGTGAGAACCATTTAGACAGTGCAAATGGCTCACATTTTGATTCCAGCTCCCATCATTCTTTGTACTCTTGTTTCACAAACGACATATCTGAGCACTTGTGATATTGGGCCGAGCACCGCAAGTAGCCAGGAACCTTAATTGTGTGGTGAGCACACTCACTCATCATTACAAACTACTTCTGTGAGGCTCCCAACTGGTTCTCCTCTCCCCACTCCAATTGATTTACAGGTCTTTTCCTATACACATGGTATAGACCTATCAATTAGATAGAGGAGGGTGAAGAAACCTGCTGGGGACTGCACCAGATTAGTTATCTCTATCTCTCAATAGTCCCCTGTTGGCTTCTCAAAACGTACCTGGCTGTAATCATGCATCCAGAATCTAAATCATGCTGCCTATTTTTTGTACAGCATGAATCTAGTGGCAGGTTCCCTTTAATACAACCTTTAGTACTTCTTATATTACATCCTCTATTGTGACCTCATATGTTGAGCACCTGTAAAGTGTGTCCTTTTAATGATCATTGGATGTTTTGTCTGATACCAAAACTCTTTCAAGCTCGTTGAAGGATTTATTTGAAGTGATTTACAACATATGGCTACTTTATATGTGTCTGTCATTTACATCAGTCCTTGCTTGGCTGAGTTTTATGATTCGAGTAATTTTTGAAAAGATGCATCTCCATTGTATACAGGGCTTGTCTCATCCATCACACTTAGAAGAGCTAGATAAAGGGTCTCCTTCACAAGGGTACATCAAATCACCTTTTTACTACACTGCAACTGGAAATCATTAAACAAGAGGATTATAATAAAGAAAAAAAAGAACACTTTGGTATAAAATCAAACCTGGTGTTTCTGCTGAGATTTAATTAAACCGAGGAAGTCAACTTATTAAAATTTAATTCGGAGAATATTGATCAGAACAGTGTTAAATGTACATTAGGAAATATATTACCATGTCATTTCACATTTTCCAATGCAGGCTCACCTTTTTAGTGCAGATAGACTTTTGCCATCCCTCTTTGTTTTCTAATGCCTAAGAATTCTCTGATCAAAATATTAAGCAGTTCACATTCATTTTTTATTATCAATGTGCTTCTCAGCTTCAAAAGCTATACAGTATAAACCCTTCCCCCATTAGAAAACTGAAGACTGGAAAACGGAATGCTTTCTAGCCAGACTTTTGAAATAGAACTGGAGAATCTCATTAAAGTATCCGGGTCCTCACAGCTTTCCCGTAGATTAAAATTTATCGCATTGTAAAGGCGCCAAATACCAATTTTTATTCTTTTCTTCAATGTCTACCTTTCTTCTTTTTGCTTTCCCATATCTAGGCACACACAAAAAAAACACATTGCATGTTTTCCTTCAGTGTGTATTTACTGCTCTGCTATACATTTCTGTAAGTGATCGCTTGACACTGCTTCTTAGATACTGTGCAAGGAATGGAAAAATACCAATGCCCTCTTTAAAACATAAAGTTTATCCGGAAAGAGAAAACTTTTGAAGAAAGAAATAAATCGTTTTGATTTCAACTTATTACAAGAAATGCAAGTAAACATGGAAATAAACTTTTAAATGACTGGTTTAACCACTTAAGGACTGAGCATTTTTTTTCTCCCCTTCTTTCAAGATCAGTAACTTTTTTAATTTTCGCTGACAAAACCATATAATGGTTTGTCTTTTGTGAAACTAAACAAATTTACCGAAAAAGAAAAAAACGACATATGGTCTAGTATGAATAAAATCACAAATGTTTGTTAATAAATGTAAAAGAAAAAGCAGAGTACAAGAACACAATGTAATATATGTAGGTGATGCACGAAAATTAATAAATAATACCAGGCAATAATGCACAATTCAAGACTTCATATAATAATAGAAGAAACACCAAAAAAGAGAAACCAAAGCAAACAGCCAAGATAAAACATACATTTTCTTAAATTAAAAGGGCAAGGTACAAGAATAGTGAATGAAAAGGCAACAAAGCACCGCAAGAAAGGAGCTAAAACTTGCAATGCACAAAGGCTCAAAATTGCCCCATACCTCTAACACCAGGGGGTAGACTAAGTCAACTGCACATACAAATCATATAACCCCGGTGTAAGGCCCGTTTCACACGTCAGTGAAAAACACAGACATTTTTCACTGGCGTGTAAAACACGCACATGTCCCTGTGTGTGCCGTGAATCACGGCACACGTGGGTTGTCTAAGTGCAATCCGGGCTCCGTTCTCCGTGGCCCGTGATCGCACTTAGCAATCAACTCACCTGTGCCCGCTCCCGCTCTCCGTGGTGCTGAATCCTCCCGCGGTGCAGCATCCGGCCGGCGCTGACCCCCGCAGCAGCTGCTTCCGGGTCGGCTGTGTCGTGCATCATTAAGATGCGCGACAGTAATCAGCCGGCTTAGAAGCAGCCGGCAGAACGGGCTGCAGAGGACATTGCTGGACGCCGGGTGAGTTAAAATGTTTATTATTTTAAATGCACGTTTTTTCTGGCACGTGTTTCACGGACCACACCACTGCGTGGTCCGTGGGACATCAGTGATGCCAGAAAAAAATGGACATGTCTCCGTGCGGCAATCACGCACACGCGGGTACGCCGCATGGAGACACGTGCAGTGAAAAATCACTGACGTGTGAGCAGACCCATTCATTATAATGGGTCTGCGTATGTCAGTGATTCTGGTACGTTAAAAAAAAAGCACAAACGTACCAGAATCACTGACGTGTGAAAGGGGCCTTACTGAGACACAGGATGAAAGTAGAGTGCGGTGATTAGGAAATACAATGTTATCAACAAAAGTGTCAGTAAATAAAGCAATAAAGAGTACAGCATACCAAGTGGTATTTCCTCTTGCTGCTCCTGGTGTGAAGTTCCCTACGCACATTTCGTCAATAGTAATAGTAGATACTGTAAAACCAGAGACACTGTGCAACATGAAAGTAACATGCAAGGAAACCACTGAACAATGTAAATGATGGCTGCAAAAATTAAAAAAATAATAGAGTGCTAAAGTGTTCAATATCAAACCTGTTGGGACCGTGCACAATCCCAAACAATGACAGAACCTAAGCATCAGGATAATGTAAGATAACAAAGTGACACATGCAGTGTAAAGAAAGAGTAGTGATGGGCGAACCCGAACTGTAAAGTTCGGGGTCCATACTGAACACATAGTGTAACATGAGCTTTCCTGGGAAGCTCGTGTTACAGTTCATGTCCAGAGGCTGTAAAAAAAGCATGTTATTAAAAAGCATTATGATTATACTTACACATCCCACGACACGTCCTGCAGACTCTGTCTACCGGCCTCTTCTACTTCCGCGTCCGATTATTTCTGTGCACACAGGTAACCACCACTGACTACAGAATCTTCCATGATGTCATAGCCATGGGACCAGTCTGCTGTGAATGTTGTACAGACATTGGATTGCAGATTGGTCACATGGCTATGATGTCATGGAAGGTCCTGTTAACTTCCGGGGATATTCACTGCACTGCTCGTCACTCGGCAGTCTTCGACCATGTTCGCGGTGATGTCAGGGTTCACCCAAGTCCATGGCTGCCATAGAATCGATTGAACTTTGAATGTCACTGTGCAAGTCTCGCATCGCATCACCCAGCACGGTGTGCACTCTCCCGACAGGAGCAGGTCGGTTGCATGTATTTCCATGCAGCTGAGACGCTCCTGTCAGGAGAGTGTCAGGCCATGTGGGGTGATACCGATGTGAGACTGTACGAGTCATACGCAAGTTGAATCATATCCTCAGTATCACCCTGCTTTTCACTCTGTATAGATGCTTGTCTTGGACTAAATCGGGATAAGGATTTTTTTTTATAATAAAGATGGAGTCTCTAAATGTTTTTCATATTTTATTTCTAATAAAAAAAAGTTCTATGTGTTGTGTTTTTCTTTTTACTGTTTACTGGAAATTCATAGTGGCCATGTCTAATTTGGCATGAGACCATGAATTTCAAGCTTAGTACCAGCTGAGAATACAAAGCTGGCATTAACCCCTTTATTACCCAGCGTGCCACCGCCATGAGGACCACTGATGAGCCAGGTAAAGCACTTGGACACGGTGCTAAGAAACAATGCACCATTTCCAGGGGTGGCTGCGAGCGGCGGTGAATCCCAGCCCCCATCTGCCTAGTTTTCCCTGGCTGGCAATCAAAATACAGTGGGAGCCTACGCATTTTTTTAAATTTTTTTTATATAATTAAAAAAAAATAATGGACTTCCCTGTATTTTGATTGCCAGCCAAGGTAAAGCCAGGCAGATGGGGGTGGCAGCCTGTAGCTGTCCGCTTTATCTGCGCTGAGAATCAAAAATACCATGCAGATAAAGGAAAACAGTCTCAAAATGTTTGTAGCCCAAACAAGATTATATTAGCCTTTGAAAAGTTCCTGGGGCATTACAGAGTATGAAAGGCATGTCATTAAACTCAAAGAGGCCCATTGGGAGGTAAACGCCGTTTTCTCATGATCTTCCTCTGACATAGGTACTTGCCAGTACCCACTTGTTAAATCTAAGGTGGAGAAATATGCAGCAGACTCTAGAGCTGTTAGTGATTCTTCGATGCGCGGTAATGAGTATGCATCTTTATGGGTAATGCTGTTTATCTTGCAGTAGTCCACGCAAAATTAGATACTGCCATCTTTTTTCTTCATCAAAACTGAAGGTGCAGCTCAGGACTGTGGCTTTCTCGGATTACTCCAGAATCTTTCATTTCTTGAATCATTTATTTAACAGGCTGATAAAGGGTCGGTGGAATGGGTCGGTACCGCTCTTTAATGGGAGAATGAGAACCAGTGGGGATGGTATGCTTTATCTCTCGTGCTTTACCATAATCTATAGGATGTTTACTAACGGCTTGGTGGAAGTCTTGAACAAGTTTCAGTACTGCTTCAATTTATTTAGGTGGGGTGGTCACCTCTCTTACACGGATGTCAGACCGCCACGGAGTTTCGGGAGCTTCACTGTCCCCCTCTAATACTTGAGCCGCCTGTTGGACTTCTGTTCGAGTTGGGCTCACTACATCCTGGTAGGAAATGATGGATAATTGAGCTACAGGATAGTACCTTCTCACTTCCACTACAGTGTCACCTGGGTTTAACAGACAAATTGGTACCCTTCCTTTTGTCCTTGGATCCCTGATCGAGCACAACACCACAACATAGTTTCAGTGTTGGGTTGCAAAATGACAGTACATATATTGCAGATGCGGGCTTGGCAAAGTTCACCTTGAGGATTACTGAACTGTTGATGTGCTGACAACACTTTGATAGTTCTCTGCAATACTCTTTGCTTTTCTGGTGAAGCCATGGGTACAGATTTGCGAAGAGCCTCTAACATTTCTCCATAGCAGTTGCGCAGGACATTCATACCTATAATTATTAAGGTGGCTGGCTTTTCTGGGATATTTACAACCAGAACTCCCTGTTGTGGAAGCTGGGTTTCTCCTGCACAAATGGTGAGTTCCCAATAACCTGTTATTGGCACAGACTGTCCATTAGTGGCTATGACATACACACACTGATCTGGAGGCTGTATAAGGAGCTTAGAGTCCCAATGTCTTTCAAAGGTGTCCTTGGCTATTGTGGTGACCTGGGAGCCAGTGTCTAGCAGTATGGTAAATGGGACTTCATTAATGTGGATGGTCACTTCTGGACAAAGTCCTACATATCTGGAAAACCAAGTAACATTTTCGGGACCTATCGTCTGTCCTCCCGAGGGGCGGCCCTCTACCTTGGGGGTTGCTGTTTTAAACGCCAACATTGACGTTTCAAATATCCAACTCGATGACAATGTCTGCAGATTGGCCTACCCTGCTTGGCAAAACGGTCAGTGGATCTTCTCCCAGATGGGGTTTGATGTTCCTGGCTAGGGCGGTCAGCAGGAAGTTCCATTTGGATTCTGGGAGTAGGTTCTCGTAGCAGACTCTCTTGCCTTTCTATTTTCTTGCAGACCTCAGCTAGTCCTCTAGCTAACTCTGCCATCGGTTTCTGTAAGTCGATCATAGCATTAGCATTTAGAGCCTGCATTTGGGTGGTTTGCGACAGCAGGATGTTACTACTTGGACTATTAGGCAAAGATTGAACTGCTGTATCACTAGCAGAGGTGGATAGCTCAAGTTTTTAGCCACTGGGCGAAATTCTCTTCCTAAAGTCAGAATAGCTAGTTCTTTGAATTCCTGGAAGGAACTATCTGCATGCTGGAGAGCTAACATTTTTAGCTGACTGCGTAGGATTTCCGTGGCAGACCCTTCAATAAACTGCTCTTTCAGGATTTCATCTGCAACCCTAGCCTCCACATGTATGATGGCCCTCCAAGCTTCTTGCAAGGATAAATCTTAGTCTCGTAGAGATTTGTTACCTTCTTGTTTTTTGCTAAAAAAATGCATTTTTAACTCTGATGCAGAGCGGACATCAAATATGCTTTCTAACCACTCCTGGATTTGTTCTACAGTACTTTTTCTGAGCTTTGGGTCAGGACTTAATTTCTCTCAAAGCAGTACCGTGGAGTTGGCCACTCAGGATTTCCACTTTTTGTTAATTTGTCATGGGGTACAGGCAAAACAAAGCAGTCATTTTCTCTCTAAAGTCTCGTAATGTGTTTTCTTCCCCATTATAATGTGGCATCCAGGGAGCTTCCAAATAATAGGGCATGGGGAGAGGCATAAATGCAGTGGAGAATTTATCAAAAGTGCTGTTGCAAAGGGGCTCGTTATCACTCTTGTTGGCCATTGTGAGTTTCCCTTGTTCACAGTAAGTATACAGGTGTGTTCAGTTTTTGGACTTACCATTGAGGCGTATTTACATATATTAAGATAGTAGTGAATCCTCATCTGGTGCACAGTGACACGCTGGCAATTCATGCTGATCCCTGACACAGTATACCGCAGCTGTGGATCACATTTCCCTTTCGGAGTCGTGAGCTCTATTAAAACAGTCTTCATAAACAGTTAAAGTACATGCAGGCACTGAAGATTCATCCTGTTTGTGATGCCACTTAAATTTTGTCGCACCACCTTGTGAGATGCAGGGACTAATACCTCGGAGGATGTTTCAGTCATGGTGACTCCGATGACTCCAGCAATCCCTTGGTTGAGTGGCAAAAATAGAGAGAAAAGATAACTGAGATATGATGCTGGGAGTTGTGGTGATGCCCGCAAGATATCAGGCCGCTGAAGGAAAACATACACCGAGAGTTCAATGCAAACATGAAGGATAAGCTTTACCGAATATTTGTAACAATTCTTTTGCCGGAAAAAATCAATACTTTATCCATCCTCAATATAACAGTCACGGGTAGCATATATGAGTTCTTTTACACATTGAGTGGGTGAAAATTTTTCCCTTGTCCAGGCCTTAGGAGGATAGAAGTCACTATTGATTTAACTAACTGTGCTGCATATCAGGGGGGGATCAGCCAATCTTAATCTGATCGGAGTATCAGGGAAATATCCTGTGCAGTTCTTTCGCTTGTCTTAGCGTATGTGTACAGTGACTTGCTTTTTTTCCCACCACTCTATTGCTGCTGATGCCGGGTGCTCCGAATAAGGTGCTATTTACAATCCCTGGATGTCTCATCGAGGAGCCTTTTCTTTCTTCTCCTCACACCACACCGCCTGGAACCAGTTCAAACTAACTCCTCTCAACCACCAACAGCTATTTTTTATTTTTTTTCCAAATCAGAAAAACAAGTGGTAATACCAAACTAAGGCAGAAGGCAAGGCGGGGAGCCGGTGTCACCAATGTAATAACATACAGAACACACTTTCTGTATGGCATATGACACACCTTAGTAGTGGATTTTCTGGTCACTACAATGTTAGCCAGGGTTGTGGCTTCTCCCAGATCGTAAGAAAACATTTTCTGTAGTGACCCCTGTTAAAAAGTCTAAAAGTATTCAGCTCTATGTTTGGTGGAGATCATATTCATGTGAAGCCATCATAAGTAATGTTACTGTTTACTGTACTATTGTCTCAAGTCATCTCCCTCTCCCTACATCCCAGATGGAAAAGAATTGACCCCTTGCCTTTCAAAAGATAGTCTTCATTAATTTGCAATACATTTTTACTGAAGAGATTCTAAGTAGGTAGAAAACGGAGCTCAGCCTCTTGCTCCTCCCTCTAGCTTCTCACTCTAGCTCCTCCCTCTGACTATAGCTCCTCCCTCTACTTCTAGCTCCTCCCTCTGCCTATAGCTCTTCATCAGTAACAACTACCATCTCTTATCTCAGTAAATGGAAAGTTTTCACTAAATACAGATTTTATCTCAGAATCAACAATTTTGATAATGACTGATCAATTCTGGCAGACAAAGAAGCAAATTTGTCCAATAAGATATATTACAAAGTTGCTTATTTGCATGCATACTATCGATTTATTAAATAAAAATTAAAACGATGATTACTCTTTAATCATTTTCAATAGTGGGATCATTAAACTAAGGTGTTTGCCCTAAAAAAAAATAAGTTGGTGCTTAGATAAACTAGTATGGAACCATATGTATTGCAGCACTGCTAAAGTTGGCAGAAAAGAAAAACATTATATTGTAGATTGCTGTGTCCAGGAACAATAGTTTTTCTACAGTTGTATTTTCTATGCTTTAAGCCTTTTTCATAGAAATAAGCTTTGGGATATAAAGGTTCTATTTTACTAAAATTACAGACTATGGCAATTCTGTGTGCATGGATTTCAGAGTAGCCGCTATAGTATGACACAGAATAAGCTTCTATCTTGTCTCGTCTAATCTAGTGTATTTTTATTGCCTCTTTTTGTCATTATTTGCTGTGTGTATGAGCTAGACCATTTTCTGTGTCAAAAAGGCCAGGCATTTGATAGATAAATCAGAACAAAATACTACCTTGTTTTAAAAGTGATTACTTTAAAATGTGCCTATAAAAGGGTCACACGTAAAGGAAAATAGATGATCAAGGCCAGTAGTATTTCCACTACTAATATTCTCTCTTGTCCAATAGTACAGTATATACAGTCATGAAAAGACTAAGCACTTTGAAGTCTATGGTTTCACTTATCAGGACATACTAAAAAAAAGTTTTACTTTGAAGATAATAATTCCTTAAAAATGACATCTATAGCACGTCATGAGCATGTGTTAGCTCCAGTATCATGACACGCTATGCAGCTCATATAATTGAGCTGTCACTGTGTGAAAAT
Organism: Anomaloglossus baeobatrachus; assembly: GCF_048569485.1. NCBI lineage: Eukaryota > Metazoa > Chordata > Amphibia > Anura > Aromobatidae > Anomaloglossus > Anomaloglossus baeobatrachus. Next base: position 262,861,515 of record NC_134358.1, on the reverse strand, counting down.
AAACAATGATAGCTCCATGCCAACAGCGATCAGTGATGGCTGACCAGCGCGGCCAGAGATATGTAGACCCATTTTAGTGATAACCACTGTCTGATTGCTTTAATCAGTTATTTAATCTGATGGACCAATCAAAACATCAGCACTTACCTGCACAATCACCGCCGGAGCTCCGTTATCTGTCTAATAAACCCTATAGATACTGCGACCAGGAGTGATCGCAACATTTAGAAGGATGGGAAGACATGCAGGGACCAACAACAGAGGTCCCCACTCTCTGATCACTGAGATTAGATAGTGAATGTGACTATTCACTCACAGTGTGTATCCAATTGCAGGAAACAGCAACCAATCCTATAAAATCGTGACACTAGTTGACCCCTTCTTTGAGCACCAAAACAAACTGTAGTAAAAACTAAGCCATGATACAGCTCCATCAGTAAAAACATAGAAAAGCTCTCAGAATCCAGCAGTGTAAAATATTTTTTTTTTCTATAGAATTGTTTTTATGGTATAAAAGTGGCGAAACATTAAAAAAGCAAAATAAATGTGGTATTTCTATAATCATACCCCAAAGAATAAAGCTAGTGATGGGCGGACTCGCAGATACCTGGGATCAGCAAGTTCAACTAGGTTAAAAAAAACCCTGATATCTGGCCGGATGCTGATCCCCATATAAGTCTATGGGGAGCTTTAAGATGGTGGTAGAAGGGATAGGGGGATTGGAGCAAGTGCATTATATTTACCGAGTCTCCTGGACAGCTCTAACTCTACTTCTGGGGCTGCTTATTGTCCCTCATGCATATGCACTGCTTCCCCTGCCCAACGGCAGTCCCTGCGTCTCTGATTGGTTGCAGTCAAATGCGCTCCCACCCTGTATAACAATGTGTCTGACTGATTTCAATCAGAGGCACTGTGTGTGCGTGTCTATTGCTGCAAAAAAAAAAAAAAATAAGCATAGGGTCCTCCCATATTATGATATCCAGCCATGATAAAGCATACAGCCAAAGGCTGTAGCCCCCAGCCATGTGCTTATCTTGGCTGTGTATCAAAATAAGGACTGCAAGTGACTTTTTTAATATTATTTAAATAAATGATCAAAAAAAAAGGTGTACAGTTTGCCCCAATTTTGATACCCAGCTATGATAAAGCCAACAGCTGGGAGCTGGTATTCTCAGGCTGGGGAGACCCATGCTTATTGGGCCCAACAGCCTAAAAATAGCAGCCTGCAGCCACCCAGGATTGTCACATCCATTAGATGCAACAATCGCAGTACTTTACCCTGCTCATCCTGATTGCCCTTGTGCGATGGCAATTGGGGTAATAAGGGGTTGATAACAGCTCACAGCTACCTCTAAACCCTAGATAGTAATGTGAGGCATCTGAGACCTCCCCACGTTACTAATCAGTAAGTGAAAAAAATAAACACAAACATCCAAACGTTTGAAATAAAGTACAAAAAACACACCCTTTCTCACCCATTTATTGACCCCCAAAACACCCAAGTCCAACGTAATCCCCACAAGTTCGCATGACAACTTCAGCTCTGCTACATCTGAAGTGATAGCATGCAGGCAAAGAACATGACCACCTGCTGTGAGCTTCAGGCAGGGAATGGCTGATCCTTAGCGATGAGCGGTGACATTACTCATGTTATTTGTAGTCACAGCTGGAGGTTTCTCCACCTTTGATCATAAGCAATTATGCTTTCTTCACTGATTAATTGTATAAAATCATATGGGGCACCTGTGGAATCAACATGGTTACTGCACCCCTGAATGAATTCATTGAAGGGTGTACTTTATAAAATGGGGTAACTTATGGGAATCCTGCTTTTCTAGCATCTTTGGGGCTCTGCCAATGTGACATGGAAGCTCCAAACCATTCCAGCTAAATATGAACTCCAATATGGCACTACTCCCCTTCAGAGCTGTGCAAAAAGTAGTTTTCAACCACATATGGGGTATAGGCAAACTCAGGAAATATTGTGTAACAAATTGCATAGTCCATTTTATTCCATTATTCTTTGAAATTTATAACATTTGCGGCCAAAGCAGCATTATAATGGAAAAAAAAAGATTTTTTTTTTTAATTTTCACTGCCCAATGTTATACAATTCCGTGAATCACATGAGCACTAAAATAGCTCACCACATCGAAAGCTGAATTCCTTGAGAGGTGTAGTTTCAAGAATAGGTTCACTTTGAGCAGTTTCTTCTGTTTTTATAAGGGATCTTCAAATGTAATATGGCATCCGCAATCTATTCCAGCCAAAATGGTGTCCAAAACTAAAATAGGATTCCTTTCATTTCATGCCCTGCCGTGCAGCCAAACAATGGTTTACAAATACACATGGGGTATGGGTGTAATCAGGGTAAATTGCAAAACAAAATGTATGGTCCATTTTCTTCTGGTACCACTGTGAAAATGTAAAACTTTGGGTTAAGGCAACATTTTTGTGATAAAAATACATTTTTCTTTTTCATTGCACCCCATGATTAAATTCTCTGAAGCATCTATGGGTGGTTAAAAGTTCTCACAACTTATGTAAATAAATTCCCTAAGGGGTCTACTTTCCAAAATGGGGTCAGTTCTGGGGGTTTCAAATGTTTAGGCACATCAGAGTCTCTGCAAACACTACATGGCATCCGCTATCTATTCCAGACAATTTCGCACTCCAAAATTCAAGTAGCTCTCCTTCCCTTCTGAGCCCTGCCATACTGCCAAACAGTAGTTTTCCACCACATATTGGGTATCCCTGTATTTAGGAGAAATTTTACAATCCATTTTCAATTTTTACCCTTGTAAAAATGAAAAAAATTGTATTACAGGAACTTTTTTTTGTCATAAAAATGTATTTTTTATTATCACGGCACAATGTTGTAACATTTTTTTGAAGCACCTGTGGGTTCAAGGTACTCACAAACGATCTAGGTAAATTCTTTTAGTGGTCTAGTTTCCTAAATGGGGTGACTTGTGGGGGTTTCCACTATTTAGGCACATCAGGGCTCTCAAAATGCAACATGGCATTTGCTAACGATTGTAGCCAGTTTTGAGTTCCAAAAGTCAAATGGTGCTCCTTCCTTTCCAAGCCCTACCATGCGCCCAAATAGTATTTTTCCACCACATAGAGTGTATCAGCTTACTCCTGAGAAGCTGCTAAACAAACTGTATGGTTCATTTTCCCCTGTTACCCTTGTAAAAATGCAAAATTTGGGGCTAGACAAAATTTTTGCAGGAAAAATATGATTTTTTATTTTATCGGCTTAACATAAAATTCTGTGAAGCAACTTGGGGTTCAAGGTTCTCACTACACATCTGCATCCTTGATGGGTCTAATTTCCAGAATGGGGTCACATGTGGGGGCTTTTCACTGTTTAGACACATAGCGGGCTGCCCAAACATTACATGACATCCGATAATGATTCTACACAATTTTGAGCTCCAAAGGTCAAATGCCACTTCTTCCCTTCTGAGCTCTGCCATGAGCCCAAACAGTAGTTTTCCTCAACATATGTAGTAATGGCATTCTCAGGAGAAATAGCACATCAAATTATATGGTACATTATCCCCTGTTACCCTTGTGAAAATACAAACTTTGGGGCTAAAATAACATTTTTATATGAAAAAAAACAAACTTACTTTCTCATTGCTTTAGTTCCTGTGAAACACCTAAAGAATTAATGAACTTTTTGGATGCGTTTTTGAGCAGAGGTGTTCAGTTTTTAGAATGATGTCACTTTTGGGTAGTTTCTGTCACATAGGCCTCTCAAAGTCACTTCAAATGTGATGTGGTCCTTAAAATAATGGTTTTGTAAATGAGAAACCTCTGATAAACTTTTAACCTCTCTAACTTCATAACTAAAAATGTTTCTGGTGTAAAGTGAGAGGGGAGAAGAAAGCATAGGCAAAAACGCAACACTCAGCCCACCAATATACAAAAATAAAAAATTATATTTTATTGTTATATCAAGTTTAAAAATATATAAAAAACACACACAACCATGCCTGCAATAATCATATAAATATACCCATGCAATAGGTATATAACATCATGAAGCAAAACCACAAAAATGGTACGTAAGGAACACATGTACGATCATATAATGCGGGAGTCACACGAGACGAGCTATCGCGCGATGCATCGTCGGGGTCACGGTTTTCATGACGCACATCCGGCATCGCTTGTGACGTCGTTTCGTGTGACACCTCCGAGTGACACAGAATCGCTCACAAATCGTGAGTCGTGTACTCATCGCTTATTTGTAAAAAATCATTTATTTTTAATGGCACCGGTTGTTCATCGTACCCGGGGCAGCACACATCGCTCCGTGTGACACCCCGGGAACAATGAACACAGCTTACCTGCATCCCGCGGCTCCCGCCGGCAATGCAGAAGGAAGGAGGTGGGCGGGATGTTTACGTTGTGTGACGTCACTGTGACGCCGAATGTCCCTCCCCCTTTAGGAAATGGATGATCGCCGCCCACAGCGAGGTTGCTCAGCAGGTAAGTACGTGTGACGGGGGTTTAACGACTTTGTGCGCCACGGGCAACTAATTGCCCGTGACGCACAAACGATGGGGCGGGTACGATCGCTCGTGCAATCGCACGATAGATCATACCGTGTGAAGCCCGCATTAATGTATTCATATAATGGCATATAATCATGTGCAGCAATATCACACAAAATGTGGCACAAAAAGGTGATTACAAACCAACCATAGATAACAATTGATAGAAACTCAGCAAAAGCTCACTATATAATACTCAATAAATCATTAAACAATTGCTCTCAACCACAAACAATCTCAAGGAGCAAAGCCCCTAACGGTGGGCAAAGCTATGCTAAGAATCACTCATCTAAATGCAAAACAATGTTAGATCAGATAAATCATGCTAGCATGGTACATAATAGAGAGAGACATGGAGGAAAGTAACCCAACCCCCAACGCGTATTGCTCAATTGAGCTTCATCAGGGAGGAATAAGGGACTGATGTAAAGTGGACATGAGGTAAATGTTATCTATGAACTATCTTGTGTGGGGCATAAGAACTCAAAGTTTGAAAATTGCGTAATTTTTAACATTTTTGCCAAATTTCTGCTGTTTCCACAAATATGTTTAAGAAATGTCATCCTATGTTTACCACTAACATGAAGTGCAATGTGTCATGAAAAAACAGAAATATTGGCATCCATTGACGAATTCCAGAGTTATCTCAAAAGGTTATACAGTTCAATTTGAAAAAAAATGGCCTGGTAAGTATCTGGATTAGGCCCGTGCCACACTTGCGATTGCCTCACGTGTATCTCGCTCGAGTCTTGCGGTGCATCACCTGGCATGAGCTCACACTCTCCTCACAGGAGCGTCTCAGCTGCACAGAGATGCATGCAACCGAGCCGCTCCTTTGAGGAGAGTGTGAGTCCGTGACGGCTGATGCACCGCGAGACACGTGCGATAGACATGCAAGGCAATCGCAAGTGTGACACCGGCCTAAGGCTGGAAACACACTTATGCAATGCAACTGCACTGCGATCCTGGGATTTTTCTCATGATTGCAGTGCGTGTGCAATGCTTGTTTGATGCGTATGGGAACCGTTTTTACTATATGACATCTGCCATTCAGCTCTGCTACATGGCCGCTGACAGCAGACACAGCAGAGCCGCACGATCAGAATGAAGTCAGATGAACTTCACCCGACTTCATTGTCATCCTGCGTCTCTGTCTGTGTGGCATGACCCCTGATTTTTGGTCACCGGTGAAGGTCTCGCCGGTGACCGCAAATCGCCTGAGTGACCGCAGTGAGCCGCGCGATCAGCGATGCCGTCACTGAGGTTACCCGCGGCCACAGCAGAAGTCCTCCCGCTGAGATCTGTGGCCGCGGATAACCTGAGTGACGTCATCGCTGATAGCGCGACTCACTTCAGTCGCTGTGGGGAGCTCATAGAGAGCGGTCGTGGTCTATGACTGCTCTCTGTCAGCTTCCAATGTAGCAGAGCTGACAGCGTCGAGGGACCTCTGTGGATTATGTCGGACATGGAAGGGTATTTGGGGACTTGAATAAAGTGGTGAAAGAGGGTTGGGTTTTTTTGTTATTTATTTCAAATAAAGGATTTTTTGGTGTATGTCTTTATTTTCTTAAACTTACAGGTTAATCATGGAAGGTATCTCGGGGAGATGCCTGCCATGATTTATCAAGGACTTAGTGGCAGCTATGGGCTGCTGCCATTAACTCCTTATTACCTCGATTGCCACTGCACCAGGGAAATTCGGGATGGCCGGGTACAGTCCCGGGACTGTCGCATCTAATGGATGCAGCTATTCCGGGCGGCTGCTGGCTGACATTTTTAGGGTGGTTGGCTCCCCATAACGTGGGACTCCCCATCCTGACAATACTAGCCTTCAGCCGTGTGGCTTTACCCTGGCTGGTATTAAAATTGGGGGGAACTGCACGTCGTTTTTTTTAATTATTTATTTATTTTACTGCATGATATAGACTCGCCCACCAGCAGCTGTGATTGGTTGCAGTGAGACAGCTGTCACTCATTGTGGGGGCGTGTCTGACTGCAGCGAATCATAGGTGCCGGTGGTATAGTAAAGCAGGGAATACGAGATTGAATAATGAGCGGCTGGCTTTTTCAAAAGAGGAGAAGCCGCTGGAGCAGTGTGAACGCCGTGCAGCGCCGCGCTGGTGATCGGGGATCGGTGAGTATGAGAGAGGGGGGAAAGGAATAGACAGACATGGACAGAGAGAGAGAGAGACCGACAGAGAGAGAGAGACCGACCAACAGACCGAACGACAAAGAGAGGATAGAGACCGAGAGGGAGAAACCAACTGACAGAGATAGAGATTGACCGACATTGTGAGAACTCACTCATTTCCAGTGTTTTGTGAAACATGCAATAAATGTATTTAGAAAAACGAATGTCACTAGGATGGTGTGAGCGCCGGTCCGTGTGACATCCATTTATTTACCCGCTCCCATAGAGTTGCATTGGAGAATCTCGCACGAGAAACTCTTCAAAACGCAGCATTTTTTTCTCAGTCTGATTTGGACTGAGAAAAAAATAGGAGATGGGAGCTGCCTCATTGATTAACATGTGTCCAAGTGCAATGCGAGAATTTCTCGCATTGCACTACTGCGAGAAAATCACAAGTGAGAAGCCAGCCTTAAGGTGTCAAAGGTGGTCCAACAAGTTATTGATTCATGGAAGGTACTTAATATTTTACACACTGCTTCTGCATGTTGTCATATTTTAATTCTTAAGTAAATAATTACACTGTGTAATTTATGTGTTGTTTTTCATCTGATGATGCATTTACTCTATTTTAAAACCTTTAAAAGATAACTTTTTACAGTGGTGAAACCATAAAATTCAGAGTTAGTTTTTTTTACCACTCCGTGGTATTTTTCCAAACCACTGCAATATATGTTGATTAATTTCTTATAAAGGCAGCAGACATATTCTTACAAAGGAATATACTTCTTTAACACTTTTCTACTGAAATATTACATGTGTATTTAAGTGTTAACATTATAATTTGCTGCCATGCATCTGTGAATTTCTAGTGTATAAAGTGCATAAAAGCAGGAAGGGGGCTCATCTCAAAGAACAGTACCATGTACTAAAACATATTATTAGTTCTCACACTATTTTCTAGCAAGAGGCTGAGAGCAGAGCTGCCTATTGTTCTAGTAACAGTGTGTGTGCATTAATGCAATGAATTCACACTGCCACAATAAACCATGCAATGAGCTTTAATGACAGCTGACAGCAACTACAGTCTCCAGGTCTTAAGCTTATTGTCTGGACATTCTCCATTTATAAGAAGAAAAGCTGTACAACGTAGTCCTCTAGCCCTCACATTATCATTTTTTATTCAGCATCTTTCCTCACAATAAGGCAGAGAGGCGTAATTAAATTTTAGCCATTTACCAGATATAAATATAGAAAATTACACAGATTTTGCCAAGTTCCTGTCAACCATTGACTTTGATCTGACGCCACTAGATCAAAACAACAAACTAAAGACTACACTGAAAGCAGCAAAGTTAATGAGGTAGCACAGATTTCAGAGCTTTTTTACAACTATGTAACTTAAAGGCTATGAATTTGTAAAAAGACTGTGATTAGATAACTAGGTGTATAACCATAGGTATAGATGGCTATCAAAATACCAATGTTTATTACATCTTCTTGATATATTGTGTTGTCAAAAATGCAATATATACCCTTAAGTTAGGAAATATTTGGACAGTGATCGAATCTTCTTGATTTGGCCCTTGCATGTCACTATTTTTTTTATGTAAAATGGAACAACTGAGATGCAATTGAAGTATAGACTTTTGTAGACTTTCAGGTTTAATGAAAGAGGTTGAACAAAAATATCATGTGAAATGTTTGAGTTGCAAGCATTTTTCTACAAAGTCTCCTCATTTCAGGGACTAAAAAGTAATTGGACAAAGTATTTTTACCGTAAATAAAATGTTCATTTTTAATACTTTGTAGAAAATCCTTTGTAGGCAATTACAATCAGCAGTTTGGAAGCTATGGACGTCACCAAACGTTGGGTTTACTTCTTAGTGATGTTTTGCCTGGCCTTTACTGCAGCTGACTTCAGTTGTTGCTTGTTTCTGAGTCTTTCTGCCTTAAGTTTTGGCTTAAACATGTGAAATACATGCTCAATGGGTTTGAGATCTGGTGATTGACTCAGTCATTCCAGAATATTTGACTTGTTTGCTTTAAAAAACTTGCATGTTGATTTTGCAGTATGTTTTAGGTTATCTGTACTCTGAAGTGTCAGCAAATCAATCTTGCTGCATTTGGTTGAATCTGAAATACAGCTCTGTACATTTCAGAATCCATCCGTCTGCTTCAGTCTTCAGTGACATCATCAATAAACACTAGTAACCTAGTGCTATTGGAAGCTATGCATACCCATACAATCACAGTTCCTCCACCATACTTTACAGCAGAAGAGGTGGGCTTTGGATCATAAGTGTCACATCCCCACCGTATTCCGCTCCTGCGACTTATGCTTCGGTCACCAGGCGACACCATGTTCCCGCCGTGGACAGTGCTGGTGATAGAGGAGTCAGTGCCAGTGGCTCTGGTGGGCGCAGGCTCCGCTCATACACTTAACTGGGTTTCCCTGGGACCTGCAGTACCACTGGCTGACTGTGGTGGCGTATGTCTTCCAGCTGAAGTTACCACCTTTCAGCTACAGCTAATGGGAAGACATCACAGCCTTCTAATTCCCCCTCATGTCTGCTGGTCTTAGCCAGATATAATTGTGTAGTACTGCTTGTCTCTGGTTCTCACCCTGCTCAGTATATTGATTCCTGTGATTTGACCAATTCCTCCTCTCTGACTACTCTCCTTTTTGCCATTTTTGTAACTAGCTGTCATCTCCGGTTTTGACCTCAGCCTGATTTACTGACTATGCTCTTGTCTGCCGATTTTATCCCTATCTGATGACTACTCTCCTCTGGACTTCCACAGGTAGCAATCTCTGTGGCCCTGTAGTACTTCCAAATCCCTGTATAGGGGTCGAAGGGTTTCAGGGTTATTGGTATCCTGCTTAGTGGGCCGCTTTCCTCTAGCCTGCCCATGACAGCCATTCTGAGACTGTGGTTCCAGGCAGGTTTTACAATAAGCCATTCCAAGCCATTTCCATACTTTCTTCTTCCCATTATTCTGGTACAGGTGGATCTTAGTTTCATCTGTCCAAAAAATGCTTTTCTAGAACTGGGCTAGGGTTAGATGTTTTTTGGCAAAGTTTAATCTGGCTTTTCTATTTTTCAGGCTGTATTTGCCAAGAACATTTTTTTCTTCACCATGAAAAAGATTCTGTGACCATCTATCACTTTTGTCTTCCATGAATGTGCAGGCCTTTTTGAATTCCCGAACTCTCCAGTGTGCTATTTTCTTGTACAATGTATCAAACTGTTGATTTGGTTACTCCTTTCTGCAATCTCTGATAGTTTTCTGCTTTTTTCAGCCTAATTATTATCTATTTCCAGGTCGCCACATGACAGCACCACAGGAGTTGCTTCTTTGACCTCTACAAGGACTGGAAAAGCTGTTAAAAGCCCCTCCCACCCCAACCTCTTCATTGTTTTTCCTGCCTCTGTACAGGACGGACGCAAGAGGATTTTACCTTCGGGATGAAGGAGGTCCAGGCGGATCGGGGGGGCCTTGCTCTCTCCTGCTGGCCTGTCAAGTAGCCCCAGTCGGACACCTCTCGAGGAGAGGTCCCTCAGCCTAGCTGGTGGAGCAGGTGCCCCTGGGGCCAGTCGCTTCCCTCTCCGGAGGGGTCTCGGTGTCCTGCATGCAAGCCGCGGCCAAGGGCACTTCCAGGCTTGCGCATGGTGTGCATTCCAGCCTGGGACGCACTGTCGCGCATGTGCACAAGAAGATCAGTAACACTTCCGGTTCTGTGTCCGGGGCGACTTCCCAGAGGGTGGCATGGGTTCCAGCACAGAACACAGAGAGCAGAACTAGGATCTGGAGGCAGCCCGAATAAGGTAATAATAACCTGTGGGGAGGGGCAGGGATTCGTCAGTATTCCCTAGTAGTAGGCTGTGTACAGAATTCCTGAACAACCTAGTCAATGATGAGGATGCCCGCTCAGACGTTTCCCCTGATGGTACCCCAGGTCAAGTAAGTGCCAATTCTATAGGATTAGCTCAGATGAGGTTTTTTGGCATACTAAATAGTCTGAACCTTTTTATATTTCAGGGTGGAGGTGGTTCCTCGGCAGGCTCTGGCACCATCCCTAAAAAAGAGTCAACTAAGAAATTGTCAGGGAAATCTAGACAGTGTGCAGTGTGTAATGGGAAATTAGTTGACACCCGTGATAAAAATCTGTGAGGCCTGTATTGCCAAGCTCATCTCGGAGGAGCAGAAGACCTTTCTGATAGATATGAGGACAATGGGGAAGTAGAGATGACAATGTCCAGCATGATGTCCCAGCAAGAGCCCCATATAGTTTCTCGGAAGAGACAACGGTGTGAATTAGAGAAGTTTTCTGACGAGGAGAACCCATCCTGTGACTCAGAATCGGACGTTAAGGAAGATATTCTGGGAACATTGCCAGAAAAAGGGCAACAAAACCTTTTTCATCAGAGAATACAGATGACCTTCTGAAGGCAGTCCGAAGGACCATGATGGTGGAGGAGACGAAGAAATCACAATCCATCCAGGATGAGATGTTCGGGTGCCTCAGATCCCAAAACCACAGAGTCTTCACTGTTAATCAACATGTTCAATAAATGATCATGGAGGAATGGGAGGAGGCTGAGAAGAAGCTGGTTATTCCCCGGGACTTTAAGGCTTGTCTTCCCTTTGAGCCTGAGGACATCAAGACATGGGAGATGTTCCCAGGATTGATGTTCTTGTAGCAATGGTGGCTAGAAAGACTTGCATACCATTTGAGGACTCTTCTGGTCTTCGAGACCCGATGGACAGGAAAGCAGATGGGCTGCTGAAGAAGGCATGGGAAGCTTCGGCAGCCACCATCAAAGTTAATATAGCAGCTACTTCAGTGGCTAGACCTGTGTCTAGATGGTTGGAAGATCTTAAGGCTCAGATCAGGAATAATGCCTCAGCCTGCCATGCTATGTGGCTTAAAACTTGGTCGGGGGATAGCACCTCTAAAAATAAGCTTTGTTCCATCCTTTTTCAGGTCTCCGGGTATTGATTTCTGTGTTTGATGATATCCTGGAGAAAGCTTTGGATAAAAAAGGGGGATTCCCAGAGTAGAAACCTCAGAGGCCTCTGCCCTCTTGTAGATTTCGGTATTTCAAGGGGCAATATTACAAAGGAAAGGGGAAAACAGGGAGGTGGAGCTACCCAAAAGGAGGGAAGGATAGGAACCCTCATTTTGATTCCCGAAAGAGACCAGATAGGTGGTTTTCTGAAAGAGTGGAGGAACATATCCTCCAACCCATGGGTCCTCCAAGTCATAGCTCAGGGACTCCAGATCATGTTTTCCCATGCCCCCCCAAACGGTTTATCCTAACAAAGCCTCGATCTCCGTCCATTTACAACTGTCTCTGGACAGATGTAGAAACCTTATTACAGACGCAGGCAGTAATTCTTCTCCCTGAATCCAAGAGACAATCCAAGCGCAGTAGATGCCATTCCTCAAACCTGGGACATAAGTCTCGCATACGCATTCCCTCCTCTTTCATTGATTCCCATACTCCTCAGGAAGATCCAGCAGGATGGAGCCAAAGTGATGTTGATAGCGCCTTATTGGCCAAAGAGGACCTGGTTCTCATTGCTGAAGAACCTCGCAGTGGAGGACCCTATGTTCCTTCCCCCGAGGGAGAATCTCCTCAGCCAGGGACCAGTACTTCACCAAAGACTGCAACATCTACACTTGTTGGCCTGGATTCTGAAGAGAGCTTCCTGAAGAATAAGGGCCTATCGGATGCAGTTATTTCCACCCTCCAGCTGAGCAGGAAGACGGTTACAAGGAGCATTCACAGAAAGATCTGGAGAAGGTTCTGCAGATTCAAGGAACCAGTGGACAGTGCACACTCAAATATTCCCAAGATTTTGGATTTTCTTCACATGGGCTTCCACGGGGGACTGAAGCCAAGTACACTGAAGGTACAGATTTCGGCCCTTAGCGTCTTCTTTGATTTCGACTTGCCTCCCATCTGTGGGTTTTAAGGTTTGTGAGAGGTATCCAGAGATTGAGACCCACTATCAGATCTGCAGTGCCTTCTTGGGACCTGGGTTTGGCTCTGAACGGACTCTGCGACCCTCCATTTGAACCAATTGATCAGATCTCTATTGAGACATTGTCGGTCAACACGGTGGTCCTGGTTGCAGTGACAACGGCCCAAAGAATCTGAGAGATCCAGGCCTTATCCATCAGGGATCCTTATCTTCAGGTCCCAGTTGATCGGATAATACTGAAATTGGATCCAACCTTTTACCCCAAGATAGTCTCATCCGTAAATCAGGAGCAGAAAGTCAACTTGCCCTCCTTTTGCCACAACTACAAAAACAAGAAGGAATGACGCTTACATCTATTGGATGTCAGACGGAGAGTGATGGCTTATTTGGATGCCACTCGGAACTGGAGGATGGACTTTACTCTATTTGTACAATACAGGGGTAAAAATAGAGGAATGAAGGCCGCAAAGGCAATCCTATCAAGGTGGGTCAGATCCGCTATAGCTTCCACCTCTACGTCCGTAGGTAAAGACCAACTAGTGCATTATCTACCTTGTGAGTGGAAAAAACAGGTGCCTCAGTTGAGCAGATTTGTAGAACAGCCACCTGGTAAAGTCCAAACATGTTCTGCAAGTATTTTAAATTAGATGTCCTAGCCAACCAGCAGACCTCATTCGGTAGAAAAGTGCTTCAAGCCGTGGTTCCCCCCTGATAATAGATTACTTTGGTATTGTCCTGTGGTGCTGTCATGTGGTGATCTGGAAAATAGGAATTACAACCTACCGGTAATGATGTTTCCAGGAGCTCATCATGACAGCACCCTTATTTCCCTCCCTTACATTCTTTATACTTAATGTGAACTAAACATTGTATCAAGGAAGCAATAATAAAATTGTGTTGTACTTGGAAAAGTCACTGAGGAGGTTGGGTTGGGAGGAGCTTTTAACCTGTGTTTTCCTGTCCCTGTAGAGGTCAAAAGAGCAACTCCTGTGGTGCTGTCATGATGGGCTCCTGGAAACATCATTACCTTTAGGTCGTAATTCCTATTTTCTCTTCCATTGAGCTCCAAACATTGTAGGTTCCCAGCAACAGCTTTCAAATGCAAATGCACACCTGAAATCAGCTCCAGACCTTTTACCTGCTTAATGTATGATGGATTAGCAAGAGACTAGCCCATACTGTCCTTGAGATAATTGTTCAATTATTTTCAGTCCCTTGAAAAAGAGACAACTACATATTAAACTCTTACTCCAATTAGGATGTGAATATCTTCAAACTAAAGCTGAGAGTTTGCACTTTTAGCCGATATTACTTATATAACCATATCTTGAATGGTTTTGGCAAAATCTAAAATGCCTAAACTTGTATCACTGTCGAAATATTTCTGGATCTAACTGTACATATATACAGTACATACAGTTGAAACCAGACGTTTACATACACTATCTAAAAAGACACATATGCGTGTTTTTCTCACTATATGGCCCGTTTCACACGTCAGTGAAAAACACAGACTTTTTCACTGGCGTGTAAAACACGCACATGTCCCTGCGTGTGCCGAAAATCACGGCACACGTGGGTTGTCTAAGTGTAATCCGGGTTCTGTTCTCCGTGGCCCGTGATTGCACTTAGAGATTCACTCACCTGCGCCCGCTCCCGCTGTCCATGGTGCTGATCGCTCCCACGATGCAGCATCCGGCCGGCGCTGACCCCTGCAGGAGTTGCTTCCGGGTCGGCTGTGTCGCGCATAATGAATATGCGCGACAGTAATCAGCCGGCACAGAAGGAGCAGGGAGAACGGGCTGCAGAGGACATCGCTGGACGCCGGGTGAGTTAAAATGTTTTTTATTTTAAAAGCACGTTTTTTTCTGGCACGTGTTTCACGGCCCACACCACTGCGTGGTCCGTGGGACATCAGTGATGCCAGAAAAAAATAGACATGTCTCCGTGCATCAATCACACACACGCGGGTACGCTGCACGGAGACACGTGCAGTGACAAATCACTGACGTGTGAGCAGACCCTTTCAATATAATGGGTCTGCGTATGTCAGTGATTCTGGTACGTTTAAAAAAAAGCACAAACGTACCAGAATCACTGACGTGTGAAAGGGGCCTATCTGACATGAAATCAGAATAAACCTTTCCCATTTTAGGTCAATTAGGAATAAATAAATTACCAAAATTATTTATGGCGGGTGAGAACAGATAAAACCACAGGCATGTGATTATCAATAGTCTACAAAAATATCTGTATCTTTTGTTTTTTATAGCCTTCATTAGTATAGTTGTACTATGCATAAATGAATGCATTTCTAAAATGATAGTAAATAACAGAATTCATACCTGCATAAAATGTAAAGACACTCCCTTTAGCCATATAGTTTAGTCACACCCTTCAGCAAGTCTTTGTTTCGGTAAGTTTTTGGGAGAATTACTACATTTTATGAGAGTTGGCAAGTAGACATTATCCCTTTTTTTACTATAACATTTCCCCTCTTTTTTCATACCTATCAAATAATTCTTGTCCCTTTCTAACAGCTGAAGTTGTTTAATCTATATGGGGTAGACCATTCAGGGTTGT
Source organism: Anomaloglossus baeobatrachus (assembly GCF_048569485.1). Lineage (NCBI taxonomy): Eukaryota > Metazoa > Chordata > Amphibia > Anura > Aromobatidae > Anomaloglossus > Anomaloglossus baeobatrachus. Next base: position 262,846,242 of record NC_134358.1, on the reverse strand, counting down.
CATCAGCACACTTCCCAAACCCTGTTATAACTACAGATCCCATAATATATGCAGTAAGTGACATTCTGGGTAAGTGGTCAACCACCCGTGACATCTATTAGCTAGACATGCTTAAGATGTTCCTACAGTGTTTTCTAGCTGGTCAAGATGCATAAGAAGAACATAACTGTTTGCTTTTTTAGCTGGAGTACAAAATACATTATTAGATTTCTGAAAACATCTGGTTAGTCTTTTTTTGCACAAGCTTGTACAGAAATAATTACAATCACTACATATATAATTAATCCTGTAGCATGCATTTGAATTATCATTTTAATAACAACCATCTAGACTTTTACACCAGTTAGTTAGCTTTAGCCATGGTAGTTTTTCATCCATTCCACTACTGGGAGTACTACCACTATGTTTCTGAAATTACTGCCTAAATTCAGTTCTGTTATGTTTCCAAAACCAGTTTTTTAGATAAGTACGGCACTTCTGTAGGTGTTTAAGTTGGATCCAATACCTTGAATAGTTAATATTGATTCAGAGAAATGGCGTGCTTACCAAGCATGGTTGAGATACCAGTTGTTCAAGGACCCATAATATAGTCAGAAAAGACACTGCACACTCATATTAGATGCAAAAACAGTGAAATAATGTATTCCTTAAGTAGTGTGTAATAGGTAATATTTACTCTTAGCACTCCAATTGTAGAAATAATGATTTATTGAAAATCCAGACTATATACTGCATAGATGTTTTGGTCTGCTATGGACCTTCATCAGTGCACAACTGTTCAAGTCTGATAATGCTTCAGGGAAAGCATATGCTATTTCACAATCACAACGTCCACCACACTCTCATTACAACGAGGGATGCCATGATTGCTACACAGAGTCTGCCTTCCCTGAAGCATTGTTAGACTTGAACAGTGTGCACTGATGAAGGTCCATACCGGACTGAAACGTCTATGCTGTATATAGTTTGGATTTTCAATAAACCATTATTTATACAATTGGAGTGCCAAGTGTCAATATTTAATAATCCAAGAACCAGGAAAAAACAATACCCCTGCCATCAAAGAGATGACTAGGTAAGATAATGACCTGAACGTTATAGGAGAATGAGTATAAAGCCAATAGTCTGCAATATTATCCCAACTAAAGCTTTATGGTGTTTTATAATTGCATTACCTGACTCATCTTGGAGATACTTGTGTATAGCCTTAAGTGTGTTCATAAAAAATACAAAAACACTTATCTGAAACACATGCGTGATACACTTTGATCGGTATTGTTCATTATAAAAAACATTTTACAATGAGAGGCATACATGCAAGCGTTCTAGCTTTCCAGTTAAACTGGTGTAGGGGTAGATCATTTCGCTTGGGTTGGCCTTTCAAATCTAGGCTCCAAACTTTTTCTCACATTCTTCTTCAAAACCTCCCAGTCTCCCGGCTTTATTAAATTATACTCCTCTATTGCTTCTGGTATGGCAGAAATAAACATAATGATAAAATAGTGATAGTATCTGTTGTAGTGCCCTGACATATTCTGTATTGTGTAGGTGCTGTAACTATGGAGAAAAAATAATAAGCTGTCTTAGCAGGGCTCTCAAAACGAATCTCATAAGGAGAGCCCAATTCAGAGAAAGGTCGCACAAACAAGGATTTTGACTGAATATAAAACTATTGACAGACAAACTTCAGTGTTCCATTCAGTCTTGCAACCTTCCCAATGCTTTGACAATATGGGGTGTGCAATCTCTTCTGTATTTATGAATTCTGAGTCCTCTAAAATTTTGCCCAGTGCCTCTCCTGTGAAAGGTGATCTTTGTCACTTTCTATTACTTTTGAAGCCCAAATATCAACAATATCAACATACCATTTCTGACATCAGCTTCTTGACATCTGCTTTCACAGAGGGCCAGGCTTAAGGCCATCCTGAAAAGTGATCCACTTAGACAAAGACACACTCATATGTTTCTACTTTAAGTAACTGTATGAAGTCTATCTGCATTTGCTGCAATGGGTACAAAAGTCTTGGGATGTGTCTTTGCAGGCTCTTGATAGTTTTTTCTGGGTTGTGGAAGGCTTAGACAATATAAGCAGGAACAAGCTTCAAAATGAACCTGAAGACCCACCTCTTCCGACAAGGCTACAACCTACAGTATCCCTCAGTCTGATAGAGCACCGCATAACCAGCTCTACCCTAACCTACTGTATCCTCACCTATCCCTTGTAGACTGTGAGCCCTCGCGGGCAGGGACCTCTATCCTCCTGTAGCAGTCTGTGCCTTGTATTGTTTATGATTATTGTACTTGTCCCTATTGTGTATACCCCATTCACATGTAAAGCGCCATGGAATTGATGGTGCTATAATAATAAATAATAATAATAATATGCAATAGCAGCATGACTAAACCCAAGTTCTAGACAATATTGATTGATAATGCTTACTATGGCACAGACACACATCAATAACCAGCAACAACACAGGTATTTGGTCTTTATTACCTACTGTATTTACTCTATAACAGATGATCCATAGCACACATTGCATTACAACTGCGGGTTATACAAGTACTGTCTCAATTGCTGTGCCTCTGATTATAGAGAGTTGGGCCCATATTGTCTTCTGCACTATGCACTTCAGGAGTTACCTGGGTATGCTTTTCTCCCCATGTCTTTTGTTTGCTTAACCACAATCCTATTGATGGTGAATTTATTTATAAGAATTCATTTATTTGCGCTATGCACTTTATATGATGTTTACAGAATATATTTCATCTTTTGACAGAGAGATATATATGAAATTTATTTACCCATAGTTATAATTTATAATCTATAATACCTATTTAATCCTTATTGGCATATTTTTGGCATTCATATTCTTGTGTGTTGACGCCCTATTTTTGTAACCATTTCTGTCACATATTTTAATAATAAAGTTGTTATATTATGCCCTTTATGCAGTTTTTGTTTGTTTGTAGGTCCTGATTGTCAGCCACAACACTGGGTAAAGGCATATTATTCCAACAATTTGCCAAAAGTGTTGTTACAGTCTTTCCTCTGTTTCCGAGTTTTGTGACAGGTTCTGGGTCACAGTTTCATTTTATCTTGTGAGAATCTGCTGATTAAATGGATTCCCTTTCCTTTGGGGGAGGAGATGGTTAATTCCAGCAGCTCCTGACTCAGGAGTATCGGGTTGGGACCACACCAGGTTCTATAAATACCATCTACTTCCTCTATAGAGTTCCAGTTATTTTTAATAATTTGGAAGCTTGACCAGGAGGAGAAAAGAGCTAGAAAAATCCTCTCTCTTAGACTTGCTTTGTTGGCTGCAGTATTGGTTGTTGCTGCAGCACTTCTAGGTGTGCTGGTTGTATGGTATGGATGTTTCCCAGTAGTCTGTTTTTTTCCCATTTTTTGTTGCTTCCCCTTGTGGACTTTAGTGGCTCCTTTGTGTGTGGTTGCCGTGTGTATGAGTTGTTGTTGTTGTTACCCCTGTTTTGTCTTTATTTGTTGGTGGGGTTATAGATTTCTGTTCTTGCTCCTTCCCCCAGGGTGGTGGGTTGTGGAGGAGAGTCTTATCTTCAGGGACAAGGACAGGAGCTAGGACCTAGGTTCAGGACCTAGACCTCCCTACCTTCAAGGGTACCTCCAGATGTTAGAGTGAGCGCACGGGATCCAGCTTTAGGGTCAGTATAGGTTTCCTTGTGTTCCCTTGTCACCATGACAAGTGTTTGAGGCTCTGTGAGCCACCTCTAACCTCTCGAAGTCCTAGCACCAGACCAGCTGTCTGCTCAATGTATCAACCCGAATAGTGCACCCCCACCACACTATCTAGTGGTGGATAAGGGGACAGCTGCATGGCTGAAGCCATCTCCGGACAGCCAAGGGGAAAGAGACCACGCTGACATCCGCAACAACTGAGCCAGACACATAGATGATTAGGGTAGAGAATTGGTGCACCTGCGAGCTGCTACACTGACTGCCTGATCCTACACCAACTGGTATGGAGCTTTGAAAGTTGAAGTGGAAATAAAAAAGGTGGATAAATCAGGCGCTGCATCTCATCTGGGATGCAGTTTCAGATTTATCCGCCTTTCTTAATTTTCCCATCACGACATGTGAAACTGGCCTCAGTTGGACACACCATTTACAAATTATTGATCTATCAGTTAAAAAATAACAAACTATTTTTGAGCACATAAAGGTTGTCAATAGTAAACCTTGGCTACACGGTGACTTTCAGGTGCAACAAAATCATATTAAAATTGCATGACCTTACAATGGCAAGAAAAAATCCAGTACGGTTGTTTATTTATGATTGTCACATGGCAATTTTATTTAATGGACATCCACTTACTTATCAGTTATGCATGTAGCCAAATATATCTACACAAATAATACACCATCTTGATAACTATTCTTAGAAAGTGATCTCACCTACTGTAAGTAAATTAAGATAAATTAACATTGCAAAAGCCATTGACTAATCTCAACTTAGGTGTCAGATTATACCTTTTTGCCCTTCAATATTCCAGTACTGTTAGTTGCGTCCTTTTAACCATGGCTACATCTGTATGTGCTCTTCAATCTGCATTTGATGAAAATAATTTATGATCATTTGTGTATGAAATCATACAAAACTATTTTCTTGCTCTGTTGCTCTTGTTAAATAACCTTCTAGAGACTCTTTATAGACCATTTGGTCACTTACATTATAGGTTTTGAGTAATAGGCTTCTACTTTGCAAGATGAATTTGTGTTGTTAGGTTTAGACAAAGTAGTGCTTGGAATCCTTATGTATAAATTACCAAATTACTGTAACTAAGTGCAAATGTCTGCTTTGAATTTAAATTACGTAGAATGAAGGTAGTTTTGAAAATGAAGCTAATCAGTCTGGAAGAGTTTGCTAGATCAGGAGTTTTATATCATTTTATTTTTGTAAAGTGGTCATATATCCTATAGGAAGAAGGCAGCACTTTATATATTCTCAGTAGTTCAGTATTTGAAATTCATTATTACATTTTATGGAAAACATCACTTAAAGGGAATCCGTCAGCAGGCTTTTGCTATGAAAGCTGAGGACAGCATGCTGTGAGAATTAAAAAAAAATCAACTTTGCTTCTCTTATTTGTGTGTGAGCTATTGTTTACATAACCCAAATGGTTTATTAAACTGGGATTAACTCTGCAGGACTAGAAACTCACATCCACAGCAGTCCAACATGCCCACTGCTGTGATTGACAACTCACAGTCAATGCACAATTTCTATTGAGCGTCTGGGCTCAGCTACATGCTTAAAACACAATTCTTTGATTGTGACAGGATGGCTGCGACCAGTAATATATGTGATATACCATTGGATTCAGAATCTCATTGCCTATATTATATTTCTGTCAGATGAGGTAGCATAAACTTGCTAACAGATTCCCTTTAATAAAGAGCAATAATACAACTATATCTGCTAACCATTGAGATTTTTCTCATTGTGATTGACAAGAAATCAGATGCAATCTTGTGAAGATACATAGCGCATCGATGATAGATAGTCTGTTTAAAGGTGTGGTCCACGTTTGACATAAAAGTACAACCTTTTTAAATATTACAATGGGTGAAATGAGTATATATAAAACATCACCAATATGTTAACTAAATGTATCTCTAAAGGTGCTATTGACATGAATTTCTCACTGGATGCCAGTAACAACCCATCCAATCAACACAAATATGTCCATAAATTAAGTTATGTGTAATAATTAGAAATTACACAGGGAACACATAAAGACAGAGAGGTGCAAACAGCCATGGAATGTCATGATCATGACACTAGATAAAATCTATCAGTATTTAAAAAGTAATGCTGCCATTTAGTCAAAAATAATATCATCTGGTTCAACTGAAAAGTTCTCTTGTTACCAAGGTGTCACACAGGAAAAATCCCACGATTGGTAAAACCAATGAGCTGTCTCAAGAAATTCACAACATTATTGTTGCAAATCATACTGATGGAATTTGTTACAGAAGAATTTCTAAATTACTGAATGCTCCTGTGAATACTGTTGGGGCCATAGTCTGGAAGTGGAGAGAACATATTTTCACCATACACTGATGCTCCTCGCAATATTTCAGCTGGCGAAGCAAAAACAAACAAAAATAATTACCAGAAGAGTTGTCCAAGAGCCAATGACAACCTGAGCAGAGCTACAGAAAGACCTGGATTTAAAAGTTACAATAGTTTGAAAGAAAACAGCAAGTACTGTAATGCACTCAAACTGTTTGCACACTCAACACACAAGACTCCATTGATGAACAAAAAACATGTTCAAGAGTATTTAAAGTTTGATAAACAATATTTAGACAAGACTGTGAAATACTGGGATCATATAGTCTAGTCAAATGAGACCAAAATGTACCGTATTTTTCGGACTATAAGACGCACCTGACCATAAGACGCACCCTGGTTTTAGAGCAGGAAAATAGGAAAATAAAATTTTAACCAAAAAATATGGTCATGACACACTGTTATGGGGCGAGGATCTGCTGCTGACACTGTTATGGGGGTAATGTCCCCAAATTCTCTACTAAGGTACCCCATTCTGATAAGGATCCTCCTGCCTTGTATATGATCCTGCTCATATACCCCCCATCCTGCTAATAATATACCCCCCATCCATCCTGCTCATGATATACCCCCATCCATCCTGCTCATGATATGCCCCCATCCATCCTGCTCATGAAATGCCCCCATCCATCCTGCTCATGAAATACCCCCATCCATCCTGCTCATGAAATGCCCCCATCCATCCTGCTCATAAAATGCCCCCATCCATCCTGCTCATGAAATGCCCCCATCCATCCTGCTCATGAAATGCCCCCATCCTGGTAAATGGCGTGTATCCTGTGGCACAGGAAAAAAAAAATAAACGTTTATACTTACCCTTCCTCACTCCCTGAAGCACCGATCTCTGTCTCAGCTGCAGCGCCACTGTGTGGAGCCGTCACCGGTGTCTGCAGCATCGCGTCTTCCTGTCTGTGCCGGCGGTAAGCTGATCGATTCTGGTGGGTACTAGCGGCACGCACAGCGATGACGTCATCGCGGTGCGCGCCGCTAGTGTCCAGATCAGCTGACCGCCGGCACAGACAGGAAGACGCGATGCTGCAGGGGGGCGTCTCCACACACGGTGACGGGTGAGTACACTGATTCACTGCACCCCACGCTGATAATGATGCACGGGGGGCAGTGAATACAGCCGCACATGATCACTCCAGGCTGTAGTTGCCAGGGGTGATCACGGCCGGCTGCTAATTATGCATGCACCCCCCCCGCCCATCACCCCGCCCACCTGTCAGCGCCGGTTTCGCTGAGAGATGATGGGCGGGAGGATGGGCATGCATATGTAATGAGCGGGCCCACGTGGTCACGGCAGGCTGTTACAGCCTGCTCGTGCCGCCGATGACCCGCTGCACCACGGCACCCTCATTCCCCGCAGCCTTATAGTCAGACCATAAGACGCACCCCCCACTTTCCCCCAACATTTGGGGGGAAAAAAGTGCATCTTATGGTCCGAAAAATACGGTAACTCTTTGAATGCCATACTACACACCATGTTTGGAGGTTAAAAGGCACTGCATATCACCCCAAAAACACTATACCAATAATGAAGTTTGGAGGTGGGAATATCAGGTTGTGGCTCTGTTTTTAAACATATGGTATTGGAAAATTACAAAATGTAATTGAACGATTGATGAATTAACTAATCTGCCAAGATATTATTGATTAAAATCTGCTGCCATTTACCAGGATGATGAATATGAAATGAGGGTGAACATTGCAGCAAGACAATAATCCCAAACACACAGCCAAGGAAACTCTAGAGTGGTATCAGAGAATAAAAAGCTGCTAGAATAGCAAATCCAATTGCCTGACCTGAATCCAATTTATGGAAGGAAATAAAGTTTAGGGTTCATAGAAGAAGCCTATGGAACCTTCAGGATTTGAAGTGTGTTTATGTGGAAGGATGGGCCAAAATAACACCTGAGCAATGCATGCAACTGGTTTATCCATACATGAGGCATCTTGAGGCTGTAATCACCAACAAGGCTTTTTTTTTATGAAGAATTAAATAGATTTCAGTTAACGTTATCAATACATTTTCCCTTACATCAGTATATTTATTCAAATACTGTATATGGTTGGATATGTTTGCCTGTGTGGATTGGATGGATTGTTACTGACATCTGGTAGGCATGTCATGTCCCTGGTACCTTTAAAAATATATTTACTTAGAAAATTTATGACATGTTCAATACTTATTTCACCCACTGTATATATACACAATCATGAGCAAGAATCTTGAAATTTGATTTTAGAACTTTTAGTCAGATGTTCATACAGTTATGGATGCCCAAGTATTTCATACGTTTTAAAACTTCTATTAACAAACACAACAAGTGAATGTGAAGATTTAACATTTATAGTGTTGACTCTTATTTAGTCAAGACTTCTGCAATTAGCCCTGGCATACTCAATATCAATATCGTGTCCTTTCCTTTGATGCAAGCTTGCACACTGAGGGCTCATTTTTGCCTGCACGTTGGCTGATCTCATCAATTGACATGTGCCTCTATAAGCCGGTAGATCGAAGATCCATTTGCAGTTGTTAACCAGTTAAATCCCACTGTCAATCTTTGACAGTGGGATTTAACACACACCGTTGAGGAGCGCGTCATTTCACGCTTCCATCGGTGGCCCCATGACTTGATCACTGGGCGCTGATGGGTTGTCATTAAAGATGGGGATCAGCTGATCATGTCTTTCAAGATGAAATTCCTGTAAACATCGTCCATAATAGAGCATCATATCTGCGGTACAGAGTGGTACTGATGCTAATGCTGATGCCGATGATGAAGCTGATGCATTGCTCCGTACAGTACAAGTGATCTGAAGATTGCAGGTTCAAGTCCCCTAAGGGGACTAGTACATACAATAAAAAGTGAGATTTTTTTAACATTTTTCTATAAAAAAGAAAAGTTCAAATCACTCCCCTTTTGCCCCATTGAAAATAAAATAATAAAAAAACACATCATTGATATCGCAGTGTTTAGAAATGTTCAATCAACCAAAATGTAAAATAAATTAATCTAGTCAATAAACAGTGTAACAGAAAATAAAAAATTCCGGAATTACCGTATTTTTCGCTTTATGAGACGCACTTTTGTTCCCCCAAATTTTGGGGGAAAGTAGGGGGTGCGTCTTATAATCCGAATATACAGATTACATACTGCAGGGCCCAGGGGAGGTTGGTGCAGCTCTGGAGCGGTGCTAGAGGCTGAGGTAGGCTGGTGGAAGCTGGTGAAGGCTGCAGGAGGCAGTGGAAGATCTCCTGCTCCCGGTTATATAATATGCACTGCTGCTGTCCATCACCGTAGTGCTGAAACTGGGCTGGGGGAGCGGCACTTATTATATGTGCCTACGCCCCCCTTTGATGGCACATGCCACCCCATGTGTTAGATAAGGCCCCCATGCTACTGCCCATAGTAAAATATAAAACTCTTTACTTACCTCCTCCAGCGTGTCTTCCCGGTCTCCCTGCTGCCGCTGTGATCAAGCACGCAGAGATTATGTCACTCTGCTGTGCCGATCACATGACCATCACCGTGAAGCAGGAAATGGAGGAGCTGAGCAGCACAGAAGGAGTCACCAGGAGGACAGCGCTGAAGAAGATAAGTAAAGAGTTTTTTATTTTACTATGGGCAGCAGCATTGGGGCCATATCAAACACAGGGGAGACATGTGCCATCCATAGGGGGCCATGGGCAGCACAGGGGTATGTGTGCCATCCATAGGGGGCTATGGGCAGCACAGTGGGAGATGTGCTATCCATAGGAGACCTGTGCCAGCAATAGGGGATGTGTGCCAGCAATAGGAGACTTGTGTCAGCAATAGGGGACGTGTGCCAGCAATAGGGGACGTGTGCCAGCAATAGGGGACATGTGCCAGCAATAGGGGACGTGTGCCAGCACAGGGAGACGTGTGCCATAAACAGGGGACGTGTGCCATCAATAGGAGACATGTGCAAGCAATAGGGGACATGTGCCAGCAATAGGGGACATGTGCCATCAATGGGGGACATGTGGCATCACTGGGGGACGTGTGCAAGCACAAGGGGGCTATATTCAATATAAGGTGGCTAATTCTAGGATGGGGGGCTATGAGGGACATATACCCTATATGATTTGTCAGACGGACACTGGCATTATAAGATGGACCCCATTTAACATTAAAAAAAAATCTCTTTTCCTTCACCAAATTTGGGGGTGCGTCTTATAATCAGGTGCGTCTTATAAAGTGAAAATTACGGTACATTTTTTGGCTGCGCAATATTACAGTGAAATGCAATAAGTGGTGATCAAAACATTGCATATATGCAAAAAATAGGATCAATAAAAACATCAGCTAAGGCACAAAAATAAGCTACCACTTAGCCCCAGATCCAGTAATATGAATATGTTACAGGTCTTGGAAAATGGCGTCAAAGGCCAAAACATTTTTTTTTTCAATTCTGATTTTTTTTCCACCAATTAAATAAAAGAAAATCTATACATGTTTGGTATCTATATACTCATACTGACCTGGAGAATTATACTTCTAGGTCAGATCTATCATATGGTGACCATGGTAAATAAAAACTCAATAAACAATTGTAGAATTGCACTTTTATTTGCACATTCACTGCACTTGAAATATTTTTTCTTATTTTCTAGTATACTATATGGTAAAATTAATAGTTTAATTGAAAGATACATCTTTTCTTGCAAAAAAAACCAAATCCTCATACTGCCATGTTGACAGAAAAATAAAAAAGTTGGAAGAATGGAAGGAAAAAAACAAAAATGAAAAACAGAAAATCACCTCTAGTCTGTAGCCCAAAGTGACATGCTCTTCTAGAGTCTTCGTATTGCTTACAAAAAAAGTAAGCTTTACGTAAGAAGTTAATTATTCATAAAATTTACTTCTGGAAAATCAGTCATGAGTGACTATTTATGCCATAAAATAGATGTTTTTGCAGGAATTATTTCTGATAACTGTAAAATGTTATAGATTTGTATAAGATTGAATTAAGAATTCCATTCTATTGTTGCAAACAGATCTTTTAAATAAGATAACAAATTGATTCACAAAATGAATTAGAAAAAATATTTTTATAAAATAATGAATGTTTTACTTGTTTATACTGAAAAACCTCTTGCTGTGGACCTGCAAGTCTGATATCCCCTCATCATCTACATTGATCAACAACTTTCTTTGTGTGAATCCACTTTTACGTATTCTAAGGCATACTTTTTATAAAGAAACAGCTGATGTTTTTATGGAAAGCTTCATCTAGCCAGTAATCTAGTACTTAAAACCCACATAAATCTGTGTAATACATGAACTGCCAAAGTAAGAGCTAGTAAGTGCTAGGGGCTCTTGGCTGTGACCTAAAGTGGGTGGTTCAAAATGTAAGACCCAGCTGTATAACATCCATATATCTAAGGGTATGTGTCCATTATCAGGACTTGCTGCATTCAGAAGACAGCGAGTCCTGATCAGCGGGGCCGCATGTCTCCTCCGCAGGAGAACTCAACAGACTGCTGCTGACTGTGCCCACGATCAGGGTTCAGTGCGCTGCGGTCTCCTGCTTGTGTTCTCCCTACAGAGGACGAAGAAATTCCGCAGCAAACAATTGACATGCTGCGGTCTGGAAAGACGCTCCGCAGGTCAATGTTTTCTGCAGAAGAAAAAAGCACAGTGGGCACTGGATTTTTAGAAATCCCATCCACTGTGCTTTTACTGTACAACGCAGAGTTTTGGATGCAGTTGAAGCATGTTACATCCAAAACTCTGCAAACACTGATTGTGGGCACGCACCCTAATATGGCATGAGTTTAGAGGTTAGTATTATTAGTCAAGACTGTTAACTGTAATCTAACAGATGAAAATATACTGTAGCAATAAAATCAGATTCTCCCATGCCTGGATGTTAGAAAAAAATGGTTAAATACTAACCTGAATATATAAGTTGGTAATATCCTTTGATTGATAATATTTGACGCTTGGGTTTACGGTCTTCACCTTAAATATCACAATTAGGAAAACTGCCAAATACTAGTGCCAAATATTCCTATCCTCTTTCACTTATCTATTGTGTATGAGACATCAACCACGGCAACTCCATGACTTGCAATTCTCTAAGAGGCTATTACATTATCGAATTACAGTTTGGAGAAAAAAGATTCCTTCAATGGTATTTTTTTTTTTTTTTATAAATTTGCCACGACTATTTTTTCAGTTATTTTGTTTATTTTCTTCCCTACAATATTTTGTTGGTTAAGATATTCATACTTTGAACACCTATAGTATGAAACATTTATTTATCATATGTCTTGCATAGTCATGAATCTACTCTTGGAAGTCTCAACCACGGCACACTCAAAATTTAGTTTGAATGTACTCCAAAGACATACAGATAGGGACTCTAGATTTTGAGCCCCAATGGGGACAGTGCTGCCAATGTATGTAAAGTGCTGTGGAATTAATAGCGCTATATAAATGAATAAAATTATTATTATTTATTATCAATGTATTAAATTTCACTCAACAATATAAAAAAATGTGATTGTAAAATTCCATTTATCAAATCTAGTGATGAATGAATATACTTGGCAATATTACAATATTTGGGATATTTGTTACTCGTCAAGTATTTTGGTATTTGCCTCATGAGTTTCGAGTCTCCTCCCCACATGTTTGTCGAGAATTCAGAAGTCAGGAGAATTATACTTACAGAATTTTCTGCGGCTGTCACACCCTTATGAATATTCACTTCTTCCCCTGCCCACCCTCTGTAACAGTATCTGTAATTGGTTGCTGTACTGCTTCCTCCGCCCACCCTCTTGGCCGGCATCTGTGATTGGTTGACTTCACACTAGCTGTCTTGGTCAAGAAGTAGAGAGTAACAATAAATAAAAAAATTGGAAAAAATGGCATAGGATCCACCGTATTTAGGATCCACCATATTTTGATACTGAGCTCAGATAAAGTAGACAGCTGGAAGCTGCAGCCCCCTAGCTTTGTGCTTTATCTTGGCTGTATATCAAAATCAAAGGGACCTCAGGCAGATTTTTTTAAAATATGTAATGAAATAATAAAAAAAAAATAAGCGTATGATTCCCCCAATTTTGATACTCAGCCAAAATAAAATGGAGATCTGGGTGCTGGTATTGTCATGCTGGGAAGGTCCATTGTTATTGGGAACTCCCCAGCCTAAAAATAGCAGCCTGCAGCCACTCTAGAAATGCCACATCCATAAGATGCTACAATTCTATCGCTTTACCTGGCTGTTGCTGGTTGCCCTGGTGCTGTGGCAATTGAGGTAATATAAGTGGTTAATCACATCTGTGATTTGTCAAAAACTCACAGCTGTCATCAAGCGCAAGATTAGTAATGGAGAGGGGTCTATGAAACTCCCCCATTACTAATTGTGTACTGTAAGTATAAAGAAATAAACACAAAACACTGAGAAAAATCCTTTATTTAAAAAAACAAAAGAAAAACCCTTTTTCTCCAATTTAGTAACCCCAAAACACCTTTGCTGGTCTGACATAAACCATCCCTGAACTGCTACATCTGAAGTTGCAGTGTGCGGTAACATTACAAAATGTGATCTAGCACTGCGGTGTCAGGAACACACTGATAGAGTCGCAGCTGAGAGTGGTGACATCTCTGAGTTCATCGGAGGTCACAGCTGGTGTTCCCACATTACCGCAGTTGTGACCTCAGGTGAAGTGACCTTAGGTAAACTCAATGAACTCAGTGACCTCATATCAAATGAACTCAATGAACTAAGTTCACTGAGTTCACTGCATCTCATGGCAGAAAAATGTACTGAAGCTGCATCAAAAACACATGTGGTGTTGTGTGCTTTTTTGCCAGGAGATGCAGATTTGCTGCAGAAATGCCTGCAACCAATTACTCAAGGTGTGAAAATAGCCTAATCTGGTAATACTGCATCTAGTTCAATGACTTCATCTTACAGGAGGTCGCTGAGTTCAATGATTTCACCTCAGATCAGTTTGCCTAAGGTTACATCGGGGGTACCATGGGAATCCCTGCTCTGACTTCAGGGGAACTCTTTGAATTCAAAGCCAGATTAGAGGACTAGACTATGTGCGCACGGCACTACAGATTATTTATGAATCCATGAGAAAAGCCACTTGTAAGTTTGTATAAATCTAGATGGACATTGGAATACTGTCAAGAGCAGTAGTGCTGGATTGCTGGCCAGGAACACTGGTAGACAACAGGAAGTTAGGAAAATCAGTAAGTCCAAAAACAGAGGAAGAATCATAAGGCAAGAAGGTAGTAAGAAGTCAATAACAGGGGAATAACTAATTATACTGAAGACACAATGGAATATAACAAAAGCTATTACTGGAAGTCAGGGCCTGATTGCTAGAGGTGTAAATAGGCAGGAACCCTTTTTACATGGTAAATGTAGTCACCAATTTTACTCCGATTCCATGTCAAAATTACATAGAACTTAATATGTTTTATATAATATTGTTTTATGTATGGCCAACTTATTCTTCAGCACTTTGCAAGTATAAGCAAAATCAAACAGTACATAACATGTTTTGCAACTACTGTATTTAGGCACAAATTTGGGAAATATTCAAAACAATGCTCTAGAATCACTGCGTTGAGAAGCACATGATGGTGTCTCCGCAGTGTTGGATGTTGATCTCCCTAAGGTCAACCATCCTTGCTTATGTAGTCTTCTACTAGGCATTGCTCCCACTAGCCAGTTTCATACTCCACACTGATGAGGGGCAAATACCCCGAAACAGCTGTCTGAGGATGGATACCATGTTTGGCATAGGTGGTCTCCTTGACTGGAGACTGCCCTTGCCGAGGTTGTTCCTTCCCGGTGAAAGACCTGGCTAGTTTCCTGCCAGCGTTGAGAAACATGTGATGGTGTCTCCGCAGGCTTTCTTGTTTTGAATATTTCCCAGGGGGCATTTCTCTAGAATCACTGCGTTGAGAAACACGTGATGGTGTCTCCGCAGTGTTGGATGTTGATCTCCCTAAGGTCAACCATCCTTGCTTATGTAGTCTTCTACTAGGCATTGCTCCCACTAGCCAGTTTCCTACTATACACTGATGAGGGGCAAATACCCCGAAACAGCTGTCTGTGGATGGATACCATGTTTGGCATAGGTGGTCTCCTTGACTGGAGACTGCCCTTCCCGTGGTTATTCTTTCCCGGTGAAAGACCTGGCTAGTTTCCTGCCAGCGTTGAGAAACATGTGATGGTGTCTCCGCAGGCTTTCTTGTTTTGAAATTTGTTGTCCAGTGAAAATCAAACTTGGTTAGTTTGTTATGGTTGACCACTGGAACCAATGAGTAGAGAGGGAACCTTTTATTTTTGACATTGTACTTTTATTCCGATTACAAAAAGGAGTGGCAGCTTGAATATTTGACCACTGCTCCATTCATTCTCTATAGAGCAGCTGAAAAAAAAACAAGCACAACACTCGGCAGCCATCTAGGGAAAAAATGAAGCTGTTGTTTAGTATGCGCTCTGACACTGCAACTTAAAAAAAGTGCAGTATTCTGCCCATCAGTGAAAGTCCCAATGGTTGGACCTCAACTGATCTTAAACATGTTTTTACAAGTCAGCCACTTTCATTTATCAGATTGAGCAAAGATAAATATATATGTGAACACTATATGAGTAAAACAATAGTGGACATATTCTCGGTTGCCGACAACTAATTCAAAGCACCAGAGCTTTTGTCTGGGAATGAGAAAATTTATCAGTGCTATAAATGTTTTGTCAGGATTATTGTGAAAGAAAAAGCTGACAACATGACATCATTAGTTATTTCTGTCTTTATGCAATACCATTAAGTGTATAAATCATGGATACACTGCAGAAACACATTTGCATGTAGGTCAACTGATATGTATTTTGAAACAAATAGGTCAGTTCAGTCACTGAACAAACATACAAAAATGGGGTAGGTTTCTATTTTATATACATATACAAATAGTAAATCATGGCCATAATAGTCCGGATATTTACATATGCCACTGTGATAAATGTAAAGATTGTACTGTATCCACCTCACCTCAGTTGTAGGTGAAAAAATTCAATTGCAATGTATATGTACAGTACCTCAGTGGTTGTATTACTTAAAAATCTATTATTTAAATAATAATATAATTATTATTACATTTTATGATGTAAAAAAATAACATTATATTGTTTCAGAGCATAAATACAAATATTAGACATGTACTACTCACAAAAAGTTATAGATATTTGGCTTTCGGGTGAAATTTCACGATGGTCTTAAAATGCACTCTTTAGGTGAACTTAAACTTTTGGATGCACATGTCCAACTGTTCAATGTGTCAGTACTTTTTGTACAACTTTCTGTTCTCTAATTAGGAACTTAATGTTGAAATTCACAAGAGGTATTTGATGCCTGAATTGCTTAATAAATTTCGAGGTTCAATTAGTATTGGTGCTTAAAGAGTCTTCACCATGCACTGCACACTTTAACATCATGAGACCAAGAAGACATCTAACAGATGATCAACAGTACCTCTGCGAGGCTTCAAGGAGGATGTTTTCAGACAGATGTGGCCACCGAGCTTAGATTGTCACAGTGTGTCATCAGCAGGTTGCAACAGATTTACAGCAAGACTGGGAAAGTCCCAGAAAAGCACAGAAAAGGACATACTTTGGCCCCATCCCACATTGATGATCACTTAATTGTGAACAATGATCTTTGGAATCAGATGATGAATGTCACACAATTTCAAGCCCATTTAAGGGAGGTGAGAGGCACCCAAGTATCACGTCAGACCATTCAAAAACCATTTACAGTACATCATCGTGGTCTGCATGCTAGATGACCTGCAAGGGTAACTGACCACACCACCAGGCACAGATGTCATTGTCTTACTGGATGAGGGACCAGACAGACTAAGTGCTGTTCCCTGATGAAAGTTAATTCATGCTGAGCAGAAATTATGGCCACCAACAATGTTGGAATCATCAAGAAGAGCATTATGCGTCATCCACTGTTGTCACCAGATGAGTCATTTGTGATGGTGGTGTCACTTTGTGAAGGGCAAAGTGACAAGCTTCTACAACTTGAATAACATCATTAATTCTTTTTTTGTGTCTCTGCATGAACAACACAGGACTAATTTAATCTCCATGGTTGACAATACTCTATCTCATTGAGGTCACATCATCCGGCAATGGCTGCTGGAAACTGGAGTACCTCAAATGGTGTGGCCTGCACTTTCTTCTGACCTGAATCCCATAGAAAACCTATGGGAACAGCTGAATTGCCATATAGAGGCTCACAACTCTGTACCCAAGAAGCTCAATGACCTAAGGGCCATCCTTCAAGAAGAGTGGGATGCCATGCCTCAGCAGAACATGTAACTCGTGAACAGCATGAGACATTGTTGTCAAGCTGTAATTAATGCTCAAGGCTACATGACAACTTATTGAGACATTTTCATTTGCTGGGGGGGGGTAAAAGACTGAAGATTTTTATTATCCCTGATGCTGGAGCTGAGAGGTGGGTCCATTTAATGGAGAAATGAATACTCACTACTCCTGCCACCGCTGGCTTCCTGCAGTGGGGACCCTGCTCCTGCTTTCAGTGTGCCTGTGACTGGGGATGCATGGCAGTGATATCATGTGCTGCCCATAACATACACACCAAAGTCAGTTGCCGTCATCAGAAGAGGACACTGTGCACCTGGGGAGTAGAGGGAAGTTGAATGTTTTTTTTATGTGTGTAGCATAACAGGAGGCATATATACCAGGATGGGCCCATGATGGGGGACATATATACCAGGATGGGGAACATATATACAAGGAAAGGGCCCAGGATAGGGAATATACAGTATATTCCAGGATGCTAGACATATATACAAGGATGGGAACTGAATGAGGAACATATATACCAGGATGAAGCAATAAACTGGAACTAAGAAAAAAAAGATGGATAAATCTGCGCTGCTGTAGACACAGTGATCCAAATCGTAGATTGTTAAAAGGTGGTTTATTTCTATGCGTGAAACACCACTTCTTCCTCAGGAAAAGCCACCAAATCATATGGGGAACATATATTCCAGGATGAGGGACATGTATACCAGGATGGGAACAGGATGGGGAACGTAAATACCAGGATGAGTGACATACAGTATATACCAGGATGGGTCTAGTATGGAGAACATATATACTAGGATGAATTACATACATAAATGATGGAAGACATATACCAGGATGGGCAACATATATACCAGGATGGGAGATATATATACCAGGATGGTGGATATTAGTACAGAATTGGGGGACATTAACTCCATAACAGTGTCAGTAGCAGATCCCCGTCCTCATTTTCCTCCTCCAAGCCTAGGTGTGCCGTATAGTTAAAAAAATAAGGTAGTTGAAAGTCAACTGTGGCTTAATTCTGCTTCTTTTATATTTATATTTTCCATACTATTTTAGTACACAATCTTACTTAAAAATATCTCTCAAAATGATGGATGCGTTTTCTTACATATTTTCTTATTTATTTACTCTTTATGCAAAGTATGCTTCAGTCATTTTGTTTTATTGAAAAAAAGTTTCTTTGATTTTGCTTTTATTTGCTTTTTAGTTGTAGTTTTCTTCATCATCGCTTCCTTATCAACCTACCATGTTTTGTTTGATTCCTCTTTTTCTAAACGATAAGTGATATTCTCACAGTAGAATTATGGTAATGTATTTCCTGTTATTGTGTAGGTTTTCTCTCAAAATTGCTTATAAACCTATTTTTTATATGAATGTAGCATGCACCAAGTAAGTATTTGAAACAGTATTTTTAGTTTTCTGTAAATACATCTTGTTGCACTGCTGTATACAGTATTATTATATCATGTACAATGTTCATGATGAATCCAAAAGCCAATGCACACGAAAGGGCAACAAAGGGCCAGAGAAGACATCTTTGTCTTTTTCTTTCAAAGAGGTACGGTATATGTAGCAGAAGATTAAATCCCTGGAATTTGAGGAACACATACTGTGTCTTGTTCCATCTTAAATTCAAGAGATTTTCCAATTATTTAAAATTCTTTCCACAATGTTTGAAAGGACTATGGTTAGCCACTTGCCCATATAATAATAGCGGTGTTGAGAAACCTCAAGCGTCAACACCATATAAATGCATGACTGGCAAATGTGGGATGATCTGGTTTTCCAAGCAAAATCCAAGTAAGAGAAGGTGGCTTCAGCATTCATTTATGATCAATTTTCTTTATTATGACTTTACAATTAGAGATACAGCAGCAAATGTTCGACCACTAGTATAAGTTTGGGTGTTTATCATGCTTAACCAGCTGTCCGTGAGTGACAGGATGTGGTTACAGCTGCGGCTCACTGTATACTGAGCGGTGACTGAAGCTGATCCAACTGCCCCTATATGGCTGAAGAACAAGGCTGCCAGGAAAAATAAAGTTAATTTCCTCCCAGTAGTTGAGTTTTCAGTGCAGCCGCTGGGCAGCTTCAAAATGCTATTAACCTGTAGACTAACCCAATATCTGCAGGTTATTAGCATTTTTTTACATGACAGGTTCCCTTGAATTGTTCAAACTAGAAAAACCTATTTAGACATCCAACTAGCCTTTAGCCATGCAGATAAAGTGCATCTATGCTTTACCTTATTTTGTAATAATTGATTTTTTTAGACAATACTGTCAAGAAAAATTATGAAATAACCCCCCCAAAGTTATCTACACATGCAGTTATCTAAACCACTTTGCGCCTTGTTACAGCTTCTCCTGACTATTGTAGTAGTGCATTTGGAGGGACCAATATTGGTCTTGATCTATGCACAAGTTGATCACTGCAGTTTGCTTACTATGTTTCTATGGGCTGATAAAAAATTGATAGGAACAAAGCGATCATTAATACGATTATTCTGTTACCATATAGCATCATGCTCTTGGCAACACATGTAAATGGTAAATGATTATTTTTAAGCCAGCATGCCTGACCTACTTTACATTACAATAAGCATTTGGCTAGCTCATTGGATGATTGCTCATATGTTTACATTAGCTAATATTTAGGGGTTTTAGACATCTAAATGTACAGAATTTTAAGTTTCATCCACTTTCTAATGACTGTTATAACCAAGGGGTCCTCAAAGACTAGAGTAAAATGATAAATCTTAAAAAGGAAGCTGTCAGATGGTTTTTGGTGCTCAGTCTGACAACCGCATAGTGTAGTACCATAGAACCTTTTTCCAGTAATGGGTAGCTTTCATTGAATCACAGTTTATTATTTGCAGCAGAACCTAGGGTTGTACTCCTGCTGTACCTCCTTTATGTCCCTGGGTACAGCAAAGCTTAAGACCAAAATTGTTAATAAGCAATGAAAGTTTGGAGGTATGAAGGGGCGCAACTAATAATAGGTGCAGGGGTTGCAATCACACCCAGGCCATGGAGCTTAGGGGATCCAAATGCCAACCTGTCATATTGGACCATATGAGAACACCATTACTAATAACCCCTTCATTACCTTTTGATGTATATGCTGAGCCTGTATGTTTCCTGCCACATTTAATCAGCCACCATGTGTCTTTAACAGCGGCGGGTGTAGCTGAGTATAGACGGAGAAAAAGCTGTGGAAAAACAAGCGCAATAGGGTCTTACCCCAATATGTGAGGGGTGGGAAGGGGGGAGTAAAACTACTCACCAATTGTAGTTGTGAGAAGCCACAACTACTATAATCGCATATATCAAAGATCCAGGGCTGCAGCCACCAAAAACGGTAGATAACAGAAAGCACAAGAGAGAGGTGTTCAATGCCGCGCCAATAGATCACTTCGGAAGATGTTCAGATCAGTGTCACTTTATTGTCATTCAGGTCGACGCGTTTCTGGAGCATCTGCCCCCTTCATCAGGACCACCAGGAATAGAAATAACATCCAATCCAAATTGGATTGGATGTTATTTCTATTCCTGGTGGTCCTGATGAAGGGGGCAGATGCTCCAGAAACGCGTCGACCTGAATGACAATAAAGTGACACTGATCTGAACATCTTCCGAAGTGATCTATTGGCGCGGCATTGAACACCTCTCTCTTGTGCTTTCTGTTATTTAGCTGAGTATAGAGACTCATGTATTTTGGTGAGGCTAATCATTAAAGGTGCCCCTTTGCACCTGTTAACCTGGTATATGCTGCTGTCAATCTCTGACGTGGTATTTAACACATGGGGGGCGTTAATCCATGTACCCATCTACACTCCATCGATGTTATTGCGTGATGGTTGCCATGATAACATACTGAAGACCCCATGCCATTACAATTCTCTTGTAAAAGTCAGCATTTAGCTGACATTCATAGGAGATTGTGCTTTCCCCAATACATTTCAGTGCTGATACACTGCTATGTATACCACAAGCAATCGGGGCAATCGCAGCTTCAAGTCCCCTAAGGGGACTATTTAGTACAGTAAATACAGTAAAAAAAAAAAAAGTTTTTAAAAATATAAAAAAACACAAGTTCAAATCACTGCCCTTTTGCCCCATTAAAAATAAAACAATTTAAAAATAAAATAAATTCTTCTTTTTTTATTCCTGCTTTTGTAAAAGTCTGCTCTATCAAAATAAAAAATAAAGGACTCCAATCGGTAAATAACATAATGAAAGAAAAAAATTGAAATGCAAAAATTACGCTTTTTTTGTCCGCTGCAATAGAATGTAATAAGAGGTGATCAAAACATTGTGTCTACCTTAAAATAGTATAAGTAAAAATGTTAGCTCAGAAAACAAAATATAAGCCCTCCCATTGCATATTTCATATTGGGACAATTGAAAGTGTTATATGTCTTGGAAAATGGGAACACAAGCAAAATATATCTTTTTTTACAAATTTCAGAATTTTTCTTACCATTTAAATAAAATCGAAAACTATATATGTTTGAAATCTCCGTAATTGTATTGACCCGGAGAATCATATTGCCAATCAGTTTTACTGTATAGTTAATATTGTAAGTAAAAAAAAAAAATCAAAGAACATAGTAGAATTGCACTTTTTTCTAATTTCAACGAACTTGATTTTTTTCCCCACTTTTCAGCGCATTGCATGATAAACTGAATGGAGTAATTCAAAAGTACAACTTGTCCCAAAAAATACAATCCCTCATACAGCCATATTGATTGAAAAATAAAAAATTACATTGGGAGGACTTCAGCCTTAGCCTCCAGTGTAATCAATAAGCCGAGATTTTGTTGGGAAAAATTGAGAAAAAGTATGATAACCAGAGCTGGAATCATGGTCTCAGTTACTACTTTCTGTTACCCATAGTTAGGACACCGTATACCTGATGACTAATACCAATCAAGGCGAATCATTAGATACCATCATGCACACATTATATGACATCTCTTTAATTATTATCCTATATCAATTAATTATACAAGGGTGAGTCAAAAAGTATCCACACTTTGGCTATAGCATTTCATTAAATCAATATTTTTTGCTGAGCTGCGACCCACAAATGCGCCGATGTCTTCACCTCTTCATAGGACATGAATCTTATTTTACAGTATACTAGGTCAATCTCATTTTTTAATTGTAGTACAGTTGGAATAAATCTGTGAATTTGCACTTTTTATATGATGCATGCCATTTTCAGATCTTGCCGACTCCTTTTTCTAGTGGCTGACCACCACGATGCTATGCACACCTGATCTTGGTTTGCAATGTATTCCTTCTGTTGGTGGCTATTCACATACAGTTGCCTCACCCCTTTCCATAAGCATCACTAATTAAGCACCACACTTGGATCTGGTCCTCCTTTATTAATGGTTGTTGTCTGGCACTGGGAAGGTCAGTTCTGATATAGTCCTGGTATGTGTAGAGCTTGCTCCACATGCTGGGACCTGGGCTGGCCTTTATCCACAATTGCCTCTTTTGCAACATGGAAGTGGCTATTGTCGCGGGCGGGGAGGAGGGTGTCAGCACTGCGCTCACCCCTCTGCTCGGGTCCGGCTGCTGCTGCTCAGTGGTGGCTCGAGCGGTGGGCCGGATCCCGGGGGTCTCGAGCGGCGCTCCTTGCCTGTGAGTGAAAGGGGATTGGGTTTTGGGATAGAGTCTATTGTCCGTGACGCCACCCACGGTTGTGGTGATTTGTTAGCACCACCGCTGCTCGGTGTGGGGATCCCGGGAGTGATGGTGTGAAGCAGCAAGTTGTTGTGTTGCCCCTCCGTGGGTAGGGGTTGGTGATCCCAGGGCCCAGTGATGGGGTGGGAGATGCAGGGCTTGGTGGGCGCAGGGACGCGGGGGCAGCGCTGTGCCTTGCGGCACTGTGGTACTCACTCAGCCTGAGACGATGACACAGTTCTCGGTAAAACACACGGCTGGAAAGACGGTTCCCACGGACGGCTGCACTTGCTTTCCCCAGTAGGTGACGGTGATGTCCCTTTGTCCTGCACCTATGTTGTTGATGGTTGCGATGGGTTCCCACCGGTAACCCGCTCCCCGGCTTCAAGC
Organism: Anomaloglossus baeobatrachus; assembly: GCF_048569485.1. Classification (NCBI taxonomy): domain Eukaryota; kingdom Metazoa; phylum Chordata; class Amphibia; order Anura; family Aromobatidae; genus Anomaloglossus; species Anomaloglossus baeobatrachus. Next base: position 262,822,636 of record NC_134358.1, on the reverse strand, counting down.
TGGACCGGAGGAGCTCTACTCTTTGCCCGCAGGCGCTGGCCCTCAGAAACTGGTGCCCTGGCGGTGACGGTGTCTCTGCTTTAATGGTTGGGCTGTTGCCTTCAATCGGGACTTGGTTGTTGGGAGACAGCTGTCCCCTTCACTGATGGATTTGGCAAATTATGGCGACTCCTAGCCTTGCCGGGGTCCGAGAGGCCCCTGCCCTGGTGCTGACTGTTCTTTGTACACTGCTCCAGCCTGCCGGGTCACCACCCGTCCGCGGTCCTTCCAGGAACCTCCGAGCAATCACCCCTCCAGACAATCACCGCCGTCTGCTGACCTTGCTGTCTCAGTCCGGGGCACACACCCGGACCAGCTTCAGGCTTTCTTACTGTCACTTTTACTCCTTTACTCCAGTTTTCTCCTTTGCTCCTCTACCACTTCACTTCCTTCTACTTTCACTTGACTACTTGTTTACTCCTTCACCTCCTAAACTGGACTCCTCACTCAAGCTCCCCCTGAGCTGACTGCCTGGTTCATCCCGCCTCCAGGGCTGTGTACTCCTCGGTGGGCGGAGCCAACCGCCTGGCCCACCCCCTGGTGTGAACATCAGCCCCTGGAGGAAGGCAACAAGGATTTTGGGTTAGCTGTATGTGCCTAACTGGGGTGTAGGGTGTGGTGGTGTGATGACCTGTGACCCCTGGCTTGCCCAGGGCGTCACACTATATTGGGTTACAAGTATGTGTGCTCCATTCTGGTTCTGCTTTTAATTTTATCTAGGAGGCAGCATGGCACATGAAATACATAATATAGAGTAGGACCCTATTGAGATTTGCCATGATGTTGGCAGGGGTGGCTCAAAGAATTGATCAATTATCTGCTAAAAATCTCATTTTTTAATTGTAGTACAGTTGGAATAAATCTGTGAATTTACACCTTTTCTATGATGCATGCCATTTTCAGATCCTGCCGGCTCCTTTTTCTCAGTATACTACGTCAAGTCAGCAAAAACAGATGTTGACTGTGGCTACCATTGTAAGGGCATTCACAGCTTCACGGAGCGTAATATTTTCCTGCACAGAAAGGTGAATGGAACTAGCTATATGATACTAAAGCAAATTATTCCATGCATTTCAGCTACTGTATAATACATGCTTGAACCATGACATTGTTTTCATTAAGGAATGGCTGATTGTGAAGAAGTTGTTGCACGCCACGGGCCCACTCTGTGTGTTTTTGCTTGAAGCATGTTTAACTAAGCATTTGCAGAAGTCGCAGTAGCTCAGATATAAAATGTTAAACAACTAATGGTGACTAGACCCTCTAGTCATTTAAGCAAACAATGAAATAATCTTTAACGCCTACACTTAAAATGACGCAAAAATGTATATTGTAACGGAGTTGTCAAGCCTATTTGTTACAATTTGTAATTTTTAATTTCACCTCTCTGTTGCAGAAATATTAGCAACGTATATAGGAGCTAATTAGTTAACATTAGTTGAGTCCAAGACTAAGATGCTATTTGATAACACCTGTTAGGACTTAAGAAAAGTTAACTCATTAGGTGCACTGAAGATATAACACTTTCATACAATGTAAAGTAGTCAGCATACAGCTTGTATAACAGCGTAAATTGGGTGTGCCCTGGGTGTGCCCTCTAAATAACTTAACACACAGCAATTAATGTCTAAACAGCTGGCAACAAAAGTGAGTACACCTCTAGTGAAAATGGCCAAATAATACCCAAATAGTCAATATTTTGTGTGGTCACCATTATTTTCAAGCACTGCCTTAACTCTCTTGGGCATGAAATTCACTACAGCTTCACAGGAACCACTGGAAGCATCTTCCTCTCCTCCATGACAACATCACGGCTTTGGTGAATGGTAGAGACCTTGTGGTCCTCCACCTTCTGTTTGTGTATGCCCCACAGATGCTCAATAGGTCAATAGACGTACTTGGCCAGTCCAGCAACATTTACCCTTAGTTTGTTTAGCAAGGCAGTGGTCATCTTCGAGATGTGTTTGGGTCATTGTCATGTTGGAATGCTAACGAAGTGAATCATGGTCTACCTTAGTATATCACAGTACATGTTGGCATTTATGGTTCCCTCAATGAACTGTAGCTCTACAATCATGCAGCCCAAAACCATGACAATCCCACTACCATGCTTGACTGTAGGCAAGACACACTTGTCTTTGTACTCCTCCCATGGTTGCCACCACACACACTTGACAACACCTGAACAAAATAAGTGTATCTTGTTCTCATCAGACCACAGCACATGGTTCCAGTTATCCATGCACTTAGACTGCTTGCCTTCAGCAAACTTTTTGTGAATCATTTTTAGAAAAGACTTCCTACTGGGATGATAACCATGCAAACCAATTTTATGCAGTGTGAGGCATATGGTCTGAGCACTAACAGGCTGACCGCCCATCCCTTTAACCTCTGCAGCAATAGTGGTAGAACTCATTCATCTATTTTGAAACAACAACCTCTGGATATGATGCTGAGCACGTGCATTGAACACCTCTCTCTTGTGCTTTCTGTTATTTAGCTGAGTATAGAGACTCATGTATTTTGGTGAGGCTAATCATTAAAGGTGCCCCTTTGCACCTGTTAACCTGGTATATGCTGCTGTCAATCTCTGACGTGGTATTTAACACATGGGGGGCGTTAATCCATGTACCCATCTACACTCCATCGATGTTATTGCGTGATGGTTGCCATGATAACATACTGAAGACCCCATGCCATTACAATTCTCTTGTAAAAGTCAGCATTTAGCTGACATTCATAGGAGATTGTGCTTTCTCCAATACATTTCAGTGCTGATACACTGCTATGTATACCACAAGCAATCGGGGCAATCGCAGCTTCAAGTCCCCTAAGGGGACTATTTAGTACAGTAAATACAGTAAAAAAAAAAAAAGTTTTTAAAAATATAAAAAAACACAAGTTCAAATCACTGCCCTTTTGCCCCATTAAAAATAAAACAATTTAAAAATAAAATAAATTCTTCTTTTTTTATTCCTGCTTTTGTAAAAGTCTGCTCTATCAAAATAAAAAATAAAGGACTCCAATCGGTAAATAACATAATGAAAGAAAAAAATTGAAATGCAAAAATTACGCTTTTTTTGTCCGCTGCAATAGAATGTAATAAGAGGTGATCAAAACATTGTGTCTACCTTAAAATAGTATAAGTAAAAATGTTAGCTCAGAAAACAAAATATAAGCCCTCCCATTGCATATTTCATATTGGGACAATTGAAAGTGTTATATGTCTTGGAAAATGGGAACACAAGCAAAATATATCTTTTTTTACAAATTTCAGAATTTTTCTTACCATTTAAATAAAATCGAAAACTATATATGTTTGAAATCTCCGTAATTGTATTGACCCGGAGAATCATATTGCCAATCAGTTTTACTGTATAGTTAATATTGTAAGTAAAAAAAAAAAATCAAAGAACATAGTAGAATTGCACTTTTTTCTAATTTCAACGAACTTGATTTTTTTCCCCACTTTTCAGCGCATTGCATGATAAACTGAATGGAGTAATTCAAAAGTACAACTTGTCCCAAAAAATACAATCCCTCATACAGCCATATTGATTGAAAAATAAAAAATTACATTGGGAGGACTTCAGCCTTAGCCTCCAGTGTAATCAATAAGCCGAGATTTTGTTGGGAAAAATTGAGAAAAAGTATGATAACCAGAGCTGGAATCATGGTCTCAGTTACTACTTTCTGTTACCCATAGTTAGGACACCGTATACCTGATGACTAATACCAATCAAGGCGAATCATTAGATACCATCATGCACACATTATATGACATCTCTTTAATTATTATCCTATATCAATTAATTATACAAGGGTGAGTCAAAAAGTATCCACACTTTGGCTATAGCATTTCATTAAATCAATATTTTTTGCTGAGCTGCGACCCACAAATGCGCCGATGTCTTCACCTCTTCATAGGACATGAATCTTATTTTACAGTATACTAGGTCAATCTCATTTTTTAATTGTAGTACAGTTGGAATAAATCTGTGAATTTGCACTTTTTATATGATGCATGCCATTTTCAGATCTTGCCGACTCCTTTTTCTAGTGGCTGACCACCACGATGCTATGCACACCTGATCTTGGTTTGCAATGTATTCCTTCTGTTGGTGGCTATTCACATACAGTTGCCTCACCCCTTTCCATAAGCATCACTAATTAAGCACCACACTTGGATCTGGTCCTCCTTTATTAATGGTTGTTGTCTGGCACTGGGAAGGTCAGTTCTGATATAGTCCTGGTATGTGTAGAGCTTGCTCCACATGCTGGGACCTGGGCTGGCCTTTATCCACAATTGCCTCTTTTGCAACATGGAAGTGGCTATTGTCGCGGGCGGGGAGGAGGGTGTCAGCACTGCGCTCACCCCTCTGCTCGGGTCCGGCTGCTGCTGCTCAGTGGTGGCTCGAGCGGTGGGCCGGATCCCGGGGGTCTCGAGCGGCGCTCCTTGCCTGTGAGTGAAAGGGGATTGGGTTTTGGGATAGAGTCTATTGTCCGTGACGCCACCCACGGTTGTGGTGATTTGTTAGCACCACCGCTGCTCGGTGTGGGGATCCCGGGAGTGATGGTGTGAAGCAGCAAGTTGTTGTGTTGCCCCTCCGTGGGTAGGGGTTGGTGATCCCAGGGCCCAGTGATGGGGTGGGAGATGCAGGGCTTGGTGGGCGCAGGGACGCGGGGGCAGCGCTGTGCCTTGCGGCACTGTGGTACTCACTCAGCCTGAGACGATGACACAGTTCTCGGTAAAACACACGGCTGGAAAGACGGTTCCCACGGACGGCTGCACTTGCTTTCCCCAGTAGGTGACGGTGATGTCCCTTTGTCCTGCACCTATGTTGTTGATGGTTGCGATGGGTTCCCACCGGTAACCCGCTCCCCGGCTTCAAGCTGGACCGGAGGAGCTCTACTCTTTGCCCGCAGGCGCTGGCCCTCAGAAACTGGTGCCCTGGCGGTGACGGTGTCTCTGCTTTAATGGTTGGGCTGTTGCCTTCAATCGGGACTTGGTTGTTGGGAGACAGCTGTCCCCTTCACTGACGGATTTGGCAAATTATGGCGACTCCTAGCCTTGCCGGGGTCCGAGAGGCCCCTGCCCTGGTGCTGACTGTTCTTTGTACACTGCTCCAGCCTGCCGGGTCACCACCCGTCCGCGGTCCTTCCAGGAACCTCCGAGCAATCACCCCTCCAGACAATCACCGCCGTCTGCTGACCTTGCTGTCTCAGTCCGGGGCACACACCCGGACCAGCTTCAGGCTTTCTTACTGTCACTTTTACTCCTTTACTCCAGTTTTCTCCTTTGCTCCTCTACCACTTCACTTCCTTCTACTTTCACTTGACTACTTGTTTACTCCTTCACCTCCTAAACTGGACTCCTCACTCAAGCTCCCCCTGAGCTGACTGCCTGGTTCATCCCGCCTCCAGGGCTGTGTACTCCTCGGTGGGCGGAGCCAACCGCCTGGCCCACCCCCTGGTGTGAACATCAGCCCCTGGAGGAAGGCAACAAGGATTTTGGGTTAGCTGTATGTGCCTAACTGGGGTGTAGGGTGTGGTGGTGTGATGACCTGTGACCCCTGGCTTGCCCAGGGCGTCACACTATATTGGGTTACAAGTATGTGTGCTCCATTCTGGTTCTGCTTTTAATTTTATCTAGGAGGCAGCATGGCACATGAAATACATAATATAGAGTAGGACCCTATTGAGATTTGCCATGATGTTGGCAGGGGTGGCTCAAAGAATTGATCAATTATCTGCTAAAAATCTCATTTTTTAATTGTAGTACAGTTGGAATAAATCTGTGAATTTACACCTTTTCTATGATGCATGCCATTTTCAGATCCTGCCGGCTCCTTTTTCTCAGTATACTACGTCAAGTCAGCAAAAACAGATGTTGACTGTGGCTACCATTGTAAGGGCATTCACAGCTTCACGGAGCGTAATATTTTCCTGCACAGAAAGGTGAATGGAACTAGCTATATGATACTAAAGCAAATTATTCCATGCATTTCAGCTACTGTTTAATACATGCTTGAACCATGACATTGTTTTCATTAAGGAATGGCTGATTGTGAAGAAGTTGTTGCACGCCACGGGCCCACTCTGTGTGTTTTTGCTTGAAGCATGTTTAACTAAGCATTTGCAGAAGTCGCAGTAGCTCAGATATAAAATGTTAAACAACTAATGGTGACTAGACCCTCTAGTCATTTAAGCAAACAATGAAATAATCTTTAACGCCTACACTTAAAATGACGCAAAAATGTATATTGTAACGGAGTTGTCAAGCCTATTTGTTACAATTTGTAATTTTTAATTTCACCTCTCTGTTGCAGAAATATTAGCAACGTATATAGGAGCTAATTAGTTAACATTAGTTGAGTCCAAGACTAAGATGCTATTTGATAACACCTGTTAGGACTTAAGAAAAGTTAACTCATTAGGTGCACTGAAGATATAACACTTTCATACAATGTAAAGTAGTCAGCATACAGCTTGTATAACAGCGTAAATTGGGTGTGCCCTGGGTGTGCCCTCTAAATAACTTAACACACAGCAATTAATGTCTAAACAGCTGGCAACAAAAGTGAGTACACCTCTAGTGAAAATGGCCAAATAATACCCAAATAGTCAATATTTTGTGTGGTCACCATTATTTTCAAGCACTGCCTTAACTCTCTTGGGCATGAAATTCACTACAGCTTCACAGGAACCACTGGAAGCATCTTCCTCTCCTCCATGACAACATCACGGCTTTGGTGAATGGTAGAGACCTTGTGGTCCTCCACCTTCTGTTTGTGTATGCCCCACAGATGCTCAATAGGTCAATAGACGTACTTGGCCAGTCCAGCAACATTTACCCTTAGTTTGTTTAGCAAGGCAGTGGTCATCTTCGAGATGTGTTTGGGTCATTGTCATGTTGGAATGCTAACGAAGTGAATCATGGTCTACCTTAGTATATCACAGTACATGTTGGCATTTATGGTTCCCTCAATGAACTGTAGCTCTACAATCATGCAGCCCAAAACCATGACAATCCCACTACCATGCTTGACTGTAGGCAAGACACACTTGTCTTTGTACTCCTCCCATGGTTGCCACCACACACACTTGACAACACCTGAACAAAATAAGTGTATCTTGTTCTCATCAGACCACAGCACATGGTTCCAGTTATCCATGCACTTAGACTGCTTGCCTTCAGCAAACTTTTTGTGAATCATTTTTAGAAAAGACTTCCTACTGGGATGATAACCATGCAAACCAATTTTATGCAGTGTGAGGCATATGGTCTGAGCACTAACAGGCTGACCGCCCATCCCTTTAACCTCTGCAGCAATAGTGGTAGAACTCATTCATCTATTTTGAAACAACAACCTCTGGATATGATGCTGAGCACGTGCATTGAACACCTCTCTCTTGTGCTTTCTGTTATTTAGCTGAGTATAGAGACTCATGTATTTTGGTGAGGCTAATCATTAAAGGTGCCCCTTTGCACCTGTTAACCTGGTATATGCTGCTGTCAATCTCTGACGTGGTATTTAACACATGGGGGGCGTTAATCCATGTACCCATCTACACTCCATCGATGTTATTGCGTGATGGTTGCCATGATAACATACTGAAGACCCCATGCCATTACAATTCTCTTGTAAAAGTCAGCATTTAGCTGACATTCATAGGAGATTGTGCTTTCCCCAATACATTTCAGTGCTGATACACTGCTATGTATACCACAAGCAATCGGGGCAATCGCAGCTTCAAGTCCCCTAAGGGGACTATTTAGTACAGTAAATACAGTAAAAAAAAAAAAAGTTTTTAAAAATATAAAAAAACACAAGTTCAAATCACTGCCCTTTTGCCCCATTAAAAATAAAACAATTTAAAAATAAAATAAATTCTTCTTTTTTTATTCCTGCTTTTGTAAAAGTCTGCTCTATCAAAATAAAAAATAAAGGACTCCAATCGGTAAATAACATAATGAAAGAAAAAAATTGAAATGCAAAAATTACGCTTTTTTTGTCCGCTGCAATAGAATGTAATAAGAGGTGATCAAAACATTGTGTCTACCTTAAAATAGTATAAGTAAAAATGTTAGCTCAGAAAACAAAATATAAGCCCTCCCATTGCATATTTCATATTGGGACAATTGAAAGTGTTATATGTCTTGGAAAATGGGAACACAAGCAAAATATATCTTTTTTTACAAATTTCAGAATTTTTCTTACCATTTAAATAAAATCGAAAACTATATATGTTTGAAATCTCCGTAATTGTATTGACCCGGAGAATCATATTGCCAATCAGTTTTACTGTATAGTTAATATTGTAAGTAAAAAAAAAAAATCAAAGAACATAGTAGAATTGCACTTTTTTCTAATTTCAACGAACTTGATTTTTTTCCCCACTTTTCAGCGCATTGCATGATAAACTGAATGGAGTAATTCAAAAGTACAACTTGTCCCAAAAAATACAATCCCTCATACAGCCATATTGATTGAAAAATAAAAAATTACATTGGGAGGACTTCAGCCTTAGCCTCCAGTGTAATCAATAAGCCGAGATTTTGTTGGGAAAAATTGAGAAAAAGTATGATAACCAGAGCTGGAATCATGGTCTCAGTTACTACTTTCTGTTACCCATAGTTAGGACACCGTATACCTGATGACTAATACCAATCAAGGCGAATCATTAGATACCATCATGCACACATTATATGACATCTCTTTAATTATTATCCTATATCAATTAATTATACAAGGGTGAGTCAAAAAGTATCCACACTTTGGCTATAGCATTTCATTAAATCAATATTTTTTGCTGAGCTGCGACCCACAAATGCGCCGATGTCTTCACCTCTTCATAGGACATGAATCTTATTTTACAGTATACTAGGTCAATCTCATTTTTTAATTGTAGTACAGTTGGAATAAATCTGTGAATTTGCACTTTTTATATGATGCATGCCATTTTCAGATCTTGCCGACTCCTTTTTCTAGTGGCTGACCACCACGATGCTATGCACACCTGATCTTGGTTTGCAATGTATTCCTTCTGTTGGTGGCTATTCACATACAGTTGCCTCACCCCTTTCCATAAGCATCACTAATTAAGCACCACACTTGGATCTGGTCCTCCTTTATTAATGGTTGTTGTCTGGCACTGGGAAGGTCAGTTCTGATATAGTCCTGGTATGTGTAGAGCTTGCTCCACATGCTGGGACCTGGGCTGGCCTTTATCCACAATTGCCTCTTTTGCAACATGGAAGTGGCTATTGTCGCGGGCGGGGAGGAGGGTGTCAGCACTGCGCTCACCCCTCTGCTCGGGTCCGGCTGCTGCTGCTCAGTGGTGGCTCGAGCGGTGGGCCGGATCCCGGGGGTCTCGAGCGGCGCTCCTTGCCTGTGAGTGAAAGGGGATTGGGTTTTGGGATAGAGTCTATTGTCCGTGACGCCACCCACGGTTGTGGTGATTTGTTAGCACCACCGCTGCTCGGTGTGGGGATCCCGGGAGTGATGGTGTGAAGCAGCAAGTTGTTGTGTTGCCCCTCCGTGGGTAGGGGTTGGTGATCCCAGGGCCCAGTGATGGGGTGGGAGATGCAGGGCTTGGTGGGCGCAGGGACGCGGGGGCAGCGCTGTGCCTTGCGGCACTGTGGTACTCACTCAGCCTGAGACGATGACACAGTTCTCGGTAAAACACACGGCTGGAAAGACGGTTCCCACGGACGGCTGCACTTGCTTTCCCCAGTAGGTGACGGTGATGTCCCTTTGTCCTGCACCTATGTTGTTGATGGTTGCGATGGGTTCCCACCGGTAACCCGCTCCCCGGCTTCAAGCTGGACCGGAGGAGCTCTACTCTTTGCCCGCAGGCGCTGGCCCTCAGAAACTGGTGCCCTGGCGGTGACGGTGTCTCTGCTTTAATGGTTGGGCTGTTGCCTTCAATCGGGACTTGGTTGTTGGGAGACAGCTGTCCCCTTCACTGACGGATTTGGCAAATTATGGCGACTCCTAGCCTTGCCGGGGTCCGAGAGGCCCCTGCCCTGGTGCTGACTGTTCTTTGTACACTGCTCCAGCCTGCCGGGTCACCACCCGTCCGCGGTCCTTCCAGGAACCTCCGAGCAATCACCCCTCCAGACAATCACCGCCGTCTGCTGACCTTGCTGTCTCAGTCCGGGGCACACACCCGGACCAGCTTCAGGCTTTCTTACTGTCACTTTTACTCCTTTACTCCAGTTTTCTCCTTTGCTCCTCTACCACTTCACTTCCTTCTACTTTCACTTGACTACTTGTTTACTCCTTCACCTCCTAAACTGGACTCCTCACTCAAGCTCCCCCTGAGCTGACTGCCTGGTTCATCCCGCCTCCAGGGCTGTGTACTCCTCGGTGGGCGGAGCCAACCGCCTGGCCCACCCCCTGGTGTGAACATCAGCCCCTGGAGGAAGGCAACAAGGATTTTGGGTTAGCTGTATGTGCCTAACTGGGGTGTAGGGTGTGGTGGTGTGATGACCTGTGACCCCTGGCTTGCCCAGGGCGTCACACTATATTGGGTTACAAGTATGTGTGCTCCATTCTGGTTCTGCTTTTAATTTTATCTAGGAGGCAGCATGGCACATGAAATACATAATATAGAGTAGGACCCTATTGAGATTTGCCATGATGTTGGCAGGGGTGGCTCAAAGAATTGATCAATTATCTGCTAAAAATCTCATTTTTTAATTGTAGTACAGTTGGAATAAATCTGTGAATTTACACCTTTTCTATGATGCATGCCATTTTCAGATCCTGCCGGCTCCTTTTTCTCAGTATACTACGTCAAGTCAGCAAAAACAGATGTTGACTGTGGCTACCATTGTAAGGGCATTCACAGCTTCACGGAGCGTAATATTTTCCTGCACAGAAAGGTGAATGGAACTAGCTATATGATACTAAAGCAAATTATTCCATGCATTTCAGCTACTGTATAATACATGCTTGAACCATGACATTGTTTTCATTAAGGAATGGCTGATTGTGAAGAAGTTGTTGCACGCCACGGGCCCACTCTGTGTGTTTTTGCTTGAAGCATGTTTAACTAAGCATTTGCAGAAGTCGCAGTAGCTCAGATATAAAATGTTAAACAACTAATGGTGACTAGACCCTCTAGTCATTTAAGCAAACAATGAAATAATCTTTAACGCCTACACTTAAAATGACGCAAAAATGTATATTGTAACGGAGTTGTCAAGCCTATTTGTTACAATTTGTAATTTTTAATTTCACCTCTCTGTTGCAGAAATATTAGCAACGTATATAGGAGCTAATTAGTTAACATTAGTTGAGTCCAAGACTAAGATGCTATTTGATAACACCTGTTAGGACTTAAGAAAAGTTAACTCATTAGGTGCACTGAAGATATAACACTTTCATACAATGTAAAGTAGTCAGCATACAGCTTGTATAACAGCGTAAATTGGGTGTGCCCTGGGTGTGCCCTCTAAATAACTTAACACACAGCAATTAATGTCTAAACAGCTGGCAACAAAAGTGAGTACACCTCTAGTGAAAATGGCCAAATAATACCCAAATAGTCAATATTTTGTGTGGTCACCATTATTTTCAAGCACTGCCTTAACTCTCTTGGGCATGAAATTCACTACAGCTTCACAGGAACCACTGGAAGCATCTTCCTCTCCTCCATGACAACATCACGGCTTTGGTGAATGGTAGAGACCTTGTGGTCCTCCACCTTCTGTTTGTGTATGCCCCACAGATGCTCAATAGGTCAATAGACGTACTTGGCCAGTCCAGCAACATTTACCCTTAGTTTGTTTAGCAAGGCAGTGGTCATCTTCGAGATGTGTTTGGGTCATTGTCATGTTGGAATGCTAACGAAGTGAATCATGGTCTACCTTAGTATATCACAGTACATGTTGGCATTTATGGTTCCCTCAATGAACTGTAGCTCTACAATCATGCAGCCCAAAACCATGACAATCCCACTACCATGCTTGACTGTAGGCAAGACACACTTGTCTTTGTACTCCTCCCATGGTTGCCACCACACACACTTGACAACACCTGAACAAAATAAGTGTATCTTGTTCTCATCAGACCACAGCACATGGTTCCAGTTATCCATGCACTTAGACTGCTTGCCTTCAGCAAACTTTTTGTGAATCATTTTTAGAAAAGACTTCCTACTGGGATGATAACCATGCAAACCAATTTTATGCAGTGTGAGGCATATGGTCTGAGCACTAACAGGCTGACCGCCCATCCCTTTAACCTCTGCAGCAATAGTGGTAGAACTCATTCATCTATTTTGAAACAACAACCTCTGGATATGATGCTGAGCACGTGCATTGAACACCTCTCTCTTGTGCTTTCTGTTATTTAGCTGAGTATAGAGACTCATGTATTTTGGTGAGGCTAATCATTAAAGGTGCCCCTTTGCACCTGTTAACCTGGTATATGCTGCTGTCAATCTCTGACGTGGTATTTAACACATGGGGGGCGTTAATCCATGTACCCATCTACACTCCATCGATGTTATTGCGTGATGGTTGCCATGATAACATACTGAAGACCCCATGCCATTACAATTCTCTTGTAAAAGTCAGCATTTAGCTGACATTCATAGGAGATTGTGCTTTCCCCAATACATTTCAGTGCTGATACACTGCTATGTATACCACAAGCAATCGGGGCAATCGCAGCTTCAAGTCCCCTAAGGGGACTATTTAGTACAGTAAATACAGTAAAAAAAAAAAAAGTTTTTAAAAATATAAAAAAACACAAGTTCAAATCACTGCCCTTTTGCCCCATTAAAAATAAAACAATTTAAAAATAAAATAAATTCTTCTTTTTTTATTCCTGCTTTTGTAAAAGTCTGCTCTATCAAAATAAAAAATAAAGGACTCCAATCGGTAAATAACATAATGAAAGAAAAAAATTGAAATGCAAAAATTACGCTTTTTTTGTCCGCTGCAATAGAATGTAATAAGAGGTGATCAAAACATTGTGTCTACCTTAAAATAGTATAAGTAAAAATGTTAGCTCAGAAAACAAAATATAAGCCCTCCCATTGCATATTTCATATTGGGACAATTGAAAGTGTTATATGTCTTGGAAAATGGGAACACAAGCAAAATATATCTTTTTTTACAAATTTCAGAATTTTTCTTACCATTTAAATAAAATCGAAAACTATATATGTTTGAAATCTCCGTAATTGTATTGACCCGGAGAATCATATTGCCAATCAGTTTTACTGTATAGTTAATATTGTAAGTAAAAAAAAAAAATCAAAGAACATAGTAGAATTGCACTTTTTTCTAATTTCAACGAACTTGATTTTTTTCCCCACTTTTCAGCGCATTGCATGATAAACTGAATGGAGTAATTCAAAAGTACAACTTGTCCCAAAAAATACAATCCCTCATACAGCCATATTGATTGAAAAATAAAAAATTACATTGGGAGGACTTCAGCCTTAGCCTCCAGTGTAATCAATAAGCCGAGATTTTGTTGGGAAAAATTGAGAAAAAGTATGATAACCAGAGCTGGAATCATGGTCTCAGTTACTACTTTCTGTTACCCATAGTTAGGACACCGTATACCTGATGACTAATACCAATCAAGGCGAATCATTAGATACCATCATGCACACATTATATGACATCTCTTTAATTATTATCCTATATCAATTAATTATACAAGGGTGAGTCAAAAAGTATCCACACTTTGGCTATAGCATTTCATTAAATCAATATTTTTTGCTGAGCTGCGACCCACAAATGCGCCGATGTCTTCACCTCTTCATAGGACATGAATCTTATTTTACAGTATACTAGGTCAATCTCATTTTTTAATTGTAGTACAGTTGGAATAAATCTGTGAATTTGCACTTTTTATATGATGCATGCCATTTTCAGATCTTGCCGACTCCTTTTTCTAGTGGCTGACCACCACGATGCTATGCACACCTGATCTTGGTTTGCAATGTATTCCTTCTGTTGGTGGCTATTCACATACAGTTGCCTCACCCCTTTCCATAAGCATCACTAATTAAGCACCACACTTGGATCTGGTCCTCCTTTATTAATGGTTGTTGTCTGGCACTGGGAAGGTCAGTTCTGATATAGTCCTGGTATGTGTAGAGCTTGCTCCACATGCTGGGACCTGGGCTGGCCTTTATCCACAATTGCCTCTTTTGCAACATGGAAGTGGCTATTGTCGCGGGCGGGGAGGAGGGTGTCAGCACTGCGCTCACCCCTCTGCTCGGGTCCGGCTGCTGCTGCTCAGTGGTGGCTCGAGCGGTGGGCCGGATCCCGGGGGTCTCGAGCGGCGCTCCTTGCCTGTGAGTGAAAGGGGATTGGGTTTTGGGATAGAGTCTATTGTCCGTGACGCCACCCACGGTTGTGGTGATTTGTTAGCACCACCGCTGCTCGGTGTGGGGATCCCGGGAGTGATGGTGTGAAGCAGCAAGTTGTTGTGTTGCCCCTCCGTGGGTAGGGGTTGGTGATCCCAGGGCCCAGTGATGGGGTGGGAGATGCAGGGCTTGGTGGGCGCAGGGACGCGGGGGCAGCGCTGTGCCTTGCGGCACTGTGGTACTCACTCAGCCTGAGACGATGACACAGTTCTCGGTAAAACACACGGCTGGAAAGACGGTTCCCACGGACGGCTGCACTTGCTTTCCCCAGTAGGTGACGGTGATGTCCCTTTGTCCTGCACCTATGTTGTTGATGGTTGCGATGGGTTCCCACCGGTAACCCGCTCCCCGGCTTCAAGCTGGACCGGAGGAGCTCTACTCTTTGCCCGCAGGCGCTGGCCCTCAGAAACTGGTGCCCTGGCGGTGACGGTGTCTCTGCTTTAATGGTTGGGCTGTTGCCTTCAATCGGGACTTGGTTGTTGGGAGACAGCTGTCCCCTTCACTGACGGATTTGGCAAATTATGGCGACTCCTAGCCTTGCCGGGGTCCGAGAGGCCCCTGCCCTGGTGCTGACTGTTCTTTGTACACTGCTCCAGCCTGCCGGGTCACCACCCGTCCGCGGTCCTTCCAGGAACCTCCGAGCAATCACCCCTCCAGACAATCACCGCCGTCTGCTGACCTTGCTGTCTCAGTCCGGGGCACACACCCGGACCAGCTTCAGGCTTTCTTACTGTCACTTTTACTCCTTTACTCCAGTTTTCTCCTTTGCTCCTCTACCACTTCACTTCCTTCTACTTTCACTTGACTACTTGTTTACTCCTTCACCTCCTAAACTGGACTCCTCACTCAAGCTCCCCCTGAGCTGACTGCCTGGTTCATCCCGCCTCCAGGGCTGTGTACTCCTCGGTGGGCGGAGCCAACCGCCTGGCCCACCCCCTGGTGTGAACATCAGCCCCTGGAGGAAGGCAACAAGGATTTTGGGTTAGCTGTATGTGCCTAACTGGGGTGTAGGGTGTGGTGGTGTGATGACCTGTGACCCCTGGCTTGCCCAGGGCGTCACACTATATTGGGTTACAAGTATGTGTGCTCCATTCTGGTTCTGCTTTTAATTTTATCTAGGAGGCAGCATGGCACATGAAATACATAATATAGAGTAGGACCCTATTGAGATTTGCCATGATGTTGGCAGGGGTGGCTCAAAGAATTGATCAATTATCTGCTAAAAATCTCATTTTTTAATTGTAGTACAGTTGGAATAAATCTGTGAATTTACACCTTTTCTATGATGCATGCCATTTTCAGATCCTGCCGGCTCCTTTTTCTCAGTATACTAAGTCAAGTCAGCAAAAACAGATGTTGACTGTGGCTACCATTGTAAGGGCATTCACAGCTTCACGGAGCGTAATATTTTCCTGCACAGAAAGGTGAATGGAACTAGCTATATGATACTAAAGCAAATTATTCCATGCATTTCAGCTACTGTATAATACATGCTTGAACCATGACATTGTTTTCATTAAGGAATGGCTGATTGTGAAGAAGTTGTTGCACGCCACGGGCCCACTCTGTGTGTTTTTGCTTGAAGCATGTTTAACTAAGCATTTGCAGAAGTCGCAGTAGCTCAGATATAAAATGTTAAACAACTAATGGTGACTAGACCCTCTAGTCATTTAAGCAAACAATGAAATAATCTTTAACGCCTACACTTAAAATGACGCAAAAATGTATATTGTAACGGAGTTGTCAAGCCTATTTGTTACAATTTGTAATTTTTAATTTCACCTCTCTGTTGCAGAAATATTAGCAACGTATATAGGAGCTAATTAGTTAACATTAGTTGAGTCCAAGACTAAGATGCTATTTGATAACACCTGTTAGGACTTAAGAAAAGTTAACTCATTAGGTGCACTGAAGATATAACACTTTCATACAATGTAAAGTAGTCAGCATACAGCTTGTATAACAGCGTAAATTGGGTGTGCCCTGGGTGTGCCCTCTAAATAACTTAACACACAGCAATTAATGTCTAAACAGCTGGCAACAAAAGTGAGTACACCTCTAGTGAAAATGGCCAAATAATACCCAAATAGTCAATATTTTGTGTGGTCACCATTATTTTCAAGCACTGCCTTAACTCTCTTGGGCATGAAATTCACTACAGCTTCACAGGAACCACTGGAAGCATCTTCCTCTCCTCCATGACAACATCACGGCTTTGGTGAATGGTAGAGACCTTGTGGTCCTCCACCTTCTGTTTGTGTATGCCCCACAGATGCTCAATAGGTCAATAGACGTACTTGGCCAGTCCAGCAACATTTACCCTTAGTTTGTTTAGCAAGGCAGTGGTCATCTTCGAGATGTGTTTGGGTCATTGTCATGTTGGAATGCTAACGAAGTGAATCATGGTCTACCTTAGTATATCACAGTACATGTTGGCATTTATGGTTCCCTCAATGAACTGTAGCTCTACAATCATGCAGCCCAAAACCATGACAATCCCACTACCATGCTTGACTGTAGGCAAGACACACTTGTCTTTGTACTCCTCCCATGGTTGCCACCACACACACTTGACAACACCTGAACAAAATAAGTGTATCTTGTTCTCATCAGACCACAGCACATGGTTCCAGTTATCCATGCACTTAGACTGCTTGCCTTCAGCAAACTTTTTGTGAATCATTTTTAGAAAAGACTTCCTACTGGGATGATAACCTTGCAAACCAATTTTATGCAGTGTGAGGCATATGGTCTGAGCACTAACAGGCTGACCGCCCATCCCTTTAACCTCTGCAGCAATAGTGGTAGAACTCATTCATCTATTTTGAAACAACAACCTCTGGATATGATGCTGAGCACGTGCATTGAACACCTCTCTCTTGTGCTTTCTGTTATTTAGCTGAGTATAGAGACTCATGTATTTTGGTGAGGCTAATCATTAAAGGTGCCCCTTTGCACCTGTTAACCTGGTATATGCTGCTGTCAATCTCTGACGTGGTATTTAACACATGGGGGGCGTTAATCCATGTACCCATCTACACTCCATCGATGTTATTGCGTGATGGTTGCCATGATAACATACTGAAGACCCCATGCCATTACAATTCTCTTGTAAAAGTCAGCATTTAGCTGACATTCATAGGAGATTGTGCTTTCTCCAATACATTTCAGTGCTGATACACTGCTATGTATACCACAAGCAATCGGGGCAATCGCAGCTTCAAGTCCCCTAAGGGGACTATTTAGTACAGTAAATACAGTAAAAAAAAAAAAAGTTTTTAAAAATATAAAAAAACACAAGTTCAAATCACTGCCCTTTTGCCCCATTAAAAATAAAACAATTTAAAAATAAAATAAATTCTTCTTTTTTTATTCCTGCTTTTGTAAAAGTCTGCTCTATCAAAATAAAAAATAAAGGACTCCAATCGGTAAATAACATAATGAAAGAAAAAAATTGAAATGCAAAAATTACGCTTTTTTTGTCCGCTGCAATAGAATGTAATAAGAGGTGATCAAAACATTGTGTCTACCTTAAAATAGTATAAGTAAAAATGTTAGCTCAGAAAACAAAATATAAGCCCTCCCATTGCATATTTCATATTGGGACAATTGAAAGTGTTATATGTCTTGGAAAATGGGAACACAAGCAAAATATATCTTTTTTTACAAATTTCAGAATTTTTCTTACCATTTAAATAAAATCGAAAACTATATATGTTTGAAATCTCCGTAATTGTATTGACCCGGAGAATCATATTGCCAATCAGTTTTACTGTATAGTTAATATTGTAAGTAAAAAAAAAAAATCAAAGAACATAGTAGAATTGCACTTTTTTCTAATTTCAACGAACTTGATTTTTTTCCCCACTTTTCAGCGCATTGCATGATAAACTGAATGGAGTAATTCAAAAGTACAACTTGTCCCAAAAAATACAATCCCTCATACAGCCATATTGATTGAAAAATAAAAAATTACATTGGGAGGACTTCAGCCTTAGCCTCCAGTGTAATCAATAAGCCGAGATTTTGTTGGGAAAAATTGAGAAAAAGTATGATAACCAGAGCTGGAATCATGGTCTCAGTTACTACTTTCTGTTACCCATAGTTAGGACACCGTATACCTGATGACTAATACCAATCAAGGCGAATCATTAGATACCATCATGCACACATTATATGACATCTCTTTAATTATTATCCTATATCAATTAATTATACAAGGGTGAGTCAAAAAGTATCCACACTTTGGCTATAGCATTTCATTAAATCAATATTTTTTGCTGAGCTGCGACCCACAAATGCGCCGATGTCTTCACCTCTTCATAGGACATGAATCTTATTTTACAGTATACTAGGTCAATCTCATTTTTTAATTGTAGTACAGTTGGAATAAATCTGTGAATTTGCACTTTTTATATGATGCATGCCATTTTCAGATCTTGCCGACTCCTTTTTCTAGTGGCTGACCACCACGATGCTATGCACACCTGATCTTGGTTTGCAATGTATTCCTTCTGTTGGTGGCTATTCACATACAGTTGCCTCACCCCTTTCCATAAGCATCACTAATTAAGCACCACACTTGGATCTGGTCCTCCTTTATTAATGGTTGTTGTCTGGCACTGGGAAGGTCAGTTCTGATATAGTCCTGGTATGTGTAGAGCTTGCTCCACATGCTGGGACCTGGGCTGGCCTTTATCCACAATTGCCTCTTTTGCAACATGGAAGTGGCTATTGGCGCGGGCGGGGAGGAGGGTGTCAGCACTGTGCTCACCCCTCTGCTCGGGTCCGGCTGCTGCTGCTCAGTGGTGGCTCGAGCGGTGGGCCGGATCCCGGGGGTCTCGAGCGGCGCTCCTTGCCCGTGAGTGAAAGGGGATTGGGTTTTGGGATAGAGTCTATTGTCCGTGACGCCACCCACGGTTGTGGTGATTTGTTAGCACCACCGCTGCTCGGTGTGGGGATCCCAGGAGTGATGGTGTGAAGCAGCAAGTTGTTGTGTTGCCCCTCCGTGGGTAGGGGTTGGTGATCCCGGGGCCCAGTGATGGGGTGGGAGATGCAGGGCTTGGTGGGCGCAGGGACGCGGGGGCAGCGCTGTGCCTTGCGGCACTGTGGTACTCACTCAGCCTGAGACGATGACACAGTTCTCGGTAAAACACACGGCTGGAAAGACGGTTCCCACGGACGGCTGCACTTGCTTTCCCCAGTAGGTGACGGTGATGTCCCTTTGTCCTGCACCTATGTTGTTGATGGTTGCGATGGGTTCCCACCGGTAACCCGCTCCCCGGCTTCAAGCTGGACCGGAGGAGCTCTACTCTTTGCCCGCAGGCGCTGGCCCTCAGAAACTGGTGCCCTGGCGGTGACGGTGTCTCTGCTTTAATGGTTGGGCTGTTGCCTTCAATCGGGACTTGGTTGTTGGGAGACAGCTGTCCCCTTCACTGACGGATTTGGCAAATTATGGCGACTCCTAGCCTTGCCGGGGTCCGAGAGGCCCCTGCCCTGGTGCTGACTGTTCTTTGTACACTGCTCCAGACTGCCGGGTCACCACCCGTCCGCGGTCCTTCCAGGAACCTCCGAGCAATCACCCCTCCAGACAATCACCGCCGTCTGCTGACCTTGCTGTCTCAGTCCGGGGCACACACCCGGACTAGCTTCAGGCTTTCTTACTGTCACTTTTACTCCTTTACTCCAGTTTTCTCCTTTGCTCCTCTACCACTTCACTTTCTTCTACTTTCACTTGACTACTTGTTTACTCCTTCACCTCCTAAACTGGACTCCTCACTCAAGCTCCCCCTGAGCTGACTGCCTGGTTCATCCCGCCTCCAGGGCTGTGTACTCCTCGGTGGGCGGAGCCAACCGCCTGGCCCACCCCCTGGTGTGAACATCAGCCCCTGGAGGAAGGCAACAAGGATTTTGGGTTAGCTGTATGTGCCTAACTGGGGTGTAGGGTGTGGTGGTGTGATGACCTGTGACCCCTGGCTTGCCCAGGGCGTCACACTATATTGGGTTACAAGTATGTGTGCTCCATTCTGGTTCTGCTTTTAATTTTATCTAGGAGGCAGCATGGCACATGAAATACATAATATAGAGTAGGACCCTATTGAGATTTGCCATGATGTTGGCAGGGGTGGCTCAAAGAATTGATCAATTATTTGCTAAAAATCTCATTTTTTAATTGTAGTACAGTTGGAATAAATCTGTGAATTTACACCTTTTCTATGATGCATGCCATTTTCAGATCCTGCCGGCTCCTTTTTCTCAGTATACTACGTCAAGTCAGCAAAAACAGATGTTGACTGTGGCTACCATTGTAAGGGCATTCACAGCTTCACGGAGCGTAATATTTTCCTGCACACAAAGGTGAATGGAACTAGCTATATGATACTAAAGCAAATTATTCCATGCATTTCAGCTACTGTATAATACATGCTTGAACCATGACATTGTTTTCATTAAGGAATGGCTGATTGTGAAGAAGTTGTTGCACGCCACGGGCCCACTCTGTGTGTTTTTGCTTGAAGCATGTTTAACTAAGCATTTGCAGAAGTCGCAGTAGCTCAGATATAAAATGTTAAACAACTAATGGTGACTAGACCCTCTAGTCATTTAAGCAAACAATGAAATAATCTTTAATGCCTACACTTAAAATGACGCAAAAATGTATATTGTAACGGAGTTGTCAAGCCTATTTGTTACAATTTGTAATTTTTAATTTCACCTCTCTGTTGCAGAAATATTAGCAACGTATATAGGAGCTAATTAGTTAACATTAGTTGAGTCCAAGACTAAGATGCTATTTGATAACACCTGTTAGGACTTAAGAAAAGTTAACTCATTAGGTGCACTGAAGATATAACACTTTCATACAATGTAAAGTAGTCAGCATACAGCTTGTATAACAGCGTAAATTGGGTGTGCCCTGGGTGTGCCCTCTAAATAACTTAACACACAGCAATTAATGTCTAAACAGCTGGCAACAAAAGTGAGTACACCTCTAGTGAAAATGGCCAAATAATACCCAAATAGTCAATATTTTGTGTGGTCACCATTATTTTCAAGCACTGCCTTAACTCTCTTGGGCATGAAATTCACTACAGCTTCACAGGAACCACTGGAAGCATCTTCCTCTCCTCCATGACAACATCACGGCTTTGGTGAATGGTAGAGACCTTGTGGTCCTCCACCTTCTGTTTGTGTATGCCCCACAGATGCTCAATAGGTCAATAGACGTACTTGGCCAGTCCAGCAACATTTACCCTAAGTTTGTTTAGCAAGGCAGTGGTCATCTTCGAGATGTGTTTGGGTCATTGTCATGTTGGAATGCTAACGAAGTGAATCATGGTCTACCTTAGTATATCACAGTACATGTTGGCATTTATGGTTCCCTCAATGAACTGTAGCTCTACAATCATGCAGCCCAAAACCATGACAATCCCACTACCATGCTTGACTGTAGGCAAGACACACTTGTCTTTGTACTCCTCCCATGGTTGCCACCACACACACTTGACAACACCTGAACAAAATAAGTGTATCTTGTTCTCATCAGACCACAGCACATGGTTCCAGTTATCCATGCACTTAGACTGCTTGCCTTCAGCAAACTTTTTGTGAATCATTTTTAGAAAAGACTTCCTACTGGGATGATAACCATGCAAACCAATTTTATGCAGTGTGAGGCATATGGTCTGAGCACTAACAGGCTGACCGCCCATCCCTTTAACCTCTGCAGCAATAGTGGTAGAACTCATTCATCTATTTTGAAACAACAACCTCTGGATATGATGCTGAGCACGTGCACTCCACTTCCTTGGTTGACCATGGCGAGGCCTCTTTGGAGTGGAACCTGTCTTGTTAAACTGCAGCATGGTCTGGGCCTCCATAGTGCAGCTTCAGGATGTTTACAATCCTCCTATATCCTAGCCATCCTTATGTAGAGCAACAATTATTTTTTTCAGATAATTCTTAGGTATAAGGTGCCAAGGGGGAAAAAGTGACTAGTTGAGGTGACACTGACATTTCCCTGACAGAAAGACCTGGGTCAGATTAACATTAGATAATCACTGCCGTTAGATTCTTTAGCAGCAATATGTAAGAACGCATATTTACAATTTGTAAATGACTGATTTTGCCTTATCTGCCTTCTGAAAATCATTTATACTGTATTCACATTACTTTTTACTGCTGCTAACTCTTAATTTTTGTCAAATAAATACTTGTTGAGAGTCATCACTGAGTCGCCTTTACTGTGCCGTTGCATTTATTAAATCTGTTTTACACACTGAGCTAACCTACCTTCTGTGACAGCTTGCATGGACCATTTACAAACTATCCTGCCACCATCCCTTTTTAATTTCAAGTTTTCACAATATATGGCTCCCTGCCTGTAGTGTAATAAACAGTTCTCCAGACCATGGCCATTCTTCAGCAGCGAAATAATGCTTTTTTCTAATCTCCCACCACTCTATTGTCTAGGCCAGTATACCACAACGTCTGTAAAGTAGACTGGGCTCAGGGCCTAGTCACAGCACAGGCATCAGGACTTTCCATAGGGAATGCAAGCAGACCATTCAACCAGTCCCCTTTTGGTACCTATCCTCGGTAATATCCAGTATAGGGTGGTGCTAACAGAAGATTCCTTGTGATAGTATGGTGGTGGTGGTGCAGTGCATCAGCATAAGTCTAATCATGACTCTACTCTACTGTTCCCTGCAGCTGACAGTCAAGAACTCTGTCAATCCATATGCAGCATTCATCCTAGGTGACTTCTCAGAAAATGGAATCAGTATTATGTACACAACAAAAGAATGTACAATTGGATCTGCAGGCACAAATAAACTCTCAGTTAGGCCCGTTTCACACGTCAGTGAAAAACAGTGACGTTTTTCACTGGCGTGTAAAACACGCACATGTCCCTGCGTGTGCCGTGATTCACGGCACACGTGGGTTGTCTAAGTCCAATCAGGGCTCCGTTCTCCGTGGCCCGTGATTGCACTTAGAAAACAACTCACCTGTGCACGCTCCCGCTGTCCATGGTGCTGATCGCCCCCGCGGTGCAGCATCCGGCCGGCGGTGACCCCCGCAGAAGCTGCTTCCGGGTCGGCTGTGTCGCGCATAATGAATATGCGCGACAATAATGAGCCGGCTCAGAAGCAGCAGGGAGAACGGGCTGCAGAGGACATCGCTGGACGCCGGGTGAGTTAAAATGTTTTTTATTTTAAAAGCACGTTTTTTTCTGGCACGTGTTTCACAGACCACACCACTGCGTGGTCCGTGGGACATCAGTGATGCCAGAAAAAAATGGACATGTCTCCGTGCGGCAATCACGCACACGCGGGTACGCCGCACGGAGACACGTACAGTGGCAAATCACTGATGTGTGAGCAGACCCATTCATTATAATGGGTCTGCGTATGTCAGTGATTCTGGTACGTTTAAAAAAAAGCACAAACGTACCAGAATCACTGACGTGTGAAAGGGGCCTTAAGGGAACAAGCAAATATATAAAGTGCCTGTCTCATCAATTGTTTTCAGGAGGAGTCCTAATTGATGGTTTCACACCTTGCAGAACTGTGTGGTCTTATTAGAGATGTACTAGAAAGCTGGAAAAAAAACTCCAAGTGCAGCAAAATATCAAAAAAGCTCATTTCCACAATTGTTTTTAAGGATTTTTTTTATATACCATGTTCACTGTACAGTAAAACTAACCTAGCAATATGATTCTCCAGGTCAGTATGATTATGCAGATACCAAAAATATACAGTTATTTTATTTACGTGCTGAAAAAAATCCTGAAATTTATAAAAAAAAAAATGCTTGTGTTGCTTTCTTCCGAGACCCATAACGTTTTAAGTTTTAGGCCAATGGGGCGCTGTGATGGCCAACATTTTTATTGGTACTATTTTTTTGGTGAATACAATGATTTGATCGTCTCTTATTGAATTTTATTGCATTCTTGCGGTGGCCAAAAAAAACGTAACTCTTCTGTTTTAATTTTTTTTCTCATTACGCCGTTTATTGATTGGGTTAATTTATGTTATATTTTGAGAAAATAAACGTTATCGATACCAAATATTTTTTTTCTTTAATTTTTGAATATCTTTATTTTTATTGAGGGAATAGGGGGGGGTGAACTTTTATATTTTCTTCATATTTTTAAAAACTTTTTTTTCACTTTCTACTGAATTTATTAGTTTCCTAAGGGGACTTGAGGCTGTGATCATCCGATCACTTGTACTATGCACAGCAAATCCATAGTATACTATGTATAGCAAAAATCCCGGCCTCCTGTAAATCCAAGCTAAAGGCTGACTTTAACATGAAAGGCACTAGGGTCGTCAGCAGACCCCTGGCCATCAGGGCAACCCATCGACACCTCACAATCACGTCACAGACGCATAAAATAACGCGCACCCCCGCTGGCGCTTATTGAATGTTGCTGTCAAATATTGACACAAGCATTTAACAGGTTAACAGTCACGAGCAGACTTCCGCTCTATGACTAGCTGTTACAGACATATGATGGCTGAAAAATATAGCCATTATGTGCCAGAAGAGGGCGCCACCATATGACATAAATGTACATCATATGTCGGTAAGGGGTTAATTAATATGTCAGAGAAGTAGCTAAAGTTTCCAGTGAAGTGTTTAGTAGTAATTTATTTTCTTAAACACTTGAGCACCTTCAATGCTTACATTTTATTATGTAAAATACACACGCAACAGGCATGTAGCCAAACTGTTACTAATTAGTTGTCCCTGTGATATTAGCGTCTTTAGATCCCGGATGAGTTTTTTCTGCTATTTCATTTTTAAATCAATTCACTTTATCGCACTCATCTCACAAGAGGGTGTCTATGTTTCTGCATGGCAATAAAAAAGGAATCTTAACAGTTATAATGAATAAGAATGCTGACACAGTGATTAATCCCTAATGTCCTCTAATTACGAGGCCCCATAAAATCCACAGCTCATTCTAATTGCCGTCAGCTGACATCACCGAGGACTGGCAGGTCAAAAGATTTTATTGGCTTTGAAATGGAACTTGGAATTCAGTGGATCTTACATTTATTTATTAATGATATTTTACATATGTTTCCTCTGAGGAGAACAAGATAATTAATATTCTCTTGAGATTTCGGGTCATAGTAATAAATATTCAGCAATTCAATTTAAAGATTAATCGTAATATCGCAGCGCACTGTAATGGCAGCTTCTGTCTCACTTCTAATTTATGAAGCTGTAGAATGGTTAAAGTTATCCGAGTTTCTAAGTTAAAGATGAAAACCCTCCAAGGGATCATTTCATCTATAACAATAATACACCTTGTATTTTCCGGTTGTTTCTCCAACTTGTCAAGAAGTCGTACATACAGTACCTTGCTAGTCCAATGCATTGTTTCACTATAGCATGCTCATTTTTAGCCTTAGGTTTTCCCAGTAGAGAGAATTTGTAAAATCATGAAAGTTAGTATATGTAATTCTAAAAATTACTATAAATTCATTTGTTGTTATGAAGGTTAAATTTTAAACTTTAAAGTCATAAAATTAATTTATAGCACTTTAAAATTAATTTGATAATCTTATTTTAGAGGCATTTAGATATGGGTTGTGGCACTAGGATGTACGGCCCAGTAAAGGAGGTGTACTACATACAGGTAGGCTTGCGGCCAAACCACATTATATAACTTTAAGGAAATTCAATGGCAGTATTTCCCACCCCAAATTATTTATATATGCTTGTAGCTCTCTCAAAGACAAGTTGATCAATGTGTTTACATGGCCAGTCTGTGCATCCATTATTGAGAAATCATCAATTGAATTGATATTGAAATGAAACTGTAGACCTGAGGCCTCTGTCACTCCAGCTCAATTCCACATCCACAACCTCCTCCCCCTGCTTGTCCAATAGCTCATTTGACTAAACTCACACAGCATAGAGGCTGTCAGTCAAGCTTGACTGACAGCCTTTATGCTCTATGACTTTAGTCAAGAAAGTACATATAAAAAACATACATGTAAAACCGGTATCGGTGTCATCAGTGTTTTTCATCAGTGTGCCATCAATGTGTCATCTGTGTCATTCAAGTGTCATCCATAGGTCATCCATGTTCTTCCAGTATGGCTAAAGAAAAAGAAATTTCAAAGCTCCTATACTTTCAATGTTAAACATGAACAGCACACGGAGGGCAGACAGATGGCACACTGATGCTATCCATGAGCTGTATGTGTTTTTCATGAACCCAAAGACTTTTACTAGTTCTTTTCATCTGAGGTGCCGTAAGAAAACAAACATGTCTCCATGTGGCAGACATGTACACACAATCCGTGTGAAAACCCTGACATGTAAGCAGTCCAATAGTTTATAATGAAAAAAATGGATGCCACATATACTGGAAACACGCACACATGTGAAGAAGTCTTTAAGCAAAATTTTTCATAATGGAAATTCTTTCATCTTCAGCTCAGCTTCCAACAGGTCACCTACGCAGGTGCTGTCATCTAGTACTCTACACTTAATCACATTAACTTCTATATGGCCGCTAACATGCCTCATCCCTTGTAATCAGCTCTGTAGTGTTATACAAACCATGCTTGACTAGGCAAGAGATTTGTCTTAGTACTCTTCACCTGGTTGTCACCACATACGCTTGACACCATCTGAACCAAATAAGTTTATCTTGGTCTTATCAGACCACAGCACATGGTTCCAGTAATCGATGTCCTTAAGGTACCGTCACACTAAGCGACGCTCCAGCGATCCCACCAGCAACCTGACCTGGCAGGGATCACTGGAGCGTCGCTACACGGGTTGCTGGTGAGCTGTCAAACAGGCAGATCTCACCAGCAACCAGTGACCAGCCCCCAGCCAGCAGCGTCGCGTGGAAGCGATGCTGCGCTTGGTAACTAAGGTAAATATCGGGTAACCAACCCAATATTTACCTTGGTTACCAGCGCACAGCGCTTAGCGCTGGCTTCCTGCACTCCTAGCCAGAGTACACATCGGGTTAATTACCCAATGTGTAGTCTGGCTATGTGTGCAGGGAGCAGGGAGCCGGCACTGACAGCGTGAGAGCGGCGGACGCTGGTAATGAAGGTAAATATCGGGTAACCAAGGAAAGGGTTTCTTGGTTACCCGACATTTACATTGGTTACCAGCGTCCGCAGGAGCCGGCTCCCTGCTCACTGCACATTCAGTTGTTGCTCTCTTGCTGTCACAGACAGCGATGTGTGCTTCACAGCGGGAGAGCAACAACTAAAAAATGGTCCAGGACATTCAGCAACAACCAACGACCTCACAGCAGGGGCCAGGTTGTTGCTGGATGTCACACACAGGAACATCGCTAGCAACATCGCTGTTGTGTCACAAAAGTCGTACCTCAGCAGCGATGTTGCTAGCGATGTTGCTTAGTGAGACGTGGCCTTAAGTCTGCTTGTCGTCAGCAAACTGTTTGTGGATTTTCTAGTGCATCATTTGTAAAAGAGGCTTCCTTTTGGGACAACAGCCATTCAGACCAATTTGATGCAGTGTACAGCGAAAGGTCTGAACACTGACAGGCTGACCCCCACCCATTTAAGCACCTCTGCAGCAATGCTGGTAACACTCATACATCTATTTTTAAAAGACACCCTCTTTTACCACACCTGCTCCACATTCACACCTTAAACCTTGTAATACTAATGAGTCACATGAAAACGGGGAGGAAAAATGTTTAATTAGACACATTTTGGCCATTTTATCTCAGGGGTGTACTTACTTTTGTTGCCAGCAGTATAGACAATGGCTGTGTTTTGGGTTATATAGAGGGCACACCAAATTTACACTGCTATACAAGCTTTACATTGTATCTAAGTGTCATATCTTCAATTTCGTCCCATGAAAATATACAAGTGCATCTCAATATATTAGAATATCGTCAAAATTTTTTTTTAATAGAGTTGTTACAGAGTGAATTATTTCAAGTGTTTATTTCTGTTAATATTGATGATTATTGCTTACAGCCAATGAAAACCCAAAAGACATCATCTCAGAAAATTAGAATAACTACCACAAAACACCTGCAAGGGCTTCCTAAGCATTTAAAATGGTCCCTTAGTCTGGTTCAGTAGGCTACGTAATCATGGGGAACTTCTCACTTGACAAATGTCCAGAAAGCGGTCACTGACAAACTTCAAACATTAAAAAAAGCATTTTTTACTTCTATTTTTCGTATGCAATTTAGGCCTTTAACTAGTCAAAGAGGTGTTAGCTCCCAAGACTAGTCGGCCTTCTTTCCATGTTATCACGGCCCTATGGGAGTGATAGCATGATTGACATGAGCTGGTCTCATCACAATTCTTGGAAATCTTGTGCATGCGTGCACCTAATGTCGGCAGCATTAGGGTCCCTCAGAAGCCGGATGTACATGTCAGAGAGAAGAACTAAGCATGATTGGAAAAAGAGCTTCTGCACTTTTAATCATGCGCAATGCACCTCTCTAAAGCTGGGACGTGTACACCCGGCTTGCGAAGTACCCTAATGCCACTGACATAACGGAATTTTGACATGAAAATATAAATGCTGCTGCCTTGGAGGGCATATGGGACCTGACAGGTTGCTGTTAACGTGGTCTAAGCATGTAGTCTATATTTATATAGTTGCATTCACTGCATGTTCATTTGCATATCCTTTTTTTGACACTGGTTACTTTTCCCAAATATAACTGTGGCGCCCCTGAGGCTTCAGTTGCCACAGAGATACTGTATCTCAGGCTGGGGAGTGGAGTCTAGTTAATGGTAGCACACTGTAGAAAGTTGTTCAGTCGAAAGGATCATTGAAGGAGTGAAGACCTGTGGTCTGGATCTGGTGCAGCTCGGCCCAGGCACAAGTTAGAAGGGGTCCTAAAGGCCATGGGATGTGAGTCATACTCCCATGGCCTCGTTCCAAATACGATATATTGGAGGGGAGTGACTTGGCCACAGATGGGGATCCGGTCCCTAGACTAGAGGAGAAGAACCAACATGCTCATTTAGTAAAACCAGAGGCTCAGGACACATCTAGTACCAAATTAAACTTCGCACACGAATCCGCTGGAAAGTGACCACATAGAGCCAAGGGATAGAGCTTATAGCCACCCGACAGGGTCCATTGACACTGGCTCAGAGCAAAGTGTGCATAGGCATGGGACAGGCGGGCGAGAAGTCAGCGCAGGAAGACGACCAGGGAAGGAACATTAGTAGGGTGTACCGGTCTTGACCTCTGAACTACCTGGGATCTACTGGAGCCCATCACAGTGAAACACAGCACTCCAAAGGCGGTCAATGACTGGTCATGTTACCTTGGAACCTGCTACAGTGAGTAAAAACCTTGAGACTGCATCCCTGTGTTGCTCCATTATTTGCCTGCGCCTCCAGCCCTGCACCTCCGCCATCACTGAGTACTACTCCCAACTGCCCTGGGGCCCAGCTCTACCTGTGGAGAGCTATACCAACAAAGCTGCGTAATCATCTGCCCCAGATATCCCATCCCTTTGCATCAGCTATCTCTGGCCGAGTACCACAGGTGGCGTCACGAACTACTATCGCCATTATTATCCCCTTTAACTGACACTGCCAGGGTCACAGAACCGGGCCTTGCCACAGCAGCGTCCCAGAAACAGAACCGCGGCCCGGTAACGAGTAATCCCCAGGCCCCGCTGTGGGCGTTTCATAACTACCTAGCCTTCTTTATGGAGCAGGGAGTGTCCCAAGACCTACTGGTAGCTTCTAAAAAGACTATCCATAGATTCCTATTTGAGATGATGGATATCCTCAGAGCAGTTAGTTATAATGTCAGGCACTGCTACCACAAAAAGTAAGGAGGTTTTTAAAACCCTAAACAGGATAGCATTGCTAACTGAAGTCCATTAGCCCCTTCAATTAGCTATCAATATTGTAATTCCAGGTAGCTCCCTTAACTACATCTAACAAATCATATGGACACTATACCCGATTTACATAAATAGAGTGAAGCAGATGAACATTTAAAAAGTACAAGCAAAAATAGCTATTTCATTGTAATGCTCAGTTTAATTTGTTTTTAAGTAGCGTAAAATATATCTAGCAGTTAATTTCCCTGTTAAACAACATCAATTTACTTTTTTAATCTTTAATGCGACTAAGGACACAGACCAGAAATCTTCCTTTATTCAATTTTCACAAAAAAATCTCATTATCTGAGACCGACTTCTGATGAGTTCAGGGTACAGGCATTGAGGAGCGTAGGGTTAAATTAAACAAATGCTACATACTTTGCTTAAGGGGGTTGATAAAAGCAGAAGAAACTGGTATGTGATGTTCGAAGCAGAAACCAAATTCCCTGTGGGCACCAGCGAGCTGTAGTTGACATATACTAAAAAAGATTAAAGAACCAGAGAAATATTCCAAATATATAAGAATGCTTGCAGTGCTGGCGCTTATACAGCTTGACAAGATACCTGAAAGTCAAAATAATAATGCAAACACTGCTAGAATGGTCACAACAGACAAATCATTGTGGAAAAAAAGCAATGGATGGCATGGGCATGTGTGCCACTGTCATCTTATTAGTTAGCTCTTCATAATTTTACTTTAGCTTTCCAACAGGGATGGATAGTAATTAGGGATGACTGAATACCTCAAATATTCGGCTTCGCGATTATTTTCTGAATACCTCGCCGCTATTCGACTATTCGATGCGCAATGTAAAGGCTGCTTTACACGCTGCGACATCGCTCAAGCGATCTCGTTGGGGTCACGGAATTTGTGACGCACATCCGGTCGCTTTAGCGATGTCTTTGCGTGTGACACCTATGAGCGATTTTGAATCGTCGCAAAAACGGTCAAAATCGCTCATCGGTGACATGCCCCCCTATTCTCGAGTATTGCTGCTGCTCGTTGTACGAAGTAGTTCATCGCTCCTGCGGCAGCACACATCGCTATGTGTGACACCGCAGGAACGAGGAACCTCACCTTACCTGCGGCCGGCAATGAGGAAGGAAGGAGGTGGGCGGGATGTTACGTCCCGCTTATCTCCACCCCTCAGCTTCTATTGGGCCGCGGTTCGATTACGCTGCTGTGACGTCGCAGTGACGCTGAACGAACCGTCCCCTTACAAAGGAGGCGGTTCGCCGGTCACAGTGACGTCGCAGAGCAGGTATGTGCGTGTGACGCTGCCGTAGCGATAATGTTCGCTACGGCAGCGATCACACGATATCGCATGTACGATGGGGGCGGGTGCTTTCGCGCTTGACATCGCTAGCAATTGCTAGTGATGTCGTAGCGTGTAAAGCAGCCTTAAGTCTATGAGAAGCCCGAATAGTACCGAATAGTTGTTATTCAGGTTTCCCATAGACTTACATTGTGCGTCGAATATTCAATAGTAGTCGAATAGCGATGAGGTATTCTGAAAATATTCGCGAAGCCGAATAATTGAAGTATTCGATCATCCCTAATAATAATATATGATTTGTCCCAGGTTGTTCAAAACTGACATCTGGAGGGAATCATTTCAAAGGTCAACTATCAGAAATTCCGGTACTCTGTTGCATATCTGAAAGACATCAAAAGGGTGTTAAAAAAATCATCTCTTGTGTACCTTCAATTTTTTGAGCAGTCTGCATTTTTTCCTTTTGCATTGCTACCTAATATTAATTGAGAACCATTTAATAATATACAATACTATATATATAATAACGGCAGGCACTGTATGGAAAGAGAAACAATGATACATTAAATAATAAGAGAGGACATTGTATAAAAAAGGATGACACTATATAATAAGGGAGGACATTAGGTATTAAAGTACATAGGTATATATGAGAATATGCTATGTAATAAGAGACACTACTTAACATACTGACATCTGGAGGGAATCATTTGAAAGGTCAATTGCCAGAAATTCTGGTACTCTGTTGCATATCTGAAAGACATCAAAAAGGTGTTAAAAAAAAAGTATCATCTCTTGTGTACCTTTCAATTTTTTGTGCAGTCTGCATTTTTTTCCTTATGCATTGCTACCTAATAATAATTGGGAACCCTTTAATAATGCACAATGCTATATATAATAACAGAGGGCACTATATGGAAAGAGAAACAATGATACCTTAAATAATGAGACAGGACATTGTATAAAAAAGGATGACACTATATAATAAGGGAGGACATTAAGTATTAAGGTACACAGCTATATATGAGAGTATGCTATGCTATGAGAGATACTACTTAACATACTAATGGAGAAATTATCTAAAAAGGATGACCTATCCACATTAAGGAATAAAACTATGTGATAAGGGATGGATGGTGCTATACATAATAAGGGAGGACACAAGGTAATAAGCTGTGGTGATATAAATAATAAGCTGAAAGAAATAACATGATCACATTTTTTTTTAAAAAAAGTACAAAGATATACAGAAATTACAAGGTACAATACTGTGGCTTATGGCACGTCACATCCACTGGATGGCCACACGTAGATACATACATATATAAAAAAATATACAGTATATTTCAAAATGAGTACACCCCTCACATTTTTGGAAATTTTTATTACATCTTTTCATGGGAAAACACTGAAGATATGACACTTTGATACAAAGTAGCCAGTGTACAGCTTGTAAAAAAGTGCAAATTTGGTGTGCTCTCTGAATAGCTCAACATTCAGCCATTAATGTCTAAACCACTGGCAACAAAAATAAGTACACCCCTAAGTGAAAATGGCCAAATTGTGCCAAATTAGACATCTCCTTCCCTGGTGTCATGTGACTCATTAATGTAGCAAGATCTCAGGGGTGAATGGGGAGCAGGTGTGTTAAATTTGGTGGTATTATTCACACACTCTCTTAAACTGGTCACTTATAGCTCAACATGGCTGATCATGGCAAATAATTCTCTGAGGATCTGAAAAAAAAATGTTGCACTACATAATGATGGCTGGGCTATAAAAGGATTGCCATCACCCTGAAACTGAGCTGCAGCAAAGTGTCCACGACCATACAGCAGTGTACCAAGACAGGTTCCACTCAGAACTGGCCTCACCACGTACAACCAAAGAAGTTGAGTGCACGTGCTCAGCGTCATATGAAGAACTTGCATTTTTAAAATAGAGGTATGAATGCTATCACTATTGCTGCAGAGGTTAAAGTGGTGGGTGGTCAGCCTGTTAGTGGTCAAACCATACACAGCATCAAACTGGTCAATACGGTTGTCTTTCCAGAAGGAAGCCTAAAAATGTTGTACAAGGAAGCCTGCAAACAGTTTGCTGAAGACAAGCAGACTAAGGGCATGGATTACTAGAACCATGTCCTGTGGTCTGATGAGAAAAAGATAAACTAATTTGGTTCAGATGGTGTCAAGCGTGTGTGATGGCAACCAGGTGAGGAGTGCAAGCATGGTGGTGGGAGTGTTATAGTTTGGGGCTGCATGAGTGCTGATGGCTGTGTGGGCTACAGTGCATTGAGAGAACCATGAATTTCAACATGTTCTATTACATACTGAAGCAGAGCACGATCCCCTTTCATCGAAAACTGGGCCGCAGGGCAGTATTCCAAAATGAAAATGACCCCAAACCCACCTCCAAGACACCATTACCTCGCTTAAGAAACTGAGGGTAAAGGTGGGGGACTGATCAGGCATGTCTCCAGACCTAAAACATATTGAACATCAGGGGGGCATCTTCAAATAGAAGATGGTGTAGCGCAATGTATCTAACTTTCTATAGCTCTGTGCTGTTAACGTGGAGGAGTGGAAAAGGATTCCAGTGGCTCCTATGAAGCTGTAGTGAACTCCATGCCCAAGAGAGTCAAGACAGTGCTTAAAAATAATGGTGACCACACAAACATTGACACTTTGGGTACAATTTGGCCTTCTTCACTTAGGGGTGTACTCACTTATGTTGCCAGCGGTTTAGACATTAAAGGGAACCTGTTAGGTCCTATTTGCACTTAGAACCATGAGCAGTTCTAGGTGCATATTGCTAATCCCTGCCTAATCATCCCTGTATACACTAGCACAGATAAAGAGATCTTTAGAAAAAGTATTTCTAAAGATCTTTTACCGTATGCTAATGAGTGAGAACACTAGCCACCTGAGCGTCAGTTCCCCTGCTGGTTAGTTCCCCTGGCCAGTCGCCCCCATTAGCATGTTAGTATGCTCCTGTGGGCGTGCTAACATGCTAATGAATGTGCAGTGTCAGAAGATAAATCTCACTCACCTCTCCGCTGCCATTGCGTCCGACAGGGGATTTCGGCTCAGTGCGCATGATCCCCGCAGTTTGGGTCATGCGCACTATGAAGCCGGGTGTACGTGTCCTGGCTTCAAACTGAAGTAATGTGCATGACCCAAACTCCGGGTCATGCGCACTGAGCCGAAATCCCCCGATGGATGCGATGGCAGCAAAGAGGTGAGTGAGATCTTCCTGTGATGCTGCATATTCAGTAGCATGTTAGCACGCCCACAGGGACTAACATGCTAATGGGCGCGACTGGTCGAGGAACTAATGCCCAGGGGACTAGTCCCTGGCCTCATTAGCTCATGGTAAAAGATCTTTGGAAATACTTCTTCTAAAGATCTCTTTATCTATGCTAGTGTATACAGTGAGGGTTAGGCAGGGATTAGCAATATGCACCCAGAACTGCTCGCGGTTCTGGGTACATATTGGACCTCACAGGTTCCCTTTAATGATTGTGTGTTGAGCTATTTAGAGGGCACACCAAATGTACATGTTATAAAGTAGAAGAGGTAAAAGTGAGAGGTATTTACTTATATACTGTATATATTTATATAATAGAATATGTCAGCAACCAACTATAATAAACATTTCAGTTTTATTGTTAACATTGTGTTATCCATGAAAGTCTACCTTACAATAGGGGGTTAGATATGTAAGTTTTTGTTTTACAAACACAACTGTAACTACCCATGATCACTCTGCAGGCGTACAGTACAGATAGAGAATAAATATTTAGATCAAGTTACTTACCAATTATGTCTCCTCTTATTTGAGTTTACATTTTTTCTTCTCTGTCCGCTCTAGATCTACATGATGGCTTCAGGCTACGGTTCGTCATAAATGAAATTGCTGCACAGAAGTCTTCTGATCTTCGCTTTTTTAGCAGATGAAAATAATGTCACATATACATGCATTGCATATGTATATAAAGTATAAATATGTTCACCCAACTGCTTACCAATTTGCTCTCTGCTCTCTAATTATTATCCACCATGCTCTTCCCTTATTGAATAGATAATGAAATTAATTGCAGCAGAGCAATAAAAAAAAACTCGTATCCTGATGTTCCCACTTTCAGGAGTAACATTCATGTTTTCTTTTCGGATTCTTGTTGAATGATGAAGGCAGCATAATGACATTAAGGCCCCTTTCACACGTCAGTGATTCTGGGACGTTTGTGCTTTTTTTTAAACGTACCAGAATCACTGACATACGCAGACACATTATAATGAATGGGTCTGCTCACACGTCAGTGATTTGTCACTGCACGTGTCTCCGTGCAGCATAACCGCGTATGCGTGATTGCTGCACGGAGACATGTCTATTTTTTTCTGGCATCACTGATGTCCCACGGACCACGCAGTGGTGTGGTCCGTGAAACACGTGCCAGAAAAAAACGTGCATTTAAAATAATAAACATTTTAACTCACCCGGCGTCCAGCGATGTCCTCTGCAGCCCGTGCAGCCTGCTGCTTCTAAGCCGGCTGATTACTGTCGCGCATATTCATTATGCGCGATACAGCCGACCCGGAAGCAGCTGCTGCGGGGGTCACCGCCGGCCGGATGCTGTACCGCGGGAGGATTCAGCACCATGGAGAGCGGGAGCAGGCGCAGGTGAGTTGATTTCTAAGTGCAATCACGGGCCACGGAGAACGGAGCCCGGATTGCACTTAGACAACCCACGTGTGCCGTGATTCATGGCACACGCAGGGACATGTGCGTGTTTTACACGCCAGTAAAAAACGTCACTGTTTTTCACTGACGTGTGAAACGGGCCTAAGGTGCTGCCTGTGTAATAGAGACGATGCCAAGAAGAGAACCAATGATGGCTTTTACAGCACCGTTGCTATGTTCAACTCCTTCTGTGTCTTTGAGGCCCCCTTCACACGCACGTGTCTGCAGTATGTGTTAGGTCCGTGCCCGCATGTACCGGAGACACGGGCACACGTAAACCCATTAAAATCAATGGGTTTATGTGCACGCACGTGTGCAGCCATTGGCCCGTGCCTCCGTGTGGAGCAGACGTGAGCCCGTGTGCGCCACACGGATGCACGGGTGTCACACGGCCCGCACACGTACCACATGGATGTAGTGTGGATGCGGTCCCGTGTGACATGCGCCGGAGAAAACTCACGTGTCAGAGAAAAAAAAAACTTTACTCACCTTCTCCAGCCCTCCTGTCTCTGCTGCTGCTGTGACTTGCTGCCGACCGCCGCTCATTATGCACGTTTAATATTCACTTCACTGCGGCGGAAGCGGCAGCAGCATGGAGTCTGCAGGGCTGGAGACCGAAGATTAGCACCACGGACAGCGACACCAGGGACAGGTGAGTTGAAAGTTCCCGTTCTCCGTGTGTTATCACGGATAACACACGGAGAACACACGTAGTGCCATAAACACGGCTCATGGAGGGGAAAACGCACCTTTGACACGTCCGTGAAAAACATGCGTGATTTTCACGGACGTGTGAAGGGGGCCTGAGACAGAGTTAAGTCAGATATAAAATTGTATAAGTTAGACAATGGAGCTATTAGAAACCATCCTCAGCCCCCTGCCTCATAGAGCTGTGGTCCTGTGGAACCGTATGGTTGCTTCCAGGATACAGCGGGCCACGAACAAGTAACCAGACCAGACTAGGGCTGAGTGCAAACTCTTTTTCTTTATAAACCATTTGGGGAGTGGAAAATGCAACACGGGATCAAGATGGGATTTACCACAAACAAATGTACATACACTGACTCAGAAAGCCAGGATCAGTGTGTTAGGCCAGAGACCCTTTGCAATATCGCGAGAATTACTGGAACACAATTTACCTAACAGGAAATCCCAAACAATGCTGGAACAGAACATATCTATATATAAAATTGATTTATTCTGTCTGTCTGTGTCTTGCTCCAAACTGACGTCATTACAGTGACAACCGTCGCCACACCGCACGCGCTAAAGAGCCTGTGACCAACGGCTCAGCTAACTGAACAGCCCGAACTACAGGCTGACAGGACGATGCCTGACAATTTTCCCCGCACCCACACGGAGCCCCGACTCCTCGGTGAGTGCTGCACCCCCGGGAGCCCACACCGGCAACCCAGCCGACACATACCCACCACTCACCTCCCCCCCCCGCACACATTACCCCACTCGGCTCCACCCCCCCTCGCACTCCGCCCTCCGCATGTATTCACTCAACACACACACACGAATAGTCACCTGTCCCCAGCCATGCAGACCCCAGCACTGACGTCCTCAGTGCCATGGCCAGGCTCGGCTCCACCTCCCTGCATTCCACCCCCTGCACACATTACTCCGCTCGGCTACGCCCCCCACACTCCGCCCTCTGCATGTATACACTGAAAACACACATACCTGGATAGTCACCTGTCCCCAGCCATGCAGTCTCCGGCACTGACGTCCTCAGCGCCATGGCCTCGCTCGGTTCAACCCTAACTCCCGCACTCCGAGCACCGAACACATTACCCTGCAGGATGGGGGCACATGTCAGGATGGTGGCTGCACCACGATGGGGGCACATACCAGCATTGGGCCACATCACAGCATCAGCATATTTTTATTTAACTTTACACTGTACATGGCCTTCTTTCATTACAAGCCATGGACATCATTAAACATTAGACTCATCTATTAAAACTGTTCCTTCTGTTGTTTGTCATTTTAAAACCAATAAACAATTATAAGAATACACTAAATTAAACCTAACCCATCCAGTCCATTCATTACCTTATTATTCAATCTGCTAACCTACATACACATTCTTGACTACCCGATACGTTAGAATCGGGCCACTTTCTAGTAAACTAATAAAGAGTGTAAATTACTAAGTGCTACTAGTACCTGTCTCTGGACCAGCACACTGATTAACAATCTTATCCATGCTTCTATTCCCCTCCCTCTCCCCTCATTACATGTGCACATTAACAGCTCACCCGGGGTTAAACACTTATTAACAGCAGTATAACAGTAGCTCCAATTCGGTTCTGTGTAAGTGACTGAAACGTACTTTAACCATTTTGGTGCCAAAACCACTACCATATTTGTTCACACTTGCCCGAGCTCAGGATTTACAGTACCAATGGATGGATGGATCCAGTGAACTCTCAGGTATAAAGGGGAAAACCTGGCAGCTTCAGCTGCCGCAAGTCCATAAGGCACCAGCAGTCACAGAGACAGGTCACCTCAGGGTGGATCACCACAGGGACGGATATTCACAGGGATGGATCACCACAGGGACGGATCTCCTCAGGAACGAATCACCTCAGGAACCAAACAGCAGACCAGTAAGAAGGCCCAGATAACCAGGAAAACCGTTCCAATCACAGTTTTCTCTCTCCCTTGCAACAGCCTATGAATGCCGGCACTTATCTGTGTGGTCTCTCTTTGCACAGCAATCAGCAGGCTGTCTTCAGCAGTCCAGGGATTTCAGACCATCGCAAGGAATGGCAACCACCACGCTTCAGGGTCTCCCTCAAACTGTCTCTCTCTCCTTCCCTCTTCCTGTCCCTTGCTCCTCACAGAATTCTCTATGACTGAGCAGACTTCACCTTGGTCGGACTCTCACAGTCCTTTGGATTATAGGAGCAATTACTTTTTGGATGTGGGTCCCTCAGGAGCTTTTGGCTAAATTTTTTAACCTAGTCTGCCCTTATTGAAACCAACAACTGTCTCCAGCTGTCCAAAACCACAACCGCTGTTTATTGACCAGAACAGATCAATTGCAAAAACTATTTTTCATTTACAACAAAAGGCCTGATACATCATTTTTTATTTATTGAAATAACTTTTCTTTTTCTGTTTTTTGATATTCACTAAGGTTTTTTACACATATAATCCATAAATGTAATGCAAATTACTTTTTATTTTTATCTTCAAGCAGCTTTTGCGACTTTTCAGCACAAAAAGTTACATATCCTTTAAAAAGTCAAAAAAATCCATCAAATTGATAACTATATGTCTCCAAAACCTTATAG
Source organism: Anomaloglossus baeobatrachus (assembly GCF_048569485.1). Lineage (NCBI taxonomy): Eukaryota > Metazoa > Chordata > Amphibia > Anura > Aromobatidae > Anomaloglossus > Anomaloglossus baeobatrachus. Next base: position 262,782,989 of record NC_134358.1, on the reverse strand, counting down.
CTTGGGAAAAATGCAGTTAGATGCCGCCAGAAAATGCAACATTTTGTTAATATTGTATTGCATGAATCTGTAAATCATCTGGATAAGCAGAGTCGTCTAGGAGAACGAAAAAAAATTAAAAAAAGACAACTTTAAAAGCGGTGAAAACATATAGAGAAAATGGCGTACATATTAAAGCCACTAAAAAGAGGTAAATTATTCCAGAAAACAAGAGAAACGGCAATGATGAACCAGGGCCAAAAAGGTTGAGGAGATAATTGATGGGATAATGATGGGTTTTTCAACTTTAATCATATTTGCCTCTTATCTCCAAATGAAGATATGACAAATTCAATAAATTGCCATCTTATATCTTTTTATGCCTTTTAGAAAATGTGAGAGGTGACTTTTCTGGAAGCCTGGCTTTATAGGACTGCTTTGCTCAGCATTGACTCTGACCTCCAGCTATATGTCAGCTCACTTATCTAAGGTGGTCTAATGTCTAATATTTTGTACCTTAGGTGATCAGCAATCCCTCCACAGCCCAAATTATATCACATCATTTAGATTGTCAAAACATACTAATAAAATTAATTCATTAACAATATGTAATGCAAATTTGCTGACTAAACAAATGGCTTAAACTTATAAGGAAACCCGTCATGTATATGTAGGGTTAGCCTGCAGGTAAAATCATGTTAGGCTATGAAAGCGGAGCTATGGTTACAGGGAGAAAATTAACTGTTATCTTCCTGTGGCCGCTCACTTCCAATCACAGAGGCCGGTCAGGGAGCTGCTACAGTCACCGCTAGCTAAATTATGAGCACAGCTGTAATCATTCCCTGATATTTTGATTTATAGTCTGTGTGACGCCCCAGGGGGAGTCGTGGTCGCGGCCGATGCCCGGTTCCGTGACCCTGGGTGTCGCTGCGATAAAAAGGGGTGAAAAATATAAAGGGAATAAAAATAAGTTCTAAACTACGCCACTTGCGGTCTGCGGCCAGGTTGTTGGGGCCGCCGCTGCAGGGTCCTGCCGGGGCTGATGAAGTGGTGCAGCTTAGGTGTTTGAGCCCTCCGCAAGCAGGGAGATGCCCCAGCAGTGAATGATCGGGATTGTAATGGGGAACCGTCTGTGTGAGTACACAAGGGCGATAATAAACAGTCCACACCACTATTGCAGTTTCAACTTGCCTTGCCTTTACTTGTGGTACTTGGACCCGCTGGTGCTAGTTCTAAGTGTTCCCGCTTCCCTTCTTCTCCATGCATGCTGTGACCTGGGTTGGCTGTACTCCGTGCACACTTGTTGTGGTTGGACTCCTGTGGCCTGGAGCTACTTGGGAGTCCCTTCTCTTCAGTCTTGGTCCTACTTCAGGCAGCCTGTACTATTTAAGGGGTTCAGTCCCCGGTCCCCTCTTTGCGGCTTGCGCTTCAGACTTTTTGGGTTGGCGATGGACCCTGGAGATCTTTTCACCCGGCAGAGTTAACAGCTGACCATAAAGTGTCCCACTGTCCTAGGGTCTGCACCCTGCAATGTGCTGAGTCCTGTGAGCCTTGGTTCCAGACTTCCACAGGCATCCCGCAGTTCCTAGAGTCTTACACTTCCACAGGTAACCCACGGTACTTGGAGTCCTGATTCCGTACTCCACAGTCCCTCACTCCTTTTACAGGACTCCGGTGTTGCTTCAGGTCTTTTTTCTACTTTTTGCTCTTTTCTCCTCACAACTCCTCTCACTTCCTTACTCTTCACTTACTCCAAACTGCTACTCTCTTCAGTCTCCCTTGAACTGAACTCACTACTTCCTCCTGCAAACTTCCCAACTAACCACTGGCCCCTCCCCCTCGCTGGGTCTCTCCCTACAGATTGGGTGGCTACTTTCCAATCAGTGCCCTTCCCTTTTACCTGTTGCTAGGCAGTCTCCCAGTCTGGTGTTGGGGTTGTGTATGTGGCCTGAAGGTGCTGGTGTACTGGCCGGTACAGATATTCCGGGGTTTGGGTTTCCACTGGTTACATTTGTGGCACCTGGTACAGTAGGGGTGCTACATCTGCTCTGCAGTGTGACTGCAGCATATGAATGATTAGTAGTGATGGATGCATAGTAACTATTTGTGTTCAGATTATTTGCAACGAATCCCAAAGTACTATTTCGGTATGCATCATGAATAACGAACCTAATGCAAGTCAATGGGGAACCAAAGCATTTTTCTTGTTGTGATTAATACTGGAATAGTACTCGTTATTCGGTAACCATTATCCAAACACGGTTACTATTCACCCATCTCTAGTGAGCAGTCTGTCAATCAATGTATTAGGGAGTTATTACAGCCGCACTCACAACATAGTGAGCATGACTGTAACCGCTTAAGGCAGCATACCTGGAAGTAAAATGGAGAAAGGATATAAGTTCATTTTCTGCTCCAAAGGCAGTCTTATATGATTTTAACACTATTTGCCTACTGGTTAACCCTGTATCTGCAGGTAAATAGCATTTCTGGACATGACAAATTCGGCCTGACAGTCCAACAACTACGCAACCAGTGAATAGACTTAGTATCGTTCCCAGGGTGTCACACACTGCGATGTGTGCTACCCTGAGCACGATGAACAATCTGACGTTCAATTCATGAGGAATGAACGACGTGTGTGCGATGAACATTTTACCATTCAATCGCAATCGCACGTAGCTGTTACGCACTGCAATGTACCTTACGATGCCGGATGTGCGTCACTTACGATGTGGCCCCGCCGACACATTGTAAGATACATTGCAGTGTGTAAAGCGGGCTTTGGTGTGAAGGACAGTATAGATGCCCTCGCTATCCTGCAGTCACATCATGACAGAGGTGTGATTTATCCTGGATGCCTTGTTTCTGTAGCAAAAAATTTACTTTTTTCATTTCAAGCATACACTTTAACTCTAATCACCAATAGTACTATCCTTTGTGGTACTGTCATGCAAATAAGATGACAAAGAGGTGAAGTTCATCTATACATGGATATAAATTGGCATTCAGAAGGTGCAGATGAAGCCTAAAATGTTCATAGATTTGGGATTTCTCATTTTAGACAGTAGTGTAATGCAATCATAGGATTCTATTGTACAGACGTAAAGATATAGCAATGCCTCTATAACGGTTTTTAGAAAATGAGAATGATGTTAAGCTTTTATAAGGTTTATTTGGCAGATGGATATATTAATGGTCAATCCACTTTATGTTATTCTATACCAGCTCCATTACTTTAGACATATGTAAATTAGATAGGCCACCCATATCTAACTGCTGGGGTATGAAAGACGGCAGAGCTCGAACAAGTAATTCATCCCCTTGATTGTTCACCACAGCACCCCACATTTGGTTGTGGCTGCCACTGGAACTGCAGCTCTGTCCTATCCAAGTATACCCTGTTTCCCCGAAAATAAGACACTGTCTTATATTTTTTCTTGCCCTGAAAAAAGCACTAGGTCTTATATTCGGGAGGTGTCTTATTCTCGAGGAGACATGGTTGGGGGTAAGTTTACCCCCCACAAAAAGCAGGTCCCCCCATCCCAGGATCGTCATACTTACCAGCCCCGGGCGTCTGTATGGCTCCCAGATACTCCTGTGATCTCCCAGCAGGTATGCTGCATGCCTCCCCTGCGTCTGGCTGACATCAGATCTCTCACACACACACACGCACACACACACACCGCATCAGTTCTCCCTATGATCTCCCTGCAGCTGTGCTCCCCTGCATCTGGCCAACACTCACACATCAGAACACAGTCACACATCAGACAGCATACACACACACACACACACACATACACATCACTTCACCCTGTGTTCTCCAGTGGGCGGTCCCAGCAGCTGGGCTACACGCCGTCCTCTGCCTCCTGCTGACACTCACAGATCCGATCGCATACATTCACACACACACACACTCACACATCAGACAGCATACACGCACACATCTGATCGCATACACCCACACACTCACAATATCGCACATACGTGTGCGCACACTCACAATATCCGGAGATACCACATGCTTCCGGCCATGTGATCCATGGAAGGTCCTGGAAGATCACTGCATGCACAGTGCACAGTATCGCCTCCGAGAAGCAAGCAATATTGCTGGATGTGGTGAGTGTGTGGATGCGATCTGTAGTGTGTGTGTGTGTGTGTGAGTGTGATCTGATGTGTGTGTGTGTTCTGCTGCAGGACCTTGATGCGCTCACCTGCTCCTGGTCAGCGTCTGGTAAGTATGATCGGGGGTCTTCTTTCTTCTGTCTTCTCTCTTCTGGGGGTGCCTGCTGCCTATAATGAAGTGTCCTGCAGTGTCTGTAACTTTTTCCCCCCTGCATGATACTTCATTATTGACCTTGGCTAGGTCTTATTTTCAGGGGATGTCTTATATTAAAGCTTCCCTGAAAACTCCTGGGAGGTCTTATTTTCGGGGGAGGTCTTATTTTCGGGGAAACACGGTAGTAGCTCCACTACCTGGCTTTGCCACAAGCAACGCTATGCCAAATAAACAATGAAAGGAGCATAGAGTCTAATTGATTAACCCCTTTACGACCGCCGATACGCCTTTTAACGGCGGTAAATAAGGGTACTTTTTCCGATCCGCCGCTTTTTAACGGCGGTCGGAAAAAAGGGTCTAGCGCCCCCCAGAGTCAGAAAATTTCCGGGGTCTCAGCTGCCGGGGGTAGCTGAGACCCTGGAGATCATGATTCGGGCCGGTTTTTCCGGTCCCCGCTCACCTGATGACCGGTATACACCGTATACCGATCATCAAGTTATAGTAAATGACCGCGCCGGTAAAAAATGATTTATCTCCCATCTGGCATGATCAAACATGCCAGATGGGAGATAAATCTTTTTCCCGGTTCCCTCCGGTCCCCCGGTGTCCCCAAAGTGCCCCCCCCGACCCCCAACCCCCTCCCGAAAATCCAAGATGGCCGCGCGCACCGGCGATCACAGCAGCGCGCCGGCCGCATTTCCACTGTTCCTATGGTTTCTGTCGTATGTGCCATAACACATACGACAGAAACCTGCTCCCTAGGCCCCGCCGGGTCCCCCCCTACCCCCCCCCTGGTGTTCCCCGGTGTCCCCCGGTGTCATACATACCTGTCGCAGCGCTGATCCCCCGCGGCCCCCTCCTCCGGCTCCTTCTCTGCAGACTCCGGTCACATGAGCAGAGCGCAGCTGTCAGCTTCCTGTGTTCAGGACGCTGGCTGCTCGCACTCTGCAGCTGTGACCCGGGGAGAGTGGGTGCAGATTCTTTGCACCCACTCTCCTAAAATGGAGGGTCTGCCCTCCTAGAAAATGGGGGATACGTTCCCTGAACGTGTCCCCCATATTCTAGAAGGTCCAGAGGCGACGTGGGACATCCAAATGGATTATAGTGGATTTTTTTTTTTCTTTTCAATAAATTGGTCAATCAGGGAATGTTTGGGGGAGTGTTTTTTCAAATAAATTTTTTTTTGTTGTCAATTTTTTTTTTATTACTGTCAATTAGTTATGTCGGGTATCTGATAGACGCCGTGACATAACTAATTGCTGGGCTTGATGCCAGGTGACATTACACACCTGGTATCAACCCCATTCATTACCCCGTTAGCCAACGCACCAGGGCGCGGGATGAGCTGGGGCGAAGCGCCAGAATTGGCGCATCTAATGGATGCGCCACTTCTGGGGCGGCTGCGGCCTGCTATTTTTAGGCTGGGAAGAGTCCAATAACCGTGGCTCTTCCCATCCTGAGAATACCAGACCCCAGCTGTCAGCTTCACCTTGGCTGGTGATCTAATTTGGGGGGACCCCACGTTTGTTTTTTTTTTTTAATTATTTATTTATAAATAATTAAAAAAAAAAAACAGCTTGGGGAGCCCTCCAAATTGATCACCAGACAAGATGAAGCTGTCAGCTGTGGTTTGCAGGCTACAGCTGTCTGCTTTACCCTAGCTGGCTATCAAAAATAGGGGGGACCCCACGTCATTTATTTTAATTCTTTTTTTTTTTTTTGGGCTAAATACAAGGCTAGGCATCCTTTAGGGTCACATGAAAGGCAGGTAAGGGGAGCTTCCTCGTTCCTGCGGCGTCACACATAGCGATGTGTGCTGCCGCAGGAGCGACGAACTACATCGTTACTGCTGCAGTAACGATAATCGAGAATGGACCCCCATGTCACCGATGAGCGATTTTGCACGTTTTTGCAACGATGCAAAATCGCTCATCGGTGTCACACGCAGCAACATCGCTAATGCGGCCGGATGTGCGTCACCAATTCCGTGACCCTAACGACTCCGCATTAGCGATGTCGCAGCGTGTAAAGCCCCCTTAACAGTGAGAAATTTTTTGATACAGCAACAGTTTTGTGAAGTACCTGTGGATTCAAAATGTTTACTATACTCCTGAATAAAATCCTTGAGGGGTCCAGTTTCCAAAATGAGGTCACTTGTGGGGGGTTTCTGATGTATAGGTGCCCAAGGGGCCCTGCTAATGTGACATGGTGCGCGCAATTTACTTCAACTTTTCCAAAATTCAAATGGTGCTCCTTCCATTCCAAGCCCTCCCATTTATCCAAACAAAGGTTTTTGGCCACATGTGGGGTATCCCTGCGCTCACAAGAAATTAGATAACAACCTGTGGGGTACACGTTTTGTTGTTGCCTCTTGAAAAAGTGAAAAATGTGTCGCTAAATCAACATTTTTGTGAAAAAAATGAAAATTTCAATATGGCAACCTAAGCTTATCAAATTCTGTGAAGTATTCGTGGATTCAAAATGCTCAATATACACCTAGATTAAAGCCTTGAGGGGTCTTATTTCCAGAATGGGGTCACTTGTGGGGGACCTCCACTGCTTAGGCACCTCAGGGGTTCTCCTAATGCAACATGGCGTCCGCTATTGATTCCAGCCAATTTTGCAGTCAAATTGCACTCCTTCTCTTCTGAGCCCTGTAGTGTGCCCAAACAGTTGATTTCCACCACATACAAGATATCAACAAACTCAGGAGAAATTGCGCAATAAATTTCATGGTGATTTTTTTCCTGTTACCCTTGTGAAAAAAAAAGCTACCTGGTTGAAGTAACAATTTTGTGGTAAAATTTTATTTTTTTATTTTCATGGCTCAACGTTATAAACTTCTGTAAAGCACCTGGGGGTTCAGGGTACTCACCAAACATCAAGATAAATTCCTTGAGGGGCCTAGTTTCCAATATGGGGTCACTTGTGGTGTTTTTTTGCTGTTTACGTACCTTAGGGGTCCTCCAAATGCGACATGGTGCCCGCAATCTTTTTCAGCCAAATTTCCTTTCCAAAATTCAAATATTGCTCCTTCCGTTCCAAGCCCTCCCATTTCTCCAAACAAAGGTTTCAGACCACAAGTGAGGTATCACCGCGCTCATAAAAAAGTGGGTAACAAACATTGGGGTCACATTTTTGGAATTACCTCTTGAAAAAGTGAAAAAATTGATGCTAAAGCAACATTTTTGAGAAAAAAATGAAAATTTTCAATGTGACAACATAACGTTATCAAAATCTGTGAAGTACCTGTGGATCCAAAATGCTCACTATACCCCTAGATAGAAGCCTTAAGGGGTCTAGTTTCCAAAATGGTGTCACTTGTAAGGGGTTTCTGCTGTTTAGGTACCTTGGCGGACATGTAAATGCAACATGGTGCCCGCAATCTATTTCAGCCAAATTTGCTTTCCAAAATTCAAATATTGCTCCTTCTGTTCCGAGCCCTCCCATTTGTCCAAACAAAGGTTTCTGACCACATGTGGGGTATCGGCGCGCTCATAAGAAAGTGGGGAACAAGTTTTGGGGTTCATTTTGTTGTGTTATTTCTTCTAAAAGTGAACAAATTTGGGGTAGAGCAACATTTTAGGTAAAATTTTATTTTTTGCTTTTTTTCATTCCACTTTGCTTTAGTTCCTGTGAAGCACCTGAAGGGTTAATAAACTTCTTGGATGTGGTTTTGAGTATTTTGAGGCGTGCTGTTTTGAGAATGGTGTCACTTTTAGGTATTTTCTGTCACTTAGGCCTCTCAAAGTCACTTCAAATGTGATGTGGTCCCTAAAAAAATGGTTTTGTGAATTTTGTTGAAAAAATGGGAAATTGCTGATGAACTTTGACCCCTTCTAACTTCCTAACCCCAAAACATTTTGTTTCAGAAATTGCGCTAATGTAAAGTAGACATGTGGGAAATGTTATTTATTAACTGTTTTGTGTGACATAACTCTCTGGGTTAAGGGCATAAAAATTAAAAGTTTGAAAATTGCAAAATTTTCAAAATTTTCATCAAATTTCCGATTTTTTCACAAATAAAAGCAAAAAATATCGTTCTAAATTTATAACTATCATGAAGTACAATATGTCACGAAAAAACAATGTCAGAATCACCGGGATCCGTTGAAGCGTTCCAGAGTTATGACCTCATAAAGTGACACTGGTCAGAATTGCAAAAAATGGCCTGGTCATTAAGTACAAAACTGGCTTCGTCCTTAAGGGGTTAAAACTAGATATATGCATGCCAATTTAAAAAACGGGACAGCTCAAGTAAGAGGCACCTAATTCATGAGGAGGTGTTCGTGACTTAATGAATTTGGTGCACTTTATAAATTGTATGCTCAAGGGACTTGAGTATATTTTTTGCTAAATTTAAGACTCCAAAGAAACAATACATTTTGATGCATTAGATGAGCTGGCTGAGCCAACAGTTTTGCACAAATTCTAATTATACCAACATGTTGTGGCTGGTGAAGGAGTTTTATGCAAGAAAACCGGCAAAACACCTATATATATACACATATTACATTAGATACCTCACATTGTTTAACATGTAACACTGCTTAAGAAAGGCTCCAAGGCCACGTGCAGACATTGAGTATTTGGTGAGTTTTTTACCTAAGTATTTGTAAGACAAAAATCAAGAGTGGTAAAAATGTAGAAGTGGTAACGTGTTACTTTTAGGCTATTTGCGCACTTTGAGTTGAGGTAGTTGCAATTCTAAATGCATCCTCTGGCAGAAATGGTTTTTGCCAAAGTTGGTTTTGACCACAAAAACGCGATAAATACTTATTAACCGCGTTTTAGCCGTATTTTAGCGCGATTTACCTGCTTTTTCATTGCTTAAAGTCAGATGCGTTTTAAATGCAAAGACACTACTAAATAAAGTTTAAACATTCAAACACTATGAAAAAAACGGAAAAAAATTATAACAAATATCCAGATTAATATCAATCAAAAAATGGCTTTTTTAACTTAAAATGATAAGTTTGTGATAATAATTATGCATAAAATTACATTTATTTATAGTTTTTCTTAAAAATAATTGTCGGACTATGTGTGTGCGTAAAGGGACATATCATGCCATTAATATTTTTCCAAAAACGCATGCAATTAATTGGTCCAAAACTCATGTTTTCAGCATCAAAAAAGCATGTAAAACGTGAGAATTTTGATGTTGCTTGCGTTTTGCAATTTTTCATTGACTCTAATGTTATCAAAACGCAGCTCAAATGGCAAAAACAATTAACATGCTGCTTCTTTAAATGCTGAGTTTTTGCCCAGAAATATGCAAATTAAACGCTGCGTTTTTAACAGCAAAGTGCGCACAAGAAATCCCTATTTCCCATAGACTTTGCTTGAAAATCAAAACGCATGCATTTTGGCATTAAAATGCTGCAGTTGAAAGGCTGCGGAAACGCATGGAAAAACGCAAAGTGCGGACATAGCCTTATACTTTTCCTTTGATTGTTCCACTCCTGGTTTTAGACGTGGTCTAATGCTATGTGCGCACTTTGCATTGTTCCATGCGTTTCCGCAGCGTTTGAACTGCAGCGTCTTAATGCCAAAAGGCATGCGTTTTGATTTTCAACAAAGTCTATGGGAAATGGGGATTTCTTGTGCGCACAATGCTGTTAAAAACGTAGCGTTTAATTTCATATTTTTGGGCAAAACTCAGCGTTCAAAGAAGCAGCATGTAAATTGTTTTTGCCATTTGGGCAGCGTTTCGCTAACATTAACATCAATGAGAAGTTGCAAAACGCAAGCAACAACAAAATTCTTGCATTTTACATGCTTTTTTGATGCTGAAAACATGTGTTTAAGACCAATTAATTGCATGCGTTTTTGCCAAAATATTAATGGCATGATATGTCCCTTTACACACACACATAGTCCGACAATTAAATTTTAGAAAATCCATAAATAAATGTAATTTTACATTATACGATTTAATATTGTATATCATATAGTGTACTGTATATTATATCATTGTATATAAAGCAGTAGATTTTCCTTGTAGTTATTATTAGCCATGTTTGGTAGCCTCATAGATTTATGAAAGGTCTAAGCCCTTTAATAAGTTTTTTTTTAAATAAAAACTTGCCTATGCAATAAAAACAGCCATTACGATTTGTTACAGCATTTATTGATTTACATTGTAGTTAGAGCATGAAACCTACCATATCCAGAACAAGGGAATATATTAGCACCCATGGAAATTTCATGTCCTAAAACTGTTGTTCCCAAAATGATCTTTTTTGTAGTGTATCAAATCTATTTCTACGCTACTTTGTAAGCAGTCAACATTGGTGTTGTCTTTAAGTTCCATGCATGTTTTCTGCTTTGAAAAGGGAGAAAGAACAGATTGCCCCGGTATAATGTGTTCTGGCAATTACGGCACAGCTCCTACTGCGAGGGAAGCCACTGCTTGCTGATGCATAAAACCACCCAGCTATCCAGGGCCCAAACAAAAGGAGATCTTCTTTTCTGTGTGTGAATTGAAGCATGTATTGACATATTGGCTGGGGTGCTAGCCCATTACAATTCAAGTGGAGGACAAAAAGAGATATAGAAACTGAAAGACGTAAAATGGGATCTGACAAGTGATGTGGATGAGCTGTTTTGACTACCTGGTCACATAATTCATCACAACATCTTTGGTCTGGTGGGTTTTTGGGCTTTTCTCATCTAAGAAATGATTCACTTCTGTAAGACATTCTCAGTAATGTGAAACTATTTCTTTGAAAAGTCGAAAAATGACAGAGCTTCTGTATCAGGAGAATTATTGAAAGTGTACTGAACTGTGTAAAAGTAAAAACAAGAAATAAATAGCTGCTCTTGAGTGACAACTAACTTTTGCACCGGTTCATTTTTTGTGACCGCTGGCATGTAATGTACAATTTATTGCCAGATACATATTTGAATGCCTGGGTGTATAGTCCTAGATATTTATTCAGAAATGTTCTAATGGAGTAAAATACCAGACATGGTAAAAAAAAAAAAAAAAAAAAGCCTGGAATATTTTTTGTATGAGAGCAATACAAAAAGCAAAAAGAACAGTGGTGGCCAAATAATAGGGCAGGGTCACAATGACATATGATCCTAATTACACAATAATATAATTACTCTAGAAGGCTTCATTATTGAAATGAATGCCTCATTATTTTAATATATGCGGAGACTCCTCTGTATGGCTATTGATAAATCGAGGCTTATGACATGATGGACATTAGTTAATATTAAAACCCAATGAAAACATGGACTCATAGAATTGTCTCTGAAGCCTCCGAAATCATTAGATCATAGTTGGCTGAATCCGACGATTTTAGAGGAGGTCTCACATATAAATTTAAGGCATTTTAAAAGTAAACACTTGATTCTTTTGTTCTCGAGGAAGGTAAGCCACCCCCCAAATGTGTCCCTTCTCCCATTGAAAAAACAGTTGTGATAGCTATCTGCCAATTGAGCATTGGTCCAATAGCTGACTACAGTGTTTGGACTCCTTAACCGATTGTGTTGAATAGATGTTTCCACATGCAATACAGCTGCTGGCACAAGAGATCCATTCAGAAAAAAAGGTTAAATTTAATGCCCACATGTTTTTGGATCCTACATGACATATTCATTAATGATATAATATTGATTTACAGAGGTTGGTGCTCAATATTCATGCAGTCACAAATCCTCTGCAGTGATATAGAGTTAAATGGTCACTATAACTTCAGGCAACATGATCTCTTTTAATAATGTGCTAGAATAGCAATCTGGAATTCCACAGTCTAACTACTCTAACTGTAAAGAACCCTTTCCTATCTAGCTGCCTTTCTACCTCCCATAATAAGTGCCCCCTGGTCCTTAGTATTGTCTTTGGAAGGAATAAGTCATGTTCCAGTTTCTTTCTGTTGACCACATATGTATTTGTATATATATGAATGAGATATCCTCTGAGATGTCTTTTGTTTAAGCTAAATAAGGGCAACGTTTCCAACCTCTCATCATATGTGAGGCCTTCCATATCTTGTAATAATCTAGTTGCTTAGCTTTTAACTGATTCTAACTTCTGAATATATTTTTTTTAAATGTGGAGCCCAAAACTGGATCCATATTCTAGATGTGGCCTTACAAGTGATTTATAGAGGGGTAACAGTATGTTGGGATCATGGGATCTTATCTCTCTTTTTATACACCCTAAACTCTTGTTTGCTTTTGTAGATGCTGCTTGACATTGAGTGCTGCTGCTCAGCTTACTTGTAACTGGAATACATAGTTACATAGGTTGAAAAAAATACCTAGGTCCATCTAGTTCAACCTTCCTCCACCAGTTCTACATTTGTCATTAGGTCATGTATAACCAACAATGTTGTGTGCACTAAGGAAATCATTCAGCCTTTTTTAAGAGTTGTTATAATGTCTACCATTGCTACCTCTTACAGTAGGGCATTCCACAATGTGACTGTTCTAACTGTAAATAACCCTTTCCTGTTTAGCTGCTGGAATCCCCTTTCTTCCACTTGCAGTGAGTGCCCCCTGGTCCTTAGTTCTTCTAAACTCTAAACCCTAAACTCTTGTTTGCTTTTGCAGCTGCTGCTTCACATTGAGTGCTGCTGCTCAGCTTATTTGTAACCAGAATACGTAAGTCTTTCTCCTGTTCTGTAGTTCAAAGTTTACTTCCATTTAATGTATATGCAGCTATAGGATTACTCCGTCCTAGGTGCATTACTCTACATTTATCAACAATCAACCTCATTTGCCAAGTATCTGCCCATTCAAACATCTTATCCAGATCTTTTTGTAATATTGTACTATCAAAGTTAGTTTTTAATATCCTACATAGTTTGGTGTCATCAGTAAGGACTGACACTTTACTCTCGATCCCATTGATAAGATCATTATTAAGAAGATTAAAAAGAAGCAGTCCTAGCATTTCTGTATTCACAACCTTCAAGATTTTGAATGCCCTTACTTTTCTTTTCGCTTTATTATACTTTGTAGTGTCTTATTTATCCATAGTGATCTATTTTTATTCCTGGACATTTTATTTCCAGAGGGTTTATGTTTTCTACAGGATTCTAGTAGTACATCCTTAAAAATGCCCCATTTATGTTCGGTATCCCCAGTTACCATAACATGGTCACTCTACATGATTTAGCTCTTCCCTTAATTTGTTGAAATGACCTTTCCTGAAGTTCCAGGTTTTTGAACTTCCCCTTTGAAAAGTTTTATTGAATATTACATTGAAACTTACCATATTATGTTTGCTGCATCCCAAATGCTCCCGGACCTGTAGATTTCCAATCAGATTTCTGTAATGCCCACCACATCATAATCCATGGTTGACATAAGAGTTTTCCATTTATTCATTATGTTTGCAAGATTTCTTGCATTCGCCAGCAGACATTTAATATTATCAGCACTTTTTTTTTACTCCTACCAACCTACCTACTTTCATTGTATGTACCAGCCCCCTAAACCTCCATTGACCCATACTGTCTCACTCTCTCTGTCTACTCTATCTATTCCCTTTCATACTCCACTACCCTCCTTCCCCTAGGTCCTAGTTTAAAAGCTCCTCCATCCATCTGACCATTTTTTTCCCAGCATAACTGTACCCTGTCCATTGAGGTGCAGCCCGTCCATACTCTAGGGCCTGCAGCCGACAGAGAAGTTGGCCAAGTTTTCAAACCCTTCTTTCGTGCATCAATTTCTAAGACAATTATTTATCTCTCTAAGTTCTTGCTGCCTTTCTAGTGACACTCATGGCAGCAGTAGTACTTCAGAAAAAAAAACACTTTTGAAGTCTTGGACTTCAGCTTTTCACCTAGTTCATTGTAATAGTTTTAAAGGACCTTCCACCTCCCTCTAACTTTGCCATTTGTACTGGTTTTCCCCAGTCCTACCCAGCAATTTGTTTGTCCAGTCTGCAATATGCCGAACCCAAGCACTCGGCAGTACACTAGCCAATAAAGTAAATAATACATTGCTGGAATCAGGGTCTCTTCTCCTACACTATTCTTCTCTTAGATGGAGTATCAAAACCTGTTGACAAATTCCCTTTAACTGATCCATTACTATGAGTCAATAGTTAAAACAAGTTCAGAAAATCTACCTACTTCAAAGAAAAATAATGGATAAGAAAACAACATATGCAACTGGGCTGTAACTAGCATGACATCTTAGAAAAAATAGGTTTGTTTTTCTTGGATGGAAATAGCACTTAACTATCATAGATATATCATCACAGAACTGCACCTGTATGGATCACAAAGGTCTTCAAGAGTAGACATTCCTGTCAATCTACACTTAGTTAATCAAGATATTTTGCGTTCTTGTAAGATACACTATTGATATTCTTTTTCCCTTAAGATTTCCTTTCTTATGTGTCTATATTTTCTAAACTCTTGAAAATAATATAATTGACACAGCCAAATGTCTGGGTCTACACAACCTCAGGCATCAAGTTTAAGGACAAGAAAGGGTTGCACAATTGCAGTCAGTAATTGAGTTACAGACATCCTTCTCCAACCTCCATGACATTTGTTGAACTATTCAAGACACACAATACATTGGGAGACAAAATGATGTTGTATAGCGTCCTTAGATGTAAGATCATTTCTATATTGTGATGTTATGAAACCGTGGTTCAGGCCTCAGCCTTCAAGGACTATTACTAAATTAATAGCAGAAGCTGCACATATAGTCAGGGTGACAGAGCCAGCCTCCGTATTAAAGTGCATACAGCACATGTCAAAATCAATAAGGCTAGAACCAAATCTATAATGACACCCTGGAAACACAGAGTGCCAATAGCCAACAAGTTATAAAACACAATCTCTATTAAGTCATAAGGAAAGCAGCAACAATAAGTCTCACTAGAATAGATAGTGGTCACAGGGGCATAATGGCATGCCAGCTTCAGTCAAAGACTAAAAACTTATTAGATTGACAGCGATGTAGGCAAAATAAGAACTTACAGTTCTGTAATGCATTAAATTAATCAAACAGAAAACATTATCAAACAAATAGCAGCCCCATGTAACTGATTGTGTCTCCTACATATCTTTGTAACGCCCACACAGGCATCCCCGCGCTGTACTGCCCCTCTGCCCCACAGGCATCAGTTGACCTATCTATCTTTCTTGTGGTGGCTGCTCCGTTCCCGTCCCGTGCTGCTGTCTCCCAGATTCTGCCTTCTCATGGCAGAATTCCTACTTCTACTCTTTGGTATTGCGCGTGGCCATGCTCCCTTTTTTAAAGAGCCAGTGTACTCCTAAACCGGAAGTACCTCGCAAGTCATCTGAGAAGCTGCAGGTACTTAAGGCACCTCTGTCCTATGGGAGTGTTTGGGCAACAAGTCTAATATGCTGATAGTTCTCAGGTCCCCTAGCACTGATATCTGTTTGTATGTCAGTGTTATGATGCCATTATCCCTAACCTGCTGCAAGCCGCCACACCAGCTGACGACCACGATACCTGCTGCCATGAAGTATCATCACTAGTTGCTGATGCCGCATCCATCCATCCATCCCAGACGGAACCTCGAAACTGGCTGCTGCTGTAGTCTATCCAAGAGACTGTCGTTCCTGTACCACTGGGGCCAGCTGTCGTAGCATCAGTCTTCCCGAGTGGCACCCAGACTCACACCTGCAGCATAACACCCTCACCATCAGGGGCTCTAGAGAAAACCAGGTTTGGGTCTCAGTTCAGCCCCTCTGGGTTTTTTGTGTACTGTGCCCAGTTTTTTTGTTAAAATCTCTGCTTGCCTGGCGAGCATAACACTATGCTTGCAATGGGGCAATATTTACATACATCCCACTTGTACTATCAAGTGGTAGACCAATGGAAAATACAGAACTTTATCTCTATTATATCACTGTTTCTTCTCCCTTAAAGCACAACTCCAGTGTTGTTTATATATTTCACCACTAAGTGGTATTACTAATCTCTGTTCCCTGTTCAAAATAAAATACTTACCAGGTGCCATCATCTGCTTTTCCATGCATAGATCAGATTTCACTTCACCATCTTATGGCCATGTGTCCTGATTGACAAGAGGTCACAGCTAACAGTCAAAAGCTCTCAATTTAGGTCTATGAGAGCCTCATTCTCATTCTCATAGAGTTAGATTGAGAAGTGACTTTCAGTCCACCCAGCACATACTGGAGAGATCTGGCAAGTCAAAACTAGCACAACAGGACTGGAGCTGTGCCAAGAACAACAGAAGATGGCGACTGGAAAGTATTTTATTACAAGCAAGGAGCATACATATTGTAGTGATACTCCTCTGGGTGTAAAATAAAAAAAAAGTCAGAGTGGCGTTTTAAAGTGGACCTGTCACTCGCCAAAAATACATATTTTTTATCCCTCATAAAATTTACTGTTCTAAATCTGGAGCAGTTTATTTTGTGTTCTATTATTTTTTTCCATATCCATTTCTGAGATATACCCCTTCTTAACTGTATATAAATATATTCGTTTTCACCAAGTGGGCATGATCCTCAAGAAAAAAGGGGGGGGGTTTCAGCTCACCTGACACCCAGAGCCGCAGGATTCCAGGGATGCACGTGGTCCGCTGGTAAGTCCAAACCAGCTTGCAGATAGCAGTGGAGAAACAGGAAAAATGGACCCAGCACCGATTCCAAAAATAAGATAAAAATAAGATTTCTTTATTGGTACATGGTTAAAAATATCGTATGAAGACCATAATGGAAGGTGTAGTACATAGCACTTAACGCATTTCGGACTCCATAGTAATAAAAGCAAAAAAACAGTCCTTAATCATAAGTAGTCACTACTTATGATTAAGGACTATTTTTTTGCTTTTATTACTATGGAGTCCAAAACACATTGAGTGCTATGTACTACACCTTCCATTATGGTCTTCATACGATATTTTTAACCATGTACCAATAAAGAAATCTTATTTTTATCTTATTTTTGGAATCGGTGCTGGGTCCATTTTTCCTGTTTCTCCGCTATGATCCTCAAGAAGACTCCCATAGAGAACAGCTAAGGACTATACCCAATTTATTAAAAAGATAAGATTTCCATTCATTTAAGAGGGTGTCATTTCTCAGGGATGGAGAGGTGCAGAAACAAAAGAGATAAAAAGGGTCAGATTCAGAAAAAAAATATATGGTGGGATTGCCATCAAGTGCTAGATTATAGAGATACTAGATGGTGGCCCGATTCTAGCGCATCGGGTATTCTAGAATATGTATGTAGTTTCTGTGTCATGTTGCTATGGCCACAGTCGGGTATCTAAGTGGCCTGCCCGCACCACTCCCTCAGCAATACCCACATCCAATCTGGAGGCAGCTGAGCAGAGAGGTGGGCGGGACATGCCGAGGAGTAAATAGAAAGCAGCCGCATCTCCCAGCCTGCAGGGCCAGTGAGGGGAGGGAGAAAGTACTGCAGAGTATGAATGGAGAAGAAAGTGCAAGGTGAGTATAATCGTTTTTTTTCACTGTGTGCTGGAAGCTGCTGCTGGGGTGTATATAAAGGCTTTGGCTTGTGGGGTGTATAAAAAAAAAGCTGCTGGGGTGTATATAAAGGCTGCTGGGGTGTATATAGAGGTTGCTGGGGTGTATATAGAGGCTTCTGTGTGCGGCGGTGTCTGTGTGCGGTTGTGTCTGTGTGCGGCGGTGTCTCTGTGCGTAGGTGTCTGAGTGCGGCGGTGTCTGTGTGCAACGAATCAGCGAAGCGTGGTTCAAATCCCGCGCCAATTCGTGGCCGAACTGCGCCTGTCACTGATTGATAGTGGGCGGCTGGTGCGACCAATCAGCGATGCGGGATTTCCATTACAGACAGACAGAATTAGACAATTATATATATAGACTAGAAGGTGGCCCGATTCTATGCATCGGGTATTCTGGAATTTACGTATTGTGTAGTTCATGTATGATTTTTGTTATATATATATATATAGATGTTGTTGTGTGTAGTTACCAAGTGTTTGTGTAGGGCGTTGTACATGTTCTGGGTGTTGTCTGGGTGTGGCGGGGGCTGAGAGCGGTGTTGTATGTGTGTTGCGTTGTTTGTGGAGCGCTGTGTGTCTGTAGCGTTGTGTGTGTGTTGCGCGGTTTGTGTGGGTGTGGTGTGTTTTGGGGGAGGTATGTTTTGTGCAATGTGTGTGTTGTGCGGTATGTGCGTATATTTATGTATGCCGCAGTGTTTGTGTGTTGGGTGTTGTGTGTGTGCGGCGTTGTCTGTGTGTGTGGGTGTCTGTGTATGGCGGTGTTTGTGGTTCCCAGTGTGTGTGTGGTGTGTTGTGTGTGTGTGTGTGTTGGGGGGAGGTGTGCACCTCCCATCGTGCTCCATCCCCCATGCTGCGCACCCCCCATCGTGCCCCATCCCCCATGCTGCGCACCCCCCATCGTGCTCCATCCCCCATGCTGCCCACCCCCCATCGTGCTCCATCCCCTATGCTGCGCATTCCCCATCGTGCTCCATCCCCGATGCTGCGCACCCCCATCGTGCTCCATCCCCCATGCTGTGCACTCCCCATCGTGCTCCATTCCCCATGCTGCGCACTCCCCATCGTGCTCCATCCTCCATGCTGCGCACTCCCCATCGTGCTCCATCCCCCATGCTGCGCACTCCCCATCGTGCTACATCCCTCATGCTGCGTATCCCCCATCGTGCTACATCCCCCATGCTGCGCACCCCCCATCGTGCTACATCCCCCATGCTGCGCACTCCCCATCGTGCTCCATCCCCCATGCTGCGCACCCCATCGTGCTCCATCCCCCATGCTATAATAGTTCTCCTATTATACTCAGAGAGGAGTATAATAGGAGGACTATAATAGGAGGAGTAGTCCTGGGGGGAGAGGAGTATAATGCCGGCTCCCTGCACATGTGTACCGGGAGCCGGTGTACGCTGGTAACTATGATACACATCGGGTAACTAAAGGACCTTAGTTACCCGATGTGTATAATGGTTACCAGCATTCACCGGCTCCGTCACGATCCCAGCAGCGCAAGGTTATGTCTGGCGATGCGTGCAGAGGGCCGAGGCGAGCGACCAATCCGTGGGGGGGCGGAGCCGAGGCGAGGCGAGCAGCCAATCAGCTTTGTGTCACCGTAAGGACACAATTTTGGAGCAAGACAGACAGACAGACAGAATAAGGCAATTATATATATAGACTAGAAGGTGGCCCGATTCTACGCATCGGGTATTCTAGAATTTACGTATTGTGTAGTTCATGTATGATTTTTGTTATATATATATATATATATATATATATATATATAGATGTTGTTGTGTGTAGTTACCAAGTGTTTGTGTAGGGCGCTGTACATGTTCTGGGTGTTGTCTGGGTGTGGCGGGGGGTGAGAGCGGTGTTGTATGTGTGTTGCGTGTGTTGCGTTGTTTGTGGAGTGCTGTGTGTCTGTAGCGTTGTGTGTGTGTTGCGCGGTTTGTGTGTGTGTGGTGTGTTTTCGAGGGAGGTATGTTTTGTGCAATGTGTGTGTTGTGCGGTATGTGCGTATATTTGTGTGTGCCGCGGTGTTTGTGTGTTGGGTGTTGTGTGTGTGCAGCGTTGTCTGTGTGTGTGGGTGTCTGTGTAGGGCAGTTGTTTGTGGTTCCCAGTGTGTGTGTGTGGTGTGTTGTGCAGTGCGCGCGCGTGTGTGTGTGTGTGTTGGGGGGAGGTGTGCACTTCCCATCGTGCTCCATCCCCCATGCAGCGTACTCCCCATCGTGCTCCATCCCCCATGCAGCGCACTCCCCATCGTGCTCCATCCCCTATGCTGCGCACCACCCATCGTGCTCCATCTCCCATGCTGCGCACTCCAAAACGTGCTCCATCCGCCATGCTGCGCACTCCCAAACGTGCTCCATCCGCCATGCTGCACACTCCCAAACGTGCTCCATCCGCCATACTCCGCACTCCCCATCGTGCTCCATCCCCCATGCAGCGCACTCCCCATCGTGCTCCATCCCCTATGCTGCGCACCCCCCATCGTGCTCTATCTCCCATGCTGCGCACTCCCAAACGTGCTCCATCCGCCATGCTGCGCACTCCCAAACGTGCTCCATCCGCCATGCTGCGCACTCCCAAACGTGGTCCATCCGCCATGCTGCGCACTCCCAAACGTGCTCCATCCGCCATACTCCGCACTCCCCATCGTGCTGCATCCCCCATTCTGCGCACTCCCAAACGTGCTCCATCCGCCATGCTGCGCACTCCCAAACGTGCTCCATCCGCCATGTTGCGCACTCCCAAACGTGCTCCATCCGCCATGCTGCGCACTCCCAAACATGCTCCATCCGCCATGCTGCGCACTCCCAAACGTGGTCCATCCGCCATGCTGCGCACTCCCAAACGTGCTCCATCCGCCATGCTGCGCACTCCCAAACGTGCTCCATCCGCCATGCTGCGCACTCCCAAACGTGCTCCATCCGCCATGCTGCGCACTCCCAAACGTGCTCCATCCCCCATGCTGCGCACCCCCCATCGTGCTCCATCCCCCATGCTGCACCAGCATCAGCCTCTCTACCCGCAGCATCAGCCTCTCTGCCCGCAGCATAAGCCTCTCTCATCCCAGCATCAGCCTCTCTGTCCCCAGCATCAGCCTCTCTGTCCCCAGCATCAGCCTCTCTCCTCCCAGCATCAGCCTTTTCTGTCCCCAGCATCAGCCTCTCTCCTCCCAGCATCAGCCTCTCTCCTACCAGCATCAGCCTCTCTCCTCCCAGCCTACCCCAGCCTCAGCCTCCCCCAGCATCAGCCTCTCTCCTCCCAGCATCAGCCTCTCTCCTCCCAGCATCAGCCTTTTCTGTCCCCAGCATCAGCCTCTCTCCTCCCAGCCTACCCCAGCCTCAGCCTCCCCCAGCCTCAGCCTCCCCCAGCATCAGCCTCTCTCCTCCCAGCATCAGCCTCTCTCTTCCCAGCATCAGCCTCTCTCCTCCCAGCCTACCCCAGCCTCGGCCTCCCCCAGCATCAGCCTCTCTCCTCCCAGCATCAGCCTCTCTCCTCCCAGCCTACCCCAGCCTCAGCCTCCCCAGCATCAGCCTCTCTCCTCCCAGCATCAGCCTTTTCGGTCCCCAGCATCAGCCTCTCTCCTCCCAGCCTACCCCAGCCTCAGCCTCCCCCAGCATCAGCCTCTCTTCTCTCAGCCTCCCCATCCCAGCCTTCCCCAGGATCAGCCTCTCTCCTCCCAGCCTCCTCCAGCATGCCGTGCTCCTCTGCCGACACTCACAGATCCGATCGCATACACTCACACACACACCCCCGATCGCATCCACTCACACACACCCGATCGCATACACTCACACACACCCGATCGCATACACTCACGCACACACACATTGACGATATTGCACATACGCGCTCATACTCACAACATCCGGAGATACCACATGCTTCTGGCCATGTGATCCTCCGGCTGGTCCTGGAAGCTCACAGCACAGTATCGCCGCCGAGAAGCAAGCGATATCCCAGGATGTTGTGAGTATGTGGATGCGATGTGATGTGTGTGTGAGAGTGAGTGTGATCTGATGTGTCTGTGTGTGTATGTGTGTTTGTGCTGGTATGTGTGTGCGTGTGTGTATGTTCCGCCGCTGCAGGACCTTGATGTGTGGATGCGATGTGATGTGTGTGTGAGGTGTGTGTGAGAGTGAGTGTGATCTGATGTGTGTGTGTATGTGTGTGTGTGTGTGTGTGTATGTGTGTGTGTGTGTGTGTGTGCTGTTATGTGTGTATGTTCCGCCGCTGCAGGACCTTGATGCGCTGGTAACTATGCTACCATGGTTACCAGCGTATCTCGTCCCCCGCTCGCACGGGAGCCCACACCAGCATACGCCGGCCAGCCCCAGCAATGCGAGGGTATGTGTCGGCTGGTTTGGTGGCGTACGCTGATGTGGGCTCCCAGGGGTACAGTACTCACCTGGTAGTCGTGGCTCCGTGACCGTGGCGGTTCGGGGAATGCGTGGGGGGGCGGGGCCAGAGCTAGCGTGCATTGCGTGAGGGGGGCGGGGCGTAGCCGAGTTGCCAATGCCTGCAGGGTGCCGGGGCGAGAGGCCAATCTGTGGGGGGGCGGAGCCTGGGCGAGCGGCCGGCCAATCCGTGTGGGGGCGCAGCCTGGGCAAGCGGCCAATCCATGCGGGGGGGCGGGGCCATGGCGAGCCCAGCGGCCAATCAGCTTTGTGTCACCGTAAGGACACAATTTTGGAGCAAGACAGACAGACAGACAGACAGATAGACGGACAGACAGAATAAGGCAATTATATATATAGATTCTCCTTTATAGACATTGCTCTTCACAGTAGTTGCTATATTGAGGCATCGTATTGCAGACTATAGTGCGTGTATGGCACTAGGACTCTGTCATGTGTATTTCGGCCTCAAAGCTTGTTCAGACATTGAGTTTTTTCCATGTTTTTTCCAAGCGTTTTTTTACAGAAAAAAAAGTGTTTTACTCTACCAGTACTGTGAATGACATTTCAGAACTATATGCACATGCAGCTTATATTTTTCATTGCAGATTTCAATTTTTAAAGGGGTTTTCCCACAAACAAAGCTAATTTTAATCAATAGATCTTGGAATAATAAATCAGTTCCACAATTGAATGTGATTAAAAAAAATGTTCCTGTGCTGAGATAATCTTATATATGTGCCCCTGCCATGTACTGTGTAATGGCCATGTCTGACCGTACAGTTTGATCATACCACATCTCCTGGGCAGGGAAGGGCACAAAAGAGTATGCAGACATTACAGCACAGTCAGGATCACAGGTGATGATTCTTTCTTTGAGGTAAAACATTTTTTAAAACCAGGCAGGGAAATGCTTTACCTCACAGAAATAATCATCTATGATCCTGTGCTGTAATGTTTGTATACTTTTTTGTTTCCTTACCTGCCCAGGCGATGTGGTATGATCAACCTGTACGGTCATACACGGCCATTACACAGCACATAGCAGGGGCACATATATAAGATTTTCTCAGCACACGAACATTTTTTTTAAACTCATCCAATTGTGGAACTTATTATTATTATGAAATCAATTGATGAAAATAAATTTTAAATTAACTTTTTTCAGTATTTCAAATATACAGCATGACAATTCTTTCCACGTTTTTGTAGCACTTTTTACACATTCAAATGAATAAGAAAAATCCAAGTCGAAATGCATCAAAAACGAAAGTATTTTGGGCAACATTTTTGCTGACGACATTTTGGTTCTCGCAAGAGAAAAATCTTTTGCAAATACTAAACGTGGCACATAACGTTCAGATTGAAGCCTCAAAGAAGCACGTTCTTCTCGCATAATGTACTTTGTATTGCTTTACTTGTTTTCAAAGAGCTCTGGTATATGCTAGCGCTGTAAAAATGAACCTCATTGGGATGGTCACCATATCTGGGCAAGGCATTGAATGGGTGTCAAATATTCCAGCAGAAGCATTTCTACATTGCACTTACAGCATTATACAGTTCTCAGTCTATTACTTCAGTTGACCAAACGGTATAGACAAATGATATTCAGAATGTTGAGATGATTCACAATACCTGACTATCTACCCAGAAAGCTCATATTATTCACTCCGATAACAAAGCCGGCCGGTTTCCTTATCCATTGTCAGATTTGATAAGCCATCAGTGAATTGTTAAACTGTCATCTGCAATCATGTATAGTGCGCTGGCATCTCCTCTATCAAAGCTTATATATGTGCAGTCGGTATTTTTGAAACCATGCGTGCTATGACTTATTTTCTGTGTAACTCTGCTATCACTGCCCACCGTTTGCTGTCATTACTTATAGACTACTGCCTTTTACAAAGGTATCCTCCTCACCGCTGGAGGGACAAGAAGCTCTAAAGAGCTCAACTCTCGAAATAAGACAAAATAGTTTCTGACAATGCCCCCATTTTGCTATCCCTCTGTGTTCTTTGGCCGTAGGCAACATTATTTTTTTTTTCAAACATGGATCATAATTCCATAAGATTGTTGTGAAACTTTGGGCGCTCCAATCACAAATTCATGGCATGTATTAAATTGAAATGTGTATTAGTAATTCATTTCTAGACAGAAAATGTAATATTTTATCATGGCCTAAAAATAAAAGTCTATTCTTCTACATTGTACTTTTTTTTCAGAACAGTTTTCGGATTCTTATAGCTATTCCAGTAGGCTCTATTAGATTGCATGTATTAGTGTTCTTCATGTTTTATTCAGAAAATATGCCTAAAGTCACGTTATTGTGTGTTTTTTTAGATACTGATCTCTCCCATAAGAAATACATAACCAGTTCATCAAGTAAATATAGTGCAAGAGCTACTTTGTCTCTGGAAAATGCTAGGAGAAAGGGTGAAGGCAAAGAAGTATAATTTCCTCTGTTCATCACCAGAGCCATGTGCAATCTGTGATTTTTTTGTGGATGTTTGTGTAAGGCTGCTTTCACACTGCATTATTATCTACGTTCACTGGTCTCATCGGAGCCTCTGTCCAAACCTCCCGCAAAACGGGTTTCGGACACATGCGCCGATAGGGCCATTGACTGTAATGGAGCAGATGGAGTCACCATGTGCTCTGTCTTGCACTATTTTTGGACGCATACGCTTTCTGCAGGCTGGACACCCAGACGCAGTCTACTACGTCTGAGTGTCCGCCTGCAGAAAGCATATATGCCCAAAAATGGTGCAAGACACGCTGACTTCATCTGCACCATTACAGTCAATGGCCCCATCGGTGCATGCGTCCAAAACCTGTTTTGTGGGGGGGGGGTTGGACGGAAGCCCCAACGGGACCAGTCAAAATAGGTAATAATATAGTGTGAAAGGGCCCTAAGTTCTTTTCACAGTTAGTTACTGGGCTCCAATGGCTTACGACATGGTCTATCCGGGTGTGGCTTTATGTAAAAGTGGCACAACTTCAGATGCAAAATTAAGATGACACTGTCCTAAAATACCTGTAACTGTCATGAGCCACTTTAATAAACTTGGCACAGTCTAAGTTTTTTGTGCCTAAATATAGGACAGGATTAGTTAATCTGCCCCATTCTGTTATACCTAGCGCAGGACTAAGGGGGCATTGCACAACACAAGAATTGAAAAATTACGAAATAGAAAATCTTTGTCATGAACATATGAACATATCCATTAAATTCACCTTTTGTACTGTCGTTTTATCTCCTCTTCTTCAAGAACTTATCATTTTTTGGGTTAGATAGCCGTATGAGGACTCATTTTTTGCACAACAAGTGGTAGTTTTGAATGACCGTATTCATATTACCCTAAAATGTACTGGGAAATGTTAAAAAGTAGTGAAAGGAGTGATTAAAAAATGCAATTAGCTTTTGGGTTTTGTTTTTATGGTGTTAATGAATTAGCAAGAGAACTATTACAATGACAATACCAAACTTGTATAGCTTTTTACATTTTTATTTTTTAGTGGTGAAAAAAATTTAGAATTTAGTAAAATTATTTAAAAAAAACTTGTTTGTGTTGCTATTTTGTGAATCCGGTAACTTTTAGATTTTTTAATTTCTTAAGGCGTTTTGAGAATGAGTTAAATATCTTCGAATTTTGGTAGATCCGATGTATAGATGTGATAATACTAAATAATTTTTTCGGGGGGTTATTCTCTTTATCTTTATAGAGGGGAAAGCGTGTTGATTCAAATCTTTTTTTATTTTTTTATTGCATTTTCATATTTTTTATTTTTAAATGGAATATGTCAGCAGGATCAACCCTCCTGAGCCATTTATATTGGCATGCAGGTCATAGGATGCTAAATAAAATGATACCTTGACATCTGTCATCTGATATCCTATGCCAGAGATATCTGTGTTTTTCTTATATGTAAATGAGCGGTTCCAGGCTATGGGCCAGACACTCATCTGAGAATCTGCCTCCAGAGCTTATTATAGATAGAAGGGGGAGTTACCAGTGTGATGGACACTCTCTACTCTTCTGATATCACAGCAGATCTGTCTATGATATAACTGACACATCTGCAGGTTCCCCTCAGCTTCCATAGACAGCCGGGGCTGCAATATTACTGGAATACTGTACAGCAGAGGTGTGAGAGCTGCAGCTAATTTGTTTATAAGAAGACAAAGTCCTGCTGTTCTGTGTTAGTTACATGTCTCACACTGTTAACTTCCCCTTTTATTAAAACTGAGTTTTGGAAGTGGATTCTCATGTAGTTTAGTGTCCGCCCCATAGCCTGGGACAGCTCATTTACATAAAGGAAAAATATGGAATTCTCTGGAATAAAACATCATATTGCAGATGTCAAGACATCATTTTATTCAGCTTCCTATGACCTACATGCCCATACAGGCAGCTTATGAGGGTTGATCCTTCTGACAGATTCTCTGTAAAAAAGTTTCTTTAATCCCCATAGGGGACTTGAACCTGTAATTGTCATACCAATTATTCTATACACTGCATTACCACAGTATTACAGCATATAGAAAAATTGTATGAAGCTATAATAACCTATGGATATATGATTGGGAAAAGGAACACCTGAGTAAACACCCGGAGTTAGCAGCACAACTTAAATGCTACCGTCAGAGGTTAAAGAGAACATTTAAAGGGAACTCTGTACCTACAGGTTAATAACATTTTTACAGGTGACAGATTTCCTTTAAGAACTTAAATAATACTCTGGCCACTGTTGATAGAGGCAGAATTGGACTATATAACAGCGTTTGATAAGTATAGTGCAGGCTCAGCTTCTGAGTCTGCTCCATACACCAGAATTCAACTCATGGCTAGTGATGAGCGAGTACTAAAAAGCTCGGGTGCTCGAAGCTCGGGCCGAGCCTCCCAAGATACTCGTGTACTCGGCCCGAGCAACGAGCCCAATGTTATCCTATGGGAGACCCGAGTATTTTTGTGAAATGACCTCCCGGCAGCATGGAGAAACCCTAAAAATGGCACAAAAGTCTCAGAAGAGTGCTCAAATGACATGGCAACAGCATGGGGAAGACCCCTTGAAGCATTTATCACTCAAAAGTCACAGCTGTGAACAATTTTGTCCGCGTTTTACGCCATTTTTACGGACTCATCAGAAAACCTTCCAAAATGACCCCAAAATGATTTTTCATGGCGGAAATGTTAAGGGCACATACCCAATAGTGAGATAGAGCTGGTGTATGTTACTTTTTGAGATCAATACATGAAAGATTTTACGTGAAAACATTGTGTGGCACTCCGATGTCCCTGAGAAGAGACGTACATGAAGGCCTCTTGAGTCTAATGTGCCCATTTTGAGGAAGTGAGTCTTTGTAGTATTTTCCTTTGCCAGGGCAGTCCTAAATTGTGAGGTTCACCAATGCCCCTGCATACAGACGTGCATGAGGGCCTGTAAACCTGAAGTGCCCATTGTAAGGAAGTGGGTGTATTATAGTATAGCCCTTAGGCAGGGCAGCCAAAAATTGGGAGGCTCCACGTTGTCCCTGGATAGAGACGTGCATGAAGGCCTGTAAACCTGAAGTGCCCATTGGAAGGAAGTGGGTGTATTATAGTATAGCCCTTAGGCAGGGCAGCCAAAAATTGGGAGGCTCCACGTTGTCCCTGGATAGAGACGTGCATGAAGGCCTGTAAACCTGAAGTGCCCATTGGAAGGAAGTGGGTGTATTATAGTATAGCCATTAGGCAGGGAAGCCAAACATTGGGAGGCTCCACGTTGTCCCTGGATAGAGACGTGCATGAAGGCCTGTAAACCTGAAGTGCCCATTGGAAGGAAGTGGGTGTATTATAGTATAGCCCTTAGGCAGGGAAGCCAAACATTGGGAGGCTCCACGTTGTCCCTGGATAGAGACGTGCATGAAGGCCTGTAAACCTGAAGTGCCCATTGGAAGGAAGTGGGTGTATTATAGTATAGCCCTTAGGCAGGGCAGCCAAAAATTGGGAGGCTCCACGTTGTCCCTGGATAGAGACGTGCATGAAGGCCTGTAAACCTGAAGTGCCCATTGGAAGGAAGTGGGTGTATTATAGTATAGCCCTTAGGCAGGGCAGCCAAAAATTGGGAGGCTCCACGTTGTCCCTGGATAGAGACGTGCATGAAGGCCTGTAAACCTGAAGTGCCCATTGGAAGGAAGTGGGTGTATTATAGTATAGCCCTTAGGCAGGGCAGCCAAAAATTGAGAGGCTCCACGTTGTCCCTGGATAGAGACCTGTTAGGTTCTTAGTGCCTCCGTGCTTGCATTTAAAAACCGCACGTGTGTGCCTGTTGGTGGCAGCTTTCCGCTGCATTTGTGTGAGTTTTGCAAAAACTTGGATATAACACACAAGTCTAGTGAATACACATCAGCACAGCATTGCAAAATGCGCAAGGGCGTTGTCAACGAACAAGGAAGTGGACGTGATGGTGGTGCAGGCAGACACCGAGGTTGTGTGCAAGCTCTAATTTCGCCACAACAAAGGGCCACATCTAGTCGCTCGCACGTCCTGTCCCAAATTCTTGGGGATCGCAGCAGTACACCGCTCTTGAACCAAGACCAGTGTCAACAGGTTGTTAGTTGGATAGCGGATAATGCTTCCAGTCAGATTGGCACCACCACAAACACTCTGTCTTCCACACGGTCAAGTGTCAGTAGCCGTGATACTGCACCGCACATTTCAGAACCTGATCCTCCTTCCTACCACCAGGCCGAGTACACGTCCACGGACATTACTGATCCCACACTTGGACACTCGGAAGAGCTGTTCGT
The DNA here is from genome assembly GCF_048569485.1 of Anomaloglossus baeobatrachus. Taxonomy (NCBI): domain Eukaryota; kingdom Metazoa; phylum Chordata; class Amphibia; order Anura; family Aromobatidae; genus Anomaloglossus; species Anomaloglossus baeobatrachus. Next base: position 262,754,079 of record NC_134358.1, on the reverse strand, counting down.
TCACGTTTCCATTCACAAATTCTGGCCTCTCGCCAGCTCCTGTTGAAGTGGGCCATGACGAGATTGTATGTACAGATGCACAAATATTTGAGCAGCCACGTTCTCACGAAGTTGGCAACGTGTCTCAACAAGGGGTGGACGATGATGAGACACAATTGTCAGGAAGTCAGGAGGAGGAGCAGGGTGCGGAAGAGGAAGACGACGTGGTGGATGATCCAGTAACTGACCCAACCTGGCAGGAGGATATGCAGAGCGAGGACAGCAGTGCACAGGGGGAGGGAGGCGTAGCATCCCAACAGGCAGTAAGAAGCAGAGTGGTGGCCCCAGGCAGACGTCAGGCAACTGTTCCCCGGAAAAACACGACACAAGGTGCCTGTACAAATGTTAGGTCTTCCCGAGTCTGGCTGTAATACTATTGTATGTATTGAGGATTTCGATTGCGTTAGGGCAATGACAACCAGAGACGAGTTCTTGGTGCAAGACATTTATAATATGCAACCAGCAAATATGTACATAAACGGAACAAAAACACAGTAGAACATAAATACAGGAAATACCTTCCAGGGACTGAGCGAAAGGGAATTCCCGGGACCGCGCACCGGACTCCCCCAGGGAGACCACCAACAGCAAACCCCTATACAGGGACTGTCTGGCAATCACCCCAGAAGCCCTAAATGCGCAGCAGCCGGGACACAAAAGGGCAATAGGTAAGTCGAAAAATGTCTGTACGTGATGTGAGTCCAGAGTGGTATTAAACGGAAGGAACCGGGCAGAAGTTCCGACCAAAGACGGCAAACGGAGTCCAGGTACAGCTAGATGATACCAGATGAAGTCCAGAGTCGGTGTCGGTTGTTTTCCAAGAGGATCCGAATAACAATCAGGAACCAAAAGCAGCAGGGCAGGAGCACACAGGAAGCAGTATACTCAGGCACTGGACTAAGCTTTAGGGGCGGCTTTTAAACAGATGGACAGGAAGTAGGGCAACAGAACAGAAAACTCCATGTTAACAAAGGGCAAGCTCTTTCAAAAGAAAACTGGAAAACCCGGAACTCTGACACTGGCAGTTTTTTAAGTTGGCTCCAGATGATTCTAAAAAAGCCATTTGCAACACCTGCCATGCCAGCATCAGCAGGGGTACCAAAACTAGCAGCCTGACCACCACCAGCATGATCAGGCACATGTCAGCCAAGCACCCGACTTTGTGGGAAGTACAACAGAGTCGAGGAGCAGTGCTTGCTGATGTCACTGCTACGTCTTCGCTGGTTGTGCATGCGAGCCAATCCCCTGTCCATGCTGCCTGCGAACAAGCCTCCTCCACTCCTGCACCTGCAGTTGCCTACGCAGAAAGAACACCATCATCAAGCACGTCCTTGTCCCAGCGCAACGTTCAGTTATCCATTCAGCAAACCTTTGAGCGCAGGCGCAAATACACTGCCAACACCCCACATGCCACAGTTCTAAATGCTAACATTTCGCGACTGCTTGCGCTGGAAATGTTGCCTTTTAGGCTGGTTGAGACAGAAGCATTCCGCGAACTGATGGTGGCAGCTGTCCCACGTTACTCGGTCCACAGACGCCACTATTTCTCCCTGTGTGCCGTCCCCGCATTGCATAACTAACCACGTGTCACAAAACATCACACGTGCCCTGAACAACGCTGTTTCAGCCAAAGTCCACCTAACCACAGACACGTGGACAAGTGCATGTGGGCAAGGACGCTACATCTCGTTGACGTCACACTGGGTTAATATTGTGCAAGCTGGGACCCAGTCTGAGCGAGGGACGGAACACGTCCTTCACACACCAAGTTTTGCAGGCCCTACCTCAGTCAGGGTTTCACACACACTTTACAGCTCCGGAATGTCATGCTCCTCAGCCTCCTCCTCCTCCTGCGCATCCTGATCCACTTTACCCTCCACACCAGTCCCAAGCTGGAAGTGTCGCTGGCGGAGGAGGGGACGGTGCGCTCTCCCACTGCTCGGGTCCGGCTGACGCAGCTCTACGGCTGCTGCTGCTCGTTGGCTCGAGCGATGGCCGGATCCCGGGGACTCGAGCGGCGCTACTCGCCCGTGAGTGAAAAGGGGTGGTTTGGGTTTTGGGGATATTGTCCGTGACGCCACCCACGGTTGTGGTGATTGTGTGGACACCACCGCTGCTCTGGACGGGGATCCCGGGAGCCTGTGACAGGGAGCAGCTTTGTTGTTATTTCTCCCCTCCGTGGGTAGGGGGGTTGGTTGTCCCGGGGCCTGGTGATGGGGTAGAGATGGATGACAGGCGGGTTGCGGGGCCTGATGAAGTGCATGGTCGCAGGGGCAGCGCTGTGCCGCACGGCACGGAGGTACTCACTCAGCCCAATGATGATGACACAGTTCAGGGTAAAACAAGTGGCTGGATGGACGGGTCACTCGGACGGCTGCGGTTGTTCCTCCCTGCAGGTTAGTGATGACTGTCTCTCCCTGCACCTAAGTTAAGTGTTGGTAGTGATGGTTTCCCAACGGTAACCCGCTCCCTGACCTGGATATGGGCCGGAGGAGCCCCTTTTGCCCACAGGCGCTGGCCCTGGGAGACGGTTGCCCTTGGCGGTGGCTGTGTCTCCCCTTCACGGTTGTACGGTTGCCTTCTATCTGGACTTGGCTGTTTGGAAACCCTGAGGTCCCCTTCAATAACGGATTTGGCAAATTCACGGCGACACCAAGCCTTGCCGGGATCCGAAAGTCCTCTGCCAATGGTGCTGGCTTCTCTTTGTATACCGGTCCGGTACGGCCGGGTCACCACCCGTCCACGGTCCTTACGGCAGACTCCAATCGGCCTCCACTGCAGACGGTCACCACATCCTGCCAACCTTGCTGTCCTGTCCGGGCCACACACCCGGACCAACTTCAGGCTCTTTGCTGTCACTTTTCTCCTCTCTACTACTTTCCTCCTTCCACTTCCTTAGCTTAACTCTCACTGCCTGTGTTTTCCCTCCTCCTCGGTGGGTGGAGACCAACCGCCTGGCTCCACACCCTGGTGTGGACAACAGCCCCTGGGGAAGGCAACAAGGATTTTGTGTTTTGACTATGATATGCCTGCAGGGAGTGTGGGGTGTTTAAGTGTTGTGCTCTGTGGCCCCTGGCTTGTCCAGGGCGACACAGAAGCACTGCAGCACTGCCTCGGCGAAGCGGCAACAGGCAGTGCTGAAGCTAATCTGCATAGGTGACAAACCCCACAATGCAGAAGAGGTGTGGACAGCTCTGAAACAGCAGGCAGATCACTGGCTCACAACTCTGAACCTAAAGCCAGGAAAGGTCGTGTGTGACAATGGCCGGAACCTGGTGGCGGCTTTGAGGCGAGGCCAGCTGACACATGTTCCATGCGTGGCCCATGTGCTCAACCTCGAGGTTCAGCGGTTTCTAAAGTCATACTCAGAGCTGTCTGATCTGCTGGTAAAAGTTCGCCGCCTGTCTGCACATTTTCGAAAGTCACCTACTGCTTCAGCCGGCCTTGCCGGCTTAAGACGCCGTTTGCATCTTCCGGCACACAGACTGGTGTGTGATGTCCCCACGCGTTGGAATTCAACTCTGCACATGTTGGTCAGGATATGTGAGCAGAAGAGGGCAGTTGTTGAGTACCTGCATCACCTAAGCCGTCGGGAAATGGGTCAAACTCCACACATAACACCTGAGGAGTGGAGATGGATGTCCGACCTATGCACCATCCGCCAAAACTTTGAGGACTACAACAAGATGGTGAGCGGCGATGACGACATTATTAGCGTCACCATACCGCTTCTCTGCCTTCTAAAATGGTCTCTGCTCAGAAAACAAACATGATGCATTGCAGGCGGAGCGCGATGAGTTTCAGCAAGAAACAGTAGTGGGTGTGGGTGATGAATGATAACACACAGCCCAGCCTCGTCTCATCACAACGTGCAGTGGAGGACTATGACGAGGAGGAGGATGAAGACATGGAGCAACTCTCTGGCCAAATTGAGGATATGACATGCAGTCATATCCTCGGTTCAGCGTGGCTGGCCAGAGGACAGGGTAGATGATGAGGAGGAGGAGGACAGCATGTTCAGTCATCGTGTTGGTCAGGATACTGAAGTGATGGCTGTTAAGAGTCTGGCACACATGGCTGACTTTATGGTAAGCTGCCTGTCTCGTGACCCTCGCGTTAAGAACATCTTGGCCGACAATCATTACTGGTTGGTAACACTGTTAGACCCACGCTAAAAGGAGAACTTTTTGTCTCTTATTCCCGAGGCGGAGAGGTCAGGCAAAATGCAGCAGTTCCAGAAGGCCATAGTCACGGAAGTAGGCAAAGCATTCCCCTCACAAAACGCTAGCGGCATAGGTCATGAATCAGTGGACAACCAAGGCGTACAGCCGAGAGAGGCACAAGTCCAATCCGCCAGAGGTAGGGGAACAGTCTTTAAGATGTGTGACAGTTTTCTCAGCCCCTCACGTACCACAGCCCCTGAGGTGCGGGGTAGTGCCACAAGAAATCCTAAGTTTGCCCAGATGCTGAAGGAGTACCTTGCAGATCGAACAACTGTACTCCGACATTCCTCTGTGCCTTACAATTATTGGGTATCCAAGCTGGACACGTGGCATGAATTGGCTCTCTACGCCTTGGAAGTCCTGGCCTGCCCTGCTGCTAGCGTTTTGTCAGAGCGTGTTTTTAGTGCCGCAGGTGGAATCATTACAGATAAACGCACCCGCCTGTCAACTGAAAATGCTGACAAGCTGACTCTGATCAAGATGAACAAGGGTTGGATTGGGCCAGACTTCACCACACCACCAGCAAATGAGAGCGGAATTTAAAGTTTGCCATGTACCTCCACTCACCCATGGGTACACACTTCTGGACTTTGGATAATCGCTGGACTGCTCCTCCTTCTCCTCATGCGCCACCATGATGATGACCGTTACAAATTGCAATACTTAGGCCTTTGTTTCAGGTATACCCCCAGTGGTAAATTTTTTCGCCCATTCTTTGCAGAATGGACATTACAATGACAGGAGACCCGCTCCTTTGCAATGGGAACAATGTTTTGAGGCCCTCATGCACGTCTCTACCCAGGGACAACGTGGAGCCTCCCAATTTTTGGCTGCCCTGCCTAAGGGCTATACTACAATAGACCCACTTCCTTCCAATGGGCACTTCAGGTTTACAGGCCCTCATGCACGTCTCTATCCAGGGACAACGTGGAGCCTGACGCTGCCACCGACTGCCACACACGTGCTGTTTTTAAATGCAAGCACGGACGCAATAAGAACCTAACTGGTTTTTAGGAGCGACAATTACTGAGAAGTCTGACACTATCAGACACTGCTGACTGACGTGTATTATACACTAGACTTGTGCGTTATATAATAGTTTGTGCAAAACGCGCACCTGTACGCTGCCACCGACTGCCACACACGTGCTGTTTTTAAATGCAAGCACGGACGCAATAAGAACCTAACTGGTTTTTAGGAGCGACAATTACTGAGAAGTCTGACACTATCAGACACTGCTGACTGACGTGTATTATACACTAGACTTGTGCGTTATATAATAGTTTGTGCAAAACGCGCACCTGTACGCTGCCACCGACTGCCACACACGTGCTGTTTTTAAATGCAAGCACGGACGCAATAAGAACCTAACTGGTTTTTAGGAGCGACAATTACTGAGAAGTCTGACACTATCAGACACTGCTGACTGACGTGTATTATACACTAGACTTGTGCGTTATATAATAGTTTGTGCAAAACGCGCACCTGTACGCTGCCACCGACTGCCACACACGTGCTGTTTTTAAATGCAAGCACGGACGCAATAAGAACCTAACTGGTTTTTAGGAGCGACAATTACTGAGAAGTCTGACACTATCAGACACTGCTGACTGACGTGTATTATACACTAGACTTGTGCGTTATATAATAGTTTGTGCAAAACGCGCACCTGTACGCTGCCACCGACTGCCACACACGTGCTGTTTTTAAATGCAAGCACGGACGCAATAAGAACCTAACTGGTTTTTAGGAGCGACAATTACTGAGAAGTCTGACACTATCAGACACTGCTGACTGACGTGTATTATACACTAGACTTGTGCGTTATATAATAGTTTGTGCAAAACGCGCACCTGTACGCTGCCACCGACAGACACACACGTGCTGTTTTTAAATGCAAGCACGGACGCAATAAGAACCTAACTGGTTTTTAGGAGCGACAATTACTGAGAAGTCTGACACTATCAGACACTGCTGACTGACGTGTATTATACACTAGACTTGTGCGTTATATAATAGTTTGTGCAAAACGCGCACCTGTACGCTGCCACCGACTGCCACACACGTGCTGTTTTTAAATGCAAGCACGGACGCAATAAGAACCTAACTGGTTTTTAGGAGCGACAATTACTGAGAAGTCTGACACTATCAGACACTGCTGACTGACGTGTATTATACACTAGACTTGTGCGTTATATAATAGTTTGTGCAAAACGCGCACCTGTACGCTGCCACCGACTGCCACACACGTGCTGTTTTTAAATGCAAGCACGGACGCAATAAGAACCTAACTGGTTTTTAGGAGCGACAATTACTGAGAAGTCTGACACTATCAGACACTGCTGACTGACGTGTATTATACACTAGACTTGTGCGTTATATAATAGTTTGTGCAAAACGCGCACCTGTACGCTGCCACCGACTGCCACACACGTGCTGTTTTTAAATGCAAGCACGGACGCAATAAGAACCTAACTGGTTTTTAGGAGCGACAATTACTGAGAAGTCTGACACTATCAGACACTGCTGACTGACGTGTATTATACACTAGACTTGTGCGTTATATAATAGTTTGTGCAAAACGCGCACCTGTACGCTGCCACCGACTGCCACACACGTGCTGTTTTTAAATGCAAGCACGGACGCAATAAGAACCTAACTGGTTTTTAGGAGCGACAATTACTGAGAAGTCTGACACTATCAGACACTGCTGACTGACGTGTATTATACACTAGACTTGTGCGTTATATAATAGTTTGTGCAAAACGCGCACCTGTACGCTGCCACCGACAGACACACACGTGCTGTTTTTAAATGCAAGCACGGACGCAATAAGAACCTAACTGGTTTTTAGGAGCGACAATTACTGAGAAGTCTGACACTATCTGGACTGTTTTACACTGTGTACACCAGCCCCAGATATGATGAAGGCTGGTATACGGTCACCACTACCCTGCCTGCCTGCCTGCCTGTATACTGCTACAATAGTCCTGACAAGGACTCTTCTGGTCACTAGCCTGTATTCCGACCTGGCTATACCCTGCCTGTATATAGCAACAATAGTCCTGAGAAGGACTCTGCTACTGTACTCCGACCTGGCTATACCCTGCCTGCCTGTATACAACTAGAATAGTCCTGAGAAGGACTTCTGGTCACACTGTTTGCAGCCCTGCTCCGGAACTAACTATAAAGGGCCGCAAAGCTTTCCCTGAATCAGCGACACTCTCCCTACACTCACTGTCAGAATAGCTGTGAGCAGAGCACAGCGCGCCGGCCTATATAAAGGCTCGGTGACGCTGTGCAGGCCGGCCAATCACTGCAATTCCACAACTAACAGGGCTGTGGCATTGCAGTGGTCTGCCAGCCAATCCCTGCATGAGGGCTGGCTCTCAAAAGAGCGCCAACATGCAGAAATGAAGACCACGAGTAAAGCACGAGTATCGCGAGATTACTCGGTCCCCGCCGAGCAGCCCGAGTACAGTGATACTCGTGCGAGTACCGAGTAGTGACAAGCATGCTCGCTCATCACTACTCATGGCGTATAGTACATATTTATCGGTGATTCATCACAGGTTGAGAAAGGGTTCAATTACATTTTATACATGGTGTCTGGCCTCTGTTGCGGCAATATGGTTCCTCTTTACAGTGCCAAGGGGCATAGTGGCTCAATGGTTAGCACTGTTGGTTTGCAGTGGGTTCTGGGTTTAAATGATTGAGAAAACAACATGCTCCGCTTTCTTCCTATACCCCAAAGTAGGTGAGATAGGGAGTTTACTGTGGATTTGACCACAGGATTTGTAAAGTGCTGCAGAATATTTTGTTAGAAGAGAAACAAACAAATGTTATGGAGATATGTCTTCCCTGAAACATTGTTTCTAGAATAGAACAGATCCATAACACAGCATCCTTTGGGGCATGGCATGATTTTTTTTTGTTTACATATGGAGTTTCAAAAAAGTTTCCCTCTATGTTAGGCCCCCTTCACACATCCGTGAAAAACCACGCACAATTTTCACAGATGTGTCAGAGGTGCGTTTTGCCCTCCATGACCCGTGTTTATGGGCTACGTGTGTTCTCCCTGTGTTGTCCGTGATAACACACGGAGAACGGGAATTTTCTACTCACCTGTCCCTGGCGTCGCTGTCCGTGGTGCTGATCTTTGGTCTCCGGTCCTGCGACTCCCCGCTGCTGCTGCTTCCGACCGCAGTGAAATGAATATTCAACGAACATAATGAGCAGCGGTTGGCAGCAAGTGACAGCAGCGGCAGAGATAGAAGGGCAGGAGGTAAGTTAAGTTTTGTTTTTTTTTTTCCCTTACAGACACATGTCTTCTCTCCGGTGCGTGTCACATGGAACACATCCGTGTGCTCCATGTGTGTTACGCGTGACACGTTTGCGTTCTGTGTGACACCCGTGATGCCGGAGAGAAAACGGACATGTTGACGTGTGGAGCACACGGACACACGCAAGTACAGAACAGACACACGTTCCATGCGCAAATACTTACGTGTGTCCAAAACCATAGGAAAACCTAGGTGTACTTGTGTATGTGTCTCCGGTACGTGAAAAAACTGCCAAACACGAACCGGAGGCACATACGTGTGAAGGGGGCCTTAAATTGCATATTGCACTTTAGACGCCCTCTTCTGTGAATGTGAGATTACAAAGCATAAAGGGTTTTTCTCTTTCAGGAAAGATGGTCCTAAAATGCTCTAAATTACCTATAATAATGAACATAGCAGTTACTTACCTAACCCGATCTATTGCTGGCTCCAAAATACTCCAATTTTAGTGTTTAGGTTTTAGGTTTCATTGATCACGTCAAATTGACAGCGTAAGTCACCGATGTAGCCAATGACTGAACTTGACGGCTCTTGCCATCTACCTCTGAACAGCTGCTGAGCTCAGTGAATGGCTAGCGTGGTAATGCGCTCTGTTGACGTTATGAAACCACCACAGTCATAGCACCTAAACCTAAGTATTGGCGGAGAGCCTGCGCTGGACACGTGGTGGGTGAGTTTCTGATTTCCTTATCATTTGAGAGTATTTGGGGAGTGTGAAAATCTTCTTTAAAGCTGGTTTCCCAGATCATATTTTATGGTAACTTACTGTATGCTGTTAAATTTGAGAATTGAGCACAAACCTATGAAAATCAATGTACCTTTTAATGTGAGACTTCCTGTTTCTACATAGAGACTTCCTGTTTCTACATAGAGCTTAGAAGGATTCAGTCTGTTTTTAATCATGTGATGTCAGAGACCTAATGGAAATGAGAATAATTAACTGGATAGTAGGGTAAAATGAGCAATTGTTTGTACAGAGTGCTGTATAATATGGCAATTACAATATACTAAGACTTGCACTTCCATTATTTCAACAAGGTGCGATGTCCAAGCTTGTTTAATTAAGAGGTTGGATGTTACGTTAGGTGTGGGGAGTACTAAGTGAATAGCAAAAGGGAAGGAAAACCCTGAGTCTAGGAAAGGGGAATACGATGACCCCTGACCAAACCTACTGCTGGCCCCTGTGGTCCCTCAACCTTGATGGGTTCTGCACCTGTGCGCTGAGCTTGATATCTGACCCTAGGATGACTCTAAATCTGGGTTTTAGATAGGGAATGGGTGGGATGAGCTCTTGGTTAACCCCACTAAACACTAAAGAAGACACAGGGAGCACAGACGGCACGACAACTTATCTCCAAATGACTCAGGAAGAAGTTTAGCAAAGACCAGCAACGATTCTACAGATGAGTGCAAGCCACTTGCTTGCATCCAGAGCTTGTGAAGGACCTGACTATCACTAGCCCAAGTACAGGGAAAATGACAATGTTTAAAGGGGAAATACAGATGATTAGCAGCTGAAGGGAAGAGGAGCTTCACAGGGTCCTAAAGGGAAAAGGATGAAAACCCAGCAGAGGCGATACCTAGTACACTGAATACTAACAGCAGGAATAATAGAAAGTGAAGGAGAATTTTGAGCAGCCAAATGCTGTGATCTTCTATTGCCGAAAACCACAGGACTATCTGTCACCCGTGACACCAGACAGTTATATAAAACAAATGACTCCTTGCTGAATCCTCTCAATCATCTATGTAACATATTATTTTATGTATGATATGACCAGCAAAATTCATACTTTGAAATTGATAAAAATCCAATCCATTAAAATGCAGTATCCAGAATGTGTATCCAGTACCCAAGTACAGAGCATAAACTGAATAAAAGTTTGAATGACAACGCGTTTCTGACCCAAAGTAGTCTTTAGTCACGTACTTGAAATGAGCATTAAAATCCATTTCTCCCGTGTGCGGGAAGCTGCTAATTAAGAAATACAATTAATCTGAGGTATATTAAATATTGCACAGCAAACAAAAGCATAGTTCTTCTTTCCCCTGGAGTAACGCTCCAGAATTGTATCCTCTTGTCCTCATGACTCATCAGGATTAAAGACCCAATAAGTTTCACTCATAAAACTGGCTGCTTAGATGGCAGCCAAGTATCAACACTATAATCTCCTCACAATTAGTAGCCTGTCAGCAGCCGAAAGCAAACCAAAAATGAGGCGAGCGGCATCCAATAATGACAGCATTCTCCGGGAGTAATGTAATTCCTAATTAATAATGATTTAATAGGCCAGCCCCGATGCATTGTTGATTTACATAAAAGGAGATGCAACATTAAAAGACTGCAGCTTCTAATTAGGGCACATAGAGCGTCCAATTAAGGAGAGAAATGTATAGGAAGGCTGCGAGGATCTCTTCTAACACTGCTCATGTACATGTTGCTTGTCGGACTAATTAAACACGCTACTGTACCTATTGGGAAGACCGTCTTTGTTCTCGGTTCTGATAGATTTGAAGTAACAGATGCAACGTTGGTTTTGATCAATTTGGAATTTCTTCCACATATTGTAAATTGTGCCGCTGTTTTAGGTTTTGTTAGCGACCAATGTGTTCTTTTACTTATGAATGACTTCTTACGTAAAGCTCTCAGGGCTTGTTCATTGAATCAGCGTGAAGAGGGATGGATGGAGGAGGAGGAGGAGGAGGAGGACAGCAGGCTGGAGCCCAGACACTGATTGGTGTGTCTTTTTAAAATTGTGTTCTTCGCTTCTCAGTGAAAGTTGCCTGCCTCACAAGTGAAAATTGGACACTAAGAAGTAAAAAAAAATTGCTGATGGGCTGCATTGTTTTTTATTACAGCGGCTGAAGTATCCTGCGTTCACTAAGGATCTCGATTTCAGCAAAGAGTCCGGTCCAAAGGAAAGAGGTAAGATCATGTAATATGTATAATATATCATCTTTACATTAACTCATGGATGGACAACTGAATTATGTAGGGAATTGAATTTTTAGGGTGCTAGCTAATTAAAAGATATAGAACTAACCATGTATGCTTGATTTCTTTGTTTTACACATGCAGCAGAGATGAACTTAGAATTGTCATTTAAGAGCAGTCCTATGCAAAGGTAGCTGGCAAAATGACTAACTTAAGTCTGCTACCCATAAAAGTGTTGTAATCAATCAGTGTATGACTTAAAAGATGAGTTCTTACAAGTTCTGTCCACTTGGAGAGTTAGGATCGCATGTGTAATCTTCAATGGTGCTTTCACTGTTTGATTGACAGGTGCTAAAGTTACGTACGGTGTTTAATAACTCGTGTTCCTAATATAATTTTCACTCGGTTTAATTAAATGATTAACGTGGCAATCGTAGCATGTGTCTTCTGTATAATTAGTAAATGATCATGGAGATAGAATAGATTTGGATGGTTTCCTGTGCATTGAGTAACTTTTGTTTTTATGAAAAAAGCAGCAGTTTTTGGAAAACATCATAATCGAAATAAAAGGAAATAGGAATTATAAAGGAATTGCTTACACTCTACTTGTTGCTGGATCTATATCTGACTTTTGCTTGAAAAAAAACTACATTGATTTATTTTTAATAACGAGCGTTGAGTGTAAAATTGCCCTCAGTTAGAATATTGTAGGTTTTCTTGTTGTCCCATGATATCCATAGATAAGTATATTGAGATATAATGACTATATGGCAAACTGAGCTGTGCTACATCATAGAACGTCTAAAATACCTATCTATTCTAAAAGATTGATGTACGTGTGCGACTAAGTATCAAATTGTGTTACCCCAAGTCCCCGTACGGTTCACCAGAAAGTTGAGAATTGCTAAACTGACTTTTCGACGATAACTAGAGCACAATGCAGCTATGGATTCTCTAATAAGACATTTAAGAGACTTCTCAGTCTCTCCAGTCTTTCTTCTTCCTTGGGTTTAATTTCCTTCTCACCTTTTGTGACAGTATGATGGAAAAGGTTGCTTCTGTTATCTTTCCCAAGCTTGAATAATGAGGCTGATTGTTTTCCATTCATGTACACATAATGTCGATTTACTATGCTGAGAAGGGAGAGAACACTTCCCCTGAAATACTAATTGGGATTAAAAATGTTGCTTTGCTTGAGGGGATGTTGGAGAGCAGATATCCCACTTAAATTACATCCCATTACGTCGGAGATTCGGATATTTCAGAACGGAATTACTTGTTATGTGTGTACTGTACTTAAATCAAATAAGCACTTCATTACTTTCTTTTATGTATATATGTGCTTTTGACTATGAACCCAAGCTCCAAGGCAGAAATTAATGAGAAAGTGTTCCTTCACTTCTATGCCCAAATCCAGATTATTAATTGGATTAATTTCAAATAGCTGCAGGGAAATTGCAATGGTGTCTATTTTGTATTTAGCACACACCGTCTAACAAGGTATCAATGAGGTTGTCCCTTTTCATTTGCAAAGGCGCAGGACCCATCTGAATACAGTACAAAGCAGCAATGCTGTTAGTTGCGTGAATAGAGGACTGGGTTCTTGCTCAGGGTGATCATGTCACAGCATCTCTTTGAAGCAGATTCACTGTTCCAAAAGAGTCTACTCACACAGAAAGGGAGGAGGGGGCACATGAAGCGTCCTGTGCCAAGTGCCCATTCACACACTGCTGAGCTCGCTCATACACAACTTAGTTTTATTTCCTATGGAACAAAAGACTTCACAGAGGCTGGTGGTCTAAAAAAGACCCTGCTCCTTGTGTTGCAATATTGGAACAAAGAAACAGCTTTTTCCACTTTTGCTCAGAATTTCAGATCTAGTGATGTGTAAAAATGCAATTAGTGAAAAACAAAAAAAGTGCTCAGTACTCGAATCGAACAGGTCGGATGCTCGGATGGGCTGGACTCGAGCACCGAGTATAATTTAGGTCAATGGGAAACTCAACAATTTTTCAGAGAAACCCTAACAAAAGGGGTGCGGAGGCGGGAAAAATCGCTGAAATAGATGGAAACAAGCTCAACTGGAATAAGAACAGCATCAGCAAGACGACTGGATGCATATGACTCCCAACAATGTTGTCAGAATATTACTTCACTTTTACGAACAGACAATAAAACATACAAAATTGAAGATAAAATGGATTTTACAGGACCAAATTTTGGAAAACATTCCTTCCTGTATTATACCTTATATATACAGTATATGATGAAAGTGAATACGCTTCTCACATTTTTGTAAATATTTCATAATATCTTCTCATAGGACAACACTGATGATATGATACTTTAATACAATATAAAGTAGTCATTGTACAGCTTGTACATCCGCTAAATTTGGAGTGCCCTCTAAATAACACAATACACAGCCATTCATGTCCAAACCAATGGCAACAAAAGTGAGTACAACCCTAAGTGAAAACGACCAAATTGTGCACAATTAGCCATTTTCCCTCCCTGGTGTCATGTGACTTATTAGTGTTACAAGGTCTCAGGTGTTAATGGGGAGCAGGTGTGTTATATTTGGTGTTATCACTTACACACTCTCTCATACTGGTCACTAGAAGTCCAACATGCACCTCATGGCAAAGAATTTTTTGAGAATCTGAAAAAAAGAATTGTTTCTCTACATAAAGAAGGCTTAGGCTTGTATCTGAGTTGTAGCATAGAGGCTAAAACCATACAGTGGTTTAACAAGACAGGATCCACTCAGAACAGGCCTTACCATGATTGACTGATGAATTGGCGTGCACATGCTCAGCCTCATATCCAGAAGTTGACTTTTCAAAATACAGGTATAAGTGCTGCCACCACAATTCCCTCAGAGGTTAAAAGGATGGAAGGTCAACCTGTCAGTTCTCAGACCATACGCAGCATACTGCATCAAATTAGTCTGCATGGCTGTCATCCCAGAAGGAAGCCTCTTCTAAAGATGATGCACAAGAAAGTCTGCAAACAGTGAGCTGATGACAAGCAGACTAATGGCATGCGTTTTTGGAACCATGTCCTGTGGTCTAATGAGACCAAGAAAAATGTATTTGATTCAGATGGTGTCAAGCGTGTGTGGCGGCAAATAGGTCAGGAGTACAAAGACAAGTGTGTCTTGCCTAAAGTCAACATGGTGTACTCACTTTTGTCTCCAGTAGTTTAGATATTAATGCCTGTGTTGAATAATTTAGAGGGCACACCAAATGTACACCGTTACAAAGCTGTACACTGACTACTTTACATTGTATCAAAGTGTCATATCTTCAGTGTTGTGCCATAAAAGATGCAATAAAATACTTACAAAAATGTGTGGGGTGTACTCACTTTTGTGATATATGGTAAGGCTAAAGTAAAAAGAGAAAAACAACCCTTTTACTCCACTTCTTAAGATATGTGCACACGATCAGTGTTTGTTCAGACCTTCATGCAGCTGAATTTCTTCATGAATCCCGCACCCCTGCTCTTGTGCATTTTTCCTTGCGTTTTTATCTCAATAAAATTTGTTGAAAGACATGAAGTAGAAGAAACAGGTAGTTCACCAAAGCAAAGTTATATCCCTCCCCTCTGTACATTATATATTTACATCATTTAGTGTCTTTGTGTCTTTATGTCTCACTAAAGGGTGTTTAGCATGGTTTAACCTAATACATAAAAAAATGATGTGTGGTCCCTCCTATTTTTGATAACCAGCCAAGGTCAAATATAAAGCACTGGGATAATATTATCAGGCTGAGAAGGTTCATGTTATTGGGCCCTTCCCTGCCTTAAAATAAGAGCCAACAGCCAACCCAAAAATGGCTTATCACATTAGATGCGCCAATTTTGGCACATCACCTTGGATCTTCCCAATTACCCTAAAAAAAGACACTCTAGCCCTAGTTCACCAATTTATTAAAAAACAAATGTCATGTAGATCCAAAGTAGTTCACCGAATCCGACAGTCCACAAATGGAAACCTGACAGACATAAAAAGATAGAATGACAAGATACCGTCACTCATTCATCAATTTATTATTAAAAAACTAATCTTTGCAGCTCTGACATAGTTCATAGTGTTACGAAGATGTCCCAATTCTATAGTACAAGCTGTGGAGCCTTGTTCTGAGATTGACTCTTCATAGTTCACTCCCAGTCAGACTGTAATGAGTGATACCCAGCAACTGTAACGAGTGATGATAACGCTAATAACATTACTGCTCTTCATTGTTCTTACCAGGTCAGAGAGGGCAGTGCAAACCTGGAATGTCTGACGAGTGGTGACGTTACTGAGTTACTGATGTCATAGTCACCGGGTATCGCACAGCTCAACCTGACTAAGAGTGGTCTATGAAGCATTATTCTCAGAACGAGGCTTCATAGGTTGTATTACAGAATTAGTGGACGTTGCGGAAATGCCATGGACTACGTCAGAGTTGAGGGGATTGTTTTTGTAAATATACATTGATTAATGAGGGACAGTATCTTGTCTTTCATTCTCTCTTTTTATGTCTTTACGGTTTACATTTGTGGACTACTTCGGATTCGGTGGACTACTTCAGATTTGCATGTCTTTTTTGTTTAATAAACTGATGAACTAGGGCTAGAGTTGGTTGTGTTTTTTAAAATAAAATATTTTGGTGGGATGGTAATGGGGGTTTGTGAAAAACACTTCTCCATTACTAACACCACTTGATTTCAGCTGACACTACAAATCTGACATCAAACGTAACTACCATTTCACTGATTGCCACCGTACCTGAGCAAACGGTAAGAGCCAAGGTGACGCACCAAAATTGGTACATCTAATGTGATGCGCCACTTCTTGAGTGGCTGCTGGCTGCTATTTTTTGGCTGGTAAGGGCCCAATAACCATGGACCTTCCCAGTCTGGTAATATCAGCCCACAGCTGTCTTCTTTACCTTGGTTGGTTATCAATAATAAGGGGCCCCACATTATTATTTTAAAATTATTTACTAGGTCAAACCATGCTAAACACCCTTTAGTGCCACATGAATTGCACTAAAGGGTGCAACTGTATAATATGTAAGCAGGAAGAACATTGCTTTGGTGAATTTCTAATCTACGCTCTCCCTCCTAGATCAACTGTCCCTGAATTGCTTCCAGAGAAGAATGTGCTGAGCAGTGTGTCACCGGGTCTTATACCCCCTAGACCTGATGACGCGATGCAGCTTGCCAATCTCAGTAATGCCAGTAGCCAACATGTCTATGGCATTAGTGTGTATGGCAGGCAATCTCAAATGTTGATTGGAAACATGCGGGGTGGGACTGGAACATGGCACTTGCGATACTCGATCAAGTTACTAGAGTACACGAGCACCCTGATACTTGATCGCGTATCGAGCAGTGGTGAGCATGCTGGCTCATTACTAAAGCTAATGTAATAAACATTTCAGCTATTTAAAATTTCATTTCTTTCTCCTCCACATTTTTTTCCCAGATTAGTCTAAGCTTTCCTAAGAGTAATTACACCCAGACATCAATACTTACTAATGCTACATTGCTGTGTAGTAGCATGTAGTCACTGGAGTTAGAAAACAGATTTTAATAGATATGTAAGGAGGCAGACATTGATTTTCCTCCTCAGCTTTGTTAATAAGATGACTTGGCAAACATTTCTTTCTTTCCATATGAAATCATTCATATTAATAAATGTACCTAAACACAAAAGAATAATCAAATGATGAGTTAGTGAACTACTTAACTTCCTAATACATAAAATTCATTTAATTTGCTGTCAATGGGACCTGATGGGAGCCAGATTAGTAGTGTACCTGCCTGATACTATAATTTAGTCATTTCGTTAAAGAAGTTCTTAATTGGTTCTTCTGCTTCTAGTCTTATGAAATTACACAATAATATATATTCTGTTCGGAAAGTGGGACTAATACAAATTTCTGTATTAAAGGCTGCTGTGTTAAAGGAATTTTACTGTAATCGATTTCCTTTAACTATCATTAGGCAACAAAAATCTAATTATGGTAAACTGGAAATCACCCAGTACATTCTGGTTTTATTCACATGTGCACAATAACAGAATAAGTGATAAATGTATGAGTATGTCAGTCTTATCACTGGGACCCTCACTAAAGCCAGTGTCACACTTGCAAGTGCCTTACGTGTATCTCGCGCGAGTCTCTCGTTGCATCACCCATCACTGACTCACACTCTGCTCACAGGAGCGGGTCGGTTGCATTCATCTCTATGTAGCTGACCCACTCGTGTGAGGAGAGTGTGAGTCCATGACGGGTGATGCAAGATACACGCGAGGCAATCACAAGTGTGACACCGGCGTAATAAGTTGAAAGGTGGTGCCAAAGTCCCTTGTGTGAATGTAGCAGTAGTGAGATTATTCAAGCACTGCTCCTTTCCCTATCAATAGTGGTGATTCATGGAGGGACTTTGTAACTTCCATTCCTAGTATTTAGGGGAACCGGTCATGTAAAAAAATGCTATTAACCTGCAGATATGGTGTTAATCTGCAGGTTGATAGAATTCTAAAGCTGTCCAGGGCTTGTACTGAGACCTCTGCTGCTAGGATGAAATGAACTTTGTCCTCCCAGCAGCCTCTGGCTTTTAGCCATAGAGGTGTGTCTCAATCAGCTTCCATCATCACTCTGTTCATAGTGAGCAGCGACTGTAACCACACCACTGGTACTGACCAACAGATAACATTAATGCACTCCTGCAGTTGCTCTCCACTATAACTGAAAGCCAGAATCTGCCGGAATAAATAAAGTTCATTTCCTCCTGGCACCATGGCTCTCAGTGTTGACTAAGGGCATCTTCAGAAAGCTAGTAACTTAAAGAGTAACCCTCAGATCTGTAGATTAAAACTTTTTTTTACATTACAAGTTCCTTTTAATGGAGCTCTCAACAGTAATAGTGATGAGTAAGCAATAAAATGCTAGGGTTCTTGGTACTCAAATTGAGCAAATCAGACTGCTCGGGTACTCATCTTGAGTAACGAGCATGATAGAAATCAATGGGAAACTCAAGTATTTTTCTAGAAGACCCTTCCAAGACGTCAGGGGGGCATGAAAATCAGTGAAATGGCTGGAAACAGCACTCAAATGGGATGAGTACATCATGGGAAAGATGCTTGCATAGATATTTGCTTTCCAGGTCACTGCTGGGAACAATGTTGTCAGAGTATTAAGCCTCTTTTATGGACTGACACTAAAACATACAAAACCAAGAATAAAATGGATTTTACAGGAAAAAATGTCAAAAAAACATTTTTTCCTGTATAATGACTTGTATATAAGACAAATTAAAAAAGAGGGGGGGAGAATGCCACCCCTTATGCTATGTTCAGACAGTGTTTTTGCTGAATTCTGGAACTTTCGCTCTCAACAGTGAACAAAAGCATTCACTGGTGAATGTAATTTTACCATTTTGCTACCTTATCTGGGCATATGGTGTGTGTGTGTGTGACTTGGTCAGATATATCCTGTTTAATTTATAAAGGGGGACTCTGAAATTCACAACGCCTTTTCGGACAATGCAAGAACTGGCAAAAAATGGAAGGAATAAGCACTCTTATACAAACTGTATTAGAAATAAAAGAAGGCATCATACACATTCTGTTAAAATTGTTAGATAGTGGGACTCCTACACTCATTAAAGGGAAGGTGTCGTAAAAAAAAAATCATTTCAATAACTGAAAAAATGTAAAGTATTAATGTTTTAATGTTTTGTTATATCTAGGTCTGCATGATGTGTGTGTTTGATGTGCTCCCACAGGAGGCCCAGTTTGACCTGGTCCTGAAAAGGACTGTTGTTTGTACGTGGCAGCACCAAGGACTGTAATGCAATGAACCCTGCCTAAATGTCTCTAATACACTATCTCTTCTCCAGAAGCTAATCCTACAATAATTGCAGACTAAAATTTTTTTTTTATAGAATAGAAACTATTTTAATTAGCCCTAAAAAGGACTGTTGGTTGTACATGGCAGCACCAAAGAGTGTAATACAATGAAACCTGCATAAATGTCTCTAATACACTATCTCTTTTCCAGAAGCTAACCCTACACTAAGTTCAGACTGAGGGGTATTATTATAGAATATAGTTTATTTAAATTAGCCCTGAAAAGGAGTGTTGGTTGTAAGTGGCAGTGCCAAGGACTGTAACAAAATGAACCCTCCCTAATACACTACTCTAATACACTACTACTACTACAGAAGCTAACCCTACACTAACTGCAGACTAAAAGAAATATTATTAAAGAATAGAATCTATTTCAATTAGCCCTGAAAAGGACTGTTGGTTTAATTTTGCACCAGCATGATCGATAAAGCAGTGAACTTTGCCTAAATGCCTCTAAGACACTATCCCTATCTAGCAGCTAATCTTACAGTAATGTCAGCTAAGAACAATATTTTTATAGAATAAAATCTATTTTAATTAGCTCTGAAAAGGATATTTGTTGTACATGTATATGACAAGGAGGAAAAAGGAGAGATGCGCTGTGTGATACCTGGTGGTATTGGTGAATTAGTAAATGCCCAGAGGCTGCTCACCTATTAGGGTTGTGCACCCTTGCACAACCCCGGTTAGGGCAGAAGATTAGTCTGTGGGAGCTGGTAATGTCCTGTGCTGGCTGTAGATCCAGTGGATACTTCTTCCAGGTAGATCACGTGATCGTGAGCGACTGAAAGTGCGTCACCGCTGGTCCGATTGGTGAGGAAGAAACTCTATGCTCCCAGAGCTGCTCCTGCCGTTAATCCCTCGGCCGGGATATAACATAGAAAGATTAAAGGGTTATTAACAATAAAAGGTTTGTTTTACCTCAACAACAAACTTCCTCTTGTTTCCTAGCGCTCCTATATGACCACCCTGTATTTCTTCCTATTTGCTGTACATGGCAGCACCAAGGACTGTAACGCAGCGAACCCTGCCTAAATGTCTCTTATGCACTACCCCTACTCCAAAAGTTAACCCTACACTAATTGCTGACTAAGAGCAGTATTGGTATAGAATAGAATCTATTTCATTTAGCCCTGAAAAGGACTCTTGCTTTATTGTTGCAGCAGAAGGTACTGTGATGTTACAACATGCTGTCCCTTCTCCAATAGAAACACTCCCTACACTCCTGGGTACAAGTATCGAGTGTCTCCATCGCCCAAATGTTCAATCGAGTACTGAGCAGTGCAGAGCACGCTCGCCCTTCACAAGTAATAATGCATTCATCATCTATCCTATTGTTTACGATGCAACTCCTTTAAAGGGATTGAACCCCTCATGGAAGTTATCCAATATCCAGGGGATGGGGATAACTTCCTGATCATTAGAGATCAAATTGTTGAGACCCAAACCAAGAAGGTGGATTTAGTGTAGGTTTTTTGGCACCCTGGGCTAGAATTAAGTTTGAGAAGTCATCATGTGACCGTCCTTTGTAATTTACACACTTACAGTCACATGCAGACTAGCTGCTCTTATAAATTCTCTCACTGTTCAGTGGAAAACTAAAGGTTGCAGGAAGAAAAGCTAGTTGTCACTTAAGTATGAAAATCGCATGAGTGGAGTGGCCATGTGATGACTTCTAGAACCTGCAAGGAGAGCTGAATCCTAAAAGTGAGTATAATATACACTGTTAAGATTGAGCATACTACAGTGTTCAATTTTAGAATTAAAAGGCTTGTCCAGGTTTGTGATGAAAAACTGCAGTCTCACAGCACACTTTTTGGATTCTCCTGTGGTGTCAGCAAGAGTCAAGGCAGTGCATGTATGCAATTTGCATATTTCTGACCAAATTCCAACTAGACATTTCTGACCTCAATTCACTTGTATTGTGGTAGGCCGCATGTATCTCATCCACGCATGACCACATGTATGTAAAATCACACTTGCGGTTTCGTAACTTCCTGCTCTCACCATCGGAGTAACCTCCCACTCTCACATGGAGTGACTGCAAACTTTTACAACCTCTTTAATCCTCCTAAAATAAATATAAACATAGTAAGCCTTAACTTATCACACTTTTTTGACATAATCATGTATTACGTAATATTATAAGTTATGGATGGGTACATGTGTACAGGATCATAACTAAAAACAGATCAATAATACATCACCAGAATCAACAGCATTCTCAAAAGCTATCCCTAGAACCCCCATTAGTATAGAAAAACATCACCAGAACCACCATAATTACAGAAATACATCAATAGAACCACTAGCAATACAGAAATGCATCAATAGAACCCCCATCAGAACAGAAAAACAGCATCACTACGCTCATTAGTAGAGAAATATATCACCAGAACTATCACCATTACAGGAATACTGTACATTACGATGCCCACCATTCGTACATGAATACATCACTGGGACTACCATAAGTACATGGTACATCAATTGCAATGTCAGGTCAGACCCATATACAGTAGATTTGTATCGCAGAACCTACAACTCCCAGTTTGTACTTCATAAGGAGATACTGAGAGATGTTATCAGTCATCATCAGACTGTGGACTATTCAGGAACCAGATTACTGTTAAAAATTAGTCAGTAAGTATCACAAATAAAACATTAACATCCAGATATCTTACAGATTACTTTATTTTTGATTGGAGTTGTGCTCTTTCTTTTCTTCATCTTGTGCAGATGCCATTATGATTTTTCCCATCCACAGTTCTTCTCTTCAGATTTCTATGTTCTCTGGTCTTTTGTAGCACATCCCAACATAATGCCATTAAAAATAGCAGAGTGATTATAATGCTTCTGAATAAAAATAGCTGCCCTATGCTGTGCTAGTGAATAAATAATTGCCCCTCTTTATGTTTTCTGCACTAAATATCATGCACACACTGTCCCTTTTATGGTACATGCCCACCACACTGCCATCTCCCTTCCATATTGAGCCCCCTCGTCACACTGTACTTTCACACTGTGTCCCTCCTTTACTGCCTAGTCTCTATACTGTGCCCCTCATCACACTCTCCCTCCTTCGCACACTGTCCCATCCTGCCTCTGCTCTCATACAGTCCCACCATGCTACCCTCTCTTTCACTATTCACTCTTTTTTGTGCCCCGCTTATTTTTCTTCCACCATAATGTCTCCTCACACTAATCCGCTCAATAGTCTCCTCGTACATTTCCCCCTTCCCTCATACTGTCTCCTCTCACATTCCCCCACTCCTCATTGTGTCCACACTCATCCTATCCCCCTCGCTCATCATACTGTGTCTGTACCCATTTCCCCACTCCCTGTTTAAACTGTGTCCTCAAACATCTTCTCCCCCTCATTCCCCATTTTGTGTCAGCACCCATCCCCCTTGCTCCCTGCCCTGTTTGCGCATACATCACCCCTCTTGCTCCTCATATTGTTTCCTCACACATACCCTCTTGCTCCTCATACTGGGTCCAAATTG
Organism: Anomaloglossus baeobatrachus; assembly: GCF_048569485.1. Classification (NCBI taxonomy): domain Eukaryota; kingdom Metazoa; phylum Chordata; class Amphibia; order Anura; family Aromobatidae; genus Anomaloglossus; species Anomaloglossus baeobatrachus. The sequence goes on along the minus strand of NC_134358.1, from coordinate 262,731,121 downwards.
ATCCCCTCCCTCACTCCCCACACTGTATCTGCACCCATTCCTTTCCTTATTCCCCATACTGTTTCCTCAAATTTGTTCCTTCCCCTTGCTCCCCATATTCTGTTCAAATCTATCCTCTCTATCATGCTATTTCCTCACTCATCCCCCCTCGCTCCTCATACAGTGTCCTCAATTTCTTTGCCTCCTTGCCTACCATAATGTGTCTGCACCCATTCCATTTCCCTTGCTTCCCATACTGTGTCAGCATACATTTCCCCTTGATCCTCATACTGTTTTCTCATACATCCCCCTTGCTCTCAATACTGTTAGTACCCATCTACCTCACTCCCTATACTGTGTTTTCACAAATACTCTTCTTTACTCCACATACTCTTTCCTCATGCACACCCCCTTGCTCCAATACTTTATTCGCACTCTGCACCCTCTTGTATTGTTTCCTCATACATATCTCCCTGGCTCCTTGTACTGTGTCCTCAGATTTCTCCCTCCCTGGCTTACCATACTGTGTCTGCACGCACCCACGTCCCCTCTTTCTCCCCAAACTGTGTCCTCAAATTTCATACCCCATGTTCCCCATTTTGTGTCAGCACCCATCCCCCCTTAGCTCAACAAACTGTGTCCTCAGTCCCCCACCTCCTTTGATATCTAATTTGTGTCTTAAAATAACCCCTCATTCAGATAGGGAGTACATTCCAAACTTTCAAACCTTTTAAGTTGATAAGGGCATTCCAGCCCTGGAAAGCTACAAGTGTCCAAAAAACAGTAGATGTCAATTGTTTTTAGTAGTAGTAGGCGTATAAATTCTTCCTGCATTTCTACAAATTACAATTCTTTTACCAGTAGCAACCTTAATAATTAGACTTAAAATATATACTGTAATTTCTTAAGATTTATTTCTCTTTTGCAATCTTTTATGACAAGCAATTGAAACTATCAGGTTCATTCATTAGGATTCAGAGGGGGTGCGTTGTTCTGATCCCTGAAGCCATAGCAGTAGTAAGTGAGTTGGATGTTTAGGGCTAGGTGGCAGCTTATGTCTTCTACAACACTGTGCATATTAAAATATTCCTTAAAGTCTAGTATAAATCTAGAGGGAGAATTAGTTCAGTTAATAGTTAAAGAGTAACCACCATTTTAAATTTTACTCAATAAATAAATAGTACAAGCATTGCAGTGAGCTGCAGTTTGTATTGCCGTGATTTGCAGGTTGTATTGCAGCTAAGGGACAAGGAAACAATTTAAATCATCTTCCATTGCGAGTGTGAATGAGCTGGCGAGTGTGATTTGGTATTTAATATTTCTGTCTTGTGCAATCCACATTTTGAAAATGTGCTCCATTATTGACAATGCCCTCCAGTGTACATCTTGTTGCATGAATTCAATCCTTGAACAGTCATTTCGGGGTGCATACTGCTGTGCGTGATGTGAGCACGTTCTACATTTGGAAGCCCAGGTACTGGATCTAAATGAGCAGCTGGCAACACTGAGACCATAGGCAATATGGAAAGGAGTTTTCTGCTTACTGAGCAGGTGCTTCCTGGGGTAAATGTGGGGGAGAATCATAGTAGAGCTGCAGGATAATGAGGCAGCTAGCTGGGTGTCACTTAGAAGACAAGGTACAGGTTGCCAGGGAGGCTAGTCCTGATCTGGCACACTTCAACAAGTTTTCTAAGTTGGAAGATGAGGGGGTTGTTAGTACAGGAGTGGCAGTAGCACTGCTGCAGTAAGACGTCATCTGAAAGCCGGAGGAGTGTCTGCTCCAGTAAGTGGGGAAACAAGAGCATAGGGCAAGCCAGACAGGTGCTAGTAGTGATGAAATCCATTATTAGGGGAATATATAGGGCAATATGTCACAAAAACAGGGATTGCCGAACAGTGTGTTGTCTTTCTGGCTCTCGATATTGACACAATGCTGATTGGGTTGAAAGCTTACTCGGATGGCCTGGTGAGGATCCAACGGTCATGGCGCACACATGCACAAATGACAAAGCTAGAGGTAGGTGAAAGGTCCTTAAAGATGATTTCAGGGAATTGGGCTGTAAGCTTAAAGCAAGGTCCTCAAAAGTTGTATTTCTAAAATACTGTAAGTACCATGTGCCCCGCCAGAGAGGCAGTAGATAAGAGAGGTCAATAAGTTGCTCCAGAATTGATGTAGGATGGAGGTTTTTGAGGTTTCTGGAGAACTGGGCCTACTTCTCTGTTGGTTACAACTTCTACACTAGGGACAAGATGCACTTCAATGGGGAGAGTGCAGCTGACCTGGGGAAGAAATTGCTAGAAGGTTGGAGGAGTGTTTAAAGTAAGGACTGGGGGGAGGGCAACTACTCTACAGGAGGGGAAGATAGTGCAGATAATGACCTAGGCATCAGAATTAAAATTGGGGATTACATGAGGGTAGGAGAGTCAATGCACTAACCAAGAATACACGTACAAAGAAATACATAAAGTGCATGAACACTAATGCCAAAAGCCTCACCAACAAAATGAAAGAATTAGAATAAATATTGCTTGAAAAAAAATATGATATTTGGGAATAACAGAAACATGGCTGTCTGAGAGCTATTACTGGGAAATTAATTTACAGGGCTACAGTCTGTTCAAGAATAATCGTACAAATAAGCGAGGGGGGAGGTGTGTGTTCATATGTAAAAGCATCCCTAAAACCCATTCTACATGAAAATATATATGTGAGGCTAATAAAAATGTGGAGTCTCTATGGGTGGAGATAAGGGGAGGGAGAAAAAATAATAAAATACTGATAGGGGTTTGTTATAAGTCTCCAAATATAACATAAGTAGCAGAAAATATCTGTAATATCCTTGTAGCTTGGTCGTTCCAGGGTATTGTATACTATCCTTCCCGGGCAGGAGGAGGTCCCCCTGATAAGTTCACACACACACACCACTAGGAAGGAGTTAATAATTTTTCAGCACCTAGCTTAGGTTTGCATAATACATCCTGTCTCCTAAATGGGCGGGAAGCAGGTGACTTCACACAAACAGGTCCCCATGACAACGTGTTGAATTCCTGGAAGGGTGGGGGGCTGAGCTGGGAGCAAGTGCAGAGCAGACAGGAAATCTAGTTAGAACCATCTGGGATGTGAAACAGCATAGACCTCTGTAGGGATAGCTCGTGCAGAGGGTAACCAGCCAGACCAGGGCTAGTAACACCCAGAGGAAGGGAACGGGGACAGGTACTGGGGATCATGGATAATGTACCTGGTGGTGCCTGTAGGCTTCATGGGCGCTAAGCATCCTGAATAGGTCCTGTGCACAATATATACCCTAAGGGAATAACAAGCTAGAAATATGGAGGGAACAAACATGGCTATATAGAGCTGTAAGGGGCAAAATAAATGCTAAAAATAAACGTGTTTAGAGAATTAAAGCAAAAGGGTGGTGAGGAGGCATTAAATAGTTATAGAAGAGAGAGAGAAACTCAATGTCAGAGAAAGCAAAAATAATCCAAAAATATCCTGCAACTACAAAATTAGTAAGAAACTCAAAAATGATAGTGTTGGCCCCCTCAAAAATAGTCTGGGTGCAATTGTGAAAGACGATAAAGGAAAGGTCAATCTGAGAAATGCCTTTTTCTCAACAGTATTTATACAAGAAAAATCCATGACACAACCTGTGATACCATAAATTCCCCATTAAATATCATCTGCTTAAAGGGAACCTGTCAGGTACAATATGCTCCCAGAACCACGGGCAGTTCTAGGTGCATATTGCTAATCCCTGCCTAACCGTCCCTGTATACACTAGCATAGATAAAGAGATCTTTATAAAAAGTATTTCTAAAGATCTTTTATCGTATACTAATGACTACGGGGACTAGTCTCCTGGGCGTTAGTTCCCCTGGCTAGCCGGTTCCATTAGCATGTTAGTACACTGTTGTGGGCATGCTAACATGCTAATGAATGCGCAGCAACCGGGATAACCGCAGCCTTGATAGGATTGTTAAGAAAAAGCCATTCAAAAATTTGGAGGAGATTCACAAGGAGTGGACTGCTGCTGAAGTCAGTGCTTCAAGAGCCACCACACACAGACATATCCAGGACATGGGCTACAACTGTCGTATTCCTTGTGTCAAGCCACTCATGACTAATAGACAAAGCCAGAAGCGTCTTACCTTGGACAAGGAGAAAAAATACTGGATTAGTACTGTCAAGAGGAAGATGAAAGACACCAGAACCATCAATGCAGATGAGCTGAAGGCTGCTATCCAACAAACCTGGGCTTCCATAACACCTCAGCAGTGCCACAGGCTGATCGCCTCCATGCCACGCCACATTGATGCAGTAATTCATGCAAGAGGATCCCCGACCAAGTATTGAGTGCACTTACTGTACAGATTTTTCAGTAGGCGCCAACATTTCTGAGTTTAAAATCATTTTGTCAGTTGGTCTTATATAATCTAATTTTCTGAGATAATGACTTTTGGGTTTTCATTGGCTGTAAGCCATAATCATCAACATTAACAGAAATAAACACTTGAAATAGATCACTCTGTGTGTAATGACTCTATATATTGTGTTTCCCTTTTTGTATTGAATTACTGAAATAAATTAACTCTTTGATGATATTCTAATTTATTGAGATCCACCTGTAGTTTTGTCTCTACAAAAGTCACTAGTCCGACCACACTTAGAATACTGTGTACAATTTTGGTCTCCAGGTTATTAAAAGGACATAGCTGAAGTAGAGCGGGTGCAGAGAAGAGCAACCAAAGTTATTAAAGGAGTGGGTGAACTGCAGTACCAAGACAGATTATTAAACTTGGGACTATTCAGTTTCGAAACATGAAGACTTAAGGCCGCTTTACACGCTACGACATTGCTAAAGCGATGTCGTTGGGGTCACGGAATTTGTGACGCACATCCGGCAGCGTTAGCGATGTCGTTGCGTGTGACACCTATAAGTGATTTTAAATCGTCGCAAAAATGTGCAAAATCGCTAATCTGCGACATGCCCTCCTATTCCCAATTATCGTTGCTGCTGCAGGTACGATGTTGTTTGTCGTTCCTGCGGCAGCACACATCGCTATGTGTGACACCACAGGAATGAGGAACCTCACCTTACCTGCGGCTGCTCGCAATGTTGAAAGAAGGAGGTGGGCAGGATGTTTGTCCCGCTCATCTCCGCCCCTCTGCTTTGATTTAGTGGCCGCTTAGTGATGTTGCTGTGACGCCAAACGAACCACCCCCTTAGAAAGGAGGTGGTTCGCCGGTCACAGCAACGTCGCTAGGCAGGTAAGTAATGTGACGGGTCCGCGCGATTTTGTGTGCCACGGGCAGCGGTTTGCTCGTGACCCACAAACGATAGGAGCGAGTACTCATGCTAGCGATCTCGCTAGCGAGATCGCAGCGTGTAAAGCGGCCTTTAGGGGTGATCTTATTACAATGTAGAAATATATGAGGGGACAGTACAGATACCTTTATAATGATCTTTTTACATGTAAGCCTGCGAAGGGGCCATGGGGGCATCCACTATATCTCGAGGAAAGAAGTTTTAATCGTAATCACAGATGCAGATTCTTTAGAGTAAGTGCAGTGATATTATGGAACTCTCTGCCATATGATGTTATAATGACTAATTCACTACTAAACTTCAAGAGATACCTGGATGCCTTTCTTGAAAGAAATAGTATAACCGGATATGTAGATTCTGTGATTGGCCGTTGATCTTGGGTACTAGTCTAATTGTTGTATGGGGAGTTGGGAAGGAATTTTTCCCCTAATAAGGAACTTAAGCCTGCTTTACACCTTACGATATCACATACGATATCGTATGCGATCGTACCCGCCAGCATCGTATGTGCGGCACGTTCAATTTGTTGACCGTGTCGCACAAACGATTTTTTGCTGTCACATGTACTTACCCTTCCATACGACCTCGATGTTGGCGGTGAACATCCACTTCCTGGAGTGGGAGGGATGTTCGGCGTCACAGCGACGTCACGCGGCAGCCGGCCAATAGAAGTGGAGGGGCGGAGATGAGCGGGACGTAAACATCCCGCCCACCTCCTTACTTCCGTATTGCCGGCAGGAGCCGCGGGACACAGGTAAGATGTGTTCATCGCTCCCGGGGTGTCACACACTGCGATGTGTGGTACCTCGGGAACATGGAACAACCCGACGTGCAATTTTAAGGAAATGAACGATGTGTATGTGATGAACGGTTTTACGTTCAATCGCACATAGCTGTCACACGCTACAACAACACTAACGATGCCGGATGTGCGTCACTTATGACGTGACCCCGCCAACACATCATTAGATTTGTTGTAGCGTGTAAAGCCTGCTTAAGTCTCTGCCCCATGGGCTTTTTGGCTTTCCTCTGGATCAACATGTTAGGCTACAGGTTGAACTCAATGGGCTTAAAGGAAATCTGTCAGCAGGTTTTTGGTACCTCATCTGCAATCAGCATGATGTACGCAAAGAGATCCTGATTCCAAAGATGAATCACTTAGATTACTGGATGCAGCCGTTCTCACACAATCAGAATTGTTGTATGTATACCCTCTTTCACTGTAAAGCGCCATGGAATGAATGACGCTATAAAAATAAATAATAATAATAATAATTATTAGATTTAGCAGTGCTTAGAGAACTGTCCCGCCCATACCAGGCTCTCTATAGAAACTGTACATTGACAGACAAGTGTCAATCAGAGGAGGGGGTGTGCCAGACTACCGCACATGACATTGTAGTCCAGCAATGATAGTGGTCCTAATGCTTAAACAAACATAGCAAACAAACAATAGATCAGACTTTGACAAGACAGGCATCTCGGAATTATATATTTTAACCCTTGCACCATGCTGTCTTTAGATTACATAACAAAAATGTGCTGACAGATTCCCTTTAACTGTACCTTTAATCTTAAAACTACTATGAAACTGTGAAAAGAAAAAAAACTTTGCAATACATCTTATCAACGAAATCTGCTTTTTTCTCCTCCAGGACTCATCAGTCATTTTAAAAATTCTCAATTCATGGGTGAAATCTGTATTCAATGAAGACAGATTGTTATTACATTACTGAGATACAGAAATTACTGTGTTGCTGCTCATTAGATTCTATGTAGGCTGTAGGGGGAAGAGAAGGAAGGAACTCTTCAGCAGGGTTTACACGCTACGACATCGCTAGCATCGGCTAGTGATGTCGAGCTCCATAGCACCCGCCCCCGTCGTACGTGCGATATTCTGTGATCGCTGCTGTAGCAAACATTATCGCTACGGCAGCGTCACACGCACATACCTGTGCAGCGACGTCGCTATGACCGCCGAAAAATCCCTCCCTCAAGGGGGAGGTGAGTTTGGCGTCATAGCGACATCACTGCAGCGTCACTAAGCGGCCGGCCAATAGAAGCGGAGGGGCGGAGATGGCGGGACGTAACATCCTGCCCACCTCCTTCCTTCCTCATTGCCGGTGGAGGCAGGTAAGGAGATGTTCGTCGCTCCTGTGGTGTTACACATAGCAATGTGTGCTGCCGCAGGAATGACGAACAACATCGCTAATATGCAATTAACGATTTTTTGATCCAGAACGACCTCTCCATGGTAAACGATTTTGGCCACTTTTGCGATCGACTAAGGTCGCTCGCACGTGTCACATGCTGCGATGTCGTTAACGTCGCCGGATGTGCGTCACAAAAACCGTGACCCCGACGATAATACGTTAACAATATCGTAGCGTGTAAACCCCACTTATCTCTCCTCTATATAGAATCTCATCAGTAACAGCTGCCATCTCCTCTCAGTAATTCGCAAGTCTTGACTGAATACAGATTTTACTCCAGAATTGAGAATTTGAATGATCAGTCCTGTTGAAGAAAGAAACAGATTTCTCTATAATACAAAGTAGCTTATTTTCACATGTACAGTTGATTTATGAGTTAAACATTTTAAAAAATTACTGTTTAATGATAATAGTACCAATATTAGTGGTCCTTGTATTTCCTGCTTTGTGCAATGCAAAATTGACCTTTAAGTCTTTAGTAAATCACTGAGAGAAAGCTATATTAACCATTTTTGCCATATTCTTCAAACCATGATGAAAGGGTTGTCTCATCAGACCCTGGGGTTTTATGGCCGGGATATTGCACCATTTTTTGATGGGTGGGAATTTGACCTCCATGGCATTCATCAATCACTAGAATAAAGTGGCAGCTGTAGGAAGAAAGCCTTGTCTACCCTTGGCTCCACTCCTTATTGTCCTCACCTCATTAGAAAATTCTGTAGACAATATGGCACATGCAACATGCAACTTTTTTCTACCAAAGATCAAGGTTTCACCTTCCCACCAATTTGACATTAGAGGAATATTTTATGTCGTCATTGTCTAACATGAGAGAATCCTTTTAAATATTTCAGAAATAAAAATGTTGCTGTGAATCAGTGCACACTGTTTCCTCACTGTTGACTTGTTCACATACTTATTAATTTTCATTCACAGCATAGGCACCATCCTGTCATAATCCAAGGCTGGTTATTCATCTCAGAAGAGATAAATCTCCTTAAACCACTTTCTGCTCTTTTATTTGCGGATTAGGACTTAGCTCTTGTAATCGTATGGTTAAAACACTGTTAATTGTCACAGTTTAACACTTATCTTGGTTTTATTACCAATAATCCTCTTATCAAAATACTTGAAAACATAATATAATTGAAAATCATTGTGTGTTTTTATAGTAAAAACCTTGTATTGCCAGAAAGGGCCTTGTGGAGTAATTCATGCAGCTCAGTGAAACAAGCGAGGTAGTGCTGCAGCTACGGGAAGAGTTTTGTCTTGAAAGCAAATGGACTATAATATTTTAATTTCAATTTTTTTAAGGGAACTAACACTAGATAGCAAAAGATCTCCAAGAAGTGCAGGACAGTGGGGTGTAAATTGAAATCTTTTTTCCTGCTAAGACCACCAGCACTTTTCAGTTCATCAGGGTCTTCACGGTAACTTAAATTGCCAAAAGACATGTTTGTACCAAGTGAAATGTTTCCATTCACTTCTAATGTATTACCGTGAGAGTGGGGTTTAAACCGTCACACTGAGAAACAAATAATAGCGGCTGGCCCTTTTGTGAGCTGCAGGGTAAACAGTCTTTGTTTTGTTCTTGACTAGTTTCCTACATTTTTTTGACAGAAATAAAGAATGAGGCCATGTCCTATTCACATCACAAATTCTTTTTTTTCCCAATTCTTCCCAAGTTGAAGTATTCAAAGTTGTTAATGTGGATTTTGAAAGGAGTATTTAACTACGTTAACTTGTATGCTTTCTTACCCTTCATTTTGAAGGAACTTGATTATCAGCGTTAAAAGAAATGTAAGTAGCGCTACTTTGTAGCTGTAGCTGGCAATATACATTGTATTTTCTGCCTTTACTGAGATTGAGAAATGTGTCCATCACCTGCATATAAACGCCTGATGAAGGGTAACAGTCAAAACGTTGTTAGTGTAACAATCATCCAATCACTAGTGGGGTATTTGTGGATCTGAGTAAAATGACTTTAACACATATTGGTATACTCTTTTCGGCATGGAGTTCACTAGACCTTCATAGGAGCCAGTGGAATCCTCTTCCACTTATACATGGCAATATTACGGAGCTGATGGATGTTTGATACCTTGTGCTCCTCTCCCTTCCATTTGAGGATGCACCTCAGATGCTTGTGTGTGGGGTCTGTGGCCCAGTTTCTGAACGGAGGGGATCATGTTCTGTTTCAGTCTGTGACACTACACTATAAAACCATGACACTCTCACCACCATATTGATTGTAGGGAAAACACACTTGTCTTTGTACTCCTCACTTGGTTGATGTTACACACGCTTGACACCATCTGAACCAAGTAAGTTTATCTTGGTATTATCACACCACAGGACATGGTTACAGTAATCCATGTCTTTAGTCAGCTTGTCTTCAGCAAACTGTTTGCAGGCTTTCTTGTGCATCATCTTTAGAAGAGGCTTCCCTCATAGACCACAGTCATGCGGACCAATTTGATGCAGTGTGCGGTGTATGGTCCGAGCCGAGCACTGACAGGCTTACCCCCCCCACCTATTTAGCCTCTGCAGCAATGCGTGCACCACTCATATATCTATTTTGAAAAGACAACCTCTGGGTATAACCTCTTATCAACCATGGCGAGGCCTGTTCTGAGTGGAACCTGTCTTATTAAACCACTGTTCTTGGCCAACATGCTGAAGCTCAGCTTCAGGGTGTTGGCAAACTTTTTATAGGCTTGGCCATCCTTATGTAGCCGCCTTACCATCTCCTTACATGAGCGTTACACTCATCTCTACACTATTCGTTCTTAATTGAAGTTCCAAGACAGCTGATAGCAACACTCAACTATCTATAGCAGTATTATTGAGAATAAATGGAGAGTAGATGCACTTGCTCAGTCTCTGTTTCATTCAGAGGGGATTGATGGGGACCCCGTTTTGAAAGTTATCTACTATCTTATAGTTAAAGGGGGATCTTCTAATCTTGATACATACCCTTTAATGCAAATAACTATGTGAACCGAACAAAGTTCACAAGCTATCAATTTATTATTCTCTGTAGGACTTTTCTGTGAAATCAGTATATAGCAAAATAGTTCTAATCAATACTATAGAATCCCTACAGTTACACTTCTCACAATGAATTATATATTTCTCCTGTACATTGGGATTACTGTGTTTATACAGTATGTGCACTCCAAAAATGCCTTTGGTCTGCTAAGGTTAATCAACATTTAACAACTTGCTGACCCATAGATGCATGAATAGTACATTTACCGTAATTGATTTTTATAGGAATACACAGTTAGCAACTTACAAGTAAAATCCGTTGTATAATCTATTTAATTTACCAAACATCCAATATAGTAAAATAACAATAACTCATAATGTCTATTGTATGTCTTTGATATAGCCTATTGATTTTGATTCAGTAATACCACAAATTCATTAGTGACTCCATACCTGCCAGAAATGATTGTAACGTCCCACCTTCGACAATTCCTGTGGTCGTCAAGTCTTGGAAGAACGCTGCCTTCACGTTATGTCAGTGCAGCTCGAGCATTGTTTTGTATAGTACAGCAGTTTCAGCAGTTCATCACCAGACTTCAGCATTTGATCTTTCTTGCGTTTGATCAATGCCGCTTTAGAACCTCATCATTTGATCTTAAAATAATGAATGATAAAAGAAAAAGTATCCTTCTCAAGAAGTAAGAAGTTGAGATTCTGGAAAACTAAAGAATATGGATGAAGAGTGACACATGTAGCCTAGTCTTACAATGATTCTAGCCTGCCATGCAAGACTTGTCTAACAAGGGGGCAAGCAATATGGCTGCACGTTTTGGAAAACTTGCCCACCACAATAAATCAGCTAAAAATGTCTATAACTCTGTAAGTAAAAGAAACATAATTATTAGTGATGAGCGAGTACCAAAAAGCTCAGGTGCTCGAGGCTCGGGCCAAGCATCCCAAATTACTCGTGTACTCGGCCCGAGCACCGAGCCCAATGTTATCCTATGGGAGACCCGAGTATTTTTCTGAAATGACCCCCGGCAGCATGTAGAAACCCTAAAAATGTCACAAAAGTCTCAGAAGAGTGCTCAAATGACATGGCAACAGCATGGGGAAGACCCCTTGAAGCATTTATCACTCAAAAGTCACAGCTGTGAACAATTTTGTCCGAGTTTTACGCCATTTTTACGGACTCACCAGAAAACCTTCCAAAATGACACCAAAATGAATTTTCATGGCGGAAATGTTAAGGGCACATACCCAATAGTAAGATAGAGCTGGTGTATGTTACTTTTTGAGATTATTACATGAAAGATTTTACGTAAAAACATTGTGTGGCACTCCGATGTCGAAAACACACGTTTTGTGCTTTTTACTAGCGATGTCAGTCATTTTTTTTTCATTCTATCTCCCGTCGGTCGGTATCGCTCTGTCGGTCTCTCTCTGTCTTGTCTGTCCCCCTCTCACAGTCTGTCGGTCATTCTCCCCCCTCTCTCTTACTTACCGTTCCCCGATCACTGCCGCAGCGCTGCACAGCTGTTCACTAAACTCCGGCGGCTTTTCCTCTTTTCCTCTTTTGAAAAAAGCCGGCCGCTCATTAAACAATCTCATATTTCCTGCTTTCCTGCTTTTCGGCGCCTATGATTGGTTGCAGTGAGACACGTGTCTCACTGCACCCAATCACAGCAGCCAGTGGGCGAGTCTATACTGTGCAGTGAAATAAATAATTAAATAATTAAAAAAACCGGCGTGCGGTCCCCCCAATTTTAATACCAGCCAGATAAAGCCATACGGCTGAAGGCTGGTATTCTCAGGATGGGGAGCTCCACGTTAGAAATAAAAAACACTAACAAAGTCCCTCATCACCAATTTATTAACCCCGACAAACCCTCCATGTCCGGCGTAATCCACAGTCCTCCAGCGTCGCATCCAGCTGTGCTGCATGAAGGTGACAGGAGCTGCAGAATACACCGCCGCTCCTGTCAGCTTCACACAGCAACTGAAGACAGCCACGCGATCAGCTGAGCTGTCACTGAGGTTACCTGGATCCAGCGGTGGATGCAGCGGTGGCCGCGGGTAATCTCAGTGACAGCTCAGCTGATCGCGCTACTCACCGCCGCTCCGGTCAGCTCCACGCAGCAACTGAGGTGAGTATAGCGATCAGCTGAGCTGATCTCCTGTCAGCTTCACACAGCAACTGAAGACAGCCACGCGATCAGCTGAGCTGTCACTGAGGTTACCTGGATCCAGCGGTGGATGCAGCGGTGGCTGCGGGTAATCTCAGTGACAGCTCAGCTGATCGCGCTACTCACCGCCGCTCCGGTCAGCTCCACGGAGCAAATGAGGTGAGTATAGCGATCAGCTGAGCTGAGCTCCTGTCAGCTTCACACAGCAACTGAAGACAGCCACGCGATCAGCTGAGCTGTCACTGAGGTTACCTGGATCCAGCGGTGGATGCAGCGGTGGCCGCGGGTAATCTCAGTGACAGCTCAGCTGATCGCGCTACTCACCGCCGCTCCGGTCAGCTCCACGCAGCAACTGAGGTGAGTATAGCGATCAGCTGAGCTGTCACTGAGGTTAATCGCGGCCACTGCTGGATCCAGCGGTGGCCGTGAGTTACCTGACTGACAGCAGCTGATCGCGCTACTCACCTCAGTTGCTGTGTGAAGCTGACAGGAGCGGCGGTGTATTCTGCAGCTCCTGTCACCTGCATGCAGCAGACCTGGACGCGACGCTGGAGGTCCGTGGATTACGCCGGACATGGAGGGCTTTGTCGGGGTTAATAAATTGGTGATGAGGGACTTTGTTACTGTTTTTTATTTCTAATAAAGGATTTTTCGGGTGTGTGTGTTTTTTAACTGTAATTTACAGATTAATCATGGAAGGTTTCTCGGGGAGACGCCTGACATGATTAATCTAGGACTTATTGGCAGCTATGGGCTGCCATTAACTCCTATTACCCCGATTTGCCAATGCACTAGGGTAAATCGTGAAGAGCCGGGTACAGCCCCAGAACTGTTGCATATAATGTATGCGGCAATTCTGGGCGGCTGCTGACTGATATTGTTAGGCTGGGGGGCTCCCCATAATGTGGGGCTCCCCATCCTGAGAATACCAGCCTTCAGCTGTATGGCTTTATCTGGCTGGTATTAAAATTGGGGGGACCGCACGCCGGTTTTTTAAAATTATTTATTTATTTATTTTACTGCACAGTATAGACACGCCCACCGGCTGCTGTGATTGGGTGCAGTGAGACACCTGTCACTCAGCGTGGGGGCGTGTCTCACTGCAACCAATCATAGGCGCCTGTGGGCGGGGAAAGCAGTGAATATGAGATGGCTGTGTGCAGAGCACAGCGCGCCCGCTGGTATAAAGGCTCGGTCACGCTGTGCGGGCCGGCCAATCACTGCAATTTCACAACTAACAGGGCTGTGGCATTGCATTGGTCTGCCAGCCAATCCCTGCATGAGGGCTGGCTCTCAAAAGAGCGCCAACATGCAGGGATGAAGACCACGAGTACAGCACGAGTATCGCGAAATTACTCGGTACCCGCCGAGTAGCCCGAGTACAGTGATACTCGTGCGAGTACCGAGTAGTGACAAGCATACTCGTTCAACACTAATAATTATCAAACTTTATTTCTTTTTAATTTATGGATTACCAGTGCATGACCTTGTTTACATTTCAAGTCAACATTTTCTTGTAGTTTACACAGTCCTAATTAAAAAAAATAATTCATGGAAGTAGTATCCTCTCCATTTACTATGTCCACCCTTAAAGTTTGTGTAGTAAAAAGAGGGGATTTATAGCTCAGGCAACCTGTGTATGCTGTGGCCAAGAACCACATCTGTAGCAACTTATCAACAAAAGAGCCTCTCTAGTGATAATATCCAATGGCAGTTGCACCGGGAGATATTATCTCCATGAAGTCAACTTGTAATGCTACCACCAGGGGCACAGGTACATAGGAAATATGTAAAACTCCTAGGTGTAATGTGACGTCTGCCCACTAGATGTCACCAGTATCTAGACGGGGAGGTAGCAGAATGGTCATACAAGCCGAGAGTCAGAGCCGGGAGGTCATATCAGTGCAAAGGAGGAAGAGGAACCAAAGTCACGAGGAAGCCTAAGGTCAGTAGCCGGGAGGTAATGTCAGGTACAGATGGGGAGCAGAACCGTAGTCAGAGAGCAAGCTGAGATCAGAAGCTGAAGAGGAACATAAGTACAAAAGGGGAAGTGGGGCTGAGGGAAACAGAAAAACGGAGGGTCAGGAAGTCAGGGAGCACAGACAAGACAGATGGAGTGGAGGACAGGGAGAGACGTCGGGGTAGTGGGACGAGGATCAGAACAAACTCACGGGAACCAGAAGCACGCAGTGCCAAACAGGAGCTATCACTGGCAAAGTCCCAGTGAAAACAGCCCATAGATAAAGCAAGGTGATTACCAGAATGAGACACTAAACAAGCCCTGCCCACCAGCAAGGACCTGGGGAATACAAATAACTGAGTGATAGACAAAACCCAATGGCTCTACAAGCAGCAGAGCCAAAGGTGAATCATGACACAACCAATATACAGTTTAACTGATTAGTCTAAAGTCCTAACTTCCTATCCCATAGGGTCATTTATTCCAGACTGAGCATTGTAGGTTATGCCGAACTATTGCATTTATGTGCCTGGCTACAACTTATGAGAACTAGTACTTCACATATCCATTCAGAATTTTCATTTATGGCCTAATGTATTCGTTAAGCTTTTCAGTAGCTCCTGCTAATACAATGTGCCATGCATAGCTGTGTGTAACTAGGTTACATTGAACATTCACTAGGAGCCAAGCAGAGGCTCTTTTGGCTGGAGTTCAACAGAATAATACTGTATTAAACATTAATCTGTATCATGAATTGTTTTTAGTTCAGTCAGCATTAGCAGGGGACACACCATACTGAGATTTGAGAGTAGGTATCAGCAGGTAAGAGAGAGCATCAAGAGTCGAAAAATATATTCACGGAAGTTGAAGTGACAAAAAAAGTTCCAGAATATTATTGATCAGCAGATTGCTTGGTTCTTCGTACTTGCCAGGTTTGTGTCAAGTGACACACACAGATGCTATGAGTGCACTTCCTCCAAACTATGGCATTTTAATAATATATGCTCTTACAGGCAGAAGCTTTGTAATTATGCAGCAATTTGCGCTGGTCATACTAATTATGCAGTGTCCCTGCTGATATATATATATATATATATATATATATATATATATATATATATATATATACATATATATATAAAATACATAAGCAGTAATAGATTAAAGTGTTGGCACTCTTGCACTCTTGAAATTGTTCCAGAAAATTAGGCATTTCTCCTGGAAAATGATTGTAATTTCATACAAAACTCCAAAATGGGATGGACAAAATTGTTGGCACCTTTCCAAAATTGTGGGTAAACAACTTTGTTTCAAGCATGTAATGCTCGTTCAAACTCACCCGTGGCAAGTAACAGGTTTGGGCAATGTGATAATCACACCTGAAACCAGATTAAAAAGTGAGACGTTGACTCAATCTTTGCATTGTGTCTGTGTGTACCACACTAAGCATGGAAAATAGAAACATAACTGTCTGCCAACTTGAAAACAAAAATTGTTGAAAAATATCAATAATCTTAAAGTTACAAGGCCATCTCCAAAGATCTTGATGTTTCTTTTTTATCTGTGTGCAACATAATCAAGAATTTTTCAACCCATGGCACTGTAACTAATCCCGCTGGATGTGAATGGCATAAAAAATATGTGAAAGATTGCAACACACTATAGCCGGATGGTGGATAAAGCAGCCCCAATCAAGTTCCAGAGAAATTCAAGCTGCTCTGCAGGCTCAAGGTGCATCAGTGTCATCAAACTATCCATCAACGTTTCAAAGAAATGAAGCACTATGGCAGGAGACCCAGGAGGACCCCACTGCTGACAGAGAAACATAAAAAAAGCTTGACTGAAGTTTGCCAAAATGTACATAAGTAAAATCCTTCTGAGAAAGCCTCTTGTAGACAAATGAGACCAAAATAGAGCTTTTTGGAAAAGCACATCATTCTACTGTTTACCAAAAATAGAATGAGGCTTACAAAGAAACAAACATAGTACCTACAGTCAAATATGGTGGAGGGTAAAAGATGTTTTGAAGTTGTTACATTGCCTCTGGCACTGGGTGCCTTGACATCTGATCGTTACCAAAGGATTTTGGTCACTATATAGTGTCCAGTGTCAGAAAACTGTGTTGGCGACCTAGGTTATTGCTGGCAGCTCTCTTTGTAGTTATTGATCAATGAAATCTCAGATATGCTTGATTAGAGACAAGTACCAAAATGTTGTAAGCAATGGTAGTACATTTAAGTCATGCAGGATGCTCTCAATAGCACAAGCAACATGCAACCTAGTGTTGTGGTGTTGAAAAATGGCTCCTGGGTCACTTTGGGGAAATGGTCATGCCGTTGATTCAACCATTAAAACAATGTACTTCTGAGCTGCTAGTCTAACTGGAAAAGAAAATTAGTTTAGTTCAGCTACCATAAATAATACAACCTGGCACCATCATCGAAGGAGTAGGAATGGTTCAACGTTCCCTCCTGAAGAACATGTGATGTCGTTGAAGAAGTTCAGAAATTGGAAGGGGCATTGGAGATCGGAATGGAGCTCTATCCTCTACAGAAATGAGTCTGCTCTTGTCTTGGATGCAATGATAGCAAAAGATTGGTATAGAGAACACATGGGTAGCCCCAGGAAAAGACTAAAGCATGTAAGCGTGTGTATTACTGTGTGTATGTCTTATACTAAATCTAATATGTGAAGCTGAATGTGTGTATGTATGTGTGTATGTGTGTATGTCCGGGATTGGCATCTGCACCGTCGCAGCTACAGCCACAAAATTTTGCACACTCACACTTCTGGACCCCGAGAGCGTCATAGGTTATGTTTCAAGGGGAAATTTTAACCCCACACTTTACAGTTATTCACCAAAAAACTGCCTCCGTTAAAGTGAATGGAGCTGGGAGCCACAGTGCAGCCAGAACTTCAGAAGAATGCGCAGCCACGCCCTTATATGGAATGTTGGCGTGTCACAATGCAGCCAGGGAAAGAGGCAGGCACAGACAGGGAAAGAAACAGACATAGACAGGGTAAGAGACAGACACAAAGAGACAGACACAGACAAAGAGACAGACTGACAGGGAAAGAGACAGACAGGGAAAGAGAGGGAAAGAGAAAGACAGGTTAAGAGACAGACACAGACAAAGAGACAGACTGACAGGGAAAGAGACAGACAGACAAAGAGAGAGAGAGACAGAGAGATATATACAGAGGGGGAGACAGACAGAGAATGGGAGAGAAACAGAGAGACAGTTACTATCCCGGGCAGCTCCGGGTGCTATGTTGTGAGGCGAAATTTTAACCCTGCGCGTTCCAATTTACCAATCAATTTTGCACTTATCTACATAATGGGGAAAAAGTGAAACCAAATGTGTTGGGGGCAAATTGACAGCTGCTAGATGTGAACAAGGGGAACTTAAAGAATGAGAGCGATGGCACCAAAGAGTATATACCGCACAGTTGCTAAGGTGGGGCCCCGACATGGGATACTCACCACACTCGGGGATATGAACACACACACAAAATGCGCCACACACTACCACGTACTTGAACACATATACCACCCTCAGCACACATGACACCACACATACACCAACCTCGTCACATAATCGCCCTAAAACACACGCAAGTCTGGTATTATCCTTCACAAATAAAAATCTGATTAATAAGCAGCCAAACTACAAGAACAATAAATGTACCACATAGGAAATACGGCAGCTGTCAGTCACATGACCTGTCTATATGTGTATGTGTGAGCTAATATATACTGTCAGGGGGAGGGCTTTCTGTTGCCTGGAGATTTATCAGGCTGCCAATAGCAACCAATCACAGCTTAGCTTCTATTTTGCTACAGTTAATTAATCTGAGCTCTGATTTGTTAATATAGGCAACAATTTAATAATTACATTTATATCTATTTGTTTTGTGGTTTTTGTGTGCAGAATACATTTTTGTTAATACATTCTATTTTGTTAACAGCAGTTATTAACCCGGGCGAAGCCGGGCAGTACAGCTAGTACTAATTAAAATCAATATGTTTTGAAAACTTGTATACATTTTTTCATCATCTACATATCATTTATATATCTATCCATTATCGTTGCAATTTCAATGACGAGGACTATAAATATATACTGTATATATATATATATATATATATATATATATATATATAGATATATATAGATATATATAGATATATACATATGTACTATGTAAATATATATATAAATATATATATATATATATATATATATATATATAGATCTAATATATAAAGATGAATGTCTGTATGTATGTATGTATGTTTGTATGTGTGTATGTCCGGGATTGGCATCTGCACCATTGCAGCTACAGCCACAAAATTTTGCACACTCACACTTCTGGACCCTGAGAGCGTCATAGGCTATGTTTCGAGGGGAAATTTTAACCCCGCTCTTTACAGTTATTCGCCAAAAAACCTGCCTCCATTAAAGCGAATGGAGCTCGGAACCACAGTGCAGCCATAACTTCAGAAGAATGCGCAGCCATGCCCTTATATGGAATGTTGGCGTGTCACAATGCAGCCAGGGAAAGAGACAGACACAGACAGGGTAAGAAACAGACATAGACAAGGTAAGAGACAGACACAAAGAGATAGACACAGACAAAGATACAGACTGACAGGGAAAGAGACTGACAGGGAAAGAGAGGGAAAGTGACAGACAGGGAAAGTGACAGACAGGGAACGTGACAGAGATAGATAGACAGGGAAAGAGATAGATAGACAGACAGGGAAAGAGATAGATAGACAGACAGGGAAAGATATTGAGACAGACAGGGAAAGAGACAGACAGACAAAGAGATAGAGAAAGAGAGACAGAGAGATATATACAGAGGGGGAGACAGACAGAGAATGGGAGAGAATCAGAGAGACAGCTACTATCCCGGGCAGTGCCGGGTGCTATGTTGTGAGGCGAAATTTTAACCCCGCGCGTTCCAATTTACCAATCATTTTGCCCCTATCTACATAATGGGGAAAAAGTGAAACAAAAAGTGTTGGTGGCAAATTGACAGCTGCCAGATGTGAACAAGGGGGACTTAAAGAATGAGAGCGATGGCGCCAAAGAGTATATACTGTACAGTTGATAAGGTGGGGCCCCGACATGGGATACTCACCACACTCGGGGATATGAACACACACACAAAATACGCCACACACTACCACGTGCTTGAACACATATACCACCCTCAGCACACATCTCACCCCACATACACCAACCTCACCACATAATCGCCCTAAACACACACAAGTCTGGTATTATCCTTCAAAAATAAAAAATCTGATTAATAAGCAGCCAAACTACAAGAACAACAAATGTACCATATAGAAAATACGGTAGCTGTCAGTCACATGACCTGTCTATTATGTGTATGTGTGAGCTAATATATACTGTCAGGGGGAGGGCTTTCTGTTGCCTGGAGATTTATCAGGCTGCCAATAGCAACCAATCACAGCTTAGCTTCTATTTTGCTACAGTTAATTAATCTGAGCTCTGATTGGTTAATATAGGCAACAATTTAATATTTACATTTCTATATATTTGTTTTGTGGTTTGTGTGCAGAATACATTTGTGTTAATACATTCTATTTTGTTAACAGCAGTTATTAACCCGGGCGAAGTCGGGTAGTACAGCTAGTATATATATATATATATATATATATATATATATATATATATATATATGGCTCGTTAGGAGACCAGTTGTATAATTGTAAATCAGATAATGGTACTCCTTTCATAAGTGTAACTAAAGGTGGTAAATAAAGTACATGAAACAAGCAAAGGAGCACAGTGGGAAGGAAATCCATTAGCGTAGATGTATTTTTGAAAGCTTTCATGTATCCAAATAAAAATTTCAAACAGACAGTGACATACCAAAAATACAAAAACCGAATGTTGGGGTGACCAATGCGTTTTGGTGATGCCAGTGGCTATGCATTAATCATGGTTACACAAAATACAGTTGCACCCTCTGCAACTAAAGACTGAGTTAATCTAAATGTTCTATCTGTTCCATATAAGAAGATCAATTATATAAATGAGGTAGGACAGATGGAGGCCATATTATAGAGTTTGAAGCACAATAACATCAAAAGACTTAGATTTTGTTCACATGTGGATATGATACTCCTTAGCACCTTGGTTGAACCCAATGGATCCAATTATAAGAAAGTGGGATCTTTGGGTTTCTAGTAAAGAAAACCTTTGCTTTGCAATGCATCCAGTATTGTGTCATGGTTTGGTTTATTGATGGCAACCACAAAACAAGTTTTAGCAACTTTCCAATCTTTGACATTAAGGATGAGTGAGTATACTCGTTACTACTCGGTACTCGCCGAGTAGTAAGGTATTCGGGCTACTCGTTACTAGAGATGAGCGAACCAGCCGCGGTTCGGCTCGAGCTCGGTTCGCTGAACCGAGGTCCCGTTCAAGTTCGGTTCGGCGAACCACTCGAACCAATAGGAAACAATGGGAGGCAATCACAAACACATAAAAACGCACTATAAATGTACACATACAGTTAATAAACATTGCCATAACACTTACAGGTGCCCGCGATGAGTCCTGCACTCTGTCTCCTGTCACTATTCCTTCCGATGATCGCTGCGTCCTCCCGATAACCAGCACTGACAGGACCTTCCGTGACGTCGTCAAAATAGCCATGTGACCAGTCACGTGGCTATTATCTCATTGGCTACAGACTGGTCACATGGCTTTGATGTCATGCCCTGTCCTAGGTCCTGTCATTGCACTCTCCGGTACACGGTGCACGTTTGTGTATCGCCGTGTACCAGCGACATGCTCCAGCACACGGTCGACTCGCCGTTCTGATTCCCCGTTCCGTTAGGGACAGGCTGACACAGCCGGTCATTAACGGAGATCACCGTTGCCATGGCAACGCAGTTAGCGGTGACGTCACCGCTAACTGCGGCTCCAGGAATCACATGATCGGAGCACCGTTGCTATGGTAACGCGTCTGTCAGCGTTACCGCTGTTACCACTAACAGCCAGCAGCACTGATCACTCACGGAGTGAAGGCTGCACGGGAAGCAGCGTCTTCCCCCATGCAGCAGTGATGGAGCAGAGCTGCATTTGTTGAACGAGAAAGACAGAAGACCATAGATCGTGGAGGGCTGACAGTGAGTAATAAACATGGAATCTCTAATGTGTCTGTGCATTTATTTCTATTAAAGTATTTTTTCTCTGTGTGGTGTCTTTTTTTTAACCCTTTATTGGAGATTCTTAATGACCGGGTCAAACGTGCCTGACATTAAGAATCTCTGGCTTAATACTAGCTAGTAAAACAAAGCTAGTATTAACTCATTATTACCCAGCAAGCCACCCGACTTCAGGGCTGTTGGAAGAGTTGGATACAGCGCCAGATGATGGCGCTTCTATGAAGGCGCCATTTTCTGGGGCGGCTGCGGACTGCAATTCGCAGCAGAGGCTAACCTGTGCTGCGGATTCCAATCCCCAGCTGCCTAGTTGTACCTGGCTGGACACAAAAATGGGGCGAAGCCCACGTCATTTGTTTTTTAATTATTTCATGAAATAAGTGAAATAATTAAAAAAACGGGCTTCCCTATATTTTTGGTTCCCAGCCGGGTACAAATAGGCAGCTGGGGGTTGGGGGCAGCCCGTACCTGCCTGCTGTACCTGGCTAGCATACAAAAATATGGCGAAGCCCACGTCATTTTTTTGGTGGGCAAAAAACTCCTGCATACAGTCCTGGATGGAGTATGCTGAGCGTTGTAGTTCTGCAGCTGCTGTCTGCTCTCCTGCATACACTAGTGAATTGAGCATGCTGAGTCTTGTCGTTCTGCAGCTGCTGTTTGCTCTCCTCCATACAGACAGACAGCAGCTGCAGAACTACAAGGCTCAGCATACTCCATCCAGGACTGTATGCAGGAGTTTTTGCCCCCTGAAAAAATTATGTGTGCTTCGCCATATTTTTATATGCTAGCCAGGTACAGCAGGCAGCTACGGGCTGCCCCCAACCCCCAGCTGCCGATTTGTACCCGACAGGGAACCAAAAATAAAGGGAAGCCCTTTTTTTATTATTTCATGAATTTCATGAAATAATTAGAAAACAAATGACATATTTTTGTGTCCAGCCAGGTACAACTAGGCAGCAGGGGATTGGAATCTGCAGCACAGGTTGACCTGAGCTTTCTGGGCCCCTCTGCTGCAAATTGCCGTCTGCAGCCGCCTCAGAAAATGGCACTTTCATAGAAGCGCCATCTTCTGGCGCTGTATCCAACTCTTCCAGCACCTGCCTGCTATACCTTGCTAGCATACAAAAATATGGCGAAGCTCACGTCCTTTTTTTGTAGTTTTTTGGCAAAAAAAAAATAAAAAATGCTTCCCTGGATTTTCCATTGCCAGTGAAGGTAACACCAAGCAGTGGGGGTTAGCAGCCAGTAGCTGATTGGATTACCCTTAGCTGGCGCTGTATCCAACTCTTCCAGCTGACCTGGTGAAGGGTGGTTCGCTGGGTAATAATGGGGTTAGGGCTAGTTGCATATTATCAACTAAAATCATTAATACCCAGCAAGCCACCGGCATCAGGGCAGCTGGAAGAGTTACTTGCGGAGTAACGAGTAGAGTTGAGCGCGGTTTGCGGTTCGCGGTTCTCCAGTTCGCGGTTCGAGTGATTTTGGGGGCTGTTCTAGATCGAACTAGAGCTCGAGCTTTTTGCTAAAGTTCGATAGTTCTATTTACGTTCGAGAACGGTTCTAGCAGCAAAAAGCAGGGCTTTTTATAGCTACAGTGTGCAGGGAGCCATCGCTGGCAGCCTGCCAGAAGCTGGTAACCAAGATAAACATCGGGTATCCAAGCAAAGCGCTTTGGTTAGTAACCCGATATTTATCCTAGTTACGTGTACAGGGAGCCGACACTTCCCCGCTCAGCTTGCCTCGCCCCCCTCCTGCACGTGGCATCTACACACACACACACACATACACTCACACTCACCTGTCCCCAGCCATGCAGTCGATGACACTGACGTCCTCAGCGCCACATGACCCCGCTAGGCTCCACCCACTTCGCACTCCGCCGCCCGCACACATGGCCCCGCTAGGCTCCACCCACTTGGCAAACTGGGTAATAAGGGGTTAATATCACCTGAATTTTACCAGGTGACATTAGGCCCTGAATTAATCATGTTCAGCTTCGCTTAAAACTGGACATTATTAATTGACTTGTAGTAAAGTAGAACAACACAAACTCAAAACACCTTTATTCAAAATGAAACACAGACAACAAACTTTTATTGTAAATAAAATCAGACAAACCCTCATTTACCATTTTATTAAGTCCCCAAAATCCCTCCGAAGTAGTCCAATACGAGGTCCCACGCAGTCATCAGCTCAGCTCCATGTTAATGATGGTAGTGAGGGTTAATCATCTCTCTATCTCCGCTAACAACAGAATGACTAGGTTACTAGAGGCAGGGATTAGGCAGGTATCACAGTGTGGCGAGTAGCGATGACGTCTTCGCTGCCCGACACAGTTTAGCATTGGCAGAGAGATGCCGAGATGCAGAATGACAGCTCTGACATCATCATTCCGATAACAGCAGGCTTCAGAGCTGTCATTCTGTGCTGATTCTCGCTCTGAGCAGCAGCTTCATGTCACCGCTCAGTACGAGGACTGGATACAGTAGAGTCAATGTCGGATTTCGATTGTGGATATACGTCGGAGCTGGGTAAGTTTGGGGTTAATAAATGGGTTAAAGAAGGTGTCTGTGTGTTTATTTTTAAATAATGGCTTTCTATGTGTGTGTGTGTGTGTGTGTGTGTGTGCGTGTGTTTTATTAACTCTTTAACTACAGGATTGGTAATATGGAGGTCCCATCGAAACCTAAATATTACCAATCCAAGGCTTAATTACAGGTGTCAATTATCACCTGTCATTAACCCCTTCAATTACGCCAATTGCCACTGCACCAGGGCAATTGGGATGAGCCAGGTTAAACGCCAGATATGGTGCACTTAATGTATGCGCAAAATCTGGGTAAGCTTCCGTTTGCTATTCTTACCCTGGGGAGGGCAATAACTATGTGCCATCCCAGGGGGAGAATAGCATCCCCCATTTGTCTGTTTTATCTTGGCTGACTATCAAAATAGGGGGTGACCCTACATCATTTTTTTAATTTATTTATTTATTTCCACACTCGGCTGTCACATGGAGGGGTGGGGTGATGCTGTACATATTACATTAGGTGTAATGAGTGGCTCCAGAAGTAGAGGAACAGCACCGCGGTAAGACTTCACCAACGGCTTTCCCGTCCAATGCTTCCCTCCCCACTGCCTTGCTCCCCCGCCTGGTGTTTCCCTCCCTGCTGCCTGGTGCTTTGCTCACCCGCCGCCTCCACACCCGATCCTAAGTTAGGACCGGACAGGGAGAACAGCACCAGGGAGCAGGGAGCGAAGGACCCAGGTGGGGAGCGTGCATCAGCTTATTGCTAAAAAAAGCCAGCGGCTTTTTACTGCCCTGCTTTTAAACAATCATGCATCCATTTCAGCCTCTTACTCAGCCCCACACCACTTTGTAGGGTCCAGCAGACAATTTCTCGCATTTCCCTTTGTCTTGCATTTGACTCACTACTCGTAACGAGTACCCGAGTATTAGGACCTACTCGTTACGAGTATAGCGAGTCCGAGTATTTGCCTATTTGACATGTCTTTTATCATTCATTATTACATGCTTCTCTTAACACTGGAAGCTATAGTGTAAATTTATAATTTTGATTCAAACATTTCCCAAACACAAGAACCTCAGCATGCAATTCAGCCATCAAGAGTCTCAGCTAGGTGGTAACCATGTCTCCTGGGATGTACCCATTACGTCATATGTTGTATATCACAATTTAGAACTTACAAGTGTCCCTTAATTATGACAATCAACCCACTAGACTTAGAAGCTTTAGATAGAAGAAATAGCCTGGGCTTAAAGTGGAAATTACAATATTTTCCATATTAGATCCTACCTGAATTTTGCTTTGAATGTACAGTACTTTAGATACTTTATATTCTGTAGATTCTGTATACTTATAGAAGTTTTACTGTGGAACTATGTTTTAACATATAGAATAGGTTTGCAAGCGTTCCTCCAGCACATAAATATTGCCTATAAGAATAAGATATGCAAGCAAATAAACTAAGGACATTACAGCCTCTGATGGAGGTTATAATTTTCTCCAAACAATTTGCTTTCCATATAAGAAGGTATAGAGTAAAAAAAACAACCTGTAACTTTGGTATATTCTAATTACCACATAAAATGTAGCTCTTTAGTGACACTTTTTTAGTAGCATAAAATCGCCTGAACTCATTTTTAGTATTTTTATTTCAAATCCTATGAGTCTTTGCAGTTGCAGATCCCAAATGACATGCCTGCATATATAATCGCATTAAATCTGACATTGCCTCAAACGATACTTGCAAAAATTATGGTGATAATGTTAGCTTATAGCACAAAGAATTAAGATTTTAGACTCTTTTTGTTAATGAGGTTGGTCGGAATTTTGGGAACTTTATATTGTGATCTAGAATCTAGTACATTAAACAAGGGGTTTTTATGAATAAACTGTGACCTTTTAAGTCATCTCAAAGCAAACCTTGGGGAATTACTAGTCTGCTTCTGGCTAGTACTGTCAAATGTCTTCTTATTAAAGAGAAATTTTCAGATGATGAATAGTCTAAAGTTAGTTGAATGAATTAAACATGGTACATAGTTCTAAAACCAAATCAAAATGTTGGTCGGCTTCTTGAGCTGACCTTCACCTGGCGATATCAATGTCTTATTGATATTGCCAGGTCTACTGGCAATATGTAGCAATTTGTGACATTGGGATGACGGCGAGGTAAAATTGAGACCAAAACATCTGATCCCGAAGTGAAAATTTGATTCTGAGAATTTGTAGGTTATATGCAGGGGCAATATGTGGGTAGTCTATCTTAACAGAAGTCTGCAGACTTTTTTGTATGACTTCTTCCGTTTGTTGGAGGATTTGCTGTTCATGTTTATGGTAACTTGAATCCGGGTGTTCCCATTCGTCTATGTGCTTCTATGTGGTGTTAAATTATCGTATTGATTGTATACATGCAAGGAACCACAGACCATTGAGGCAACCTGTACAGACACCCGAGAAGTAAGGGAGCACACTTAAACCTCCAAAACAGCAGACTAGTTTGATCACCTATACATTATCGGATGGCAAAGGGCCCAAATGTTGATCTTTCACATGGGCCATTTTTGTCTGTGTCCACCCCTGACCCATGGTTTAGCAATATGATCTTCTAATAGGTTCTACAGCAAATTCTTCTCCAGTGTCTATGACCATTTCCCAAAGGTAGATGTTATTTTGTGTCTTACTAGATCACTCAGAATAGAACCTTTCTCTAGTGCTCTCCTTCAACTAGCAATATGAACATCTACATCCCATTTCTACTCCCATGGAGGTTATGTAATATATTACACAGTATCTGGAGCATAATAGATGTTGGGCCATTAAAAAAAGAGAACAGGACTCCAAAATTTATTGTCTGGATTGCAAATATTTAAAGTTAGGGATCAACTCTCATATCAAACATTGGTGTCCTGCGTTTATCAGTCTCATAGCTGTCACAAGGAATACTGCATAGGGAAAGTGGCATTTTGTGGTCTTAAAAATGCCCACTCATTAACTTTTTTTCCCCTAAACCAGTGTAAGTGTATGTACTCTGGTGTTAAGAGTGCTTTACACGCTGCGACATTGCTAACGATATATCATCGGGGTCACGTCGTTAGTGACGCACATCCGGCGCCGTTAGCGACATCACAGCATGTGACACCTAGGAGCAACGATCAACGATCGCAAAAGCGTCAAAAATCGCTGATTTTTGACACGTTGCTCCTTTTCATAATATCGTTGCTGCTGCAGGTACGATGTTGTTCGTCATTCCTGTGACATTACACATCACTATGTGTGACACCGCAGGAACGACGAACATCTCCTTACCTGCATCCACCGGCAATGAGGAAGGAAGGAGATGGGCGGCATGTTCCGGCCGCTCATCTCCGCCCCTCCTCTGCTATTGGACGGCCGCTTAGTGACGCCACAGTGACGTCGCTATGACGCTGAACGCACCTCCCCCTTGAAGGAGGGATTGTTTGGCGGTCACAGCGACATCGCTGTAAAGGTATGTGCATGTGACGCTGCCATAGCGATAATGTTTGCTACGGCAGCGATCACCAAATGTCGCACGATCGACGGGGGCGGGTGCAATTTCTAGTGATGTCGCAGTGTGTAAAGCACCCTTTACTGTATTAATATATTCATCTATCAACGACATCTCCGGTATCCACCAGTACTTTACTCCTCTTCTGAGTGATGTTAATGCTCTTCATACCAAAAGTGTATTTTGCAGTGTAAGTCTATCAAGGCATCATGACAAGGCTCCATTGGTTTTTATTTTAAAGAGACGTCTGGCTCATGCAGAGCACAGTATGACCTGAAGAGCCATGACGTCACTAAGAGGACAGGAGCTGTGCTGGACACCGGAGAATATGGTTAAAATTAACTATACCAACACACTGACACTGCAGTACATACACCTTTACAGTAGTTTTAAGGGGCGGAAAGTTCATGGGAGGGCTTCTTTGAGGATCAGTTTTTAAGGGGAAAAAAGTTAATGGGAGGGTTTCTTTGAGGTCCAATTTTTAAGGGGGAGTAAAGTTCATGGGATGGCTTCTTTGAGTACCAGTTTCTAATAAGAAATACAATGTTTCACAATGGGTCATATTATGTGCATTTTGAGATGAAATTAACTTTTAAGAATATTTATTTCTGGGCCAACTAAGTCAGTGTCAGCAATTCCAATATAAACTGTAAATGTGAGTTAGAATTTGTATGTAAATATAGTTTTGTTCCACTATCCTTACACTATATCCCACAAACACAGTTCCTTCATTTTTCTTTTATCAAAATTTACTGAGCATCTTACATCCTAAAGGGATATATAAAGTAAACTGGATCCATAAATAACCGATTTCTGATAACAGACATTCTCTGAAACAGCAAAAGAATCCCCAGTACCGGCGCGGTGTTCATGATGAGTTTTGTTCTAAATTTCTCAGAGATGACTGCCTGGCAGGAGACAAACAGGTGCACATATGATTGGGAAAGGAGGGGGCAGAATTCGGCACCCAGTGGCAGACAATGAGCAGCATATTACTAAGGGAAGAACAATGTGTCCCTTTCAGATCTCTATTAAATGTCTAGGGTTCAATGAGCACAAGAACTTGTCTCCAGTGTTTCAGGGCATTAATACAAAAAGTTAATTCACAGCCTTATTACTCATATTGACTACACAAATTTGCACAACAATTGGTAAAGACATTTTGTTAGATTCCATCAGGAAATGGGCTACAGAATTTCATATCCTAGGGGATAACAAATAAGTGAAACAGATGGGGATGGTAGGTGCTCAAAGACAACCTGCCAGGCTGACACCACTCTACTTCACACCAACTTCATTGATTGCTGAAGATATATGTAAAGCATAATTGTAACATATATTTATATCATCGATAAAATCTTAGGATAATATAAATCGAACAATAGTGGTAGCCAATAATGGTGAAATGTGTGGTCATTGTGGATTGGATACTTCTTAAACTCAATATATATTATTCTCCCGGAATGAACACACCTATCTTTTACACACAGAAAAAAGTGTTGCTCACCGTATTATGGTAATGAAACTCTGTCCAAATGATATGGAGTTCCTTCCATCTACTGACCAGCAGGAAAGTGTGCAAACAGAAAAAAGAGTGCGGCACCACATCTTTATTAAATTCCATAAGTTAAAACCACAAAAAAGTGGCCATCAATACTGATGCGTTTTGGGCCCACAAGTTTCTATTACTAAGGACACATTGTGAGCCAGAAACGAGTCAGATACTGATGGCCACTTTTTTATGATTTTAACTTATGGACTTCAATAAAGATTGAAGAATGCTCCCTTTTTTCTGTTTGCACACTTATCTTATAGGAAAGAACTTTTGTTTTATTTCAGGACTATAATTATACATTTTTAATCGTTATATATATTTTTTTATTTTGCTTATAATTTATTAATCACATAATTAATAAGTTTCTTGTCCATGTCTCTGATGCAGTGTGGTTAAATGGTCCAATCTGTGCTTTTCCCTGATTGTGCACCAATCTTAGAAAGTTCTGTATTGCAGTTACTGTTATTGGAGAGGTCGCTGTACCAGAGTGGAATTATCCAATGTCTCAGATGGAAATTCCACAAAATAGTCCAGCTACCATGTATGTGTGGCGCCCCTGAGGCATTAGGTGCCACAGGATATTGCACCCAGTAACAAGTGCAGTGCTAACCCCGGGTTCCTGGAAGACCAGTGCCAGTAAATACCATTCAAACACCCGTGACATGTCCCCGTGATTCAAGCCCTGGGGTACGTCAGCTTTCTTGCAGTGTGAACAGGTTTGGACTATACCCGGTAACACCGGGTGACGTAAACCTTGTGGATTGTGTTTGTGACTGAACTTGTGAAATTGTCTGTCATCTTGTGTGACAGAAAATTAACTGCGTCACAAGAAGAGCGGTTGTGGAAAGGGCACAAAGTAAAACCCCGCCCCCGAGAGTGACCAGGCGATGTGAAAGCGAAATTGGTACAGGGAAATCGGGACCCTGCTGCAGAATGTTTCCGGGAAGAAAGGGAGATTGTCTGCTTCAGGAAATTCGGGAGATGAACCAGGCCGTCCCGGGTTGTGGACTGCGGGGAGGCTGGAAGTGGAGGTCCAGCGGCTGTGCTGGGTGATGCGGGCACAGCAATTACAACAAATAGAGTAATGGAGAGCTGGCATGATGGGGACGGTGGCGGCTATACGGGCCCGCGAGAATCGGGCACCGCTTGCAGAGCTGCGAAGGGAGGACGTGATACTAGAGTCCTCCCTGATCTCACCAACCTGTCTGCCAGAATCCTCCCTCGACCACGCTGCACCACCGCCAGACCCAACCGTGAAGGACAAGGCCGCAATGCCGCCAGACCCAGCTGTGAGAGACCAGGCCACACTGCCACCAGACCTGGCCGTGAAGGATGAGGCCGCAACGCCACTGGGAGCTGCACAGGAGGATGCCACCTTGATTCCCGACAACCAGGTACTGCCCCAAGCCGCTGCCGGGGACCCGGCAGCAAACTACTTGGATCGGGAAGGTCCGGATCCAGAACCGGAGGCCTCCAGACCAGACCCGGAGTGGGGAGTGGTGATAGCCCGACAGAAGGTCGTCGCGGATGAGGAGACTCAGTATGCATTCCGGGCTATAAACAACTAGTTGGCCCAGGAGCAGGAGCAGTGAGAGACCTAGAGGGCACAGGTGGAGGCCCGTAACCTCCAGGAAAATCAGCACCTCCGGCGGGCAAGTTGCAAGGCCCGAGGGGCACTGTACCAGGGTGTGTTAGAGAGGTTTAATCTGGTAAAAGGATGGGGCTTCATAGCAGAGCCAGGACTGGGACAAGGAGTCTTTGTCTCCCGGCGGGATGTGAAGGTCCATCTCTCAAAATTACACCCTGGACAAGACTTACAGTTGGGTGATGTGGTCTTGTACACCTGACACTATGGGGAGCGGAGCTGGTATGCCCCGGACGTGGTGAAATTTCCAGCAGGGGCTGCTGCAGCATCACCAGTCCCCGCTTCCATACCAGTACCAGTCTCGCAAATACCACCAGGAGACTGTAGAGATGCACAGGATCAATGTACCCAGACCCTGAGTAATGATCCCAGGAAACCAGCTGACCCGGATTCCTCCTTTCCAACCCCGTAGTAGCTGAAACCCGTTTGCTACCAGTTTTGTTTTCTGTTTTGGTTTCTTAAATATAGAGTTGCTAATAAGATGTTGATAAAAATGGACCACTAGCTACTGGACTGGCAGTAGCAAAAACTTTCAACGTAAATATATTCACCAGTTGTGCAAACTACCAGAGTAATACTGTAACACAGTCTTTCAAAGAGGACCCTTATTCTGCAACACAGTCTTTTGAAGAGGAGACCAGGGACTACGGGTAGTGGGTGGCAGGAGGGGTGCCTCATGTATACATGTTTGATTTTCCTGAAGCGTTTAAGAAAAATGCCTCCCTTGCAAGGGAAGAAAGTTTCTAAGTTTTCTGCATATTAAAATGTGGTATTTTGTTTGTTTATGTCTGCAGCCCGAGGACGTGCTGGCATTTACAGATGGGGAATGTGGCGCCCCTGAGGCATCAGGTGCCACAGGGTATTGCACCCAGTAACAAGTGCAGTGTTAACCCCCGGTTCCTGGAAGATCAGTACCGAAAAATACCATTCAAACACACATATCCATGGCCTTTTTCCCAAACGGGGTAACAGGCAAGAGACGGGTATGATGGATGGCCACCTATTGGGGGGACCCACCAACTACAGAGGGGTGCATGGAAGTAAAGCTCACCAGGTCACTACACTGGCACTGGAATCAAGGGAATACCGGATTATCTGAGGTCCAGATTGGTAGAGACCAGCACCAGCCGGGCTTCAGCTACTTAGAACCAGTGACTAAAGAACACGTTCAACCGCAGCCCCTGTGTTGTCTGAATTCTTCCTACATCTCTGCATTACAAACTTGCACCATACTACTACCGCCATCATTCTCCCCTGGGACTTAGCTCTACTTGTAGAGAGCCATAACATCCAAGCTACTCAATATCACCAGCCCCAGCAGTGAGAGACTTTGCAGCGGCGGCTTTCCCCATATAGCTGCATACCGCAAGTGGTGTCACGAAAAACATTTTATTTTTATTTTCCCTTTTATTTCACATTTTTATTAAGCGACCCCCAGGGTCACGGAACTGGGCAACGGTCACCCGTGAACTGACCCCGTTATTCAAGGCCCGGGAACGAGTACCCCAAGGCCCTGGAGTGTGTCATATGCAGATGCAGTGAAGTTCACTTTAAAGGGATGCTGTCACCTTGGAAAATGGTATTTACCTGCAGACATTGGATTAATCTGCAGGAAACTAGTTTTCTAGCCACCTAACTGAAATTTCGGCTACTTGGTGAAAGTGAAATTATTTCCTTCCGGCCTGGAGCCACGGGCTTTCAGTCATGGGGTTATGCAGGGAATGATTACAGTCACTGCTCCCAACACTGCTGACTATACTACGAGCAGTGGCGTAAGCACGCCCTACCACTGACTCTGCAGCACATCTTTTCACAATACAGTCGATCAAAGTGCCAAAACTTGCTTATAGCCACTGATCAGAGTATAGTTAGAGGTGCTATGACCGGTGTACATAATCATGAGTGATAGCCAGTGTGTCACGGATGGAAATAAGTTAATTTTCTCCTGGTAGCCTCGGTTTTAGTAAAATGACCGGGCAGCATTGTAACACTATGTACCAACTGATTAACCCTATCTCTGCAGATAAATAGTGTTTTCCAAGGTAACAAGTTCCCATTAACGTTGAAATTTTACAATCCTTTGTGACCTACAGTACAGACCAAAAGTTTGGACACACTTCCTCATTCAAAGAGTTTTCTTTATTTTGATGACTCTGAAAATTGTAGATTCACATTGAAGGCATCAAAACTATGAATTAACACATGTGGAATGAAATACTTAACAAAAAAGTGTGAAACAACTGAATATATGTCTTAAATTCCAGGTTCTTCAAAGTAGCCACCTTTTGCTTTGATTACTGCTTTGCACGCATTCTCTTGATGAGCTTCAAGAGGTAAAGACCGGAAATGGTCTTCCAACAGTCTTGAAGGAGTTCCCAGAGATGCTTAGCACTTGTTGGCCCTTTTGCCTTCACTCTGCTGTCCAGCTCACTCCAAACCATCTCGATTGGGTTCAGGTCTGGTGTCTGTGTGTCCAAACTTTTGGTCTGTACTTTATATACCAGAGGATGAAAGAATTAGCTATGTTGAAATTTATGCTGGATATTTATTTAAGGATAGTTATCTTTTTGAGGCTCACCGCATTGTTGTACATGTAGTTCTATGTGATTCCACAAGTCATGCCATAATAACACAATAAACTATTTCAGTGAATATAAATTCATCAGGGCTTCTTCCATAAAGGCAAAACATGTTTAATTGAACTTAATTTAGCATTTCATATACTGTTTTCAAGTTTGGATTATATTTAAAGTCATGTTCATTGATGTATATTTTTTATATAACAGCCAAATCAACTAATATTAGCAATCTGCTATTTTGGGGCTACACATGGAAAGTGCTTAAATAGAATGAGATTGGTTGTGAAGATATTCCATGTAGACACTAGAGGAACACTGTGAACTGTGCGCAGACAGGTCAATGTATGAGGAATGCTCAGCATGTGGGTGGGAACTCACTAGCTGGACTGGACAAGATGACACTAAAAGATGGAATCTACAACACAAAGCACTCAATGTCCCAAGGCAGTCCTATGCAAGCAACTGGATTATCCATTTAATCTGGAAAAAAGCAGCATGTAAGAGATCACTGTTTAATGCAGTCTATTCAAGCCAAATTCTGTGGAAAACATGTCACCCACAACACTGCTGCAATTGTAGTAGTAGATCTTTAAAGACTTCCAAACATTTCCATTTCTAGAACAAAACTGCATATAAATATATAGATATATATATATATATATATATATATATATATATATTAGCTGTACTACCCGGCTTCACCCGGGTTAATAACTGCTGTTAACAAAATAGAATGTATTAACAAAAATTTATTCTGCACACAAAAACCACAAAACAAATAGATATAAATGTAATTATAATATCTGTCTCCCCCTCTGTATATATCTCTCTCTCTCTATCTCTTTGTCTGTCTGTCTCTTTCCCTGTCTGTCTCTGACTGTCTCTTTCTCCATCTGTCTCAATCTCTTTCCCTGTCTGTCTATCTATTTCTTTCCCTGTCTATCTATCTCTGTCACTTTCCCTGCCTGTCTCTTTCCCTGTCTGTCTCTTTCCCTCTCTTTCCCTGTCTGTCTCTTTCCCTCTCTTTCCCTGTCTGTCTCTTTCCCTCCCTTTCCCCCTGTCTCGTTCCCTGTGTCTGTCTCTTTGTCTGTCTCTTTACCTGTCTGTGTGTGTCTCTTAACCTGTCTCTCTCTTTCCCTCTCTTTCCCTGTCAGTCTCTTTCCCTGTCAGTCTGTCTCTTTGTCTGTGTCTGTTTCTTTGTGTCTGTCTCTTACCCTGTCTATGTCTGCCTCTTTCCCTGTCTGTCTGTCTCTTTCCCTGGCTGCATTGTGACATGCCAACATTCCATATAAGGGCGTGGCTGCGCATTCTTCTGAAGTTCTGGCTACACTGTGGCTCCCAGCTCCATTCGCTTTAATGGAGGCAGGTTTTTTGGTGAATAACTGTAAAGCGCGGGGTTAACATTTCCCCTCAAAACATAGCCTATGACGCTCTCGGGGTCCAGAAGTGGGAGTGTGCAAAATTTTGTGGCTGGAGCTGTGACGGTGCAGATGCCAATCCCGGACATACACACACACACATATACATACACACACACACATACACACATACACACATTCAGCTTTCTATATTAGATATATATACAGACCGTATGTAGAATTATTAGGCAAATGAGTATTTTGATCACATTATAATTTTTATACATGTTGTCCTACTCCAAGCTGTATAGGCTTGAGAGCCAACTACCAATTAAGTAAATCAGGTGATGTGCATCTCTGTAGTGAGGAGGGGTGTGGTGTAATGACATCAACACCTTATATTAGGTGTGCTTAATTATTAGGCAACTTCCTTTCCTTTGGCAAAATGGGTCAGAAGAGAGATTTGAAGGGCTCTGAAAAGTCCAAAATTGTGAGATGTCTTGCATAGGGATGCAGCAGTCTTGAAATTGCCAAACCTTTGAAGTGTGATCACCGAACAATCAAGCGTTTCATGGCAAATAGCCAACAGGATCTCAACAAGCGTGTTGGGCAAAAAAGGCGCACAATAACTGCCCATGAATTGAGGAAAATCAAGCGTGAAGCTGCGGACAAGGCCGCCAAAACGCGTAGTACCATCTGCGATGTCTCCTGCTAACCATACTTTGTTGTTCCTGAGCCTTGTGGTCGTGTTTACTTTTAAGGATATCACAAATAAAGCAGCAGTTTTATCACAACACCAGTGGATTTTCTTTATAGCCATTTATATATATGTATACTGTATATATATATACAGTATATATATATATATATATATACATACAGTGTATATATATATATATATTTATAATACAGTATTTTTCACTTTATAAGACGCACATGATTATAAGACGCTTCCCAAATTTGGTGAAGGAAAAGAGAATTTTTTTTTAATGTTAAATGGGATCCGTCTTATAATGCCAGTGTCTGTCTAACAAATCATATATTGGGAATATGTCCCTCATAACCCCCCATCCTAAAAGTAGCCCCCTTAATCTGGATATGGGCCACTTATATTGAATATAGCCCCCATGTGCTAGCACACGTCCCCCAGTGATGCCACATGTCCCCCATTGATAGCACAAGTCTCCTATAGATGTCACATGTCTCCTACAGTTGACACAGGTCTCCCATGGATGGCACACATTCCCCTGTGCTGGCACAGGTCTCCTGTGAATGGCACACGTCCCCTGTGCTGCCCATGGCCCCCTATGGATGGCACACGTCCCCCTGTGCTGCCCATAGCCCCCTGTGGATGGCACACGTCCCCCTGTGCTGCCCATGGCCCCCTATGGATGGCACATGCCCCCCTGTGCTGCCCATGTTCCCCTATGGATGGCACACATCCCCCTGTGCTGCCCATGCCCCCCTATGGATGGCACACGTCCCCCTGTGTTTAATATGGCCCCCTATGGATGGCACACGTCCCCCTGTGCTTCCCATGGCCCACTATATATGCCAAACGTCCCCTTGTGTTTGATATGGCCCCCATGCTGCTGCCCATAGTAAAATAAAAAACTCTTTACTTACCTTCTCCAGCTCTGTCCTCCTGGTATCTCCTTCCATGCTGCTGAGCTCCTGCACTTCTTGGTTCTCTGTGCCGGTCATGTGATTGGCACAGCAGAGTGACATCATCTCTGCGTGCCTGCTCACAGCGGCAGCAGGGAGACAAGGGAGACACGCTGGAGGAGGTAAGTAAAGAGTTTTTTATTTTACTATGGGCAGCATGGGGGCCATATCTAACACAGGGGGGCAGGTGCCATCAAAGGGGGGCGCAGGCACATATAATATGCGCAGCTCTCCCAGCCCATCACCGCGGTGCGGTTTCAGCACCACAGTGATTGACAGCGGCAGTGCATATTTTATGAGCGGGAGCAGAAGATCTCCCGCTGCCTCCTGCAGCCTTCACCAGCCTCCACAAGCATGCCTCAGCCTCCATCACCGCTCCAGAGCTACCCCCACCTCCCCTGGGCCCTGCAGTATATAATCCGTATATTCAGATTATAAGACGAACCCCCTACTTTCCCCCAAAATTTGGGGGAACAAAAGTGCGTCTTATAAAGCGAAAAATACGGTGTGTGTGTGTGTGTGTGTATGTATATATATATATATATATATATATATATATATATATATACATATATATATATATATATATATATATATATACACACATACACTCACATTGTTTAGAGATACTTTTATTGTAAGTGAATACGTAGAAAAAATTAATTTGTTTAAAAGGAAAAATTGGAAACTATAATTTCCTAGGTATCACTCAGCTATGTGTAATAAAGATACAAGGATATATTCAGCCTTTTTCTGTTTTCATCGTATATGAAAGAGAAGATTTCTACTGCTAAGATACAGCTGACATCAAATCATCTGTCATATGTATACCGATTCTAAATGTTAACTAATAGCCAACATCTGTTGGGAAGAATAAAATGTATTCAGCGTGGATGACCACATGTATACAAGTGTTTCATACAGTCATATTGTTCAGCCGAGTCCAAAGGGGCAGCATGAATCCTGAATTACTGACTTTGAAATATGGCTGCATATGTTCATAAGCAAAAACAGCATGAAAGAAAAAGCTGCCTCATTGAATTCATTGATTTCTCCTTTTCTTATTGAAAACTGCTGGTTGGTACGATGTTTGTACCTTGTGTATAATTTTAATATGAAGTCCTAAATAATAAAAATAATGTGCCATTTTCAGACTGAGTACTTTCAGCTTTGTTCCATTATTTGCTGTCCATTTGTCATTGTCCTTGATGGCTGCTCCACTAATCAGAAAGCTCTGTAAAATATGCTGATGCTTTTTAAATTAAGGTGATTAGGTTCAGTATGATGCTTCTGGAATACACAATGTCTAGAAGTTGCGCAAAGTAGCACAGTGAATTTATCAATTCCATAACTGGACATTTTGGACATTCGTACCTTCCCAAAAATCACCAAGCTAAAGTTTCTAATTTTATATTGGTTTTCAAATTTATATCGTATATAAATTGTACTAAGTAGGGATGAGCAGATCCTACAGGATTGGAATCTGCCAAATTGTATTGATTTTACTAGGAAATTCAATTCACAGCAAAGTTATTCTCCAGACGCTAGACCACAATAAACATAACTTGTAACAAAATACAAAAAAAATAAAAGAATACTCATCTCGATGCTCATCGGTCGCAGCACCCCTCTGCCTCTGGTGCCAGCTACCCACCTATCAGGTCTGAAGGAGCTTTTCTTTCCGCATACAAACGCCAATGTCTTCCCTCTAGAACAGGGCATCCAGCAGCAACCAGACCTCAGAAGTAGTTATGGTGGTCTCGCAGATAACCGGGACCGGCGTATCTAACCAGATTTAAAAAAAAAAAATCCAATTTCAACTCGGAATTGTTCCTGGATATCTGACCGGACGCATGTCCATATGCAAGTTTATGAGGACCAGAATACGATGCATAAAAATGGTGGTAGAAGGGATAGGGGAATTGGAGCAAGCGCTTTATAGTTACTGAGTTTCTGGCGCTGCTGTAACTGCTCATTCCACTTCCATGGCCACTCATAGCTAAATTATATTCATTGTTTCCCCCGCCCACCAGCAGTTCCTGGCGTCTGTGATTTGTTGCAGTCAGGCGTGCCCCCAGCCTGTGTGACTGCTTGCAATCACAGACGTTATCTGTGGGTCACTGTAGATTAAAGTAAAAATATATAAATAAATAGCCATATGGTCCCCTCATACAGTTGTGCTCAAAAGTTTACATACCCCAACAGATTTTTTGCTTTCTTGGCATTTTTTTTCAGAAAATATGAATGATAACACAAAATCATTTTTCCCACTCATTGTTAGTGGTTGGGTGAAGCCATTTATTGTCAAACTACTGTGTTTTCTCTTTTTAAATCATAATGACAACCAAAAAGTCCAAATGACCCTAATCAAAAGATCACATACCCCAGTTCTTAATACTGTGTATTGCCCCCTCTAACATATGCGCTTGACTTCTCCCCAGAGTGGCTTAATAATATTGACGTAAGGAGACTAAGATGGCCACTCCAGAACCTCCACTTTGTTCTGCTATAGACAATGACAGGTCAACTTAGCCTTGTATTTTCTATCATTGTTAAGTTGGAACATCCAAATACATCCCATGTTCAGCTTCCGGGCTGATGAGTGCAAATTTGCCTCTAGTATTTGTTGATAATTTGCTGCATTTATCTTTCCTTCAATTTTGACCAAATTTTCAGTGCTTTTGCAGCTCACACATCCCCACATCATCAGGGAACCACTTTCGTGTTTACAGTGGTAATGGTGTTCTTTTCATCATAGGCCTTGTTGACAGCTCTTCAAATGTAAGATTTATGGTTGTGGCCAGAAAGTTCAATTTAGGTTTCATCAATTCAAATGATCTTGTTCCAGAAGTTTGGAGGCTTGTCTGTGTGCTGTTTTGCGTAATGTAGGTGAGATACTTTGTGACATTTGCACAGTAATGGCTTTCTTCTGGCGACTCAACCATGCAGCCCATTTTTCTTCAAGTGCCTCCTTATTGTGTATCTTGAAATAGCCACACCGCTAGTTTTCCGTCTGTTCTGTATTTCAGCTGATGTTATTTGTGGGTTTTTCTTTGCTTCCATTTCCTGGCAGTTGTGGCCGAAATTTGTGTTGCTCTACCTGATCTTGGTTTGGTTTTTCCAGAGCCCGTGATTTGCCATTTGTTAATCACATTTTGAACACTGCTGACTGGCATTATTAATTATTTGGAAATCTTTTTGTATCCCTTTCCTGATTTATACATTATAACTATGTTTTCCTGTAGATCAGTTGATAGTTCTTTTGCTTTCCCTATGACTCACAATCCAGAAACATCAGTGGCTGGATAAAAGATGCAAGAGTCTAGATCCCAGAAACTTACTTAGCTGTTATGATCCGGAACCATGGAAGACCACCATAACTCATTGGTAAAAGGTGACAAGAGCATTTGCAACTAATCTGGCCGCCATCCCCTTACTAACCATCAACACTAGAAGTAGCCGAGGAGTGAACTAACATCCTGTACACCGCGAACCCAGCCGGAGAACTAGCTATCCTAAAGGAAGGAAAGATGAATAACTCTCTGCCTCAGAAAATAGACAAAAAATAGCAAGGCCCCCACATTCAAAGACTGCGGGGATATAGGAAAACACAATACACAGATAGATGATAGGAAAGGTGAGGCCCCCACTGACTAAAATAGGAAAGGACAGGAAAGGGGCTGATGGTGGCCAGAGAAAAACCCTGCAAAATTCCAAATTCCTGATAGTACAAAAAGGCCCTCAGATCGCACGATCTGCACTCTGTCCTATATAGGAGCTATACTCCAAACAAAACTTCAGGGAGTTTCCCAGCTAAACAACAGAGAGGGAAAATCCCTGCATGCAAAAAAAACTGAAAACAACCACAGCAAATGACAAACTCAGATAAGAGTAAAAGAACCAAACAACAAATAAAGAGCAAAGCACTTATCTGGGATAGATGTGGTGTGGAGCAGAATGAAGCAGGCTGATGAACAAAGAACAACTGACATCCGGCATAGCCTGCTATCAGACCAGGATTTAAATAAGCAGAGAGTTAGCAATGTAAACGCCCATTGCTCAACACACCTGGTCTATGTACAAACCATTCCTGGCCACAAAAGGGAGCCTCCCAGCAGCCAAAGCATAACTGACATTCACAACACTTAGCTTTTAAGCACACACAAGCAAACAGGTCACAGGTGAGGATGTTATCTTTATTAGCCATTAAAACCCATTTGTATCAACTTCTGTGCATATTATCAGGCCAAAATCACCAGGGTATGTGAACTTTTGATCAGGGACATTTGGTTGTTTTTGGTTGTCATTATGACTTAAAAAGAGAAAACACAGTAATTTGACAATAAATAGCTTGACCCAACCACTAACCATAAGTGGAAAAAAAGATTTTGTGTTATCATTCATACTGTCTGAAAAAAGGCCAAGAAAGCAAAACATCTGCTGGGGTATGTAAACTTTTGAGCACAACAGTTTTATGATAGTAGCCATGATAAATCCCATGGCTATGGGCTGCAGCCCCCAGCTGTGTGCTTATCTTGCCTGTGCATCAAAATAAGAGGAACCGCATGCAGCTTTTTAAAATTTTTAAGTTTAAGAAAATGGAGTGCAGTCCCCCCAAATTTGGATACCCAGGGATAATAAAGCCTTAGAGCTGGGGGCTGGTATTCTCAGGCTGGAGGAACTCATGCTTTTTGGGCAATCCCCAGCCTAAAAATTGCAGCCTGCATTCACCCAAAATTACCGCATCCATTACATGTGACAATCCCAGCACTTTACTAGGCTCATCCCGATTGCCCTGGTGAGGTGGTAATCGGGGTAATAAGGGGTTAATCACAGCTCACAGCTGCCATTAAGCCCTAAGGTAGTAATGGAAGGCATCCCCCATTGTAAGGGAAAATAAATTAACACAAACACCCCAAAAATCCTTTATTTTAAATCAAATACGAAAAAGCAACCTCTTTCACTCATTTATTAACCTCTAAAACACCCAGTTCTGAGACTACTTATTTTTGCAAATTTCAAATAAAATCAATTCCACTGGAATACATTTTCTCATCTCTAGTACCAAAGATATCTTTCCAGCTCCAATATTGCTTTCAATATTCAACTTTATAGAATAAATTGACCGAAAATAAGACGACTGGATTTACTGCTCCACAGCAAGAAGCAGCAACAACTTCTACTCAAGAAGAATAATAAAAATATTATTGATAAAATTGTCCACCCATAAGAAACAACTAGCGTGGTGTAAGAAATATACTCACCTACAGTGTAAAACAACTGCTGCTCCTCCTCCTTTATGCTGCCCAAATCCCCTACCAGTCTCCATGCTTCCTTTTATGGCAGAGAAAGATGGATTGCTGAAGCCATCAATCATTGGCCACAGCTGTGACCAATGCAGCATTTCAGCAGCCAGTGATTGGCTGCAGCACTCATGTCTGTATATCCAGAACACCATGCACATCAAGTTAGCAGTGAGTTTATTTTCTATTATTTATATAGCATGAAAATATTTGCAGATCAATATTGAGTTCATCATCCTTGTCCAGTCATATAATCAATGAGAATCATATTTACTATCTCGGTCTGTTAGCCTATAAATAAGTCTTTAAAGTTGGAGAATAAAAACACAGAAACATATGGGTACAATAGGCAAATTGGACATAGATAATGCCCTTGATTTGTGTTGGACACAAAATCCAAGATTATCTACTTTTGTCTTAAATTTTGACATAAAACTGGTGCA
The DNA here is from genome assembly GCF_048569485.1 of Anomaloglossus baeobatrachus. Classification (NCBI taxonomy): domain Eukaryota; kingdom Metazoa; phylum Chordata; class Amphibia; order Anura; family Aromobatidae; genus Anomaloglossus; species Anomaloglossus baeobatrachus. The sequence continues at coordinate 262,688,656 of NC_134358.1, read as the reverse complement.
AATGTTGCAACGTTTTTATGCAACTTAGTTATGCAAAAATTGTGCAACCTTTGGTGGTATCCAGTCCCAAGAAATGTTTCTGAAAAGTGTGTGTAGCTCCATGGAAATTGGGCATTGTTGTGCAATGTTAAAAAATTCCTCATAACTTACACCTCAAAAGTAGCAAACATTTCAACTGGCCGGAGTACATTCCTGGCGGTGGCACACAGCAGTAGAAAAATATGTCACATTCATTAAGAGGCATGGCGTATCCAAGGAACTCCTGTACATCACAGTATATATATATATATATATATATATATATATATATATATATATATATATATATACAAATCACCGTATTTTTCAGATTATAAGACGCACTTTTCCTCCCAAAAATGTGGGAGGAAAATGAGGGGTGCGTCTTAAAATCCAAATATAGCTTACCGGGGGGATGGCTGTCTGTGCAGCTCTGTGTGTGGGCAGCCAGGTGCGTGCGGGCAGGCGACCATGTGCGGGCGGCCAAGTGCGTGTCGCTGCGTGCGGGCGGCGAATGCCTCTCTATATCGGCTGCCACTCTGTGCATGGCTGTGCGGCCTGCAGTGACTGTGCGGCGAGTGTCCCAGTCTGTCCGCGGACCCGGTATCAAATGATGGTGCTCGGGAATAAGCGCGTGTGCAGATGGAGCTCTTGGATGAGAGCTCCATCTGTGCAAGTGCCGCTCTGGGCACCATCATTTGAACATGGGCTGCGGACAGACTGGGACACTCACTGCACCGGCCTGCTCCACCACTAACCCGCCGCTGACACTGACCCGCTGCTGCCGCCACCACTGCCTCCTGTGACCCCGCTCCACCACCGCTGCCACCCCCCTCCAGTAAAACAACACCAGAGGATAAGATGGACCCCATTTCCAATTTTTTTTACCTTTTTTATCTCTAAATTTGGGATGTGTCGTATAATCTGGTGCGTCCTTTAAAACGAAAAATACGGTATATGTATTATAGAAATAATAGGTAATACAATATGAAAGAAAAAAAGATAAAATTGTGCTTAGTTATTCAGAAGCACTGTACCCAGATTAAAATCACTCAAATATATGTCTTTTAGCAGTATTTGCATGAATGTACACAAAAGCACAAACCTTAAAAGAAGCCTGTCAAGTTGTACATACAGTCCAATCTGTAGACAGCATGATATAAAGAAGGCATAGCTAAGCATAACAGTATATAGATTTTTTGGATAAGACTCAGTATCACTTATGTTTCTTTCATTGAAATCTAGATAGTTTGTATGCATATTATAAATAACATATAAATACTATTAAAAATTTTATATATACCACCAACATTTTCTGAAGCACTTTGCAATTAAAAGGGAACATGTGGAAACAATATCAGATATTGCAGAATTTAAACAAAAGGAGTGAGGGCCCTGCTCAAATCCTTACAATTCATAAAGAAATAAGATTGACAAAGAGGTTAAAAGTGCTTGTCGTGTATGGTTCAGCCATCATTACAGTAAATAGGGGTTTCAAATAGAGCAGCATGAACCAGTCATCAACCAGTATCTGTATTAGTATAGATACAAAGTGCTACTGAGTGCATTGAGGGTGAGGAATTAGGAGGATGGAGAACATGGAACAGTTAGATTAGTAAGGTGCAGTGATATGCTTGCCTAAAGAGATGAGTGGGTACCCTTAAAACTGTAGAAACTGGGAATTTATATTATTATCATTATTATTATTATTATAGCGCTATTTATTCCATGGCACTTTACATGTGAAAAGGGTATACAAAATAGGGACACGTACAATAATCAAACAATACAAGGCACAGACAGGTACGGGAGGAGAGAGAACCCTCAGGGCTCACAGTCTAGAAGGGATGGGTGAGGATACAGAAGTTGAGGGTGGAGATGGTCATGCAGCGCTATGGAGGACTGAAGATTACTGAAGGTTGTACGCTTGGTGGAAAAGATGGCTCTTCAGGTTCCTTTTGAAGCTTTTCAAGGTAGGTGAGAGTCTGATATGTTGTGGCAGAGAGTTCCAGAGTATGGGGGATGCACGGGAGATATCTTGGATGCGATTGTGGGAATAGGAGATGCGAGAAGAGTAGAGAAGGAAATCTTGTGAGGAGCGGAGGTTACATGCAAGTAAGTACCAGGAGACTAGGTCACAGATATATGGAGGACACAGGTTGTGGATGGCTTTGAATGTTATAATTAGGGTTTTTAACTAGAGTTGTTGGGCAGTAGGAAACCAGTGAAGGGATTGGCAGAGAGGGGAAGTTGGGTAGTAGTAGGGGTACAGGTGCATTAGTCGGGCAGCATATTTTAGAATAGTTTGAAGGGGTGTGAGACTGAAGGGAAGCCACAGAGCAGGGGGCACTAGTGTTTTTGTATGTTCAAGGGAAAGAAATGTACGAATCCAGAAAATATTTTTGAGTTGGAGGCGGCAGAAGGTGAAGAGAGTTTGGATGTGTGGCTTGAAGGAAAGAGCAGAGTCGAGGGTCATCCCCAGGCAGTGAGCACATGGGACTGGGGAGAGTGAGCTGCCATCGACTTTGATGGATAGGTCTGTTGTGGGGGTTGAGTGAGGAGGGGGAAAGAAAATTAATTCTGTTTTGTCCATGATAAGTTTTAGAAATTGATCAGATAAAAAGGATGAAACAGCAGATAGACATTGTGGGATTCTGGATAGTAAGGAGGTGATGTCAGATCCAGAGAGATAGATCTGCATATCATCAGCAGAGAGATGATAATGAAAGCGATTGGGCTCTATGAGCTGTCCCAGGCCAAAGTTTTCTGTGGGGAACAACAGGGGTCCAAGAGCTGAACCTTGGGGGACACCGACAGATAGGGGGGAGATGAGGAAGTGATGTGAGAGTAGGAGATGCTGAAAGTCCAGTCAGTGAGGTATGAGGAGAGCCAGGATAGAGCTAAGTCTGTGATGCCCAGGGATGAGAGAATCTGTAGTAGAAGGGAATAGTCCATTGTGTCAAAGGCAGAAGACAGGTTCAGCAGGAGGAGGAAAGAGTAGTGTCGCTTGGCTTTGACTGTTAGTAAGTCATTGGTGACTTTAGTTAGGGTAGTTTCAGTGGAATGATTCGGTCGGAAACCAGGTTGTAGCCGGTCAATGAGGAAGCAGGAAGAGAGGTGTGAGGACAGTTCAAGATGGACATGCTGTTCCAGTACTTTTGAGGCATAAAATAGAAGGGATATGGGGCAATAGTTTGACACAGAGGAAGGGACAAGGGAGGGCTTTTTGACGATGGGTGTGATGGAGGCATGTTTAAAGCGTAAGGGGAATATACCAGTTGTTAGTGATAGGTTGAATACATGGCTTAGGGTTAAGATCAAGACTGCAGTAAGATTGGGGATGAGGTGGGATGGGAACGAGTCAAATGGACAAGTGGTGAGATGTGATCTTAAAAGTAGAGCGGAAAGATGATCTGGAATTAATCAATTTGTATGGGATATTGTATTCCAGAGAACTTGGCAGCCCTAGAATAGTCTTAAGGCCCCGTCACACTAAGCAACATCGCTAGCAACATCGCTGCTAACGAACAACTTTTGTGACGTAGCAGCGATGTTGCTAGTGATGTTGCTGTGTGTGACATCCAGCAACAACCTGGCTCCTGCTGTGAGGTCGTTGGTTGTTGCTGAATGGCCTGGGCCATTTTTTAGTTGTTGCTGTCCCGCTGTGAAGCACAGATCGCTGTGTGTGACAGCGAGACAGCAACAACTAAATGTGCAGGCAGCAGGAGCCGGCTTCTGCGGAGGCTGGTAACCAATGTAAACATCGGGTAACCAAGAAGCCCTGTCCTTGGTTACCCGATATTTACCTTTGTTACCAGCCTCCTCCGCTCTCACTGTCAGTGCTGGCTCCTGCTCTGTGCACATGTAGCTGCAGCACACATCGGGTAATTAACCCAATGTGTGCTGTAACTAGGAGAGCAGGGAGCCAGCGCTAAGCGGTGTGCGCTGCTCCCTGCTCTTTGCACGTGTAGTTGCGTGCACTGGTAACCAAGGTAAATATCGGGTTGGTTACCCGATATTTACCTTAGTTACCAAGCGCAGCATCTTCCACGCGGCGCTGCTGGCTGGGGGCTGGGACACTGGTTGCTGGTGAGCTCACCAGCAACTCGTGTAGCGACGCTCCAGCGATCCCTGCCAGGTCAGGTTGCTGGTGGGATCGCTGGAGCGTCGCAGTGTGACATCTCACCAGCAACCTCCTAGCAACTTACCAGCGATCCCTATCAGGTTTGATCGTTGTTGGGATCGCTGGTAAGTTGTTTAGTGTGACTGGGCCTTTAAGGGTACCGTCACACTTTAGCGACGCAGCAGCGATCCCACCAGCGATCTGACCTGGTCAGGATCGCTGCTGCGTCGCTGCATGGTCGCTGGTGAGCTGTCAAACAGGCAGATCTCACCAGCGACCAGTGACCAGCCCCCAGCCAGCAGCGACGTGCAAGCGACGCTGCGCTTGCACGGAGCCGGCGTCTGGAAGCTGCGGACACTGGTAACTAAGGTAAACATCGGGTATGGTTACCCAATGTTTACCTTAGTTACCAGTGCACACCGCTTAGTTTAGCGTGTGCAGGGAGCTGGAGCCGACACTGGCAGGGTGAGAGCTGCAGAGGCTGGTAACGAAGGTAAATATCGGGTAACCACCTTGGTTACCTGATGTTTACCTTGGTTACAGCTTACCGCAGGCTGTCAGACGCCGACTCCTGCTCCCTGCACATTCAGGATTGTTGCTCTCTCTCTGTCACACACAGCGATGTGTGCTTATCAACGGGAGAGCAACAATAAAAAAACGAACCAGGGCTGTGTGTAACGAGCAGCGATCTCACAGCAGGGGCCAGATCGCTGCTCAGTGTCACACACAGCGAGATCGCTAATGAGGTCACTGCTGCGTCACAAAAGACGTGACTCAGCAGTGATCTCAGTAGCGATCTCGCTGTGTGTGAAGTACCCCTTAAGGCCCAGTCACACACAACGACTTACCAGCGATCCCGAAAACGATGCGACCTGATAGGGATCGCAGGTAAGTCGCTGGGAGGTCGCAGGTGAGATGTCACACAGTCAGATCTTACCAGCGATGCAGGAACAATACCGGTCGCAGAAGCGACCTGTATAATGATCTCAGCAGTCACTGTGACCCTGTCACACAGTGTCAAACACAGGGATGTGTCCTGCCCAGCAGGACATCGCCTTTGAAGAAAATGGCCTGGACCATTCTGCAAAGACTAGAGATCTCACAACAGGAGCCTGATCGCTGTTAGGTGTCACATATAACAAGATTGCTAACGGGATCGCTACTGCATCATGGAAACCGTGACTCAGCTGCGATCTCACTAGCGATCTCGTTATGTGTGACGGTACCTTTAAAGACAGAGTGAGAGTTTTGGATTATGCAAGATGTTGATCTTAGATCATTAACAGAATGTAGAGTACTGCTGATGTGTTGGAAAGAGATAAGAGAGGAAATGTAAAGCAGTGAAGAACTGTGGAGAGCTTTGTGGGTGTGTGATAATTTTGTGTTGTATGCTATAGCAGATGAACAATCAGTGCAATGACTGGCACAAAGTGGAGGCATTGGTGTAGCTGCTGGACAGAAATATGACCCCAGCTGATGCATCAGGATAGATTGGAAAGAGGAAAGTTTGAAAAGAAGGAGGCCAATATTTAACAGATATCTCTTCATGCACATAAATGTCACAAAGTAAAGACCGTTTTTCAGTAGAGATTCCAATAAAAAGCAGGTTATTCTAACACTCTCCTATAATAATGTAAATCAACGTAGTCAGCATTAATTTATGACATTCTGCCTGAAGATCAGATACCATTTTCAACATGACACGTTCCCTTTAATATTACTTTCTGTTATTTGCAGTGCAGCTGTATTAAATTCTTAAGAAGTGGGAATTAAAGGGAGATTGTATACATTATGACTTTCTTGGAGACACACAGCTGTTCAGTTGCTGCCAATAAATTAAAGCACAAAAAAAGTTGTAAAATGTATTGCCACTAAGTTGCCAAATCATAAATAAACATTGCTATAATTGCTTGTGCGAGCCAGATGGAGAGAGGACAAGAGAGAAAGCAGAAGGAGAATTGACTTAAGGGCCTTTAAACTGAGCATCTCAACGCTATTGCTATAAAAGATGTTCGGAGTGTTTTGACAGAGTAACTTGAGCGCAATGCCACCTCATTAAGTCCCACAAAACTGTGAAAGAAAAAGTTTCCCTGCTCAATAGCTCCAAGTGAGGTCACCAGCTAATCTGACTTCATGGCAACAAAAGACCCTTGACTGATGAGAGAGCTTCCTGTATCGGAGGTCGACATTCCTTTACCTAAACAAGTCTTTCAGACTAAAGAAAGAAAATCTGTTCGTCTGACTGGCACAATATCATACAATGGCATGTGACTGTCAAACCCCCAATCTCCCATGTGGATCACATAATGATTAACTGACCATTCAAATCTGGGCTGTGTCCCGGCATTATCTGTACTGATGCACGTCTCCGGAAAACTGCAATTCATGTGACATTGAATGCCACAGCAAGCGTAAAATAGTAATTAAGGTCAGGAATGATACAGATTTGCCATAAAAATAACCGTTATATGCTTTTGTGTCTCAACAAAATATATATTTAGGAAAAAAAAAAGCAGATGTCCTTGGAAATTGCTTGGTAGGTATTCTATTTTCTGGAAGCGAATGCTTATATTCAGCAGTTTCAAAGGGCTTTTCAGATCATAAATACTGTATTTCTGAGAGCATGCTGTTAACTCCAGCAAATCAATAATACAGTGGAACCCTGTTGTAATCAAAGTAACCAAAGTGAAGTAATCCTCCCCACTAACTACAACCCCCAGTGTGCCTGTGTCCAAACGCACTTTGTTGTATATAGGAAGATAACAGGCCTCTTTGTTCCTAAACATACTGTTCATATTTTATTATCATGCTACCCATGCGAAAGACTCCACATTTTGTAGCAGAAAATATCATTATTTCCACTGATGATATCATTTGACTTTACGCTACTTTATTCTTTCTCAGCTTCCTAGGTATCTGCTGTTAGGACTACCTTCAAAGTCAAAGGATCAACCAACTTTCTACTACTTTATTTATTTGACATCAACTTGGTCCGTACTTTTATTAATTAAAACTAAAAAGAGATCACAAGAGAATGAGACATTTGAAGAGCTATCCCGGACAAGGCGTCTACATTTACTACATGATGTTATTGGACTTGACAAATGGCGTTTTTGGCTCTTCCAGTCAACTAATTAGAGAATTGGATGATAAATCCATGAACAAACAATTGCAGCACAATCGGCTGAAGAGAAGCTGGGTATGGAACCAGTTCTTTGTCTTGGAGGAGTACACAGGAACAGAACCTCTCTATGTTGGAAAGGTAAGACGCTCAAAACAGCACAAAAAAAAGATGTGAACACACTTTTCCGCTGTTGGACAGTGGTCCCATACAGCCGTAATTTATGGCACCTAAGTAGAACATAGAATTGGTGTCACCTTGAGATATCTGGAGAGCGTTTTAACTGCCTTACATCCAATGAATGAATACAAATCTTGCATTAACTAGGCAGCTCCCTATTTTAAGGTGCCAAACACATCAAATGTTCCATAATGTGACAACCTATTATAGTTTTACAGCTATTCCAGAAGTGAATGATGATAATCCCACCTTTGAATAAATTAATTATCCAGTTGTTTTGTCCTTCCGCGATCCATACCCTGCAGAACAAATCAGACACAGCTCTTCTTGTGGATAACGTTAAACATTGTTAAGCCTCATTTTCTTACTTTTATAATGTGAGGGTTTGTGAACACTTTTAAGAGAAAAATCAGAAAATTACTTGTTTATATCAGGTTTTCATGATATATCTAATATATAAAGCTCAGTGTATGTGTGTGTGTGTGTGTGTGTGTGTGTGTGTGTATGTGTATATGTCCGCTAAAGGAATCCGCACCGTCGCATGTACAATCACGAAATTTTGCACAGACACTCCATGTGACTCAGGGAACGTCATAGACTATGTTTGGGCGAGAAAATTTAACCCCGTCCTTTCCAGTTACTCTACAAAAATCCTGCAACCATTAAACTGAATGGAGCTGGGAGCTGCAGGCTATAAATAGCAACTGTCAGTAGTACAAAATAAACTGTTAGTATAACAAGCTTATGTGTGAGGTAAAAAGATGTCGGTGGGGAGACGGATAAAGAAAGACAGAGACAGACGGGCAAAGACACAGCCGTGCAAAGAGACAGATGCCCAAAGAGACAGATGCCCAAAGAGACAGACGCCCAAAGAGACAGACCGGGAAAGAGACAGCCCTAGAGAGAGACAGCCATGAAAAGAGACAGCCCTGGAAAGAGACAGCCCTAGAAAGAGACAGCCGGGCAAAGAGACAGCCGGGCAAAGAGACAGCCCTGGAGAGAGACAGCCCTGGAGAGAGACAGCCCTGGAAAGAGACAGCCCTGGAAAGAGACAGACTTGGAAATAGACAGCCCTAGAAAGAGACAGCCCGGCAAAGTGACAGCCCGGCAAAGTGACAGCCCGGCAAAGTGACAGCCCTGGAAAGAGATAGACTTGGAAAGAGACATACCGGGAAAGAGACAGACCGGGAAAGAGACAGACCTAGAAACAGACAGCTGGGCAAAGAGACAGCCAGGCAAACAGACTGACGTGCAAAGAGATAGACGGGCAAAGAAACAGATGGGCAAAGAGACAAACAGAGAGAGAGAGAGAGAGACAGACAGATAACAGAGATTGAGACAGATAGACTGATGCAAATACAGACAGAGAGATAGAAACAGACAAGGAAAGAGACAGACAGCGAGACAGACAGACAGCGTCACACAGACAGAGACTGGGAGAGAGACAGAGAGACCGTTACTATCTCTGGCAACGCCCGGGTACTACAGCTAGTATATATATATATATATATATATATATATACTGTGTGTGTGTGTGTGTGTGTGTGTGTATATATAAATACATATATATATATATACAGTACAGACCAAAGGTTTGGACACACCTTCTCATTCAAAGACCTTTCTTTATTTTCATGACTATAAAAAGTGTACAGTTAGGTCCAGAAATATTTGGACAGTGACACAATTTTCGCGAGTTGGGCTCTGCATGCCACCACATTGGATTTGAAATGAAACCTCTACAACAGAATTCAAGTGCAGATTGTAACGTTTAATTTGAAGGTTTGAACAAAAATATCTGATAGAAATTGTAGGAATTGTACACATTTCTTTACAAACACTCCACATTTTAGGAGGTCAAAAGTAATTGGACAAATAAACCAAACCCAAACAAAAATATTTTTATTTTCAATATTTTGTTGCGAATCCTTTGGAGGCAATCACTGCCTTAAGTCTGGAACCCATGGACATCACCAAACGCTGGGATTCCTCCTTCTTAATGCTTTCCCAGGCCTTTACAGCCGCAGCCTTTAGGTCTTGCTTGTTTGTGGGTCTTTCCGTCTTAAGTCTGGATTTGAGCAAGTGAAATGCATGTGTGGGGCCCCGAGGTTCGGTGTCGGTGCAGCGGTGCATTACCTTCAGGGACTCCACGCGGCTGGATCTTGTCACAGGTAGGAAATCCTCTATTTTGATTGTCGTGACGCCACTCTCAGAATTGCGGTCAGTGGAGACCGCCACTGCAGGTTAGGGGTGCCTGGGGCTGATAGTAGGTGCAGTCAGTTGTAATAGCCTCCTGAGAGTGAGGCATGCCCCAGGGTCCCGTGTAGGTGTGTGGAACTACAAGTCGCAGAATGACTCACACGCACAAGCAGGATGTCTTTCAGGGGTTTTACTCACTGATCGTGGCAGGGTGAGTAACCCGGGCGTAGCTGGGATGAACCAGGCTGGAACCAGGTGTCCTTCAGGCTGACTGGTGAGGGTGGCTACCAACTCGCCTTCCTTAGCCCGTTGTGTTTTGGGGTAACCCCTGCTTGAAGCCCTGCTGGGGTCGCCCAGGGAAGTTGCTGGTGCCTCTCTCCCCTTCTTTTTGGCCCGTTTGCTTGTAGCCTGGACCAGGTCACTCCGGCTGCTTGCCTCCTGTGAGCTATGGGCCCTCACTTTGGCTACGTGGCTGCGGACTCTGTGGTGATGTCTTGGGGGTGTAAAGTGCCCCCTCATGCAGGTTTGGCAAAGGACAGGTGGATCTATCCCTGCACTGGGACCTGTTACCCGTTTGGGCCTGGTATCTCCCTGACAGTCTCCTTACTCTCCACTCCGTTGCTCTCTCTTTAGTCTTGGGTGGATTTCGGGCAGCACTCCCAGGTGACCGATCTCCCCCGTCGGTAGTCACTGCGCGTACGTTGTCAGAATTGTGTAGAGCTACAGGGTCTGCTTCTGCCCTCCCTGAACTTCACCACTCAACTGTCTTCGGCTCACTCTTCCCTCCTCTCCTGTTCTTGCCTACGTCACCTAGCAACCAGGCTCTCTACCACACCCCTCGAGTGGAGATGGAGGCTTCGCCCCCTCCTGGGATCCCCAGGGGTCCTCTCAAAGGTAAATGTGTGAGACCTGATCACTATGCGCCTGTGTAGTCACACACCTCGGTCAGCCTTCTGGATTACCTGTTTTGTACTGTCCCCAGCATGGGTGCAGTACTCAGTGGTGCCTGACCAGGTCAGGGGCGCCACATTCCCCCTTAGTTATCACCAGCACGTCCTCGGGCTGCAAGACAACATTTCAAAATGCATAAAACAGTAAAACATGGTAAAACATTTTAAAACCATCAGGTACCATACATCACCACCCTCCACCCACAAGTCCGTTAACCCACCCTAAACCCTCTCAGGCGGCAGGTCACCGGTTTCTTTTGGTAACCAGGTCTGGGCCAGCAGCTTCCCCAGACCTTTCTTCCCATCTGCCTCTCCCATTGGCCGCGCCTTCAGCCACTTCTGGCAGGATGTAGAGGCGGCTTTCATGGTCTGGTGGTTTCAGGGTATACCTGGCCTGGTGGAGCCGCGCCTTCAGCCTCTTCTGGCAGGATGCAGAGGCGGCCTCCACAGTTGGTGCTGACCAGGTACCCTCTTTGTGGTGGAGAGCCAGGCCCCATAAACAGGCGTGCTCCCTGGTAGTGGTTGTACCTCTGGGGTAACTATAAACACTGCGAGAGTTTGTGGCTATAGACAGTTCATAGCCTATGGTCCATACGCGAGGTGCAAAAGGATTTTCTCACATCAGTTCATGTGGGCACATTTCTTAAACTTTTCTATAACGTTGCAAACTTCAAACTTTAACTTGCTGTACTTTCGTATTTAACTTTACTTTTATTTACCAGGGCTCTTGCCTATTGGGCTTTGGCACCTGTCGTCATCATCTGTTGTAGAGATAGCAGGATCTCTGTAGGGGTTCCTGGTACATGGTATGACATCCAGTGCGTACCACCCTCTTTCTCCTTGATGTTTTGTGAACTCGACCAAATCTCCCTTCCGTAGGTCTCTTCCTGGGTGTCCTCTGGGCAAATGGGCTCTAACGTCTCTCCTGCTTACAAATATGCCCTCCTTTACACCAGATGCTACTATAAAGCCATATCCAGACCTTAGACTGAAGTCTTCTACAACTCCTCGACAAAGTGGGCCTCTGACCTGCGATTTGGCCCTTCTCAAGGACCGCTTTTCCTCTAAGTCTCTGGCCGTGACCTCGTCCTTCTCCTCGGGAGACTGCTGTGCAGGTGGATCCCTTGTCCTGCTGCGGCGCCGTGTCCTGCGGGCTGGGTCCAGCCTGGCTGCTATCTCACCGCTTGCAGGCTCCCAGGTGAGCTATCTGGACAAATCTTCCTCAGCGGAGGATGTCGGGCCCTCTTCATCCCAGCGGGAGTACGGCAGCATCTCTGGCTCTTGGACTGGTGCTGCATCCACTGCTGATGGCTCTGGGGTCAGCTTCTCAGCTTCCTGGCCTCCTCTCCCCCTTAGTTCTTCTGGGCACTCCTCTTGTGGCAGCGCTAGGGATGGATTTTCATCAGCAGGCCAGGGCGGGGGACCCTTTGGCATGAATGTTGCAGGAGTCTTCCTGTGAGTATGCGGAGGGAGCAGATACCGGTCCACCATCTCCTTTGGGAAGTGGGCCTCTAGGTCAGCCTTCAGCTTCCAGTATTCGGGGTCCTCCCCCAGCAGGGACTTCCTAGCAGGGATTTCCTTGGGCTGGGGAGCGGTGTCTGCTCTGACCTGGCAGGCCGGGGTAAATAATTGTACAGTCTTGTCTTGGCGGGCCGAGCCGGGCGCGGCAGCGGCCTGGTCTTGGCGGGCCGAGCAGGGCGTCGCTGCGGCGGCCTGGACTCGGCGGGCCGAGCCTGGCGTGGCGGCGGCCTGAGTTGGAGTCGCTGCAGGGACCGGATCTTGGCGGGCCGGGCAGGGCATCGCTGCGGCGGCCTGAATTGGTGTCGCAGCTGCGATGGGATCTGTGCAGGCCGGGCTGGGCATCGCCCCTGCGGCCTGGATTGGCGTCGCAGCTGCAGCCGGTCCTTGGCGGGCCGCACCTGCGGCGTGGAGGAGGGTCGCGGTGGCAGCCGGATCTTTGCGGGCCGGGCTGGGCATCGTTGCGGCGGCCTGGGCTCGGCAGGCCGCACCTGGCGTGGCTGCGGCCTGATTCAGCGTCGCCGCGCCGGGCATCTCCCCAGGGACCGCGGGCATGGCAGCAGGGGTCGGGGCACTCGCGCTGACAGGGGCAACACAGGACTCACCCATCGGTAACATCATCGGGGTCTGAGTCGTCGCCGCTCGGTCTGGCACTCGTCGTGCGGTTCCCCTCTCATAGGCCTGAACCGCTGCAGCCATCTCCGGAAGCTCCGTGCGTCCCTCGCTGATCTGCCATACGACCCTGGCCTCCAGTTGGTCGCAAAACTGGGCAAGTTCCCGATACCACCAGGCAGCGGAGCCTGGCTCTGGGTCTCTGCGTTCAGACGCCATTTCCTCTGCGTCTCCTTCTTCTAGTAGCAGGCTTCTGGCTCCCTTTCTTTCCCGACGTCTCTGAACGCCTCCGCTCTCATCACTTGCGAGGCCAGGACCCTCCAGGGGATCTCTGAGTAGCCACACCTCTTCGTGGGCGGTAACTTCTCCCAGCGCGGGCTGCTGTTGTTTTTCAGCGCGCTTTTCATGGTGGCAATATGGCGGCGCTTCCAATTTTCCAAGCGGACCGCCCAGGCACATGGTCACCTGTCTGAACAGGTCTAGTCCTTATCCTGTTCGTGACGCCAGATGTGTGGGGCCCCGAGGTTCGGTGTCGGTGCAGCGGTGCATTACCTTCAGGGACTCCACGCGGCTGGATCTTGTCACAGGTAGGAAATCCTCTATTTTGATTGTCGTGACGCCACTCTCAGAATTGCGGTCAGTGGAGACCGCCACTGCAGGTTAGGGGTGCCTGGGGCTGATAGTAGGTGCAGTCAGTTGTAATAGCCTCCTGAGAGTGAGGCATGCCCCAGGGTCCCGTGTAGGTGTGTGGAACTACAAGTCGCAGAATGACTCACACGCACAAGCAGGATGTCTTTCAGGGGTTTTACTCACTGATCGTGGCAGGGTGAGTAACCCGGGCGTAGCTGGGATGAACCAGGCTGGAACCAGGTGTCCTTCAGGCTGACTGGTGAGGGTGGCTACCAACTCGCCTTCCTTAGCCCGTTGTGTTTTGGGGTAACCCCTGCTTGAAGCCCTGCTGGGGTCGCCCAGGGAAGTTGCTGGTGCCTCTCTCCCCTTCTTTTTGGCCCGTTTGCTTGTAGCCTGGACCAGGTCACTCCGGCTGCTTGCCTCCTGTGAGCTATGGGCCCTCACTTTGGCTACGTGGCTGCGGACTCTGTGGTGATGTCTTGGGGGTGTAAAGTGCCCCCTCATGCAGGTTTGGCAAAGGACAGGTGGATCTATCCCTGCACTGGGACCTGTTACCCGTTTGGGCCTGGTATCTCCCTGACAGTCTCCTTACTCTCCACTCCGTTGCTCTCTCTTTAGTCGTGGGTGGATTTCGGGCAGCACTCCCAGGTGACCGATCTCCCCCGTCGGTAGTCACTGCGCGTACGTTGTCAGAATTGTGTAGAGCTACAGGGTCTGCTTCTGCCCTCCCTGAACTTCACCACTCAACTGTCTTCGGCTCACTCTTCCCTCCTCTCCTGTTCTTGCCTACGTCACCTAGCAACCAGGCTCTCTACCACACCCCTCGAGTGGAGATGGAGGCTTCGCCCCCTCCTGGGATCCCCAGGGGTCCTCTCAAAGGTAAATGTGTGAGACCTGATCACTATGCGCCTGTGTAGTCACACACCTCGGTCAGCCTTCTGGATTACCTGTTTTGTACTGTCCCCAGCATGTGTGCAGTACTCAGTGGTGCCTGGCCAGGTCAGGGGCGCCACACATGCTCAATTGGGTTAAGATCTGGTGATTGACTTGGCCATTGCAGAATGTTCCACTTTTTTGCACTCATGAACTCCTGGGTAGCTTTGGCTGTATGCTTGGGGTCATTGTCCATCTGTACTATGAAGCGCCGTCCGATCAACTTTGCGGCATTTGGCTGAATCTGGGCTGAAAGTATATCCCGGTACACTTCAGAATTCATCCGGCTACTCTTGTCTGCTGTTATGTCATCAATAAACACAAGTGACCCAGTGCCATTGAAAGCCATGCATTCCCATGCCATCACGTTGCCTCCACCATGTTTTACAGAGGATGTGGTGTGCCTTGGATCATGTGCCGTTCCCTTTCTTCTCCAAACTTTTTTCTTCCCATCATTCTGGTACAGGTTGATCTTTGTCTCATCTGTCCATAGAATCCTTTTCCAGAACTGAGCTGGCTTCATGAGGTGTTTTTCAGCAAATTTAACTCTGGCCTGTCTATTTTTGGAATTGATAAATGGTTTGCATCTAGATGTGAACCCTTTGTATTTACTTTCATGGAGTCTTCTCTTTACTGTTGACTTAGAGACAGATACACCTACTTCACGGAGAGTGTTCTGGACTTCAGTTGATGTTGTGAATGGGTTCTTCTTCACCAAAGAAAGTATGCGGTGATCATCCCCCACTGTTGTCATCCGTGGACGCCCAGGCCTTTTTGAGTTCCCAAGCTCACCAGTCAATTCCTTTTTTTCTCAGAATGTACCCGACTGTTGATTTTGCTACTCCAAGCATGTCTGCTATCTCTCTGATGGATTTTTTCTTTTTTTTCAGCCTCAGGATGTTCTGCTTCACCTCAATTGAGAGTTCCTTAGACCGCATGTTATCTGGTCACAGCAACAGCTTCCAAATGCAAAACCACACACCTGTAATCAACCCCAGACCTTTTAACTACTTCATTGATTACAGGTTAACGAGGGAGACGCCTTCAGAGTTAATTGCAGCCCTTAGAGTCCCTTGTCCAATTACTTTTGGTCTTTTTAAAAAGAGGAGGCTATGCATTACAGAGCTATGATTCCTAAACCCTTTCTCCGATTTGGATGTGAAAACTCTCATATTGCAGCTGGGAGTATGCACTTTCAGCCCATATTATATATATAATTGTATTTCTGAACATGTTTTTGTAAACAGCTAAAATAACAAAACTTGTGTCACTGTCCAAATATTTCTGGACCTAACTGTAGATTCACATTGAAGACATCAAAACTATGAATGAAAACATGTGGAATGAAATACTTAAAAAAGTGTGAAACAACTGAAAATATGTCTTATATTCTAGGTTCTTCAAAGTAGCCACCTTTTGCTTTGATTACTGCTTTGCACGTTCTTGGCATTCTCTTAGTGAGCTTCAAGAGGTAGTCACTAGAAATGGTTTTCCAACAGTCTTGAAGGAGTTCCCAGAGATGCTTAGCACTTGTTGGCCCTTTTGCCTTCACTCTGCGGTCCAGCTCACCCCAAACCATCTCGATTGGGTTCAGGTCTGGTGACTGTGGAGGCCAGGTCATCTGGTGTAGCATCCCATCACTCTCCTTCTAAGTCAAATAGCCCTTACACAGCCTGGAGGTGTGTTTGGGGTCATTGTCCTGTTGAAAAATTAATGATGGTCCAACTAAACGCAAACCGGATGGAATAGCATGCCGCTGCCAGATGCTGTGGAAGCCATGCTGGTTTAGTATGCCTTCAATTTTGAATAAATCCCCAACAGTGTCACAAGCAAAGCACCCCCACACCATCACCCCTCCTTCTCCATACTTTACGGTGGGAACCAGGCATGTAGAGTCCATCCATTCACCTTTTCTACAAAGACACAGTGGTTGGATGCAAAGATCTCAAATTTGGACTAATCAGACCAAAGCACAGATTTCCACTGGTCTAATGTCCATTCCTTTTGTTCTTTAGCCCAAACAAGTCTCTTCTGCTTGTTGCCTGTCCTTAGCAATGGTTAACTAGCGGCTATTTTACCATGAAGGCCTGCTGCACAAAGTCTCCTCTTAATAGTTGTTCTAGAGATGAGAAGGTGTGTCCAAACTTTTGCGGCTCACGCCGGCTATGCGGAAGGAAGGAGGTGGGCGGGATGTTTACGTCCCGCTCATCTCCGCCCCTCCGCTTCTATTGGCCGCCTGCCGTGTGACGTCGCTATGACGCCGCACGACCCGCCCCCTTAATAAGGAGGCGGGTCGCCGGTCAGAGCAATGTCGCAGGGCAGGTGAGTGCATGTGAAGCTTGCGTAGCGATAATGTTCGCTACGCCAGCTATCGCCATGATATCGCAGCTGCGATGGGGCGGGGACTATCGCGCTCGGCATCGCTAGCATCAGCTTGCGATGTCGTAGTGTGCAAAATGCCCCTTAGTGGTATACAGGTTTCCCATTCTGCCCCTAACGCATCCAAAAATTAAAACTTTTTCTCACCCTCCTCCACTTCCAAGATGCAGTGCATCTTTTTCTGTAGATGGTGCATATGTCATTAGCTGACGTCGACATGCAAGCTATAGGCAATACATAATGACATTGCAATGCAGCGCTAAGGGGTACTTTGCACACTACGACATCGCAGGTGCCATGTCGGTGGCGTCAAATCGAAAGTGACGTGAAGTGGCTATGCGGAAGGACGGAGGTAGGCAGGATGTTTACGTCCCGCTCATCTCTGCCCCTCTGCTTCTATTGGCCATCTGCCATGTGACGTCGCTGTGACGCCGCACGACCTGCCCCCTTAGAAAGGAGGCGGGTCGAAGGCCAGAGCGACGTCGCAGGGCAGGTATGTGCATATGAAGCTGCCGTAGCGGTAATGTTCGCTACGGCAGCTATAACAAGATATCGCTGCTGTGACAGGGGCGGGGACTATCGCACTCGGCATCGCTGCCATCGGCTTGCGATGTCGTAGTGTGCAAAGTACCCCTAAGGCCTGGCACACCGACATCAGCTGCTGGGCACCAATTGGCTGTCAGCATGTATTGTGGCACAGGGACTCATTAGGTTTCTGCACCGCAAAATATTTCAGCTTAATGTGCATCCTCTGCTGCACATCCAGCTGAAATAGGTGTCGGCATTGGTGGGCCCCCCTCCAGAAGGGGCCCGGTCACACTCTCTGCGACCACGATTGTTATACCCCTGATCTCTGATGAATATTTGCTTTAATTTCATATACAGAAGCATTTTTAGTGCATCATATACACAGCGATTCCTAAATATAATGATGCAGTTATAGTGTCTTCTTCAGAGACCCCGCAATGTGTTAAGGTATGCAGCAGTGGCTATAGTTTCAGGCTATTTGTATATGACAGTTGCTAATTACAAACATGGTAATTTCAAACTAGTGAAATGTCAGTGTAGTTCCTCTTGTAATAATGAAGATGTTTCCAGCAGAGAAGGATTAATTTGTTGGTTTACTTTGTGAAAGGAGATTTTTTTTTCCTGAGTGCATAAATTAATGAAAAAAATTCAGCTTTGTATTTCTTAGTGAGTTGTTTAGAATCGGATCTTAATCATTACAACACGCTAATTAAAACCTTCACTTAATAAGCCACACACCACAGAAGGAAGCATTGTTCTCTGGGCAATTTCAAGTGACTACTCAAAATGCCAGCCGAAAGAAGTGACAGAGGAGACGTTTACTAGAAAAGCCAATACTACTGCACCTGCTGCTTTGTTCAAGTGCAATGGCGTTCATGATGTGTTCTGGATAGATTCTATAGTAAGAATGTTTCTAGATTTTTAAATAAGTCACTATTTGGTTCTTTAGTAGTGGAAAAGTATATTTCTACATATTTGTACAAAATCTATTTAGGAACTGCACAGATGTGTTCACACCTATTGCTCCCCAACTTTTGTAAAAAACTATGACCTTGATTCAGCATAGCAATTTTGGCAGAATTCCGTTGCAAATTGCTTTGAAAAGTCACAAAATCGGGGAGTACCTTGAAGTTACACAAAAGTTAGTTTTGAGGTTTGCCAGTTTCTTCCAGGTATGTGAAAATAATCTGAACTGGGTGGATTATGAGTGTAACGAGACACTATGGCTCTTCTAATTCATGACGAACTGCGGCATTCCTTACTACAGAAATGTTACTCCAGTAACGCCACTCGTCAGACCATCAGGAGTGCCTGACTCAAGAACACCCTGTCATCAAGACCGGTGATTTTCTCGTGGTCAACAATTTCTCATTAAACAAACTTATTGCAACATACTATCAAAATCTATGACAGTCTGGAATTTATATCATAACCATTGCGTGGCCTCATATAGACACATATAGCATAAACGTCTTCCAACAGAGTTTTGGAAAAGCATGTTTTTTCAAAGGTGACCATCTTACACCTCTTATCTTAAAGGAACTGTACACAACTAGGGTAACCCCTTCAGATTCCACATGCTTCCTCAGGTAAAATAATAATGACTATACTCACCTCTGTGGCAGGCGCGGTTCCAGTGGTTGTGACATCTCACAAGCGCCGTGTCCTTCTCTCCACCTTTGGACCAACACTGGGGCTGCATTCACTTCCTGGTGATTGTTTGTTTGGTCCAAAGGTAGGGAGAAGGACGTTGGCCCTGATTGAACTTGGGGCTCGCGTAACGTCACAACTCCACATGAGGCCCAGCACTGCGAACCACGGCACCACTGGACCAGCACCAGTAAAGGAGGTACGTATAGACCATGGGTCTCAAACACGTGGCCCGCGGGCCGCATGCGGCCCTTCAGGTGGCTTCTTGCGGCCCACTGGCCCGTGGACCCGGTAAAGATGGTGACCAGTGCAAGAGGCCGTAGCCTCCAGCTATCTATTTCAGTTTACAGTTTTGCCTTTGCCGGGCACAGTAAAGTTCTCGCTGCAGAACACAATAACAGCCGCCTGCCAATCAGAGGCAAGCACCTGCTCCATATGACCTCAGATGCTTACCTGTGATTGGCCCGTGGCTGTTGTGCAGTGAGAACTGCTCTGAGTGCTCTGCACACGCCGGCAGAAAGTTCAGCAGTGACAGGCAGGAGCTGTGTTCGGGTCCACATGCCTGCGTGCTGCTGAGCTGACGGAGGATAGGTGAGCAGAATGTTTTTGTGTGTTTCTGCCGCTGGCTGAGCCTGCACAGGGTGTGTGTGTGTGTGTGTGTCAGCTGAGGCTGCACAGGGGGTGTGTGTGTGTGTGTGTGAGTGTGTGTGTTTCCGCTGCTGGCTGAGGCTGCACAGGGTGTGTGTGTGTGTGTGTGTGTCCGCTGAGGCTGCACAGGGTGTGTGTGTTTCTGCTGCTGGCTGAGGCTGCACAGGGTGTGTGTGTGTGTCAGCTGAGGCTGACAAGGGTGTGTGTGTGTGTGTGTGTGTGTGTGTGTGTTTCTGCTGCTGGCTGAGGCTGCACAGGGTGTGTGTGTGTGTGTGTGTGTGTTAGCTGAGGCTGCACAGGGTGTGTGTGTGTGTTGAGGCTGCACAGGGTGTGTGTGTGTCTGTTAGCTGAGGCTGCACAGGGTGTGTGTGTTTCTGCTGCTGGCTGAGGCTGCACAGGGTGTGTGTGTGTGTCAGCTGAGGCTGACAAGGGTGTGTGTGTGTGTGTGTGTGTGTGTGTGTGTTTCTGCTGCTGGCTGAGGCTGCACAGGGTGTGTGTGTGTGTCTGTGTCTGTTAGCTGAGGCTGCACAGGGTGTGTGTGTGTGTTGAGGCTGCACAGGGTGTGTGTGTGTCTGTTAGCTGAGGCTGCACAGGGTTTGTGTGTGTGTGTCTGTTAGCTGAGGCTGCACAGGGTGTGTGTGTCTGTTAGCTGAGGCTGCACAGGGTTTGTGTGTGTGTGTGTCTGTTAGCTGAGGCTGCACAGGGTGTGTGTGTGTGTTGAGGCTGCACAGGGTTTGTGTGTGTGTGTGTGTGTTAGCTGAGGCTGCACAGGGTTTTTGTGTGTGTCTGTTAGCTGAGGCTGCACAGGGTGTGTGTGTGTGTGTGTGTGTTAGCTGAGGCTGCACAGGGTTTGTGTGTGTGTCTGTTAGCTGAGGCTGCACAGGGTGTGTGTGTGTCTGTTAGCTGAGGCTGCACAGGGTGTGTGTGTCTGTTAGCTGAGGCTGCACAGGGTTTGTGTGTGTGTGTCTGTTAGCTGAGGCTGCACAGGGTGTGTGTGTGTGTGTTGAGGCTGCACAGGGTTTGTGTGTGTGTGTGTGTTAGCTGAGGCTGCACAGGGTTTTTGTGTGTGTCTGTTAGCTGAGGCTGCACAGGGTGTGTGTGTGTGTGTGTGTGTGTTAGCTGAGGCTGCACAGGGTGTGTGTGTGTGTCTGTGTCTGTTAGCTGAGGCTGCACAGGGTTTGTGTGTGTTAGCTGAGGCTGCACAGGGTTTGTGTGTGTTAGCTGAGGCTGCACAGGGTTTGTGTGTGTTAGCTGAGGCTGCACAGGGTTTGTGTGTGTGTGTGTGTGTCTGTTAGCTGAGGCTGCACAGGGTGTGTGTGTGTCTGTTAGCTGAGGCTGCACAGGGTGTGTGTGTGTGTGTGTGTGTGTGTGTGTGTGTGTGTGTGTGTTGAGGCTGCACAGGGTGTGTGTGTGTGTGTTAGCTGAGGCTGCACAGGGTTTGTGTGTGTGTGTGTGTGTGTGTGTGTGTGTGATTACTACAAGAAGACATGCATGGGGCACATTAATACAAGAAAGGGACCTGCATGAAGCACATTACTATAG
This sequence comes from Anomaloglossus baeobatrachus, assembly GCF_048569485.1. Classification (NCBI taxonomy): domain Eukaryota; kingdom Metazoa; phylum Chordata; class Amphibia; order Anura; family Aromobatidae; genus Anomaloglossus; species Anomaloglossus baeobatrachus. Next base: position 262,667,625 of record NC_134358.1, on the reverse strand, counting down.
GAAGGGGACCTGCATATGGGGCACATTACCACAAGAAGGGGACCTGCATGGGGGCACATTATTATAAGAAGGGGACCTGCATGGGGCACATTGCTACAAGAGGGCAAGGATGCGCACATTTTTACAGAATGGGGAACAGGATGGGGCACATTACTACAAGATGTTGGCCAAAATTACTATGCAGTGCTTATTGTAAATAAAACTGTATTACTTACAAAAAAAATGTGTGCGTTATATATATATATATTGTACCACTACCAATGTCACTTTGTCCTGAAAAGAATGCGGCCCCTCAAATTATTTTTTTTCTGTGTGCGGCCCATACACCCAGCTGAGTTTGAGACCCCTGGTATAGACTGTATTAGTTTACCTGGGGGAAACATGTGGAATCAGAAGGGGTTGTCCTAGTCGTGGATAACCCCTTTAAAATTGAGCCAAGGAAATGTTAGCAAGAACACAGTTTTATAGTTGTATCTCTTTTTTTTATGCAGTTAAATGAGTTATCTCCCAAAGAGAGCTTTTTTTTCATTTAAAGATGGCCTGCCATTTAGCTGTTCCCTGCAGGGAAAAGTAGTAACCAGAAAAACATCTATCTGGCAGTGGTCAACCGAGAAGACATTCTACTTGTCTCGGAATTTCAAAACCCCATTTTTCGCAGTGCTTAATGCACACACAAGGCCCGGATGCAGGACCTAATGTAGCAAAATATATATATATATATATATATATATATATATATATATATATATATTTTATTTCGGCACAGCTCCAGAATTATAAAAAAGAATATACTTTTCCCAAGCGTGTAAAGCTGTGATCAGATAGCAGAGGGATCCAAAAAACATCACGTACTGCAGTCTTTCACTGCCCCCTCTGGCCCTGTATTAAGCAGAACACATTGTATCACTGCTTCCTGGAGTGTTTGTGGAACTGTGACCCTCATAGATATGTGAACGCATGTCTTAAAAGCATATATTCCATTTATTTCTGTGTACATTAAAAAAAACACATGCACTGAGATAGCTAATTAAATATGCTGCGTGTTAAAAAGTTCAAGCTGGTCATGGCTAATGTTCTTTTTTTTCCACATTTAAGTGCCTATATTATTATGTTTGATTAATGGGATTTTCAGTATGTAATTTATATATATTTTTTTACTAATTACTTATTTTTTAATACATGATAATATATTATAGGAATTTTTTATTTTTGTGTTTCTAGCAAAAATCCATTCACTTTATTTGTTTATCTGTTTAATCATGGCCAAGGCATATTTTGCAATAATTGTGTTCGCAAAATTCATGCAATGAGCCAAATTCCTTCCTTGCTTTTTAAGTGGGAGTATGTCTAGAATACATTGTTGATGAAACATGGAACAAAAATACTAATGTTGCTTTTATTCTTAATGCCAATCCTGGCATTTGCCATAAATATGTACTATATTTTATTTTGCTATGTTATTGTTGTTTATATTTGGACCTATGGCCCCTCCTTTAATGAAATATTGACCCCTCTACCCTGAAAGGATCTTGGTAATCAAGGGGGCATGATCCTTACAAAGACACTTAGGCGGGCTATACACGCTGCGACATCGCTAGCAATTGCTAGCAATGTCGAGCGCGATAGCACCTGCCCACGTCACACATGCGATATGTGGTGATTGCTGCCATAGCGAACATTATCGCTACAGCAGCTTCACACGCACATACCTGGTCGGCGACGTCGCTGCCGAACAATCCCTCCTTCAAGGGGGAGGTGCGTTCAGCGTCACAGCAGCGTCACTAAGCGGCCAGCCAATAGAAGCGGAGGGACGGAGATGAGTGGGACATAACACCCCGCCCACCTTCTTCCTTCCGCATTGCTGTGGCGGGACGCAGGTAAGGAGATGTTTGTCGTTCCTGCGGCTTCACACACAGCAATGTGTGATGCTGCAGGAACGAGGAACAACATCGTACCGGCAGCAGCAGTGATATTATGAAAAGGAGCGACGTGTCACCGATCAACAATTTTTGACGTTTTTGCAATTGGTGATCGTCGCTCCTAGGGTTTACATGCTGCGATGTCAATAACGGCGCCGGATGTGCGCCACTAACGACGTGACCCCGACGATATATCGTTACCGATGTCGCAACGTGTAAAGCCCGCCTTACAGATGAGCATTAAGGAGCACACCCCATTGGCTAACATTACTCAATATATTTACAAAAAAGAGGGGGCCATATCTAAGGAACAAAGAAGGAGAGGAAATAAAACAATGCCATATTTAGAAGATCAGGTTAAAATTACATTTTTATGGCAATTCAAAAACTCTCCCTTAAGCTATATGTATACTGAAAGATAATCATGAAATTGTTGCTGTCATCACCCAATGAAGAGGCAAAATGTTCATTCATCAGATGACGTGATCTTTTACACAGTGCAAATGATCATATCATCCTGTGTAAAGAGGACTCACACTGCCATGGCAAACTACGCACACTCAGCAAACTACTACAGATCACACAGTGCGCATCGCTTACTTTCATCTGCCTTTGTAAATGGGCTATTAAATTACCTCAATCGGTAAAATTGCATTGATCACCAGTTGGATCCTGCCACCGGTGGATCCATCTAAAGAGACCCATTCTCAGCAGGAAATTACAAAGTATCTTAGCTGCCATGTTTCTTTTCAAGTTGTATGCAATCCAAGCCAAATGAGGGGATTATAAATTTTAGCTTATTATCAATGAATGTGAATATTTAATTTTACATCCAGTGGTAGAATACCTGAAAAAATGTGGCTCTACTCACTGCTTCACCAATGTATCCAGTTTACGCAGTCCTATGACAGTTAAACAGCAGCACTTACCTACATCATGTTATGATACTGTGATACATTATATTAATGTATCTCAGAGAATACTACCTCGACAACTGAGGAGGGGAGGACAATTGGAAAAGAGGCCTCTAGAAGTTAAGAATGGGTCTCATCCACAGCTATTTGTTTTAGGATCATGCGTAACATAATTTTTTGAAATCCCTTTTAGTGTAAGGCAGTGTTTCCCAAGTTGAGTCCTCAAAAGCTACCAACAGTGCATGTTTTCAGGATTTCCTTAGTATTGTACATGTGATCATTTAATCACCGGCACAGGTGATAATTCCAATATCCTGAAGGAAATCCTGAAAACACACCCTGTTGGCAGCTCTTAAGGACTGGAGTTGGGAAACACAGGTGTAAGGCATTCCAACATCTGTACCACTATACAACTCAACTGTGTGTACACCGTTAGGCGATGGACTTAATGCAACAGCATCGAAATTGTTGAATGCATTTTTTGTAATTTTTTTATTTCATTTTATAGCTTCATTCAGATATGGATGGAGGAGATGGCTCAATAAAATACATACTAACTGGTGATGGAGCAGGAACCATGTTCACTATTGATGATTCAACAGGTGACATCCATGCCATACAAAGACTGGATAGAGAAGAACGAGCTCAGTATACACTCAGGGCCCAAGCTCTGGATAGAAAGACTGAGAGACCCATGGAACCAGATTCGGAATTTATTATTAAAATCCAAGACATAAATGACAATGAGCCAAGGTTCCTTGATGGACCCTACACAGCTTCTGTACCAGAGATGTCACCAGTGGGTAAGTACATTTTCTATTCCATGCCTGTTATATGTTTTCTCATTTCTTAGAATTCTGTAATTAATTGTACGCCTTTAGTTTATGTGAGATATTAACAGACAGAGCCGAATGGAGATGCATTAGCTATATCACATAAAGTAAATGCGTGGTGAGGCAGTTTGCAAGGCTAAAACACATCTATTTCATAGAGAGTACAATAATCACACCACAGACAGCTGCATAATGGTACATTGTGGTAATTACTACTGCAATGGTAATACATCTGACAGCACAAGGGATTAGACCACCATGGCGTTCCTTTGTCTTCTAGCAGGTTAACCTGATGCATATCATTATCTTCATATAGCAGCATTCACTTTAAAGCAAATATTTTTCTTTATTGATATCACAGGATTTTTTTCCCCGAATAATGTAACATAATAAAAATGTTTTATTCCAAGATAAACACAAGTAGGCTCCTAAAAACGACATTTTTGCTGAAATTTACTGCACCATTATTTTCCTATTAAATGTTTCTTTTTCCACTTCATGTATACGTAGAGATTAGAGAATATTGGTGCTTTTGAGAATCTCAATGGTTGTATACCGAGTCAGCAGTTACAGAGTTGATAAGTGTATCATACAAGGTCAGAATAGGATAATTGTTCAGATTGTAAGCCAACCTACAGCTATAAAGAACATGTGATGTCCATTTTTAATTGCCTTATAAACTTTGCTGTTATTATTTCACTTAAAGCACATATCATCCATTAGATGTGATAGGTTATTTTAGTATCAGCCCATAAAATAGGCCTTCAAGTTAAGGGATTGGTTCCAAAGCAATGGTTAAATTGTTTATTTTATGTTGGATCTTTGCGGCTTTTCTTATGTCAAATCCAGGGGCAAAATTTATGGTCCAACCCCAGCATCATGTGTTACATATAGTAGGTCTCATGATGACTTTTATTGCTTGTGGAGCCAGAGCTCTCATAAGGTAGCCATACACATTAGTCTAAGGTCGGTAACAGACGTCCATGTTTCAGGTACATGTGACATCCATTTTTAACATGGATGCCACACGTACCCATGTTATTCTATGCTGTTACTCACACAGCCGTGTTTTCACACTGACCATGTGACCCCTTGTGGACCCTCACGCACACACTGAGACATGTCCATTTTTTTCTCCAGCAGCACGGGTGTCACAAGGATAGCACACTGATGTGATCCATATGACATCAGTGTGAAAACACAAGTTTCTAAAATAAAATGATTTTCTATGTTTACCTGTTTCCTCGCTGTTTACTTTTGCTCTGCTGCATCTTGCTTCTGACCCCCGCTCATTATACTTATATATTATTCACTGCACTGAGGAGCTGGAAGCCGGAGCATCGCAGGGACAGCGCTGGGTACAGCACCGCCAAGGACAGCATCACGGGGACAACATTGCCAATGACAAGTGAGTATCCAGCAAGCAGTGTGTGTGCAATGACGTCCAGGAGGTCATTGGAGTTCCCAATGAACTCTGATGAACCCGTGAAGTCACTGTGGTGACACCCACTGTAGCGCGGGTGTCGTGGTGGTGTCATCAAGATGTCATCAGAGTTAATTGGGAACTCCAGTGACCTCTTTGACGCCACTGCACACACACTGCTTGCTGAATACTCACCTACCCCCGCGATGCTATCCTCGGCGACGGTGTGTCCAGCGCTGTTATCTTGATGTTCTGGCTTCCAGCTCCTCAGTGCAGTGAATAATCAATGAATATAATGACCGGCGGTTAGAAGCAGGAGACAGCAGAGCCGAACAAAACAGCTCTGGATACAGGTGAGTATAGAAAATCTTTTTCTTTGAAAAACCCGTGTTTTTCTCTGGTACGTGTCACGCATGTGTAAAGACAGATATCACACATATGACACATGTATGACCATAACCATGCGTGTGGCTTGTACCTGATTAAACACAGCACGGACATCTGAAACCAGCCTAAGGCTATGTGCGCACTGGAAAATTGAATTTTCTCAAGAAAATTCCGCAGGCATTGAAAGATTACCGCACCCACGGTAAAAAAAACGCGGCAAACCGCACCCGAAAACCGCATGCGGTTTGCTGTGGTTTACCACGGTATTGTCTGCGGTATTGCCGCAGTTTTTCCGTGTGCGGGTTGGTACATGTGCTTTATTGCATTTAATGCAATAAAGCACATTGAAGAAAAAAAAAATAATAATAATTTCCTTCTGAGATAGATAGTAGATAGATAGATAAATAGACAGATAGAAGAATAGATAGAGGGATAGATAGATAGAGGGATAGATAGATAGATAGAGGACAGATCGCTGCATTTCTCACGGTCGGTAGTGAGTTCACATTACCGGCCGTGGGAAATGCCCTGTGGTTACCTCTGCTGTCTCGCTGCGAGGCTGCATTCATTCAGCGCTGTGTCAGTCGCGGCTGGATGTAAGTAGCGCAGGACCTGTGGATTACGCTGGAGCTTTGTTTCGGGAGGGGTTAATAAAAGGGTGAACGAGGCTTATTTGTGTTTTTTTTAAATAAAGGATTTTTCGGTGTGTGTGTTTTTTCACTTTACTTACGGGTTGATCATGTCAGCTGTCTCATAGACGCTGCCATGATCAAGCCTGGACTTAGTGGCGGCGATCCGCCGCCATTAACTCCTTGTATTACCCTGACTGCCACTGCATCACGGCAGCAGGAAGAGCCGGGGACACTCCGGTACTGCCGCATAATGGATGCGACAGTCCCAGGGCAGCTGCGGCTGATATTCTCGGCTGCGGGAGGTGGGAGGGAGGCGGGGGACATTAACCCTGCCCCTCACCCTCCCCAGCCTGAGAATACCGGGCCATTGCTGTGTGTTTACCTCGGCTGGACTGTAGATATACAGCGGAGCCCATGTGTTTTGTTTTCTATATTTCCGTTTGCTTTCTATGTGTGTTCTATATGTATATGTCTGTGTCGGTGATGTCTGTGTGTATCTGTGATCTCTGTGTGTTTACTCTCTGCTCCGCTTCCTCTTCCTGTCATAATGACATCACTTCCCTGCAAAACCGTAGGCAAGCGATGTACATTACCGCAGGTAAACCGCGAAATACCGCAGGGAATAACACAGGAAAACGCAATGAACCGCACAGAATTTTCTGCCTGCGTTATTCCCTGCGGGATTTCACGATTACATTGGAGTCAATGGAGTGAAATCCCGCAGCGACGTGCGGAAAAGAATTGACAAAGCAAAGCAAAACATGCAGCTGTCAAATTCCGCCTAGTGCGCACAGGATTTTTTTTTCCCCATAGGTTTTGCTAGTGAATCACTGCAGAGATGTTATGAACATTTTCTGCAGCGAAACATGCAGCAAAACCACAGGAAATCCGCGGCAAAAAACGGTAAGTGCGCATAGGGCCTTAGGGTGGTCAGAACAGATAACGTCAACCAAACAATCATTTGTCAAGTAAAATCTAGTAATAATCATTTTCATCATAGTCTAGTAAGAGTTGGGCCATGTATAATCCTTTCTACTAATAAGCATTAATCTATAAAAGATCCTTCTGTGAAAGAGAGTTCCTAGAATGCTCTTCTTCCTTTTGCCAGTCTCATTTTAATATGGATGGCTTGTTGGCTAATGGCTAGTAAAGGTGCATTTACACTGAAAAATAATTGTGAATGAGCATTGTTAGAGACTCTAAGTTTCAAATAATCTTGTAGTGTAAAAAAGCAGCCAATCACCCGATGACCAAGCAAAACTCTCATTCATCAGATAAAAATATCCTTTGTGCTGCACAACAGCACATCGTCCTATGTATACAATACTCATCTTGTCAAGGACATTGGCAACGTATGCAAACTGAAGGAACTTTTATGAATTGTTAAGTGTGGTCTGCCTGTTGAAAAAGACCGCCAATCACTAAATATTTACCGATCTGGAATAATTTAATGCCGCAAATTGGTAATGTAAACCTTTAATATATGTCTGCGCCAGCCTTTGATTGAGTGTTGGTACAGCCATAACCAACTTCTGTTCAATGAGTATGGCTGCCTTTATCCAGCAGGTTTCCTTAAACTCTTGCTGCTTTCAAGAACTACATATACAGTTTAAAAATGTATGTCAACTACAGTTCTGGCCAAAACTTTTGCCACCATTGATATTGCTTCAGAAATGAAGTATTTCTTCCAGAAAACAATTGCAATTGCATGTTTTGTTATATATGTTTATCTCCTTTGTGTGTATTAGTACAACACAAAAAAAAATGGAAAAAAGGCAAATTGGACTTAATGTCACACAAAACTCCAAAAAAGGTTGGGCACAATTGTTGGCACCTTTAACTTAATATTTGGTTGCATACGTTTTGGAATAAATAACTGCAATTAATCACTTCCCATAACCATCAACAAACTTCTTACACTTTTTAACTGGAATGTTGGACCACTCTTCTTTTGCAAACTGCTCCAGGTCTCTCATTTTTGAAGGGTGCCATCTCCCAACAGCAATTTTAACATCTCTCCAGCAGTGTTCAATGAAACTTAGATATGGTCTCATTGTTGCCACTTCAGAACTCTCCAGCGCTTTGTTTCAATCCATTTCTGGGGGCTTCTTAAAATATATTTGGGGTCATTGTACTGCTGGAAGACCCAAGGTCATTTGGTAATCTTCAGATTTCATGATGCCTTTTACACAGTTAAGCCACCCAGTGCCAGAGGCAGCAAAGCAACCCCAAAAGATCTTTGAACCTACACCATACTCTATATTTGACTATAGGTAGTGTGTTCTTTACATTGTAGGCGTCATTCCGTTTCAGTAAACAGTCGAATGTGCTTTCCCAAAAAGCTCTGTTTTGGTCTCATCTATCCATCAAATGCTTTCCCAGAAAGGTTTTGGCTTATTTACATTTTGGCTAACTGCAGTCTAGATGTTTTGTGTCTCTGTGTCAGCAGGGGGGTCTTCCTGGGTCTCATGCCATAGCATGTAATTTCATTTCAATTTCAACAAATAGTTTGCACTGACACTGATCTACCCTGACCCTGCGGGACAGCTTGAATTACTTTGGAACTTGATAATGGCTGCTTATCCACCATCAGGACTATCTTGTGTATCAACCTTCCATGATTTTTTCTCTGCCATGCACCTCTGTGGAGATTAGATCGGTTTTAAACTTCTTGATTTTATTACGCACCGTGGATAAAGCAGCATCAAGATGTGTGGAGATGGATTTGTATCTTCAGATTGTTGATATTTTTAACACAATTTTGGTACTCAAGTCCTTAGACCGCTCTTTTCTCCTCTTTCTATTCTCCATGCTTAGTGTGGCCCACACAGACACTATGCAAATATTGAGTCAACTTCTCCTTTTTTTCATCTAGTGTCAGGTGTGGTTTTCTTATTGCCCACACCTGTTACTTGCCACAGGTGAGTTTGAATGAGCAATGTATAATTGCAACAATGTTTTGAGAGAAACACTTCATTTTCTGGAACAATTTTACGGGTTCCAACATTTTCGGTCATGCCTGTATATAGCCATTGTTAAATATTATAAACCTTTTTAACAGGCTGGAAGAAAGCTTTGGAGATTTGAAAACCAGTAAGCATACTGGAAAAATAGGGGGAGAAACAATTAGTCCGTTATTATACCATCATGTATGTAAATGGTTGATCTTATGAATATAGGGTGAGGGAATTGAACGATTGGGATGCACACAGCCTATAGTCCAGGTCTATATATGTTTGCCAGTGTTAAAGGGAATCTGTCATCAAGTTGTTGCCACCTAATCTGAGAGCAACATAACGTAGGGGCAGAGATCCTCATTCCAGCCATGTGTCACTTACTGGGCTGCTTAGTGTAGTTTTTATAAAATTACTGGTTAATCAGCAGTAGATTATCATACTACGTGACCTGCTGCTAGTTAGTCCAGCATATTCATGAGCTCTGTATAACTGCTAGATCTGCAGCAGAGAAAACATTGATTTTGTCAAAATAACAGCAAACAGTTCAGTAAGTGACACATCCCTGGAAGTCTCTGTCTCAACATGATGCTGCTCTGAGATGGTGGAGCAAAAACCTGTTGACAGATTCCCTTCAACAGTAAACCTTTTAGGAATATTAACGAATGCGCCTTCCCCGGACTGCATGGGTGCCTTTCTCCTTCGCCAAGGAGACTCCATGTGCGGATGTGGCTTTCGGCGGGGTGCATGACACTTACTAGCTGCTTCAGGCTGGTGCCCATCACCCTGCAGACCGTCATCGATGCCATTAGATAGTAAGACATAGTTCTTTGTTTACTTTTATTCTTCATACCTTTATTGTAGACATGGGCTTCTTTTCTCTCTAAGTGGGTTACTACTATTTGTTCTGTCCGCCACTATCTGTGATTTTACCTGAATACTCCGGGGTCTGCACTTCCTTCTCCCTAATACTGCACACCTTCATCCACTTCTCAGCCCCTACGGCGTCTCTAGCTGGACCAGTCTCTAAGCCCGCAAGGGTGAGCCGTAGGATCTGGACTTCCAAAGGTTACCTTAGGGTTCACTGACTGGCCCTGGCACCGAGAACACGTACTCTGACTTGAGACCCACTTTTTAATTGACTTTTCCTCTGGAGATTCATCTCCCAACCATAATCCCTGCCATTTGTCACTCCTCCTTTGCACTACATTAACTCTATCTTATCTTAAATCTCTTCTGACTCCCTCTACCGCCGGTTAAGATGATCGCTAGGTGGCAGCATTTGGTAAACTGATAGATATTTTTAACTCTGCTACATCCTGGACCTATTCTCTAAAAACATTTAAATATCAACATATGCATTTATAATATTCAACAGTAAATACATAAAACAGCACAGTTACATCATGGAGTTCTGTCCACTTACTACGAATATACCTGGCTGGAAATGGTGGAAGAAATCTTCATTATAATTCACAATATTTACATGCATAACACATAAAGAAACAGATAGCAGTGAATTGAAAGACATCCGTAGTCTAGAGAACAGGTGGTTAAAGCAGTCATCATGTTGCCTATGAATGGTAAATCCAATATATAAGAGGACAGAGAAGCATTAATAGCCTTCTGTAGCTTATCTCTAAAAATGCTTTCTTCATTATATTGTTAGGATACATTAGTGGAAAGGGAGATGTGCCTGGCAATTAATCTTCCACCGACAGGTGGTTACACAGTTAGTGTTGCTGTCATTATGCAAAGTTTGCAAGATTTTTTTTTTTATTTTTATTGAAGAGTCTAAATTAGATTTTCAGCTCTTAATTTAAAAAAGGTCAATGTTTTCTCTTTTTGTCAGGTACCTCTATTATCCAGGTGTCAGCAACAGATGCAGACGATCCTACTTATGGAAGCAGTGCAAGGGTTGTATACAGTATTACGAAAGGACAGCCATATTTTTCGGTGGACTCTAAAACAGGTAATTACCGAGGTTGCTAAAATTTGCATGGTGACACTGAAGGCACGTCGCTGAATGTTAAGACAGAATTGAATATTGGCGTATTGATCCAAAAAAGGCATGCTTAAATTTCCATTAGTCACATGAAAAGAATTTATTCAGTTTCATACGTATATAAATATTTAACTATGTCTGTTTGACAGAGAGAAAATGAAATATATAGAGATATGAGAGATAAAATAAAGTCCATAGAGCAGTAATACAGTTCAAAATTCATATAGTCAATAATTGCATATATGTTGGCACCCACAGTATGATGACACAATTTTCTTGTATGTATATATGTCAGTCACTGCAGCTTGTGCCTGTTTACATTTGCTTCATTCCGTTTGGGGGTAATTGACACAAACACATTTATACGTATTGCTAGTTAGCAGTGCCTAGCCTAAAAAGTTGCTAGGGAGGTATCTAAAATGTGGTTCTTGGCAATTTGAATTGCCTACTCAAAATTACAGCTGGTCACCTTATTTTTTTTTGTAGAAGGCAGACAGGAATATTGGTGGACTGACAGAAAATCAGATCAGTCAGATAAGATTTTTAAGTCAATGATGCCTAAAATAGACTTCTTTTTTTAATATACTGTACGTGTTCTATCCATGATTTTCACAAAGACAACACATAACCATTATAGTCTATTGGGCTTTTCACCTGTCCGTGTTTTTGTAGTCCAGTACTTCAGTGAAAAGCCATCGTAGGTATATCTCTATGTATGTACCGCCGGCATGTGTCAGCTCTCAGCTGAGCGCTAAGCCGCCGGCATGTCAGGGCGCTCAGCTGAGCGCCCGACCGCCGGCATGTGTCAGCTCTCAGCTGAGCGCTCAGCCGCCGGCATGTCAGGGCGTTCAGCTGAGCGCCAGACCGCCGGCATCTGTCAGCTCTCAGCTGAGCGCTAAGCCGCCGGCATGTCAGGGCGTTCAGCTGAGCGCTCGGCCGCCGACATGTGACAGCTCTCAGCTGAGCACTCTGCCGCCGGCATGTCAGGGCGCTCAGCTGAGCGCTTTGCCGCCGGCAAGTCAGGGCGCTCAGCTGAGAGCTGTCACATGCCGGCGGCATGTCAGGGCGCTCAGCTGAGCGCTCGGCCGCCGGCATGTTAGGGCGCTCAGCTGAGCGCTCGGCCGCCGGCATGTTAGGGCGCTCAGCTGAGCACTCGGCCGCCAGCATGTCAGGGCGCTCAGCTGAGCGCTCGGCCGCTGTAACTGTACTGTAAAGAAGAAAATAAATAAATAAATACATTTTTACTATGTCTTACTTTCGGGGTACGTCTTACATTAGCCGACCCCCCCAAAACCGCCACTACATCTTACTATCGGGGGTGTCTTACTATCGGGGAAACACGGTATATGGTGAGGAGACATGTTTGTCACTGGGGTCAGACAGGGGGGAGCCACAGGTTACTGGTTTCTAAAGCTTGTCATCCGAGATCGTCCCCAGCTGGCTTTTTAGAGTTTGCTTTCCACAAACATTGCATCATTTCAGAGTTGAATATACATGGAAACAATAATGCTCACCATGATTCAAGCAACATGAATCTTCTGCTAGGTTCAATTTAGTCCCTTCACATTTCATGACATAGCATTATGTCAAGGAGCACATCAGACATGTGCGCTTCAAATCGCTGCAGAAACACTGCATAATGGATGCAGTTTTTTTGTAGAAAAAAGCCGATTTCATGCACTATCGCTGCTGCCCCCACCAGAGACAGAGTGGGAGCTGCATCCATAGCGCACGGAATAATTGACATGCTCATTTTATGAACGCACAGATTTGGGTCAATATTTTAGCAGCCAAATCGCTGTGTTCATAAAAGCATCGTGCGCACGTATCATGCACAATCTACATAGATTGTCCAGGGGATGCAGGACGCATGCATTTACGCTGCAGTGCAATACGCAGAATAAATGCATGCAATTATGCAACGTGCGCATGAGCCCTAACCGTTATCCAGCTCAGACAATGTGATCACTCGGAGCCATTGGGTTCCTAATATAACTAGGGGCTGACTGAAGGTCTTTGTGCCTGTGTCTTTGTGACTGTCAATTAACAGAGAACAGTAGAGATAGGTGATAAAGCCGCGCCACAGATCACTTCAGGAACAGTAAGATTAACGTATCTTTATTGGCATAGGTCTATGCGTTTCAGGAGCCCCGCTCCCTTCCTCAGGACCGTGAAGAACCAAGAGACATCAAATCTAAAATGGTGTCCACTGACATACATTAAATAACCCCAATGACGTCACAGGGACCATCCCTCATGAAAAAAACGAGCGGGAAGAACACGTTGCATCAAAAAAATGACATCATATAAGCATTTGCATATACTAATCAAAAACCACTGTGTGCAAAAAACATTAAAGATATTAAAAACATGAAACATATCTACAGATCAACAATGTGAAAAAGAACAATCATCAAAGCTTAGTCTTTGTTGACTCAGAATATATGAAGAAACTGCGTTAAAAAATGGAATAAAACACCGATAAAGGAATGATGTGTAAATAAAAAAGTGTGTTAAATATGTGTGAAATATGTATGTACGCGTTTCAGGAGCCCCGCTCCCTTCCTCAGGACCGTGAAGAACCAAGAGACAATTGTTGATGTCTCTTGGTTCTTCACGGTCCTGAGGAAGGGAGCGGGGCTCCTGAAACGCGTACATACATATTTCACACATATTTAACACACTTTTTTATTTACACATCATTCCTTTATCGGTGTTTTATTCCATTTTTTAACGCAGTTTCTTCATATATTCTGAGTCAACAAAGACTAAGCTTTGATGATTGTTCTTTTTCACATTGTTGATCTGTAGATATGTTTCATGTTTTTAATATCTTTAATGTTTTTTGCACACAGTGGTTTTTGATTAGTATATGCAAATGCTTATATGATGTCATTTTTTTGATGCAACGTGTTCTTCCCGCTCGTTTTTTTCATGAGGGATGGTCCCTGTGACGTCATTGGGGTTATTTAATGTATGTCAGTGGACACCATTTTAGATTTGATGTCTCTTGGTTCTTCACGGTCCTGAGGAAGAGAGCGGGGCTCCTGAAACGCGTAGACCTATGCCAATAAAGATACGTTAATCTTACTGTTCCTGAAGTGATCTGTGGCGCGGCTTTATCACCTATCTCTACTGTTCTCTGTTATCTGCCGTCGGGTGGCTGCTGCCTGGATCAACGATTCTCATGCTGTCAAAGGGGTTGTGACTTGCACAACTCCATCTGGTGAGTATTCACTCCCCATCCCTCACCCCATATTATTGGGGTAATACCCTATCTGCGCTTTTTTTTCCACAGTTCTATACAGTTTGTGACTGTCAAGTCATTTTTTCTGTGATGTCCAGACTATGGCTGGGTGTCGTAGAAGACTGTCATTTTCACTGTACACAGCCATACTGTGGTATTGTTATATATTGTACAATCAATCAGATGATTGCATGTTCAAGTCCTCTAAGGAGATTAAAAAAGTAAGGAAAAAAAGTTATAAAAAAAATATAAAAATACGAATCACCCCCTTTTTCGACAGATTACAAAAAAGAAATGTACACAATTAAAAATATACATATACATCAAGAGAAGTTTCAAAATCTTTCAAAATATCAGTAAACGCCAGAAAAAATATCAAAACACCACAGTTGCAGTTTTTCAGTCGCCACAATCACACTGAAGAATGCAATAGGAGCCAATCACAGCATACTATTTTCCTTTATATTATATAAATGAAAAAACACCAGCTTGCTAGGCAAAAAAAAGCCCCTAAATGTCCATGGATGCTGATATATAGAAAGTTATACTGTATACTGCAGGGCTGCCACTAGGAATTTCAGGGCCCCATACTGGCAAAATTTTCAGGCCCCCTTTGGACTCCGCCCAGGATCCACCCCTGCTCCTCCTCCACCCCTCACTGCCACCCTTGGAAAAACGTGTGTATATATATATATATATATATATATATATATACACACACAGTATATATATATATATTAATAATGTGAATATATACCCACCCCCCCCGGGCACATGCGGGTATATATGTTCCCAGCCTGGTTTCTGACCCTTCCTGGTGAATATGTCCTCCTCCCGGTATATATGTCAACAGATTGGTAAATCATATACATCATGTAGGAGATGCTGAAGATACGTACATCACAGAAGGGACTGGGGGCATATCTATACACATCACAGGAGGGACTGGGGGCATATATATACACATCACAGGAGGGACTGGGGGCATATATATACACATCACAGGAGGGCCTGGGGGCATATATATACATCACACGAGGGGCTGGGGACGTATACACACATCACAGGAGGAGCTGTAAACATACATACACACACATCACAGCAGGGGGGGCTGGGGACATGTATATACATCACAGGAGGGGCTGGGGACATATACACACATCACATCAGGAGGGACTGGGGGCATATACACACCACAGGAGGGGCTGAGGCTCGGACAGTACTGGCGGTGGCACAGACAACACTAGAGGGGCACAAACAGGACTGGAGGACATGAAGAGGACTGAGGGGAGGGTGGCTCACAACATCGGGAGGCAGGAGGCCCACAGGAGAGGCAGGAGGCCCACAGGAGAGGGGCAGGAGGCCCACAGGAGAGGGGCAGGAGGCCCACAGGAGAGGAGCAGGAGGCCCACAGGAGAGGGGCAGGAGGCCCACAGCAGAGGGGCAGGAGGCCCACAGCAGAGGGGCAGGGGGCCCACAGCAGAGAGGCAGGGGGCCCACAGCGGAGGGGCAGGGGGCCCACAGGAGAGGGGCAGGAAGCCCACAGGAGAGGGGCAGGAGGGCCACAGCAAGGAGGCATGAGACCATGGGCCGGAGGTTTCCCACCCGTGATCTAGCTGAAGCAAGGCAGGGGTCAGCAGGCCTGCAGTCGGGGGGCCTGTGGTCGGCGAGCTTGCGGCCGGCAGGTCTGTGGTCGGCGGGCTTGTGGTCGGCGGGGCCTGTGGTTGGTGGGTCTGCGGGCTTGCGATCGGCGGGGCCTGTGGTCAGCGGGTCTGTGATTCGGCAGTCGGCGGGTCTGCGGGCGGCCCCAGGCAGAGCTTAGCGGGCCCCCCTCGGGCTGGGATCAGCAGGCGGGCCTCTCCACCACCTCACCACCCCGACGATCGTCTTCAGCTTACTGCGCTTACCTGTCCCCGCCGGATGCCAGGTCCTCGCCACCTCCGCGTTGTACGCAGCACTGTGATGAGGCGCAGAGTGATGACCTCATCACAGTGCTGTGTGATGATGCGCCGCCTCCCTGCTCTACTCGCTTCCGGCCACATGGCTAATGCGATGTCCTAGAAGGGCTTCGCCTGCAATTTAGCCATGTGTGTAGTGGAAGAAACAACACGGCCGGGCCCCTCTGCTGCGCCTGTGACTGGGGCCCGGTGAAAAGAAGGGGCCCGTCCTGCCTGGGGCTTAACAAACCCAAGTAATTACCCCGGGCCTGACCGGGCCCGGTACACCAGGCACAGTAGTAATGCCCTGATGGTGGCCCTGGTGAACTGTATATAGGGTCTCGGAAAATGGTTACACAAGCCATTATTTTTTTCTTACAAAATTCAGAAATTTATTAAGCCAATAAAATAATAAAAAAGCTGTACGTTTGGTTTCTCCTATACTCGTACTGACTTGGAGAATTAAGTTTTCAGGCCATTTTAACTGCCGTAAAAATAAATCCCAATTAAACAATGGTGGAATTGAATTTTTTTTTTTCACCATTTCACTGCACTTGGATTTTTTTTTACCATTTACTCTATGTGGTAAAATTAATGGTGTCATTGAAAACAACAAACCCGACCTGCAAAAAAGAAGCCTTTTGTCAGTGAAAAAAATAAAAAGTCATTGCTTGTTAACAAAGTGAGGAAAAAAATGAAAACACAAAAATAAATATTAGCTGCGGAGAGAAGGGGTTAAGCTTGTGCATGATTTACTAAACCAAAAATTGTAATCCAGTTGATGTGATCAATAATCAAAATCATGTAATGTCTGAAAATATACAATTTCATATATTATGTGCCTAATGCTCAGAGTCTTTTTATTATTATAATGATAATCATGCAAGCAGAAACCAAAAGAACCCTGTTATAGGCATTAGAGTCCAACCTGCACAAATACAAATTGCTTCCATCATTGTACCAATCCTTCTCTTGCCAAATGAGCAGTTTTCTTTTAGTGGAGTTAAAATATATTACATATAATATATATATTCATACATTGAACAAAAATATAAACGCAACACTTTTGTTTTTGCTCCAATTTTGCATGAGCCGAACTCTAAGGGGTACTTTGCACACTATGACATCGCAGCTGCTGAGTGTCCTCCTTAGGTAGTCCTGGTATGATGTTACAATCCTGGCAGCCGGAGTGGAAATCCCTAGGCTGTGGATATGGTCTCCAACCGGAACCGGAGTCCCTAGATTGAAGCCATAAGATATCCTGATCCTCTAGTCAGCTCCTAAGAGCTTAGACTGGATCCATCAGCATCCATCAACCTTCATCAACCTGGTGGCTTAAAGAAATCCCTTTTATAGCCACAGCCTTCCACTTGGATACAATGCGTCTTCTTCGATTGGTTGGACAAGATCGCCTCTCCCATTGGATGAATCTCAAGCTGCATGGACAATGTTCATCCAAATGATGTCTACAGAAAGACAGGGTATACATGAAGTCTGGAGTGCACAGACTAGATAATGGCTACTAAGGTAATCACATTAGCAATACACAACTACAATACAATGATTACTGGAAGAGCCTGGAGAGACAATAGCTAAGCAAACATGACTTAGCACACAGAAGAACAATACGTCTGGCTGAATGTTAAGAAACTTTAACCCATGAGAGGCATTGGGTGTCCATGTCGTCACATTCTTAATATTCTTCTTAATAATAGCCAGACATGATAGGCTTCCGATCACCCTTCTCCTCTTGATGGCATTGTCCTTTTTAATGGTGAGGTCAGCAGCAGAGGCTTGCATCTATACACCTCCCTCTGATTACCTCCCCCAAGTTGATCAGTCATATTATGGACAAGCACTAAGGTGGGGTCCATGAGTTGGGCTTACATACATTTCTTATTATCAATCTTCCCCCAGTCAATAGCCACAGTGTGGTTAGGCTTACTCACGGTTCTTGGCTCAGAAGTGGATGCTGGAGACTGGGAATGTGAATTATCCTTGGAAAAGATGTTAGAAAGATCCACATCAGGGTCCTGCTTGGCTTGGAAGTGGGTGATGGCTGCTTCAAACTGACTGGATAGTCCTTGTCCTAGGTCATTCTCCAAAATGACTGGTGTGAGCAGGTAATCCCCAAGCCCCACTTTCACTTCCCTCTGAGTGGTATCCGAAACAACACGCTTGGTGGGGCCATCTATGAACCCCACCTCAACTTCCTCCTGGCTAGTCCCTGAAACAACAGGTGTGGGGAGGCTGTCCATAAACTCCATATGGACCTCTTCCTGGTCAGACCCCAAAGTAACTGGTGTGGGGACGGTGTCCATAAGCTCCACAGCAGCCTTGCTCTGGTCAGTCTCCACAATGACAGGTATAGGGAGACTGTTCACAAGTCCCACATCGATCGCTTCCTGGTTAGTTCCCAAAATACCAGGGGTGGGGATGCTGTTCATAAGCTCCACATCAGCCTTACTCTGGTCAGTCCCCACAATGACCGGTATCGGGAGGCTGTTCACAATCCCCACATGGATCACTTCCTGGTTGGTCCCCAAAATACCAGTTATGGGGAGGCTATCCAGAAGCTCCACCTCGACCTTTCCCTGGTCGGTCCTTAGGTCCAACTGCACACATGCCAGAGGGACGTCTGAGCACTGGCCCTCAGCCAGGGAGATGGATAATTGGGAATCTGGTAAATGGTCTTCTGGGGAAACAATATCTGGGCTTACCAGAGTGATGGAAGATCCAATGTCTCGAAGTCCCTGAGCCTGTATATCACCGACCTTGACCGTCTGGATGTGGGGATGGAGGTTGGCTGGTGTACGGTGTCCGGCCTGCCGTAGGGTGTGGACTGGATAAACCACTTCCTCAGCTATTGGTGTTTCTTGGGAGTAGCATTCCTCAGGTCTCGTTGGTTCATCTCGGCATATGTTGACTGGTTGGAGTGGCAGACGGGCTCCAAGCATGCGGCCTCTTTGTTTTGGTCCAGCTTCTGCTGGGTAGCGGGACCATCTTTCTCGAGCGGCTGGTGCTAGCAGTACGGCAGCTGGAATCCCATAAACATATTCCAGAACCCAAGCCCTCTCTTCTCTTGAGGATCTAGGCCCCAATGCATCCAACAACGCTGTGGCTTGGGCCATTTTGGACAAAGTTGATTCCCGATTGTCACTAGATCTATGATGTTGCACATAGTTTAAATCCTCTGGGTCAATATCGGCGGGATCCTCATCGTCCTCTGCATCATTCTGGGCATCCCAACGGACTAATTTCTGGATCAAGTCCGACCTAGTCTCAGCGTTCCAGTAGATAATCTTTCGCCTCTGGCACAGATCCTGTAGCATCCATTTACTGCTGCGGTTGTAACTCCTCTTTGGTCCTTATCCCATGGCTGAGCTGGTGGGGTTGGACATGGCAGCGTCCGAAACCTGAATGCCTCCCCTATGGCCTGCTGAGTATGCTTATGTGCCTCCCTGGTTGTTGAGCCCTGGACGGTGTCCACGAACACCAGTCCGCTGCAGCTCCCCTGGGTAAACCAGGCTGAGTAGTATCTCACTGCTGCCACCAATTGTGGAGACACGGGGCTCAGTGGGTGCTCTCATCCACTAAAACCCGCCGCCTTTAGAAAGACTGCGTGGCTCAGGGCTCATCCCAACTGAACGCCGGCCTCCTTAACCTTAACACTACTCAGACAACACAGGGTGAGGGAACCACAATAATTAGACTTTTTTGGATCCCCAAACTATTAACGGCACATAACACATAACCAGCAAAACACAAATGTAACAGGCAACAGAGTCTCACCCTTCCACTGGCTCACCAGGGATTTAGAATGTCCATGCCTCAGAGGTTCCAGGGCTATTTACTCCAATCCAGCAGCACCCCGCTTTTGGCGGGCACCCACCGAGAAAAGAATAATGCCAGATTTAGGAAGCTGTGTGAGGTCTGCAAAGTCTGTACCAGGTGACTGAACTGTCCCAACCTGAGTGTCCTCCTTAGGTAGTCCTGGTATGATGTTACAATCCTGGCAGCCGGAGTCGAAATCCCTAGGCTGTGGATATGGTCTCCAACCGGAACCGGAGTCCCTAGATTGAAGCCATAAGATATCCTGATCCTCTAGTCAGCTCCTAAGAGCTTAGACTGGATCCATCAGCATCCATCAACCTTCATCAACCTGGTGGCTTAAAGAAATCCCTTTTATAGCCACAGCCTTCCACTTGGATACAATGTGTCTTCATCGATTGGTTGGACAAGATCGCCTCTCCCATTGGATGAATCTCAAGCTGCATGGACAATGTTCATCCAAATGATGTCTACAGAAAGTATACATGAAGTCTGGAGTGCACAGACTAGATAATGGCTACTAAGGTAATCACATTAGCAATACACAACTACAATACAATGATTACTGGAAGAGCCTGGAGAGACAATAGCTAAGCAAACATGACTTAGCACACAGAAGAACAATACGTCTGGCTGAATGTTAAGAAACTTTAACCCATGAGAGACACTGGGTGTCCATGTCGTCACATGTGCCCACTCAAGTTGATTACGACGACGAACTGCAGTGAGGTGGAAACCCCAATGAAGATGATGAGCAGCAGATGTGCTTACCTGAGACTGACAGTTTGTGGAGAAATTCTTTGGTTATGTTAACCTGATAATTGCAGCAGCTGTCCAGGAGGCTGGTCTCTGATGATCTTGGTGGTGAAGTTGCTGTATATTAAGGTGCTGGGCTGGTTACACGTGGTCTGTGGTTGTGATTGTAAGGCCGATTGTATGTACTATCAAATTCTCTGAAATGCCTTTGGAGATGGCTTATGGTAGAGAAATGAACATTCAATTCAGTGACAACTGCTCTTCTGGACATTGTTGCAGTCAGCATGCCAATTGCACGCTCCCTCAAAACTTGCAACAATTGTAGCATTGTGCTGTGTGACAAAGCTGCACAGTTTATTGTTGCCCTTTTTGTGGAAAGCCTAATGCACACCTGTGCAATTATCATGCTGTCTACACAACATCTTGATATGCCACACGGTGAGGTGGATGGATAATCTCTGGAAAAAGAAGTTCTCACTTAGGCCCCTTTCACATGTCAGTGATTCTGGTACGTTTGTGCTTTTTTTTAAACGTACCAGAATCACTGACATACGCAGACCCATTATAATGAATGGGTCTGCTCACACGTCAGTGATTTGTCACTGCACGTGTCTCCGTGCAGCGTACCCACGTGTGCGTGATTGCTGCACGGAGACATGTCCATTTTTTTCTGGCATCACTGATGTTCCACGGACCACGCAGTGGTGTGGTCCGTGAAACACGTGCCAGAAAAAAACGTGCTTTTCAAATAATAAACATTTTAACTCACCCGGCGTCCAGCGATGTCCTCTGCAGCCCATTCTCCCTGATCCTTCTGTGCCGGCTGATTACTGTCGCGCATATTCATTATGCGCGAAACAGCCGACCCGGATGCAGCTCTTGCAGGGGTCACCGCCGGCCGGATGCTGCGGCGCGGGAGGATTCAGCACCACGGACAGCGGGAGCGGGCGCAGGTGAGTGAATCTCTAAGTGCAATCATGGGCCACGGAGAACGGAGCCCGGATTGCACTTAGACAACCCATGTGTGCCGTGATTTTCGGCACACGCAGGGACATGTGCGTGTTTTACACGCCAGTGAAAAACGTCTGTGTTTTTCACTGACGTGTGAAACGGGCCTAACTCAGATTTAAACAATTTTTTCGGTCAGTGTATATATACACTGGTGTGAACCAAGCTTTAGGTGTACTTGTGAAATGCAGTGGGGTGCCTAGGTTTTCATACATTGCATTACTATAGAAAACACTTCATAGATGTCAATACCCTATCAAACCATCTACTGAAATGTCAGCAAAGAATGATGGAAGATTTCAGCTCAAAGGGATAAATTGTTAATGCCACTCTGGACAATAATGCAGTTGTAGCTAATGATCAGTACATAATAAGTAATACATTTTATTTATGAGGTTACATAACCTTTAGTGTATCAAATTAATAAAATGTAAAAAAAAAACCAAAAAAACAGATCTAGGTAATGAAAACATTATTTGGAAGCCAGTAAGAAGAGGTTCAGGTGGCCATATTTCGTGGTTTGTATATGAACCTCAATGCAGAGACTGAAATCAATTTTCCTAACTCATACTTAAGGCTGCTTTACACGCTGCGACATCGCTAGCGATGTTGCTAGCAATCGCACCCGCCCCCGTCGTTTGTGCGTCACGGGCAAATCGCTGCCCATGGCGAACAATATCGTTAGGACGTGTTAAACGGACTTACCTTCCTAACAATGTTGCTGAGGCCGGCGAACAACCTCTTTTTTAAGGTGGAGGTTCATGCGGCGTCACAGCGATGTCACACAGCGGGCCACCAATAGAAACAGAGGGGCGCAGAGCAGCCGCATTAACGACATGCCCATCTCGTTGCCGGAGGACGCAGGAACGCTGTTGTTCGTCGTTCCTGGGGTGTCACACGTAGCGATATGTGCTGCCTCAGGAACGACGAACATCCCGCGTCCAGAAAGAGCAACGATATTTTGAAAATGAACGACGTGTCAACGATCAACGATTTGGTGAGTATTTGTGATCGTTAGCGGTCGCTCGTAGGTGTCACACGCAACGACGTCGCTAACGAGGCCGGATGTGCGTCACGAATTCCATGACCCCGACGACATATCGTTAGACACGTCGTTGCATGTAAAGCGGCCTTTAGAGTCTCATACAGTCAGATCCAGAAATATTTCGACAGTGACATAAGTTTTGGCATTTTAGCTATCTACCAAAATGTATTCAAGATAGAATACATATTGAATAGATTATTGAATAGATTGAATAGATATTCAAGATATAATCAATATGGGCTTAGAGTGCAGACTTTCATTTTAATTTGAGGGTATTCACATCCTAATTAAAGTAAGAGTTTAGGAATAACAGCTCTTTAATTTGTAGCTGCCTCTTTTTCAAGGGAGCAAAAGTAATTGAATAGCTATCTAAAAAGCTCTTTAATAGACTACATGGGCTATTCCCTCATTAATCCATCATCAATTAAGCAGGTAGATGGTCTAGAGCTGATTTCAGGTGTGGCATAAGCATTTGTAAGCTGTTGCTGAAAACTCAAAACATGAGGTCAAATGAGCTCTCACTTTAAGAGAAACAGACCATCATTAGGCTAAAAAAAAAAAAAATTATCAGAGAGATAGCAGAAATACTATGGGTAGCCAAATCAACAGTTTGATACAGTCTGCAAAAAAAAAAGAGTACACTAGTGAGCTTGGGAACTCAAAATGGCCTGGACGTCCCCAGAAGACAGCAGTGGTAGATGATTGAAGAATTCGTTCCTGGTGAAGAAAACCCTTTTTCACAATATCAGTGCAAAAAAATAGAAAAAACGTTCAACTCACCCTTTCTATGGTCCAAGTCAGGATCGATGTTGGTGCACGGAGCTACCCTGGCTTCAAGCAGAACCATAGCAAGTAAAATTGTAAATGGTTTCCAGTACTTCAAAAAAGATAAAACTATTTACTGAAGTTATATTAAAAAAGTCTATACATTATGAAAAACAGTGAGGGGGACACATTAAGCGAAATCAGACATGTTTCAGCTGATAGCGCCTTAATCCTTTTTTAATATAACTTCAATAAATAGTTTTAACTTTTTTGAAATGCTGGAGACCATTTACAATTTTTCACAATATCCTCTCAACTGGAAAACACTCTGCAGGAAGAAGAACTTCATCTAAGTGTCTAAAGCAGGCTTTACACTCTGCGACATCGCTAGCATCGGCTAGCAATGTCGAGCGCTATAACACCTGCCCCCGTCGTATGGCCGATATGTGGTGATCGCTGCCGTAGCGAACATTATCGCTCCGGCAGCATCACACGCACATACCTACTCTGCGACGTCGCTCTGGCCGGCGAACCGCCTCCTTTCTAAGGGGGCGGTTTGTGCGGCATCACAGCGACGTCACACGGCAGCCGTCAAATAGAAGCGGAGGGGCGGAGATGAGCGGGATATAAACATCCCACCCACCTCCTTCCTTCCTCATTGCCGGTGGATGCAGGTAAGGAGATGTTCATCGCTCCTGCGGTGTCACACATAACGATGTGTGCTGCCGCAGGAACGACAAACAACATCGCTAAAAAGCAGAAATTGATTTTTTATTTCAGGACGACCTCTCCGCGGCAAACTATTTTGCCCTCTTTTGCGATCGTTTCAGATCGCTCTTAAGTTTTACACACTGCGATATCATTAATGATGCCGGATGTGCGTCACAAACAACGTGACCCCGATGATAATTCATTAACGATATCGTAGCGTGTAAAGCCCACTTAAGTCTACTATAAAGAGAAGACTTCATGAGAGCAAATACAGAGGGTTCACCTCAAGGTCCAAACCATTAATAAGCTTACAAAATAGAAACAACAGATTGGAATTTGCCAAAGAAAAACCATCTAAAGAAGCCAGCCCAGGTCTGGAAAAAACATTCTTTGTACAGATGAAACTAAGATCAACCTGAAAGTATGGAGTATGCTTGGAATGACTCATGAGCTAAAGCACAGCACATCCTCTGTAACACATGGTGGAGGCAGTGGGATGGCATGGGCATGGATGACTTTCAATGGTACTAGGTCACTAGTGTTTATTGAGCATGTGACTGAAGACCGAAGCAGCTGGAAGAATTCTGAACTTCAATTGGCTATACTTTCTGCTCAGATTTAAGAATGTGCAGCAAGGTTGATTGGACGGCACTTCACAGTACAGATGAATAATGACTCAAAACATACTACAAAAAACACAGGAGTTCTTTAAGTCAAAAAAGTGGAATATTCTGCAATGGCTGAGTCAATCACCAGATCTCAACCCCATTGATCATTCATTTCACATGCTTAAAGGGAATCTGTCATTAGGTCTTTACTATGTAAGCTGCAAACAGCATGCTGTAAGGGGTACTTTGCACACTACGACATCGCAGCTGCGATGTCAGTGGGGTCAAATCGAAAGTGACGCACATCCGGCTTCGCTGTCAATATCATAGTGTGTAAAGCATTTTTGATACGATTCACGAGCGCAAAAGCGTCGTAATCGTATCATCGGTGTAGTGTCTGACATTTTCATAATTGCGCAGCAGCGACGGTACGTTGTTGTTCCTCATTCCCCTGCGGCAGCACATATCGCTGTGTGAGAAGCCGCAGGAGCGAGGAACATCAGCTTACCTGCTTCACTGCGGCTCACGCCGGCTATGCGGAAGGATGGAGGTGGGCGGGATGTTTACGTCCCGCTCATCTCCGCCCCTCCACTTCTATTGGTCGCCTGCCATGTGACGTCGATGTGACGCCGCACGACCCGCCCCCTTAGGAAGGAGGCGTGTCACCGGCCAGAGCGACGTCGCAGGGAAGGTGAGTGCATGTGAAGCTGCCGTAGCGATAATGTTCGCTACGGCAGCGATCACAAGATATCGCTGCTGCAACAGGGGCGGGTACTATCGCGCTCGGCGATGTCGCAGTGTGCAAAGTACCCCTTACTGTACATTGGGAAACTACCCAATGTAACTCCATACATAAGGCACTGTATGAGCATGCTAAAGTGAATGGTTCTGAAGAGACATAGAACTACCGGGAACTGGAAAATCTAGCAATCCATCAGAATTTAAATACATTGCACTATATACACATTGATAAAATACAATAGACAATACTATTATTGCTGGGAGTGCTCCTCTAAGTTTTCATTCATGGTTTGTTCATCTCTTTCTTATGCCTGCATTGATGTTCTTCCTTACTTTTTTAAGAAGTCCTTCAGATGATTTAATTCTAACATATTAAGATCTTTATCTTGTCTAATGTGTGTTCTTCTTCACTACACAAAACACAACAATATAATGCGCAGCACACTCCTTACATAATACCTCCTCTCCACTATCATCAAAGACTTCCATATTATTTGCTCTATTCTTCACTATTGTTTTTCCCTCCTTCTCTACTCTAATTACTTTCCTGGCAGTGAATACTACTGGCGTCCTGTCCCTGTAATTATCTAAGTCCCGCTTCCCTCTTACAATCCATTTCCAAGTCTCTGTTTTAATTCTATAAATAATCTGTCTCATAGTCATTAGCTAAAAACTGACATAAGTACATCAAATTCCTGAGTGCACCTCGTTGAAAAGCTGCAGCTGCAAAAGCTCGAGGAAGTGCAAAAAAAGTTAACCCAAGGAACCTGTAATAAATTAGGATAACAGATCATTGTTAACAAAAACAAAAAAAAAATGGACATTGGACTTTTATACTTTCATGAGAGGTGCAGAGATAGAAAGTGCACACAGGCATATCGGGGACCAAAAAATCCCCTTTCACATACAGTTGAAACTAGAAGTATACATACACTAGCTAAAAAGACATATATGCATGTTTTTCTCGCCATCTGACATGAAATCAGAATAAACCTTCCCGTTTTAGGTTGATTAGGATTACCAAAATTACCAAAATTATTTGTATTGCCAGATGCAAAATGCCAGAATAATGAGATGGAGAATATTTTAAGGCATTTTTTTATTACTTTCTGCAAAGTCAAAAGTTTACATACACTAAGGCGGGCTTTGCACACTACGACATCGCAGGTGCGATGTCGGTGGGGTCAAATTGAAAATGACGCACTTCCGGCATTGCATGCGATATCGTAGTGTGTAAAGGCTCGATGATACGGTTAACGAGCGCAAAAGCATCGTAATCGTATCATCGGTGCAGCGTTGGCGTAATCCATGATTACGCTGACGCGACAGTCCGATGTTGTTCCTCGCTCCTGCGGCAGCACACATCGCTGTGTGTGAAGCCGCAGGAGCGAGGAACATCTCCTACCGGCGTCACTGCGGCTTCCGTAGGCTATGCGGAAGGAAGGAGATGGGCGGGATGTTTACATCCCACTCATCTCCGCCCCTCCTCTCCGATTGGCCGCCTGGCGTGTGACGTCGCTATGACGCCACATGACCCGCCCCCTTAACAAGGAGGCGGGTCGCCGGCCAGAGCGACGGTCGCAGGACAGGTGAGTCCATGTGAAGCTGTCGTAGCGATAATGTTCGCTACGGCAGCTATCACAAGGAAATCGCTGCTGCGACGGGGCGGGTACTATCGCGCTCGGCATCGCAGCATCGGCCTGCGATGTCGCAGCGTGCAAAGTACCCCTAAGAGTACTATGCCTTTCAACAATATGAGACAGCCCATATGCTGATGTCTTGTCTTTGGAAGCTTCTAATAGGTTTATTGGCAACATCTGAGTTAATTAGAGACACATCTGTGGATGTATTTTATTGCAAACCTGAAACACATTGCTTCTTTGTGTGTCATCATGGGAAAGTCAAAAAAATTAGCCAGGATCTCAGGAAGAGAATTGTGGACTTGCACAAGTTTGGTTCATTCTTGGGTGCAATTTCTAGATACCTGAAGGTACGTTGTTCATCTGTGCAAACAATTATATGTAAGTACATTCAAGATGGGAATGTCCAGCCATAATACCGCTCAGGAAGGAAACAGGTTGTGTACCAAAGATGAAAGTGCTTTGGTCAGACATGTGCATATCAACCCAAGAACAAAAGCAAAACACCTTGTGAAGATGCTGGAGAAAGCTGGTAAGAGTGTGTCCTTATCCACAGTGAAACGAGTACTGAATCAACATGGGCTGAAATGCCACCCTGCCAGGAAGAAGCCATTACGCCAAAAGAAATATACAAAAAGACAGAAAAATGCTTGGTACCAAATACTAATGAAATGTATGTAAACTTTTGACTTTGCAGAAAGTAATAAAAATGCCTTAAAACATTCTCTCCGTTATAATTCTTGCATTTGGGAAATAATTTTGGTCATTCTAA
This sequence comes from Anomaloglossus baeobatrachus, assembly GCF_048569485.1. Lineage (NCBI taxonomy): Eukaryota > Metazoa > Chordata > Amphibia > Anura > Aromobatidae > Anomaloglossus > Anomaloglossus baeobatrachus. Next base: position 262,639,497 of record NC_134358.1, on the reverse strand, counting down.
TTGACGTAAAACAGGAAAGGTTTATTCTGATTTCATGGCATATAGTGAGAAAAACATGCATATCTGTCTTTTTAGATAGTGGATGGAAACTTCTGGTTTCAACTGTAAGTACAGACTAGTATCAAGAATGGCACATGGTAGATGTTTGTGGACATACTTCCCTAATAGCAGACCATGCGGTAAGACAATGTAATACAAGAAATATATTACTTAATATATAATAAAATCTAAAAGAAACACTTGCAATTTCTGGTTTCCTGGTTATTCTCCCATATCAACATGATATGTAAATAATTCTCTGCCGGACAATTAGTGTTGTAAGATGGTATCTTCTAATATGTTAACTAGACAAATACATTACAAATTATTTGACATTGCTAAACTCCTTAAGGACACTGCCTAGTTTGGTATCTAATGATGCAGGGGGTTTTTTGTTGGCTTGTTTTTTTATACATCATAGTTGTATTACAGCTTCTATTCTGTGGGACGAGGACTGCCCCATAGAGAGGGACACAGAGACGTATTCCTTTGAGTGATAATATTGGAGTATAAGCTGCACCCAAAGGACGAGGAGTAGTGAAAACACATGGAGCTTTGTATGTGAAGTCTGTGAGTTACAAGTGAGAAGGCCCAAGAGTACACCATATTGCCAGATAAGCAGTAATGTGAGGAGACTGAGGGTGGTGAAATCAAGAATGTACTGAGCTAAATTGGAAGTGGCATATGGACTGTGGAAAGTAAAGGACCTGCTGAAGTCACTGCCTAAAGGCAATGTAAAGTGTTTGAAGTGCAAGGTTATAGCTAGAACAGATACAAACTATCCACCTCTGCACAAGTTGTTGCCCCTTGGGAATATGTTTGTAACTATCAAGCATGTTGCCTCATAAAGGGGTTTTCCAGTTTTAGAAAGCCCCCTGTACCCTGGCAGAAGTTTGTTTTAGAGTCTCAGCCAAAGCTCCCAGTGTCTGTTATTTTAGCTATCACTGACATCATGATGACAGTGCTACAGTCAATAACAGAGCTCAGCAGCACTGCCCAAGATGGCAGCACAAGCCACTCAGAGCTGCTAAACTTTGCAATTGACATGATATTAGCACTCAACGTAATAACAGATACAAGAAGACGTTCAGCACAAAACCCAAGAAGGTTAAAGCGTGACCACAGCATTTTATTTTCCACTGCTGTAGTGGTGCTTTACATATAAGACACTTTAGTGATGCCGCTCTGGTCCCGCGGTGCCATCTTGTGCCTATACTTTCTGACTGGCCAGAAGTCAGAAGTTATTTATAACTCTATGAGAGCTAGAATGAGGTCAGATCAAGGCTCCCGTAAAGATGCACTGAAAAGAGACCTCCGGCGCGCTCTATGAAACACTGGAGCTGCCGGCTAGACACTTTGCCGTGCAGACCGACTGGAGTGCAGCAAGGAAAGCATGAAGGATGGCGGAAGATGAGTACAGGACAGGGCTCAGTGGACTTAGATTTAAAGCATCACTACAGAGGTGCAATTGAAAAAACTCTGTAATTGTGCCTTAAGAAAAGTACATTTTGCTTTTTTAAAACAAACTGCAGCTGGGGAACATGCTTGACAATTACACACTATCTCCCAAGGGGCAACAGCTTGAACAGAGGTAGACAGAAATAATTTTTTTAAAGGAATGTGTTTGTTTTGCCATAAAATATTGGAGCAACATGTAGGGTACGAGACCCTCAATATGGCGATGTGTCACTTAATTAAGCTATGTTTTGCTGTTTCAACATTGAATATGGTGTTTTATCAGCAGAAGATCATCATTACAGGACAACTGGCCTCCTGCATCTTAAGGTCCAGTCACACTAAGCAACTTACCAGCGATCCCAACAATGATAGGGATCGCTGGTAAGTTGCTAGGAGGTTGCTGGTGAGATGTCACACTGCGACACTCCAGCGATCCCACCAGCAACCTGACCTGGCAGGGATCGCTGGAGCGTCGCTACACGAGTTGCTGGTGAGCTCACCAGCAACCAGTGACCAGCCCCCAGCGCCGCGTGGAAGATGCTGCGCTTGGTAACTAAGGTAAATATTGGGTAACCAACCCGATATTTACCTTGGTTACCAGTGCATGGAGCTACACGTGCAGAGAGCAGGGAGCAGCGCACACTGAGCGCTGGCTCCCTGCTCTCCTAGTTACAGCACACATCGGGTTAATTACCCGATGTGTGCTGCAGCTACATGTGCACAGAGCAGGGAGCAGCGCACACCGCTTAGCGCTGGCTCCTTGCTCTCCTACGTACAGCACACATCGGGTTAATTACCCGATGTGTACTGCAGCTAAATGTGCACAGAACAGGGAGCAGCGCACAATGCTTAGCGCTGGCTCCCTGCTCTCCTAGCTACAGCACACATCGGGTTAATTAACCCGATGTGTCCTGCAGCTATATGTGCACAGAGCAGGAGCCGGCACTGACAATGAGAGCGGCGGAGGCTGGTAACAAAGGTAAATATCGGGTAACCAAGGACAGGGCTTCTTGGTTACCCGATGTTTACATTGGTTACCAGCCTCCGCAGAAGCCGGCTCCTGCTGCCTGCACATTCAGTTGTTGCTGTCTCGCTGTCACACACAGCGATCTGTGCTTCACAGCGGGACAGCAACAACTAAAAAATGGCCCAGGACATTCAGCAACAACCAACGACCTCACAGCAGGGACCAGGTTGTTGCTGGATGTCACACACAGCAACATCGCTAGAAACGTCACAAAAGTTGTTCGTTAGCAGCGATGTTGCTAGCGATGTTGCTTAGTGTGACGGGGCCTTTAGTCCAACCACTCCTCCAGCACTAATTAGCAGGTTTCTGTCAATTCACAGTGTACATAGAAAGCTGCTAATCAGTGTTGGGGCAGACAGCTCTGCTAGATCTGCAGCAGAGAAAACAGTGATTCTATCACAACTGCTGCACCCAAGTGACACATCGCTGGAATCAGGATCTCTGCCCTTACATTATGCTGCTGTCAGATTACATGGCAAAAATCTGCTGACAGATTCCCTTTAAGAGACTCTGTAACCAACAAGCATGGTAACTAATTAAGAATAGCGATATTGTTGACTTGTTTCCTCTTCTCTGCATTGCTATCCAATCCTCAGAATAAGTCATCAATTTCAAAGTCCAGGAGAATAAAACAATAAATCAAGTATGCACCTGCTTGTAACGTCTCATCTGAACAGCATGTAAATTGATTGACATTGGATGCCATGATATAAATGCTTCTGTTGCTCAGCTCTAAAGTAAAGATTATGTCCTTGCACGGATCTGACACTTGTTTCATAGAATCGGCTTGCTTTGACATGCACGTGTTCAAGATCATTCCGGTGCAAATGAAACTTCAGTCATGCCATTTAGAGAAAGCATTAATATTTCATACACATAAATTGTTTGATTTTCAATTGAGATTTTCACAAATCTCAGGAGACGTCTCCCTTCTGTAATGCACTTGACTATGACTTTTGGAACAGCAGCCGTCCATGTTGTTGGTATGGTGAAGGTGTTTGTTGTTTTAGGATGTATGAGGTTGAATATGGAGCGCATATTTGTTTTATGCGCTTATTATTTGGTTAAATGCAATGAAAATTCTTTACGAACGCAGACCTCTCTTCTGTATCATTATGTTCACTGATGGTTGTATATATACAGAGCGGGAAACATCTGTTCTCAGGTACCATGGAAACAATGCTTCCTCTTCAGCACATTATTGTGACGGAGCTAAAAGCTTGCCTAATTAAACAGCCGGCCAATCAGGCTTACATGATTTCAATCATTTTTGGAACATGGCTAACTTATTGCTTAGGTGCTTCATTCAGTGTTTACTGACCCTACAGTAAAGTCTGATTTATTTTCCTGCCAGAGACATAAGATAATTACCGGCTAAAAGATCTTTGGCCGGCAATTAACACCATCAAGCCGTACAATAACATGCATGGTAGACTTGGCCAAATGTGCGTATTAATCTTTTTACAGGTGGGAAAGGACTGGAGGGAGCAGCTGCCAGATTCCTACCGCGAATGCAAAAGAACTAAACACGAAAAATGTCAACCTAATTGTCAACAAACATGGCCGCTAGGGATGAGGGAATTTATTTGAGTAAAAGTGAATTCTCCTCAAATTTGACAAGGATTTGTATTCTGTAAATTTTTTTTTTTTTTTTAATTTTCTTCATGTACTCATCAAAATGGCAGCAAACTGTGACCAGCATTTTGTTCAACCATAGAAAACGTGTAAAAAAAGATAAGAAAAAAAATAACACCTCATCGTTCACCTGCCCCACCATCCCTGCAACCTGCCATCAGATCCTCTGCACTTCTTCTTTTTGCCTAGTTGGCATTGGAAGTCCCAGCATACAGTCAGTCAGGCCTAAAAGGATCAGTGTGATGGAGAAAGGCTAAGAGAAGAGGCACAGAGGACTGGACGGCGGGCTACAGGGAAGGCAAAACAGGTGAGCAGAGAGGTGAGCATTAGTGATGAGTGAGCACAAAATTGGGTGCTCGATACTAGAATCAAGCATATTTGATCCTTGGAAATGCTCAACTTGAGTGCCAAGCACAATTTGGAGTAAAAGGGTAAATCAAGCATATATTTCCCAAAGATGTGGGTTGTTACACTCGTCACCATTCCCGGTCATTCACATGCAGCAGGCAGCAGACATCACCTGGAAACCTCCTTTCAGTTTTCCCGACCACCAGAGTCCTCATCATTCATGAGCAGCTTGCATCACCTGGCAACTTCCGTTCCATGTGCTCGATCCAAATGTTCCCACCTGGCCAAAGTAACTGAGTTCATCTCGAGTACCCGTACTGGAAAATAAATCTCTCTCTTTTATGGAATGGGGACTTTAGCGAAACTAACCGCACTGTTACTTTGGCCGCAAGGAACATTTGGATGACGGACATGAAACGGAAGTTGCCAGGCGATGTCAGCTACCTGATGCATAAGGAAGATTGGGACTGTGGTGGTTAGAAGATGTGTCAAGGCAGGTAACAGAACAGAAACTCAGATATTTAGTTTGAGCATCCATGGTACTCAATAGAGCACTGAGCGTGCCCAAGCACCCCGATGCTCGATCAAATACCGAGCAGAGCCGAGCATTCTCTTCCATCACTAGTGATACATTCATTTTTTGTTTGTTGTTTTTTAAGTTCTGAATTCTTATTTCCTGGGGTTCAGAGATACCCCAAAAGATAATAAGGAAAGTTCAATTCAGAGCAAGTAACAGGGATGAAAATCAAATTTCCCTCTTAAATTTGCGTGATTCAGTCATGTCTAATATACACTTAACTATGACACTCAACAAGGATAGTAGGAGAATCACAAGGAAATATTCCAAAAATGATCCACTGTTTATGGCTTCCAGGGTTTTCCAGTTATCTAGAGTAGCTGAGCATTGATACCTAAGGCATCAAAATTTAATTTCTGCCAACCAAGATCACATCCAAATAAATTATTCCATATGTATAATTTAAGGGTGGGCTGTTGACTTTTTGTCCGTTTTTAAGTGAATTACTGTATCTTAACATAGTACATGTAAATGTATATACTGCCTCTTCACTAACATCCAGTGGTGCTGCTGTGTCATCTATAATATATAGTGTGACGTTTGCATGCACCCTGACACTGCAATCAGTGATAAAAACCATGTTTTTTTCCCTTTTTTTTATTTAAAAGCTCCAGTACATAGACATAAAAGATTAAAAATATAAAATTCTGTGTACCTGCAGCTCCTCCAAAGGGAGCATATAAGGTTACAATATACAGTCATACATTGAATAGTGTGCATTAAGCTTAGAGGTGGTCCTTCTTCTTAATGCTGTGCACTGTGCGTCATCCAGCCATTGCATCTAACGGGTATACTAAGGAGTCCCATTGGCTGGCCAATCATAAGACAGGGTTGGCAGGCAAGGGGTACCCAAAGCATGTTCAGTCTCCCGGACCTCACTATTTGTTTGTTATGACACGCTGTCATCATGCAGGCTCGGACTGGCCCAGCTCAATCCAACCCCCAACCCTGATCTAATGCACTCAGCTTCCAAAGACATTTTGGCTCTAAAAGTATACTTACTGGTCACCATTTTCAGCCCTCTTCTGTGCTATATGACTTCTATTTGGAATCCATGGATCACATTGGGATCTATGAGTGAGCCATAAATCGTTTTTACAGTGTAAACCTATGGAGCATCAGAATGAGATTCCATAGGCTTAGGCTATGTGCCCATGGGACTCTGTACCCGCGGATATATCCGCTGGTATGTCCGCATGTTTCCCGCAGCAGCTCTCTGGAATCCGCAGCTATACATAGCTGCGGGATTCCAGCTAAAAAGCTGCGGTAAAACTGCGGACATTCGTGCGACTTACCTGCGAAAGTCCCGGCCTCTATCTCCATAGTGGAGGGGCAGGAATTCCGCAGGTATTTCTGCAGGAATAATTGACATGCAGTTACGTGCGGCTGTAGGAGATCCGCAGCATATTCCGCAGCCGCATATACCGCAGCATGGATACAGACACCCCCCATGTCCCAAAGGATAACATGGGGAGTGTCTGTACTTGCTAAAACCTGCGGATTTATCTAGAAAATTCTGATAAATCAGCAGGTTTTACATGGCAAAATCCACGGGTACAGAGTCCCGTGGGCACATAGCCTTACATTGCAAAAACGTCTTCCTACTCACACATGGACCCTGATGTGATTTAGGAAGTCGGAGTAGGAATCGCATAAGTGAGAAGAGAACCAGAGCTATACTGGAAACCAGGGAGGATGGCAATCCGTGAGAATATCAATGCACATATATTATAATACATATACATTTACAGTTTCAGAGAATAAAAATGTTCATTAAAATATGTCCAGGCTGTGGGGGTTAATACTATCTCTGCACATAAGGAATATATACACAGATCTCTGTACAGAGGTTCTTCATATCCAGTCCATAGAGACTGCTTATTTTGATCTGTGCAGGAATATTGCTCCTCTTCCACCCCGATTGTTGGAGGTCACTGCTCTGCACAGCGTGTACCAGAAAGCTTGATCTCTACATCGGGTCTAAAACAGGCATTTTCTATAAATCTATGGATCATCTGATCTACTGTCTGAAACAGTATAACACAAAAGTGAGTACACCACTCACATTTTTGCAAATATTTCAGTATATCTTTCACACTGTGAGTTATTTAGAGGGCACACCAAATTTACACTGTTATACAAGCTGTACACTGACTACATTACATTATATCATAACGTCATATCTTCAGTGTTGTCCAATGGGAAGACATAATAAAATTTTACAAAAATGTGAGGGGTGTACTCACTTTTTTAATATACTGTATATTCAAATTTTAGAAAGTACACAGTAAATGTAATATTTGAATTTATTTTTGGCCATTTTTTAATTATACAGTGGCATTTGTGCTCGTACTATCAATATTTTTCAGACAATTGGATTTCGGAGCTCAGACATTGTGCTTTTTATCATACGGGGGAGCTATCTAATTGAAATTCTCCACAGTCCGGGATGTCAGCGGAGAAAGTAGTTTCATGTTCTTATACAAAACGAAAGTAGACATTCCGAAAAAAAAATCTTGATCTTTGGGGAAATATCCTATGAAGAGGTCAGGCTTATGATAGTCTTTTCAGGAAGAGCAAACACATCTCAGTAGCTTTAGTGTAAATCAAGCAACTCAGTCATGCACTAATTATACGGGCAGCGCTCAGCCACCGTTCTTTCGAGAAGCATTGCTGCCACCTATTGGCGGAACTTGGTGTAGCAGGTCCAAATATCAGTTATTTTCCGCAAAGAATTACCGGTTACTCACACGACTGGAAAGTCTAAAGATTTGTGAGCATGAAACTAATCTGTGTGCAGTCTGTCATTACAGAACTGATAATTATTTTCCAAATGATGTGAAGTGTCTTTATGACTATTGCCGTACTTAAGTACACAGCACTTTGAGTCGTTTAATTGGATATTGTACAGAAATTACATTGATTAGGTAATTTTAGCATCTGGACATTTACATCTGCCAATCTAAATGAAATACTGCCATATGGAAGGATATCAATAGATTTTCCGCAGGACATTTCTACAGTATCAACGTTTCTTCTCCTGTCTTTGTCTGTTGTAAAAGTGCACTCTTTCATTAAAGATTTAAAAGAACTTTGCGTAATGTAATGCTGCCTCTTTTATCTCCTCCAGGAATAATTAGAACAGCTTTAACAAACATGGACCGAGAAGCAAAAGAGTACTACGAAGTGATTATCCAGGCCAAAGACATGGGTGGACAGTTGGGGGGCTTAGCTGGGACCACCACTGTTAATATCACTCTCAGTGATGTGAATGACAACCCACCCAGATTTCCTCAAAGTAAGTGCATCATTAGAAGTAGTTTATTGTTTCTTCAGCTTTAAACTGACATGTTTTTAATTAGGAACTTTAAAGAGTAACTAATAGGGATGATAGAATACCTCAAATATTCGGCTTCGCGAATATCTTCCAAATAGGTCACAGATATGCAAATATTCAATGCGCAATGTAAGTCTATGGGAATCCTGTATAGTTCCGAATAGTTGTTATTTGGGTTTCCCATACACTTACATTGCGCATCGAATATTCGCAAATAGTCGAATAGCGGCGACCCATTCAAAAAATATTTGCAAAGCCGAATATTTGAGGTATTCGATCATCCCTAGTAACTAACCTTTCCTTTATTACTAATTATCCTCCAGATATTGCAAAGATGAGATATTTCATTACCTTATTTGCACCATGCTGAAGAACTGTTTTGGTACAGCCTCTTTAGATACTCCTTACAACTGCTGCTCAGCAACAATCAGTACACTCTATTCCAGGAGTTTGTAGCAGAGGACTGTCCCTTTCTGAGACTCTCTTCTCCATACATCTGTACATAGAAAGGAAAGGTCCCATACACCGACTGTTTGAAATAGTTAAGGGGAACCTGTCAGGTGCAAAATGCACCCAGAACTACAAGCAGTTCTGGGTGCATATTGCTATTCCCTGCCTGACCGTCCCTGTATACACTAGCATAGATAAAGAGATCTGTAGAAGAAGTATTTCTAAAACTCTTTCATCTTATGCTAATGAGCACTGGGACTAGTCCGAAGGGCGTTATATGTTATATCTCCGACTAGCAGCCCTCTTACCATTTTAGCACGCCTGCAGGGGTGTACTAATATGCTATTCAATGCAGCATCACCCGCGGTGACACGCGTACCTGTGTTCGCTGTGACCACTCTTCTGAATGATCAACACTTCCGGTCATGCACAGTAGACCTCTGTGAAGCCAGGACGCATACTCCCGGCTTCATACTGTGCATGACTGGAAGTGCCAGGTATTCAGATCACAGTGGTCACAGAGAACACAGATACGCACGTCACCACTGGTGATGCTGCAATGAATAGCATGTTAGCTTGCCCCTGTGGGCATACTAACATGCTAAGAGGGCAGACTAGTCAGGGGATATAATGCCCTTAGGACTTGTCGCTGGCTTCATTAGCATATTATTATAAAGAATCTTTTAAAATACTTTTTCTAAAGATCTCTTTATCTATGCTAGTGTATACAGAGACAGTTAGGCAAGCATTAGCAATCTACACGCAGAACTGCTCGTGGTTCTGGATGCATATTGCACCTGACAGGTTCCCTTTAACTGATTCTTGCTCAGCAGCATTTGAAAGTGGATTCTAAAGGAGCATCAATTGGGCATTGAATTAGTACCACGGCATAGTGTTTGGGAAAAAAGGTTGAAAAATAAAGTAATGAAATCTGTTACAAAATATTAATTACTTTGCAATGACTGGAGGTTAACTAAATAAAAAAAGATTTTACTTTATAAGTGCCAAGTTAACACTCTGACAAGGCTTTGGTACTGAGTAGAAACCGTAAAGCAGTGTTATATTGTTCAATTCTTTTCTGAAGCCTTCAAGCTTGGAATCTAGAGAAAAAAACTTTAGAAACGTTTCATCCTAACAAATTGCTAAGAGCAAGTTCATCAATTACTGAACTGAAAACTTTATTAACCCCTTAAGAACAGGGCGATTTTTTCATTTTTGAGTTTTTGTTTTTTTCCAACCTTATTCCAAGAGCCATAACCTTTTTATTTTTCCGTTGATATAGCCATATGAGGGCTTATTTGTGCGGGATGAGTTGTGCTTTTGAATGACAACATCTATTATATGATGTAATTGTAAGCGGGAAAAAAATTCCAAGTGTGGCAAAAAAGTAAAATTCTGTATTTGCTTTTAGGGGTTTTATTTACAGCATTGTTTTTACCATAAAACTGACCTGGCAGTATAATTCTCCAGGTCAGGAAAATTATGTAGACACCAAACATGTACATCTTTGGTTTTATTTAAGTGATGAAAAAAAAGTAAAACATTTAAAAAATAAATAAATAAATCTGGTTTGTGTTACAACATTCAGAAAGCCCTAATGTTTTCAATTTTGGGGATTTTGGACTAAGTGAGGATTTGTTTTTTGCGCCCCGAGCTGCTGTTTTTAGTGATATTATTTTGGCGTAGGTACCATGTTCTGATAGCCAGTTATTACTTTTTTTCTGTTATTGCAGCTGCCAAAAAAACCCTGCAATTCTGGCATTTTGATTTTTTTCTTGTTACGCTGTTTACTGATTGGATTGCTTTGCTTTATATTTTGCTAGACCTGACAATTCTGAATGCAGCAATACCAAGTATTTGCATTTTTTATTATTTTATTTTCAATGGGGCAAAAAGGGGTAATTTGAACTTTTGTGTTTTTTTTTTTATTTTTTTTCATGTTTTTAAAAACTTTTTCTTTTAGTTTTTACTATTTTTACTAGGATCCTTAGGGGCCTTAAAGTTGTGACTATCCAATCGCTTGTGCTATATAGAGAGCAGTGCATTAGCGTCAGCACTCCTCTATAGCAAAAATCACTATCTCCTATGAATGCCGTCTCATAGCCTGTGTTCATAGGAGGATCGTCGTGATTGACAAGGGGATTTTACTGGTTAACAGCTGCGGGCAGATTTCTGATTTACCCATGGCCGTTAGAAGCACGTCAGCTGATTTACTCAGCCGTCATGTGCAGACAAAGATGAAGACTCTGCATGCGAGCCCACATCAAAGCCTGGGAGACGACCCATGACACACATAGCATGTCATGGGTCATTAAGTGGTTAAAATGTTCTTATCAAAGATCAATTTGTACAAAACGAACAATACAGAGCTGTGCTCCCATCAGTACCTTATTATAATGGAAATTAATGACCTATAGACGAAAAACACTGGTGACATGATAAACACTATTTAATTTGAATTTGGTTTGCCATTTTTTAAAAAAAAAATGTCAAAAATCAAAATTTTTACATGAAGTAATTTGATTGTTATTCTCATTTTAACAGATGAAACTAAACAAATAAGAGGAGAAGCATGACATTTTTCATTTGGCTGCATAATAATTCGGCACATTTATAGTTGCCCAATAATTATGCTGACATAGATATTCTTCTAAGAAAGGAAAAACCTCCCTTTTACTTTCTTGAATATTCAGGTTTAATGTTTATTAACCTTTTGGATTGACCAACAGCACTTTATTTGTTCAATAAGAAAATTAATTAGCAAAAATTAAATAAAATTGCCTAATAATTGTGCACACTGTGCACCTTCATCTGTTACTGCTAAGCAAAAACAGAACATGAGGTTGTCTAAAATGGGCTGAACATAGAATATATCACCACTAGGACCCTCAGTGATAACTTACGGGAGAAAACCACTGAAAGTGAAAAAAATCATTCTTGGAGCTTCATGAAGCATTACACAAGATGTAGCGCATGCTAATGCTAGTGCTGGCTAAGACTTTAGGGCCTCGCACAACCAGAATTTCCTATTTTCAAAAAATCTGACGACTCCATAATTGCTATATATTTACTTTCTTGTAACTCACAGCAACTGACCAGACATATCATGCTGATCCATGCAGGTGTACTTGTCCTCAGAAGGGGATTTAATATTATGAACATAAATTATATGTAAGGGATTGACCTGAGGTTAGCAATCAGACTGTTGCGGAGGAAGCAACGAGGAGAAATGTATAAATCAATGAAAATGTATTTCTTGTACTATTATTTGTAATATGCTTTCAATTTTTTTTCCCCCTGCTAACTTTCCTTCTTTCCTTCTTTCCTTCTTTCTTTCTTTCTTTCTTTCCTTCTTTCTTTCTTTCTTTCTTTCTTTCTTTCTTTCTCTCTCTCTCTTTCTTTCTTTCTTTCTTTCTTCTCCATCACGCTTATCTTTCCCCATTCTTCTACTCTTTCTTTTCATCTTTCTATTCTTTTCTCCTGCTCTCCCATTCTCCTCTCTTCTTCGGCTCTCTGGTCAATCTCTACCGCTAAATATTCTCACCATATTTTCCTCTATTCTGTCACTCCTCTCTACCAACACTTGTCTCCTCTGTTATATTTCTTTTTTCTCTCTTTCTTCTTTCTCTCTTTCTTCTTTCCTTTATCACTCTGTTATTCACAATCTCTTTGATCCCTGCTCTCTTCTTTCTTTACTCTCAATCTCATTTTCTTGTGTCTTGAATCTTTTTCGTATTCTCTTTCCTCCCTCACTGTTATCCTCTTTTTTTACCTCTCTTCTCTTTTTTTTTTTAATTCTCCCTTCTCTCTATACCTTCCTCTACTCTCCTTTCTCCTCATTTTTCATTATCTGTCTGATTCTCTCTCTATCAGAACACTACCAAATGAATGTTTTAGAGTCAAACCCTGTGAACTCCACTGTTGGTAGAGTTCTGGCAATGGACTTAGACGAAGGAGTCAATGCAGAAATGAAATACACCATTATAGACGGAGATGATCTTGATATGTTTGATGTTACAACAGACCCAACATACCAAGTTGGAGTCATCACTGTGAAAAAGGTAATCCTTACTTTCATAGAATTCTATAGAACTTTCATATGTAACCATGAACTATATTTTATTCAATGCCAACCCTACAAACGATTGAGGATCTGTCCTTCAAGTAATAGATAATTAGAATATTTAGTCGTGCCCTTCACCAGCAGAGTGTAAGTGCAGACCCATCTTATTTCTTATTTGTTAGTAGTTTTTCGTTTGTGAACCCTCCCCATACACACCTATTGCCAATCCACATCGTATATATAGCCTGGGTCTCAGCTTCCCATACACGGTAAGTTTTTTAACTGCATGAGAGGACACACATAAGCTAGGGACCCCAACGTAGAGAAATACTTTGGCGTAGTGTTGGGGCTCTATTGCATTGATCAATTCAGTAGCTAAATTTCTCTTTATTCATATATTCATGGCAGTAATGCAGATTCCATTTTTCACATTTCATTCTTACATATAGCTATTGAATTTTTCATGACAGTATTCACACAGCAGTTTCTGCTATTACATGTATTCCCCTTAGGGTACCTTCACACTTTAGCGATGCAGCAGCGATCCGACCAGCGATCTGACCTGGTCAGGATCGCTGCTGCATCGCTACATGGTCGCTGGTGAGCTTTCAAACAGGCAGATCTCACCAGCGACCAGTGACCAGCCCCCAGCCAGCAGCGACATGCAAGCGACGCTGCGCTTGCACGGAGCCGGCGTCTGGAAGCTGCGGACACTGGTAACTAAGGTAAACATCGGGTATGGTTACCCGATGTTTACATTAGTTACCAGCGCACACCGCTTAGCTGTGTGTGCAGGGAGCAGGGAGCCGAGCACACTGAGCGCTGGCTCCTTGCTCTCCTAGCTACAGTACACATCGGGTTAATTAACCCGATGTGTACAGCAGCTACATGTGCAGAGAGCCGGAGCCGGCAGCACAGGCAGCGTGAGAGCGGCGGAGGCTGGTAACTAAGGTAAATATCGGGTAACCACCTTGGTTACCCGATGTTTATCTTGGTTACAGCTTACCGCAGCTGCCAGACGCCGGCTCCTGCTCCCTGCTCGCTTCATTTGTCGCTCTCTCGCTGTCACACACAGCGATCTGTGTGTCACAGTGGGAGAGCGCCTTTGAAGAAAACGAACCAGCACTGTGTGTAACGAGCAGCGATCTCGCAGCAGGGGCCAGATCGCTGCTCAGTGTCACACACAGCGAGATCGCTAATGAGGTCACTGCTGCGTCACAAAAAGCGTGACTCAGCAGCGATCTTGGCAGCGAGCTCGCTGTGTGTGAAGCACCCCTTACATAGTCACTGGTGTGCATACCTTATCTCCCCATAACCCTACAAACGATTGAGGATCTGTCCTTCAAGTAATAGATAATTAGAATATTTAGTCGTGCCCTTCACCAGCAGAGTGTAAGTGCAGACCCATCCAGAACAGTCGGTAATTCATTTAATGATAATGATCCATCATTCAACCAACTTAAGAAGCATCTCATCATCAAGTACAAGTTTTTACTGACATTGTTAGAGAGTTAACATTTCTTTGACAATGACAGCCAATGAATTAGAGGTCATGAAATAAGCTGGAGAAAGGGAAATTAAATCGAAAGAGTGTAGAATATTATAACTGTAAGGGGGTAGTCAGAAGATACTCATAGTCAGTGCTCCATGGCATTTGTATACTGATGTCGCCATCTGCCAGTGGATCAGGGTCACCAGGAACCAATCTGTATGGAATGTCGAGGGAAGAGTTAGATGGTATCACCAAGTTATGTGACAACTGTGGTGCAGTTACCAAATATAAAAGGCTGGGCCGGAAGGGAGAAGGCGGAGGTAGCACCAAACTCACCAGGAGAATGGACATGTGCATAGCAGAGCAGACCTGTGTCATCTGCAGGTGAATCCAGAGGAACCCAAAAACTGCATCCCATTGCCAAAGGAATCTGAAGACTACATACTATCACCAGAGGAACTGGAAGACTGAATATCATTGCCAAAGAAACCTAAAGACAGAATATAGTCGCAACAGAAACTCAAAGGCCGAACATCATCACTTGAAGAGAATCAGTCTACGTGATCAAGCCCCAAAGGTTGGACATCAAGAACCAGAGACTGAGGAACAGACATTTATTCTGGAGCAGCATCTAAATTAGCCAGGCTATTACTTCCTTCCCTGTAATACACTACTAATTGATAAAGTTAACTATTGGGATAGTGTATTGCCACACGACCATGCCACGTTTAGTGAATTGCTAATATAGATAGATTATAAAGTCTCAGTTTTCTGATCGAGAAACTCAGTTTGTTTCCAAGTTCTGTAGGGCATTCAGTGAAAAGATCAAAATTGAATTGTCTTTTTCATCTCCCTACAATACAGAGACACAATGGTCAGACTGAACGTGATAAGAAGATAAGAAGACACTTGAACAATTTCATCAGTGTTATATCTCTGACCATCAGTCTGACTGGGTGGAATTTCTGCCTTTTGCCAAATTCACCATAAACAATCAGATATGTATAAAGATTCCCCCATTCTTCTTCAATCTTGGGTATCACCCTCGCTTTGGTTCCACTTCCAAATTGCATACCCCTGAGCTCGTAAAGTATGCTAACAAGTTAAAGCTAATCTGGTCAAGATAGAAGAAAATTTGAAGTGAGCACAGGGTAAACAGGCCTTTTCATCAAAAAGAAGAAGGTCTTATGGACCTTGTTCATGGGTTGGGGACAAGGTGTGATTATCCACCAGAAATATTAAATTTAAGGTTCCCTCCAGTAAACTAGGGCCAAAATTCATTGGTCCATATGAAATTATTGAAATCATCAATCATGTAGCCTTCAATTTAAAAATCTACTGTTCATTCCATATACCTAATGTAGTTAATTAATCCCTGCTTAAGCTATACCGTTAGCCTGTTTACCCTGTCAGTAATCCTCCTTCTCTTGTCCTAGTCAGGGGCAGTCTTGAGTATGAGGTACAGAGGATCCTTGACTCTCAGTTTTTAAAAGGATCTCTTCAATACCTTGTTCCTTTGAAGGGTTATGGACCAGAGGAAAGATTGTGGGTGTTGGCTAGTAAGTAAAAAGCAATCCTGCCGCAATGGCAAAGCAGTACAGCCCAAATCCCAATTAGAGTATAAGTGCAAGCAAGGATTTAGAATTAAAATATAACTTTTAATTTCATTAGTCTAAAACACGATATAGTAAAGTGCAGTGCAGTGCATGAAAATAATAATAAACAGAAAGATCTCACCCAGTTCTTCTCCTGATGAGATCAGATACCACCGGAAAATCCAAGGCAGAAGCAGGTCAAACCAGACCTTAGGGGGAGTGGGGGGGGAGCAACAAGAATACAAGTTCCCTGCCCCTGTCGTGCCCCTGCAGAAATTGCTTCCGCCCTTACAAGGGCAGCACCCAAGTCAGGAATGCTAGCCCTGATGACAAATACACCCTCCCACTAGCTGTTGGCTAGTAACATCAATGCTGACAATCTGATCAAAAGATTCCATATCGGGTTGAAAGTTCCCCTGTAAGAAGGGGGGGAAGGTTCTGTGACATCGGTATCAGAGTCTGCCTTTCCAGCATTTTTTGCCAAGCGGCGCCGCACTCTCGTTTCTGGTGATGTGAGGCAACAGTTGTCGCTTTGTCTCATTTGGGACTTGTAGTCCCATCCATACAGAGGAATATAGTATTAACTGCTGTTTGGTTTGAGTGGTGCTGCAGGCTATGACTGATGCTGAAATCCTACTGTCCACTGCCAGCTATAGTTCAACTGCTCCTTGAGAAGTGATCAGTATCTTTCTTCTGGCTTCCTTTAGAGATTCCTAATTTTAACCATGGCTTGTTTTTTTGAGTAATCTTCTACCTTGTGATTTTGTTCCTGTATTGACCTACTGGTTATAACTTGGCTATCAGACCATTGTTCTTGCCAGCTCGCACCAAAGATCAGCAGCTAAATCCAGGGCTCGAGCCTAGGGGTCCCTGTTAAGTCTGGGACCATGTATAGGAGTTAAAAGATAAGGTCTTTGTAACCACTGCTCTGGAATATGGAGTGCCAAGCCTGTTTATGGTAGCCCTCTTTAGAGCTACCCAGTGACCACAGAAAGTTTTCCCCTTTACAGCATTAGGTAGGATCATTTCTATGAAACCCAATAAACATTCAACATTCAATATACTGTATCAGTATGTGAGTCCCTCTCTAAATAACAAATGTCACTTGTGCTTATGTTTGTAGACCTACATATCCCGTAAGATTCTAATCAAAAGTGGCATCTTTATACTTGTATTTTAGCACCTTTTTAATGATTGACAACATCCTCCATATGGTGAATATAAATTTAATAGTAATTACACTAACATGCTAACTAGGACTCCAGAGGAAAGATACTTGTCACAATAGTTTATTTAAAGATGAATTATTTAAATGTGCTAAATAAAACAAAACTTGGTTTGTGAGAGGCAGCAAAAGTTTATTTGACAACCCAGTGCACTACTACAAATTATAAGCTATATACTGCACATCTTATGCGATGTGATACTGGCATAAAACGCAAGTGCTACTTTTATTTATTTATTTATTACACATTATTTTCACTGTAATATGCAGTAGAGTAGTTGGGGTCACAACACATATAGACAAAGTCAAAGACAGACCTACTTCTAAACTTTAAAGGGAAAATGTCAGAACTACGAGCAGTTTTGGGTGCATATTGCTAATCCCTGCCTAACCGTCCCTGTATACACTAGCATAAATAAACAGATCTTTAGAAAAACTATTTCTAAAGATCATATATCGTATGCTAATGAGCAAGGGCAGTAGCCCCAAGGGTGTTGCTTCCCTTGCTAGTCACCCCCATTAGCATGTTAATACACCCCTATGGGCGTACTAACATGCTAATGAATGGTAGCGTCAGAGGATAATCAGAGTTTGGGTCATGAGCACTATGAAGCCGGGTGTGCGCGTCCTGGCTTCAAAACTGAAGTAGTGCACATGACTGAACCTCCAGGGTCATGCGCACTGAGCTGAAATCCAGCATCAAGTGGCATTGGCAGCAGAGAGGTGAGTGAGATCTCCTCTGATGCTGTGCATTCATTAGCATCTTAGCAGGCCCACAGGAGTGTACTAACATGCTAATGGGGGTGACTAGCAAGGGAAGTAACGCCTTTGAGGCTACTGCCCTTGCTCATTAGCATACGAGAAAAGATCTTTAGAAATACCTTATCTAAAGATCCCTTTATCTATGCTAGTGTATACAGGGACGGTTAGGCAGGGATTAGCAATATGCACCCAGAATTGCTTGTGGTTCTGGGTGCATATTCCACCTGACAGTTTCCCTTTAAAAGACACATTTAGTTTAGACAGTAATTCTGATTGTATTTATAGCCCCTTAGGGGCACTTTGCACACTACAACATCGCAGGTGCGATGTCGGTGGGGTCAAATTGAAAGTGACGCACAACCGCCGTTGCAGGCGATATCGTAGTGTGTAAAGCCTTTTTGATACGATTAACGAGCGCAAAAGCATCGTAATTGTATCATCGGTGTAGCGTCTGTCATATCCATAATTTGGAAATGACCGATGTTACGATGTTGTTCCTTGTTGCTACGGCAGCACACATCGCTGTTTGTGAAGCCGCAAGAGCGAGGAACATCTCCTACCTGCGTCCTGCGGCTCACGCCGGCTATGCGGAAGGAAGGAAGTGGGCGGGATGTTTACATCCCGCTCCTCTCCGCCCCTCCGCTTCTATTGGCCGCCTGCCGTGTGATGTCGCTATGATGCCACACGACCCGCCCCCTTAATAAGGAGGCGGGTCGCCGGCCAGAGCGATGTCGCAGGGCAGGTGAGTGCATGTGAAGCTGGCGTAGCGATAATGTTCGCTACGCCAGCTATCACCATGATATTGCAGCTGCGACGGGGGCAGGGACTATCGCGCTCGGCATCGCAGCATCGGCTTGTGATGTCGTAGTGTGCAAAGTACCCCTTAGTGTTCTCACCCACTATGATACTTCTTTCATGGCGCTTATATACAGTAATACCTCAAACCCCCTTACCTTAACAGTGACAGTAAATTAACACATAATACCTCCCATACCGATTATGATGACCCCACAGTGCACCAACACAGAATGATGCTGCCAGAATGAAACCAAAACAGTATGATATCTCACATGCCCCCAATTCATTATCATGCCTCCACTGCCACTTAATACAGAATGATGCACGCTGTATGGTATCCACACAGTGACTTGAACACAGCATGATGCCCCCAAATTGACTCCACACAGTGTGAGGCTCACATTATGAGTTCCTCACAGTAACCCCCAATACAGTATGATGACTTCATGTTTTTCCCGCACAGTATGATGGCATGCACAACACCCCACCATATGATGACCTCCATATCCCCTCAGATTTCCAACAATATGATTGCCCCTACAGTCCCCTACGTAGTATGTTGCCCCACACAGACTTCCCCATACAGTATAATGTTCCCTTAACACGCCACACTGTGTGATATCCCCCACATATTTTATGATGGACACCACAGCCCCCTTTCAAAGTATTATGGCCCACACATAGATTGATGTCCCCTACAGCCTTGAGCTCAGAATATGATGTCCCCCATACATTTATAATGTCTGTCATAGTTCCCAAAACTGAATATCATGCCCCCACAGCAACCCACATAATATGTTTGCATCTAGAGCCCCCCATGCAAACCCCCACACACAGTACTGTATAATGGAGCCAAATATACACACATTATGAAGCAATACACAGCTCCCTTAAACAGTATAAGTATGTCTCCACAGTTGACACACACATAGACATTTATAGGGCCCCACAGCCCCCTATAAGTATTATCTGTTCATTTATCCCTCTTTAATCGTGCTGCTTTCCATTATCATCTATCCATCTTGAAATTTACCTTTCACTCTTGCTTACTGTTACATACCTGCTAGAATTAATAAAGAACTTCCTTGCAGCCCCTACCACCACCACCGCTACCAGTTAAACAAGTTTTACAAACTTTTAATATATTTTACTAGAGAATTGTTATTATTTCTACACGTATAAGTCATGTCTCCTCTCCTCTGCCATCTGCACTCATTAATCAGTGTAAAAACCTTAATCTTGATAAAAGAAGTTGAAGAGCCAGCTCATTTAGGGGTGCGATTATTGAAATCTAGGGAGGAGAAGGGCAGGAAAAGGGAGAAGCAAAGTGAGAGAGGCTCAGGCAAAAAGATAGGGCTGCTGCTTTTGTTTAAAAATGTATTACTAAAATATTAATGGAGTCACAGCTACACTGCTCAGTTCTGTTATATAATATCGTTGATGCTGCTGCGTCTGAACGTTTGCCATAAAGAGACAGCAGATAAGAAATCCCTCATGTCTGTGTACTGAGTATAGGGGACATAATAGCAGTTATGCGCCACCATCTTGCTAAGAAAGAAGTAAAAGTTAGAATCCTCAGAAGTAAAAAACTAGATAAAATTCAGGCTGCAAGTCATATAATGGCTAGAAATAATGTTATTCCTGATGTACACACAGAATAGCTTATTCTGCAAAGTCTCTTAAAACTATAAGTATGCTTTTAGTCTTGCATATTTTTCATAAGTCATTTTTAGGGGGATCAAACCAAAGAATCCTCTACATTAGTCTAAATTACAGATGTTTTCACAGCTGCGTATTAACAAATGGTATCCTAAATACAATATAATAGCTAAAGATGTTTTATAACAGATGCTCTGCTAACTGTGTACGAAGTACAGATTCCTCATATCAATGAGCTACATACAGGTTCTTCATAACATTTCACTTTTAACAGTGTGCCTGCCACCGATGCTCCAATTCCTAACCACAGAGTACAGTGGGTCAGCCAGAGTTCTTTTCACAATAGCATGCTAGTCATAATGTTTCTCAAAAAGCCATTCACATTGCCCTCACAAGTTCCCGTTACATCTTCCATTTTACGGTATGTTGGACCAGGGGCGGACATATCATTGGTGCCACCTGTCACACAGGCGCCTGACAGGTCAGGGGACCCATTTCTGCCCCAAAGCAGGTGGAAATGTGCATTTTGATGATCTCTTGGGATGCAAAGGGCCCATATATTGTTTTTCACAGGGTCCCTTTTTTGTCTTGGACGGTAACCAATATGTGGCCACTTCTCATCTGAAAACAGTTGCCATATTGTGAATAGTGAGAGAACCCCTTCAGCAGTTTAGATGATGTTCATGCAAGAGAAAACAGATTGGAAATCTCATAGTTAAATGTTACCATTTCTATCACTTTGAACCCTGAAAATGTCTTATAATATGGCCTGAAGATAATCTAATGCACAAACACACAATTGTGTGTTCTGCTAACCTGTCCCCCATTGTATTGTGCAAACTATATACTACATAGAAGAAATGGGGAACAAGGGATCAAAGGATCCCACATGTGTGGGTTGTAAGATGCCTAGTAATGATCAATAGATATGTCCTTCCTTTATTTTTCTCTTGGCTTGATATACAGTAGTATTAGATCAGTGGCTCAACCTTTGAAAACAATATATAATCTATAATTCTTTGAGTCTTAATTAGGCCATATACTATATGTCTATATGTGGCCACCCAGTGATTTAGATGGAATTTGGAGTCTCTGGAGGGATTTTATAGCATGTTATGATATTGTATTCAGTTTTATCATAAGAAGCTGAAGTATCTCAATTCATGCTTTCCAAACCATGGTCATCATGAATCAGAGCCTGCCTGCATGATTGTGGACAGGAATGTTTTTCTCTTGAATGCTCCAGCTTTTCAGAAATAGTTTAAAGAACCAGCTGAGGACTAGACATGAGCGTATCTTTGGAGGTTTCCTTCGAGGGATCATTCGAACCTTAGATAAAGTTCGGTTTGTGACTTTGACTTGAACCTATCCTAAAATGGAAGTCAGTAAATTGGGCAGTTTGTGATTCTGCCAATATGATACCAGCCATAAGCAGAACACTTTCGGGGGAGGGCGGCCGGGTTTTTCAATTGTTTTTTTTGTGTGTGGGTGTGCCGCCCCCGTGCCAGCAGTCGGGCTGCTTGGATCCGGATCTGCGGTGGCTCGAGTGGTTTCCGGACCCGGGGGTCGAGCGGCCACTCGATTTAAATGGGGGGTAAACTATGTACAGGGGGAATTGGAAGTTCGTGACGCCACTCACGGTGCGATGTAATGTGGAATACCACCACTGCTGTTGGGGAGGGGGGAACACGGTGGCGATGATGTAGCAGCAGGATGTTTAACCCCTCCGTGGGTAGGGGGTTTGTGCCCCGGGGCCAATTAGGTGTCGGAGACAGGGTGCCATTGGGAAGAGGCAAAGGGTTTTTTTAGCGTACTCACTCAGTGCAAGAATAATAACACCCATAGCTTGTAAACCAGAATTCTGAACACTGCTGCAGCATGGAGGGAGCACGCCTGGATCCGTGTCCTTGGTGTGTATTAGCTTGTGGCCTTTGGAACTATTTGGGTCCCGCTCACTCGTATGGCTAACGGAGTGAGCTTGCTCTCAGGGTTCACGCGTAGGATTTCTTTGGACTGTAGTTTGGGAAAGTCCTATCCCATCGGTGCGCTAGTACCCTGATTTTGGAGCAGGTTGGGGATGAATCTTGAAGTAAATTACCGGGGCGCGTGAAGCTACTTCCTGGCCTAGGGTCCACGTACCCCGTCGGGCCCTGGCCCCTGCCCGGTGATGGCTCAAGGCCACCGGCTGCCTTCCTCGGCAGTCCGTGCCCCTTGACACAATCCCCTGCGATCGGGGTTCCAGCTCCTACCAGGCCAGACCAATGTCTGCCACCTAGTACTCAGGAGCCCAGCTCCTAACCTGACCTCTTCTCTTGACAGTCACCACACAACTCCCTTACTCCTTTTCCACCTTGTCACTTTCCCTACCAACCCCCAAATGGGCGGCCCTATTCCCTTCAGGCCCCCCAATGGTGTGTCTTGTGGGTACGGTGCAAAGTGTTCCTAGGATTTTCACTGGCTAAGCTGTTAGCAACACCAAAGAACCAGGATCCGTAACCAAGGAAGAGTGGATACTGTGCAGAAGGGCAGATTGCACAATACCCTATGACGACCTGATAGGCCAGGCTATCACATTCCCCCTTAGTTAAACGTAGCTCATCCCCGAGCTACAGGACACCAGAGGTTTATTTTTGTTTTTAACTGCAAAAAAGAATATAACAGGTTAGCACACTTTTATTAACAGTCTACATCCCTCACAGGGGAGGCACTTTACTTAAACGTTACTAAAATTGTCAAGAGTTCGTCGCCCAACGGTGGGACGCTACCATTATTTCTGGTAACGGAGGCTCAACCTGCTCCATTGCAGTCCCTTCCTGCGACAGTCCAGTCCCAACGTCCCGGATCCCAATAACCCACCACCCAAAAAACCTGACCCCCTGGAAACCTATCCGCGGGTCCGTGACCAGGTTTAGGTCCCGGGTGTTGTCTTCTAGACGACTCTGGTTGGCACAGGAGGTGCAACTATTTTACAAAACACAAGTTTGTGTTGGTCACGCCAGTCCTGTGACCATGGTCCATATTTTCTTATATATAAAAACCTTAACCAAGTCCATGTACCGGTGGTACACATTCTCAACAATTTTCTTGCAAATCTGGTGACTTTCACTCTTTTCATTAAAACTGGTTGATTAGGCACTTACAAACATTTTCTATATGAAAAATAACGAACTATGAAAAATAACAAACGAAAGCACCGATACTTAACAATTCTATGGCATCATAACTACTGGTACTGTAACATTTTTAACTCTAAACCGCTGCATTACTGCAATGGGCAATCACGATCGATCTGCATTAGCGGCCCTTCCAGGGTACAGCGCTGCACCGGGTCGCCATTCCATTAGTCCCGGACCCAGACGGCACTTCTACTCACAAGCTCCTGAGCAGCAACTCTTCTCCGCCATTGCTCTCTGGCTATTGCTTTTGTATGGAATCGCAGCAGTGGTCGCCCAAGCATCCCCCCCATCGCGGTGGTCGGCGATAGGCTGCGCTTCGGTTTCTGGCACAGATGGTAAGTAAACTTCTGCAGCCCCAACAGCCATCGGGATACCGCACGGTAATGGAACGGGTGGACATTTTGGTCCGCTCCCGTAGGTGCAAACTGAAGAACTGACTGGTCCGCAGCAAGGGTTGCAGGGTCCAGGTGCTCCGCCTCTGAGAACGGGCCCGGTTATGCAGCCGGGTCTGGTCTGGCTGGTGTCTGGGTGACCGGTGTCGTGACTAGAATGAGGGTCGTGATCTGGATCTCTGCAGCTAGAGCTTCTTGTAGATGCACTGAAGGTTCCGCTGCTGGGGTTGGTGTGGGCAGCTCAGCGTCCGCCGAGGAAGGGGTAGTTGGAAGTGGAGTGCTCACCGCGAGTGGGGACAGTGCGGATCCCTCAGCCGCTATGGCCAAATTTGGGCAATCGATAGGGACTGGGTAACCGCTTACCCTCTCTTCACGTGGGATTTCAATCTCTCAGGCTCGAACCGCCACCGCCAAGCTCCTCATCTCTTCCGTCCAGTAGTTCAGTATAAACGGGAACTGCGTCCGCATTCTCCTGCACAGCTGCTCCGTTTCCTCCTCTATCCATGTCACGGTCCCAGAGACAGCACATTCTGGGGACCAGTCTCACTTTGCCATCTTGCCACTGCATCTTCCAGGAACATTGTCGCAGAGTTCTGGCATCCCTGCTCCATTTCCGCTCTCTTTACATTCCGATATGCCCCCTCGGTCTTTTCACAGCACTCTCTTATGTGCTGTGGTCTTCTGGGAACTTCCAGTTCTAGCCTCACACATAAGACAAAGCGCGGGGCTTAGGCTTTGCGCGCTTTCTCGGGGAAGACAGCGTTTTGGCGCGAAAAGATGGTGGAATTAGGACTCTTGACTCACGTTTTTTGGATTTCAAGGCGCAAGTCAGCCAGGTAAGTGGGTCCTGCTCGTATCCTGTTCGTGACGCCAGGGTTTGAGGTGTGTCGCCCCCGTGCCAGCAGCTGGGCTGCTCAGATCCGGATCCGCGGTGGCCCGAGGGGTCTCCGGAAAAGGGGACTATGTTCAGGGGAATTAGAAGTTTGTGACGCCACCCACGTCGCGTGGCAACGTGGAATGCCACCGCCGCTGTTGGGGAGGGGGGAGCCCAGTGGCGATGGCGCAGTAGCAGGATGTCTAACCCCTCCGTGGGTAGGGGGCTGTGCCCCGGGGCCCAGAGACGGTGGAGAAGGGGTGCCATAGGCTGTAGGCCTGGGAGACAGGGAGCAGAGAAACTTACAGTGGTTATCGTGGTGCTGGATGAGGCTGTGCTGATTTGTGAGGTCAATGAACACACAGGCAGTAATTCAACCAAACATCTTGCAGTACCGCTGCCACTGAGGAGGAGCACTTCCAGATGACCGTTCCCAGTGATGTTACTTGTGTGCTTTGGTCTAGTCCGACCCTCCAGGAGCCTCCAATTCCACAGCCCCTCACTCTCTGAGGCTGCTCTCTCACGCTGTCTGGGAGCTCCAACACCCCAGCCTGCTCTATTCACTGAGAGCTACTTGAGAGCCCTCTGCACTCCTTGCTCCCCTGCCGACGACAAACTAGTCACCTCCCACTCAATCTGCTTAACCCTTCAGTGGGCGACCCTTTCCTCACTGGACCTGCCCCCTGGTGTGTGTGTGTGTGTGTGTGGGATTTGTATGCTGGTCTTAGCACATCACTGGGTGACACCTGGAACCAAGGGAGAGATGGATGCTGCACGGAAAGGAAAATTGTGCAACATCCTGTGATGGCCTGATAGGCCAGGGCGTCACATGTGCACATTACATCAGATCATATTGATTTTACCCCCAGTGTAAGACTTTCAGACACTGCACGTGTCTCACACAAGTCTTATCACTCATACCCAAGCATAGTGCTTCTTGATTGAGTGGTTTGTATTCATAACTCCCTAGAATTTTGAACCCAAACTTTGTCTTTTTGGAAGTCGGTTTCCAAACCCGAACCTTGAACCTTGAACCCCAGGTTCGCGCATCTCTACTGAGAATAATAGGAATGGACATGACCAGTCCGGAGCTACACCAGTTGGTTTCTCCCTGTACTGGTTGATTGACAGGTCTCTCTAGGTATACACCAGAACTTGTAACATCTATTTCTATAGTCCATCCCAAAAGTATCTTCAAACTACGTTTTCTCTGAACATCAGTGCATTTCAGAGTTAAAATATAACTAGCTGCAATCTGTAGCCATGGTCCTATCCATGATACCTGTGGTTTGGGCAGTAAGAATCAAATGACAGTTCCCCTTTAACAACATTTTTTAAAAGGATAAGTCTGGACATATCACTAGGCAAGTCATTCAAAACCTCTCACATGTTACAAGCATTTACTTTTTAGCTTTTTCACGTGTTGTTATTTCAAATAATTAATCTGCTTTCAGCCTAAAAGCAAAGCTGGTGTAATGAGAAATCATAAAGCTGAACACATAATATTTCATTTAAAGACTTTAATTCTGCTGTGTATCTAACCAGATATATTCTGTAAATGAATTGCCCCCTGATTGACTGATTCTTTCAATAGCTGCATTTGTTCAGGACACATTTTTTACTCTCCTCTGCCATAAAGAATACTAAAAAAAGAGCATGGATTATTTATAAACCAATAAAACTTATGTGTTTTTTTAATTGGAGCTCGAATCCATAAATGCTAATTATGCTTAGACAAAGCTGTCTTAGATAAGGCAGATGGAGAATTGCTTGTGCATAAAGTATAAAAGTAAGTAAAGTATTGTGTGTGATAAGACCGTCACTCTACCGGTACTAATAAATTGTCCTTCATTAGCCAACAGTAAAACCACAAACATGTATATTGTTCTGCTAGAACAAGTCACAAGGTAGCAAACAGCGACAGCATGAGGCAATAAATCACTAAGGCGGATTCACACTGAGAATATTTAAAAGTAAATTATGTAAAACGCTATAAAAATAGTGAAATTATGACTGTCTCACTTAAACCATCTTTCTGTTAACGTCACTTGGAAGTTAACTTTTCTTGACTCTTAAACTTCTTTTATGGTGATTTCTAAAACAAAAAAATGATTTTTACATATATATTTGATATACTTTATATGCCTGTCATCAGATGAAAAGTAGCCATTTTGCTTTTATTTGATTCCTGCTCTTCTCTTGAGTATTTGTTTTTTAACAGTCCGCCATATGGTTATTTAGTGCTACTTTTTATTTTCTTTATCAATACGGCATAGCTAACAGGGGTCTATTGCAAGGCAGCATGGAAACACTGCTAAGAGAATCCAATGAGCAGCAACCAGGGGTGTAATGTCCAGGCCCATGCTGGAAAGGGGGCACATATTTCATCTAGATGTGCATCTAAGGATGCATATTAAACTGAAATGTATTGCTGTGCAGAGACCATTTGGATCTATGAGCCACAGTACACAATGCTGACCAATTAGAGGCCGGTAGCTGACGTCAATGAGCCAGGCCTTGGTATCGCATGGCAGTTATATCATGCATTGCCCATAGCAGGCAGGCCAGTGTTAGCTGCCAGCCTGTGCGCTGGCTATAGAAAAGGAAACCAAGAGTCTAAGAAGTAAAGGAAGTTCACAATTTTTTAGATTTGTTTTTCATGCATTAGTGTCAGAATGTGGAACATATACAGTACAGACCAAATGTTTGGACACACCTTCTCATTCAAAGAGTTTTCTTTATTTTCATGACTGAAAATTGTAGATTCACATTGAAGGCATCAAAACTATGAATTAACACATGTGGAATAAAATACTTAACAAAAAAGTGTGAAACAACTGAAAATATGTATTTTATTCTAGGT
The DNA here is from genome assembly GCF_048569485.1 of Anomaloglossus baeobatrachus. Lineage (NCBI taxonomy): Eukaryota > Metazoa > Chordata > Amphibia > Anura > Aromobatidae > Anomaloglossus > Anomaloglossus baeobatrachus. The sequence continues at coordinate 262,611,727 of NC_134358.1, read as the reverse complement.
TCTTCAAAGTAGCCACCTTTTGCTTTGATTACTGCTTTGCACACTGTTGGCATTCTCTTGATGAGCTTCAAGAGGTAGTCACCGGAAATGGTCTTCCAACAGTCTTGAAGAAGTTCCCAGAGATGCTTAGTACTTGTTGGCCCTTTTGCCTTCACTCTGCGGTCCAGCTCACCCCAAACCATCTCGTTTGAGTTCAGGTCTGGTGACTGTGGAGGCCAGGTCACCTGGCGTAAGCACACCATCACTCTCCTTCTTAGTCAAATAGCCCTTACACAGCCTGGAGGTGTGTTTGGGCCTGGGGTCATTGTCCTGTTGAAAAATAAATGATGGTCCAACTAAATGCAAACCGGATGGAATAGCATGCCACTGCAAGATGCTGTGGTAGCTATGCTGGTTCAGTAGGCCTTCAATTTTGAATAAATCCCCAACAGTGTCACCAGCAAAGCACCCCCACACCATCACACCTCCTCCTCCATGCTTCACGGTGGGAACCAGGCATGTAGAGTGTGTCTGTTCACCTTTTCTGCGTTGCACAAAGACATGGTGGTTGGATCCAAAGATCTCAAATTTGGACTCATCAGACCAAAGCACAGACTTCCACTGGTCTAATGTCCATTCCTTGTGCTTTTTAGCCCAAACAAGTCTCTTCTGCTTGTTGCCTGTCTTTAGCAGTGGTTTCCCAGCAGCTATTTTACCATGAAGGCCTGCTGCTCAAAGTTTCCTCTTAGCAGTTGTTCTAGAGATGTGTCTGCTGCTAGAACTCTGTGTGGCATTGACCTGGTCTCTAATCTGAGCTGCTCTTAAACTGCAATTTCTGAGGCTGGTGACACGGATAAACATATCCTCCGCAGCAGAGGTGACTCTTGGTCTTCCTTTCCTGGGGCGGTCCTCATATAAGCCAGTTTCTTTGTAGCGTTTGATGGTTTTTGCCACTGCACTTGGGGATACTTTCAAAGTTTTCCCAATTTTTCGGACTGACTGACCTTCATTTCTTAAAGTAATGATGGCCACTCATTTTTCTTTACTTAGCTGCTTTTTCTTACCATAATACAAATTCTAACAGTCTATTCAGTAGGACTATCAGCTGTGTATCCACCAGACTTCTGCACAACACAACTGATGATTCCAACCCCATTTATAAGGCAAGAAATCCCACTTATTAAACCTGACAGGGCACACCTGTGAAGTGAAAACTATTTCCGGTGACTACCTCTTGAAACTCATCAAGAGAATGCCAAGAGTGTGCAAAGCAGTAATCAAAGCAAAAGGTGGCTACTTTGAAGAACCCACACTGTGTGCAGAATTGTTAGGCAAGTTGTATTTTAGAGAATTTTTTTTATTAATGATCAACAACTATGTTCTCAATCAATCCAAAAGACTCATAAATATCAAAGCTTAATATTTTTGGAAGTTGGAGTGGTTTTTTTTTAGATTTGGCTATCTTAGGAGGACATTTATTTGTGCAGGTAACTATTACTGTGCAGAATTATTAGGCAACTTAATAAAAAACATATATATTCCCATCTCACTTGTTTATTTTCACCAGGTAAACCAATATAACTGCACAACATTTAAAAATAAACATTTCTGACATGCAAAAACAAAACCCCAAAAAATTAGTGACCACTATGGCCACCTTTCTTTATGATGACACTCAACAGTTTACCATCCATAGATTCTGTCAGTTGCTTGATCTGTTTACAATCAACATTGCGTGCAACAGCCACCACAGTCTCCCAGACACTGTTCCGAGAGGTGTACTGTTTTCCCTCCCTATAGATCTTATATTATATGAGGGACCACATGTTCTCTATGGAGATCAGGTCAGGTGAACAAGAGGGTCAAGTCATTATTTTTTCATGTTATAGACCTTTACTGGCCAGTAACGCTGTGCAGTAGTTGGATGCTTGTGATGGAGCATTGTCCTGCATGAAAATCATGTTTTTCTTGAACGATACCGATTTCCTCCTGTACCACTGCTTGAAGAACTTGTCTTCCAGAAACTGGCAGTAGGTCTGGTAGTTGAGCTTTACTCCATCCTCAACCCAAAAAGGTCCCACAAGTTCATCTTTGATGATACCAGCCCATACCACTACCCTACTTCCACCTTGCTGGTGTGTGAGTCAGATTGGAGATCTCTTCCCTTTACTAATCTAGCCTCTGGCCCATCCATCTGGCCCATGAAGAGTCACTCTCATTTCATCAGTCTATAAAACCTTTGAAAAATCAGTCTTAAGATATTTCTTGGCCCAGTCTTGATGCTTTATCTTATGTTTCTTGTTCAAAGGTGAGAGTTGTTCAGCCTTCCTTACCTTGGCTATGTCCCTGAGTATGGCACACATTGTGCTTTTTGATACTCCAGTAACGTTGCAGCTCTGAAATATGGCCAAACTGGTGGCAAATGGCATCTTAGCAGCTTCACGCTTGATTTTCCTCAATTTATGGGCAGTTATTTTGTGCCTTTTTTTTGCCCAACACGCTTCTTGCGACCCTGTTGGCTATTTGCCATGAAATGCTTGATTGTTCGGTGATCACGCTTCAAAAGGTTCAAGACTGCTGCATCCCTCTGCAAGACATCTCACAATTTTGGACTTTTCAGAGCCCATCAAATTTCTCTTCTGACCCATTTTGCCAAAGGAAAGCAAGTTGCCTAATAATTAAGCACACCTTATATAGGGTGTTGATGTCATTAAATCATACCCCTCATAACAGAGATGCACATCACCTGATTGACTTAATTGGTATTTGGCTCTCAAGCCTATACAGCTTGGAGTAGGGCAATATGTATAAAAGTTATCAGGTGATCAAAATACTCATTTGCCTAATAATTCTGCACACAGTGTAGAATATAAGACATATTTTCAGTTATTTCAAACTTTTTTAAGGATTTCATTCCACATATGTTAATTCATAGTTTTGATGCCTTCAATGTGAATCTATCATTTTCAAAGTCATGAAAATAAAGAAAACTCTTTGAATGAGGTGTGTCCAAACGTTTGGTCTGTACAGTATATCAGAATAGGGGACATATATACCAGGATAGGAGACATATATAACCTGAAGGGGCCCATGATAGGGGACATGTATACCAGTAAAGGGCCAAAGATGAGGGACATATATACCAGGAAGGGGCCAAGGATGGAGGACATTTATACCTGGAAGGAGACCAGGATAGGGATCTACATACCAGTAAAGGTCCCAGGATGAGGGACATATATACCAGTAGGTGTCCAGGAAAAGGACATTAGTACAGGATGCGGGACATTATTACATAATGGAGGGGGGAGCACATATGTTTTTATAGGACTTCAATGGCCCATACATCTCACCAATATGTAGTAAGGGGGCCCAGGTCCTCGGACTCTAGTTACGCCACTGGCAACACTTCTTTGCTAAAGACCATAAAAAATAGCACAAACCAAAAGATCCATATCTCATAAACTGTATGGTAGATTAAAAAAAAAATAATACACAGGAGAGCAGAAGGAATAAAGTAACAGAAAAATGAGCCACTATTGACCTGGTGACAGGTCCTCTTTTAGATGATTCATTATGTGGTAAAATACAATGCTAAAGTTATCTTAAATAGTAAAAAATAAAAAGATTTACAGATTGCACAACATAGTGAAGAGACCTACAACCTAGGATCCATTTGACACATGCACTGGGTAAAGACACTGGCACATATACTAAACTTATGTGTAGGGTTCCATTTACTAAAGCAGATGGCAAAAGTGTTTTCTGTCTGATAAATTAATATTATATTTAATAAACTGTCTGGAATAGCATCACTGAATCTCTACAGAGGCAATGGATAAAAAAAAGGAACATATATAATGCATGGTAATTGTTTCTTTAACATACTATACACTGAAGGTATACAATGTGCACTATGCAATCAATGAATACAAATTTATTTTCTGTTTACTTCTAAAATTTACTTTCTATAGATCATGCAATTTTATGAAAATATTTCTTTTTTCAGCCTTTGGACTTTGAAAGCAAGAAAAGCTACACACTGAAAATTGAGGGTTCAAACCCACATATTGAAGTACGTTTTTTCAACCTTGGTCCATTTCGTGACACCACAACTGTACACATCAGTGTTGAAGATGTTGATGAACCTCCTGTGTTTGAATCCAGTCATTATTTTGTGGAAGTCTCTGAAAATGTAGATATTGGTACAACAATACAGATTGTTTCTGCTAAGGATCCGGATTCAACTAATAATTCAGTTAGGTAAGTAATCATAAAAATGAATACCACAAAGTTCATTGATTTTCACATTAATTTCAAGATTATCTCTAGTGACCCACCCAAAAATAAAATAATATAGTGAGTAAATGCAGCTTCATTCATTTGCTGGCTACACCAGGGTCAGCATCAGCCCTTACTGAAGCCCTTTGACAGTCCTTGCATTTAAGAGCACCGTAGATGCATCTACATAATTAGCTAATATGAAGCATTTACTTTTACCAAATGTCTTGACCATGACTTAAGGGGGCTTTACACGCAACAACATTGCTAACGAGATGTTGTTGGGGTCACGGAATTCGTGACGCATATCCGGCCTCGTTAGCGACGTCATTGCGTGTGACACGAACGAGCGACCGCTGACAATGTAAAATACTCACCAAATCATTGATTGTTGACACGTCGTCCATTTCCCAAATGTCGTTGCTGCTTTTTGACGCAGATTGTTCATCGTTCCTGAGGCAGCACACATCGCTAAATGTGACACCGCAGGAACGACGAACAGGACCGTACCTGCGTCCTCCGGCAACAAGGTGGGCGTGTCTTTCATGCGGCTGCTCTCTGCCCCCCCCCCGCTTCTATTGTACACTTGCCGTGTGACGTCGCTGTGACGCCGCACAAACTGCCACCTTAGAAAAGAGGCTGTTTGCCGGCCACAGCGACGTTGCTGGGAAGGTAAGTCTGTGTGACAGGTATTAGCAATATTGTGCGCCACAGGCAGAGATTTGCACGTGACACACAAACGACGGGGGGGGGTGCGATCGGCAGCGACATCGCTAGCGATGTCGCTGCGTGTAAAGTGGCCTTTAAGCAGAAATAAACTCAGCCACTCAATATGAATGTAAGGAAAGAAATTGGAAGTCCAAAAGCTGATGTGCTTAACAGAAATAGTTTTATTCAAATAATTATTCAGTCTGATATGAAATAAGAATATAGAAGTCCAACAAGAGACCACGAGTACTATACAGACAGAAATTTTGACGTTGCGACAGAATTGTCTTTCTCAAAAGACCATGACTTAATCACAACACCTTCTGCATGGGAATTAAAAAAAATAAGAATGAGCCAAAGTCTAAGACAGGATTTTTTCTGCCTAAAAACCTTAATAGTAATGTTTAACACATGCATAATGTGCTATTATTAGAGTTGGTGCAAATTGTTTATTCGCAGGACAGTATTCCTTGACCTCGTTGGTAATCCGTGATGGGTAAATTGGAGCCCTGAGAACCGCCGCCTACCTCTAAGCATCCAAAAAACATCTTTTGATTAGCCAGTCTGGCATGACATCAGAAGTGCATCACAACACAACAAGGATATCGCGCTAGACCAGCTAGTCAACAGAAGAACCATAGGTGCTGTCAAATAAGAGCCTATTCTCAGGGCTCCCATCCAAAGACTAGCTACTGACGTGGCCAATGGATCCGAGTCACGTGAACTAATTGCACCACTCTCTCTATGACATATCTTCTTATGTAGTACATTATGAGTACAAATCAAAGATGAATAGTAAGATTCACATTTTTTTTTAGTAAAGTTACTAAAAAACTAATGGTGCAAAAACAATTACAATAAACCAACTTGAATACATTATAAGTAGTGTTGAGCGAGTAGTTAACTATTCGTACTCACTATGCTGTTAGCGAGTACTGTCCGCTACTCGCATATTCATTACAAGTAGCGGGCGCAATGTAAGTCAATGGGAAATACTCTCTAAGTAGCAAGTAACCCGAAAGCCGTACTATTTGCTACGCGCATGAAAAGTACGGCTTTCAGGTTACTCGCTACTTCATATTTCCCATTGCGCTCGATACTTGTAACGAATATGCGACTAGCGGACAGTACTCGCTAATAGCATAGTGATTACGAATAGTTAACTGCTCACTCAACATTAATTATAATCATCAAACAGCACAAATCAGTAAATAACTTTTTTTAGTTTTCAAGTAAACAGAACAACTTGTACAGTTGAACATAATATTTATGGTGATCAGTAAATTACATGAGTAAAAATGGAGCAATTACATTTTTTAGCTTTCTATTCTGATAATTCTAATTGTATACTAGGTGGATGTTATGACTTGAGGCAAAAGAGAGCCATTATGGATGAATGGTTAGAAGGCCCACTTAACTCTAAATCTGGTTTTATGTTGCACTTCATTTAAAGGGATTATCAGTATTATTTTTATTTACAATGTGCATAAAATTAACAGGCAGGTAGTTACTACCTGCCTGGTGCCGATCAGTCACAAGCAGCTAATGCCACTGATTCAGCTACTCGCGCTGACACCACATTTATAGTGCAGCGGTTTCTCAGCTGCTCTGCTCAGTTGACAGGGTGGGATTACCAAAATCATGCCAATTGACAGCCAGCACTCACCTGCCTAACTGTGTGAAGCCATTGTCAATCAGCATGATGCCGGTATTCACGATAGGTCAGCAGAGCAGATAAAGAGGTGTTCTGTTGACGAGAAGTAGCTGAATCACCAGCAAGAGCCATCAATGACCGCTCTGTGCTGACACCAAATAGAACAAGCAGGTAGTTGCCTCTTTTAGCAACTACCTGCCTGTTAATTTTTAGGCACATAGAAAAAATTACAAAAGTCCCGGACACACAAGTCATTAACATGGGGTAGAGCAGGTAGAGACTTGAATCACTGCAGCCATTTGGACTATATTATGTTATTTGGGCAATAGATGGCATTGCTACTCATAATAATAATATTTATTAATTTATATAGCGCTGTTAATTCCACAGCACTTTACATACATTGGCAATACTGTCTCCATTGGGGTTCACAATCTAAATTCCCTATCAATATGTTTTTTTTTGGATACTGTATATATTTCTTTATATACGAACATACAAACATTCCAATTTTCTAGCTTCTTACCATTAATCCTTCAAATTAAAAATAAGAATACATTTCTTCTACTTTTCACAGAAAATGTACATTAAACTCAATAGCAAATTTCAGTTTTTGAACAAAACTTCTTGATAAAATAAAAGGCTTATTCTGTTGCCTGTACGTAAGGAGTAATAGAAGTTCAAAGCCTGGTTACTAATTGCAAAAATGGAGAATTCAGAACAAAGGTAATGCCTGTGAAGTTTAGCATTACTGATTAATAGAGCACAATGATCATAATCTTTAATGCTAATCTGACCTTCAAATGTCAAGAAAATGAGAATGCGTTGAAAGGACTTGCAAGAGATTTCTAGCAAATCAAACCTTGGAATTCATTGTTTAGATGGGCGCTGAAGTAACTGCGACTAGCTTATCATAAAATTATGGAGAATTTTGTCACGTGCAATGGTGCACAATGGATGTTTCATTCAGGTAATAATGATGAATGTCAACATCATCAACAATCTTCTGAACTTTTGTTGAAGCACACAGTGCATGGAAAAAAATATTGTATGCCCTTAGGCCTAATTCAGAGCTGCGTACAGCAGCAACATTGTATGTGCAGGGGTAGGGTGCCCATATGGTGGTGTATTTTGATTGTATTATTATGCAGTCATTTTGGCCTACAAAAAGTATATTATGGATATCATGGAAAGATACATGGACTGAGTAAAAACAAGTTTATCTAGACTAGATAGTCTCTTCAATATTAAATTTTGATTCATTTTCTGTATTTGGATATGTTTTCATGGATTCCTTTAATCAATTTTTTTGTAGAATTTTAGTAAAATTATTGTTAAAAATACTGTTCCTCCTATTATTTACTTCTGTTTTCTTCTACCCCATGTATCAAAGTGTTTGTGTTATTCTACTCCATGTATCAATGTGTTCTCCAACCCCATGTATCAAAGTGTTCTTCAACCATATTTATCCATGTGTTCTCCTAGCTCATGAATCAATGTGTTCTCATACACTATGTATCAATGTGTTCTCCAACCCCATGCATCAATGTGTTCTCCTACCCCATGTATCCATGTGTTCTCCTACCCCATGTATCAATGTGTTCTCCTACCCCATGTATCAATGTGCTCTCCAGCCACGTGTATCAATGTGTTCTCCTACCCCATTTATCAATGTATTCTCATACCACATGTGTCAATGCGTTTGTGTTCTCCTACCTCATGTATCAATGTGTTCTCATACACTATGTATCAATGTGCACTCCAACCCCATGTATCAATGTGTTCTCCAACCCCATAAATCAATATGTTCTCTTACCCCATGTATCCATGTGTTCTCCTACCCCATGTATCCATGTGTTCTCCCACCCCATGTATTAATGTGTTCTCCTACCCCATGTAACAATGTGCTCTCCAGCCGCGTGTATCAATGTGTTCTCCTACCCCATGTATCAATGCGTTCTCCTACCCCATTTATCAATGTATTCTCATACCACATGTGTCAATGTGTTTGTGTTCTCCTACCTCATGTATCAATGTGTTCTCATACACTATGTATCAATGTGCTCTCCAACCCCATGTATCAATGTGTTCTCCAACCCCATAAATCAATATGTTCTCTTACCCCATGTATCCATGTGTTCTCCTACCCCATGTATCAATGTGTTCTCCTACCCCATGTATCAATGTGTTCTCCTACCCCATGTATCAATGTGCTCTCCAGCCACATCTATCAATGTGTTCTCCTACCCCATTTATCAATGTATTCTCATACTACATGTATCAATATGTTTGTGTTCTCCTACCCCATGTATCAATATGTTTTCATATACTATGTATCAGAGTGCTCTCCAACCCCATGTATCAATGTGTTCTCCTACCTCATGTATGAATGTGTTCTCTTAGCCCATGTATTAATGTGCTCTCCAACACTATGTATCAATGTGTTCTCCTACCCAATTTGTCAATGTGCTCTCCTACCCCATGTATCAATGTATTCTCCTACTTCATGTTTCAATGTGTTTGTATTTTCTACCCGATGTATCAATGTGTTCTCCTACACCAAGTATCAGTCTGCTCCTCTACTCCATGTTTCAATCGGTTCTCCTACCACCTATATTAATGTGTTCTACTTTCCCATATATCAATGTGTTTTTCTACCCATGTATCAATGTGTTCATTTTTTCCAACCCCGTGTATCATTGTGTTCTTCAAACCCATATAGCAATGTGTTCTCCAATCCATGTATCATTGTGTTCTACTTCCTCATCGCTCAACTAACTGTTTACAGCTATAGTAGTATGAGTAAGCATACACTATTTTACAGGAGAATGGCTCTCACAACTGAAACCAACTTTAGACCTCACAAGTGGTTATAAGTGCACACATAAGTGGCTGATGAAAACATAATCTGATCATCCATGCCTTAGCAGACAAGAATAAAGCAATTCAACATTTCAAGTAGTAGCTAAAAATTGGATTTATAATGCTAGTTTTTTTTTCTTGCAGGTATTCAATTGACAGGAACAGCGATCCTGGAAGATATTTCTATGTTGATATTACCACTGGAGCACTAATGACAGCAAGGCCTCTAGATAGAGAAGAAGTATCTTGGCATAATATCACAATCTTAGCAATGGAGATGAGTAAGTAAAATTGACATTTTGAATTTTAAATACGGCAACTTCCATAAATCAGTGCGCAGTCCATCCTAGATTTTAGAGGACATGCAGTAGAATAGGCTGCATGAAGAACATTTTCTTGAGACTTAGGTCAGAGCAGTGTTCTATCAAGCGCATTCTTCTGTTTAGTCAACCTGACAGGACATTGGGTGGAGTTGGACTAAAGAAGAAGATAAACACATTTCTTCCTTTCTTTAGCTGACTGAGAATAAACATCCATCTCAGTCAGGCTGACAGTTTATTGCAGTACAGGGAGTAAGTGTGCCTCTCTCTTCATGCCACAGTTCCTTCATGAATTGATTCTCTCTTCATGCAATCCATCCTAGGATGGCTGCACCTACTAGATGGTAGTTGCCATTTTAAAAATCTTAACAGAGGGCACTAGATAAAGCATACATTTTTGCTAGATAAAGGTATCTAGAAGAATGATTAAAGGGAACCTGTCAGGTCCAGTATGCACTCAGAACCACAAGTAGTTCTGGGTGCATATCGCTAATCCCAGGATAACGGTCCCTGTATATACTAGCATAGATAAAGAGATCTTTAGAAAAAGTGTTTCTAAAGATCTTTTATCGTATGCTAATGAGCAAGGGGACTAGTCCCCTGGGCGTTAGTTCCCCTGGCTAGCCGACTCAATTAGCATGTTAGCACACCCATGTGGTCATGCTAACATGCAAATGAATGCGCAGTATCAGAGGATGATCTCACTCACCTCTCCGCTGCCATTGCTGCCCGACACTAGATTTCGACTCAGAGTGAATGACGCCGGAGTTTTGGACATGCACACATGGGTGTACGCGTCCTGGCTTCAAACTGAAGTAGTGCACATGACCAAAAGTCCGGGATCATGCGCACTGAGCTGAAATTCAGTGTTGGGTGGCAATGGCAGTGGAGAGGTGAGTGAGATTATCCTCTGACGCTGCACATTCATTAGCATATTAGCATGCCCACAGGGTGTCTAGCTATAGATACTAAAGGAGGTGGCTAGTCCGGGGATATAATAGCCTTGGGACTAGTCCCCTCGCTCATTAGCATAAGATAAAAGATCTTTAGAAATACTTTTTCTAAAGATCTCTTTATCTATGCTAGTGTATACAGGGATGGTTAGTAAGGGATTAGCAATATGCACCCAGAACTGTTCGTGGTTTGGGTGCTTATTGGACCTGACAGGTTCCCTTTAATATTTGAATATATTTTTTTATTTACTTTATCACATTTCTCTGGTAACCCCTTTAACACCTTACTGATGAGACATAATGGTATGTCATATGGTGTATACTGCTGTACACAGTGGGCTCTGGAGACAACAGATACTGGAACTATTTCCAGACACTGCTGTTTAACCATTTATATGCTGCTGTCAATCATTGACAACAGCGTCTCAATAGCATGATCACCAGGGAGCATGTGGGAAGCAATCATGGCAGGCGATGGATTGTCATAGTAGCCTGGAGCTTGTTGAACTCCCCATTAGCTAACATCTTTGTTCTCCTGTGAAGCCCAGGCTATGGCTGGACTTCATAAGAGAATGTCATTTTGCCTTTACACTGAAATACAGTTATATTACAGCAATAAAATGATCATAAGTTGAAACCCTCTAAAGAAACTAAACAAACAAGTAAAAAAAATGATTAAAAATATGAAAATGGTAAAAAAAAACATCAAAAATATGAATCACCCACTTCTCTCCCAGTGATAAAAAAATGCAAAAAAAAACAACCTTAAAATGCATATCCGCAATCACCATATCTATTAAAATTTAATGTATAAAATAAAAAGTTAATTAAACCAGATTGTAAACACCATAATGATACAGTCTAAACACCGGAATTGCAGTCTCTCTATTTGATTGTCACATCACTATAAAACATGATGAGAAAAGTTCTCAAAAAATTGAATCTACCAAAATGAAAAGGCATTAATAAAAAACGTTAATTTGACAAGCAAAAAACAAGCTCTCAAACTGCTCTGTAAACAAAAAGTTAAAGGTCTCAAAAATGGCACTACAAACATAAATAATTTTTTCACAATTCACAATTTTTTTCACCAATTGTGTGTAAAACTATACATTAACAGGATTCATAATCAAACTGACAGAGAAAATCATATTGCCTAATTATTTTTACCAATGCAAAAAAAACCCATAAAAAACAATGTTTTTTTTTCACCATTTTACCCCACTTCAATTAGTTCTGTTGCTTTTCAGTAGGTTCATTCAAAATTACAACCCGTCCTACAAAGAACAAGCCCTCATATGGCCATGTTGGCAGAAAAATATAAGTTATGACTCTTCAAATAAGGTTAATGTTAACATGAGTGCAAAACCAAAAAATGGCAGAGGAGTAGAGATGAGCGGACCCGTGGAAGTTTGAGTTTTGTTGGTCCAGCTGAAATTTTTTAAAGTTCAGTTTTGGACCCAGCCTTGACCTGAACTTCATTTGAAGTCACTGATTGGCAGTTTGGGTTTCCTCCTACATGCAGCCAGCCATAAATAGATCGCTTATGGGGGCGGGTTTTTTTTCCATTTTTTTTTTTTGCTTTGTGCACACAACATCTGATCCCGCTGTTGTTACCCCCAGTGTGCGCTGTTCAAACACTGCAAGCAGCTTGCATTGGGCTGAGCACTGGGCATACCTGAGTACAGCGATGCTCACACGAGTGGTTTGCTTTCGTAAAGCACCCAAACTGCGAACCCAAACTTTGTTTTCTTTAAAAATCTGAGTTCGTACCGAACACTGAACCCAAACTTCAAGTTCACTCATCTCTACAGAGGAGTTAAAGGACTTATGGTGCCTGCCACTTAATGAAAATTAAGTACTAGAATGTCGTAAGGTCAGAAAATTAGATATACATCTTCTGAGCAGTTGCATATTTGTGCCAAATTTGCAGCACTTCCAGTGTAAAGTTTATTCATTATTTTTAAAAGCTGTTGCCTATGCCATCTTTTCGTACTCATGACCACTTTTTAAAGTTTTGTTGAGCAAGGTTCAAAAACCAAAAACTATGTACTTGTGACTTTTTTTTTAGAAATTTTTGTAGAAATGATGAGTTTTTGGGACTTAGTTTTCACCAAAACTGACATAAACTACTTAATAAATTTGAGCTAGTGTACCTGTATGTACGTGCCAGATACTATGTACTGTGTGATGATGCCATGTGATTGCAGGTACTACATCGAACGAATGAGATCTGGATAAAAATGCCCACCCTTCTGTCATATGTACATCCAAAATTATATGAAGAAATATTTTTGTGTTTATCCCATTAGTTATCCCTTTTCTAGACCTTCAATAGCCTCTGACACTGCACCTTTACTAAACACCATCATTCTCATTAGGGTACCCGATTTTCATCTCAGTAGCCTCTTGGAAAGTTCACTTATTCTATTGTTTTAAGAGGCCACATTCAAATGAAACTTTTATAATTAGTTTAATTAGGAAATATCACATTTGAAACCAGTTTTATTGATGAACTTGTCAAAAGGATAATGTTGGTGTTACTTTTAAATAAATTTCTAACATATATATTGAGTAGAGATGAGTGGATTGTTTTGTAAAACTTTGGTCCACAGTACAGGTTAGTGCTCTCTGCCTGTGGGCAGGAGTTGCTCAAAATTCCTAACCCTCCTGTATCCAAGGCTTGGTTTATGATTTTCTGGGCTGGTACCTGTGCGCCACACACCACACAGATGTCATCATGGCAAAAAACCCAACGTCTCAGGAAATGTCTGCAGCACAGACTTCGAACATGGGCTGGGATTGCGCTTGGTGATCCGCTCATTTGTTATATTGAGTATTTTTACAGAATAACATTAAGTAAAAGCTGACAATATACAGTAATAAAATTATTAAGAATGTGTCACTTTTTCTTACCCATCAGATAATCCTGCACAGGTTGGAAGTGTTTCTGTTACAATAAAAATCCTAGATGTTAATGACAATGCTCCAGTCTTCACCAAATTTTTTGAGACATTCATGTGTGAAAATGCAAAAGCTGGGCAGGTAAGACAACTCAAAAAGTGTATCAAACTATATTTCTATTGTAATTTTCTAGGGTTATACAAACAATACCTAAAATGTGCTATAGAATCATACGTTCCCTGATAGACAGTCGAGTTGAGCCTTGTTAGAAGGATTTGCCATTAATCAGCTTATTCAGATTATGCTATCCCAAAACCGAGTACTATTCCAATATTTGTCATGAATAATATCCTAATACAACTCAGTGGGGAACCTGACCATTGATCTTGAAGATTTCCCAGATAAATGCTTGGGTTCCCCATTGACTTTTCTTAGGTTTGTTATTCATGATGAATACTGGAATAGTGCTAGGTATTTGGTACGAATAATCTGAACCCAAATATTTTACTATTCGCCTATCACTAGTAACTAGCCATGTTTTCAGTTTCACTCCTGATCCTATTCCAATGAATGAAACTTTACACAATGTCCTTTGAATACCGGCTGTTTGTGTAATGAATGAATACTCATTATATACACTAAGGGCGGCTTTGCACGTTGCAACATCGCACGTGCGATGTCGGTGGGGTCAAATCGAAAGTGACGCACATCCGGCGTCACTTTCGACATCGTTGTGTGTAAATTCTAGATGATACAATTAACGAGCGCAAAAGCGTCGTTATCGTATCATCGTTGCAGGCTCCGACTTTTCCATAATTATGCTGCCGCGACAGGTACGATGCTGTTCCTCGTTCCTGCGGCAGCACACATCGCTGTGTGTTACACCGCAGGAGCGAGGAGCTTCACCTTACCTGCCGCCGGCAGCTCTACGGAAGGAAGGAGGTGGGCAGGATGTTTACATCCTGCTCATCTCTGCCCCTCCGCCGCTATTGGCTGCCTGCCGTGTGACGTCGCTATGACGCCGCACGACCCGCTCCCTTAGGAAGGAGGCGGGTCGCCGGCCAGAGCGACGGTCGCAGGGTAGGTGAGTGCATGTGAAGCTGGCGTAGCGATAATTTTCGCTACGCCAGCTATCACAAGATATCGTACCTGCGATGGGGGCGGGGACTATCTTGTGCGACATCGCAGCATCGGCTTGCGATGTCGCAACGTGCAAAGCCCGCCTAACTGCTTTGGCAAATTTATGGATGTCGTCAATGATTACTAACTCATAATTTCCTAATAGGGTGTTTTTATTCCACTAGTAGAGGTTGCATGTTATAAGTAATTCAAAGTGCTCCGTTGCATAAATTATCATAATGTGGTCACATTTTCCAGGAGAGGGATTTTCCTTGCATGTTGCCTCTATTGATGGCCTAAAGTCAACCATCCAGCCTGGCTCTAAAAAGTTAAGTATACATTTGTTATTCATAGTCACCCTACGATGTTTTCCTCTGGCTCATCCACTGCGACAAGCTATATGTCTTCCTGCATCCAAGAAGGCAGCTGCAGTTGCATAGGAAGAAGTGGTAATTCTGAACCATGCCTCCACAGCTAAGGAAAGGCAGGTGACATTCATGTTGGATACAGGTGTTCCAGAATGCCAGTCTCAGCATACAGGCAGTGGGAGGTAAAGGTTGAGAACCAGCTTGGGTGCCTGCCCATGGGTGACTCTACGTGACAAATGTATAGTCATTTTTTAGTGGCAGGGTGAAGGGTTGCCTTAACAATATATTGATGATTCAGTAAAAACTCATGTCCATCTTGAGCTTAGCTAAATGAGTCTCATTTTTATATTATAATTTCCTTTTATTTGTTCAGTGATTAGGTACATCATTTTTACTGTGAAATGTGTGTTTCTTGCATAGATTTTTTTTATTACATAATGAATATCTTATTATTGAAGGGATCATTTAGTTTAGCTGTACCAATCTAATGACGGCCTGGCAACCGGAGGAATCTCCAGTAATGCCAGGCCTGGATTCAGGTACCTGCATTGCACTCCGGAGATCTTACCTGAGCTCTGGCGTGCAGCCGAGACTGTACCGCGAGCGCCGAGTGATTGATTCCCTGGCGCTTGCGGTTCAGTTCATGTCAGCTGCAGACAGGCCGGGCTAATCTCCGGTGCTGTCACCTGAACTCCGTAGATCACCCCGGCCTGTCTGCAGCTGTCATGAACTGAACAGCAAGTGCCGGGGAATCAATCACTCGGCGCTCGCGGTACAGTCTAGGCTGCACTCTGGAGCTCAGGTGAGAGCTCCGGAGTCCAATGCAAGTACCTGAATCCAGGCCTGGCATTACTGGAGATTCCTCTGGTAGCCAGTCCGACGCTGCATTGCGGGATATGGTACTAAAGGATTCCTGTGTGCTTGATTGTGCCACTATGTAGATGTAATGAGCAGTGCTGAACAGAGTTCAAACAGTCACATGGGGGTAGTTTTATGCAAATGATCATGCACTACCCAGGATTAGCCCCACCCTCAGTGCACTTGGAGTCTCATTTACATAAAGATTGAAAATGGAATTTCACAGTGATGGAACATCAATTTACCACCAGGAATGTATGTTTTTTTGTTGTATTTTTTCTACCCTACCTAGTAATGTCATTAGTTTGATGACCCTAAAGCTTTTGACCGGTTTTCTTTAATATTGTATTAATGAAATGCCTCTGATTTTTTTACCTGCCATGTGTTATATTTGTATTTCAGCTCATTCAGACTGTAAGCGCAATAGATCAAGATGATCCTCCAGAGGGTCAACATATATACTACAGTCTGGCTCCTGAAGCTGCTAATAATCCAAATTTTACATTGAGGGATAACCAAGGTAACCTATATTTACTGTATATCTATTAATCTATCAGTTTATTTCACACTTTTTTTCCTGCATTTGTTTTTTTTATTTTGTTCAAACATTTGAGGTTTTCTGTTGTTTAATTTTTGTTTGTCCTATAAAGAAGCCTATAGGTAAAAAACATATAATGTTTAAAAATAAAAACCTCAATAGAAATGGTAAACATACCCAAATGGAATAAAAAAAATATAAAAAATACACTGTAGAGTGTATACTCTGTATAATTGCATTTGACTATGTAGCTCTACAGTTGACAACAAGGCAACCAGTTACTGAGCTCAACGACTCAACTGATCTACTCATGCTGTCAGCTCGGGCAGTGCCGCTGCACTTAGTTATTGGCTTCAGCAGTGTCAATGTCACATCAGCACTGCAGACAATAACGGACTCTATGAGCAGAGACTCAGCACTGGATGTGAGGAGGGAGGGTAAAACACAGGCGGGGACAGAAATATGGATAGAAAAAAGACTTTCAAAATGATTTCATTATGGTTGTGTGAATAAGGCCTAACAATAATTAATCCACAATAATAATGTGTAACGTTTTATACTCTAGTTTAATGATGATTGTGCTTGTCTTCATGTGTCTGCTAGATAACACGGCCTGGATCATGGCTCGAAAATCTGGCTTCAAACAAAGTGAACAAAGCCTCTTTTACATCCCAATCTTAATAGCAGACAATGGGCGCCCAATGTTGAGTAGTACTGGTACTCTGACCATACAAGTCTGCAGTTGTGATGAAGATGGGGATATCATGTCTTGTAGTGCCGAACCATACACTTTACCTATAAGCCTAAGCAGGGGAGCACTGATCGCTATCCTCGCTTGTATTTTTGTATTATTAGGTAAGTTGCAATTATTTATGGAATTCTTTTTAGTATGTTATCCTAATGCTAAATGCTCCAAAATACTATGCTTTAATTAAAGGGAATCTGTTAGCAGAGTTTTGCTATATAACCTGAGAAGCAGTATGATGTTCGGGCTGAAACACTAATTCTAGCAATGTGTCACTTACTAGGCTGTATATTACTGTTTCAAATAAATCACTGATTCATCATCACTCCGGGACTAGGTGTCTGATGCCTCCTATACAACTTCTTTGCATAACCATCCCCAATCACTGATTAGCAGGGAACAGTGAACCCAAACAGTAAAGTTCAGGGTTCATATCAAACACCAGGTGTCCGAGTCTAAAGGGTGCTTTACACGCTGCGACATCGCTAGCAATAGCTAGCGATGTCGTGCGCGATAGCACCCGCCCCTGTCGTTCGTGTGACATTTGGTGATCGCTGCCGTAGCGAACATTATCGAAGGGATCCAGAGCCAATTTTTAAAATTATTTAAATAAATAGTTTTAAAATACGGCTTTGGGTCCCCTCTGATTTTTTATAAGCCAAGGTAAAGCGAACTGCTGGAGTTGGTAATATTAGGGTGGGAAGGGCCATGGTTACTTGAATCTTCCCAGCTAAAAAATATTAGCTCGTAGCCACCCTAGAATTGCTGCATCTCATTAGATGCGCTATTTATGGGGCTTTGCCCATCTCATCTCAATTGCCCTGGTGTGGTGGCAATCAGGGTAACATATGGGGTTGATGACAGCTGGGATTTGTCAAAAATCACAACTGCCATTATGCCCTAGGTTAGTAATGAAGAAGTGTCTATGAGACACCCCTATTACTAACCTTGTAAGTAAAAAGAAATAAACACAAACACACAAATCCTTTAGTGAAAATGAAAGATGCAGACACTCTCTTTCACCTATTTATTATTCCCAAAAAGATCCCTGCAGGCCCGATGTAATCCATAAGAACGTGCCACGACTATCCTTGGCACAGTTACATCCGGAGACTGCAGCGAGCAGTGACATTTGAAAACAATACTGCACACTGCAGCCTCTGGAACACACTGAGGGCAATCGGCTGTGAGAAATGGTGACTGTGGAGACACGGGGCTCAGTGGGTGCTCTCGTCCGCTAAAACCCGACGCCTTTAGAAAGACAGTGTGGCTCAGGGCTCATCCCAACTGAACGCCGGCCTCCTTAACCGTGGGCGTAACACTACTCAGACAACACAGGGTGAGGGAACCACAATAATTAGACTTTATTGGATCCCCAAACAATTAACGGCACATAACACATAACCAGCAAAACACAAATGTAACAGGCAACAGAGTCTCACCCTTCCGCTGGCTCACCAGGGATTTAGAATGTCCATGCCTCAGAGGTTCCACGGCTATTTACTCCAATCCAGCAGCACCCCGCTTTCGGCGGGCACCCACAGTGACTGGAATAACGCCAGATTTAGGAAGCTGTCTGAGGTCTGCAAAGTCTGTAACAGGTGATTGAACTGTCCCAACCTGAGGGTCCTCCTTAGGTAGTCCTGGTATGATGATACAATCCTGGCAGCCGGAGTCAAAATCCCTTGACTGTGGATATGGTCTCCAACTGGAACCAGAGTCCCTAGATTGAAGCCATAAGGTGTCCTGATCCTATAGTCAGCTCTTAAGAGCTTAGACTGAATACATCAGCATCCATCGACCTTCATCAACCCTGGTGGCTTAAAGAAGTCCTCTCTTATAGCCACAGCCCTCCCTATGGGCACACTGCGTCCTCATCGATTGGTTGGACAAGATCGTCTCTCCCATTGGATGAATCTCAAGCTGCATGGACAATGTTCATCCAAATGATGTCCACAGAAAGACTGAGGGTATACATGTAGTCTGGAATGCACAGACTAGATAATGACTACTAAGGTAATTACATTATCAATACACAATTACAATACAATGATTACTGGAAGAGTCTGGAGAAACAATAGCTAAGCAAACATGAATTAGCACACAAAAGAACAATACGTCTGGCTGAATGTTAAGAAACTTTAACCCATGAGAGGCATTGGGTGTCCATGTCGTCACATTCCTCCCCCTTCTTAATATTAGCCAGACATGATAGGCTTCCGATCATCCTTCTCCTCTTGACGGCATTGTCCTTTTTAATGGTGAGGTCAGCAACAGAGGCTCGCATCTATACACCTCCCCCTGATTACCTCCCCCACGTTGAGCAGCCATATTGCGGACAAGCACTAAGCTGTGGTCCATGAGTTGAGCTTGCATACATTTCTTACTATCAATCTTCCCCCAGTCAATAGCCACAGTGTGGTTAGGCTTACTCACGATTCTTGGCTCAGAAGTGGATGCTGGAGACTGGGAATGTGAATTATCCTTGGAAAAGATGTTAGAAAGATCCACATCAGGGTCCTGCTTGGCTTGGAAGTGGGTGATGGCTGCTTCAAACTGACTGGATAATCCTTGTTCTAGGTCATTCTCCAAAATGACTGGTGTGAGCAGGTAATCCACAAGCCCCACTTTCACTTCCCTCTGGGTGGTATCCGAAACAACAGGCTTGGTGGGGCCATCTATGAACCCCACTTCAACTTCCTCCTGGCTAGTCCCCGAAACAACAGGTATGGGGAGGCTGTCCATAAACTCCATATGGACCTCTTCCTGGTCAGACCCAAAAGTAACTGGTGTGGGGACGGTGTCCATAAGCTCCACATCAGCCTTGCTCTGGTCAGTTTCCACAATGACAGGTATAGGGAGACTGTTCACAAGTCCCACATCGATCGCTTCCTGGTTAGTTCCCAAAATACCAGGGGTGGGGATGCTGTTCATAAGCTCCACATCAGCCTTGCTCTGGTCAGTCTCCACAATGACCGGTATGGGGAGGCTGTTCACAATCCCCACATCGATCACTTCCTGGTTGGTCCCCAAAATACCAGGTGTGGGGAGGCTATCCACAAGCTCCACCTCTCCCTGGTCGGTCCTTAGGTCCAACTGCACACATTCCAGAGGGACGTCTGAGCGCTGGCCCTCAGCCAGGGAGATGGATAATTGGGAATCTGGTAAAGGGTCTTCTGGGGAAACAATAACTGGGCTTACCAGGGTAACGGAGAAACCAGTGTCTCGTAGACCCTGACTCTTGACCGGCTGAGCTGGCAGATGGGCTCCAAGCATGCGGCCTCGGTTTTGGAGACAATTTTTATCTATATGTCCATGGCGCCCACATGTATAACAGTGCCATAGATTGGGCAAGTCACCGGCCCTGTTTGTAGTCCTTTGTTTTGGTGCAGCTTCTCCTGGGTAGCGGGACCATCCTTCTCGAGCGGCTGGTGCTAGCAGTACGGCAGCTGGAATCCCATAAACATATTCCATAACCAAAGCCCTCTCTTCTCTTGAGGATCTAGGCCCCAATGCATCCAACAACGCTGTGGCTTCGGCCATTTTGGACAAAGTTGATTCCCGATTGTCACTAGATCCATGATGTGGCACATAGCTTAAATCCTCTGGGTCAATATCGGCGGGATCCTCATCGTCCTCTGCATCATTCTGGGCATCCCAACGGACTAATTTCTGGATCAAGTCTGACCAAGCCTCAGCATTCCAGTAGACAATCTTTTGCCTCTGGCACAGATCCTGTAGCATTTATTTACTGCAGCGGTCGTAACTCTCTCTTGTCCTTGTCCCATGGATGAGCTGGTGGGGTTTGACATGGCAGCGTCCGAAACCTGAATGCCTCCCCTATGGCCTGCTAGGTATGCTTATGTGCCTCCCTGGTTGTTGAGCCCAGGACGGTGTCCAAGAACACCAGTCCTTTGCCGCTCCCCTGGATAACCCAGGCTGAGTAGTATCCCACTGCTGCCACCAATTGTGGAGACACGGGGCTATGAGGGTGCTCTCGTCCGCTAAAACCCGCTGCCTTTAGAAAGACAGCGTGGCTCAGGGCTCTTCCCAACTGAACGCCGGTCTCCTTAATCGTGGGCGTAGCACTACTCAGACAACACAGGGTGAGGGAACCACAATAATTTGACTTTATTGGATCCCCAAACAATTAACGGCACATAACACATAACCAGCAAAACACAAATGTAACAGGCAACAGAGTCTCACCCTTCCGCTGGCTCACCAGGGATTTAGAATGTCCATGCCTCAGAGGTTCCACGGCTATTTACTCCAATCCAGCAGCACCCCGCTTTCGGCGGGCACCCACAGTGACTGGAATAACGCCAGATTTAGGAAGCTGTCTGAGGTCTGCAAAGTCTGTAACAGGTGATTGAACTGTCCCAACCTGAGGGTCCTCCTTGGTATGATGATACAATCCTGGCAGCTGGAGTCGAAATCCCTAGACTGTGGATATGGTCTCCAACCGGAGCCTGAGTCCCTAGATTGAAGCCCTAAGGTATCCTGATCCTCTAGTCAGCTCCTAAGAGCTTAGACTGGATCCATCAGCATCCATCAACCTTCATCAACCCTGGTGGCTTAAAGAAGTCCTCTCTTATAGCCACAGCCCTCCCTTTGGGCACACTGCGTCCTCATCGATTGGTTGGACAAGATCGCCTCTCCCATTTGATGAATCTCAAGCTGCATGGACAATGTTCATCCAAATGATGTCCACAGAAAGACTGAGGGTATACATGTAGTCTGGAATGCACAGACTAGATAATGACTACTAAGGTAATTACATTAGCAATACACTACTAAAATACAATGATTACTGGAAGAGTCTGGAGAAACAATAGCTAAGCAAACATTGAATTAGCACACAAAAGAACAATATGTCTGGCTGAATGTTAAGAAACTTTAACCCATAAGAGGCATTGGGTGTCCATGTCGTCACAGTGACATCAGTCAAGTTCACTGCTGGCAGCTCCCACGGTACCCTGTGTGTGAGCCAACAAAACAAATAAAACAGTGTTCGTATCAAAATGACAGCAAGCATCCCAGCAAGTGACAAATGGAATCAGAGTCTTAACCCCTACATCGTACTTCTCTCAGATTACATAGCAAAAATTTGGTAAAAGATTCCCTTTAAAGGATTATTCACAACATTAATAGAAAAGGAATGTCTCTTCAGATCTGTGGAACTTTAATCATGGAGACGCCCACTAATCCCAAGTATGGGGTCTAAAATATCCTGTAGGTGCTATTTTTCCTTGACACACTTAATGATAAGTCGTTGGGGTCCATTAGGTGCAACCAATGTCCAATGTTTGACGGATCTGGCACAATTGTGTAACATCCATTAAATATTGAATCCACAACACTGATCTAAACAGAGCCTTCATTTTAGTTTTGTAGGTTTATTAAATGAATATGGCTTAGCTTGTGTTGCTTTTTCTTGCTTTCAGGAAACAATGATTCAATTTCATTAGGTTTGTAATTTCTAATAAATAATGCAATAAAATAGACAAAATAGACAGAACTTCTGAGGTTTATGCATTAAGGGGGCATTCATATTACATCTAAAACTAGAATATTTTATATGTCACTGGAAGCTGGGCTGTCAAATTGCTTTATTGTCCATATTAATTTCATGACATCCCTGGGTCTTATTAACACTCGGAGGCAGCTGCTGTAGTATAATGTAGAGTTTGTGATCTCTAATCTTCTGCTCCGTGCATGTAAATGAGTTGTCTGCAGGTGATTGTACTATGTGATAGTCTCTGCAGATATCCATTGGACATAAATGGGGAGGTTTTTTTAATATAACATTTCAGGACTGTCTGTGTGGTTTATAATGAGTATGTACTACACAGATACTTCTGACATTTGTGGTCCCTGCGGTCAGTGCCCTTCATATGCTCTGAAGCTGAATGCTTCCTTTGAAATGTACAGAAAGCATTTTTCTAGTGAGCTGTGATTATCAACAGACTAAAGATATATAATTTAGACAGTGCAAAGCATGATGCAGAATACCAACAAAGTGCACAATTTGTGATACACTATTATATTTAGAAGGAAATAAATAATAAAAGCTTAAGACCACTGAACGCTTGAAAATTCAGGTTTTACTGTCATTAACTCTTAGTATCACACTCCCTCCTATTATAAGTCATACAATCTACGGTTTTCACCAAACAAAAGAATTTAAAAAATTCAAACCAGGAGTGGGACAAGCCCGCTTGGTACCAAAATGAGGATTTTAGAGTGTGTTGTATACATTGTGTATCTAGGGGTATATGCACACAGCATTTAGACGCCTGTGTACCTGTATCTTTTTTTTAAAGAGAATCTGTCAGCAGGTTTTTGCTATGTAAGCTAAAACCAGCATGCTGCAAGGGTTAATACAGGAAATTCAGGGATGCCTGTCTTGTCACAGTATGATCTGTATTTATGTTTGTTTAAGCACCAAGACCCTTATCATTGCTCGGACTACAAAGTCATGAGCACGCCAGTTCAACACACCCCCTCCTCTGGTTGATACCTCACTATCAATGTACAATCTCTATTGAGAGCCTAATATGGGCGGGATAGCTCTCTCAGCTCTGCTACATGACTAAATCTAAACATTTAGATTGTGTCAGAACGGGTGCACTCAGTAATCTCACTGATGTATGACTGTATCTTCCTCTTTGTAAATATTATCTGATGGTGGAAGGTGTGATATTCTGTAGACTAGAGTCCGGGCGGGGGTCAAGTGTCCTGTTTCCTTTGATTCCTTCATCATTCCCTGGTGTGATCAGCATTTGTTAATTTCACCTTACAAGCTGGCCTCCCACAATTCCCCTTACCTACTCCTCTAGTCTGCCCTATATATCTGGGGGGTCTTAAGGGGTGCATGCATGCGGGGTGTTGCATGCGTGCCATCTTATGCAAAGTGCCACCGTTGCTAAGTACCTGGCAGTTATTTCAATGGCAGTTAGTCAGGGCAGGAGTCAGCAGGTAAACTACTCTATGACACCTTTTGTGTCAACCATGACCATTTTTTTCTATCCTTACCATCCTATTTGCTTTTACCGTCAACTTTCACCACCCTGTCCCCCCCATCACCACTCATCCACATCAGTCCCTCTCTCCTCCCCTCTCCTATGTACAGCTCCCAGGCTCTTTTCACCTATCTGAATAATCTCAATCCATCATACTCCAGGGTCTTGCAGAAAAAAACATGCCACAACTACAAACACCATCTGACCTTTCTCCTGTTACTTCTACTTCTCTCAGGCGATAGCTCTCCTAATCCCAGTCCTCCCCATGCTAACTTTACCCCCTCCCCCACCTCCCATAGAAACCCTGATAACCTCATTGACATTAGTTGTACACCCTCACTTCCCTCTTTTAATTGTGCTCTTTGGAATCCACGGTCAGTATGTAACAAGCTTACTTACATCCACAACCTCTTTCTCAATAACTCTCTTAATCTACTAGCCCTCACTGAAACCTGGATTCAGGAGTCTGACAGTGCTTCCCCTGCTGCCATTTCTCATGGTGGTTTACACTTTTCACATTCACCAAGACCTGAAAACAGACATGGTGGTGGAGTCGGTTTACTCCTGTCCCCTCAATGCACTTTCCAGGTCATCCCCCCAGCTCCATCACTCTCATTCCCATCCTTCGAGGTACACACCATCAGACTCTTCCATCCCTTTTCCCTCAGAGTTGCTGTCATATACCATCCACCAGGATAAAAATTAAACAAGGGAGCGCATGTGAAGGTTCTGGGAGATAGCGGTGAGGAGAAGAAAAGGAATCTGCTCACCTGATGTGGTTGTGCAGCCCTCGCACAACTACGGTATAAGGCAGGAGTGTGGAGTCAGTGATCTTCTGACCTGTTAGCCCACGATGTCCATCCAGGGAAGCAAATTCCTGAAGAGCTGGTCACATGACAGATCACTGGGCGTCTCTGGTAATCTGACCTCCGTATCAAGCAGCTCTTGCCGTGAACCCACAGGGGGGAGGATCAGCAGTAAAGTATAGAAGCACGGTCTGATAGAGCGCTAAGGAGGCCACAGTATTAGATTAATTTTTTTTTTTTTAGAATTTATTGTTTTCTATCAGCCACAACGCGTTTCGATATACACAATATCTTCATCTGATGAAGATAGTGTATATCGAAACGCGTTGTGGCTGATAGAAAACAATAAATTCTAAAAAAAAAAAAATTAATCTAATACTGTGGCCTCCTTAGCGCTCTATCAGACCGTGCTTCTATACTTTATATACCATCCACCAGGCTCACCCACCCAGTTCCTTAACCACTTTTCAGCCTGGCTGCCACACTTCATGTCCTCTGAATTACCAACCCTCATCCTAGGAGACTTCAACATCCCCATGAACAGCCCCTCCTCCCTATCAGCATCCCAGCTTCTATCTCTAACCACCTCCCTTGGACTTTCACAGCTATCATCCTCTGAGACACATGAAGATGGTAACACCCTTGACCTAGTCTTTATCCGCTTCTGCTCAATCTCTCACTTTGACAACTCACCTCTTCCCCCTCTCTGACCACAACATCCTCTCCTTCAAGCTCACAAACCCTCGTCCGCCCTAGCACACTCCCACCTATCACACATTCAGAAACCTACAGGCCATTGACTCTCAGACACTTACAGACTCTCTACACTCATCACTGTCCCCTATCTCCTCACTTTCCTGTCCTGATCTGGCTTTAAACCACTACAATGAAACACTCAGTAGCACCCTGGACCAAGTAGCACCCCTCACTCTCAGAACCTCCAAACACAGAGTAAAACAGTCTTGGCTCATATCCCAAACTCGATTTCTTCAGCGATGCTCCAGGAGTGCTGAACGCCTATGAAGGAAAATCCGCACACTAGAAAACTTCATCCACTACAAGTTCATGCTAAGGACCTAGAACTCTTCCCTTTACCTTGCTAAACAGACCTACTTCACCACCCTTATCTCCTCACTATCCTACAATCCAAAAAAGCTCTTTGACACCTTTCACTCCCTCCTCAGTCCCAAAGCACAGACCCCTATCACTGACCTCCATGCTGACAACCTGGCCTCGTATTTCACAAAGAAAATAAAAAACATCCGCCGAGAGATCAGCTCCCAGCCACCAAGCCTTGTGAATCCCATCCCTCGCCATATCCCATCCAGCTCACTTTCCACATTTGACCCAGTCACAGAGGAGGAAGTCTCCAGGCTCCTCTCTTCTTCTCGTCCTACCACTTGCCCTACTGATCCCTTTCCCTCATACCTACTCCAGTCTCTCTCTCCGGTTGTCACCACTCACCTAACTAAAATCTTCAATCTCTCTCTCTCTTCTGGTATCTTCCCCTGTTCCCTCAAACACTCTATCATTACTCCATTATTAAAAAAACCTTCTCTTGATCCGTCCTGCACAAGCAACTACAGACCAGTCTCCAATCTCCCCTTCATCTCCAAACTCTTGGAAAGCCTGGTCTACTCTCGTCTCACCCGCTACCTTTCCACTCACTCTCTTCTAGATCCTTTACAGTCTGGCTTCCGACCTTTACACTCAACAGAAACTGCTCTTGTCAAAGTGACCAATGACCTACTGACAGCAAAACGTAACGGTGACCACTCTCTGCTTATTCTTCTTGACCTCTCTGCCGCCTTCGACACTGTTGACCACCATCTCCTTCTCTCTATGCTCCATTCTATCGGCCTAAAGGACACTGTTCTTTCCTGGTTCTCTTCCTATCTTTCTGGTTGCTCATTCAGTGTATTATTTGCTGGCTCCACATCTTCACCTTTTCCTCTCACTGTTGGGGTCCCTCAAGGTTCAGTCCTTGGCCCTCTTCTTTTCTCTCTCTACACTGCCCCAATAGGAATGACCATCAGCAGATTTGGCTTTCAGTACCATCTTTATGCTGATGACACACAGCTATACACCTCATCCCCTGAACTCACCCCCGCTGTACTACAGAACACAAGTGACTGCCTGACTGCAGTTTGCAATGTCATGTCTGCTCTCTATCTGAAACTTAACCTTTCCAAAACTGAACTTCTTCTTTTCCCTCCATCTTCCAACCTTCCTCAACCTGACATCTCCCTCTCTGTGTGTGGCACAATGATAAATCCTAGGCAGCAAGCCCGCTGTCTGGATGTTATACTTGACACTCATCTCTCCTTCACCTCCCACATACAATCTCTTGCCTGCTCTTGCCGCTTGCACCTCAAGAACATCTCTAGAATCCGCCCCTTTCTCACAATGGAAACGACAAAAACCCTCACCGTGGCCCTGATCCACTCTCGCCTTTACTACTGTAACTCTCTATTAATTGGTCTCCCCCTAACTAGACTCTCTCCTCTACAGTCCATCCTTAATGCAGCAGCCAGGGTCACCTATCTGGCTAACCGCTACTCGGATGCCTCTGCTCTGTGCCAGTCATTGCACTGGCTGCCCATATATCACAGGATCCAATTCAAACTGCTTGTTCTCACCCACAAAGCTCTCCACAATCCGGCACCCCCCTACATCTCCACCCTCCTCTCTGTCTATCACCCCACCCGTTCTCTACGCTCTGCAAATGACTTTCGACTAACATCCACCCTAATTCGAACCTTCCACTCCCGAATCCAAGACTTCTTCCGAGCTGCACCATACCTCTGGAATGCTCTACCCCAAGATGTTAAGACTAATCACAATTTACTCAGCTTCAGACGCACCCTAAAAACGCATCTTATTCGGGCAGCCTATCACAATCCCTAGCCAAACTAATTTCACCTAATCCCTCCACAACTTCTCAGATAAGTACCCAAGTCAAACTCCATGGCACCCAAATGCATCTCAAGGTCCTGGCCAACTGGTCCAGGAAGCCATTATCTATCCCCCATTTCCGTGAGATGGCTGGATTGTCATTGTAAATAAGCACTTGTACCTTGCCCCCCCCCCATCTCACTGTAGATTGTAAGCTCTCACGAGCAGGGTTGTCTTTTTTCCTTTTAAATATTGTATTTTTGATAACTGTTACTCTACTTGTTTGTATATGATCCTTCTGAATTGTAAAGCACTACGGAATATGTTGGCGCTATAGAAATAAAGATTATTATTATTATTATAATCTAAATGATACGTCATTGGATTCAGGATATCTTTGCCTACATCATTCTGCTATCAGATGAGGCAGCAAAAATCTGCTGACAGATTTTAAGCAGAATTCACATCAGAAAACTGCTAGTGATATTGTCCCTGAAGCGTTTTTTTTTATGACGTCTTTTTAGATGTCCTTTGCCACCAGTTTTTTATTTTTTAAATTTCATATGACTGCCAGAATAATGGATGGGTTTACTTCTTTTAGCCACTTCCTATGTTTCTAAACCAGAAGCAGTTAAAAGCACGTTGGCTCGGTGGTTAGCACTGCAGTCTTGCAGCACTGGGGTCCTGGATTCAAATCCCATCAAAAGAACATCTGCAAGGAGTTTGTATGTTCTCCCTGTGTTTCTGTGGGCTTCCTCCAGTTTCCACCCAAATTCCAAGGACATACTGATAGGGACTCTAGATTGTGAGCCCCAATGGGGATAGTGTTGTCAATGTATGAAAAGTGCTGTGGAATTAATAGTGCTATATATGTCAATAAATATGATTATTATTATTGTTATTAATAAGTGTTAAAAGATGGCACCTATACACAACAAGTAGGTTTGACATTGCTGGGCATATGTTCATTGTTTTTAATGTTTTTTAATAATCCTTATTTTTATTTCTATAGCACTAACATTCAGCAGCACAATGCAAAAGGTGCTTGTACAAACAAGATAAGACATTATAGAGTAACACAAAGCTAAACAAATAGCAAGGAGGAGTGAGGGCCTTGGTCTCAAGCTTACAATCTACAGTACAGACCAAAGGTTTGGACACACCTTCTCATCTCTAGAACAACTATTAAGAAGAAACTTTGTGCAGCAGGCCTTCATGGTAAAATAGCTGCTAGGAAACCACTGCTAAGTTCAGGCAACAAGCAGAAGAGACTTGTTTGGGCTAAAGAACACAAGGAATGGACATTAGACCAGTGGAAATCTGCGCTTTGGTCTGCTGAGTCCAAATTTGAGATCTTTGGATCCAACCACCGTGTCTTTGTAGAAAAGGTGAACGGATGGACTCTACATGCCTGGTTCCCACCATGAAGCATGGAGGAGGAGGTGTGATGGTGTGGGGGTGCTTTGCTGGTGACACTGTTGGGGATTTATTCAAAATTGAAGGCATACAGAACCAGCATGCCTACCACAGCATCTTGCAGCGGCGTGCTATTCCATCCGGTTTGTGTTTAGTTCGACCATCATTTATTTTTCAACAGGACAATGACCCCAAACACACCTCCAGGCTGTGTAAGGGCTATTTGACTAAGAAGGAGAGTGATGGGGTGCTACACCAGATGACCTGGTCTCCCAAGTCACCAGACCTGAACCCAATTGAGATGGTTTGGGGTGAGCTGGACCGCAGAGTGAAGGCAAAAGGGCCAACAAGTGCTAAGCATCTCTGGGAACTCCTTCAAGACTGTTGGAAGACCATTTCCGGTGACTACCTCTTGAAGCTCATCAAGAGAATGGCAAGAGTGTGCAAAGCAGTAATCAAAGCAAAAGGTGCTACTTTGAAGAACCTAGAACATAAGACATATTTTCAGTTATTTCATACTTTTTTAAGTATTTCATTCCACATGTTTTAATTCATAGTTTTGATGCCATCAATGTGAATCTACAATTTTCAGAGTCATGAAAATAAAGAAAACTCTTTGAATGAGAAGGTGTGTCCAAACTTTTGGTCTGTACTGTATAAAGAAATAAGGGAGGTACAAAAAATTAAAATAAAGTTTGTTTTTGTTGTGTATGGTCCAACCATCGGTATAATAAGTTAAAAACTTATAAAAAACTTATAAAAGATTGTTTTGTAAGGATTATGAACGATGTTTATCTTAAGTCATTAGCAGAATGGAGAGGACAGGTAGAGTGGTAGACAAAGATAAGGGAGCAGATGTAGGGCAGTGCATAATTGTAGAGAGCTTTGTAGGTGAAAGTTATAAATTTATATTAGACTCTATAGCAGATGGGCAACCATTGTAATGACTGGCACAGAGTGGTAGTATTAGTGTAGTGGCTGGAAAGAGATATGATCTAGGCTGAGTCATGTATGGTAGATTGGAAAAGGCAGAGTTTAGTGATAGTGTCACCGACTAGTAGCGAGTTTCAGTAGTCAAAGCAAGAAGGAATCACAGCAACAGTAAGCATTTTTGAAGAGTCAAAGTTAGGAAAAGGGCAGATTCTAGAGATATTTATGCGGTGTAGGTGATATGAGCGAGCGCGTAATCGGATGTAGGGAATTAATAAAATATCTCAATCAAATATAACCACAAGACAGCAGGAATGCTGCTTGGGAGGTATGGTAGAACCCCACATGGCGATAGAATTTTTCAGTTTAGGTAGTTTAGTAGAAGGGGAAACACCAAGTAAATTAGTTTTTGACAGACAGACATTCCCTGTTACTTTGTAATAATGGAGGTTTATGTCAAGAGAACAAGTGTACAATTGAGTATCATTAGCATACAGATGGTACTGAACACCAAAACTTCTGATGGTTTGTCCAATAGGGGCAGCGTACAGGGAAAAGAGAAGTTGACCTAGGCCTGAACTCTGAACAACTCCAAACAGGAAAGGGATGAGGAAAAGAAGAGCTGTCACTTAATACACTGAAGGGGCAGTCAGAGCGATAGGAGGAAATCCAAGAGGGCACAGTGTCTTTGAGGCCAATAGAGTGGAGCATAGTGAGGAGGAGTGATCCAGAATGTCAAATGCTACAGAGAGATTCAGGAGAATCAGCAGGGAGTAATGGCCATTAGATTCTGCTTTTAGTAGATCATAAGAGAGTTTAGTAAGGACAGTTTCTGTAGAGTGTAAAAGTGTGGAAGGCAGACTGTTCTGCAGGCATCACACGAGACGATATATCATGCGATATGTTGGCGGGGTCACGTCATGACGCACATCCGGCATTGTTAGAGATATCGTAGCGTGTGACAGCTACGAGCGACGGTGAATGAGCAAAAATACTCACCTTATCATTGCTCGTTGACACGTCGCTCATTTTCAAAAAGTCGTTTCTTCTTCTCTGCGCCGATTGTTCATCGTACCCGGGGTAGCACACATCGCTCTGTGTGACACCCCGGGAACGATGAACACAGCTTACCTGCGTCCCGCCGGCTATTCGGAAGGAAGGAGGTGGGCGGGATGTTTACGTCCCGCACATCTCTGCCCCTCCGCTTCTATTGGCCGGCTGCTGTGTGATGTCGCTGTGACGCCGAATGTCCCACCCCCTTCAGGAAGAGGATGTTCACCGCCCACAGCGACGTCGCTCAGCAGGTAAGTGTGTGTGATGGGGTTTAACGACTTTGTGCGCCACGGGCAACTAATTGCCCGTGACGCACAAACGACGGGGGCGGGTGCGATCGCACGATAAATGGTCTCGCGTGACGCCCGCATTAAAGGGTTAAGAAAAGAGATATTTGAAAATTGCAGATAAGATGAGAATGGACCAAGCGTCCATTTTTTCAGGCAAGTACCAGGTGAAATCCATCTAAAAAATATTTTGTGTACACATAACGTAAAACATCCTGTGCTCAAGTCTATACCATATGTTCACATGATGTTTAATGGTTTAGTGTATGTCACACGTATGCTCTGAGGGCAGATGTAATGGGATCTACTGACCAATCAACTGCCAAAAAAGTGTTCATGTTCAGGATTATGGAATAGTTTACCTCTTTTGAAGAACTAAAAAGCATTATCAAATGGCTACATAACGTAATATTCGCTGAAAAAAAGAATCATTAAAACTAACAGATTTAAAATCGCTGAAGTTACTGAAATATGAAACTGAAGATCCATATTTAAAGAAAATTTATCAGCTCAAATGTGATGCCCTGGCCTATCAGGTCGTCACAGGGTATTGTGCAATCTGCCCTTCTGCACAGTATCCACCTCCTCCTTGATTACGGGTCCCTGACCTTTGGTGTTGCCAAGAACAAGCTAATCAAAACCCTAGGGACACTCTGCACCACACCCAGCAGACACACCAGTGGACAGCCTGAGGGGAATAGAACCGCCCACCTGGGCGTTGGTTAAGGGGAGGTCAGGAGTGTCAGGAGACAGACAGTTGAGGAGTGACTCTCAAGAGGAGAGGTCACAAGTGAGTTGAGTAGTGACTCTCGAGAGGAGAGGTCAGGAGGTGGGCTCCTTGAGACTACTAGGTGGCAGACGTTGGTCTGGGCCTGGTAGGATCTGGACCTCGGTCACAGGGTACAAGGGGCATGGACTGTCGAGGAGGACAGCCGGCGGCCTCGTTCCATCACTGGGCAGGGGCCAGGGCATGACGGGGTACGTGGACCCATAGGCCAGGAAGTAGCTTCAGGCATCTTGGTAATTTACCCGACGAGGACGGAACCTTCAAGATCCGTTCTCCACCCGCTCCAAAATCGGGGTACTAGTGCAACGAGGGGGATAGGACTTTCCCACTACATAGTCCAGAAAATCCCAAGCGTGAACCATGAGAGCAAGCTCACCCATTTAGCCACACTGGTGAGCAGGACACGACTAGTTTTATGCTAAAGGGACCATTTACAGGAAAAAGGTTCCAAGGAAAAGGTCACAGACTAACAGGCAACACCAACGGGCACGGGATCCCTCAAAGCGGCAGCGGTGTCAAAAACTTTGGTTTACCACAGTTATCGGTTTCAGCGTTATTGGACTGAGTGAGTACATAAGTGACCCTTACCGTCCCAATGGCACCTCCCCTTCCCTCTCATCGAGTTTCGGGGCATCCCCTCTACCCGTGGAGGGGTTAAACACCTGGCTGCCCACACCATCGCCACCGGGAACTCCCAACTGCAACGGTGGTGATCCACCTTACCACACACCACGGGTGGCGTCACAAACTTTCCACATCCTCTCTTGTAAATACTCCCCCTTTTATTCCAAGTGGCCGCGCGACCCCGACCCCCGGGTCTGGAGACCCCTCGAGCCACTGCGGATCCGAATCCGAGCAGCGGCGGCAGGCTGTTGATGCGTGAGCGGCACACAAATTGATAGTATAAATTAATCACATAGACTCATAAGTGTGATAGCCCCTACAAAAACTGCACTGCTAGCATTCTAGTCATTGCCTCTGTTCTGCAGAAACTGAAGATCAAACAAATGTGCTAAATAGGCTACTTGGTGCACTCTTGGTGTGTTCAAGAGTAGAGAGGAGCAAACCCGATGTTCAATGTGCGGTGCCCGTACTCCGTACAAAACACAGACTTTTCCAAAAAACAAAGTTCGGGTTCTTTATGTATGCAAACCACTCAATCAAGCATCACTGTGCTTGGGTACGCTTGGTGGGTAAGACCAGTGCCATCCGCTTGCAGTGTGTGAACGGTTCACACTGGGGATAAAAACAGCGTGATCGAATGTAGTGTGCACTAAAAAAAAATGGAAGAAGCCCGTCTACCCTCCACCAAAAGGGATCTGTTTATGACTGGCTGCATGTCGGCGGGCCCCGAACTGTAGATCAGTGACTTCAAATGAAGTTCAGTTCAAGTCTGGGTCCCAAACCAAACTTTATCAAAAGTTCGGCCGAACCCGCCGAATCAAACTTCTGTGGATTCGCTCATCTCTATTCAAGAGGCTAAGTGCACTGCTGAGCTCACTAGTTTTGAATGTTACTGTGAGTTTTCTCTTCAGACAGTGCGTACTACAGACAGGTCGGTGGTGCTCACAGTCAGCAGTTGGGCAACAGAACATGCAAAACCAGTGTGCAAAATGGTGCACTGAGACTCTTGGCCACACCAAGGGTGCACTGAGTGCCTTATTTAGCATATTTGATTAAACTCCAGTTTCTGTAGAGCAAAGGAAGCATTTAGAGAAGTAACGATGCGATTCTTTTAGGGACTAAATACCCTACTAGCCTATGTACTTAGTTTATACTGTCAGTTTGAGCTGACAGACATTGTTACAAGTTACAACACCATGCATTCAAGTGTCACCTATAAATCACCATTTATTCAACTCACTGTACTATGCAGTTAAAACATATTGTACATAAGTCACTACGCTTCATAAAGCTGTCACCCAGTACACAAATCACTATATCATGTATCACTTTGTACTTGCTCCATTGTAATAATCATATTTTAGCTTTTTGATTCATAGTTGATAGTAGATCATGACAAATCGCAGACTAACATCCCACACTAACATACTGTAATCATTCGTGACTGGGTCCTTACATTACAAAAAGATATGCACATTCACCCCCAGAAATACGGCACATCGCAATGAAAATGATAATACTATTATCTGTGGAAAAATGACTGAAGATGACTTCAGCGGGTTCAAAGGAAACATAGTACCAATGGAAACAAGTCACGTGGTCCTTAGAATGACACAGTAGACATAGGCAAACAACAAATGATGGAGTGCACATAGAGTAAGTACTGGCACCAAAGGAGATCTACATACATTAGGAGTGCTCACCCAGAGAGGTTATACCAAGTGAGCACAACTCCACTAATAGTTAAAACACGATGCAGAATCTGTCTTGAATCTAGTCGATCTCTGCCTCTTGAAAAAAAGGCCATTGAGCCCAAAAATAGTTTGAGTAATGAGATCTTAATAAATAAGTGATTACCTTGCTCCAGGTCTGTTTTGGAAGACAAGTTGGCAACACCCAGCTAACGCTTAGATACATTAGTGACAATGACACAGACATTGCAGTTAAACAGATTACTTAGTATAGGCTCAACTTTTTCTGAGCTGTCCCTAAACCAGGATCAGGGACCTCAATCTCCGCTAAAAGATTTACAAATCCAGGTTGTAACACAGTGACTGTTTGGCCACAGCCCATCATACTGTGTTGCTATGGGTCTGATGAGGGACAATCATCCCAAAACACTGTGTCTGCAAATTGAGATTCTGATCTTGCATCAATCCTAGGTCAGATCAAAAGGCTTGTTAAAGAGCCACTTTTGACTTTTAGGTTTGCTACTTCCAATAGGTGGCACTAGAGTTTGTCTACTTCCTCCCTGAAGAGACAGTTTGAATATTTCCCAGAGGAGCATTGCAGCTATAAGACTCCTCACCACTGACAGCCAGATTGGTTTGTCAGTCTCCACAAGGAGAAAAGTTTTCCCCTTAGAGATATTCACACAAAACCAAAAAAATATGACAGACAAAATTGTTGGCACCTTTGCAAAATTGTTGGTAAATAACTTTGTTTCACTCATGTAATGCTAGTTAAGGCTCACCTGTAGCAAGTATCTCGTGTGGGCAATATCTGTCTGCTCTGGTCTTCCAGCCTCCAGCACCAGTTCTTCATGCTACCAATTCTGCTCTGGTGTGTCTGTCCGGTTTGTTCCCCTGGCCCTGCCCTGTCTGTCCCTGGTACCAAGCTCAATCCTGCACCTGTGCCCATACCAGACTGTATCCTGCACCTTTGTCCGAACCTGCCTGTATCGTGCACCTGTGTCCGTACCTTCCTGTATCGTGCACCTGTGTCCATACCTGTCTGCCCTGTCATTTTGTCTGCCGCAGCTATTCCAACTGCCCCTGTGTCTGATGTCCTGCGATGGATGTCCCATGTCTTGTGATCGATGACTTTTGACCTGGAACATGATGACCGGAGTTCCGTCCCTGATGATCGGAGTTCCTCCATATGTCCTGTCTCGGTTGCACCTGTTTCCGATGTCCTGTGCCTGATGCCCCTTGCCTGGTGACCTGAGCCTGATAACCCATGCCAAAAGTTCCTTACCTACCTCTGCCCATCCAGGCGTTCCCAATTCAGACTGTGCCTTATGTTCTGGTCTCTTTTGTCTGTCCTATATGTCCTGCTGTGCTCAGCTGCCACAGCCTTGGTTACTGCACTGGCAGTGGCGCCTGGCATACTGCCACATGGTGGGCACATCAATCCCCTCCCATTAAAGGGTAAGCCTAGATTCCCTCTGTGTTCCAGTGGATCCACTTACGCTCACTGCCTTCACCAGCAGTGAGGATTACAAATTGCTATGGCAGAAGACCCAGCAGGGCCCCACTGCTGACATAGAGACATATAAAATCTAGACTGCAGTTTGCCGAAATGTACATGAGTAAGCCAAAATTTAGAGAAGCATCTTGTGGACAGATAAGATCAAGATAGAACTTTTTGGTAAAGCACATCATTCTACTGTTTACTGAAAACAGAATGAAGGCTACAAAGAAAAGAACACAGCACCTACAGTCAAATATGGTGCAGGCTCAAAGGTGTTTTGGGTTTGTTTTGCAGCCTCTGGCACTGGGTACAATGCGCATGTGGAACGAAGAAAGAAAAATTCAGCTCACCCGTATATGTATCCGCTCAGTTCAGATGGGATGCAGGATGTCCACCGGACAGGCCGGTCCGTAGTGGCAATAGCAAGGAGACAGGACGGGACTCAGCACCAATTCCAGGATAGGAAAAATATAAATCCAACGAAAAATATATAAATGTGTAGAAACTTTATTCAACGATTAAAAATCCAAGAAAAACATCATCGGTTCCATGAAAACATCATAGCTTGACACGTTTCGGACAGTTGGAATGTAGATAAGTCCTTAATCATAAGCATACTTTTATATATTTTTCCTTGGATTTATATTTTTCCTATCCTGGAATTGGTGCTGAGTCCCGTCCTGTCTCCTTACCATGCCCTTGTGCATGGCATCATGAAAACGGAAACTTACCAAAGGATTTGGGGTCACAATGTAGTGCCCTGTGTCAGAAAGGACGGTTTACATCCTAGGTCATGGGACTTCCAGCAGGACTATTACCCCAAACATACTTCAAGAAGCACCCAGAAATGGGTGGAAACAAAGTCATGGAGAGTTCTGAAGTGGCCAGCAATGAGTTCAGATCTTAATTCCATTGAACACCTGTGGAGAGATCTTAAAGTTGCTGTTGGGAGAAGACATACTTCAAATATGAGGGACCTGGAGCACATTGTAAAGAAGAGTGGTCCAAAATTCGAGTTGAGAGGTGTAAGACGCTTGTTGATGGTTATAGGAGGTGATTGATTTCTAGTTATGTATTCCTAAGGGTGTGCAACCAAATTTTAAGTTGAGGGTCCCAACAATTTTGTCCGGACCATTTTTGGACTTTTGTGTAAAATTATGTCCAATTTGCCTTTTACTCTGTTTTATTGAGTGTTGTTCCAATACAGACAAAGGAAATAATCTTGTCTATGAATACATGTGTAATTGCAATAATTTTCTGGGAGAAACATTTAATTTTCTGGAACAATACCAAGGCTGCTAACACTTTTGGTCATGATTCTATGTATAGACATAAAAAAGAAATCAGTTGCCAGTGTTCAACAGTAAAGAATGTAATGATTACATTTTACAAAAATAAGAATATTATACCAATGTGTCCACCTCCAACAGCTTTGTTTGAAATTGGCTATGGACTTACTTATTTCCTAAAGCAATTTTAATAACATCACAACTGGCCTCCAAATACATTTTCTACAATGCACATTGTCATACAGTCAACCACACATAGACACATACTGTAGATTAGAAACATCGCTTGACAGGGTATCATGAATCATGTTTTTGGTTTTTTTAAAAGCTGGTCTCTTGTTTTACATAATGTAAGGTATGTTGCTTGAAAAGCAAAAGTAATGAAAGACAAATCTGTGATAATTCTTGCTGAATATATTTCATGGCATCATGTTGATGTGCTGGCATCAGTGAAAAGAAAATAAATTGTATCATCATTACACGCTTAGAACATAAAACCTTGTATGGAGCGGTAAACCTTGAAGACACTGGTGCACAGGCTGAGATGGGCACAATATGTGCAAAGATTGACCCGCTAGAAGGAATGCTTCAAGTAAAAATACCGCTATACATGTGTGCCCTAATTCATAACAGTCTTTACACCTTTTTTCAGGAGTAAAATTCGCTGTAATGGCTCATGCATACGACCATACTTTCTGTGCTATCCATTAAAAAATGTTATTCAATGGGGCAGTACAGATGAAAGATTTTTTTTGACTGACCGATTTGGCTTGAGGAACAGAATTGCAGTCTGTATGAATCAGATGGCTTTCGCCAATTCAATGCTAGGTGTTTGTGAAACAAAATGGACTACAGTCAAATGATATCCGAATGTCGTCCAATTTTCACAGACTCATATATTGAAGAAGGTGTAGAAACTTTTTTTTTTCCTCTCTGCCCCAAAGAAAAACTGATCCCATTCTGATCAGACTCTGATCAAAGTCTGTTCAGAGTCGGATAGGCATAATCAAACCATATTCAAACGGTTGTGTGAACCTAACCTTGCAATGACTTTTATGTTTGCACCTTATTTATTATCTATTTTGTGCCTTTCTTTTACTTGATTTCATCTTTCTTTTTCAGCAATGTTGGCATGGTCGTACTTATACAAATGTTTTAGACTAATTTATCATATGCGACTTTTCGAAACATTGCAAAAATTATTCATAAATGTATTTAAGTACCCTACTGGAGTACAAAATCTGTCTGATTTTATTTTTGCTCACTTGAATAGTAATATGAAACATTTTAAAGGATTGTACAATGTTTTTTTTCTTATAACACACAAAAAAAGGCAAAAAAGATGAACATTGTTAAATTAGGCTGGAAATTCAGCAACTACTTTGAACAATTTTAGTTTCAAACGAATCCATTATCCAAAAAAATCAAAAACTTTATTCCAAAACTATTAAAATCATTAGAAAGAAAAATTGCATCCGGTAAAAAACTTTTTGGATATATCGCAGAAAGTTAGCAGCAGACATATTTCGGGCAAGAAATCCTTGTTCATTGCATGAGCATAATTAAAACAAACTCTGTGTTTTACCTCATATCCTGTCCTGCCTCTTAGGGCAGGTAGCCTATCAGATAGCCATTTGATACAACAGGCGTTTGGATAAAGGGAAAAAAAAAATTGCATGTCCTTGTTCCAAATTACAAATGATGAATAAGAGAAAAAGTAGAATATGCAATAATTTGTTTGAACAGATATATAAATGTCTCACTCACCCTATGGCTAAACAAATATTCCTGTATTATATATCGGGCGGACAGAAAGAGAAATGAGCAATGGCTGTTTCCCACTACCAAGTACTTCATCCAGGCTGAGACATGAGAGCCTTAGCAGTTTGAAATGGCCATTGCAGTTTTTTATGTTTGTCTGTATCCTCCACCCGGTATTTAATAAAAGAATGTTTTTTAGCCAAAGTTTTTTTTCTCTGTTTCTATTGTCTCCTGTCGAACACCAGGTGTGGCTATTTTAAAACTGACTCAGGACTTAAAGTGATTGTCTACTACTGGGACAACCCCTTCTGATCCCTGTTTTTTCCCTCAATTAAAATAAAACACCCTGTACTCAACTCCTGTTCTGGCACCGTTACAGCACTGTTGGTAATTGCGATTCGGGGCTCATGTGTTGTAATGTCACACGAGTCATGCATCCAATCACCGCCAGCTTCTGTCTCTACACCTTCGGACAATTGAGCAATCAACAAGAAGTGACGCGACTGCTGCCACTAATTTCCTGTAGATTGCTCATTTGGCCTGAAGGCAGAGTGAGAGAAGCCGGCGATGATTGGATGCGGAGCTCGCGTGAAATCACAATGTCATGTAAGCCCTGAACGGTGATTACTGAACCCGCTGGAACAGTGCCAGAATGGGAGGTGGGTACAGGGTTTTTTATATTAACTACTGGAAACAAGTGGAATAAGAAGGGGGTTTCCTACTAGTGGACAACCCCTTTAAACAATGAGATTCAGCTCCATATGTTACTCCATTAATGTCATTACCAACATTACCAACACTAGTAGTGCCGACCTATCCATTTTCCAATTAATTGTTTTCTATTGCATTTTTTCTGAACCACATAAACTCTGCAACTCTATGCAGCTGTATTTCAATTCCACAAAATGGAGCGGTTATGTGTTTGTGTGAATGAGCTCTTATACTTAACCACCTGATCATCCCTTGTTTTTGCAGGACTTTGTAATTTGTAAAGATAGCACTGAGGTTTATCACCGTTTTTCAGTTATATCTAAGTATGATTTATTTTTGTCTTTCAGTACTAGTCCTGCTTATTTTGTCTATGAGAAGGCAGCGAAAGCAGCCGTACACTATTGACGAGGAGGACAATGTTCATGAAAACATTGTTAGATATGATGATGAAGGAGGAGGAGAGGAAGATACTGAAGCATTTGATATTGCAACCCTATGGAGTTCAAGGGAGACACATGTTGGAAAAAGCAGACAGGACATGCAGCCAGAGATTGAGAGCTTGTCCCGCTATGTGCCTCAGACGTGTGTCATGGACAATAATGTGCACAGCTACATGTTGGCTAAACTCTTTGAAGCGGATACAGATGTTTGTGCGCCTCCATTTGACTCTCTTCAGACATATATGTTTGAGGGAGAAGGTTCAGTGGCTCAGTCCTTAAGCTCATTACAATCATTCAGTACAGACTCCGAGCAAAGCTACGACTACCTTAATGATTGGGGTCCTCGGTTTAAAAAGCTTGCTGAAATGTACGGTGCCAAGGATAAAAATGCATCATTGTGATTGCAAGAAGAAGAAATTTTGAGATTTTATGCAGGGCTCCAAGCCCCACTCTACGTGGATCCACTTTCTTTAAGGACGTCATTAATAGTTAAGCATAACAAGTAAGACAAGAGGATGGATTAATGTACAGAGTGCACTGAAACAGGATATAATCTTTCCCTGGATCAGCTTTATTTGGTCATCATGAGTAAAGAAAGTTCAACAGAAACCTTAATGGTGTGAGAAAGACATAACGTTTCTTGGATTCTAAAGACTTTTACGTCCAGGAATAATATGATATATATTTTTATACCACACAACGTCTTTACACCTTGTTTCAGATATTACACTATTGCAACTCATTTTGCAAGGAAAATATTGTTTCATAATTTATAAAGTCTCACTTCAAAAACTTTAAAAGATATGTAAAAAAACATAACTGTGTTTAGTACATTTCTATTTCCAATGTTTGGTCTTATATTTCTTTCTAGTGACCCACTGAAACTTTTAATAGTCTGAAACCCAACATAATAATACTAATATCCTCCCTTTTCTAGAAACTGTAACTGTTTTTACGCCTGTAATTTGGTGGCACGTCTTGAGAAGAAAACGGATAAACCATGTGATTCAAAAGGACGTGTCACTTTCGTGTGCCAAATGCCAATATCAGATGCCATTAATGAAAGTTATAAACTAATTTAAGAGGTTTCTCTTGTACTGAGAGTTTTAAGGGGTTTCCCTGTATATTTATGTTGATTTATACCCAGGACTGTTTACATTCATGTAATAGATGCTCAACTGAAATATCTCCCTTAAAAATGTAAGTTAAGTTTTGTACATTTGTCAATAATTTTGGTAATGAAATAAGCTGTACTGAAAGTCCAGTACTTTAGCACTTCTTTAATAAAAAGTTAAAGTTGAAGGACATATCTTGAGCTCCTGCAATAATATTTTCTAATTGTTATTATCGATTTGGCAAGGATTTCATATTATAGCTTAAAACAGCTCCGAAATGGGTCTTAAAACAGATTTTACCTTTTTAAGTTATCCATGGATTCACCAGTGATACCAATACGTACGGAAAGTACCCTCAAGCCAGTGATTGACTGCAGCAATTACTTGATGGTAATACATGGCTTGTAGGACTGACAGGGAACCACTTTATTTATATATATATTTTTTTTTTTAACAATCCCTTTAATTTGGCTATATAGGTTTGCATGGGTCAGATTTATCAGATCATATCTCAAAAGGGAAATATGCAAACATCTAAATTAATGCAAATATGATGCTTTTATTGACGAATGAGTAATGATTTACTAAGGTTGAAAAAGAAACTCCACAATGCCCTTTAGACATTTTGATCCTTCTGAAACGTGGGTCACTAATAATGCTGTTAGACTAGATTGAGGCAGAGAGATGATGCAGCTTCACTTTCGGTCATTTTTCTATGGGTTTTGTATTTTGCTGGTTCCAATCTCTTAAAGAAAGTTGATTCAAAGCACCAGGAAAAATTATCATGGGAAACAAGAAAATTTATAGCCATCAAACTAAAGCTCCTTATACACTTTAGATAGCTGTGGACAAAACAATAGCTTGACTGAGTGCTCCTTTGTTTTCTATGAGAGAGTTAGGGGTACTTCTCACATAGCGAGATCGCTAGCGAGATCTCTGCTGAGTCACGTCTTTTGTGACGCACCAGTGACCTTATTATCGATCTCGCTGTGTGTGACACTGAGCAGCGATTTGGCCCCTGCTGTGAAATCGCTGCTTGTTACACACTGCTCTGGTTCATTTTTTGGACGTTGCTCTCCCGCTGTGAAGCACACATCACTGTGTTTGACAGCGAGAGAGCAACGATCTGAATGTGCAGGGAGCAGGGAGCCGGCATCTGGCAGCCTGCGGTAAGCTGTAACCAAGGTAAATATCGGGTAACCAAGCAAAGTGTTTTGCTTGGTTACCCGATATTTACCTTGGTTACTAGCGTCCGCCGCTCTCAAGCTGCCAGTGCAGGCTCCCTGCTCCCTGCATACGTAGCCGGAGTACA
Source organism: Anomaloglossus baeobatrachus (assembly GCF_048569485.1). Lineage (NCBI taxonomy): Eukaryota > Metazoa > Chordata > Amphibia > Anura > Aromobatidae > Anomaloglossus > Anomaloglossus baeobatrachus. The sequence goes on along the minus strand of NC_134358.1, from coordinate 262,568,798 downwards.
CATCGGGTAAATAAGCAAAGTGGTTTGCTTATTAACCCAATGTGTACTCTGACTACGAGTGCAGGGAGCCAGTGCTAAGCGGTGTGCGCTTGTAACCAAGGTAAATATCGGGTAACCAAGCGCTTGGTTACCCAATATTTACCTTAGTTACCAAGCGCAGCATCGCTTCCACACATCGCTGGGGGCTGGGGGCTGGTCACTGGTCGCTGGTGAGATCTGCCTGATTGACAGCTCACCAGCAACCATGTAGCACCGCACCAGCGATCCTGACCAGGTCAGATCACTGGTGGGATCGTTGGAGAGTTGCTAAAGTGTGACGGTACCCTTACTGACAAATATCTCTGACGGCATCTTATCTCTTAGAGGACAGATGGATCAGCAATCTGAAATGAATGTGCCAGAGTCTTATCTCTAAACCAGTTGATATAATCTGTCGGACATTAAACAAATTTGCATGGGGGCCTTAAGGCTAACCCTTATATAGAGCAGATTAGAATTTAAGGCTAAGGCAGAGGTCAGTGGTGGTAGCAGCAGTATGGCCATAGATAATACCAAGTTAGAAAATTGGTTATGGTCAATCCACATATAATCACAGTAGGTAGTTAGAACAAATAAGAAACATTTGATACAATGCCAGAGCCACCAGACATGTTCCAGTAATGAGTTTAAATTGTGAAGGCTATTTCTTTATTACACTAAGTGGTTAAGTATTGGGCCCTCTTCTTTTTAACAAATTTATTAATAACCTTATAGAGGGCATGCAGAACAGAATTTCAATATTTGCAGATGATACTAAACTCTGCATATCAACACAGCGGGGCATATGTTAATATTACAGAGGGATTTATGTAAGCTGGAGGCTTGAGATGAGAAATGGCAATTGAACTTTAATGTGGATAAATGTAAGGTCATCGAGAGGAAATGAAATGTATAATTATATGCTAGATGGTAAAACACTGCGTAAAACTGTGACTGAAAAATACTTGGTTGTATGGGAAGACACCAAACTCAACTTTAGTGGCCAGTGTCAGGCAGCTGCTGCAAAAGGGACTAAAATATTGGGATGCAATAAAAAAGGAATAGTCATGCCAAAAATATAGTTTTGCCTCTATACAAGTCACTAGTGTAGCCTCACTTAGAATACTGTGTACAATTTTGGGATCCAGTGTATAAGATTGATATATCTCAACCAAAGAGGGTGAACCAAGATCTTTATCAAACTTGGGGCTATTCAGTTTCAAAAAACGTAGTCGTCTTAGGGGTGATCTTATTACAATGCATAAATAAATATATATATATATATATATATGGACAGAGATCTTTCTAATGATCCTTTTAGACCCAGATCTGTGATGGTGACAAGAGGGTATCTTCAACAAAGCCAAGAAGGTTAAATCGCAATCACAGATGAAGATTATTATTCTTATTATTATTCTTATTATTATTTTTATTATTAATATTATTATTAGATTATTTTCTGTAAGAGCAGTGAGACTATAGAATGCTCTACTAAAACATGTTATAATGCTTGATTTACTACAAAAGTTCAAGGAGGGCCTAGAAGCCTATTATTATTATTATTACTAGAAGGTGGCCCGATTCTAACGCATCAGGTACTCTAGAATTTATTGTGTAGTTAATGTATGTTTTTTGTTATATATATATATATATATATCTATATATATATATATATATATATATATATAGATATATATATATATATGAACAACGACAAGGCAGAGTCCAGCAATACCGCGAGCAATCCAGGATGCTGTTAGAAAATGTTTTCCTTCTTTTTATTCATAAATTCATTAAAATATAATGGTCCAAGCAATTCAGAACAGCATTATCGCAGAAAAATAGCGCAGATAGGACTACGCGTTTCAGCGGTAAAATCCGTCTTCTTCACGGTCCAGAATCTGATCTGCTTTCCAAACATAGAACCTTATATACATCTCACTCTCATCAGGGTAATTACAAACATGTGTGAGAGATTTAAAAACATGAGCTAGAAAAGCAAATCAAACATGTAAGCTATCCGCATATTAATCAATATACAGCATGCATAAGAGTTATAAGGAAAGGATTCAGCATTTTGGAGAAAAATACAATCAGAAAATCCAATAACCTGACCATACAATTATTTTTTAAGTGATACAAAAGCATAACACAGTAGTAATAGCCAGCAACATATAATGCAACAATGTATCAATAGTACATAATGATATCCATACGATTGTTAAAGCCCTGTGGCATGCGGGTCCCCAGCTCAAATATCCACCTACTCTCTCTTGCAAGCACTTTTTTATGAAAATCTCCCCCTCTCAATGGTTTTTTTACATGCTCTATGCCCATAAAAGAAAAACCGTGTAAATCCCCATTGTGTTTTTTTGAAAAATGTCGGGATACTACTGATGCACCAACCATTGGCAAATTGCTAGCATCTGAAAGATGTTTGCGGATTCTGGTTTTAAGGGGGTTCATCGTGCAACCTACATATTGCATGCGGCATATATTGCAATTAATTAGATAAACTACATTCTCCGTATTACAGTTTATAAAAGAACGAACATTAAACTGTTTTTCATTGGAAATAGATGTAAATATTTTAGACTTATTAGCAAACCGCAGCACTTACAAATATTAGCACCGCATTTAAAAAATCCTATTGATTTGCATGCTGTATATTGATTAATATGCGGATAGCTTACATGTTTGATTTACTTTTCTAGCTCATGTTTTTAAATCTCTCACACATGTTTGTAATTACCCTGATGGGAGTGAGATGTATATAAGGTTCTATGTTTGGAAAGCAGATCAGATTCTGGACCTTGAAGAAGGTGGATTTTACCGCTGAAACGCGTAGTCCTATCTGCGCTATTTTCCTGCGATAATGCTGTTCTGAATTGCTTGGACCATTATATTTTAATGAATTTATGAATAAAAAGAAGGAAAAATTTTTTTAACAGCATCCTGGATTGCTCACGTTATTGCTGGACTCTGCCTTGTCGTTGTTCACATTTGTATGGATGGACTCCTACGTCCTGATCCGGGCACAACGGAGTTAACCAGGTCAGCTGAGGTTCCAGGTGATTCACAGGAGTGAGCTGGTCTATATTGTTGGACTCATATATATATATATATATACAGTTAGGTCCAGAAATATTTGGACAGTGACACAATTGTCGCGAGTTGGGCTCTGCATGCCACCACATTGGATTTGAAATGAAACCTCTACAAGAGAATTCAAGTGCAGATTGTAACGTTTAATTTGAAGGTTTGAATAAAAATATCTGATAGAAATTGTAGGAATTGTACACATTTCTTTACAAACACTCCACATTTTAGAAGGTCAAAAGTAATTGGACAAATAAACCAAACCCAAACAAAATATTTTTATTTTCAATATTTTGTTGCGAATCCTTTGGAGGCAATCACTGCCTTAAGTCTGGAACCCATGGACATCACCAAACGCTGGGTTTCCTCCTTCTTAATGCTTTGCCAGGCCTTTACAGCCGCAGCCTTCAGGTCTTGCTTGTTTGTGGGTCTTTCCGTCTTAAGTCTGGATTTGAGCAAGTGAAATGCATGCTCAATTGGGTTAAGATCTGGTGATTGACTTGGCCATTGCAGAATGTTCCACTTTTTTGCACTCATGAACTCCTGGGTAGCTTTGGCTGTATGCTTGGGGTCATTGTCCATCTGTACTATGAAGCGCCGTCCGATCAACTTTGCGGCATTTGGCTGAATCTGACCTGAAAGTATATCGCGGTTCACTTCAGAATTCATCCGGCTACGCTTGTCTGCTGTTATGTCATCAATAAACACAAGTGACCCAGTGCCATTGAAAGCCATGCATGCCCATGCCATCATGTTGCCTCCACCCTGTTTTACAGAGGATGTGGTGTGCCTTGGATCATGTGCCATTCCCTTTCTTCTCCAAACTTTTTTCTTCCCATCATTCTGGTACAGGTTGATCTTTGTCTCATCTGTCCATAGAATACTTTTCCAGAACTGAGCTGGCTTCATGAGGTGTTTTTCAGCAAATTTAACTCTGGCCTGTCTATTTTTGGAATTGATGAATGGTTTGCATCTAGATGTGAACCCTTTGTATTTACTTTCATGGAGTCTTCTCTTTACTGTTGACTTAGAGACAGATACACCTACTTCACTGAGAGTGTTCTGGACTTCAGTTGATGTTGTGAACGGGTTCTTCTTCACCAAAGAAAGTATGCGGCGATCATCCACCACTGTTGTCATCCATGGACGCCCAGGCCTTTTTGAGTTCCCAAGCTCACCAGTCAATTCCTTTTTTCTCAGAATGTACCCGACTGTTGATTTTGCTACTCCAAGCATGTCTGCTATCTCTCTGATGGATTTTTTCTTTTTTTTCAGCCTCAGGATGTTCTGCTTCACCTCAATTGAGAGTTCCTTAGACCGCATGTTGTCTGGTCACAGCAACAGCTTCCAAATGCAAAACCACACACCTGTAATCAACCCCAGACCTTTTAACTACTTCATTGATTACAGGTTAACGAGGGAGACGCCTTCAGAGTTAATTGCAGCCCTTAGAGTCCCTTGTCCAATTACTTTTGGTCCCTTGAAAAAGAGGAGGCTATGCATTACAGAGCTATGATTCCTAAACCCTTTCTCCGATTTGGATGTGAAAACTCTCATATTGCAGCTGGGAGTGTGCACTTTCAGCCCATATTATATATATAATTGTATTTCTGAACATGTTTTTGTAAATAGCTAAAATAACAAAACTTGTGTCACTGTCCAAATATTTCTGGACCTAACTGTATATATATATATATATATGTAACAACAAAGAGCCAGCACCAGTGTGCACTAAGGCATCAAATATTCCAAACTGCATTATAAAAAATTTTTTTGAGATTTTTGGCAAAAAATTGCAATTTCTTGAGCTGCTTCGCCACGTCACGGCAAATCTCATTTGAAGCAGTCCTACACTAAAATATTTTTATAAAATGTGCCATGCGGCCTCACATATAAATAGCAGAACTGCTCTCAGCAGCACTCACCTGGTCTATTGCAGTCCCGTACCCATGACTGAGTCATGGCTGTGGGCGGGACAGGTCCAAGCAAATGCTGCATGAAGTATATATATAGCCTGTGGACAAAGCCTGATGACCCAATGTGAACAGTCACCAAACGCCAAAATCTATACAGATGGAATACATCCCAAATTGGGGTGCATAGCAAGGTGGAGGTCAACCACCGACCAATTCAACAAAGAAACAACAAAGAGCCAGCACCAGTGTGCACTAAGGCATCAAATATTCCAAACTGCATTATAAAAATTTTTTTTGAGATTTTTGGCAAAAAATTGCAATTTCTTGAGCTGCTTCGCCACGTCACGGCAAATCTCATTTGAAGCAGTCCTACACTAAAATATTTTTATAAAATGTGCCATGCGGCCTCACATATAAATAGCAGAACTGCTCTCAGCAGCACTCACCTCGTCTATTGCAGTCCCGTACCCATGACTGAGTCATGGCTGTGGGCGGGACAGGTCCAAGCAAATGCTGCATGAAGTATATATATAGCCTGTGGACAAAGCCTGATGACCCAATGTGAACAGTCACCAAACGCCAAAATCTATACAGATGGAATACATCCCAAATTGGGGTGCATAGCAAGGTGGAGGTCAACCACCGACCAATTCAACAAAGAAACAACAAAGAGCCAGCACCAGTGTGCACTAAGGCATCAAATATTCCAAACTGCATTATAAAAAATTTTTTTGAGATTTTTGGCAAAAAATTGCAATTTCTTGAGCTGCTTCGCCACGTCACGGCAAATCTCATTTGAAGCAGTCCTACACTAAAATATTTTTATAAAATGTGCCATGCGGCCTCACATATAAATAGCAGAACTGCTCTCAGCAGCACTCACCTGGTCTATTGCAGTCCCGTACCCATGACTGAGTCATGGCTGTGGGCGGGACAGGTCCAAGCAAATGCTGCATGAAGTATATATATAGCCTGTGGACAAAGCCTGATGACCCAATGTGAACAGTCACCAAACGCCAAAATCTATACAGATGGAATACATCCCAAATTGGGGTGCATAGCAAGGTGGAGGTCAACCACCGACCATTATATATATATACCATATATATATATGTATAGATGTTGTTGTGTGTAGTTGCCAGTGTTTGTGTAGGGGCTGTAAATGTTCTGGGTGTTGTCTGGGTGGGGGGTGTGTGAGAGCGGTGTTGTATGTGTGTTGCGTTGTGTGTGTTGCATTGTTTGTGGAGCGCTGTGTGTCTGCAGTGTTGTCTGTGTGTGGTGCTGTGTGTGTTGCGCGGTTTGTGTGTGTGTTTTGGGGGAGGTATGTTTTGTGCAGTGTGTGTGTTGCGCGGTATGTGCGTATATTTGTGTATGCCGCGGTGTTTGTGTGTTGGGTGTTGTGTGTGTGCGGCGTTGTCTGTGTGTTGGTGTCTGTGTAGGGCGGTGTTTGTGGTTCCCAGTGTGTGTGTGGTGTGTTGTGCGGTGCGCGTGTGGCGCTGTGTGTGTGTTTTGGGGGGAGGTGTGCACCCCCATCGTGCTCCATCCCCCATGCTGCGCACTCCCCATCGTGCTCCATCCCCCATGCTGCGCACTCCCCATCATGCTCCATCCCCCATGCTGCGCACTCCCCATCGTGCTCCATCCCCCATGCTACGCACTCCCAATCGTGCTCCATCCCCCATGCTGCACACCCCCCATGCTGCGCACCCCCCATCGTGCTCCATCCCCCATGCTGCGCACCCCCCATCGTGCTCCATCCCCCATGCTGCACACCCCCCATGCTGCGCACCCCCCATCGTGCTCCATCCCCCATGCTGCGCACCCCCCATCGTGCTCCATCCCTCATGCTGCACACCCCCCATCGTGCTCCATCCCCCATGCTGCGCACGCCCCATCGTGCTCCATCCACCATGCTGTGCAACCCCCATCGTGCTTCATCCCCCATGCTGCGCACTCCCATCGTGCTCCATCCCCCATGCTGCGCACTCCCCATCGTGCTCCATCCCCCATGCTGCGCACTCCCCATCGTGCTCCATCCCCCATGCTGCACACCCCCCATGCTGTGCACCCCCCATCGTGCTCCATCCCCCATGCTGCGCACCCCCCATCATGCTCCATCCCCCATGCTGCACACCCCCCATGCTGTGCACCCCCCATCGTGCTCCATCCCCCATGCTGCGCACCCCCCCATCGTGTTCCATCCCCCATGCTGCGCACTCCCCATCGTGCTCCACAGTCACACATCAGACAGTATACACGCACATATCTGATCGCATACACTCAAACCCCACTTTTCCCTGTGCCCTCCGGTGGCCGGTCCCAGCAGCTGTGCTGCATGCCGTGTTCCTCTGCCTTCTGCTGACACTCACAGATCCGATCGCATACACTCACACATCAGAACACACACACACATCCGATCGCATACACGCACACATCCGATCGCATACACGCACACATCCGATCGCATACACGCACACATCTGATCGCATACACGCACACATCCGATCGCATACACGCACACACACACTGACGATATCGCACATACGCTCTCACACACTCACAACATCCGGAGATACCACATGCTTCCGGCCATGTGATCCTCCGGCAGGTCCTAGAAGGTAACTGCATGCACAGTATCGCCGCCGAGAAGTAAACGATATCACTGGATGTTGTGAGTGTGTGGATGCGATCTGATGTGTGTGTGAGGTGTGTGTGAGAGTGAGTGAGTGTGATCTGATGTGTGTGTGTCTGTTCTTATGTGTGTGCGTGTGTGTGTGTGTTTTGCCGCTGCAGGACCTTGATGCGCTCACCTGCTCCCGGTCGGCGTCTGGTGAGTATGACTGCGGGGACTTCTTTCTTCTGTCTTCTCTCTTCTGGGGGTGCCTGTTGCCTATAATGAAGTGTCTTGCAGTGTCTTTAACTCTTTCACCGCTGCATGACACTTCATTATTGACCGCAGCGTATGCCGGCTCCCTGCACATGTGTACCAGGAGCCGGTGTTCGCTGGTAACCATGATACACATCGGGTAACTAAGGGAAGCGCTTCCTATAGTTACGCGATGTGTATCATGGTTACCAGCGTACACCAGCTCCATCACGATCCCAGCATCGCAAGGTTATGTTCGCCGGGGCCGGGGCCGAGTGTGCCAACGTGTGGCGGGAGCGAGCGGGCAAGGTGTCAGCGTATGCCGGCTCCCTGCACATGTGTACCGGGAGCCTGTGTACGCTGGAGCGGGCGATGCGTGCGGAGGGCCGGGGCGAGCGGCTAATCCATGCCCCCCCCCTCGGGGCCAGGCCGAGGTGAGCGGCCAATCCGTGGGGGGGGCGGGGCCAGGCCAATCCGACAGTTGTCACGCCTACGACACTGTCGCAGTGACACTGTCACGGTGACACAATTTTGGAGCAAGACAGACAGACAGACAGACAGAATAAGGCAATTATATATATAGATTAATATTATTATATTATTTTCTGTAAGAGATCAACATGTTAAACCATAGGTTGAACTTCAACCTTATACATTGTAAGTATCGATTGGCTATTCCAGAAAACCATGGTAAATAAGCCAAACAGTTGCAAGTCTTAAAGAAAACACAGAATGATAATAAGGTAAGTCTCTAACACAAATACTCTGATGCACATATCAACCTGTTTAAAACTAACACAGTGACTTATTATGAGTTCCCTGGATGTGAACCAATATGTGGGGGCAGATGTGCAGTACCCAGCCGGGCAACTATACTATTGACAGAGCTGTGCTAAGATCCACAAATGAGCATTTCCACCCGCTGCCAGCACCTGGAACAGCTGGTTGGCGTGGTTGATGGATGCTGGGTGTCGGACCCCCACCGATCAGATGGGGATCACATATTCTAAGGATATGCCTTCAATGTAAATGTCCTGGATAACCCCTTTAAATAGTAGTAAAATTTTTGAACTGTATGATCATCAACTTTAAGAACTGGTTTATGGACTCAAACCACATAACATGCATGCAGCTAAATGACTTTTACTGGCCAACATGTTTTATTATATCTTGCATCTACATTAAGATTCATAGTTCATTTCATCTAGACTGTAACCTGATATCCTATTCTGTTCATTTTCATCTTTGTCATAGGTCATGTTTTATTTTGTCATTTCCTATTTCTTAAGATTGTCAGGACGTAAGAATCTTTAGAAAAAACGTATGCGCCATCATTTCTTCTCAAGTAATCCAGGTCAAATATAATTTGATCTTTAAATATACAGTGTTCGCATTGAAAATACAACCCAAACTGCAGGGAATATGCTACAAGAGAAGCTTTGCATATTGATATATACGGTAGTTTCGTGAGCAAAGATTCATTATAACCTTAATTTTACTTATTTAAATATCTTCTCATTGATTTTCAGGCACGTTGGAGGTCCTACTGAGGATTGACTGCCTTTCTTGTATAGATATGGACACAGAAATAGGTGTCGTTCACTAAATCAGACCGCCCACTTGACTGAAAGCACAGAATGAGCATTGACTTAAGTGAATGAAAATAATTACACAAGTTATACGTTTTCCAGAAAACTGTATTCCCAGGCCCTATCTCCTTATAACATACTGGCTGCAAATTGGATTGTATTTTAAATTTGACTTACCTTTTAAGCCAGCATCACACGGACAGATTTTTGGACCAATCAAGGATTCAGGGACAATTTTTGAAGCTGTAGATAACTGATTTGAAAAACGTAATCGGGGATTACATATTGCAGGCAAAGCCATGATACTCAGAGTCCTCTCTGTACCACGTCTACTGGCATGCCTTTTCAAGGAGAACCACTGCAGTCAATCACTGGCCAAAGTGGTGACATTGGACCAAGAGAGCAGCTGAGAAACTGCAAGTGCATATGCAGGTTTTTTTATTGTTAGACCACGGGGTATTTTTAAAATGGAAAATAAGACAAGCGCTCATTTAAGCGATCAGAGAAGGTGACTGGTGACAATCACCTATTGGGAGTAGTGTCATCTAATTACAGTAATAATAATAATAATAATAAAAATCTTTATTTCTATAACGCCAACATATTCCGCAGCGCTTTACAATTCTGGAGGATCATATACAAACAAGTAACAGTTATAGAAAATACAATATTGAGAGGGAAAATAGACAACCCTGCTCGTGAGAGCTTACAATCTACAATGAGAATTTTTTTGGGGGGGAGGGGCAAGGTACAGGTGCTTAAAGTACAAATTATACCTTTTGGAGATGAATACTAAAAATGTGATTTTGTGTTAAGATGTTTCTATGGCTCTGTGGGGGTGGCCAGTAGCAGCTGGCGAGCGGCTCAGCAGTCCTTCTTCGCTGGTCCGCGCCCTGGCCACCTCTTCAGAGCAAGGGGCAAGGTATTGGTCGTGGTGATCCTGGCTGGGTGTGTAGTCTATGGATGTGTAAGCCTTATCTGTGATCAGACCATCATGCTGATCAGGATTCTTCCACTGGGGAGTCATCGACACACTCGGAATTCTTATTGAACAGTCTTTTACTAGAAGCTACGCACAGTACAACACATCAATACTGTAGCCACAACACTTGAACATATTCTTTATACAACATTTGACTTTAAGACACAGTGTTACTCTAGGATGCCCCATCATTCTTGGTACTACCATTATTCTTCTTCCATCCTCCTCCTTACTGTTTGTCACCACAGTGTCACATAATAAAGTCATATAGTCCTCCCTGGCCAAGGTCTCGTCTCACCAACAGGAACTTGTTCTCTCTAACGGTTTTGATAGCTGTTGGATTTGCCCCATCTACTGTATTTCTGGGATGACCTGTTCGCCGAAGTCTATGGAAAGTCTGAACTTGAGGACTCATACCGATGGAGTCAGTACACTGCCAGGAACATTAATAGAGTTCGAGCCTGGATATCAGGACTATGGAATGGAGGTGACTGTCTACCCGTCCTTGACTGGAGCTTTTCCAGGGCACTCTTTACCAGTTTTTGACCCAAAGTTCAATTGACTGGTGCCACAAACACCTAGTTACTTCAACCTAAGGTATCTATCCTTCTTGCCCACTACTTCTACTCTCTAAACTATCCACTAGTACAGCTTTCTACAGTCTAACCACTACTGCTAAATTAAGACAGAGTCAGGCTGGCTCCTCCTCCTGTGGGCGACCAACAGAGATTAAGGCTATGTGTCCACGGGAGAATGTAGCTGCGGATTTTTCTGCATCAAATCCGCAGCTTTCCCTCAAAATCCGCACCTCTTCAAAGGTGCGGATTTGCTGCGGATTTACCGCGGAATTGCGGCGGATTTTGGTGCGGATTTTTTTTTTTCCCCAATTTTAAAGCCAAAATCCGGATGAAAATCCGCAACAATAATTGACATGTTGCAGATTTTTCTGGACCAAAATCCACACGAAATCCGCTGCGGAAAAATCCGCAGCGTGGGCACAGCATTTCCAAAATGCCATAGAAATGGCTGGGAAGTACCTGTGCTGCAGATTTTCGGGAAATCCGCGGCTTTTCCGCGAGAAATCCGCGGCAAAATCCGCGCATTTTCCGCAGCGTGGGCTCGTAGCCTAACTGTTACCTGCCTATAATCCTCTTGTTACTAGCCAGAACCTATTCTCCACACCAGGGACCAGTACATAAAACCTTGAAACTAGATGGCCACACTTATACTTGATGGATAGACACATTGGATGGACCGCACTCTGATCTGATCTGTGTGACATCAGTGTGACGCGTACCGGAGAAAAATCTTGTCTTTGAAATGATTTTCTATACTCCCCTGTCTCCAGCGCTGCTGTCTATGGCCCTACTGTCACTTGCTTCTAGGCCCACTCATTATGCTCCTACAGTAAATATTCACTGCACCACAGACCCAGAAGGAAGAGCAGCACAGACATGAGACAGGAGCACCGGGGACAGGTAACTATAGAAGTTCATGCTGTCCGTGTGCTATGACACATGAGCACTGATCTGATCTGTGTGACATCAGTGTGACGCGTACCGGAGAAAAAACGTGTCTTTGAAATGATTTTCTATACTCCCCTGTCTCCAGCGCTGCTGTCTATGGCCCTGCTGTCACTTGCTTCTAGGCCCACTCATTATGCTCCTACAGTAAATATTCACTGCACCACAGACCCAGAAGGAAGAGCAGCACAGACATGAGACAGGAGCACCGGGGACAGGTAACTATAGAAGTTCATGCTGTCCGTGTGCTATGACACATGAGCACTGATCTGATCTGTGTGACATCAGTGTGACGCGTACCGGAGAAAAAACGTGTCTTTCAAATGATTTTCTATACTCCCCTGTCTCCAGCGCTGCTGTCTATGGCCCTGCTGTCACTTGCTTCTAGGCCCACTCATTATGCTCCTACAGTAAATATTCACTGCACCACAGACCCAGAAGGAAGAGCAGCACATGAGACAGGAGCACCGGGGACAGCTAACTATAGAAGTTCATGCTGTCCGTGTGCTATGACACATGAGTAGCACACTGACAGCACACACTGAACACACATGGACACACATACGCACCTACACCACGGACCATGCAAAATGTGTGTTTTGCACAGATGAATGAAAGAGGCCTAACAGACATTTTTACAGTTATGTGGTTTGGGTACAGGTGGGGTAAAGGGAAGCGCTAATAACAAAAAAAATTAAACTCACACTGATCCAACGATGAGCAGCAACCTCCTCTGTGTTCTGACCCTATACCCTGCAACCTAATGCAGGTGATGTGATAAAATGATGTCATTGCACCATCTGACATCCTTTATCAGTCTAGACCAGAGAGCTAATAGCTCTCAGCTATACTACAGTTTCTAATTGTATCCACATCATGAGTGCACAAATACTGTTCAAAATGCTCCTTGTCCATATTTACCAACTCTTCCTCCCTATTTATGGGTGTCTCCTGGACATTGTAGGAGATTTGAAAACTATATGTTAAAGGGTGGCATACATTAAGGTGGAGTAGACTGTAGTCACAGGCCTTGGGAGGAGCTATTTTAGCAGGTAGAGACTGATATGAGGACTTATTACTCTGTTGAATAAAAATGTGACCTGCAAGTGCTGTCTTTAACTATATTGGACTGTGTGAGGACTGGCACAGGCACAGTTCTAAAGATTCTACAGCTAAGTGGAACATTTTCCACTTGTCAAAGTGTGTGAGGAGAGGACCAGGAGGTCTGAGTGTCCTGCTGTCAGACACCTGTAGGATTGAACTTGTGCCGATACAGCATGTCCGCTATTTATATGCACATGGACATGTGACTTAGGCAGCCAATCACAGAAACCCTTCTGTCTGAGCCTTGTAGCTGTTTGCTGTACTGTTATTGGTTGCAGCAACATTCACGAAGTTAAGAAAAAAAAACATGACGCCACACGCCAAAAGCCTTCTCCTGGTCCAGAGACCCCAACTCCTCCACTGATTTTACACATCCCACATCAGACAGCACCGAAATCCTATACAAAAGCAGAGAATGCTATTACAAAATCATTTTTGACAATGCGGCCAGTGTTCGGCGGCAGAAAACAAACAAAACCTAACATTACCGACTTTTATAGAACAGTGCTCGGGGTTACCAAACCTGAACAAACGAGTTAATGGTTATACCGAATTTGAAATTGGCAAACCTTTACCGAACAGGTTTGCTCATCTCTACACGTGTCGTTGCACATTTGCAAGCACCATTAGTAAACACGTCTGATTCTTTCATGCAGCATTCAGCTGTCATTACCTGAGGTTTTGGAACGCAAATGTAAATACCCAGCCACCCACAGGCCCAAACACTAAACGGGCAAATTTCCAGATTGTTTGCCCCTGTAATGTTACTGTTTAGGATTGTGGATACTGAGGCTTTCCAGAATCTCATGGCGGCGGTCGTCCCTCAAATTCCAGCTTCACTATATTTCCAGTTTGCTGTCCCCGCTTTACACCAGCACATGTCCCTTAACATCACTCATGCCCTGACCAATGTAGTTACTGCTACATCTCTACATTATGGCACAATGGATGAACCTTGTGGAGGCTAGGACTGAGTCAGATCCTGGGACAGCACACATCCTACTGACATGTCCTGCACCATCTCTTCCTCCTCATCCTCCCTCTCTGAATTGTTATCTTGGAGCACGTCATCCATATCAGTCGCAACTTGAAAACACCGCAGCACTGTCTTGGTAAAGTGGCAACAGGAATTATGTTCAGGACTGTAACCTTTCCTCTTCACAAGATACTGTAGATAGTGCTTGACCGCTGGGAATGAAGAATTTGCTCGCCCCGATTATGTCTTGAGGACTTGAGGAAAAGGTCTCCCCTCAATTTTTTTTAAAAGGCAAGAATGGAAAGAATTATTAATTCTCCAAGCAATTGGAAGTAGCAACATAACCTTCATGCATAGATTCTTTCAGGACAACTACATTAATCCCCCACCTTAAAGACAGGAGCCTTGCTTTGTATGCATTTAGCAGCTCTTTGATCTGTCACAGCTACTAAAAGACCCTTTCCGAACTCCTTGTAGACCCTAAAGCCTTCTTTACACGGTACGATCTATCGTGCAATTTCACGATCGATCGTACCCGCCCCCGTCGTTTGTGCGTCACGGACAATTAGTTACCCGTGGCGCACAAAGTCGTTAACCCCCGTCACACGCACTTACCTGCTGTGTGACGTCGCTGTGGGCGATGAGCATCCTCTTCCTGAAGGGGGAGGGACGTTCAGCGTCACAGCGACGTCACACAGCGGCCGGCCAATAGAAGCGGAGGGGCGGAGATGAGCAGGACGTAAACATCCCGCCCACCTCTTTCCTTCCGCAGAGCCAGCGGGTGCCGCGGGACAGAGGTAAGCTGCTGTTCATCGTTCCCGGGGTGTCACATGGAGCGGCGTGTGCTACCCCGGGAACGATGAGCAACTGGCGCCATTTTAATTAAACGAGATTATGAAACCGAGCAACGAGTACACGACTCACGATTTGTGAGTGATACTGCGTCGCTCGGAGGTGTCACACAGCCCGACGTCGCAAGCAATGCCGGATGTGCGTCACAAAAAACGTGACCCCGACGATCTATCGCACGATAGATCATCTCGTGTAAAGCACCCTTAAGTATTTGGGATGAAAATCTCACCCCCTGTGGCACAGAGGACTGTTACCCTTAAAAGTTCCCAAAAACTGGATGAAAATCCACACAGCATAAGAGAGAGGTTAGGTTTCAGTAGCTATAGAGGTACAGGTATTTAAAGCAATCTCAGCAAGAGGCAGAAATTCCATGTAGTCTTCTTGATTAGCTGAAACAAAACATCTCATAACATTTACATCTACTTCTTGTTTCATTCTTTCTGTTTGCACATTAGTCTTGGGATTATAACCTGATGAAAAAGACAGCTTTATACCCAATCTAGAGTAATAAGTATGCCAAAAAACTAGCCAGAAATTGAGCCCTTCTATCCGAAATGTTTTTTGGGAAGACCATGCAATGTAACGATATGAAAAACGAACAAAGTTGCTAAGCTCTTTGTCCATATTACTGTATTACCGCCAGATTTAAGCAAGTCGGCGACAACGTTTTTAGACAAGGACTATGACGGAACATTGGTAGGCAAGAGGAAATGAGCTGGGGCTTGGCAAGAAGCTTTAGGCGGGCTTTGCACACTACGACATCGCAGCCCGATGCTGCGATGCCGAGTGCGATAGTGCCCGCCCCCGTCGCAGCAGCGATATGTGGTGATAGCTGGCATAGCGAAAGTTATCGCTACGCCAGCTTCACACACACACTCACCTGCCGTGCGACGTCCCTGTGGCCGGCGACCCGCCTCCTTGTTAAGGGGGCAGGTCGTGCGGCGTCACTGCGACGTCACACGGCAGGCGGCCAATCAGAGCGGAGGGGCGGAGATGAGCAGGATGTAAACATCCTGCCCACCTCCTTCCTTCCGCATATCCTACGGAAGCCGCAGTGAGGCCGGTAGGAGACGTTCCTCGCTCCTGCGACTTCACACACAGCGATGTGTGCTGCCGCAGGAGCGAGGAACAACATCGGACCGTCGCGTCAGCGTAATCATGGATTACGCCGACGCTGCACCGATGATACGATTACGACGCTTTTGCGCTCGTTAATCGTATCATCCAGCCTTTACACACTGCGATGTCGCATGCGATGCCGGAAGTGCGTCATTTTCAATTTGACCCCACCGACATCGCACCTGCGATGTCGCAGTGTGCAAAGTGCCCCTTAGTGCTGGCACAGACTCTGCATACATACAGTTAGGTACAGAAATATTTGGACAGTGACACAATTTTCGCGAGTTGGGCTCTGCATGCCACCACATTGGATTTGAAATGAAACCTCTACAACAGAATTCAAGTGCAGATTGTAACGTTTAATTTGAAGGTTTGAACAAAAATATCTGATAGAAATTGTAGGAATTGTACACATTTCTTTACAAACACTCCACATTTTAGGAGGTCAAAAGTAATTGGACAAATAAACCAAACCCAAACAAAATATTTTTATTTTCAATATTTTGTTGCGAATCCTTTGGAGGCAATCACTGCCTTAAGTCTGGAACCCATGGACATCACCAAACGCTGGGTTTCCTCCTTCTTAATGCTTTGCCAGGCCTTTACAGCCGCAGCCTTCAGGTCTTGCTTGTTTGTGGGTCTTTCCGTCTGAAGTCTGGATTTGAGCAAGTGAAATGCATGCTCAATTGGGTTAAGATCTGGTGATTGACTTGGCCATTGCAGAATGTTCCACTTTTTTGCACTCATGAACTCCTGGGTAACTTTGGCTGTATGCTTGGGGTCATTGTCCATCTGTACTATGAAGCGCCGTCCGATCAACTTTGCGGCATTTGGCTGAATCTGGGCTGATAGTATATCCCGGTACACTTCAGAATTCATCCGGCTACTCTTGTCTGCTGTTATGTCATCAATAAACACAAGTGACCCAGTGCCATTGAAAGCCATGCATGCCCATGCCATCACGTTGCCTCCACCATGTTTTACAGAGGATGTGGTGTGCCTTGGATCATGTGCCGTTCCCTTTCTTCTCCAAACTTTTTTCTTCCCATCATTCTGGTACAGGTTGATCTTGGTCTCATCTGTCCATAGAATACTTTTCCAGAACTGAGCTGGCTTCATGAGGTGTTTTTCAGCAAATTTAACTCTGGCCTGTCTATTTTTGGAATTGATGAATGGTTTGCATCTAGATGTGAACCCTTTGTATTAACTTTCATGGAGTCTTCTCTTTACTGTTGACTTAGAGACAGATACACCTACTTCACTGAGAGTGTTCTGGACTTCAGTTGATGTTGTGAACGGGTTCTTCTTCACCAAAGAAAGTATGCGGCGATCATCCACCACTGTTGTCATCTGTGGACGCCCAGGCCTTTTTGAGTTCCCAAGCTCACCAGTCAATTCCTTTTTTCTCAGAATGTACCTGACTGTTGATTTTGCTACGCCAAGCATGTCTTCTATCTCTCTGATGGATTTTTTCTTTTTTTTCAGCCTCAGGATGTTCTGCTTCACCTCAATTGAGAGTTCCTTAGACCGCATGTTGTCTGGTCACAGCAACAGCTTCCAAATGCAAAACCCCACACCTGTAATCAACCCCAGACCTTTTAACTACTTCATTGATTACAGATTAACGAGGGAGACGCCTTCAGAGTTAATTGCAGCCCTTAGAGTCCCTTGTCCAATTACTTTTGGTCCCTTGAAAAAGAGGAGGCTATGCATTACAGAGCTATGATTCCTAAACCCTTTCTCCGATTTGGATGTGAAAACTCTCATATTGCAGCTGGGAGTGTGCACTTTCAGCCCATATTATATATATAATTGTATTTCTGAACATGTTTTTGCAAACAGCTAAAATAACAAAACTTGTGTCGCTGTCCAAATATTTCTGGCCCTGACTGTACAGGTCGCTACTGCGACCTGTATCGTTACTGTGTCGTTGGTAAGGTCTGACTGTGTGACATCTCACCAGCGACCTCCCAGCGACTTACCAGCGATCCTTATCAGTAAGTATCGTTGTCGAGATCGCTGGTAAGTCGTTGTGTGTGACTGGGCCTTTAGCCAGACTCTTTTGAAAATACATTTTCATGGCCTCCCTGTCAGGAAGGGAAAGTTTAAACAAAGAATTTTAGGCATTTTATCTCCTGGTATGAGGCTGATAGCACAATCAAATGACATATGTGGCCGAAGGGTTTCACACTCAGGGCTCAGGAGAAACATAAGAGAAGTCCTGAATGGATTCTGGAAGGGGAGTCCTCACAGAACTCAAGGATCTTGACAGATATTCAGAAAAGCAATCCCCATGACCTAACCTCTTGAGTCTCTCAATTAATTACAGCATTGTGCTTAATTACCAATTGAAGGCCTAACACTAACTGTGCAGATAGGGAAGGAAAAACCTTGAATGAAATGGATTCAGTATGTGATACTCCTACCTTCATACATTCTCGACTTTGTGAAAGAGAGGAGTTAACAATTGCTGAAACCGGAATGGGAAAGCCAAAAGAAAAGAAATCATAATCGCCGTTTACAGTGAAATCATGATCGATTAGGTTCAAGATGCAGCCTGAATCCAAAAATTGAAGTGTAAAAATAAAACCCAAAATTAGTCTCCAAGAATACACTTAAGAAAAGCCCAGATGCTTGTACGAGAGAGAATCTCAAGCTCTTGGAACTTGCATCTTTACATTTAAGAGTCTCCTCCATCTTTCTTTTTAGAAATTCACTATTATATTTGAACATTGAAACACAATGTGGCCCAAATGATCACAGTATATACTGTAAAAAATGAGATAATGATCCTAGTTCCGTACCCCCTCTGGGATCTCTACAAGCACCACGAGGCAAAAAGAAAAATCATAACTTTTGACCCTGTTAAAGCAATCCGTCAACTTTACCTTGGGTTCAAGTGTGATGCTGCTTGGCAGAGACATTTGGAGCAGCTGAACAAGAGAGTTGTTTTTGACACTTGATATGTGCAACCTCCAAAGATAATGTTTGTAGACATGGGGTTTGTGTCAATGCCCCAGAACACACTATAAGCTGGCTATAATGTTATGAGCATACACACTCTCATACAGGGTAATGGAAAAGGGGAAAGACCTTCTGTAGAGAGAAGGCACGTCCACACCCAACTGGTCACTGTACAGACTAAAATGAACTTAGGCGCACAACAAACACCACCTGGGACCTGGCTTCCTAAAATGCAATTGAGGATTTTCTAGTACCTATTGAAGGGCCACAGGGAAGTCGCCACACACTACCTACAAGAGGAAATGAAGGTGCAAAGTAGGACAGAAAAACCGACAGTGAGAGAACATTTATAAAATGTGAAAGGGATAGGGGCTGTGAAGAGAAATAAGCCAACTCACAGCAGGCACTTACCTGGTGTCTACCAATACCCCTAAGCTTGGTGGGCTAGAAACAAGTCCACCTGGCAATAAAGCCAGTAAGGAAGCATAATGAACAGTGAATATGTATAACCCAATCCAAGATGTGATAGGGCCAACCACAATGGGGGAAATAAGAGACACCTGGGAACTAGTGAAACAAGAAGGGAAAATAAAGATAATAGGAACCATCAGCATATTAACAGGGAAGAAAAAGGCAAAAGCCCAGCAAACAGAGGATCTGATCATTAAAGAACAGGTCAACGAATTAAATCCCTCAAACTGAGTCATGACAGACAGAATCCTGCTGATCGTAAGACCTTACACTGTACAGGAGAGCTAAAATGAGGGTACGGTTACCTATAACAGCTTATGTGGCACCCCTGAGGCTCAGTCGCCATAGGGTATTGTCTCTGACTTAAAGTGCAATGCTTGGACTCAGGTGATGATAGAGTTAACCACTGGTGTTTGTTTTCTCACTACACAAAGCATCTAGCTATGAGTCACCACTTACACAGGAAGCTAGACAGTCTGGGGAATTCCAGGTTACCCGGGCAACAACCACTATGAGTCATCCCAAGGGTGAGGGCACTGAGAGAGGGAGTGAAACACACAACCAGTTTCTAGTTAGAAAAGTTTGAGATGCTGAACAACACGGTCACAGGAGAGAGTGCTTTTTGAGAGCTTCTGCTAGAACCGGCCAGACTGGAATAGAGCGAGAGGCGGTGATAGTGAGACAGAGGAGAGAACATGGTAGCTGGAGGTCGAGCCTAACCGTTCCCACAATGCCAAAGATGACAGGGTGCAGAAGCCCTAGGGCAGATTATACTCTATGTTGTCTGCCAGAATCTGCAGGGGAAGGGGATTTCAACTCCCATCCCCCACCACCCATTTTCCCGGTGCACAGTGACACATAAGTTCCAGGGTCGGGATTGCAGCCAGGCCCCATGGCGAGGATCCACGCCACCTGCATATGGGACGAGACACTTAGCAGAGACACTGGGGTCCCCAAGCCACTTCAAGCCAGTGGGATCAACAACCAAGCACAAGGAAAGGAGGTCTCACACTCCACAGAGACCGGTGATTGCTTCTAATTTACCTGGGAGTTGAGGCCCATTGCGGCGGAGAGCAGCACATCCGGGGCATCTTAAGAACTGTGAGTAAAAAGAACTTTGAACTGCAGACCCCCTGTATCGTCTCTGTCTATGCCAGCACCGCCGCCCCGCGCGTCGGCATTCCTGTGGACTACTGTCCTCGTCATCCACCCGGGGCCCGCTCCTCCGCCTGTGGGGAGCGACACCATCCCGGCTGCCATAACACCTGCCCCGGTGAGGAATTCTGCAGTAGCGGCTATTATCTGGCCACGTACCACAGGTGGCATCACGACATCCATCTTACTACTATCCCCATCATCCTCCCTCCTGTATGCTTCGGGGTCACGAAACCGGGCCAGGCCAGCCCGTGATGACGCAGAGGATCTGCACCCCTGGCCTGGCGATGAGTCGGGTAAAACCCCCTCGACCCCACGGTGTTATACTTACACTTTACAGGAGAGAGGACCCTGTTGACCAAGGAGCTTACACTTTACAGGGCAGTAAAACTGTGGACCCGCAGACTATAAGAGCTTAGTCTCTATGTTAGGCCTCCGACATACATCCGTTAAAACCACGCACGTGTAATACGGGCTGTTTTTCAGGTCCGTGATCCGTTTTTTTGTCGGTTTTTATGGTCCGTGTGGGCTTTGTATGACCGGCGTATGTTAGCCGTGTATGCGTGTGTAATGCCCGTGTGTGCGTGTGATGTTTAACTGACGTGTGAATGTTTTTTCCGTGTGAAATGTTCTGTGTTTAATGTAAAAACTCGTGTTTGATTACCCGCTGACAGCAGACAGAGTTTCGCGCTGAGAATGAACTCGGGTGAACTTCACCCGACTTCATTGTCATACCACGGCTCTCTCTGTGTTGCGTACAGATTAGCGGTCACCCATGAAGGACTCACCGGTGACCGCTAATCCCCTAAGTGACTGAAGTGAGCAGCGCGATTAGCGCTGCCGTCACTCAGGTTACCCGCGGCTAGCTTGAGTCCACCCCCTGTGACCGCAACTCACCTGTGACTTCATCGCTGTCACTCGGGTGACTTGCTGTCACAGGTGGAGGATCCAGCGGTCGCCGTGAGTTACCTCAGTGACAGCACAGATGATCGCGATACTCACCTCAGTTGCTGTGTGGAGCTGTCAGGAGCAGTAGTGTTCTTCTGCAGCTCCTGGCACCTTCATGTAGCAGAGCTGTAAGTGACGCTGGACCTCCGTGGTTTACGCCGGACATGGATGGGTGTTTGGGGTATAATAAATTGGTGAATGAGGTTTTTTTTTAGTGTTTATTATTTCAAATAAAGGATTTTTCGTTGTGTGTGTTTATTTACTGCCACATACAGATTAATCATGGAAGGTATCTCGGGGAGACACCTGCCATGGTTAATCTAGGACTTATTGGCAACTGTGGGCTGCCATTGACTCCTTATTACCCCGATTGCCAATGCACCAGGGCAAATCGTGAAGAGCCGGGTAGAGTTCCAGAACTGTCGCATCGAATGGATGCGGTATATTTGGGTGGCTGCTGGCTGATATTGTTAGGCTGGCGGGCTCCCCATAACGTGGAGCTCCCCTTCCTGAGAATACCAGCCTTCAGCCATGTGGCTTTACCCTGGCTGGTATCAAAATGGGGGGGACCACTCGTCGTTTTTTTTTAATTATTTGTTTATTTTTTTTACTGCACAGTATAGACCCGCCCACCGGCGGCTGTGCTTGGTTACAGTGAGACAGCTGTCACTCAGCGTGTGGGCGTGTCTAACTGCAACCAATCATAGGCGCCGGTGGGCGTGGAAAGCAGGGAATACGAGATTGATTAATGAGCGGCCGGCTTTTTGAAAATAGTAAAAGCCGCCTGAGCAGTGTGAATGCCATGCAGCGCCGCGCCGCTGATCGGGGATCAGTTAGTATGAGAGAGGGGGTAGACTGACCAACAAACAGAGAGAGGGACAGACAAGACAGAGAAAGGGACCGACCCACAGAGAGAGACTGACCGACGGACTGAGGGAGATTGACCGACATAGATAGAAAAAGAAAGAATAGCCAACATCACTACAAAAAAGCACAAAACGTACACGGAGCATACAGAGATGCATCCGTGTCACGTACTTGTGCGCACCAAACCATTGACTTTCATGGTGTCCGTGTGTGCGTGTTCCGTGCAGGAAACGGACATGCTGCCGTGCAAAACGGAAACACATACGGATCACTGGCACACGGACATGATGAAAAACGCAAGTTTGACCACAAACATAGATTAACATTGGTACACGTTTGTCCGGGTCTCCAGTATATACGGAAAAAGACAAAACACGCACGTTTTTAACGGATGTGTGTCGGAGGCCTTAGAGAGAGGTCTCTGCTGACCATAAGATCTTATACTCTACAGGGGATAGAGAAGATCCCATTGTCCATTAGCGCTTACACTCTACAAGACAGAAAAAAGAGGATCCCGTTGACGCTTAGGCTATGTGCGCACGTTGCGTACATTCACTGCAGAAATTTCTGCAGCGATCTGAAGAGTACATGTGCGCTTTAAATCGCTGCAGAAATGTCCGTAGTAGTCTATAGACAGAGCAGGAGCTGCTGGCAAAGCGCACGGAAGAAGTGACATGTCACTTCTTAGAACGCAGCGCTTCGGCAGTAGCCGAAGCGCTGCGCTCTAAAACGCCACGTGCGCACGGCCCCTGCACAATCTCCATAGACTGTGCAGGGGACGCAGGACACATGCAGTTACGCTGCGCTACAAAGCGCAGCGTAACTGCATGTATTTACGCAACGTGCGCACATAACCTTATACTTTACATTAGAAAAAGGACACAGCTTACTATAAGAGCTTACATTCTACAGTTGAGAGAGTGGACCCCTTACATATAAGTTTGGATTCTACAGGACTGACACTGGAGATGCAAAATGACTCTGCCGTACCATGTGTGCCAATGAGAATCACTGATCTCTGATCACCCCGGTACTGACTACAACTCTACAAGGTATGATAATCTGTAAGATGTCATAGCTGCAGGACTTTATAGGAAGGCCATGCAAAAAGATATTAGCCTGCTCTCTGATGCTTCAACGGTGTGGAAAATGGTGCTGAGCAAGTTTTGTTGTTTTTTTTCTAAACTATACATTGAATATCAAAATGTTTGAATTGATATTTTGATAAATTTGATAAATTGATAAATGTTTCAAGAAATTCCACTCAAACTCAATCCTTTGAAGAAAATCTGCTAATCTCCACTCCCTAAACATATAGTTAGCTTTTTTTTTTTTAAACAGATTAGTTCTTGCTGACTAGTATGTAGCTGGGTCTGTTCAGCAGACCAGTGGTAGGATGAGTTCAAAGGGTAATATGGGAGTATAGTGCTCTATTTAAATCTCAATGTTACACCTATCCACTACCAGTTGTTGGGCTGTTCACACTGCTCCTGGTGCACTCCATCCATATCAGTGCATGTAGGTTAAATTTAAGTACATTAGTCCCAAGGAAATCTTTTGCCCACTAACACTGTTGAGATGTGGATTGTGAATAGATAAACTGGTGTTTCAGATATTAAATAGCTTTCCACTACAGCTCATCTAATTCATGACAAGCTGTGGTGCTCCTTAGAAGCGAAAACTTACTCCAGTCACACCTCTTAGGCTATGTGCCCACGCTGCGGAAAATGCGCGGATTTTGCCGTGGACTTCTCGCGGAAAAGCCGCGGATTTTCCAGAAATCTGCAGCACAGCTACTTCCCAGCCATTTCTATGGCATTTGGGAAATGCTGTGCCCACGCTGCGGATTTTTCCGCTGCTGAAATCGTGCGGATTTTCGTGCGGAAAAATCTGCAGCATGTATATTATTGTTGCGGATTTTCGTGCGGATTTTGCCTATTCAATTGAATAAAAAAAATAAATAAATAAAAATTGCAAAATCCGCAACAAAATCTGCGTCAAATCCACATCAAATCCGCACAAAATCCCCACCTATGAAAAGGTGCGGATTCCGGGGGAAAGCTGCGGATTTTGATGCAGAAAAATCCGCAGATGCAGAGTCCCGTGGGCACATAGCCTTAATGAATCAGGAGCACCTGACTCCTACATGCCCCTGACCGTCTTGATGAATTGGGGCCTAGTATTGAATTTTAAGAGGAATGGGTAGGCATTAAAAACATTAGATACACTATGGGGGCAATTTATTAAAGACCATGTGCTGAGCCCCTAAGGTGGTACAACAGCAAAAAATCTGTAAAAGTGACCCCATTTAGAAATTTCACCTCTCATATAATTTATTTATGGCTGCAGTGACTATTTTGTAGCATCCATGCCATGCTTTTTTTCTGAATAATTACAACTATGCCAGTTTAGTACCCATATATTGTGCCCCCATATATTGTAGCACCTCCATACATTGTGCCCCCATATATTGTGCCCACCTTCTGCTTCTGGAGACCCGCACCCCATAAATTGTTAAGTGCTCTCTCCCCGCTACAATAATGCCACACAAATAGCCATTTACTGCGGTTTATGCACAGGGGGCTTAAGAGGAGGAGGGCATTCAGATTTGAAAAAGCAGACTTCACTTGCTGTTCCAGAGCCTTAGTTCTACCAGTAATGTGGGATCCCCCAATATTTGCAGTGACAGATAACAGATCTGGCTGGGGGCTGTTTTTGTGCAGGATAAGTTAGGGGTTTTATTAGGAACATTTTGGGGTGCATAACATTTTTTATCGCTTTTGATATAATGCTGGGATCACATTCTTATATTTTGTGCTTAACACTTATGTCAAGGTTTCCATTTAAATCCCCCAAAAATGTGATTCAGACAAAACCTCCAGGGGAACCACTTACTCTAATGAGGCAGATGGAGACACATTGGACTCCACTTGGTATCAGTTCCGGTAGTCTCCATCTTTTTAGTTGTGCACAAAGGCGTGATTGTCCACATTTGTGCACTACAAAGATGCATAAAATGATAGGACAAAGTGTCTTTAACTGCCTCATTAGAGTGTGCGGCTCCAACGGGAATATTGTCTGAATCGCAGTCTTGGGGATTTACAAGGAGACCCCAATGTAGGGTTACAGAGGTACCATATTTATATCACATTTTTATTATTTGCTACTTTTATACCCTAAAATCTATATTTTTCAAAAATTAATTTGTTTGTGCATCGCCATACTCTTAAGGGCACTTTACACACAGCGACATCGCTAGCGATGTCGCTCGTGAAATCACCCGCCCCCGTCGGTTGTGCATCACGGGCAAATCACTGCCCATGGCGTACAACATCGCTAAGAATGGTCACACATACTTACCTGCCTAGAGACGTTGCAGTGGCCGGTGAACCGCCTCCTTTCTAAGGGGGAGATTCATTCGGCGTCACAGCGGCGTCACTAAGCGGCCGACCAATAGAAGCGGAGGGGTGGAGATGAGCGGCCGGAATATCCCGCCCACCTACTTCCTTCCTCATTGCCGGCGGCCGCAGGTACAATGTTGTTCCTCATTCCTGCGGTGTCATGCATAGCGATATCTGCTGCCGCACGAACGAGGAACAACCTGCGTCCTGCAACAGCAACAATATTTGGGATTAGAACGACGTGTCAACGATCAACGATTAGGTGAGTAATTTTGATTCTTAACGGTCGGTCGTGCGTTTCACACGCAACGACGTCGCTAACGAGGCCGGATGTGCGTCACGAATTCCGTGACCACAACGATATCTCGTTAGCAATGTCGTTGCGTGTAAAGCCCCCTTTAGAACTGTAACGTTTTCAGTTATTTTTTTCTGAATGAGCCATATTAGGGCCTACTTTTTGCGGGTCGAGTTGGTGTTTTCATTTCTATCACTTTTTTAAATGTGTCTTTCTGATTGCTTTTTATTTTTCTTTTTTGGTTGTCTTTTTAGTGGTGAAATGGGTTTGGTGATTTGTCTGCGCTTTTGTTATGAATAAGGATTATATCCCCAAAGCGCGTAAACCCTGTTTCTGGGACATCTATGATTACATCAAATGGTGATATGCCTATCTATTTTGATTGATTTTAATACTGAGAAAAATAGAGTCAATTTTATTGACTGATGTGCTGGATTTTTCTGGCTTGCACTTAATGAATGGTAATAAATATGTTTAGGAAATTCATCTATAAATCACATATACTGAAAGGAAAATCTTTTTTTTCATCTGTTACATTTGTAAAGCTATTAAGCTGTTAGGAAGTGTGTTACAATGTGAACAGAAATATAGTCAGCTGCATATATATATTGAACCACAAGGGGGCGCTGAATGTACAAAATAAGATTGAAGCCTGCAAAAACAGGACATCAGCTTGCTATTGCAATATCTGGTTAAGAGACTTAGATACAGTTGAAATGTATTTTAGTATAAGTGTATGCCTGATATAACTATTATTCTTAAACTATCCAAGTATTTTTGGACCCTTTTATTTTTTTCTTGCTACAGATGTACCATTTTATACAATCTGCCTTATTAATATTAATTTTTAGTATTTAGGTAACAGAACCGAAATAGCAATAAAATGTATTCTATATTTTAAACAAAAACACCTTAGATAATGGGTACAGTATTCTTTATATACAGCACTGTGCAAAAGGTTTAGGCAGGTTTGAAAAATTATCTGCACAGTAAAAGTGCTATCAAAAATAGAAGTGTTAATAATTTCTTTTTACAAAATAAGAAGTCAAATCAATATGTGGTGTGTTCACCTTTTACCTTCCAAACAGCATCAAAACATCTTGGACACTTAACTGTCATGCCTTTATAGAAACGTATATAATTAGTTAACTTTACCTTGTGATAAAGCTGAGTTTTAGTTATTGACATTATGTTACTGTCCAGTGATGATAACTTATTCTACAGCGCCATCTGTTGACGATGTTCTTTTACTGCAACTTGTTTATCTCTTGTTTCATTGGTTACTGTGCAATCTAAATTGGCCCACCAAGGTTTATGTAGTTTGCCATCAGCCTTTGCACTAGCCTGGCCCCTTCTTCATCAGCAGCAGCCATTATGGTCACATGGACACTGACATCCTGCACACTGATCTCTCTCTCGCTCTCTGGATTTCAACTCTTCTGTTTCTTTACCTCTACATAGCACTTTCTGTGAGTTGTTATGATCCCTTTGCTAGAGCTCATCAAATTGTATAATGTAGCTGCTCTGTTCTACATGTTAATATCAAGTCATCTTCTGTAATTATAGCTATTGTGTATTCACCATGTAGTGCATTTACACCACGTGTCCTGTATCAAATAGAATGCTATGTATCCAAAATAAGCAAAAATGGTTCTAAAAATTAACTTTTATTAATTCCCTTAAAAGAAGTAGGTTTTCTCCACTTCTCACTAAAATTGATCAAAACAAAAAAACAATAAAAGACTAAGGTGCTTGAAAAAACACAATCCTTGCTGAATATATAATGATCCACAGCACTTCCTATCACCACATAAATCAGATGAACAGGATTCCACCAGAGAAGATCCACAGGATCTTATATAAACTAGATCTAAAGGATCAAAAGTAAATGGAGATTTCTCACACTATCTGGTGGAACTCACTAGTCAACATAACATGGGAACTGTAAATTCATGATCTGCTTATAAAAGCTGCATATAGAATCATATCAACAGTCCTATCAATAGATGTGAAACAATCTCACCCATCTTCAGGAGAGCAGTGTAGACAAGGTACTGGTCCCTATCTTAGTGGACCCAAAACGGCGTGCAGCAGTGGAACTTCATAACACTGGCACAGTGTTATGAAGCTTCATTGCTGCCGGCCATTTTGGGTCCACTAAGCTAGGGACCAGTACCTTGTTTACACTGCTCGCCTGAAGATTTCCTGTGTATGAAATGCGTTGGGAGAATGGCATAGTGTGTATTCCATTAATAGGGATCATGAGCCCGGAACTTGAGGGACCACTGAGACGCCTTTTTGTTTAGATTAACATGTTTAACACAGTGGATTGCACCAAGATGGGTGAGATTGATCCACATCTATTGATAGGACAGTTGATATGATTCTATATGCAGCTTTTATAGCAGATCATGTGTGACGCCCTGGCCGGGCCAGGTGGTCACAAACAGGCCCCTACACAACACCGTTCCCTCACAGCTGACATCAACCAACCTTTAAAACCCTAGTCACCCCCCTCAGGGCTGGGTAGACACACCAGGGGGCGGAACCAGGCGATTGGAAGACGCCCACCAAGGAGACTAGACAGCCCGGGGAGCAAAAGTAGAAAGACAAGTGTTAGAGTTCAAGTTGGAGAGGAATGTGGGCTGGAGCTGTGTGCAGCTCCAGCAGAGGCGAATACCCCAAATTGAATGGCGCCAGGGTAGGAGCCCTGGTGCCATTGGCTAGGAGGCAGACGGCGGTCTCCGTCTGCAGGAGCCGGGAAAACGGCTCGGTGGAACCGAGGTGGACCAGGACAGGGTAGTGGCCCGCCGGTACCGACCCGGGGAACCGAATCGGAAACCGGAGCACACAGGTGGGTACTCGGACCCTGAAGCCAAGTCCAGAAGCTACTGGAACTGGTTAATTAACCGATTGAGGCCAGGACTAGAGGTACTGTCCCACACAAGGTCCCTATTAGAAGACAACAGCCCACCGAGGGGGATAAAAGGCCACCGCCAAGGCTCAGAGATCCCACGGGCCAGCGACTGTGGGCAAGGGCTCCTTAGGCCACGTCCAGCCGGGAGCGGACTCCTCAAGTTGCAAGCACAGGCAGTCCACCATTTTACAAAGGTGCAGGAGAAAGACAGACCACCAGCCGGGTGGTGGACCAGAACGTAGCCGGCTGCGGGCACCGACCACCATCACCTTGGTTTACCAGAGACTCGTGTGTTTCCTTTAATGGTGAGTACACCCACACCCTGCGGTCGCCCATCTCCCTGCACCAAAAACCCAACGGATCCCGGGGTCACCATCCCTGCCCATGGAGGGGTTAACAACTTGCTGCACAACATCTTCCCCGGGTGGCCCCGTAACTGCAGTGGTGGTGTCCAACCTCACCACACACCGTGGGTGGTGTCACGAACTTAATATGGCTCAGCCCGTACATATATGTCCTACATCCACCACCATAATTTTGATCGAAGTGACCGCGAGACCCCCGGGTCCGGAGACCCTCGAGCCACCCACAGAAGGTCCGGATCCAAGCAGCTCGGCTGCTGAGAGCGGGGCGGTACACCGCGATTTCTGGCGTCATGAACAGGATAGATACCCATCCACTTACCTTGTGGAAGTGCGCCTTGTGTTGAAGTCAGCGATGATCCATTGCAAAAATTTCAGATGGTCTCAATGCAGAGCTATACATGAGTATCCCAAAAGAGAAGTCACTTCATACACTCAAGTACAACTGGTATGAAAAGGACAACAAAGTGTTCCAGCAAAACAACGACCCAAATCATATGTCGAGATTGGTGAAGAAATGGTTCAATGATAATAAAATAGAGGAGCTGGATTGGCCCCCATAGTCTCCAGACCTCAACCCTAATCAATTAATTGTATACATACCCAAGTAAGTTGACCAGCTCACCAAGGTTTCAGTCAAGACATGCTTAAATTTGATTGAGAGCATGCCAAGTAGGATTCAAGCAGTGTTGAAAGCCAAAGATGGATTTTCAAAATACTAAGAAATTTATAAAAATTTAGATTTTTAGGGAAATGACAAGAATCAGCACAACTAATCATATGCTAAATAGTTCACATTTATGTATGAGATAGCCAAGCTTATTGTCTATAAACTGTATTGAAAAGTTTGGGTAGACTCAAAATTATTATTGGCTTTCGTTTTTATGGTTTATTTTGTAAATTCAGGTAATTTTCATCACAAACAGTATTTCATCAGTAAAAGATGTTCAGCTTTTTTCTTTTGAAATTTATGCACAGAGTGGCTAAAATAAATCTACTTAATTATACAACCACATAAAAGCATTATAAATAGTGATTAGTGAACAGTAAAATGCTCAAATGCTTATTGCTTGATTCGACCTGGTGAGACAATCGGACAAGCTCAACAGGAGTAACGAGCATTATGTAAAGTCAATGACTGTCCTGTTCAGGTTTTTGCCTACATGCAGCCAGCCATAAACATAGCCTCTCTGGCTGGAAAGATGGTGTTTTGTTTGTTTTTTGTTGGTCACGCTATGTCTGAGAATGTTGTTTTTTCACCTGGAAGAGCCATTTTTGTGAAGTTGTCTTCATATATGTATATGTACGTATACTTCTATGTGTATGTTTGGCTATGTGCGTGTCTGCGTGTGCATGAAGCCCACTGAGACTCTTTTGCCCAGGGCCCACGAAAAACCTGGAGCCGGCCCTGTGTGTAGTTTAGGCTCCAATCTTGATTGGAGTCCAAAAATACTAGATAAACACAGGTGATAAATGCATGAAAATTGCCTGCAAAAACACATCGAAAAAATGGCCTCCTGTTCACCAATATTCTTGAGTTTGCAAGACCTCTTCTGAAGCCAAACCTCATTAAATTTTGAAGTATGCTTGGGATCTTTCTTCAATGGCGATCAAGGTTCAACTTTCTCACACATGGTATGATGTTTTATCTTAGAATTTCTTTATATTTGACTTAATCTTTCCCTATACACATGCAGGTTTCATGGATTAAAGTACAGCAGCCAAAACGCATCACAGAACTATTGACTCTTTTTGTGCTTTCTAGTCAGTTCCTGCTGCTACCAATTCTTATTGCAGGTCTTTAGCAGTCACTTAAGCATTTTTTACTTTCTGCCTCTTCAGGAATAGTAATGAGCAGACCCATGGATGTCTGGGTTCAATGGGTTTGGCTGGACTTTAAAAAACAGTTCGATTGGAGACCCGAACTTGAACTGAACTTGACCCCGGACGCCGAACCCCATATAAGTCAATGGAGACACAAACTTCTGTGCTGTAAAATGGCTGTAAAATAGTTGTAGTACACCCCCTGGCAAAAATTATGGAATCACCTGACTCTGACGATGATCATTCAGTTGTTTACTTTTGTTTAAAAAAAGCAGATCACAGACATGGCACAAAACTAAAGTCATTTCAAATGGCAACTTTCTGGCTTTAAGAAACACTAAAAAAAAATCATGGAAATATAAACTGCTAGCCAGTAACAGTTTTTTTTCAAGACGAAACAGGGGGAAAAATTATGGAATCACACAATTATGAGGAAAACATTATGGAATCACCCTGTAAATTTTCATTCCCAAAACTAACATCTTCATCAAATAAGATCTGCTCGTTAGTCTGCATCTAAAAAGGAGTGATCACATCTTGGAGAGCTGTTGCACCAAATGGACTGACATGAATCCTGGCTCCAACACGAGAGATGTCAACTGAAACAAAGGAAAGGATTATCAAACTCTTAGGCTGTGTGCGCACGTTGCATTTTTTCATGCATTTGTGTAGCATTTTAAACTGCAGCATAACCGCATCGACAGAGAGAGACCGACAGACAGAGAGAGAGAGAGACAAGAGACAGAAAGAGAGAGACGACAGAGAGAGAGAGACGACAGACAGAGAGAGACGACAGACAGAGAGAGATGACAGACAGATAGAGACAGACAGACAGAGAGACCGACAGACAGAGAGAGAGACAAGAGGCAGAAAGAGAGAGACGACAGACAGATAGAGCCAGACAGACTGACAGAGAGAGAGAGACAGAGAGAGAGAACAACCGACCAATCGACAGACAGAGAGAGAGAGATTGACATTGACATCGATTTCAATGGGTGGAAAATGCAACCAAAAAGCACAAAAGAAGTGACATGCTGCTTTTTTAGGCTCTGTGCGCACGCTGCATTTTTTCATGCGTTTACGCAGCATTTTAAACTGCAGTGTAAACGCATGTGTTCTGCGACCCCAGCAAAGTCTAGCAGAAGTCACCAAATTCCATGGTCATGTTGCATTTTGAAATGCAGAATTTTGGATGACTAATTTTTGACAAAATCTATGCGTTCTAAAAAGCAACATGTCACTTTCTTTGTGCATTTTGGATGCTTTTCCCACTCTGTCTATGGTAGAGCAAGCTGTTACGATTCAGGGACCAAGGAGGATCAAAAAATGCGGAAACCCAAAAGGTAACCAGAGTGGCTGAAACCTTAACGGACTGCAGACCTAACCCTGACACACAACTAGAAGGAGCCATGGGATGAGCCTATGATGACCTAGTGATCTCGACACAGCCAGAGAACTAAATATTCTTACAGATAAAAATATAAGAAAAGCTAATCTGCTTCAGAGCAATCCCCAAAGATATAGATAGCCTCCCACATGTATAGACTACAGTGATATAGGAAAACACAAAACAAAGCTAGAAAACCGATTCAGCAAAGATGAGGCCCAATCTATCTTTATAGGAAAGGATAGATAACAGAGAAGAGTAGAGAGGGGTGGTAATGCCGCGCCAAAAATCACTATGAATGTCAGATTAACGTGTCTTTAGTATTGGCATAGGTCTACGCGTTTCAGGAGCTCTGCTCCCTTCTTCAGGACCGACAAGCATAAAAGAAACATCAAATCAAATTTGATAACGGCTGATAACGATGCGAGACTCGCAGGAGTCATCCCCTCATTGTCAGCCTGCTTCTCGCTCTGTACAGAGCGATGTAGCAGAGCTGAGAATGCTCTCTCTGCCTCTCTCTCTGTAGAGCTGCTTTTCTTTACAGAGTGATGAAGCAGAGTTGACATTGCTCTCCCTGTGGACTATGTCTGACTAAGGATTTTATTATAATAAAGATGGAGTTTCTAAATGTTTTTTTGTTTTATTTCTAATAAAAAAACATTTTCTCTGTGTTGTACAGCTCTGGCAAAAATTACGAGACCACTGCAAAATTGTCAGTTTTTCTATTTTTGAGGAAACTGTAAATTGTTCTTTTAACTATAAATTACTGACAACTAGAGATGAGCCACCCCCCTAAAGTTCGAGTTCGGTTCGCCGAACGGTGCCCCGTTCGATGAACCGTTCGTCGAACCGTTCGTCAGACTCTCGAAACCCATAGGAAACAATGAGAGACAATCACAAACACATAAAAACACATTATAAATGTACACATACAGTTAATAAACATTGCCATAACACTTACCTGTCCCCGTGATCCGTCCTGCACTCTCTCTCCTGCAGCTTTTCCATCGGATAATCGCTGCGTCCTCTCGGTAACCAGCAGTGATGACAGGACCTATCGTGACATCAAAATAGCATGTGACCAGTCATGTGTCTATTATCACATTGGCTACAGACTGGTCACATGGCTTGGACGTCATGCTAGGTCCTATCATTGCATCTCTCCGGTAAACGGTGCACGTTTGTGTATCGCCGTGTAACGGCGACATGCTCTGGCACACGGTCGACTCTACGTTTCGCTTCCCCGTTCCATTATTGACCGGCTGACACAGCCAGTAAATAACGGAGATCACCGTTGCCATAGCAACGTCACCGCTAACAGCTGCAGCGGCACCGGGAATCGTGTAATCAAAGCACCGTTGCTATGGCAACCCGTCTGTCAACGGTGATGTTACCGCTAACAGCCAGCAGCACTGATCACTCACGGAGTGAAAAGCCTGCACAGGGAGCAGCATTTTTCTCCCATGCAGTGCTGCTGATGGAGCAGAGCTGCATGGGTTGAAGGAGAAAGAAGACAAAAGACCATGGATCGTGGAGGGATAAGAGGGAGTAATAAATGTGAAGTCTCTAAGTGTGTCTGTGTATTTATTTCTATTAAAGTATTTTTTCTCTGTGTGGTGTCTTTTTTTTAACCCTTTATTGGAGATTCTTAATGGCCGGGTCAAACTTGCCTGACATTAAGAATCTCTGGCTTAATACTAGCTAGTAAAACAAAGCTAGTATTAACCCATTATTACCCAGCAAGCCACCCGGCTTCAGGGCAGCTGGAAGAGTTGGATACAGCGCCAGATGATGGCGCTTCTATGAGAGCGCCGATTTCTGGGGCAGCTGCGGACTGCAATTCACAGCAGAGGGGCCCAGAAACCTCGGGATAACCTGTGCTGCAGATTCCAATCCCCAGCTGCCTAGTTGTACCCGGCTGGACAGAAAAATAGGGCGAAGCCCACGTGGTTTTTTTTGTAATCATTTCATGAAATTCATTAAATAATTAAAAAATTGGCTTCCCTATATTTCTAGTTCCCAGCCGGGTACAAATAGGCAGCTGGGGGTTGGGGGCAGCCGTACCTGCCTGCTGTACCTGGCTAGCATACAAAAATATGGCAAAGCACACGTCATTTTTTTTGTAGTTTTTTGGCAAAAAAAATCAAAAATGCTTCCCTGGATTTTCCATTGCCAGTGAAGGTAACACCAAGCAGTGGGGGTTGGCAGCCAGTAGCTGCTTGGATTACCCTCAGCTAGCAATACAAAAAATGCAGCGGGAGCCCATATATATTTTTTTAAATTATTTATTTAAATAACTATAAAAAAAAGGGCTTCCCTGTATTTTGATTGCTGGACATCACAGTGCTGTAAAAATAAATCTTTAAAAAAAAGACGGAGCGCTCCGCGGTATTTTTGATTCTCAGCACAGATAAAGCAGACAGCTACGGGTTGCCACCCCCATCTGCCTGGCGTTACCTTGGCTGGCAATCAAAATACAGGGAAACCCATTCATTTTTTTTTATTTAAAAAAATAGTTAAAAAAAAAAAAATGACGTTGGGTCCCCCCATTTTTGATAGCCGGCTAGGGTAAAGCAGACGGCTGTAGCCTGAAAACCACAGCTGGCAGCTTTACCGTGGTTGGGGATCCAATGTGGAGGTCACCCCAGGCTCTTTTTTTATAATTATTTTATAAATATTAATAATTACAAAAAAAAGTAGGGTCCACCCAAAATTGGATCACCAGCCAAGGTAAAGCGGACAGCTGTGGTCTGGTATTCTCAGGGTGGGAAGGTCCATAGTTATTGGCCCTTCACAGCCTAAAAATAGCAGGCCACTAGATGCGCCAATCCTGGCGCTTCACCCCAGCTCATCCCGTGCCCTGGTGCGGTGGCAAACAGGGTAATAAATGGGGTTGATACTAGCTGTAAGGTCACCTGACATCAAGCGCAGCAGTTTGTGATGTCATGGCATCTATCACATACCCGACATCACAAACTGTCAGTACTAACAAAACAAATAGACCAAAAAAAATGTATTTGAAAAAACACTCCCCAAAACATTCCCTCTTTCACCAATTTATTGTAAGGAAAAAAATAAGGGGGTCCCATGATGACTCTGGACTGTCCAGAATATGGGGGGACACGCTCAGGGAACGTATCCCCCATTTTCTAGGAGTGCAAAGCCTCCATGTGAGGAGTGTGGGTGCAATGAATCTGCACCCACTCTCCCTGGGTCCACAGCAGCAGAGTCCATGTCGTAAGTGTTGCTACCAAAGCTGCAATGCCCTGCTCATGAGGTAAGGGCATGCCTAATCAGGAGAACTATTCTACATTTCCAAATCTTGGTATTTGCTGATATTATTGCTATTCCACCTACTATATATTGGAGATAGGATCTTGTAGATGGAATACCCCTTTAAGTCCAGTTATCCAGCTGAATGAATAATAAACAACAGACCTCGCTATTTAGACATGTTTTCTTGTGGCGTATAACCGACTCTCATGTTTGGTAGTCATTTAGCAGGGCAACTATAAAATCAAATACCTCCATTAGGAAATGTATTATAGCACTCCTGATCAACTATGTTCCTTACCTCATGAGCAAAGCATTGCAGTAGCTTACAGCTGCATGGTTACCACCACTCACTGTGTCTGAACACAGGAAGCTAAGCTGACAGCCGCTCTGTGCATGCAGCAGAGTCTATTGTGAAGGAGGGGGCCACGGGGGATCAACGCTGCACAGGTACCGTGGGACACCGGGGAACACCGGTGTGGTTATAGGGGGTGACCTGGCAGGGCATGGGGAGGAGTTTTCTGTCGCATGTGTCATGGCACATGCTACAGAAATCAGAGGAGTAGGGTGAATGCGGCCGGCGCGCTGTTGTGTGCGCGGCCATCTTGGATTTCCGGGAGGGGGTCGGGAGGGGGGAAACTTTGGCGACACCGGGGGACCGGAGGGTATCGGGGAGGAGATTTATCTCCCATCTGACATGTTTGTTCATGCCAGACGGGAAATAAATATTTTTTCACCGGCGCTGTCATTTACTCTAACGTGATCATCGGTATACGGTGTATACCGTTGATCACGTGAGCGGGGATCGGAAAAACCGGCCTGAATCATGATCTCCAGGATCTCAGCTACCCCCTGAAATGGGGGGCACTATTCACTTATTTCTGCCTGCTGTTTATAAACGGCAGATCAGAATAAGGCTTCATTCACACGACCGATCCGCTTTTGTGGTCCGCAAAAAACGGTCCATTTTTTTCACGGGTGTATCCGTGTGGCATCCGTTTCCGTTCCGTAGACGGTCCGTATGTCATCCATTTGTCATCCGTGTGCCTTCCGGTTTTTTTGTGTACTGCAAAAAAACTGAAGGAGGGAAAATACATAAATTTACCCAGGATCCATAGCTTCAACCTACAAGAGGCAGTCACATGTTCACTCCAGTGCCATTTTCTACTGCTTTTCACAGCGTAGAGCGCTCTGGTGATTTTCTTGTGCTTGTACACTTCATATCAGTCTTTTCTGTTATTATAATGGTAGAAAGACACATAGTGTCCCACTCTCCTGCATTTTGTAATTGTGCACCCTTTGGTGCCTTTCATGTGGCACTAAGGGGTGCTTAGCCTTGTATTTACCAAAAAAAATAAATAAATTTAAAAAAAAAATGACGTTGGGTTCCCCCTATTATTGATAGCCAGAAAGGGTAAAGCAGACGGCTGCAGACCACAGCTGGCAGCTTCACCTTGGCTGGTAATCTAAAACTGAGGGTACCCCACGCTGTTATTTTAAATTAAATAAATAATTTAAAAAAATGTGGCGGTCCCCCCAAAATTGGATCACCAGCCAAGGTAAAGCGGACAGCTGGGGTCTGATATTCTCAGACTAGGGAGGTCCATGGTTATTGGACTCTCCCCAGCCTAAAAATAGCAGGCTGCAGCCACCCCAGAAGTGGCGCATCTATTAGATGCGCCAATCCTGGTGCTTCCCCCAGCTCATCCCGATGCCCTGGTGCGGTGGCAAACGGGTTAATATATGGGGTTAATACCAGATGTGTAATGTCACCTGGCATCAAGCCCTGGGGTTCGTGAGGTCAGGCGTCTATTAGATACCCGACTTCACCAACCCAGTCTGTAATAAAAAAAAATAGACGACAAACACATTTTTATTTGAAAAAACACTCCCCAACACATTCCCTCCTTCACCAATTTATTAGAAAGAAAAACAAATCCATGTCTGCTGTAATCCAAGGGGTTCCCATGACGATCCATACCATAGTCACTGTTCCAGTCAATGAAGAACAGAATGTTCCCCATTGGCTGGGAGAGCAATGCAGTGACCTGAGCTAACATCAATAGGTCAGCCCAGGTCACTGCAGGGCATGACGAGTGCTGCTGTCAGGAGTGAGGTACATTACTTGCGGTGACGATCTCCTGCCCTGCTGACAGCAGAGCTGTCACTGACTTCAATGACCGCCGCCTTCACAGCCAAGTATCGCGGGAGCCTGTGATGTCAACGCTAGTCACAGTCTCGGGTCGGCAGAGAGAGGAAATGTGAAGATGCAGCCATGGAAGACAGTGAGAGCGCTGAGGTCGGGAGGGCAGGACTTCATCACCGCAGGTAAGTCGAGTGGGGCCATGTGTGCAGAGTGCGAGGTGGGTGGATCCTAGCGGGGTAATGTGTGCGGAGTGCGAGGTGGGTGGAGCTAAGCGTGGAAATGTGTGCGGAGTGTGAGGTGGGTGGAGCTAAGCGGGGTAATGTGTGCGGAGTGCGAGGTAGGTGGAGCTAAGCAGGGTAATGTGTGCAGAGTGCGAGGTGGGTGGAGCTAAGCGTGGTAATGTGTGCGGAGTGTGAGGTGGGTGGAGCCAAGCGGGGTAATGTGTGCGGAGTGCGAGGTGAGTGGAGCCTAGCGGGGTAATGTGTGCGGAGTGCGAGGTGGTTGGAGCCTAGCGGGGTAATGTGTGCGGAGTGGGAGGTGGTTGGAGCCGAGCGGAGTAATGTGTGCGGAGTGTGAGGTGGGTGGAGCTAAGCGGCGTAATGTGTGCAGAGTGCGAGGTGGGTGGAGCTAAGCGAAGTAATGTGTGCGGAGTGCGAGGTGAGTGGAGCCAAGCGGGGCCATGTGTGCGGAGTGTGAGGTGGGTGGAGCCTAGCGGGGCCATGTGTGCGGGCGGCGGAGTGCGAAGTGGGTGGAGCCTAGCGGGGGCATGTGTGCGGGCGGCGGAGTGCGAAGGGCGGCGAAGTGCAAAGTGGATGGAGCCTAGCGGGGCCATGTGGCGCTGAGGATGTCAGTGTCGGGGACTGCATGGCTGGGGACAGGTGAGTGTGAGTGTGTGTGTATGTACATGCAGCATGCAGGAGGAAGCAGAGCCCAGTGGGGAAGTGTCGGCTCCCTGCACACGTAACCAGGGTATATATCAGGTTACCAAGCAAAGCGCTTTGCTTGGATACCCGATATTTATCTTGGTTACCAGCTTACGCAGGCTGCCAGCGATGGCTCCCTGCACACTGTAGCTGTAAAAAGCCTTGCTTTTGGTGATCGAGTCATTCTCGAACGTAACTCGAACTGTCGAGCTTTTAGCAAAAAGCTCGAGTTCGATCTCGAGCACCCCCCAAAATCACTCGAACATGAAATTGGCGAACCCCGAACCTCGAACATCGCTCATCTCTACTGACATGTCCCTGAATTTCCAAGCAATAAATTTACTCAAAAATATACCTATAAAGAAAAAATTACACTACCCATGACAAAATATGCAAAACGTTTGGCTCAGCAAATGTTGAAAAATAACACATAAAAGGATAAAACAATGTCAAACACAATGTTCATCCTTAGAGCTGACAGCCATTTGCTTCTGGTATACTAAAATCTTCAGGAAGATGGCATCACAACAACCAAAGAGAAGTAATCACACTTAAAAAAATGCAAAACTTTTGGTCACCACTGTCATAAAGTACACCAGCTAAATTGAAATGTGCTGTTCTCTGCACAGTGGGTGTCCCCAAACTCTGGCTATTTGTTTTAGGGTTTAATCTTAATGTTATGTCATGTCCTGAGCTATACCACAACATACTACCATGTTTTTCCAAAAATAAGACACTCATAAACTTTTTTTGCCCCCCAAAAAAGCACTAGGGCTTATTTTTGGAGGTGGGCTTATTCTTGGAGAAACATGGTTGGGGTAAGTTTACCTCCCCAAAAAAAGCAGATCCTCCCTTGCAAGGAGACTCATACTTACCAGATCCGGATGTCTGCATGGCTCCCACGTCCTCCTGTGACCTCCGGTGGGTGCTCCCATCAGCTATGCTGCACGCCGTCCTACCCTGCTTCTGGCTGACGCTCACACACAGCAGATCACACACAGATCAGATCACACACAGACTCACTCACTCACTCATCATATCCAGCATTACAGAATGCTTACGGCCCCTGGGAACGATGGAAGGAAGTCACGTGTCGCAGGTTCTGTGAGCAAGCATTGCGGCGGGTCCTTGTGCTTCACCGCACAACCTCCCAGGATTCTGCCAGCGAGAAGAAATCAGTGTCACTAGATGTGATGAGTGGGTATGCGATCTGATATGTGTGGGTGTAAGATCTGATGTGTGTGATCTGATGTGTGTGGGTGTGAAATCTGATGCGTGTGTGGGAGATCGGATGTGTGGGGGGGTGCGATCAGTACAGATCCTCCCACTCGGCATCTAGTGAGTGTGATTGCGGGGTTTCCGCTGTCTATAATGAAGTGTCCTGCAGTATTCTTTAACTTTTTTAGCTGCATGGACACTTCATTATTAAACTGCAACTAGGGCTTATTTTCAGGGTTATATTTAAGCCTTGCTTCGAACATGCTGATAATCCCTGCTAGGGCTTATTTTTGGGGGAGGTACTATTTTTGGAAAAACACGGTATGATAATGCAACAAACAGCATTGCAATAGTAGCAGCCAGTAGGAAATGCCATATAAATACTTAACTCACATTAATCTCTTAATTTTGCTTTTGCAAAATGATTTTGAGGATAATAAATGGAACATTGGGCTGATTACAAAATAGTGTATTCATTTTTTTACAAAATAAGCAAAAACCCAAAAATAAAGAAGCATAAATTCTAAATTAAGGTACATGAAACACACTCAATATCTAGACTTAAAGCCACTAAATGTATGACACATGTGTGCGCACTCATAAATCACATCATATTCCATACTGTAGTGTTTTGTCAGTCATTGAGTCACACTAAATGGCACGCAGCAGCAGCTGGCTAGTACTGATGACAAGATCTCAGTTTGACATCAGCTATATGTGGAACAGGTTTTCTCAATGGTTCACTGATCCAGCATTTATTTATTTTAATAAATGTCAGTATCACCACAATCATACCTATTACATGTGACAAGTTCGGTCAGACTCTTCTTGACAGCACGTAGGACCCAGGGCAAGCCATGCACTCTAGGAATAACCTAAGGCTATGTGCACACGGTGCGTTTTTCTCGGCGTTTTTGCGCGTTTTTCGGGTGCGTTTTTGGCCTCAAAACTGCATGACTTTGCTTCCCCAGCAAAGTTTATGAGTTTTCATTTTTGCTGTCCCCACACAGCGTTTTTTTTCAGCTGCGTTTTTGTGGTGACCACAAAAACGCAGCATGTCAATTATTCCCGCGTTTTTCACTGCGCTTTTCATCCATTGAGTTCAATGGGATGTTGAAAGACGCAATGAGAAACGCAAATAGCTGCGTTTTGGTGCGTTTCTAAGACCAAAAACGCAGCTATAAGCGCAGGAGGTGGGTAGTAAAGTGACGTGTACAGGAAGAGGATTCCTTCTGTCAGTATATACAGAAGCGTGAATCCTCCCGGTACCGTCACCGCCGCGTCCATCTCCCGTCCTGTGCATGTATGCTGCCGTGCGGCGCCATGTACAGGCAGGAGGTGGAAGCGGCTGCGAAAACAAAAGTTAACAGTAGAATAAAAAAAAAAAAAGTTATACTCACCTGTCTGCAGCCTCGCGGTGCCATGCCCGCTCCCATCTCCTGTCACGGTATCGCCGCTCCCGCTCCGGCTGTGTGCAGTCTCCCCGGGGCAGGACCTTGCTTGCAGGACCTGGCGATGGATCACCTGATGCAGTCACCTGACGCATCAGCTGATCGAGTCTCGGGCTGACGCGGGCGCCCGGCCGGTATCAGCGGATGCGTCAGGAGACTTCATCCCTGATTACCGGCAGCTGCTGCAGCGATCAGACAGGATCAGACTCCCGCCCCATCGCTCCGGGAGCTGCCGG
Source organism: Anomaloglossus baeobatrachus (assembly GCF_048569485.1). Taxonomy (NCBI): domain Eukaryota; kingdom Metazoa; phylum Chordata; class Amphibia; order Anura; family Aromobatidae; genus Anomaloglossus; species Anomaloglossus baeobatrachus. The sequence goes on along the minus strand of NC_134358.1, from coordinate 262,526,916 downwards.
TAATTCAGCACATAAGTGAGTATTATTTTTTTTTTTTTTTCTACTGATGCATCAGCTGATTGTATAATTGGCTTTTATACAATCAGCTGATGTGTGATGGGATTCACATCCTTTAACCTGACACATCATCTGATCGCTTTGCCTTCCAGCAAACCGATCAGATGATATTGGATCCAGATTGGACGGCGCGGGACCCTGACCCAGGATTACTGCGGAGAGGGGTTTATTTCAATAAAGATGGAGTCACTAATTGTGTTGTGTTTTATTTCTAATAAAAATATTTTTCTGTGTTGTGTTTTTTTTTTATCTTTACTAGAAATTCATGGTGGCCATGTCTAATATTGGCGTGACACCATGAATTTCGGGCTTAGGGCTAGCTGATAATATACAGCTATCCCTAACTCCATTATTACCTGGCTAGCCACCCGGCATCAGGGCAGCCGGAAGAGTTGGATACAGCGCCAGAAGATGGCGCTTCTATGAAAGCGCCATTTTCTGGGGTGGCTGCGGGACTGCAATTCACAGCGGGGGTGCCCAGAAAGCATGGGCACCCTGCACTGTGGATTCCAATCCCCAGCTGCCTAGTTGTACCCGGCTGGACTCAAAAATGGGGCGAAGCTCACGTCATTTTTTTTTTTAAATTATTTCATGAAATTCATGAAATAATTTAAAAAAAAAGGGCTTCCCTATATTTTTGGTTCCCAGCCGGGTACAAATAGGCAGCTGGGGGTTGGGGGCAGCCCGTACCTGCCTGCTGTACCCGGCTAGCATACAAAAATATGGCGAAGCCCACGTCATTTTTTTTTTTTGGGGGGGCAAATAAATCCTGCATACAGTCCTGGAAGGAGGATGCTGAGCCTTGTAGTTCGACAGCTGCTGTCTGCTCTCCTGCATACACTATTGGATGGAGGATGCTGAGCCTTGTAGTTCGACAGCTGCTGTCTGCTGTCCTGCATACACTATTGGATCGAGGATGCTGAGCCTTGTAGTTCTGCAGCTGTCTGCTCTTCTGCATACACTAGTGGAGAATGAAGAACACATTGAAGAAGGAAATGACATCAGACCTTTTTTTTTTTTGTTCACTGATAAAAAACGCAGTGAGCAAAAACGCAGCAAAACGCAGCAAAAAAACGCACCAAATCGCGGCAAAACGCGTGCTTTCGACGCAGGTGCGTTTTTGTGCGTTTTTAGCGGACAAAAACGCACAAAAACGCAGCGTCAAAAAAACGCAGCGTGTGCACATAGCCTAATAGTCTGGCAGCTGGTCTAGTATCCCAGTCCTGTTCCATGACACCCTGTTAGGGCAATTCATGTAGGCTTTATCTTTTCTTAGTAGATAATTGTTCTACATCCATTTGCTTGTGTTTGCTGTGAGAGCACATTCCAGAAAACACAATGGTAGATAAGGCAGAATGCCAAGAAAAAAGAGAATACAAGCATTGTGCTTTGTGTGTGTATCATTATTGATATTACTGTTGGAAATTGTTCATAGAAAAGCACTATACGGCTAAAGGTCCAGTCACACTAAGCAACTTACCAGCGATCCCAACAACGATAGGGATCGCTGGTAAGTTGCTAGGAGGTTGCTGGTGAGCTGTCACACTGCGACGCTCCAGCGATCCCACCAGCAACCTGACCTGGCAGGGATCGCTGGAGCGTGGCTACACGAGTTGCTGGTGAGCTCACCAGCAACCAGTGACCAGCCCCCAGTCTCCTAGTTACAGCACACATCAGGTTAATTAACCCGATGTGTGCTGCAGCTAAATGTGCACAGAGCAGGGAGCAGCGCACACTGAGCGCTGGCTCCTTGCTCTCCTAGTTACAGCACACATCGGGTTAATTACCTGATGTGTGCTGCAGCTACATGTGTGCACAGAGCAGGAGCCGGCAGCACAGGCAGTGAGAGCGGAGGAGTCTGGTATCAAAGGTAAATATCGGGTAACCAAGGACAGGGCTTCTTGGTTACCCGATGTTTACATTAGTTACCAGCCTCAGCAGAAGCCGGCTCCTGCTCACTGCACATTAGTTGTTGCTGTCTCGCTGTCACACACAGCGATCTGTGCTTCACAGCAGGACAGCAACAACTAAATAATGGCCCAGGACATTCAGCAACAACCAACGACCTCACAGCAGGGGCCAGGTTGTTGCTGGATGTCACACACAGCAACATCGCTAGCAACGTCACAAAAGTTGTTCGTTACCAGCGATGTTGCTAGCGATGTTGCTTAGTGTGACGGGGCCTTTAGTTCACACGCTGCGTTTTTTTGACGCTGCGTTTTTGTGCGTTTTTGGCCGCTAAAAACGCACAAGAACGCACCCACGGCAAAAAAACGCATGCGTTTTTGCCGCAATTTGGTGCGTTTTTGGCTGCGTTTTGCTGCGCTTTTGATCTCTGTGTTTTGCTGCATTTTTCCAATGCATTGCATGGGGAAAAAACGCAGAAAAACGCAGGAAATAATTGACATGTCCATTTTTTTTTTAAGCTCAAACACGCAGCTTAAAAAAAAAGTTGTGTGCGGACAGCAAAAATGAAAACTCATAGACTTTGCTGGGGAAGCAAAGTCATTTAGTTTTGAGGCCAAAAACGCACCCGAAAAACGCGCAAAAACGCCGCGAAAAACGCACTGTGTGAACTTACCCTACATGTGTAATCTGGTAACAAATACTCATAAAAATTTAGGCAAAATTAAAAGTCTCTGTACAGCCGTTTTCAGAAATGTTAGGGTCCCATATATTAAGTCAAATATTAATTGGGGTGTGACAAGGAGAAAAATAGAGGTGCGCTGTGTAGCACCCAGTGGTAGGGGTGGAGATTAGTTACTGCACAGATGCCGCTCACCTAATGGGGTTGTGCACCCTTGCACAACCCAGGTTAAGGTAAGGATTAATCCACAAGGAGTCTGCTGGAGAATGGACCTTTTGCAAAGCCCGGAGCCAGCATGGATCGAATTCCTCCGGGTTGGTCACGTGAGTACGCGCAACCGAAAGTGCGTCACCACAGGTCCTGTGCCAGCCAGAGAATCCTAGTAACCCAGTAGGTCCTGGTGACTAGTAGATGAGCCTCCGCTCCCAGAGCTGCTCCTGCCGTTGATCCCTCACAGGGATAGTACAAGTGGATAGCAAGATGGCGGTCAGATAGGAATGCTAGGAAGCAGGAGGACTAGGTGAGTAAATTTTATAAACAAACCTTTTTTTTTAAAAAAAAACCCTCTAACGGCCACTACGCGATTCAACAGCTGATTGCTGTCTTCATCATGTGATTAGAGGGTAGAATAATGAAAGCAACATATATAGCAGGAAATGTTTACCGATTATATAACGACCTAACTCTGGTTGGATTTAGGATTAACCATTAAATCACTAGCAAACATTACATGCAAAACAATAAAACTAAAATACACATACTAAATTAAAACAAATTTAAACAAAATAAAGTAAAATAAAATGACCAATAATATAATAAAAGGGTGAGGACGTGCCGATACGTGTGTATCAATAATGCGCATGGATAGACGCGTCATCACGTGTAAAAAACTTATAAAAAACTTGTAAAACACTTTACAACAAGCACTTTGTTGGAAATCCCCAATAACCAAGAGGGAGGGGACAGGGAAACATTTAACCTAAAGGGGAATATTATATTAATGTTTTGCGACATTGTCAATAGTATGATTATGCCCCTATCCACTATCAAAGCCCAAGTAGCTATTGACATCCACTGGTTTAAAGTGGGTGGAAGTGAACACTCTCCCCTCTTCATCAAAACGTACCAAAATATCCAAATACTGGAGGGCACTGGTTGAAATAGTGGCTGTAAATTTGAGGCCCCAGGGGTTAGCATTGAGGTCATCGATGAAATTGAGAGCCTCATCCTCAGTGCCCTTCCAGAAGAGAAAGAGATTGTCAATGTATCTACGGTAAAGTGCTATCCCCTTGGAGAAGGTGGACTGTTCAATGAAGGTGGACTCGAACGCACCCATAAACAAGTTAGCGTAGCTGGGTGCAAAACGCGTCCCCATCGCGCAGCCCCTTCTCTGATGGTAAATGGTATCCTCAAAGGTAAATACGTTATTCGTAAGAATAAAATTATTGGCTGACAAGAAGAACTCACACTGACTGGATAGGGAGTAGACTGGATAGGGAGTCATCATCCTCTAGATATCTACGGATAGCGGACAAGCCTAATTCGTGGGATATGTTGCTATAAAGGGCAGCAACATCAAGGGTAAGAAAGGAACAGTCTGTCATAGAAGAAAGTTCTCTAAGTTCCTTAATTAGTTGGGAGGAATCCCTAAGATAAGAGGGAAGGGCCAAAACATACTTTTGGAGGAATTGTTGATACTTGATTGGACTGTATTTTGTCCACACCCTTCACTTCTCGAGACCTATAGAAAGTTTCAAACAATAAAGACCAGTTTTATCAGCGCCCGTCATGAAGATAGTTATACGGAGAGAGGTAGAAGACAGGTTTTTAATGCCGCGCCAATGATCACAAGTCTGAAGATCAGATTAATGTAGCTTTATTGTTGCAAAGGTCTACGCGTTTCAGGAGCTCTGCCCCCTTCCTCAGGACCATCAGAAATAAGACAACATCAAATCTACCGTGGTAGATACATGTGTTCATTAAATAGACAAAGTGACATCAGAGTACCGCCCCGTATAGAAAAAACGGGCGGGAAAGGGTGCATCGTGATCCATATATGACGCAATACAAGTGAATACATGCTGAAGGAACAAAACATAAATTCTTGTCTCATATAGACATTCGCGGTGTAACCTCGGCATAATAAATTGTGTGACACTTAAAAATGTTAATAATCTAATTGTCTGTGACAGAAAAATAAAATAAAATCCACTGAATCCGTATGTGCATATGTATATACACAAAATCTGTTTGCATGATAAACTCCGGGGAAAGTCTAGAACTCATCCAGAATTATAAGCGGAGAACTATAGGTAAGTAAGGATCAGAATTGTGGAGGCGCAAGCCAGTCCACCCAATGGGAATAGTGGTTCATCAGGACGTGTGGAGGAAGAAAGGACAACACCAAAAGAGATATTTACAAGTCACCATAACCATATGGAAGAAAAGAATTCTGCACCAAGACTACAGAACTCCAGGACAAACAACTGTGTATATAGAACAGTTTTTATAAACCACATCCACTGTGACAGAAATGAGTGAAAAAGAATAAATGTACATATGCATACATAGTTAGATGAAAAATGACCGCAAAACAGCTGCTATACCGGATGTTCTTTTATTCAATCTTAGTGCAGGATAAAAATCGCGGCGGGAGGAGACCTGGATACCGGCCCCTCACAGAGGATGACGGCCGTTTCGCCTGTAACTAGGCTTCTACGGGTCCACTAGGGTTCTACGGTGGACCCGTAGAAGCCTAGTTACAGGCGAAACGGCCGTCGTCCTCTGTGAGTGGCCGGTATCCAGGTCTCCTCCCGCCGCGATTTTTATCCTGCACTAAGATTGAATAAAAGAACATCCGGTATAGCAGCTGTTTTGCTGACATTTTTCATCTAATTCTGTTGATTGGATCGTACCTCCATACCTGACCAGCACGCTGTGTCCGGAGTAATTCCTATATTGGTGCTGCAAGCTCCTGCAAGTGAAAGCTCATCATCCGGGTAACGGAGACGCACGAGTGGTGCAGGACTCAGCCTCTTTTTGCACGTACATATGCATACATATATACACATATGCATCTACAAATGCACACACATACACACATAGAGGTACCCTCAACAATAGTGTAACCCTCAATGAAAGTACAGAAACCGCTCCTGACTTTCATATCGAGTGAGAGTTCAATACAGTTCAACACTGTGGGAAAAAAACAAACAGCGACTGCGCAGGAAGCGAGTATCAGAAGGGGAAGAGGTGAATAGAGTTCAGACCCGTGGGAAAAAAAGTGGGTGTGCATGCGTCAGCTACAACATAACGCAAGTGTCTCAGTTAGCATTGGGACAGGAAGATAATGAAACCCGAGAATGACGGGGAGTGCATAGAAAAATAGGGTATGAGATCACGCCCGGGGAATAAAAATAAACATAGAAGAAGCTTTTTTATATATATATATATATATCCCCTTAAGGACGAAGCCAGTTTTGTACTTAATGCCCAGGCCATTTTTTGCAATTTGACCAGTCTCACTTTATAAGGTTATAACTCTGAAACGCTTCAATGGATCCCGGTGATTCTGAGATTGTTTTTTCATGACATATTGGGCTTCATGTTAGAGGTAAATGTAGGATGATATTTTTTTATTTTATTTGGGAAAAAATCTGAAATTTGACAAAAAAATTAAAAAGTTTGCAATTTTCAAACTTTTAATTTTTATGCCCAAAAACCAGAGAGTTATGTCACACAAAATAGTTAATACATAACATTTCCCACTTGTCTACTTTAGATCAGCGCAATTTTTGAAACAAAATTTTTTGGGGTTAGGAAGTTAGAAGGGTTCAAAGTTCATCAGCAATTTCCCATTTTTTCAACAAAATTTACAAAACCATTTTTTTAGGGACCACATCCCATTTGAAGTGACTTTGAGAGGCCTGGGTGACAGAAAATACCCAAAAGTGACACCATTCTAAAACCTGAACCCCTCAAGGTACTCAAAACCACATTCAAGAAGTTTATTAACCCTTCAGGTGCTTCACAAGAACTAAAGTAATGTGGAATGAAAAAAAATAAAAATTAACATTTTACCTAAAAATGTTACTTTAGCACTAATTTTCTTACTTTTTCAAGAGGTAACACCAAAAATTGGACCTCACACTTTGTTACCCACTTTCTTATGAGTGCGCCGATACCCCACATGTGGTCAGAAACCTTTGTTTGGGTAAATGGGAGGGCTCGGAACGAAAGGAGCAATATTTGAATTTTGGAAAGCAAAGTTGGCTGAAACAGATTGCGGGCACCATGGTGCATTTACAGATCCCCTAAGGTACCTAAACAGCAGGAACCCCCCTCAAGTGACCACATTTTGGAAACTAGACCCCTTAAGGCTTCTATTGAGGGGTATACTGAGCATTTTGGACCCACGGGTACTTCACAGATTTTGATAACGTTACATTGTCATATTGAAAATTGTCATTTTTTTCTCAAAAATGTTGCTTTAGCATAAATTCTCTCACTTTTTCAAGAGATAATTCCAAAAATTTGACCCAAATGTTTGTTACCCACTTTTTTATGAGCGCGGTGATACCTCATATGTGGTCTGAAACCTTTGTATGGACAAATGGGAGGGCTTGGAATGAAAGGAGCAATATTTGCATTTTGGAAAGGAAATTTAGCTGAAAAAGATTGCGGGCACCATGTCGCATTTGGAGGACCCCTAAGGTACGTAAACAGCAAAAAAACACCACAAGTGATCCCATATTGGAAATTAGGCCTCTCAAGAAATTTATCTAGATGTTTGGTGAGTACCCTGAACCCCCAGGTGCTTCACAGAGGTTTATAACGTTGAGCCATAAAAATAAAAAAATAAAATTTTACCACAAAATTGTTACTTCAACCAGGTAGCTTTTTTTTCACAAGGGTAACAGGAAAAAAAATCACCATGAAATTTATTGTGCAATTTCTCCTGAGTTTGGTGATATCTTATATGTGGTGGAAATCAACTGTTTGGGCACACGGCAGGTCTTGGAAGGGAAGGAGTGCAATTTGACTGCAAAATTGGCTGGAATCAATAGCGGACACCATGTTGCATTAGGAGAGCCCCTGAGGTGCCTAAGCAGTGGAGGTCCCCCACAAGTGACCCCATTCTGGAAAGTAGACCCCTCAAGGAATTTATCTAGATGTTTGGTGAGTACTCTGAACCCCCAGGTGCTTCACAGAAGTTTATAATGTTGAGCTGTGAAAATAAAAAAAATACATTTTAACCACAAAATTGTTACTTCAACCACATAGCTTTTTTTTTAACAAGAGTAAAAGGAAAAAAAGCAGCATAAAATTTATTGTGCAATTTCTCCTGAGTATGCTGATACCTTATGTGTGGTGGAAATCAACTGTTTGGGTGCACAGCAGGGCTCGGAAGGGAAGGAGCGCCATTTGACTGCACAATTGGCTGGAATAATTAGCGGACGCTATGTCGCATTTGGAAATCCCCTAAAGTGCCTAAACAGTGGAGGTCCCCCACAAGTGACCCCATTCTGGAAACAAGACACCTCAAGGCTTTTATCTAGGTGTATATTGAGCATTTTGAATCCACGAATACTTCACAGAACTTGATAAGCTTAGGTTGCCATATTGAAAATTTTCATTTTTTTCACAAAAATGTTTCTTTAGCATCGCATTTCTCACTTTTTCAAGAGGCAACAACAAAACATGCACCCCACAGGTTGTTATCCAATTTCTTGTGAGCGCAGGGATACCACATATGTGGCCAAAAACCTCTGTTTGGATAAATGGGATCAGAAGAAAAACTGTGGAAAAAGGAAGCGCAATAGGGTCTTACCCCAATATATATAGGGTGAAGCAAAGAGCAATCCTACTCACCAAAAGGGGTTGTGAAAGTCACAACTCCTATAACAGCATGTAACTCCAAGTCCCGGCAGCGGTCCCCATAGGGCAAATAATAGAGAGTAGTAGAGATGGGTTTCAAAGCCGCGCCAAGGACCACAGGTTCATATGAGCTTTAGATTAAAGTTTCTTTATTTCATGCACAGGTCAGGTCAACGCGTTTCAGGAGACACAGCTCCCTTCCTCAGGACAAACCAGCAAAGAATCATCAAATCTACTGTATAGAGAGCCTATACAGCATTATATACCTTGGGGATGACGTCAAGGCACACCTCCAGAGAAAAAAATCGGTGGGAATCTGCACCTTACAAGATCACAGATTACGTAGTATATTGTAATGAAATCATAATGCAAATTATTCTGTCATAAGCTCTCTATTGTATCCCAAGCTTTTAAAATAAAAAATTATATTAAAAATATAAAAAATATAAAAAATACAAAAAAGGAGTGGTTTATTGTGTACTAAAATTATATATATATATATATATATATATATATATATATATATATATATATATATATATACAGTGCCTACAAGTAGTATTCAACCCCCTGCAGATTTAGCAGGTTTACACATTCGGAATTAACTTAGCATTGTGACATTTGGACTGTAGATCAGCCTGGAAGTGTGAAATGCACTGCAGCAAAAAAGAATGTTATTTCTTTTTTTTTTTTTTTTTTTTAAATTGGGAAAAGTTTATTCAGAGGGTCATTTATTACTCAACCCCTCAATCCACCAGAATTCTGTTTGGTTCCCCTAAAGTATTAAGAAGTATTTCAGGCACAAAGAACAATGAGCTTCACATGTTTGGATTAATTATCTCTTTTTCCAGCCTTTTCTGACTAATTGAGACCCTCCCCAAACTTGTGACAGCCTTTGAAAGTTTCCACTCGTGCCGAGGCCAGGCTTGTCCGAAGAGTCAAGGCTAACCCAAGGACAACAAGGAAGGAGCTCCGGGAAGATCTCATGGCAGTGGAGACATTGGTTTCAGTCAATACCATAAGTAACGTACTCCACCGCAATGGTCTGCGTTCCAGACAAGCCCGTAAGGTACCTTTACTTTCAAAGCGTCATGTCAAGTCTCGTCTACAGTTTGCTCATGATCACTTGGAGGACTCTGAGACAGACTGGTTCAAGGTTCTCTGGTCTGATGAGACCAAGATCAAGATCTTTGGTGCCAACCACACACGCGACGTTTGGAGACTGGATGGCACTGCATACGACCCCAAGAATACCATCCCTACAGTCAAGCATGGTGGTGGCAGCATCATGCTGTGGGGCTGTTTCTCAGCCAAGGGGCCTGGCCATCTGGTCCGCATCCATGGGAAGATGGATAGCACGGCCTACCTGGAGATTTTGGCCAAGAACCTCCGCTCCTCCATCAAGGATCTTAAGATGGGTCGTCATTTCATCTTCCAACAAGACAACGACCCAAAGCACACAGCAAAGAAAACCAAGGCCTGGTTCAAGAGGGAACAAATCAAGGTGTTGCAGTGGCCTAGTCAATCTCCTGACCTTAACCCAATTGAAAACTTGTGGAAGGAGCTCAAGATTAAAGTCCACATGAGACACCCAAAGAACCTAGATAACTTGGAGAAGATCTGCATGGAGGAGTGGGCCAAGATAACTCCAGAGACCTGTGCCGGCCTGATCAGGTCTTATAAAAGACGATTATTAGCTGTAATTGCAAACAAGGGTTATTCCACAAAATATTAAACCTAGGGGTTGAATAATAATTGACCCACACTGTTATGTTGAAAATTTATTAAAATTTAACTGAGCAACATAACTTGTTGGTTTGTAAGATTTATGCATCTGTTAATAAATCCTGCTCTTGTTTGAAGTTTTCAGGCTCTAACTTATTTGCATCTTATCAAACCTGCTAAATCTGCAGGGAGTTGAATACTACTTGTAGGCACTGTATATCAATACATATATAATTGTGAATGTGACCATGTACGTATATATAGTCAAGTTAGTGTATTGTACATTGCCTAGAACGCTAAAGCTAGCGTCAGGCTTACATTGAACCAGGAACCGGGAGCAATGTGTGGAGAACGTGCAGCTGAAGATGCCACTTGTGATATACGGATCAGTCTCATGCAAGAGCTTATAGGGGATATCTATCCCTCCTGAGATAGAAAAAAAAGGGGGGTGGAAAAGAAAAGGGAAGGAAGAAAAAAAGACCACGAATGCAATATGTGTGGGAAAAAATGTTGTTAGCGGTGACATAATCCCCGCTAAAATCTCATCCTTGTGTCATCAAAATGTAGCAGGGACAGTGTTCGTGTAACAATTATAAAGGCAACGAATTACTACGATAAGTATAGCTGTGTGTGTACCCATAAAGGGATTACAATCCAAAATCATAAATATATAGTAGTCACAAGGGTTACTATAAGTAGGTGCGGCAAAAGATAAATTATAAAAAGTGTATGCGAGTACAATTACTATAAAAAGTAAAGGACCGAAAAAACATAGTGAAAGGAATCAGTTCAGAACCTGTATAGATCCAGTTACGGCTCACAGGCCTTTGGAATTACAGGTTCACTGAGGTTCAGGCTGTCAGCCAAGTGAGCAGGGGTGAACGGAGTTCAAGACCGTGGGAAAGTATTGAACGCGCATGCCTAATAGGAAGATACGAAGCCAGTGCTCCATCAAGAACTTTGAAGTGAATGCTAGGTCAATTAAGTTCAGGAGCGTGAGAAAATCTCCAGTGCACATGTTCAAGGGAACAAATCCCCTCATGTTAACACAGGGTAATCTAAGTAAGAACTAGGCGAGAGGAAAGAAAAGGAAGGTCTCCCACAACCGGCCAAAGTTAGGGAGCCTCTCAAACAATGTTCAAACATTCCTATGATCAAAAATCAATAGGACTAACATAAACCATTAATAATTATGTGTGAAATATAATAAATACATGTATGTGAAATATATATATATATATATGTAAAACAAATATATATAAGTAAAAAGCTAACATATACAGGAATTATTACTCAAGATAAAAACATGTATATATATATGCACAAATATATATAAAAAATAATATAAAACAATATATTAAAATAGGCATTGTTCAAGACCTGGCATATAAATTACCAAAGATAAATTACACATAAAAAAATATACAAATAATAAATAAATATATATAATGGATATGTAAAAATATATATATATATATAAATACCGGAGATAAAAACACTTTATGCTAATATAGACAAGTTAATAATATGTATAGAAAATATGCCTCTAATAAAATAGGTCTGTAACCTCATTGAGCCCAAAGGGTTTAAGAGTATTTAATTTGTATATCCAGTAAGTTTCCTTTCTCTTTAATAAATCAATGTGGTTGTGGGCAAACGGGGGTATTTGTTCAATGGGAGTAATCCTGAGTTTTGATTTCCCATCATAGCATAAAGTAACATGTCTAGAAAGGCCATGTAGCATGAACCCTATTTTTATATTATGTCTATGAGAGTTCAATCTGTTGTGTAATGCCTGGGTGGTTCTCCCTATGTACTGTTTGCTGCATTCACAATCAATCAGATATATGACAAAATCCGACTGACAAGTAAGGTGGGTTCTGATAGAAAAAACATCTCCTCCTATTGAGGAATTAAAATTAACCCTTTTGTGCTGTATGGATTTGCAACACAAACAGTTTCTTACTAGACATTTAAAAGCCCCAACCATATTGTTAGTGGTTTCCCTGGTGGTATCCTTTCTCATTCTACTAGGGGCAAGTTGATTTTTTAGACTAGGGGCCCTCTGGTAGGTAATCCCTGGTCTCTCTGGTATGGCATCCTTCAAAAAAGGATCATTCTGAAGGATTTTCCAGTGTTTGTGAATGATGTTCTTAATCAAGTCCCCATCATTACTATAGGTAATTAAAAAGTTGGAGGAAAAAGTATGATCAAATTTCTTCTCTGCGATTCTATTCTGTGTAATAAGATCTGTCTGTGTCAGGGTTTTATTTTCCCTGTATGCTTTTTTTATCAATGAGGGGGGATAGTCTTTATCCAAGAATCTATCCTTCAGGGTATTTGCCTGTATGAGAAAATCTCCGTTAGAAGTACAATTGCTGCGGATTCTCTGAAATTGATTTTTCGGGACATTCCTGAGCCATTTGTGGTAATGGCTACTAGAGAAATGGATATAACCATTACTATCCACCTTTTTAAAGAAGGTTTTAGTAAGAATTGTTCCCTTCATGTGCATGATGGTCAGATCCAAAAAATCAATTGCATCCTTTCTTACATTAGGGGAGAAAGTCAGACCCCAATTATTATTCTCTATATGCCTCAGGAAGATATCAATATTTTCATCTGCATTGTCCCAAATGAAGAACAGATCATCAATATATCTTTTATACACAATTACGTGTTTAAAAAATTCCGAATTGTATATAAATAATAATTCGAACATACCCATAAAGAGGTTAGCAAACGTAGGTGCGACCTTTGACCCCATCGCAGTTCCGCAGCACTGATGGTATAATAAATCTTGAAAAGTAAAGTAATTATTAGTCAATATGAATCTCATCCCCTCAAGGAGAAATTCTTTTTGAGCCCCAGGTAGCCGGTCATCCGCAAAAAGGAATTGTTTAAAACACTCTAAACCTAAATCATGGGCGATGTTCGTGTATAAGGCTGAGATATCTAAAGATATAAATAAAAAGGAGTTTTTCCATTCCACATCCTTAATGATATTGATGAGGTGTGTAGAGTCACGTAAATAACTTCTCAGATTAGTGACGTGTACCCTCATAATCCGGTCTATGTAGGCTGCCAGATTAACCGTTAGTGAGTCTATCCCAGAGATAATCGGCTTCCCTGGGGGATTTAGAAGGCTTTTGTGTATTTTGGGCAAGTGATAGTAAAATGCCATTTTCGGGTTCTTAACATCAAGAAATTTTCTCTCATCTTTATTCAATATACCTGCTGTTATTGCTTTTTGTATCAAGGAATGGTATTCCACAATGGACCGATCATAGTGGACCATGTCTACCACCTCATAATGTGCGGGGTTTGACAGGTTCCTTAGGCTTCCTGGATATAAGTCTCTTTATCCTGTATTACTATACCCCCACCCTTATCGGCACTCCTGATAACCAGGTCGGGATTATTTTTAAGTGAGAGGAGAGCTTTTCTTTCCTCTGTAGTGAGGTTCATTTTTGTGGTACTCCTATAGTCTTTAAGTTTTTTAAGGTCCTCCAGTACTAGGTCACTGAAGGTTTTTAAGTGGTGACCTTTGCTCTGTAAGGGATAAAAACTGGATTTTACTTTAAGGTCTGTATGGTGGTAATCATCCATACCTTCTTCAGCAGTGTTAGGGTTATTTTTATGAATTTGGAAATGTCTCGTTAGTGTGAGTTTCCTGACAAATCTCTGGAAATCCAGATATAGATCAAAGTCATTGGCATTGGTAGCCGGGCAAAAAGATAATCCTTTATTAAGAATTTTTATTTCCCCTTCGGATAAAGTGTGGTTCGATAAATTGAAAATACCCATATTTTTATTTTTATTTTTATTTATTGCTGTAGACCTCTCCTCTCTTTTTTGCTGGATCCTAATGCCAGCCCTTGTTCCTCTGTATTGCTTTTTCTTTTCCCTTTTCTGGGTGTCAGGAAATTTGTAATGTGGCTCTGTGTGTTTCTGGCCATAGATAAAAAAGGAACGCAAGTGTTCCCTCTTTGGGTATTGTCAATAGTAATTGTGTGATCAACTACTGGGGACGCTTCAATGGTATCCTGTATCTCCGGTAGTGGAACATACTCCTCATGTGTAGATATTTCTAACAGGTCTATGAAATCCTTATCAGGTGTATCCGTTTCCATAGAGGAGAGATTGTCTCCTCCCTGCATCAGATCCAGATCTCTCCCCCTACGGATCCTCTCGATCTGGACTCTAATGGCCTCTAATTGTTTTCTAGTTTCCACAAAGTCCCTGGGATTATCATTGGTTTTAGTAGTATCATATTTATATAAATAAAAATAAAAATTCTTAATAAAGGATTATCTTTTTGCCCGGCTACCAATGTCAATGACTTTGATCTATATCTGGATTTCCAGAGATTTGTCAGGAAACTCACACTAACGAGACATTTCCAAATTCATAAAAATAACCCTAACACTGCTGAAGTAGGTATGGATGATTACCACCATACAGACCTTAAAGTAAAAGCCAATTTTTATCCCTTACAGAGCAAAGGTCACCACTTAAAAACCTTCAGTGACCTAGTACTGGAGGACCTTAAAAAACTTAAAGACTATAGGAGTACCACAAAAACGAACCTTACTACAGAGGAAAGAAAAGCTCTCCTCTCACTTAAAAATAATCCCGACCTGGTTATCAGGAGTGCCAATAAGGGTGGGGGTATAGTAATACAGGATAAAGAGACTTATATCCAGGAAGCCTTAAGGAACCTGTCAAACCCCGCACATTATGAGGTGGTAGACATGGTCCACTATGATCGGTCCATTGTGGAATACCATTTCTTGATACAAAAAGCAATAACAGCAGGTATATTGAATAAAGATGAGAGAAAATTTCTTGATGTTAAGAACCCGAAAATGGCATTTTACTATCACTTGCCCAAAATACACAAAAGCCTTCTAAATCCCCCAGGGAGGCCGATTATCTCTGGGATAGACTCACTAACGGTTAATCTGGCAACCTACATAGACCGGATTATGAGTGTACACGTCACTAATCTGAGAAGTTATTTACGTGACTCTACACACCTCATCAATATCATTAAGGATGTGGAATGGAAAAACTCCTTTTTATTAAGATCTTTAGATATCTCAGCCTTATACACGAACATCTCCCATGATTTAGGTTTAGAGTGTTTTAAACAATTCCTTTTTGCGGATGACCGGCTACCTGGGGCTCAAAAAGAATTTCTCCTTGAGGGGATGAGATTCATATTGACTAATAATTACTTTACTTTTCAAGATTTATTATACCATCAGTGCTGCGGAACTGCGATGGGGTCAAAGGTCGCACCTACGTTTGCTAACCTCTTTATGGGTATGTTCGAATTATTATTTATATACAATTTGGAATTTTTTAAACACGTAATTGTGTATAAAAGATATATTGATGATCTGTTCTTCATTTGGGACAATGCAGATGAAAATATTGATATCTTCCTGAGGCATATAGAGAATAATAATTGGGGTCTGACTTTCTCCCCTAATGTAAGAAAGGATGCAATTGATTTTTTGGATCTGACCATCATGCACATGAAGGGCACAATTCTTACTAAAACCTTCTTTAAAAAGGTGGATAGTAATGGTTATATCCATTTCTCTAGTAGCCATTACCACAAATGGCTCAGGAATGTCCCGAAAAATCAATTTCAGAGAATCCGCAGAAATTGTACTTCTAACGGAGATTTTCTCATACAGGCAAATACCCTGAAGGATAGATTCTTGGATAAAGACTATCCCCCCTCATTGATAAAAAAAAGCATACAGGGAAAATAAAACCCTGACACAGACAGATCTTATTACACAGAATAGAATCGCAGAGAAGAAATTTGATCATACTTTTTCCTCCAACTTTTTAATTACCTATAGTAATGATGGGGACTTGATTAAGAACATCATTCACAAACACTGGAAAATCCTTCAGAATGATCCTTTTTTGAAGGATGCCATACCAGAGAGACCAGGGATTACCTACCGGAGGGCCCCTAGTCTAAAAAATCAACTTGCCCCTAGTAGAATGAGAAAGGATACCACCAGGGAAACCACTAACAATATGGTTGGGGCTTTTAAATGTCTAGTAAGAAACTGTTTGTGTTGCAAATCCATACAGCACAAAAGGGTTAATTTTAATTCCTCAATAGGAGATGTTTTTTCTATCAGAACCCACCTTACTTGTCAGTTGGATTTTGTCATATATCTGATTGATTGTGAATGCAGCAAACAGTACATAGGGAGAACCACCCAGGCATTACATAACAGATTGAACTCTCATAGACATAATATAAAAATAGGGTTCATGCTACATGGCCTTTCTAGACATGTTACTTTATGCCACGATGGGAAATCAAAACTCAGGATTTCTCCCATTGAACAAATACCCCCGTTTGTCCACAACCGCATTGATTTATTAAAGAGAAAGGAAACTTACTGGATATACAAATTAAATACTCTTAAACCCTTTGGGCTCAATGAGGTTACAGACCTATTTTATTAGAGGCATATTTTCTATACATATTATTAACTTGTCTATATTAGTATAAAGTGTTTTTATCTCCGGTATTTATATATATATATTTTTACATATCCATTATATATATTTATTTCTTATTTGTATATTTTTTTATGTGTAATTTATCTTTGGTAATTTATATGCCAGGTCTTGAACAAAGCCTATTTTAATATATTGCTTTATATTATTTTTTATATATATTTGTGCATATATATATATACATGTTTTTATCTTGAGTAATAATTCCTGTATATATTAGCTTTTTACTTATATGTATTTGTTTTACACATATATATATATATATATATATATATATATATATATATATATATATATATATATATATATATATATATATATATATTTCACATACATGTATTTATTATATTTCACACATAATTATTAATGGTTTATGTTAGTCCTATTGATTTTTGATCATAGGGATGTTTGAACATTGTTTGAGAGGCTCCCTAACTTTGGCCGGTTGTGGGAGACCTTCCTTTTCTTTCCTCTCGCCTAGTTCTTACTTAGATTACCCTGTGTTAACATGAGGGGATTTGTTCCCTTGAACATGTGCACTGGAGATTTTCTCACGCTCCTGAACTTAATTGACCTAGCATTCACTTCAAAGTTCTTGATGGAGCACTGGCTTCGTATCTTCCTATTAGGCATGCGCGTTCAATACTTTCCCACGGTCTTGAACTCCGTTCACCCCTGCTCACTTGGCTGACAGCCTGAACCTCAGTGAACCTGTAATTCCAAAGGCCTGTGAGCCGTAACTGGGTCTATACAGGTTCTGAACTGATTCCTTTCACTATGTTTTTTCGGTCCTTTACTTTTTATAGTAATTGTACTCGCATACACTTTTTATAATTTATCTTGTGCCGCACCTACTTATAGTAACCCTTGTGACTACTATATATTTATGATTTTGGATTGTAATCCCTTTATGGGTACACACACAGCTATACTTATGGTAGTAATTCGTTGCCTTTATAATTGTTACACGAACACTGTCCCTGCTACATTTTGATGACACAAGGATGAAATTTTAGCGGGGATTATGTCACCGCTAACAACATTTTTTCCCACACATATTGCATTCGTGGTCTTTTTTTCTTCCTTCCCTTTTCTTTTCCACCCCCCTTTTTTTTCTATCTCAGGATGGATAGATATTCCTATAAGCTCTTGCATGAGACTGATCCGTATATCACAAGTGGCATCTTCAGCTGCACGTTCTCCAGACATTGCTCCCGGTTCCTGGTTCAATGTAAGCCTGACGCTAGCTTTAGCGTTCTAGGCAATGTACAATACACTAACTTGACTATATATACGTACATGGTCACATTCACAATTATATATGTATTGATATATATACCGTATTTTTCGGACTATAAGACGCACCGGACTATAAGACGCACCCTTGTTTTAGAGGAGGAAAAAATAGAAAAAAATAAAATTAAAGTAAAAGAATGTGGTCATGACACACTGTTATTTTACTGCTGACAGTGTTACTGAGGTAATAATATTCCCAAATTCTGTCCTCATATCCTCCATTCTGGGTACCTTCCAGGTATATATGTCCCCCATCGTGGAATATGTATGTTCCCCATCATTATGTGTGTGATCCTCCAATCTGGATTGTGTGTGTGTGTGTGTGTGTGTGTATATAGTGTGTGTGTGTGTATATAGTTATATAGTGTCTGTGTGTGTGTGTAATATATATATGATCCAACCCCATCCAGGTGTACAGTAATGCCTTTATACTATATTATTTATTGCCTTACTTTTACTGTTGTGATGCTCACCATGATTCAGTTTGGTCCTGGCATTACAAACAAAGTCTCACATATCTGAAGGACCTGCAGTGATGTAATGAAGAGGCGGGCACTGTGCTGCTCTGTGCTGCTCTGGCCACCCCTCTGCATTACATCACTGTAGGTCCTTGTCAGCTACGGGAGACTGTTTCTAGTGCAGAGGCAGGAGCAAAGTGAAAGTAATGTGAGCCCTCAGCACAGAGACTGCGGCTGTGCTGTGAAGGTATGCCATGCTCTGGCCCGGACATTGCAGTGATCTGCACTTTCCCCGGGCCATACATGAGTGCAGCGTCCCCCTGCTCCTGCCTCCTACGCAGCGGACACAGTCTCCCCAGCCGCTGCAGGAATCCGGCGTCTGGAGCTCCCACGTGTGACCGCTGTTTACATTAAACAAGTATTCATTAGCTACTCCTCACACCCGCTGACTGCAGAGAGAGGTGGGCGGGCAGCAGCTCATGAATATTCACTTACTTTAAGCAGCGGGCACACGTGGTTTCTCCAGCGCCGGCTTCCTGTAGCTGCGACCCTCCCAGCCTCCTGTGATCCCACTGCATAGCGCTGACTCCCCACAGCTCCCTACCCCGCAGCTTCAGACCATAAGACGCACCCCACACTTTCCTCCCAAATTTGGAGAAAAAAAAGTGCGTCTTATGGTCCGAAAAATACGGTATATACACAGTGCCTACAAGTAGTATTCAACCCCCTGCAGATTTAGCAGGTTTACACATTCGGAATTAACTTGGCATTGTGACATTTGGACTGTAGATCAGCCTGGAAGTGTGAAATGCACTGCAGCAAAAAAGAATGTTATTTCTTTTTTATTTATTTTTTTTAAATTGAGAAACGTTTATTCAGAGGGTCATTTATTATTCAACCCCTCAAACCACCAGAATTCTGTTTGGTTCCCCTAAAGTATTAAGAAGTATTTCAGGCACAAAGAACAAGGAGCTTCACATGTTTGGATTAATGATCTCTTTTTCCAGCCTTTTCTGACTAATTAAGACCCTCCCCAAACTTGTGAACAGCACTCATACATGGTCAACATGGGAAAGACAAAAGGAGCATTCCAAGGCCATCAGAGACAAGATCGTGGAGGGTCACAAGGCTGGCAAGGGGTACAAAACCCTTTCCAAGGAGTTGGGCCTACCTGTCTCCACTGTTGGGAGCATCATCCGGAAGTGGAAGGCTTATGGAACTACTGTTAGCCTTCCACGGCCTGGACAGCCTTTGAAAGTTTCCTCCCGTGCCGAGGCCAGGCTTGTCCGAAGAGTCAAGGCTAACCCAAGGACAACAAGGAAGGAGCTCCGGGAAGATCTCATGGCAGTGGGGACATTGGTTTCAGTCAATACCATAAGTAACGTACTCCACCGCAATGGTCTCCATTCCAGACGAGCCCGTAAGGTACCTTTACTTTCAAAGCGTCATGTCAAGGCTCATCTACAGTTTGCTCATGATCACTTGGAGGACTCTGAGACAGACTGGTTCAAGGTTCTCTGGTCTGATGAGACCAAGATCAAGATCTTTGGTGCCAACCACACACGTGACGTTTGGAGACTGGATGGCACTGCATACGACCCCAAGAATACCATCCCTACAGTCAAGCATGGTGGTGGCAGCATCATGCTGTGGGGCTGTTTCTCAGCCAAGGGGCCTGGCCATCTGGTCCGCATCCATGGGAAGATGGATAGCACGGCCTACCTGGAGATTTTGGCCAAGAACCTCCGCTCCTCCATCAAGGATCTTAAGATGGGTCGTCATTTCATCTTCCAACAAGACAACGACCCAAAGCACACAGCCAAAAAAACCAAGGCCTGGTTCAAGACGGAAAAAATCAAGGTGTTGCAGTGGCTTAGTCAGTCTCCTGATCTTAACCCAATTGAAAACTTGTGGAAGGAGCTTAAGATTAAAGTCCACATGAGACACCCAAAGAACCTAGATAACTTGGAGAAGATCTGCATGGAGGAGTGGGCCAAGATAACTCCAGAGATCTGGGCCAGCCTGATCAGGTCTTATAAAAGACGATTATTAGCTGTAATTGCAAACAAGGGTTATTCCACAAAATATTAAACCTAGGGGTTGAATAATAATTGACCCACACTTTTATGTTGAAGATTTATTAAAATTTAACTGAGCAACATAACTTGTTGGTTTGTAAGATTTATGCATCTGTTAATAAATCCTGCTCTTGTTTGAAGTTTGCAGGCTCTAACTTATTTGCATCTTATCAAACCTGCTAAATCTGCAGGGGGTTGAATACTACTTGTAGGCACTGTATATATATATAATTTTAGTACGCAATAAACCACTCCTTTTTTGTATTTTTTATATTTTTAATATAATTTTTTATTTTAAAAGCTTGGGATACAATAGAGAGCTTATGACAGAATAATTTGCATTATGATTTCATTACAATATACTACGTCATCTGTGATCTTGTAAGGTGCAGATTCCCGCCGATTTTTTTCTCTGGAGGTGTGCCTTGACGTCATCTCCAAGGTATATAATGCTGTATAGGCTCTCTATACAGCAGATTTGATGATTCTTTGCTGGTTTGTCCTGAGGAAGGGAGCTGTGTCTCCTGAAACGCGTTGACCTGACCTGTGCATGAAATAAAGAAACATTAATCTAAAGCTCATATGAACCTGTGGTCCTTGGCGCGGCTTTGAAACCCATCTCTACTACTCTCTGTTATTGGATAAATGGGAGGGCTTGGAATGGAAGGAGCACCATTTGAATTTTGGAAAAGTTGAAATAAATTGCGCGCACCATGTCACATTAGCAGGGCCTCTTGGGTACCTATACATTAGAAACCCCCCACAAGTGACTATTTTGGAAACTGGACCCCTCAAGGATTTTATTCAGGAGTATAGTAAGCATTTTGAATCCACAGGTACTTCACAAAAATGTTGCTGTAGCAACAAATTTCTCACTGTTAGGCTATGTGGCCATGATCCAGCGACACGGCGTCTAGTACACAGTGTCAGCCTTCCTGCAGAGATGTGAGTGTTGTCCACGGGAGAACGCAGCTGCCCATGCCCACGATTTGGGTTCAGGCTGCTGTGGACTTTAATTCTATTCTACCTGCAGAGAACACTCATCTCCGCAGCATAAATTGACATGCTGAGGCTCGGGAAGCTGCGCCACAGGTCGGTTTATGCTGCGGAGAAAAGAAGCACAGTGGGCATGGGATTTCTAAAAATCCTTCCACTGTGCTTCTACTGCACAACGCAGCGTTATGGACGCAGGGAAAACACTGTGCCCAAAACGCTGCAAACCCTGATTGTGGGCGCACAGCCTAAAATGCTACAATGGATGAATGGATAGATGTCAAACATATATAACGTCCCACCCCCTGCATATTCTAAGCTGGCGCCCTTTAGTGCCTTTCATGTGGCACTAAAGGGTGCCTAGCCTTGTATTTAGCCCAAAAAGAAAAAAAAGAATTAAAATAAATGACGTGGGGTCCCCCCTATTTTTGATAGCCAGCTAGGGTAAAGCAGACAGCTGTAGCCTGCAAACCACAGCTGACAGCTTCACCTTGGCTGGTGATCAATTTGGAGGGCTCCCCAAGCTGTTTTTTTAATTATTTATTTATAAATAATTAAAAAAAAAAACAAACGGAGGGTCCCCCTAAATTAGATCACCAGCCAAGGTGAAGCTGACAGCTGGGGTCTGGTATTCTCAGGGTGGGAAAAGCCATGGTTATTGGACTCTTCCCAGCCTAAAAATAGCAGGCCGCAAACGCCCCAGAAGTGGCGCATCCATTAGATGCGCCAATCCTGGCGCTTCGTCCCAACTCATCCCGTTGCCCTGGTGCGGTGGCAAACGGGGTAATAAATGGGGTTGATACCAGATGTGTAATGTCACCTGGCATCAAGCCCAGCAATTAGTTATGTCACGGCGTCTATTTGATACCAGACATAACTAATTGACAGTAATAAAAAAAAAAAAAAATTGACAAAAAAAAAAATTTAATTTGAAAAACCACTCCCCAAAAACATTCCCTCTTTGGCCAATTTATTGAAAAGAAAAAAAAAAAAAATCGGGTCCCTGCTGTAATCTATTGTGAAAGTCGCGCGGCAATTCTGGACCTTCTAGAATATGGGGGGCACGTTCAGGGAACGTATCCCCCATTTTCTAGGAGTGCAGACCCTCCATTTGAGGAGAGTGGGTGCAAAGAATTTGCACCCACCCTCCCCGGGTCACGGCTGCAGAGTGCGAGCAGCAGCCAGCGTCTCTGAAGGCAAAGCAGGAAGTGGAGCTGACAGCCGCGCTCTGCAGTGTGACCGGCTTGCACTGTGAAGGAGGACGGGGCCGCGGGGGATCAGCGCTCCGACAGGTACGGGGGACAACGGGGAACACCGGGGTGGGAATAGGGGGTGACCTGAAAGGGCCTGGGGAGCAGTTTTCTGTCGTATGTGTCATAGCACATGCGACAGAAACCATAGGAAAGGGGGAAATGCGGCCGGCGTGCTGCTGTGCGCGCCGGTATGTGCGGCGCCATGTTAGATTTTCGGGAGGAAGGGTGGGTGGGGGGACACTTTGGCGACACCGGGGGACCGGAGAGGACCGGGGGATGAGATTTATGTCCCATCTGACATGTTTGTTTATGCCAGGTGGGAGATAAATGATTTTTTACCGGCGCGGTCATTTACTGTAACATGATCATCGGTATACGGTGTATACCGGTCATCAGGTGAGCGGGGATCGGAAAAACTGGCCAGAATCATGATCTCCAGGGTCTCAGCTACCCCCGGCAGCTGAGACCCCAGAAATTTTCTGACTCTGGGGGGCGCTAGACCCTTTTTTCCGACCGCCGTTAAAAAGCGGCGGTTTGGAAGAAGTACCCTAATTTGTCGCCGTTAAAAGGCGTATCGGCGGTCGTTAAGGTAATATATATATACAAATACATGTGTTTTTAATAAATGAGTGGAAAAAGTGTAGAAAAATTCAAAACTAACCCAAAGGTCAATACTCGTTAGGTTGTGCCAGCAAAGATAGGTGAGGGAAAATTGCGGGGAGAGAACCCACATGAACAGTCAGTCCGTGTAAAGCAGGGGTCTCAAA